>NC_133417.1:16915000-18140000 GCF_049350105.2 Macaca mulatta | reverse complement strand
TTTATCTGAGATCAATTAAAAGTGTATTTGTTACTTTAAATAACTTTAGTGATCTGAGTTCTTGAGATGACTTGCTCTGTCTGACCTCAGCCTTGCTTCCTTTCTCTAAAGACCTCTGGTAGTGCTTCAGCTGCGTACCTGGTAGGGTATGAGGCAGGCGGTCCTGCCCTGCACCCTGGCCCAGGGTGTGCTGGCCCTTTGTGGGGAGGAGGAGGATGGTAGAAGTGGCCTTTCTCGCCTCCTTCCCAGTTCAGCCACACTGAGGAAGATGAGGCAGGCTGGCTGAGACCACAGTCTGCAGGTACTTCTGTCGGGGATGTTCCTGCCCCAGGCCCTGCGCGAGGCAGGGTTTACAGTGTTTGAGGTTTGTCTGAGGCCCAGCTGGTCCCTTATTCCAGAGTGCACGAGCCAGGGTAGAAACCCTCATCAGGAATGGAGTGTGAACCTGACAGGAGGCGTTCCCCAAGTCCCAGGGGAAGCCACAGACAGCTGTCTAGGCAACAGTTAGTGGGCAAGGCGTGTGTCCTCTGCAGGCAGCAGGGAGAAGAATCCTGGGAGCTTGCAGAGGAGAAAGGCTGGAGCTTGACTCTGGAGGACGTAGGAGGTAGGTTGTTGAGAAGTAATATCGAAGAAAAGGAGACAGCTCTCTAGACCCTTCTTACCAGATGTTCCCCTCCAGCTCTTGGATTTACAATCCCACTGCCCTTTGCGGTGGGGATCATACCTCAATATTGTGTAATGGGGATTACTGTGCCCATTATTTGAGTGAGGAAATGAAGGCTCAGAGGTGATTTAACTGGAACCAAGCCCAGGGCTTACTGGCCGGGAGGGCCCTGTTTGTCCCCCTCCACAACGTTCCCTCTCATGGCCCCTGGCTGCCACTTAGTCTGCATCTCTGCTGTGGCGCAGCGAGTGACATCTGTCTCTGGGCTAGCGTAAGGTGCTGGTGTGAAATCTGTCCCTTGACTGTGCAGCTCATTCCGGAAAAGCGGCTTAGACAATGAGGTCCCACTTCCAAAGCTGGAGTGAGGCACAGATGACAGAGACTTTTAGGCACCTCAGGTGACTAGGTCATAGCCGGTTTGGGAGATGCCCTCCCCCCTCACTAGCAAGTACTTTACTGGTTTCTCAGAAAGTACTGTTTGTGCAGTTCTGAGAGCACCAGCAGCCTGGGGCTGCACCTGCTCCTGTGGCTCCCACAGGAGTCCTTGTACCACCCAGGGCTGGCTCACAGGGTGTCAGTTGGGGACAAATTATCGGGGGAACCTGCCCCCAATATTTCAACATACGTTCTATTTTCCATAAGTGTCGGCCAGCAGAGAAATAAAGAGAAAGAGTACAAAGAGAGGAATTTTAAGGCTGGGCCACCAGGGGTGACATCACATATCGGTAGGACCGTAATGCCCACCTGAGCCTCAAACCAGCTAGTTTTTTATTAAGAGTTTCAAAAGGGGAGGAGATGTAAAACAGATACAAAGATCATGTGCTTCAAAAGGCAAAAAGCAGAACTACTAATAAGGGCCTAACAAAGATCACATGCTTCTGAGGGAACAGGACAAAGGGAAAAAGCAGAACTACTGATAAGGGTCCAACAAGATCACAAGGCAAAGGGCAAAAGCAGAACTACTGATAAGGGTCTATGTTCAGTGGTGCATGTATTGTCCTGATAAACATCTTAAACAACAGAAAACAGGGTTGGAGAGCAGAGAACCTGTCTGACCACAAATTTACCAGGACGGAGTTTTTCCCCACCCTACTAAGCCTGAGGGTACTACAGGAGACCAGGGTATATCTCAGTCCTTATCTCAACCGCATACGACAGACATTCCCAGAGCAGCGTTTATAGGCCTCCCCCCTAGGAACACATTTCTTTCCCAGGGTATTAATATTAATATTCGTTGCTAGGAAAAGAATTTGGTGATGTCTTCCCTACTTGCACACCTGTTTATAGGTTCTCTGCAAGAAGAAAAATTTGGCTGTTTTTGCCCAACCCCGCAGGCAGTCAGACCTCATGGTTGTCTTCCCTTGTTTCCTAAAAATTGCTGTTATTCTGTTCTTTTTCAAGGTGCACAGATTTCATATTGTTCAAACACATATGTTTTACAATCAATTTGTACAGTTAACACAATTACCACAGTGGTCCTGAGGTGACGTACATCCTCAGCTTACAAAGATAACAGGATTAAGAGATTAAAGTAAAGACAGGCATAAGAAATTATAAAAGTATTATTTGGGAACTGATAAATGTCCATGAAATCTTCACAATTTATGTTCCTCTGCTGCGGCTCCAGCCAGTCCCTCTGTTCGGGGTCCCTGACTTCCTGCAACATCTCTCCCTTTCTTTTTATATAAATGTGCCATGGCGATGAAGTCTTGTTCATTCTCTTGGTTTTGACGCAGGATTCTTTGACTGGTCCAGCACACTAAAAACAAGCCAATTAAACAGAGAAACATGATTCCAAAATTTACTACAGTGGAGCCCCCAACAGACTTAATCCAAGTCGTGGGGTTTAGTCCAGAAAGACTTTCTGCCACCTGATGTAACGCCTCAGCTCCAGGCACAATGGATAAATGAGCTTGAGAGGCTTCAAAATTTGTTTCTTTGGGGGAGGGGGGAGGGATTGCATTGGGAGTTATACCTGATGTAAATGAGGAGTTGATGGGTGCTGACGAGTTGATGGCTGCAGCACACCAACATGGCACAAGTATACATATGTAACAAACCTGCACGTTATGCACATGTACCCTAGAACTCAAAGTATAATAATAAAAAAAAAATGAAAAAAAAAATTTGTTTCTTTAATTTAGTTATGTCCAATGGTAAATTATCTTCCCTACCCAGAAGGTGTCCTTTGACCATTTCCCACAAATGATCAGTCTTGTTGTAGGAATATGGTATGATGAAGAAATCAGAAGTATTCCAATCACACTGCATTTGCATGCAATGTTCGAGACTCACTACCCGATCTCCAAGCAAAATAACAGACTGTCTTAAATCATTAATTTGATTAGCTAATTTTTGATCAATGCCCTGTTGAGAATTCCACATTTGGGTAGAATTGGCTTGTCAATCATTAACAAAATGAGCCGTTTGAATAGATTGGTGTAATGCCATTCCAGCAGTGGTGGCCAGTGCAGTAACCGTAATTAGGCCCATGATCACAGCGATTAAAGTGAAAACAAATCTCTTAGATCTTTTGAGAATTTGTTGTAACACTTCATCAATTAAATGTACTGAGGGGGAAGATTCCCAAGATCTGGGTAAAGTTACCAGTATCCAGATTCCTTCTTGAGCTCGAACCAACATTACACTTTTCCTGAAGTCAAAACGGGAGTTAACACAAGTGTATAAATGACAATTAATGCACTGGACAGTTTGATTGTTCATCCAAATTTTGATATTTCCCACTAACAGCGTGTAAGGAGGCTTGACACAACTCTGTATAGGAATTGTCAGGCTGGAGGTAAACAAAGCAGAATGTTTGAATCTACGTTGATACTGAGGAAGAGGGGCGACAGTGGCAACGCCTGATGTTCTCCGCCATAAAGAAGCAATCCAAGGTGCCTGGGGATGCTGAAGAGGTACAGGGGCATACCTGGGTCGAGAAGAATTATAATGCCAATGGAAGTCCCATAAAGGAGGGTCGGCCGGGCGCGGTGGCTCACGCCTGTAATCCCAGCACTTTGGGAGGCCGAGGCGGGCGGATCACAAGGTCAGGAGATCGAGACCACGGTGAAACCCCGTCTCTACTAAAAATACAAAAAATTAGCCGGGCGCGGTTGTGGGTGCCTGTAGTCCCAGCTACTCGGGAGGCTGAGGCAGGAGAATGGCGTGAACCCGGGAGGCGGAGCTTGCAGTGAGCCGAGATCACGCCACTGCACTCCAGCCTGGGCGACAGAGCGAGACTCCGTCTCAAAAAAAAAAAAAAAAAGGAGGGTCGGCATCAAAAAGAGGAAAAGGGTTCAAAGGGGATTTATCATGGGGTTCAGAATCGCGGATGCGAGGGGCAGTAGTGGGGATAACAGAAAAGTTTCCCCTTCCCATACTCGCAGTCTGTACATGGCAATAGCCAATTTCCAAAGTTCTGGGTGTTCTGGGCTCAGAATGGAGAATATCATACCCTTGTAAAGGGGGGTATGCCCTTATTTTCCCATTTCAGAACGAGCTGAACCTCCTATGCAAAGTAAGATGAAGAGCCTCGTCCTCCCAATAAGAAATAAAATAAGTAGCCTCCAGGCATTCCCTTCCGCCAGAGGAACAGTTGTTTTTTTAAATAGCCTTTTGGTGCCCAGTCTATTACTAAATCATATGAGTAATACTACTGCATGTGAGTTAACACAATCTTCCCGAATTAAAGTTTTAGATGGACCCTCAAAATTTTTAGGACATGGTTTTCCTACAGGTTTATACTGAAAGTATGGGGTATCTCCTATTACTCCCCTTTTTATTTGTATTAAAGGAGAACGGGAGAGCTGGAGACTAAATGTCCCCATTCCCCTGTGGCTAATCTCTCTGGAAGATAAGCAGCCCAGACTTGAGTTTCTAGATAGATACAACATGTCTGAGGCACAGAGGAGGATATTTATAACCCATAGTAACATTAAATGCAGTGCCTTCTTCTGGTTGAGCGGGGCAACGGTCATCTGTAGCTCCAGGCGCACACTATCGTTAGTATAGATTTCCGCAGCAGCATCCATCCAGGTGAGAGGTCGAATAAGTGGAGGACCCCTCCGTTCAGGGTCCCTGACTTCACAACACAAATGAGATTGGCAGTGAGGGCATCACCAAGCGTCCCCTCGTCTGTGAGGGGCCCACAGCACCTCTGGTCCATCTTAGCTGGAATCTGGCTTTGGTGACACACTGACTTGTGAATCCTACTTCAGTCTCTCAGTGCTGAGTCATGTATCACCTTGAAGCCACAGTTCCTAGAATGGGTAGAATCTGCACCTCACAGTGCTGACAAGATGGGTCAGTGTTTAGCGCGGTGCCTACCCACCAGCAGCTGGTTTGCAGCCCAAAGGTCTCCCCGGCGGGCTGGCCTGGCCTGGCCGCACCGTGCTGCTCCTCACCTTAGCAGGGCTCCAGAAATTTAGGGGTCAACCACGCAAGTAGGTGGGGGTTATCTGAGGATGTCCTCCCCAAACAAATAGTTCCGAGATTCACAAGTCTGGAAATCAGGACTGAGGATCAGGAGCCAGCCAGAAGGCAACATGGAAAGGCCACAGAATTTCAAGTGGCGAGGGCTTTCACTCAGTCACCCTCCAGATTAAATAGACATGGGGCAAGATGTGTCACCTCTGTAAGCCTCATATTCTTCATCAGTAAGCTGGGGCTGAACAGAAGGTCGTGTGTCCATTGAAAGCCAGAGAAGGCGAAGGAGAAAGCCCCCGGGGCTGGCTGGCTTGATCAGAACCAGGCTTGGGCTGGGAAGTGGTGAGGGGGTAGTTGAAGTACCCACATAATTAAGGGTGCTTCACATTAAATTATAGGTATTTGAAGTTGAGGATGAGCCAAGAGACATCACCAGCGGGGGCGGCTTTTGCACGGTTGTGCCATTGGGGTCTGAGTCAGGGCAAGACAAGGCCTGTGCCCTTTGCAGTTCCCACGGAAGAGAAGTTCAGAACGTGTTTTCTCCTGTTTATTTTGTGGTCACAGTCAATCTCTCTTTCAAAAGGACTTGGGATAGCTAAGAATAAACCCCAAAATCAGGGCTGTCCTGTGCTAGACCCTAGAAATGAAGACTCATTCTTGCCTGAAAGCTATAAACCGCAGTGCAAAAGATGTGCCATGGGGGGCCCTCTCCTCCCCCTCCAAGCAGAGAACCCGCCTCCTTCTTGGCAACAACCCGCTGCCTAAGATACAACTCAACCCTTGGAAGAGTAGGAATCATTGGTCCACAGGTTTTCTTATTGTATGGTTTTCAGTAAGTATCCTTGCTAAATAATGAATGAATGTAAGCCTAAACTGTAAATATTTTCTTTTTAACGTAGCTGTTGATAACCAAAATGAGTGACTGAGGCAGGCGTCCCCATCAATCGAGGTTTATTGAGCCAGCTTTGAGAGCGTGCCTGGGAAAACGCACAAGCCACATAGACAGATCTGTGGCTGTTTTTCTTTTTCCAAAGAGGCTCTCAGGAGGTTTAGTTTTTATACAGTTTCCCTAAAGGTTTTTATACAGTTTCCCTAAAGGGGATGGGGCGGGGTGGCAGTGAGAGGAATGGTTACATACATGTGAGACCTCAGTCAGTGCCCACTAAGTCTACGTTTTACTAAAATAAGATTTGAAGAAAAAGAGAATAGAGGAAGCAGATGTCTCAGGGAGGGGTGAAGGAACAATTAATCTCATCTTTGTTCTGTACTTGGGAAGATAAGCTGATAATCTACATTATCAGTGTGGAGTCCTTGGAAAGGGCTGGTTTCTGTTTAGCTCTTAGGGAAGACAGCCTAATGGTGGTTAGCCAGGGACAGGCTGTAATGAGGTATGTCTGAACTCCCATCCCATCATGCTCAGGAACTCAGCTTCCACGGTTTCTCTGGGGTCCTCCTGGCCAAAATGGGGTCCGTTCATTCTGTTGGGGAGCTTGGATTTCAATATTGATGTGGCTTGGATGTGTGTTCCCTGCAAATCTCATGTTGAACTGTGAGTCCCAATATGGAAGGTGGGGCCTGGTGGGAGGTATTGGATCGGGGCGGGGGGGTGTTGGGGGAGGGTGGGAGCTGGTAGACCCCCATGGATGGCTTTAAAAGTCTGGGACCTCCCACTCCTCACTCTCTTGCTCCTGCTCTCATATGTGACATGTTTGCTGCCTTCCATCATTGGAAGCTTCCTGAGGCCTCACCAGGCGCAGATGCCAGCCAGCACCATGCTTCCTGTACAGCCTACAGAACCATGAGTCAACTAAACTTATTTTTATTTGTAAATTACCCAGTCTCAGGTGTTTCTTTATAAAAACACTAAGCAGTGCCTAACACAATTATTTCTCGTTTCTCCCCTTTGGCTGGGATTTGCCAGAGGCAGCATAGATGGCCAAACTTTTATTTTGTCCCATATTATTGCCAGGATGGTGTGGCTGCCCGCCCCATGTCCATTCTGTCCCTTGGTGGAACTCCTATTGCCAAGGGACTTAGAGCCAAAAGACTTACAACCAATTAAATGTTCTAGGTCAGATGAGAATGGAGGTGGGCAGGCACTTAACAACCTTAGAACCTTTTAGAGCCAAAAAGCAAGGTTATAAAATGGGCTTATCTATAAGTTATATGAATTGAGCTACTGTAGTCTTGTTTTCAGTTAAATATGTAGCAATGTAAAACTATTTGAGCTAAGGAACTTAGAGACTTTTGTTGTGCCAAAATTTTTTTTTTTTTTTTTTTTTTTTTTTTGCAGTCTCCTTAGAAATTTGTCCTAAGGTAGTCAATAAATTATGTCATATCTCTAGTTTCATAAACCCCATAACTGGGAACAATTATACCCAGAAGGCTTCATCACAGGTGTCTTGATGTTTGTGGCAATTCTCTTTTAAGCCTATGAGAAGCAGAAAATTCTTTATGGTTGGGATGGATTGAAAAGGGGCCACATAATGGCCCAGGAGGCAAAGTCCCTAAGCCGGCCAGCTGTTTGAGCATCTGTGTGCCCATCCTTGATTTGGAGTCTAAACCAATTCTATCCCTCAAAACCAACCCTTACAGTCTCGCATATCCACCTGCTAGATATCCACCTGCTAGATCGTCCCTGGGCCTAGAGGGAGGGTGCTTGAACAGTTTTAGCAGCAGGCATTGGTAATGAAAAACAGATCAAGTCTAGTGGGTATGAACCCCAAAAATCTGAGACAGATCTCAGTTAATTTAGAAAGTTAATTTTGCCAAGGTTGAGGATGCACACCCATGACACAGCCTCAGGCAGTCCTGACAAGATGTGTCCAGGGTGGTCGGGGCACAGCTTGGTTTTACATATTTTAGGGAGACCTGAGACATCAATCAATATATGTAAGAAGTACATTGGTTCCATCCAGAAAGGTGGGTACAACTTGAAGCAGGGAGGGAGCTTCCAGGTCACAGGTAGATGGGAGACAAATGGTTGCATTCTTTTGAGTTTCTGATAAGCCTTTCCAAAGGAGGCAATCAGATATGCATCTATCTCAGTGAACAGAGGGATGACTTTGAATAGAATGGGAAGCAGGTTTGCCTTGAGCAGTTCCTAGCTTGACTTTTCCCTTTAGCTTAGTAATTTGGGGGCCCCAAGATTTTCATTTCACATTTTCCCCCCTTTCTTTTTTAACATCTTTTGGAGAAAGCATTTGAAAAGAACATGAGTTTCTGGTCTCAGGTTGCATCTGATTTCTCATGGGGAGGGCAGTTTATTCCTAGATGGGTAGGTCCCAAAAGCTCATTAGTGGCTTTGTCCTATGAAGAGAAAATAGAAAGAGGAAGGGAGAAAAACAACAACAAACAAAAGAAAGATCCTGGAAAGTGGCTTATGTATGTAAATAGGTTGCTGTTATTTTCTTCTGAAGTTTCAGTTGTCCAGCTTCAGTTCACAGGGCTTTAAGAAAGCACAGCTTAGTTTTCAGTGATTTCAAATTAGAAAAAAAACATTGGGAAAGAAAGGAAAAGAAAGACGAAAAAAATTTAAAATATCATGTTGGAGACTTATAGCCAGGAAAAATTAGAATTCAGCCAAAACTGTAGAAAATAATAAAAATTGAAAAACTTTAGGCAAGACTAGAATCTAACAACAGGTGTACTATAGTTTTTGAAACATAATTTTTCTCTCGCCAGTTTACCATTTTTACTAAAGACAAATCATGGTAGGGCCAATTTGCTTTATTATATTTGGCCAGATTATTTGTATAAAGTACATCAAGAATAATTATTTTTCACATAGGCTTTTTAAAATTTGCTTTGATGGAACTTTCTCTCAGATAAGACTTTTTAAAAGCCAAGCCCAGCCATAGATTTGTATCAACAAATACCTATGAGTTGGGTGAATTTCCTCTCCTCTTCAGGTCCCAGGATAAACCTGGGGCTCCTGGGCCTATCAGAAAGTGACATTCATTACTAACCACAGGTCAGAAACCCTTTAGAGGGACTGTGTAGACAAGGTATGAGGCCAGTTTCCCCAAGGGCTTTTATTGGCTCCATAAGTCAAAGTTGATTCCTTAAAGGAAAACATACCATTCCAGTCAAAGCCTTGGTAAAATAACCAGTTTCTCCAATTGTGTCCTGTTACAAATGAAAACAGATTCTTATTGCACTTATGCAAATAACTGTATTGCTGTAAGTTAAGAATACTCACGCCTGTAATCCCAGCACTTTGGGAGGCCGAGGCAGGCAGATGACAAGGTCAGGAAATCGAGACCATCCTGCCTAACACACGGTGAAACTCCGTCTCTACTAAAAATACAAAAAATTAGCCAGGCCTGGTGGCCAGTGCCTGTAGTCCCAGCTACTCGGGAGGCTGAGGCACGAGAACGGCGTGAACCCGGGAGGCAGAGCTTGCAGTGAGCCAAGATAGCGCCACTGCACTCCAGCCTGGGAGACAGAGCAAGACTCCATCTCAACAAAAAACAAAAACGAAAAAAGAATACTCACAAATAGTTTTCAAATTCTGGAGAGATCAGGTAGAGAGAAACATATGCTCTAAATTTTGTTCATAGGCGTGTACTAAATTGTTAAAAGCTGTCAATAGCTCAAAAGAAAAGTTTCAAGACTGAAACACAAAACAAAGGATCAGCAACGTTTTAAGCAAAAAGTCAAAAAGATTAGTTCAGTCCATGCAGTTAACTCCTGTTCTGTTTGATATTCATGAACGTTTTAGCTCTCCATGAGTCCTGAAGGGTTTTCCTCTATTCTGATGCCACAATCTCCAAAGTTATCAGAAACCTGCATTCGAGAGCACCTGTTAGAGTTTCATAGCTGATTATAAAACCACTTTCTAAAGAGGACCAAAACAAGACAACAATTATCCATGGGTGAGAAAAAGTTTTAGGGCAGCCATAGTCAAAGACACAATTGACAAGGAAATTTGTTACCTCTGTCTCACACGATAATTTTAACTTTACAATTATGATTATTAGTGATAATGTACACTAAATCACATAAGAATTATAGAAGTTTCCCGTAATTTTGGAGCACACACCAATAACATTTATACAAATACAGTCCAAAGAAAATCAAACACCATTTTGTATTTGACAATGCTTCCTGTATAATTTTTGTTCCAAATAAACCAAATTATGTCATTTTTGGAGTCACTTTAGATGCCTTTTTCTAAGGGAGGAGACTACCCCTCATACTGTCTTATTCCCAATTTCTGCCTCCAAAGAAAGAAGAAGTAAAAACTAAAAGGCAGAAATGAAATCCACAGGCAGACAGCCTGGTGCCATGCCCTGGGCCTGGTAGTTAAAGATTGTCCCCTGACCTAACCGGTTATGTTAGCTATAGATTCCAGACATTGTATGGAAAAGCATTGTAAAAATCCCAGTCCTGTTCTGTTTCGTTCTGATTACCAGTGCATGCAGCCCCCAGTCACGTACCCCCTGCTTGCTCAATCAATTACGACCCTCTCACGCGGACTCCCTTAGAGTTGTGAGTCCTTAAAAGGGACAAGAATTGCTGATTCAGGGAGCTCAGCTCTTGAGACAGGAGTCTTGCCAATGCTCCCGGCTGAATAAACCCCTTCCTTCTTTAACTCAGTGTCTGAGGAGTTTTGTCTGTGGTTCATCCCGCTACAATTCCCCATGATTTGGAAGCTTCCTTTGGATATGACCAAGTTGGATAGAGTTAGTCAAACCCAATGGGAAAAAAGGCCGAAACAACAACAAAAACAGAAACAACAACAACAAAAAGTTAAGCAAAACAAACTATCTCACAACTTAGATGATTACCGAGCGCTCCTATGGTAAGGAGAAATTAAGATGAGCTGGTTGTTAACTTTAGCCAAGACAAAATCCCAAATCAGCTGCTTACTTAGGGATGGGTCTCATGCTGAAGTCTGCTCTCTCCTATCCTGAAAGCAGGGAGGATGGATGGAAACAGAAAGATAAAAGAATCTCGATTCCAGGTGGCTCTGAAGAAGTGTGAATTATCCCTGGACTGCTTACCTCAAAATTTATTTCTTTAAGAGAATAGATCCTGCGTGTTGAAACCACTTTTTTCAGGAGACCGTTACACACAGACAAATGTAATTCCTAGGTAATAAAGGTATTGTGATTAGTCAGGACTTTGCCCATATTAGATAAGTATGGTAAAATCCTAGAGTATAGGACTCAGGCTTCTGGAACAGAAACAATTGCATTTATAGTTATGTGAGAGTCTCAAAAATTTGGTGCTCCAGAAGTAGAAAATGAAAAGGATACAAATTTAAGGGGCTCTTATGAGACGGAGTATCGCTCTGTCACCCAGGCTGGAGTGCAGTGGTGTGTGATCTGGGCACACTGCAACCTCCGCCTCCCGGGTTCAAGCAATTCTCCTGCCTCAGCCTCCTGAGTAGCTGGGATTACAGATGCATGCCACTACACCTAGCTAATTTTTGTATTTTAGTAGAGATGGGGATTCACCATGTTGGTCAGGCTGGTCTCTAACTCCTGACATCATGACCCACCCGCCTCAGCCTCCCAAAGTGCTGGGATTACAGGCGTGAGCCACTGCACCTGGCCTAAAAGTTTCTTACATTTGGATTGTGAGCATGTATTCTGTATTTGTTACATTCCCTCTGCACTTTTCAATATTTTTAAAAATAGTGGGCATGGGATGTGGGGGGAAGAAAATCACTGTAGCACTCCTCCAGGCCAAGTGGGCATGAAGAGACATCCCTACAAAACTTCCTTACTGATGAGGGAAGTGGATTGGCTGAGCTCACTAGGGTAAATTAGATGATTGTTCCCAATGCCTTGCACCCTCCGTAAAGGATTATCTGTCTGTGCCCTTCACGGTGCCAACCTGAAGAGTGCCCACTAGAAGTGAACTGCTTGTCCCCACCCATTCACTCGAGCTTGGTCATAGGACTTGCTTTGGTCAATGGCATGTGATCAGACATGATGCAAGAAAGAGCTTTATATGAGCTTGTTTGACTTGGCTGGCTCTCTTGAACTTCTGCCATCTGCCATGAGAAGATGCCAAGGAGCCACTGTTGCCAGGTACATGAGAGACAAGCATGGCCTACCTGAACCTAACCACAGCCTTGAGCAAGTCCAACTGATCCCAGATAAGCCTGGCAGAGCCACCATCAACTGAAGGCCTGTGAGCTAGAAATTAACAAATAAATCTTTTAAGCCACTGAGTCTTAGGGGTTGTTGATCATGCAGCATTATTGCAGCAGATGTTTATAATGAACATCTGATGTTTTTGTCTGTCTGGCATCCTTCTCTCAGCCTGCTAATAACAGTTCCTCTTTCTTTGGAGCAACTGCCAAAAGGTGCTTCGGGCAGGCTGCCAACCACAGTGCCTCATCCCAGAAGTGGACGTATGTGGAGTCCATTCAAGATAGCAGGAAGGAAGAAGAAAGGATAAAAGGGTACCCTTCCTTTTTAAAGATTTGTGGTTAGCAGAATAATGATCTACCCAGAGAGGTTCGTGTCTGAATCCCCCAGAACCTGTGAATAGATTAGGTTGCATGGAAAGGGGAAGTAGGGTTGCTAATCTGCTGATTTTAAGGTGGGGAGATGCTTGGATTATCCAGATGGACCCATTGTAATCACAAAAGTGTGGAAGAGGTAGGCACAACAGGCAATGTCAGGGTTATGCGATGTAAGAATGACTCAATCAGCCATCACTTACTTTGAAGATGGAAGAAGGCACTAGCTAAGGCACATGGCAGCCTCTGGAAAGTAGAAAAGGTGAGGAAACAGATTCTCTCCTACCGCCTCCAGAAGGAACAGTCCCCCGACACCTTGACTTTAGCCTGGTGAGACCCACATCAAACTTCTGACCTCCAGAACTGTAAGACAATACATTTATGTTGTTTTAAGCTACTACATTTGTGGTGATCTGTTACAATAATAGGAGCTGATACAGGATCTTTCCGTAAAGGACCACACACCTGTCATTGGCCAGAATTTAACCACCTAGCCATGCCTACCTACAAGAGAGATGGGCACATTGCCAACCTGAATAAAATCAGGAGAATTTATGTCATTACCAGGGGAAGGAGGAAATGTATGTTGGAGTGAACAAATGGCAGTCTGAGTCACAGAATCCTGTTCCTCTGGCCACAGTGACCTTCCAAAGATGGGCATATGAGTCAACACACTAGCTGTCTCCTGAGATTGTATTTGGACTTTAGAAGAAAAATCTCTTTCTCATGGAGATACTAAGCCTAGAGCTTACTGTAGCCACTCCCGCCACCCTGCCACCCACCAGGAGAGAATGAGTTCAACGACAAAGAGAGGAAGAGCTAAGAGATGGAGATTGTTCTAGTTCTCTATTTTTGTGTAACAAGTCACCTCAGAAATTAGTGGCTTAAAATAACAATAATCACTTTATTATTGTTTTTATGGCTCTGGGGTTAATCGGGCTTAGCTGAGTGGGTCTTGTTCAAGATGGCTCCCAAGACTGCACCTGATGGTGGAGGCTGGCGCCCCACAGAGCTTCCTCACTCATTTGTCGGGTGGATGATTGATACTGGCTATTGGCCAGACGCCTACACCTGGCTCTCCATGTGGCTTGGGCTTCCTCACAGTATGGTAGCCGAGTTCCCAAAGTGAGTGTCCCCAGAGAGTGGGCAGAATTTGTGTCACCTGGTATAACCTCATAAATCACACAGCATCCCTTCTGCCATAGTCATAAGCCCACCCAAATTCAAGGAGAAGGAACATAGACCCCATCTCTTCATGGGAGGAAAGTCAAAGTCATTTTGTAGGAAAGGCCCATGGGATGGGAGATTGTTGCAGCCATTTTTGGAAAATATAAGCTTCAAGAGATTCATATTATCACATGAAGCTTCAATTGAACTGTTGTTTCCAATGTAACACTTTTTTGTGTATGCTAGTGCAAGAGAGGTTTCTGTCATTTTCTGCCTACAACAACATTATACACATGTCCCACAAGACTCCATAAATGGTAGTTGCCTTTCCCCTGTTCCTTCTTTTCCAGTGACCCTTCACTTTCCCTGTGGATGGTGGAAATTTGTCACTAAAGCTGTCTGTGTTGCAAGAAAGCGTAGCAGCAACCTTTGCCACTATGGACGGTTATGAAACTTTTTCAACTTACGTTGAAAAAGCAAACACCTACGTATTCACTACATAGATTTTCTTTACTTTAGTTGCATTATCTCTTTTTTAAAAAAAAAAAATTGTAGAGATGGGGTTTTGCTGTTTTGCCTACACAGTTCATAACCCTGCCTTACAACTACACTACACTCTGGGGAAGTTTTATAATGCATCAGTCCCTGCCAAATGGAGGCAGAGCCCTGCTCTTCAGCAGTCGGCTTTGTTCCTCCTACCCACAGACTCAACATTTTCATGTACGAATCTAAACTGGAACCTGCACTGTCTTTATAGTATAAGCAAAAAATTTGCAAATTTTGCCATGTTCTTGGACAGACTGAACAAAAGATTAAAAAAAAAAAAAAAAGAAAAAGAAAAGAAGGCAAGGGGCAGTGGCTCACGCCTGTAATCCCAGTGCTTTGGAAGGCTGAGGCACGTGGATCACCTGAGGTCAGGAGTTCAAGAAACTTTAGTAGAGACGAGCTCCTCTCTACTAAAAATACAAGCATGCCTGTAATCCCAGCTACTCGGGAGGCCGAGGCAGGAGAATCACTTGAACCCCGGAGGCGGAGGTTGCTGTGAGCCGAGATGGCGCCATTGCACTGCAGCCTGGGCAAAAAGAGCAAAATTCTGTCTCAAAATAAAAGAAAAAAAAAAGAAAAAGATTCGCAAATTTATTTTCCATTTCTTTCTTTCTTTTTAATTTTAATATAGCAAGCTTGTCCTTAAGCAAATTGATTTTTAAGAGATATTAAAGAAGCCTTGGCAATATTGCCTTCTCAATCCCCAGAGAGAAATCTTCACATTCCATCTCCAAATTGCTGCATTTTAAGAAATATTTTTCCAAATATGAAAAACAATATGCATGTATTGCAGAAAACTTAGAAAATATTGAAAACTATGAAAAAGAGAACAAATAATCTCTCATAATCATTTAGCACATAATGGGAATCATATCACATATAATAGTTCTATAACCTGCTTTTTCTCCCCTAAAAGTATATCATGAAAAATGTCTGCATAGTAGTTGCATCACATTGTTAAACTATTATTTAATTAGTACCCTATAAGCAATACCCCATTTCTCCTGTTGTTATAATAATTTGTTAAACATCTTTTTTTTTTTTTTTTTTTTTGAGAGAGTCTTGCTCTGTCGCCCAGGCTGGAGTGCAGTGGCGCCATCTTGGCTCACTGCAAGCTCTGCCTCCCGGGTTCACACCATTCTCCTGCTTCAGCCTCCCGAGTAGCTGGGACTACAGGCGCCTGCCACCGCGCCTGGCTAATTTCTTTTTTGTATTTTTAGTAGAGACGGGGTTTCACCGTGTTAACCAGGATGGTCTCGATTTCCTGACTTTGTGATCCGCCCGCCTCGGCCTCCCAAAGTGCTGGGATTACAGGTGTGAGCCACCGCGCCTGGCCTGTTAAACATCTTTATACATAGATCTTTGAAAACATTTTGATTTTTTGCCCCTAGAATAGATATACCCTTGGATATAACTTATTGAGTAAAAATGTATGACCTTTTATACATATTGTTAAATTATTTTCATGAAAACCTCTTACTAGTAATGTATAAAAGCGCCCTCTCTGGATGTGAGGGCGATCTGGCTGTGACATCTGTCACCCCATTGATCGCCAGGGTTGATTTGGCTGATCTGGCTGGCTAGGCGGGTGTCCCCTTCCTCCCTCACCGCTCCACGTGCGTCTCTCCCGAAGCTGTGCACTTGGTCGAAGAGGACGACCATCCCCGCTAGAGGAGGATCGGTCTTCGGTCAAGGGTAAACGAGTAGCTGTGCTCCCCTGCTAGAACCTCCAAACAAGCTCTCAAAAGTGCCCTCTCACCAACTTCTTGCTAGCACTGAATATTATTATTTTAAACATTGTTGTTTTTGTAATTCAGCTGATAAGTGGTAGCTTGCAGTTTCAGGCTCCCTTGAAAGCGAAAAGGGTTTGATGGCTGCCTTCTCCAGGTTTCTCTTTAGCGGCCTCTGCTGCTTCAGAGGCAGTCTTTCTCTCTCTCTCCCTTGGGGCCATCTTGCGTAATTTCTGGTTTCCTCCTTCCTCCTGTATCTTGGAGTTCTTCACACAGATTTTTTCTTTTTCAGTCCCAGCTCTCCACTTCAAAGTCTGCTTCTGCCAGGGTGCAGCAGGTCAGATGTTTTCCATTAACTAAGGTACTTCATGTTAAATGGTTAACCCAGAGCCCTCTGGAGCCAGCAGAGGTGTTGAGTGGAGCTGCGCCTGCCAGGAAAAGCCCCCTTATCCTCATCTCTGCCCAGTGGGCAGAGCAGCATTTTCCGCTTAGCAGAGCAGGCCTGATGCAGCGCTCAGGGGGAGCCAAGCCAGTGCTGGCATTGCTGCCAACAGCTACTGAGGAAGCCATCTCCTTAACGATGCGTGTGATCAAGACTCAAAAGCTTAAAAGGGAACCTGTATATCTTGCGTGGGCAGAGACCATGAGTCATCTAGAAACGGTGTTTGGGGCTCTGAGCAGATGACACCATTTCTGGCGGAGACGGCCATGAGACAGACAGCAGGACACAGCCGGGGCCAGGGGTCTGCAGAAGTCACAGGCTAGAGCCATAAGACCACCTGGCCAGGGCCAGGACACAGACCATTCTTTTAGCCATGCCAGACTTTAAAGGACTTTCCATTTGTTATTTCTCTCCATTTTATTATGAAAATTTTCCAACATACACAAAAGTTGAAAGAATTTTCCAGCAAACACCCATGTATCCACTACATAGATTTTCTCACAACATTTTACACGAATTGCGTTATTATTATTTTTTTAAGTTTGTAGAGATGGGGTTTTGCTATTTTGTCCAGGTTGGTCTCAAATCCCGGACCTCAGGCAATCCTCCTGCCTCAAACTCCCAGAGTGCTGGGATTACAAGCAAGAGTCACTGCACTGGGCTGCATTATCATATATTAATCCATCTATCCATCATCCCTCTATCACTCAAGCAATCTAAATTATATTTTCTTTGAATATCGAAGTAAATTGCCGATGTCCGTATGCTTCCCCAAAAAACTGAAGCATGTATATTATTAACCAAAGTTCAGTATTTATTTACAGTCCATTATTTCCTTAGGGAAAGATTTATATACCACAAAATGCACGCAAAAAGGTGTACTGTGTGATGTTTTAACAAATGCATATAGTTGTACAACCCAGATCCCTATCAAAATATAGAACATTACTATCAATCCAGAAAGTTCCTTCATGCCCCTCCCCAGTCAATATCTGTCATCATGGTTCTAGAGGCAAATTCTACTCTGACCTTTTCTACCACAGATTAGTTTTTCCTGTTCTACAGCTTCCTACAGATGAAATTATATTTTTGTGTATGAGACTTGTATTTTTTGTGTGAGAGTTCTTTTACTCCATCTAAGGACACTTTACTATATAGGAGGAAAGCGGCAAACTATAGGGCCTGCCAGGATCCTGTTTTTGTTCAGGAACCGAGAAAAGCTTTTTCCCTAAATTGAATTTTAAGTGACAGTGAGAAACACCGTTAAGGGGAGCAAAGGCTTCCTACCTCATTCTATGAGGCCAGCACTGCCCTAACACCAAAACCAAACAAAGACATTACAAGAAAAGAAAACTGCAGACCATTGTCTTTCATGAACATAGACGCAAAATCCTCAACAAAATATTAGCAAATTGAATCCAACAGTTTGATAGAAAAGTGTAACTGACTTTGGGAGTCTGAGGCAGGCAGGTCACTTGAGTTCAGGAGTTTGAGACCGGTCTGGGCAACATGGTAAAACCCTACCTCTACTAAAAGTACAAAAATTAGCTGGATATAGTGGTGCACACCTCTCATCTCAGCTACTGGGGAGGCTCAGGTGGATGGATCGCTTGAGCCTGGGGAGGTTGAGGCTGCGGTGAACCGAGCCTGGGCTCCAGCCTGGGCAACAGAGCAAGACACCGTCTCAAACAAAACAAACCAAAAAAAAAAAAAAAAAAAGAAAGAAAAGTGTAATCACCCAGCAGGTTCTCCTTGCCCATTGCCTAGAGAGAGCCGATTTATCAAATAGTTTAATTCTCACAGAGCCAGCTGTATGGGTGACTGCAGTTTCCTCATTACTCAAATCAGTCTCCCAGAAAGCTAGGGGATCAGGGTTTTTAAGGATAATTTGGTGGGCATGGGGTCAGAACGTGGGAGTACTGACAGGTTGAGTTGTAGATGAAACCAAAGGGAGCTGTTCTCTTGTGCTGAGTCAGTTCCTGGGTGGGGGCCACAAGACCAGATGAGCCAGTTTCTCGATCTGGTACCAGCTGATCTATCGAGTACAGGGTCTGATCTTAGTAATATTATCCCCAGGATAATTTGGGAGGTTTAGCATCTTGCAGCCTCTAGCAGCGTGACTTCTAAACGATAATGTCTAATCTTGTGGCTAATTTGTTAGTCCTGCAAAGGCAGTCTAGTCCCCAGGCGGGAAGCGGATTTGTTTTGGAAGAGGGCTGTTATCCTCTTCGTTTCAAAGTTAAACCATAAACTAAGTTCCTTCCAAAATTAGTTTGGCCTGCGCCCAGGAATGAATAAGGACAGTTTGGAAGTTAGAAGAAAGATGGAATCAGTTAGGTCAGATCTCTTTCACCGTAATAATTTTCTGTTCTAATTTTTGCAGAGGCGGTTTCAAAAGAATTATGCACACAACCAACTGATATTTCTCCCAGGAATGCAAGGCTGATTTAGTATTCAAAATCAATTAATGTTACTCATCACATCAACATGTTAAAGGAGAAAGTCACATGATCTAATTAATAGATGCAGAAAAAGCATTTGACAAAATTCAGCACTCATTTATGATTAAAAAAAAAAGAAACCGTCAGTAAACTAGGAATAGAGGGGAATTTCCTCAGCTGGGTGAAGAATATCTACAAAATATCTATAGCTAACATGTTACTTAATAGTGAGAGACTCAAAGCTTTCCCACTAAGGAAACAAGGAACAAAGCAAGGATGTCCCCTCTCTCCACTCCTTTTCGTTGTCCTGGAAGTTCTAGCTAATGCAATGAGATGAGAAAAGGAAATAAAAGAATACAAACTTGAAGAATAGAATAAATACAAATAAAAATACAAATTAAAAAGGAAGAAATAAAACTATCTTTGTTTGCAAATGATATGATCTTCTATGTAGAAAATCATAGTCAATGCAAAACTTCTGGAACTAATAAGCAATTATAACAAGATTCCAGGACACGAGGTTAATATACAAAAGCCAATTACTTTCCTATATACCAAGTGGAATTTGAAATTAAAAACACAATACTATTTCCATTAACATCCCCCAAAATGAATTTCTTAATTATAAATCTAACAAACTATGTCCAAAATTTTTATGAGGAAAAGTACAAAAGTCTGATGAATGAAATCAAAGAACTAAATAAATGGAGGTATATTACATGTTCATGGAGGAAGACTCAATATTGTCAAGCTATTAGTTCTTCCTCAGCTTGATCTAATTTAATGCAGTCCCAATCAAAACTTTATCAAGTTATTTTGTGGATATTGGTAAATTAATTCTGAAGTTTATATGCAGAGGCAAAAGATCTAGAATAGTGAACACGATATCTTCAAGTACAAAGTTGGAGGACTGACAGTACCTGATATCAAGACTTACTATCAAGTTCTAATAAGACAGTGTGGTATTGATGAAAGAATAGCCACATAGGCCTATGGAACAGAAGAGAAAGCCCAGAAAATAGCTCCACATAAATACAGCTAAGTGATCCTTGACAAAAGGGCAAAGGTCATACACTGAAGAAAAGATAGTCTTCAACAAATGGTGCTAGAACAACTGAACATCCATATGCAAAAAAAAAAAAAAAAAATGAATCTATGCACAGGCCTTCCACCTTTCACAAAAACTAACTCAAAATGGATCACAGACCTAAAAGTAAAATGCAAAAGTATAAAGCTTCTAGAAGATAACATAGGAGAACACCTAGATGACCTTGGCTATGGTGATAACTTTTTAGATACACACCAAGGGCATGATCCACAAAAGAAACGTGTGTGTGTGTGTGTATTTTTGTAGAGACAGGGTCTTACTTTGTTGCCCAGGCTGGTCTCAAACTCCTGGGCTTAAGTGATCCTCCTGCCTTGGCCTCCCAAAGTGCTGGGAATACAGGTGTGAGCCACCATAACTGACTGACACAAAACTGATAAGTTGAACTTTTTAAAAATTAAATAATTAAAATGAATATTCACACTATGGAATAATATACAGTAACAAATGGAAAACGACAACCTCATACAACATATCCTACAAGATTGTCAGAGGAACACGTAAAGGGAATGCTACAAGGTTGTCAGAGGGACATGGCAGAATGCTCTAGTGCAATGGCCCAGGTCTGGAGGAAGGAAGGTCTTGGGGCCTGATGAGCAAAGTGTGAAGTGTCTAGGGAGGGAGCTTTGGGACAGAGTACTTAAAGCATGGGATTTACTTCAGTGCCAGCAGGTCTGGGTTCAAATCCCGGCTCTGCCACTTACCACTAACC
Organism: Macaca mulatta; assembly: GCF_049350105.2. Classification (NCBI taxonomy): domain Eukaryota; kingdom Metazoa; phylum Chordata; class Mammalia; order Primates; family Cercopithecidae; genus Macaca; species Macaca mulatta. Next base: position 18,119,285 of record NC_133417.1, on the reverse strand, counting down.
TCTCTGAAACTCCATTTACTCATCTCTAAAAGGGATTATTATGATGACTGAATGAAATAAAATGTGTTCAGATGTATAAAGTGCCTGGCACCCAGTACCTACTCAATACATGGAGTGGGTTTTATTGTGTGGCGGGAACAAGGTCTTTCAGTGGACTAACAAAGGGTGTGGAATCAAAATAATCTGTTTATGTGTCCGTTGCCCCCACTGCCCAATGGACAGTGGAATAGGGACTGCACCTGGCACGCAGTAGCCATTCAGTATGTGCATTCAAAGAATGAACCTGCATGGGAAGCATGGGAGCTCCTATGATTGAACCAATCATCATTTTGGGGGTCCCCACAAGCTTACTCAAGTCCTGTTGCCTGGCTGACTGTGCAGCCTCTCCTTTTAGTGGCTGGAATTGACACTGCAGGTATAGATTTATGCCACACCCTGATCTGTTTATGCAGAGCCCAATCCTGGACCCCACCGCCTGCATCTTGTCACCTGCCTGGTAGGATCTGAGGGGGAACTGCTTCTCTGAGTCTCCTCATGGTATGCCTCCCCACCCCAACTTCCCCCTGCCTATCTGGCCCCAGGTTATAGCACCCTTGTATACTCTTGAAAAAGCTGTTCCCTTCTCTCCTGCAACTTATAACACCCTCCTCTATCCCACCCACTCATGGGGACATATTTCGATCACAGAACTCTAGATGCATTTTATTGATTGATTGATCGATTGATTTTGAGATGGAGTCACACTATATTGCCCAGGCTGGAATGCAGTGGTGCGATCTAGGCTCACTGCAGCCTCTGCCTCCTGGGTTCAAGTGATTCTCCCACCTCGGCCTCCCAAGTAACTGGGATTACAGGTGTGCACCACCAAGCCTGGCTAATTTTTGTATTTTTGGTAGAGACATGGTTTCCCCATGTTGGTCAGGCTGATCTCGAACTCCTGACCTCAAGTGATCCACCCGCCCCGGCCTCCCAAAGTGCTGGGATTATAGGCATGAGCCACTGCCCCCAGCTAAATTCTTTGTTACAATTATTTGTTAGCGCAACTGCCTGCTTCCTCCTGGGTAAGGTCCTTGAAGACAGCAGCTGTATCTTCCCTATCTCAGAGGTTAGCCACATAAATCCTCAATAAACACACTTATTGAATGGATGAACAGATGGACGTCAAAATTTCATCTCCTTCTTGTCTTCCTCAGCTCTACCCCATTCAAGGTATTCCAAAACAAATTCTATTAGTAAATCCCCATTGCCAGCAATCATTACCACAATTAAGATACAGGAGCCCCCCTTATCCACTGTTTCACTTTCCAAGTTTTCAGTCTCCTGCAGCCAACCACAGTCCAAAAATATTACATATAATAAGATATTTTCAAAAAGAGACAATTCACGTTAACTTTTATTACACTATATTGTTATATTTGCTCTATTTTATTATTAGTTGTTATTAATCTCTTACTGTGCCTACTTTATAAATTAAACTTTATCATAGGCATGTATTTATAGGAAAGAAACATATATATGTGTGTGTATATATGTGTGTGTATATATATGTGTGTGTATATATATATATAAGTGTGTATATATATATAAAAAATAGAATTTTATTGCTCCATCATGGGAAGCACAAAATAGATTTCCTGCTGAGTGGACGGCTCCTTCCAGGTTGTGCCTCTCACCTCCTTTACAGCCATAAGAGCCTCTGAGTTTAGCCTGAGGACTGGGAAGGTCAATGGAGGTTTTTGTTTCTGTTTTTTTGAGATGGAGTCTCGCTCTGTCACCCTGGCTGGAGTGCAGTGGCGTGATCTCGGTCTACTGCAACCTCAGACTCCCAGGTTCATGCGATTGTCCTGCCTCAGCCTCCCAAGTAGCTGGGACTGCAGGCATGTGCCACCACACCTGGCAAATTTTGTATTTTTAGTAGAGATGGGGTTTCACTATGTTGACCAGGCTGCTCTTGAACTCGTGACCTCAGGTGATCCACCTGCCTTGACCTCCCAAAGTGCTGGCATTATAGGCGTGAGCCACCACGCCCAGCCGACAATGGAGGTTTTGATAGGCTAGGTCTTGAATTGACACGCATCACTTTTGCTGATATTCCATTGGCTAGAATTCAAGCACAAGGCACCCAAATTGATAAGAAAGGCTAGAAAATGTAGTCCAGATGTGTGTGCCCAGAGAGAAGAGGAAATGGGTTTCCTTAGTAGTTGGCTACTCTCTGTCACACCACCTTAATGGGAATTATTTTACCAGTTCAAAGATTTGAGAATTTAGATTCAGCTCTGTCACTAGCATCAGTAGACTATTTTCATATTTAGAAGGGTTTTTGTGTGGTAGTTAATACTACCTTTATTAAACAGAATGTAGTTTTAATAAACCACATTTAGAGAATGATTTTTCTTTAGCATTTGGACACTGATTACAGATGTTATTCAATACATTTCCTAAGTGGCTTAAACTAAAATTACAGTTTTATCACGATGGATCATCTCAAACTTCAAATATTCTACTCCAGGAGTAAGCAAACTGAGGCTCACTGCCTGATTTTACAAATAAAGTTTTATTAGCACATAGCCACACCATCATTTCCATATAGTGTATGGCTGCTTTCCCTCTACAACAGCAGAGTTGAGTGGTTGCAACAGTAACCACATGGCCTGTAAAGCCAAAATTACCTCCTGGCCTTTTAAGAAAAAGATTTAGACTGAAACAAAATATCCACAAATACACCAGACAAAAGATTACATTTAAACTTGTTCTAAAATACCACCAGTATGAGAGTCCGCTTTCTTTTTTTCTACTTTTTTTTTTTCTTTCTTTCTTTCTTTTTTGAGACAGAGTCTTGCCCTGTCTCCCAGGCTGGAGTGCAGTGGTGCTATCTCAGTTCACTGCAAACTTTGCCTCCCGGGTTCAAGCGATTCTCGTGCTTCAGCCTCCCAAGTAGCTGGGATTACAGGTGTACCACTATGCCCAGCTAATTTTTGTATTTTCAGTAGAGACTAAAATTAGTTCTGGCCTCGAACTCCTGACCTCAAGTGATCCACCTGCCTTAGCCTCCCAAAGTGCTGGGAATACAGGTGTGAGCCACTGCACCCAACCAGGAGGCTTTTTTTTTTTTTTTTTTTTTTTTTTTTAGATGGAGCCTCACTCTGTTGCCAGGCTGGAGTGCAGTGGCAGGATCTTGGCTCAATGCAACTTCTGCCTCTTGGGTTCAAGCAATTCTCCTGCCTCAGTCTCCCATGTAGCTGAGATTACAGGCGCAGGCCACCATGCCCAGCTAAGTTTTATATTTTTAGCAGAGACAGGGTTACACTATGTTGGCCAGGATGGTCTCAATCTCTTGACCTTGTGATCCACCCTTCTCAGCCTCCTAAAGTGCTGGAATTACAGGCAGGAGCCACTGCACCTGTCCAGGAGGCTTCTTATAATCACCATCCTTACACTTGTTGTTTTACCTTTTTAGAGCTTAGAACGCGTATATTGATACCTTCAAGGTATACAGCAAATATATCCTTAAAAACAAGGAGCAGAGATTAAGGAGAAGAAAAAAGAGAATAAGGAAAAGGAAGAGGAGAAAGAGGGACGGGAGGAAACATATACTTGTTTTAATTAGGATGTTTTTTCTTTTCATAGATTATTGGGTAACAGGTAGTGTGTTTGGTTACATGAGTAAGTTCTTTAGTGATGGTTTGTGAGATTTTGGTGCACTCATCACCTGAGATTAGGATGCATTTTGATTAATTAGGACAACTAGAGATCTCATCCCCCAGAAATCACAAATGCAGTCTGGACAGATAGTCTCTCTGGGAGACTCGCCTGGTCCGTCATTGTGTAGCACTTTGGGGCATCTTTCTACTCTGGGGCTTTGTGTGACTGACAACAGTAATAGGTTCCTCCTTGCTTTTCCTGGTCATCTCTCACTTGCTCACCCTTCCATGTTTATTCTTTACCACTTACAAATGGAGAATGCATCTTATATAGCCTTAGAAACAGACATATCCACACCCTCCTCACTATTGCAATTTATTCCAATACTATCTTTTTACACTTTATATAAACGTTTCTTTCTCAGGTATCATTATATTCGCATGTCTTTTTAGACTAAACTTATTCTTAACACTACAAGTATTCCATTTTGATGCTCAGATTATGATAGATGGTTACCAGTTGTTACAGTTTGGCCAAGCAGTTCGTTTGGTGCCAAATTTTTGAAACCTTCCATTGTTTGGGGCCAACAGCAGGATATTCTAGGACCATCCTGATCTTTCTCAACTCCCAGGACACAGACAGGTCATCAGTTACCTTCTACCAGAATCCTGATTCCTTTGGTGTAGAATTATATTAGAGTACAAAACCTTGGCACTTAGAATTAAGCAAAATACTATTGCTTACTGCTGAGTGTTTTTTTTCTTTTAAGACAAGGTCTTGTTCTGTTGGCTGGGTTGGAGTGCAATGGTGCAATTAGAGCTCACTGCAGCCTCTTACCCTTGGGCTCCAGCTATCCTCCCACCTCAGCCTCCCAAGCAGTTAGGACAACAAGTATGTGCCACTATACCTGGCTAATTTTAAAATTTTTTATAGAGACTGAGTCTCACCATGTCTGGGCTGATCTCAAACTCCTGTCCTCAAGCAATCCTTCCACCTCGGCCTCCCAAAGCTTTGGGATTACAAATGTGAGCCACCATGCCCGGCCTACTGAGTCACTTTTGAAAAGAGATGTCTTTTGAACATGTCATTGATCCCCTTTCAAACTGATTTTTTTTTTTATTAAGTCCTAGAAAGACAAGAATGTTTAAAACTCGATTTTATGAAGACAGAAAAGGTTTCTGACTTCCAAACGCTTCCCATTACTTATCAAAAGTAAAGCTTCAAGGGCTGAGACTAGACCATTAATATAAATTACAGTATCAAGAAGATACAGAATGACCAGGCTGTTGCACTCCATGAGACAGAGGAGGGCCTCCAAGGAGGTGTGAGGGGGCGGAGCTGGCAGGGAGGTGGGGAAGGCCTGGAGGTGAGCCCACAGTGTCTTCCCCCTCTCCCTAGGCTGAGTATGGAGGAAGGAGGCTAAGTCCTACAAGAGCAAAATACTCAGGTGGTGTGAGGGTGGAGGATGGATCCAACAGGTGGCTCCTCCCTGCTTCTGGGCACTCTGCTGGGTCTTAGGAAGGCTGAGGCCCCCTGCCTAGGAGAATGGGGCCCCAGGGCCAAGGGCCAGGCCCAGAGAGCTCCAGCATCCAGAGATGCCCACGGGCCCCAAAGGTAACCCAGGGCTGGCTCCTTCTGAGGAAGAGAGCCTGAGGAGGAGAACAGGCAGGACTTTAGGGCCAGGGCTTGAAAAAGAGCGACATCCAGACCTCAAGGATGGCAGCCCCAGCAAGGGCCCAGGCAAGGGCAGGCCAGCACAAGGACTTGGGGAGAAGGCCTGACAAGGCCCTGAGGTTCCTAAGCCATTCACACCTCCGTAAGGGATCCAGTGGGGGCCCTGTGACAGTTTCAGGCCAGGGGCCATCCTTCTGCCCCACCCCCTTGGGGAAGAGGGGTGAGAGAGGAGACGCCTTCAGAGAAGAGAAGAACTGATGGGAAGTCCTAATTCTGAAAGGGCTAAGTCTTCGGAAAAAAGTTTCTTTTAAATTGGAAGAGACTGAGATACTTTAACTCAGTAAGTCACCCACCTCTCATCATTCCATACCCACCCTCGGTGGACTGGAAGCAAAGCAAGGTGAGGCTGGGCAAGTGATGGAAAACAAAGATGGGGCACATCTGGCTGGACCACTCCCAGTCTCCCGACCAAGCAAGGGGCATCGGGGGAGTGGGGTGGCTCCACCTACAATGCACTTTGAGCTTTTGCCTCTAGAGGGTGAGCGGATACCTCTACCCACCCAGCATTTTCACAGCCTCCTCGAGACAGGGTCGTCCTTGGTCCCTGAAGAAGCAGGGTGCCCATTCTTGAAAGCCCTTCACAGCTTCACCAATCAGTGCTTTCCCTTTGCCAGCTGTGTTGTAACGCCATGGGTTTTTTTTTCCTTTTCCAAATATGAGTTCTTTTTTTTTTTTTTTTTTGAAACAGTCTTGCTCTTTTGCCCAGACTGGAGGCAGTGGCGTGATCTCGGCTCACTGCAACCTCCGCCTCCTGGGTTCAAGCGATTCTCCTGCCTCATCCTCCAGAATAGCTGGAATTACAGGAGCCCACCACCACACCCAGCTAATTTTTGTAGTTTAGTAGAGACAGCATTTCACCATGTTGACCAGGCTGGTCTCCAACCCCTGACCTCAAGCAATCCACCCGCCTCGGCCTCCCAAAGTGCTGGGATTACAAGTGTGAGCCACCGTGCCCAGCCCAAATATGAGTTCTTTTAATTTGAATCTGTTTTTCTGATACACATGCCCCATCCCAAACTGAAGACTTTCATCTCTCTCTCTCTCTCTCTCTCTACACAAACACACACACACACACACACACACACACACACACACACACTCCCTTTAAGAATAGCCCTAGAAGGCCTGTCCTTCTCAGGGACATCCTGGGACAGTCTCATTCATTTCAGGAGCTACACCTGCTCAGAGCCTCTTACCTGTGAGCTGTTCCCCAAGGATGGGAGCAGAACTGCCCTTTATAGACACCCCCTTCCCATTCTCCATTTTTAGCATTTTTCCCTTCATTTTAGTCCCAGCCCCAGAAATGCTTAGGATTTATGCTGTCTGGGAATATTTGCTTTCCAAAAGGAGAAATGGGGAACAATGCAACACTCTACCTGACAGATGACTCATCTGTGGTTCATGCTCAGGCATCAGAGAGCAAGGGAAGCTGCACTGGGGCAACCTGCCTTCCCCAGCGCTCCTCCTGCCTCCCCCCAGGGGACACTGCCTTCCCTACCTGCACCACCTGAGAGGCCCCAGTGCTCTCCTGATGTCCAGGCAGGTTAAATAGTTGATTACCAGAAGAATAATCAACAGCAGCATTTTGGAGCTGTGCACCAGGAAGTCTGTTCTAAGCTATTACATGGACTAGGCACTAACTCATTCTTCCTTCATAGAGTAAGAAGCTGAGACACAGAGAGGTTAAGTAAGTTTTCCAAGATGCACAGTTGGTAAGGGGCAGGGCCAGGCTGCAAATGCAGGCATCTGGCCTCAGACCCTCACCCTAACACTCCACATTGCCTCCTCTTGGGCTTTTTATGGAGAAGGAAATGATGACTCTCCACTTCCTCCTGCCCCCATCTCTGTCCATCCTGGGGACAGGGAGAGCCTGGGACAGAACGGCCCTGGAGCAGACTCAGCCACCATGCCCAAGTGTGGGGTGGATCCAGGGTAAGGAAGAGATCTTGGACAGAGAGGGAGCACACATTGACCGGGAGAAGGGATTCAAGTCGCCCACACCCAGTGCTGGACCCAGGGGCCTAAAGCAAATGGAGGCCAGATTCTCACCTTTACAGAGGCTGCTGCTGAAATTCTTGGTCTTTGGGCTCACAGGCTTATAGACTCTGCCACGGTGCGGGCCTGCATTAGGCGCCAGAGATGCGCAAATAAGTAAGATGTGTCCCTGCTCTCCAGAGTTCCCTGTCACCTGGGAACCGTGGATGAAGCCACTGCACCACCTCTGGGTCTTCTTGCCAAATAATCTAACCCCAATCTGATAAGACCCCAGATCTATCAGCTTTCAGGAAATACAGGGGGCAGGGAAAGAACACGTCAAACTACTCCATGGAGATGCAATCAGCAAAATCTGGGTGGCACAACAAACAATCCAGTTTTGTCAAAATAAAATACATGCTATGGGGAAGTAAAGAGAGAAGGAGAGCTTCTGAGAGACAAATCAACATAGCGCAGTGCATGGACCCTGGCTGGATCCAGACTAGAACAAAGTCGCTTTTTTTTTTTTTTTTTGAGATGCAGTCTCACTCTATCACCCAGGCTGGAGTACAATGGTGCGATCTCAGCTCACTGCAACCTCCGCCTCCTGGGTTCAAGCAATTCTCCTGCCTCAGACTCCCGAGTAGCTGGGACTACAGGCTTGTGCCACCATGCCCGGCTACTTTTTGTATTTTTAGTAAAGTCGAGTCTCAAACTCCTGACCTCAAATGATCCACCCACCTCAGCCTCCCAGAGTGTTGGGATTATAGACGTGAGCCACCGCGCCTGGCCAAAATAACTCTTTTTTTAAAAAGTGATGAGACAATGAGAAAGTTTGAATACTGATGGGACATTTGATGACATTAAGGAATTACTATTTACTTGGAGACAGGATAATTTTATTTGGTTTCATTTTAAAATAATTCTTATTTATTTATTTATTTATTTATTTATTTAGAGACGGAGTCTCGCTCTGTTGCCCAGGCTGGAGTGCAGTGGTGCGATCTCGGCTCACTGCAAGTTCCACCTCCCGGGTTCACGCCATTTTCCTGCCTCTGCCTCCTGAGTAGCTGGGACTACAGGTGCCCGCCACCTCGCCTGGGTAGTTTTTTGTTTTTGTTTTTGTTTTTGTATTTTTAGTAGAGACAGAGTTTCACTGTGTTAGCCAGGATGGACTCAATCTCCTGACCTTGTGATCTGCCCGCCTCCGCCTCCCAAAGTGCTGGGATTACAGGCGTGAGCCTCTGCACCTGGCCAAAATAATTCTAATATTTATGTCTTAGAGATACATACAGAAGTATTTATGGATGAAAATGATGTATTTGCTCAAAAACATTGAGTGAGGGGTTGGGGCATGGGTGGTGGCACATAGCTACAGCAAGGTTGGCCATGAGCTCGTCATTGTTGAGGTGGGTGATGTGCACATGGGAGCTGATCTTGTCTTTTGTACATAAATGTTAATAATTAATATGTGAAATATAATTCAGGCAAAAAAGGACATAGGCCTAGAAATAACCAACGGCCCTATTTGCAGCCAGGTTCTCAGGCCTGAATCTCCGTATCTGGATCCAGGCTCCTCTGCCATCAGGGGCTGAGCTTTCTCTAAATTCCTGTTGCCTCCTCAGGAAAGTCACGGGGCTTGAGTCTTCTAATGCCCTGGGCTGGCTCCCCAACTCCCTGAGGACCCGTAATTCCAGTAAATTCCAGAATTCAAATAAGCCAGTCTCTCCTTAGCTACACAGAGCACTGATGCTCCCATAGCTTCATGGAAGCCAGACTCTGGGATCATCGTCCCAATGACTAAGGGCGAACACTTAGTAAGGGTCCACTGTCTACACAGCTCTGTGCTCAGTTAGTGTTTCAGCAGATGGGCACATCAAGCACACAGCGAGGATGTAAGTTGCCTTCATAGGGTGACCCACTTATCTGGTTTACTCAGGACTGACTTGGTGCTGGCACTGAAAGTCTGTTGTCTGGGAAACTCCTCCGTCCTGGGCAAACCTGGACAACTGGTCACCCTGAGCCCACACCTGGGGGGCCTCCAGTCAGATCTGTCTGGTAGCACAGTCCATGTGCCTTCCACCATGAAACATGGCTTTTCCAAGCTGATGAGTAGAATGGTCTCAATTTCAAGTGGTTTTCCCATCAATTTTCTTTAGTAGCAACCCATTTTTTTAAATAATGAAAAAATTAGTACTGATGAAAACTGAGAAAATAATGTTGACTGCTAGTTTGACAGACTTTTTCTATTTGAGGCTCATTCATATATTCATGTCAGGAAACTGGATTTTCTACTATTCTTCCTTTCTGTTTCACATAAGGGAATTAAGATATTGGCGTTTCATGGTGCTTGGCAAAGAGCATTGTGGTTCTCAGGGGATTCCTTCCTGGACAGTTTTGTGATCCCTGGGGCTGACCAGGCACTCCTTCCTTCCTCCTGTGCGCTGTCTGCCCAGCGGCTACCCCCAGGTTAACTGGTGTCTGCTCAGATGGAGAAGAGACCCTGTGGTTCAGCTTACATCTGATCACTAGCCCTGGAAGGGAGGGCAAACAGGCTTCAACTTGAATGCTGAGTCCAGTCGATGGATTGGTAGTGGCTGCCTAGAGTACTATGTTGAGAAGGATTCTGAAGCCACATCCAGACCTTGGCACACATTTATATCAGCCACTCCCCGTTGCACTTTTGTTTCCTTTAAAAACCCACCTGCAATAAAGGCCACATGAAGCTCATATCCAGGATTACTTGGGTCTGAGTTTTTGGGGCAACTGTCCTTATTTTTGCTCATGTAAAATATTTTCTTATTTTTATTTTTATTTTCTTATTTCTTATTTTTATTTTTTTATTTTTGAGACAGGGTCTCGCTCTGTCACCTGGGCTGGAGTGCAGTGGCGCAATCACAACTCACTGCAGCCTCAACCTCCTAGGTTCAAGTGAACCTCCCATTTCAGCCTTCCAAGTAGCTGGGGCTACAGGTGTGTACCACCAAGCCTGGCTAATTTTGTATTTTTTGTTGAGATCAGATCTCACTACGTAGCCCAGGCTGGTCTCAAACTCCTGGGCTCAAGTAATCCTCCCGCTTTGGCCTCCCAAAGTGCTGGGATTCCAGGCATAAACCATCACATCCAGCTCAAGTAAACTCTTTAAATCACATTGTGCACTTCAGCCTCTTCCTTTTAGGTTGACGCAGAGGACGCAGATGAACATCCTGTGGAAGAAATGTGCAGGGTGAGGCATGGGAAAAGAGTCTCAGAGCTTCCATGCTCTCTCTGGACACAGCACCCCCTAGGAACTTCCATGTGTTCCATGTCCAGAAACAACTAAACCCAGTCCTTTTGGGTTTTTATGGAGGATTCATTACATATGCACAATTGATGAAATCATTGGCCATTGGTGACCAACTTAACCTTTAGCCCCTCTGCCCTCTCTGAAGGCTAGAAGTGGGAGTGAAAGTCCAAATCCTCTTGGCCAGCCAACAGTTAATCCATCAGCACTCAACAAGACACATCGCTTTAGAGATTCCAAGGGTTTTAGGAGTTGTGTGCCAGGAAACAGGGATGAAAACCAAACATATATTATATCTTGGCCAGGCATTGTGGCTCACACTTATAATCCCAACACTTTGGGAGGCCAAGGTGGAATAATCATTTGAGTTCAGGAGTTTGAGACCAGCCTGAGCAATATATCCAGACCTCATCTCTACTAAAAATAAAAATTTTTAAAAAGTAGCTGGCTCATGTCTGTAGTTCCAGCGACTCAGGAGGCTGAGGCGGGAGGATTACTTGAGCCCACAAGATCAAGGCTGCAGTGAACCACAATCACACCACTGCACGCCAGCCTAGGCAACAGGGCAAGACTCTGTCTCAAAACAAAAAAAACCCCCACATATTATATCTTATTATGAGTCACAATACTGTATCACAAGCACTAACTGTATGCCAGAGACTGTGGCATATGCTTAACACATATCATCGCATCTAATTCTCGCAATGACTCTGAGTTAGGGATGGTTATTATCATCATTTCAGAGATGAGAAAACAGCAAAAAGAAGATAGGTGGGTTACCCAAGTCATCAGGACTTTACAGCAGAATGCCAGTCTCCATGTTCTTGGTGCAATGGTCTGTACCAGTGGTTCTCAAAGTGTGGTCCCTGGACCGCTAGTAGCCTCAGCATCACCTGGGAACTCGATAGAAGAAAAATTCTTGGGTCCCACCCCTGACCCGCAACATCAGAGGCTCTGGGGGTAGGGCCCAGGCGTCTGGGTTTCAGCAGCCCTCCTGGTAATGGATTCACATTGAACTTTGAGAACCACTGTTCTATCTCTACTGCCTGCTTTTGGCCCCATCCTGCAGCAACCACCCAGTGGAAAGAAGCCATGTGAACTTGGAACCGAAACACCCCAGTTGCAAGGGCAAAGAGGGCAGGAGTGATAAGGTGGAGCTTTTCTAAGCACCAGAGGCGGTTGCAACATCCCAGAAGTTTAGAAAGCACCCACGGTGCAGGACCAAAGATTTCTGGTTTATGATCCTTCAGCAACACTGCACTCTCTACACAGGTCTCAAGGAAATTTCCGCTCAGCATTTAAAAATCAGACCCTAAAAGAAACAGAGCCTGAAGGTGTTATCCAAAAACACCAGGGTTCATTTGCCTGGGGAGTAACAAATAATTCCCCACAACAACACAGGTTTTGATCAATAGGAGTTTTATTTCTTGGCACAAGTAAGGAGCGCACTGGGTGTATTCTCCAAAGAGTATCTCCCTGAGGGAAGTGACAGGAGGGTTTTATGGGGGTGATGCAGAGAGCAGAGGGTGCATTGCTGCATGCAGAGGGGAGTCCTAGCGGCGCAGGCACAGCAAGTCATTACGCCAGCGTGCGGGTTGCGTGTTATGGTTATAAAGCTATAGCTCTGCCCAGGGTGGATACTTCAGCATGGTCATGAGGAAAGTTCACTGAGGCTCATCTATAAGTTGCTGGGGTCTGTCAGGAGCTGGTTCCAGCTAACTAGGTGACCACATTCCCCAAAGGGTTTGGGAAAACCGGGCTGCAGGGCAGGAGGCTGTAAAATACCCTGATTGCTTGAGTGGATTACATTCCTGTAGTCCCTGGAGACCCTCCCTGTCTGCTTACATTTTTGGTAAGTTCTTCTCCCTCCTTCCAGGCGTTGTTCCTATTCTCCTTTTCTTTTTTTTTTTTTTTTTTTCTTTTTTTGAGATAGATGAGACAGAGTCTCGCTCCATCGCCCAGGCTGGAGTGCGGTGGCACAATCTCAGCTCCGCCTCCCAGGTTCAAGCGATTCTCCTGCCTCAGCCTCCTAAAGAGCTGGAATTACAGGCACGTGCCACCACCACTGGCTAATTTTTGTATTTTTAGTAGAGACAGGGTTTCACCATGTTTACCAGGCTGGTCTTGAACTCCTGACATCAGGTGATCCATCTGCCTTGGCATCCCAAAGTGCTGGGATTGCAGACGTGAGCCACTGTACCTGGCGTTTCCATTCTCCTTTCGTTCATTCACTCACTCATCAAACGTTTGCTGAGCACTGCCATGTGCCACTCACTGCGTCCAGTGCTGAGGATGCAGATGAGCCATGGAATGGGACTGCTTTTAGTGCACGTCAGTAAGAGGAAGCTTCCCCCGTTCCTCCATGGCACCGCTCCTCCTGCCCCGTTCCTGAGCAGTCCCCAACCTCCAGCCACGAAGGGGTAAGGCCACTTCAGGAAGGAGCCTCCAGGGCTCTGCAACTGTTAGGCCAATTGTTGGATGTGAGGTGGGGAGCATGGACAGGAAAGTGGACCTTGCAGCACAGGGATGGGTGAGCCCATGGAGGGGGCCACCACCCAGACGGAGAGCCCAAAAGTCCCGCCAGTGCTCTGGGTCCAGCGGCTCTGCCTGTGGATGCTGTGGCTCGTCCCCAGGGGCAGGGACCAAGCAAGGGGACTAACACTTATTAAACACTTACTTACACGGCACAGCTGGTTCTTTCCACCCCGGGGAGTTCTCACAACAGCCCTGAGTGTTATCCCTGGTTTTCCAATGAGGACACAGGAAAGCTGAGCGTCTTCTCCAAGATCCCACAGCTGGGAATCAGGTTCCAGTCCATCTGATGACACCCCGGGCTGTCCCCATAGCTCCGTGCTGCCTCTGCAGAGGGTGGTCACTGGACCTATCATGCCTCCATGGTATTCCTAGGGGCTGCTTTAGTTCAAGGAGTTGGGTCTGGAAACACAGAGCCTTGGTCTCACCTCTAACCAGCTATGTGGACCCCTTAGGTCTCTTCTCCCTGGAGACCTCCTTTTCCTCATCTGTAGACTAACAAGGTAAGAAGGTCCGGGTCTCTGTCCTCTCCAGCTCCACACAGCTGGCCTCTGGTCCCATCTGCCCTTGAACCTGTATCTCCTACACTCCCAGGCAGGATCTGCAATGAAAATGCAGGGCCCCTGGCCCCAAAACTATTCAGAATGTCAAAATGCCCTTTCCTACATTATACATGTCTTCAGATCATAAGCTTTGTTGCCCACTCAACACCAGTGGCAGTTTGGAGAAGGGAGAGGCCACCCAGACCCACACATTGGGCCAAGCAGGAGGCACCACAGACACACAAACCCCAGCCGAAGGCATGGCCCCTCTCGCTCAAGGAGAGTTGGGATGGGAGTGTTATGATTGGCATATACTAGGTGTGCGTCTGTACCTGGGCACCTGCTAGCAGGTGTGGAGGGAAGGATGGCTCCTGGCTTGGCTGCTCTTGGTGTCAGTCACAGGCCCCTACTGGCAGAGCTTCCTGTCTTCTAGGCACTCCTTAGGACATGAGGTACAGGAGCTCCTACCCTGAGAACATGCAATGGACGGCACCTGGCTTTGCTTTAGGGCCACCAAATTCTGCCAGATTCTATCCAACCAGGGCCAGCTTCATGAGTGTATGATCCACACACAGGTCCCTGTTTCAGAAGGACTTGCTTTAAGCTCTGCTGTCACCATTGTCACACCTGGTGACACTGACACTCGTGGGAGAGAGTTCATCGTTTCTGATCCTTAGAACCCCTCTTTATACTGATTTGGGTCTCTGTGGTGCCTTCTGCTTGGCCCCATGTGTGCGTCTGGGTGGCCTCTCCCTTCTCCAAACTGGCACTGGTCTTGAGTGGGCAACAAAACTTATGATCTGAAGAAATGTATAAGGTAGGAAAGGGCAAGCTTAAAACGAATGTTAGAAAAACTATCTTGCATTTCTGCATTGCCTGCTGGAATGCTCACTCTTGACACCTTCACCTCCCAGGGCTGACTTTGCAGAAGCTGCCATGCTGAGAGGAGGCCCAAGCTCCCCCACATGGATAGACTCCATGAAGACGACCGATCACCTGACTGCACCCACCTGAGCATCCCCCAGCTGGAAACACCAAAGAACAAAGCAAGACTAGATGTTAGACCTCACGGTTCCTGAAGTCAGGCTAGGCCCTCCCTAGGGCTCCCCTACTGGCCAGATGGATGCAAATTCTGTGGGCTTATACAATCTGGTGGAGTCTCCTTAAAACAGAGGTGTAAAATTATTTATCTCATATTAGGTTTGAAAGCTAATATTTATTTAGAAGAGACCCATTCGAGAAAGAGGTCTTGAAGCTTGAGCCATGCACCTCTCTGGCTCCAAGTCAGCTGTTTTTGAACTGCAGTCTTCTTTCTTAGTCTAATTGTGCTTCTATAACAAAATGCCTGAGACCAGGTAATTTATTAAAAACAAATTTATTTTCTCATAGTTCTTGAGGCTGGGAAGTCCAAGATCAAGGCACCAGCAGGTTCGGTGTCTAGTGAGGGCCTATTCCTCATAGATGGCACTGTCCAGGTGTCCTCATGTGGCAAAAGGAATGAAGGGGAGCAAAGTCTCTCCCTTTGGCCCTTTT
This sequence comes from Macaca mulatta, assembly GCF_049350105.2. NCBI lineage: Eukaryota > Metazoa > Chordata > Mammalia > Primates > Cercopithecidae > Macaca > Macaca mulatta. The sequence goes on along the minus strand of NC_133417.1, from coordinate 18,104,045 downwards.
TTAAGGACAATAATCTCACCCATGAGGACAGAGCCCTTGTGGCTTAATCACCTCCTAAAGGCCCATCTCTTAATATTGTTGCTCTGGGGATTAAAGTTCAACATGAATTTTGAAGTAGACATGAACATTCAAACCATAGCCCTTCCAGTCCCTCAAAGTGCAGAATATGAGCTGGAAGTGGGAGGGGTCAAGAAATGACCCTTGACTAAGGGAGCTGGATCACCACCACACAAGCAGCAGCAGGGGTGGAGAGCTGGACGTTGGCCTGGGAAGGGGATCCAGGAACATGGCAGGCCCTGGATGCTGGACCTCCAGGGCAGAGCAGGACCAGACGCCCGGCTGACTACCATGGAGGGAGGAATTCCTCCTATTCCCTGTATGAGAAATGGGAATTTTACCATCATCCCTAGAATGCAGAAGCCACATTAGCGACATTAGCGTTAACATTTACACTCTTAATTGTTGTTACTGCATTTGGGACTCCCAGCTCTAGGCGATATGATTGCCAAGCCATTGCCATTTGTTACTCCACTAAGGGACATTTGGGAACATCCTGCCTGCATGGGTTCCAGTGTCACTGCAGCCAGAGGCTGTGTGGGAGATGGGGAGAGACCAGGTGTGCTCCTGCCATAGGGCTCCCCCATCGCTGGGTAAACTGAGGCTCGGCCTGATGTCTTTCTAATTTAAAATCACAAGACCAGGACCCGCACCACTGGGTAAAATGAAAGCACCTGCCCCTGTCCAGGAGACAGTGAGAGAGCTTGGCAGTTGGGATGGGGGTTGGGGGGGGTGGAAATACACAAAAAGATGTACTTAAGAAATGGCTGAAAAACAAATAAAATGAATGCTAACGAATACTGTACAGACTGACTGAGTATATTCCCAGGTACAGTGACCAGTGTGCGCAGCCAAGTCCACATGCTCAGTTTCGATGGTGGTCAACTCCCTAGCGAGCCCCCAGCTTCAACGTGTGGGGCTTTTTTTTCTCCGCTTCAGTTTCAAGTCCCACAGCAAGCTGGTTGGCCCAGTGGGCCTGGATCTAGGAACATAGATCCAGGGTGTGGATCTGAGTGTTCCTCCAGCCTTCTCTCCCTTGGATGTCTCTGTGCCGTGGCCTTGCTCTGTCCTGCTGGGGAGGGACTTTCTTAGGCAGAGAGGAGGGCAGTGGCCGCTGACTGCCCCACCTACGGAGACACCAGAGGAAGAAGGGTATATGTATACACCAGGTGTATACATAATGCCCCAGAACTGTCCCATTTGGGTTGGCCAGGCACCCACCCCTCAGACCCATCCATTACTGTCACCACCCCCAGGCCATGTGCCCCTTGCCACAGCCAGGAATGACAGGCTTCTGAGATTGTGGTTCCGTTGGGAACAGGTAACGTGGGCAAGGGGAGAGGGCCAGTCTCCCCCCAGAGAACAGGGCAGTGCTACCAAAAGAAGGGGGAAAGAGACACGGAGGCACTAAAATCTCTTATGTCTGCAAGATGTGTGTATGTTAGAGGCAGTGGGGTGCCAGACTTGGGTGGGGGAATAAATCGATTCTTTGTCTGTAATGTCAGGCAGAGGCCAGCAGAGGGAGATGTTGGAATGTGTTGGGATTTGAGGGCCCTCTACCCACAGACAGGACTTGGGAAGCCAAGTTTATTCTCGGCTGAGACATTTCTGTGGGTGGTGACCCGGGTGTTTCAATGTACACTAACTTTGTCTTATGTACAAAACTATTTAAAACACTGTATAAAATTACCTTCAGACTACATGTATAAGATGTATATTTAAAAAATGAATTTCATGTTTAGACTTGGGCCCCATCTCCAAGAGATCTCATTCTGTATATACAGATAGTCCAAAATCTGAAGAAAAAAAAAATCCAAAATCCAAGCATTTTGGGTAAAGGACACTCAATCTGCATTGAATTAACAGCACCGCCCAGCCCAGCCAGGCTGCCAGGGGCGTGAGAGCCCTGCATCCACAGTCGCCTGCCAGCTCCAGTCCCCACTTCGATTTTCCCCAGAGGGAGGCATTTCCTGGTGCTTTGCTCACCATCTAGGCAGCTGGCCATTCTGAAAGGTCTCCAGGAAATGCCACTGGGCGCTTTCTGAGACTCTTTAATCAAACCCAGGCCTTCACGGAGCACCCAGGTTGCAAGTGGTGAGTCCAGAGTGCGAGTGTTGTGCTGAGAGTGCTGATCCTGCAGAAAGCCCTGGATTTGAAACCCCAGCTGCAAACGAGCCTGGGTCAGCTGCCTGACTTCCTTGTGCTTCTGTTTCCTCTCCCTAATATGGAGATATAGTACTACCTGCCTATAAAGGTTGATGTGGGCCGGGCGCGGTGGCTCACGCCTGTAATCCCCACACTTTGGGAGGCCGAGGCGGGCGGATCACTAGGTCAAGAGATCGAGACCATCCTGGCCAACATGGTGAAACCCCGTTTCTACTAAAAATACAAAAAGAAATTAGCCAGGCGTGGTGGCAGGCGCCTGTAGTCCTAGCTGCTCGGGAGGCTGAGGCAGGAAAATTGCTTGAACCTGGGAGGCGGAGGTTGCAGCGAGCCAAGATCATGCCACAGAGTGACTCCATCCCCCCCCAAAAAAAAAAAAAAAAAATTCTAGCGTGCCTAGCACAGTATCTAGTGTATCTAGTACACAAGCACGCAACAAATATTATAATAATATTATAATCCCTAACACAGACACATATAGGAATAACCTACTTAACTGGTTGCACGTAAATCTGTCTCAAATATTTGCAGCTGACCCCTTCAGGCAGGAACAGCCCATCACAATGGATAGAAAGCATTTTAAATGCCTGTGGGCTCCCTGCCTTCTTAAGGACACCTGACCCAACTTTTCCAATTAACTTGAGGTCGCAGAACATCAATCAGTATATTATGTATTTTTGTTTTATTTTAATTTTTGTGGGTACATAGTTGTTGTATATAACTATGGGTTACATTGGATGTTTTGATGCAGCATGCAAAGTGTAATAATCACATCAGGGTATATAGGGTATCCATCACCTTAAGCATCTATCTTTTGTGTTTCAAACAATCCAATTATACTCTTTTACTTATTTTTAATGTACAATTATTATTATTATTATTTTTACTATCATCATCTTGTGCTAGCAAATAGTAGGTCTTATTTATTCTTTTTTTTTTTTTTTTTTTGAGACAGAGTCTCACTCTGTCACCCAGTCTCGTCCCAAGTGCAGTGGCACGATCTGGGCTCACTGCAAGCTCCGCCTCCCGGATTCACAGCATTCTCCTGCCTCAGCCTCCCGAGTAGCTGGGACTACAGGCGCCCGCCACCACGCCCCGTTAATTTTGTGTATTTTCAGTAGAGACAGAGTTTCACCCTGTTAGCCAGGATGGTCTCCATCTCCTGACCTTGTGACCTGCCTGCCTCAGCCTCCCAGAGTGCTGGGATTACAGGTGTGAGATACCGCGCCCAGCATATTTATTCTTTCTATTTTTTTGTACCCTTTAATCATCCCTCTTTCACCTCCATCTTCACCCTGCCAAGGTACCTTTCTCAGCCTTTGGTAACTCTTTCTACTCTTCATCTCCATGAGTTCAATTGTTTTAATGTTTACCTCCCACAGATAAGTGAGAACATGTGATGTTTGTCTTTCTGTGCCCAGCTTATTTCACTTCACATAATGACCTCTAGCTCAATCCGTGTTGTTGCAAATGATAGGATTTCATTCTTTTTTAAATAGTTGAATAGTACTCCACTGTGTGTACATATCACATTTTTTTATTTCTTCATCTGTTAATGGACACTCAGGTTGCTTCCAAATCTTGACTATTGTGAACAGTGCTGCAACAAACATGAGAGTGCAGATACTTCTTCAATATACAGATCTCCTTTCTTTTGGGTATACACCTAGGAGTGGGATTGCTGGATCGTATGATAGCTCTATTTTTAGTTTTTTGAGAAACCTCCAAACTGTTCTCCATAGTGATTGTACTAATTTACATTCCTACCAACAGTGAATGAGAATTCCCTTTTCTCCACACCTTGCCAGCATTTATTATTGCCTGTCTTTTGTATAAAAGCCATCTTAACTGGGGTGAGGTGATATTTCATTGTAGTTTTGATTTGCATTTCTCTGATGATCATTGATGCAGAGCACCTTTTCATATACCTGTTTGCCATTTATATGTCTTCTTTTGAGAAATGTCTATTCAGATCTTTTGCCCATTTTAAATCTATTATTATTATTTTTTTCTATAGAGTTGTTGGAGCTCCTTATATGTTCTGGTTACTAATCCCTTTCAGATAGGTAGTTTGCAAAGATTTTCTCCATTCCATGGGTTGTTTCTTCACTTTGTTGTTTCCTTTGCTGTGCAGAAGCTTTTTAACTTGATGTGATCCCATTTGTCCATTTTTGCTTTGGTTGCTGTCCCTGAAAGCAAAAAGAAGTCTTTTCCCACTCCAGTGTCCTGGAGAGTTTCACCATGTTGTTTTTAGTAGTTTCATAGTTTAGGACCTTAGATTTAAGCCTTTAATCCATTGTGATTTGATTTTTGTATATGGAGAGAGATGGGGTCTGGTTTCATTCTTTTGTATACGGATATTCAGTTTTCCCCCAGCACCATTTATTGAAGAAATGGTCTTTTCCCCAATGTATGTTCTTGGAAACTTTGTCAAAAATGAGTTTACTGTAGATGTATGAATTTATTTCTGAGTTCTCTATTCTGTTTCACTGGTCTATGTGTCTGTTTTTAGGCCAGTACCATGCCATTTTGGTTACCATAACTCTGTAGTATAATTAAAGTCAGGTAATGTGATTCCTCCAGTTTTGCTCTTTTTGCTTAGGATAGCTTTGGCTATTCTTGGGTCTTTTGTGGTTCCATATTAATTTTAGATTTTTTTCTATTTCTGTGAAGAATGTCATTGGTATTTTGACAGGGATTGCATTAAATCTATAGATTGCTTTGGGTAGTATAGATATTTTAATGATATCAATTCTTCCAATCCATGAACATGGAATATCCATTTTTTGTGTCCTCCTCAATTTCTTGCATCAATGTTTTGTAATTTTCATTGCAGAGATCTTTCACTTCTTGGTTAATTCCTAAGTATTTTCTTTTTATCTACTGTAAATGGGATTGCTTTCTTGATTTCCTGTCAGATTGTTCGATGTTGACATTTACAAATTTTTTGATTTTTTATGTTGACTTTGTATCCTGCAACTTTACTGAATTTGTTTATCAGTTCTAACAGATTTTTTGATTGGGTCTTTAGGTTTTACCAAATATAAAATTATATCATCTGCAAACAAGGATAAATTTGACTTCTTCCTTTCCAATTTGGATGCCCTTCATGTCTATCTCATCTGATTGGTCTAGCTAGAATTTCCAGTACTACATTGAATAACAGTGGTGACAGTGGGCATCCTTCCAAATCTTAGAGGAAAGGCCTTCAGTTTTTCCCCATTCAGTATAATACTAACTGTGAGTCTGTCATATATACCTTTTATTGTGTTAAGGTATGCTCCTTCTACACCCAGTTTGTTGAGGGTTTTTATCATGAAGGGATATTGAATTTTACCAAATGCTTCTTTAGCATTCATTAAAATTATCATTTTTTTGGTCCCTCACTCTGTAAATATGATGTATTGCATTGATTGATTTGTGTATGTTGAACCACCCTTGCATCCTTGGGATAAATCCCACTTGGTCATGATAAATGATTTTTTTTTTAACATATTGTTGAATTCAATTTGATAGTATTTTGTTGAAGATTTTGGCATCAATGTTCATCAGCTATACTGGCCTATAGTTTTCATTTTCTGATGTGTCTTTGTCTGGTTTTGGGATCAGGGTAATGCTGGCCTTGTAGAATGAGTCTGGAAGTATCACCTCCTCTTCTGTTTTTCAGAGTAGTTTGAGTAGCATTGGTACTAGTGCTTAACTATTTGGTGGAATTCAGCAGTGAAGCCAAATATGCTATGTTAATTCAATACAGGTCGAGTATCCTTTATCTAAAATACTTGGGACAAGAAGTGTTTCAGATTTCAGATTGTTAAAAAGATTTTGGAATGGCTGGGCGCGGTGGCTCAAGCCTGTAATCCCAGCACTTTGGGAGGCCGAGACGGGCGGATCACGAGGTCAGGAGATCGAGACCATCCTGGCTAACACGGTGAAACCCCGTCTCTATTAAGAAATACAAAAAACTAGCCGGGCGAGGTGGCGGGCGCCTGTAGTCCCAGCTACTCGGGAGGCTGAGGCCGGAGAATGGCGTAAACCCGGGAGGCGGAGCTTGCAGTGAGCTGAGATCTGGCCACTGCACTCCAGCCTGGGTGACAGAGCGAGACTCCGTCTCAAAAAAAAAAAAAAAAAAAAAAAAAGATTTTGGAATATTTGCTTATATATAATGAGATGTCTCGGATATGGGGCCCAAGTCTAAACATTAAACTTATTTATGTGTTATATACATCTCATACACATAGTCTAAAGGTAATTTTACACAATTTTTTACAGTAATTTTGTGCATGGAACAAAGTTTGTGTACAGCGAACCATCAGAAAACAAAGGGGTCACAATCGCAGCCACCCACGTGGACAATCTGTGGTTGTTTAGCACCGTCATCACTCCTGACTCGGAATTTATATGCCACCAATAGGCAATCATTTTCTTACCATTATTCACATGTAAGTATTTAAGAGTAAAAAGTCTTACGTATCATTAATAGAGTGAAAAAATAATGTGCTCATGGTAATTAAGCAGCACAGTAGCATCACCAGAACAGCTGCAAAGCAACAGCAACAAACAACGGCAGGCTTTTGTTGCCATTTTTAGTGGGGTTTGTTTTTTGTGTTTTGTGTTTTGTTTGTTTGTTTGTTTCTGAGACAGGGTCTCACTCTGTCACTCAGGCTGGTGTGCAGTGGCATGACCATGGCTCACTGCAGCCTCAACCTCCCCAGGCTCGGGTGATTCTCCTGCCTCTGCCTCCCATGTAGCTGGGACAACAGGCACATGCCACCATGTCCAGCTAATTTTTTTGAATTTTTTGTAGAGATGGTTTTTGCTGTGTTGCCCAAGCTGGTCTCCAGCTCCTGGGTTTGCCATCCTCCCACCACAGCCTCCAAAACTCTGGGATTAAAGGCATGAGTCACCAGGGTCCAGCTAATGTTGTGTTTTGAATACAAAGTTACTGTGTGCTGTACTTTATTTCGTAGGTGAGTAGAAACATCAGAAGCAGTTGAGGGCCCAGGAAGTGGGTCTTGTAGAGATGAGGAGGTATTCTGCTGGATGGTTTCTAGAATATTTCCTCCAGAGTCCTCTGCCTTATTCACAACTGTTTTTGTCTTAAAATCTCTCTTGGATTTTATAAACTGACATGATTTCTTGCTCTGTTAAACTGCTCCAGCCCTTCAATGAGCCCATCACACGTTTTCACCACATGGTCTATAGGCAGTTTTTCTGCAGTGTTGCATTAACGACAACATCTTCATATCTCTGTTATTATAATCAACTTGATTCAGAACCATTTTGGCTTTTTTGCCATCAGTAAATGAATAAACAACTAGAGCCTCCTTATTGATGTTGAAAACTTCTTCAATAGCCACTTCTCCCAGCGTACAGACAGATTCTGGAGGGTTTTTTGTTGTTGTTGTTGTCGTTGTTTTTGTTTTGTTTTTTGTTCTGTTTTGTTTTGTTTTTGCATATGTAAGGCGGTCAGACATTGCTTTTGTCTCACTTGACATACGGAATCCTTCAAAATCACCACCTTGTTCATTGTCATCACTGAACATAGTTGCAGGGCAGATGTTGTTCCAGGCATGCACAAATGTCTTCAGTCACTGTGTTCCAAGCATTTACAACAGCATACATAGCATCCTTCTTGCTAAACTTCTTTTGAAAACCTTTCACACCCACACTTCTCTTCTCATGCTAACAGCAGTTTTTATATTTACTCTTTATTGATTTAAGGACCCTGGTCACATGACTAAATTAATAAAGCCATGTTTGGGGAAAGTACATGGCATAGACATTATTTTTTATGAGAATTTCAGCCAGAGAATGAGCAGAACAGTTGTGAAGAAATAACAAAATCTTGCAGTCAACATCTAGTCCAGCTTCCTGGCAGTGAGCACAAGCCACTGGTACAAAATGTTTGTGAAGACAATCAGAAAAGATGTCCCTAGTGATTCATGCCTTTCTGTTAGCATAATAATAAACTGATCATAAATTATTTTTTATTTTATTTATTTATTTTTTTTTGAGACGGAGTCTCGCTTTGTTGCCCAGGCTGGAGTGCAGTGGCACGATCTCGGCTCACTGCAAGCTCCGCCTCCCAGGTTCATACCATTCTCGTGCCTCAGCCTCCTGAGTAGGTGGGACTACAGGCACCCACCACCACGCCCATCTAATTTTTTGTATTTTTTAGTAGAGACCGGGTTTTCACTTTGTTAGCCAGGATGGTCTCGATCTCCTCACCTTGTGATCTGCCTGCCTCGGCCTCCCAAAGTGCTGGGATTACAGGCGTGAGCCACCGCGCCCGGCCACAAAATTCTTTCCTTGTAAACAGCAAGGATGCAAGCCTTTTCCTATCACAGCAAGTGTACACTTAGCATGCCTGCCGCATCAGCACACCCCAGCACTTATTCTGTCTGTGGCATCCTTAATTCCCGCAAGGTCTGTCTCATTAGCTGTAGTCAGTGTCTTTTGGGGGCAATAATACTAAAACAATGATGCTTCATCAGCATTAGAGACTCATTCTGGCATCAGACTTTCATCAGCAATGACCTTGGCAAACTCATCAGTGAATTCCTCCACTGCTTTGTGATCAGCAGATGTTTAATCACCAGAAATCTTAAAAAATGTAATGTTAGGTCTTTTCTTACATTTCTGCAAACAATCTGTTGAATATTTACAGTTCCCTTTAATTTTTAGTTCGTTGTGACACATTTTTACTTGTTTCATGATCAGCATACCATTAAGGGGCACGTGTTCATGGCAGTGCTGATAGATCCACTCTTTCAATACACAATTGGGATCTTCACTTTTAGCTTTATGTAGGGTTTTTCTATGTTTCATTAACTTCTTCCGTTCATCACTCTCAGTGTAGAGCCTCGACAGTTTATCCCTCTGTTTCTTCAGGTCATATACAATGGCCATTCGAACACTATACTCTTCTGTAAGATGTTGTGCATTTGCACTGCTGTCCAGCTTTTTCAACAGCTTGACTTTCTGTGCTATACATATAAATATTTTCTCTTTTACTTTTGCTCTTACGCATAAACGTATCTGCAGGCCTTTTTAACATTTTTAAGAACATCTCTTCACTACAGAGAAGAGAATTTAAAAAAAGAAAAAACAATGAATAATGCACACACTGTCAGGCCTTGTCCCCATGTTCTGCATTGTGGGAAACCTGCCACTGGCACATCCAAACTGCACACATATCATTTTGTTACCCTTCGTGGGTGTGCTTGTGTGAAGGAATCTGGGCATGGGCAGAAAAGATGCATTGCAGCTGAAGGGAACTGGGACTGTCTTTTTTCCCTTGGGGACTCCAAATAAACAGTGTGTTGTATACCTGCATTTTAACTGTGACCCATCACATGAGGTATAAAATTTTCCACTTGTGGTATCAAGTCAACACTCAAAAGTTTTGGATTTTGAGCAAAGTGTGGTGGTGCATGCCTATAGTCCCAGCTACTCAAGAGGCTGAGGTGGGAGGATACTTGAGCACAGGAGATCAAGGCTGCGGTGAGCTATAATTGCACCACTCACTGCACTCCAGCCTGAGCAACAGAATGAGACCCTGTCTCTAGGAAAATAAAATTGAATAAAATAAAATGTAGAAGTTTTGGGTTTTGGAGCATTTCAGGTTTTGAACTTCTGAATCAGGATTGCTCAACCTGTAATGATTTCAGGGACCCTATTTGATGATAGAGGAACCTTTGGGGTGTTTGTTCCTTGATTCTCATTTGTGATGGACACATGTGAAATTACCAAGTGAGTAGCATGTGGATAAGCAGAATAGCTTCTCTCTCAAGGTACATGTGTAGACTGATGCAGCTACATAGATCTCCAGCACACACACACACACACACACACAGACACACACAGACACACACAGACACAGACAGTCTCTTACTTACCACATTTACCTACAGGAAGAGCAAACCCCAACCCTCCACTTCTGAGCTCATGTTGCTCTGGGGCAATTATAAACCAATAAATGAAACTCCAAGATCAAAACATCTCCTTGGAACCCAGAACAGAAGAAAAGAGTAGAGCAAGAAATTAAGGAAAGCACAAAGCCTTGAGGGCAGAGGTTTGCAACCTCAACTGCAAATTAAAATCGCCTACAGAACTTTAAAAAATGCCCTTGTCCAACCACACCAAAATTCTGAGTTCTTTGGTCTGGGATAGGGGTTTGTTGGTGTTTTCTAAAGCTCCCAAGTGGGCCAGCCATGGTGGGTCACACCTGTAATCCCAGCCCTCTGGGAGGCTTGAGGTGGGAGGATCATTTGAGGCCAGGAATTCAAAACTAGCCTGGGCAATACAACGAGACCTCCTCCCCCATCTCTACAAAAAAAAAAGTTTTAAAAGTTAGCCAGGTGTGGTGGTACACACCTGTAATCCCAGCCACTTGGGAGGCTGAGGCAGGAGGATGGACACCTTGAGCCCAAAAGTTCAAGGCTACAGTGAGCAATGAAATCATGCCACTGCACTGCAGCCTGGATGACAGAGTGAGACTCTATCTCTTAAAAAAACGTAAAAATAAAAACAAAAAAGCTCCCAGGTGATTCTAATGTGTGGTTAGAGTTGGCAACCCTAGCTTAGAGTCTGGCCTCAAAAGTTTCACTTTACTCTCAGAGTAAATTCCCTAGAGGTTCACTTTACATTTCTATACTGCCAAATAGTCTGAGAATTAGAGACCTGTTATTGTTCACCAATATCTTCACATTAAAAGTACTTCCCTCCACTTCTTGGAGGGGAGTAAATCATCCATTTACAACTAAGTGTTCATTAGTTTCTCACTAAATGAGTTCTAGGTCAATGAAGGAAGAAAAGTTGGCAAATGTGGTAAAGGGCACCTGGGTTGATTGTGCCACAGCCACAGCTGAAGAGTCTAGGACAGTGGTTTTTAATCAGCCAGCCCAAACTATTAAATCTGATCCTCTGCAGCAGGGCCCAAGGGTCCAAGCATCACCCTCACCCTCCTCCCCACCTTTTTTTTAAAGAGAGACGGAGTTTTGCTCTTTCGCCCAGGCTGGAGTGCAATGACATGATCATAGCTTACTGTGACCTTGAATTCCTCAGCTTAAGCAATCCTCCCAACTCAGCCTTCCAAGTAACTAGAACTACAGGCATGTGTCACCATGTCTGAAATATATACATACATATATACACACACACACTGGCACGCACACACACACACACACACACACATATATACACATATAGCTTGAGAGAGAGTCTCGCTATGTTGCCAAAGTTAGTCTTGAACTCCTGTCCTCAAGTGATCCTCCCACCTCAGACTCTCAAAGCAAGCACTGGACAGCTTCCATAGTTTTAAAAGCTCCCCGTAGGATTCCACTGAGCAGCCAAGGATGGTGACCACCAATCTAGTGGGTGAAAGTATCAGGAAGCAGAACATTAGTAAAGGAAAGTAGAAGAAAGATATCACCTGTTGTCAGTGTTGAGGCTGACAGCACAATACCCCCAAAATACAGTGCTTTGGCATGCTGAGCACTTTTGAATGAAAGGACACTAGAAGGCCTCAGAAGCTCTCTCAGAACCAAGGATTTTTTAACCTTCTCTTTTTTCTCACCCACCAAACTCCCACTATGAAGCACAGGCAGGAGCTCCCTCTGGAGTTCCCTTATGTGACTAGGGAAACCTTCTTCCAAGAGAAATGCAATTTCTTAAGACCCTCTCCTTAGAATGTCATCAAATATGCAGGAAATACTAATTACCGGAGAAGAGAAAAGACTAAAAGTAGTCACCATGCCCAGGGGAATGTTTTTTGTGTTGTGGTGTGTGTGTGTGTGTGTGTGTGTTTTGAGATGGAGTTTCACTCTTGTTGTCCAGGCTGGCGCGCAGTGGTGCAATCTCAGCTCACCACAACCTCCACCTCCCGGTTCAAGCGATTCTCCTGCCTCAACCTCCCAAGTAGCTGGGATTACAGGCATGCACCTCCACGCCTGGCTAATTTTGTATTTTTAGTAGAGACAGAGTTTCTTCATGTCAGACTGTCTCAAACTCTTGACCTTAGGTGATTCACCTGCCTCAGTCTCCCAAAGTGCTGGAATTACAGTCGTGAGCCACCATGCCTGGCATGGACGTTTTATCTATTTTTCTGAGGGTAGCTCCAAGAGGTTACCAGGGAGACTTTATCTGCATAGTAAGACAACCTTTGTTCACAGTGAGATTCTGCCCCTCACCTTCCCACCATGTGGCCCAGTACCCAGAGGAACTTTGTCCCAGACCATTATCTATCTTCCAGGCCCATTTATTCCCCCTGAAAATCATTTACTAACCTCTCACAATTTCCTGCATTCTCCAATGAAGAGGGCACTATTTAAGCTTCAGCCATCTGGCCCTTCTTTGAGTCTCATGTTATGTATGGCTCCTGTTCTTACACATATCAATACATTTGTATGTTTTTTCTTCTCTTAATCTGTCCATTGTCAGTTTGAAGGAAAATTATCTTTGCCACTACTTTGAGGAGGAAAATTTTTTCCTCTGCTCTCTTAGCTTTGCTGATTGTGGGTCTGCAAATTAAACTGACAAAATACAGCTTAGAAAGAGAAAATGTAGATTTTCATAATATACATACAGAGTTCACAAGAAGAAATGTGCCTCAAGGAGATGGTTAGAATTTGGGGTTTATATACCATCAGAAAAATAAGTGGGCCTTTAGGAGAATAGATGGTAGATATGACAGTCTTGTGGCAACATTTGTTTATATGTAGCGCTGACTTCTAGTCAGTGATTGTAAGAATCAATCTTTACCTGAGTGTAGTGGCTCATGCCTATAATCTCAGCATTTTAGGAGGCTCAGGTTGGAGGATAGCTTGAAGCCAGGAGTTCAAGACCAGCCTGGGCAACATAATGAGGCTCTGTCACTACAAAAAATAAAATAAAATATTAGCCAGACGTAGTAGTACAAGCCTGTGGTCCTAGCTACTCAGGAGGCTAAGGTAGGAGAATTACTTGAGCCCAGGAGTTTGGGGCTACAATGAGCCATAATTATAGTGCTGTACTCCAGCCTGGGTGACAGAGTGAGACCCTGTGTCTTAACAAACAAACAAACAAACAAAAAATCAACCATCCCTGTTATTTCTGGGGGAGTAATTTATGACAATTGAATATGAATAGTAGTAGAACATACCACTCCAAAATGTGCCAGTTTGGCATAGAATTATTTTGACCTGAAGGCAATTGAGAAGAAGCAAATCCAAGAAAAGCTTTCTGCCCTCCCTCTATTTGCCTAAAAGCAGGACAGAAATTTGTAAAGATGTCCTCCCTCCCCTTTCTACCAGGAAAGACAGAAGTTAGTCACCAGAGAGCTGGAGATGACCCTAGATTCTTATCATCCTGGAGATTCCCCAAAGGAACCTACATAGCAAACCTTACTAACTAGCCCTTATGTACCATTAATCTCCCTATATATTTCCCTTCCCACAAATCGCTACTCTAGAAACTCAAAAGTCTTACTCAAAAGTCTTTTTCCTTTGTCTTGTCACTTCTCTAAGAACTTATTGCTCTTTCATTAAGATGCCATTTTAGTCCATCTGTGTTGATATAAAGAGTATCTAGGCTGGCTGCGGTGGCTCACACCTGTAATCCTAGCACTTTGGGAGGCCGAGGTGGGTGGGTCACAGGGTCAGGATATCGAGACCATCCTAGCTAACATGGTGAAACCCCGTCTCTACTAAAAATACAAAAAATTAGCCGGGCATGGTGGCGGGTGCCTGTAGTCCCAGCTACTCAGGAGGCTGAGGCAGGAGAATGGCGTGAACCCGGGAGGCAGAGCTTGCAGTAAGCTGAGATGGAGCCACTGCACTCCAGCCTGGGCAACAGAGCAAGACTTGTCTCAAAAAAAAAAAAAAAGAAAGAAAGAATATCTGAAACTGGGTAATTTGCAAAGAAAAGTTTATTTGGCTTACAGGTCTGCAGACTGTACAAGAAGCATGGTGCCAGCATCTGCTTCTGGTGAGTGCCTTAAGAAGTTTACCTATTGTGGAAGGTGGAGGGGAGCCAGTGTGTGCTGAGATCACATGGTGAAGGAGGAAGGAAGAGTGAGAGGAGAGGGGCTGTCGAGCTCTTTTCAATAACCAGATCTTGCAGGAACTAAGAGTTGGAACGCACTTGCTCTGGTGAGAATGGCACCAAGGCATTCATAAGGGATCTTCCCCCCTCAATCCAAATACCTCCCACCAGCCCCACCTTCAACACTGGGGATCAAATTTCAACAGGAGAGTTGGTGGGGCCAAATAAATCATATCCAAACCATAGCATTCTGCCCCTGGCCCCCCATGTCTCATGTCCTTCTCACATTGCAGAATACAAGTATTCCTTCCAATAGTCCCCAAAAGTCTTAACTCGTTCCAGCACTGACTCAAAAGTCCAAAGTCCCATCTGAGACACAAGGCAAGTTCCTTCCAGCTATGAGACTGTAAAATCAAAAACAAGTTGTTTACTTCCAAGATACAATGGTGAAACAGACATTGAGTAAACATTTCCACTCCAAAAGGGAGAAATCAGCCAAAAGAAAGGAGTAACAGGCCCCACGCAAGTCCAAAACCCAGCAGGGCAGACATTAAATCTTAAGGCTTCAGAATAATCTCCTTTGACTCTGTCACCCTAAAGGAAAAAACTGAGGCAAACTTAATAGAAATAGGGAGTTTATTTGAGCCAAGCTTGAGGATTGCAACCCAGGAGCATAGATTTGCCCTGAATATACACTCTGAGAAGCAGCAGTTACAAGTGGATTTTTAAAGGAAAAGAAAGGCAATTCCTAAGTTGTTTACCAAACATTTGATTAAAATAAGATAAGATATTGATTGGCTGTACAGTGTCTTTTGTATCATGAATTCCAGGAACATGAAGGTAATGAGTGAGACAGCTAGTTAGGAACAAGATGTCTTTCAACAATTGTCCCTGTCAGGCCTCTGAGCCCAAGCCAAGCCATCGCATCCCCGGTGACTTGCACATATACGCCCAGATGGCCTGAAGTAACTGAAGAATCGCAAAAGAAGTGCAAATGCCCTGCCTCGCCTTAACCGATGACGATGACATTCCATCACAAAAGAAGTGAAAATGGCCAGTCCTTGCCTTAAGCGATGATATTATCTTGTGAAATTCCTTTTCCTGGCTCATCCTGGCTCAAAAAGCTCCCCCACTGAGCACCTTGTGACCCCCCACTCCTGCCTGCCAGAGAACAACCCCCCTTTGACTGTAATTTTCCTTTACCTACCCAAATCCTATAAAACAGCCCCACCCTTATCTCCCTTTGCTGACTCTCTTTTCGGACTCAGCCCACCTGCACCCAGGTGAAATAAACAGCCATGTTGCTCACACAAAGCCTGTTTGGTGGTCTCTTCACGTGGACGCACATGACAGTCCCTAGGGATGGGTGCTGGGGAATGAAAGGGAGGTGAGAAGTATGATGGGATGAAAGTCCCATGCTCATGTCTCTCTGTGCCTGATACATTTTGCATACCTCACACAGCTCAGACTGCTCTAAGCTATTTTACTTTTCTCAACTCTATATCCTGCATCCTGGGCACACTGGTGCAAGGGGTGGGCTTCCAAGACTTTGTGTCCATGGCTTTGCTAGGTAAAGCCCATATGGCTGTTCTTACAGGTTGAGGTTTAATACCTGTGGCTTTTCCAGGCTGAGGTTGCAAGCTGCTCTCCTACAACTCCACTAGGGAGTGACCCAATGGGGCTCCTGTGGGGACTCCAACCCCACACTTCCCTTGGCACTGACCTAATAGAGGATTTCTGTAGGGGCTGTGTTCCTGCAGGAGGCTTCTTCCTGGGTACCCAGACTCTCTCATATATCTTCTTAAATCAAGATGGAACCAGCCAAGCCTCTACCACTCTTGCATTCTTCATGCCTGCAGACTTAACACCATGTGGAATCTGTCAAGGTTATAGCTTGTGCTCTTTCAAGTGGTGGCCCAAGCAGTTCCTGGGACCTTTTGAGCCATGGCTGGAGGTGGAGCAGCAGGGATACAGAGAGCACCATCTTGAGATGGTGCAGGGAAGTGGCATCTTGGGCACAGCCCCTGAAACCATTCTGTCCTCCTATGCCTCTGGCCCTGTGATGGAAGAGGTGGCCTCGAAGATTTCTGAAATGTTTTGGGGGACTTTTTCCTATTGCTCTATTACCACCTGGCTTTCTTTTATCCATGCTAATCTCTATAGCAAGTGATTGCTCAGCCAGATTTCTCACCTGAAAATGCTCTTTTTTTCTGTGCCACTGGCCAGGCTATGGATGTTCCCAGTTTTTATGCTCTGCTTCCCCTTTAATTGTAAATTCCAACTTTAAGTCATTCCTTTGCTCTCAAGTTGATTTAAGTTGTTAAAATCAACTTGTCACTAATCAAATACTATGCTGCTTAGAAATTTCTTCTGCCATAAAACCTAGGTCATCACTGTTATATTTAGCCTTCCACAAAGTCCTAGGTCATGAACACAATGTGGCCAAGTTCTTTGTTAAGGCATAACACGGGTGACCTTTGCTCCAGTTCCCAATAAGTTCGTCACTTCCATCTGACACCTCCTCAGCCTAGATTTTGCTATCCATATTTCTATCAGCACTTTGGTGACAACCACTCAATTAGCTGCTAACATTTTAAGTTCTAGATTTCTGTCATCTTCCTGTCTTCTGCTGAGCCCTGCAGACTCTTCCAACCTCTGCCCCTTATCCAGTTCCAAAGCCACTTCCATATTTTCAGGTATCTTTATAGCAATGCCCACTCTCAGAATCAATTTTCTTAGTCTGTTTGTGTTGCTATAAAGGAATACCTGAGGCTGGGTAGTTTATAAAGAAAAAAGGTTTATTTGGCTCATGGTTCTGCAGGCTGTGCAAGAAGCATGGCATCAGCATCTGCTTCTGGTGAGACCTCAGGAAGCTTCCACTCATGGTGGAAGGTGAAGGGGACCTGGTGTCACACTGTGAGAGAGGATGAAAGAGAGGGGAGGAGCTGCCAGGTTCTTTTCAACAACCCGTTCTTGCAGGAACTAAGAATGAGAACTCACTAACTCCCATGAGAATGGCACCAAACCATTCATGAGGGATCTGTCCCCAGGATCCAAACACCTCCCACTAGGCCCACCTTCAACACTGGGGATCGTATTTCAGCATGAGACTTGGAGGAGCCAAACAATCCCTATCCAAATCATAGCCGATGCTGTACAAACCCAAGTTGTATCCACCCTTTTGAGTTTGCCCACTCAAGCGTAATGCACATGTTAATAAACTTTTGTTTGCTTTTCTCTTGTTAATCTTTCTTTTGTCAGTTTAACTTATGGGGGCCCAGACAATGAACCTAAGATGGGTAGAAGGAAAACAGTTTTTCCACCTCTAGAAGTTTTTCTTGGAAAGCTCTGGTTTTAGGCTGATAAAAGGTGTAGGACAAACAAAAACAAAACCATTCTCATATGCCTTCAATTCAAAATAACGTGTATGCCATAGTGGTGTGTTCTGGGCCCCTTCACTATGAAACAGCTGTGGCCAGGCCTACTCTCCTTTGACTGTCAAATAGAGCAAATGTGTGTGTTTACCCTGGGGCACCATCTGTCTGCTGAGCACCCCTTGCTCAAACCTCAACTCTAGGCCCCTGATTCATCTTCAGTGGGGAAGGCTGATGCCACAGGGGAGGACAGAGAAGACATTTGAGCATTATGCACCTGGGACACAAGTCATGCACACCTTCCAGCCCACTTGTACCCTATCCTAAGCATGTTAACACACTCCCTATGTCTTCCCCTGCCTTCCTGCTGCGTGTTTTCAATTGATCTAACACTCCATATGACTCAGGCAGCCTAATTTGCCCTATGAGCCTTTCTATTTTGTGACCTCTGCTTCGGCCTGTCTGGTGCTGTGCTTAGAGGCTTCCATAGCAAAAAGATAATTCTCTACATGACAGAACTTGGACAAAGATATTCATCAGTGTGGTTGGCTGGGGGGGGACTCTGAAGCGACCTAGTTGTTCACCACTAAAATGAACAAATAAAATGCAGTGGATGAATAGCAGGGTAATCACAGCAGTGAGAGGCAATGAACTAGATTATGAGCTTGCAAACTTCTTTTATCATGAGTCACAACATAGAAATACCTTTTATATTGTAACATGGGATCTATCTATCTGTATCTATCTATCTATCTATCTATCTATCTGTCTATCCATCCATCCATCCGTCTTTGAAAAAAATTCGTAAAAATACATTTAATTATGTCTGAGGCACTCTGACATTTTCTATTCCTTTTTGATAAATGCTAGTGATGCTCCTACCAAATTCGTTTCACTAGTCACTAGTGGGGCCTATACTTTCATTTGCAAAGCATTGACTTCAATGTATATCAACAGAGATGGTCTTAAATCATGCTGTTGGGTAAGAAGAGTAGGAAACAGAACAAGATTTATAGCACAATGCAACTCAGGAAACAAAATCCACACACACACACAAGGATACACACTTGGTTACAAATATATATCAAACACATTAGAGGGCGTGCCTCTATAGGGAATGAAAATAGAGTCTGAGGAAGAACATGAAAAACCAATCCTAGAAGGACCTTGAATATGAGGATTCTGTCAATATGCCATGATCTGAGAAGAATGGTTAATGAGCTCTGAACCAGCTAAACAAAAAGATGGGATGGAGGTGGGTCTCCTGCTGGAAAAGAAGTTTGAGAATCACGTAAATATTCACAAAGTACTTAGGAGCTGGAGAATGTTGTGTTTAGAATTCTTTAAATGTATCATTAAAATCAGTTCATAAGGATACAGTATCTTCTGGTGCAAAGTTGGAAGACAGAAGCGTCCCCTGGCCATCAGTGTAGGTGAGACCAGCTGAAAGGAAGTGTCGGCTTAGAAGTTTGCAGTCACAGAACAAGGCTGGCCAGTGTACCTGCCACGTGCTTCGGGGAGAGGGCCTGGGACCAGGGCCACCTGCCCCCAAGGAAGAGCTCTGTGTTGGGTGGACAGCCCTGCCTCAGTGCTGGCCCCTTCTTGTCCATAGTCCCTGTGGCCCCGGAGACCATGCTTCATGCCACATGACCCTGCACCCAGTCCTTGGTCACAGCTTTAGGGGACAGCGTTGGGCCCCTAGCTCTGGAGGAACTGGCTCTCAGACTGCCGGCTTATCATTAAACTGAGCAGCCTAGCTCTACTGGGCTATAGAGATTCTCCCTGAGGAATCTGAGCCGGGAAGTGGAGAGGTCATTTGCCATGAGGGGTGAGGGCTGCTATAGAGCCGCCATGAGCTGGAGTCCAGAGCTGCAGTGGATGGCGAGGTGGGGAGGCAGATGGAGGTGGGATAGCGAGATGCGGATGTTGCAGGTGTGGCTGGGTTATCTCACCAGCACAGCAACAGGGCTGGTCTTACAAGTTCAACTCTTAGAAGGGCCAGCAGGTGACATGGAGGACAGACAGAGCCAGGGGTAAGACTGGTGGGGCCCACAGAGCATAGCCTGTCCATAGGGCAGCCCTGCAGGGCTGTGGCCATTGTTCCCATCTGGCCAAGGGATCCTCAGGGTTCCAGATTGTCTCATTTTCAAAAGAAGTCAGGGTTGGGGCTCAGAAAATGATACCCCAAAATGTGGTGCTTTGACTTGCTGAACTGAAGAAAAAGCCTCTGACCATCCCTCTGATCTTCCCCGGCTCCATCCTTCCTCTCCCAAAGAAAAGCACGAAGTTGTTCTCTGAAGTTTCCTAATCTGCCTAAAGTCTGGACCCACTGAAGAAGAAAACAATGACTCCTGGTCCTTTCCCTAAGTTTTCATTAACCAACTCATATGGCAGGAAGACCGAAGTCTGTCCACATACCTGGGCAGGCTTTTGTCACAAACTATTGTCTGCTCTGCAGGCTCAACAGACTCTGTCCCAGGCCATTGTATGTTCTTCAAGACCATTGAATTCCCCTAAAGATCACTTAGCACCCCTCTGAAATCATTCACACTTCTCCATCTCCCTCTCCCCTAGAAAGAACAGTACAGAGCCATCTGTACCCCATCGTATGGTGGGGCGACCACGCTGTGATTCACCCCCTTGCGTGCTAATACATTTCAGTGCCACAACCTCCTTTTGCAAGTTGACTTTTCAGCAAACCCTCAGAGGGTAAGGGAAGTTTTTCCTTGACCGACCCCTACACCAGAAATCCAGAATTTAGCATAAAATCCTCAACTTTTTCTTTTCTTTTCTTTTTTTTTTTTTTTTTTTTTTTTTTTGAGACGGAGTCTCACTCTGTCGCCCAGGCTGGAGTGCAGCGGCGTGATCTCGGCTTACTGCAAGCTCCGCCTCCCAGGTTCACGCTATTCTCCTGCCTCAGCCTCCCGAGTAGCTGGGACTACAGGTACCCGCCACCACACCTGGCTAATTTTTTGCATTTTTAGTAGAGAGGGGGAATTTTTTTTTTTTTTTTAACTAAAAACACTTTGAGGCCGGGCATGGTGGCTCATGCCCATAATCCCAACACCTTGGTAGACTGAGGTAGGAGAATTGCTTGAGCCCAGGGGGTTGAGGCTGCAGTGAGCCATGATGATGCCACTGCACTACAGCCTGGCCAACAGGGTGAGACCCTGTCTCAAAAAAAAAAAAAAAAAAAGCCACACCCAACACTTTGTGGAAAAAACAATACAGGACTACAGGCTGAGGATGATGGGCAAGTGCTGGCTGAAGGTCCGAAGTCCCTCCCCTTACCCTATTCTCATGGGGAGGCCACCCTGCCCCGAGTAAATTCCCCGAGAGATCCCAGTTTCCCGTATTGCTCCTCCCAGACCCTTTGACCCAGACTGCTTTCCTTATAAACATCTAATCTAACAACCTAAGTGGTGGGGTGTTTCCTGGGTTTCCCCAGAGCTTAGGCAAAGCCCTGTGTAAACCATTTAACTTCCATAGTCATCAGCCCAGTTATGCCCAGTACTCATGCCCACGCTGTTTCTTCTTTGCCCCTCACTGGTCATTCCGTGCTCACCAACCAACTCCTGGTGCCTAACTTTGCTTCTTGGGCATTTTGATCCCAGCAGGGGTACCCCGAAGAGGAAAGAACACAGATCCACTCTGGGGAAGAGATGATCTGGCAGTCTGTGCTGTACAATAACTCTGGGTGCATTTGTTTACTGTCTCCAAGAGACTGAGTGTCCCAGCATATGTCCCAGACATATGCTGATGAGTACAATGTCCAAGTCTGCGAAGAAAAAGTTGATAGAAGTCTCTTCCGTGGGGGTTCGGCGTGTGCCTGGAAATCTGTGGGGTCCTGATGCCTCCATCTGTCTTGAGGGAGGACTTGACTTTGGAAAGGGAGGCCCTACAGAAAGGCCACCCTCAAAGGTCCCATCTACATCATTCTCCCTCTCCCCACCTCTCTGGTACCACCTCTAAATACAGAAACACCTTCAAAAAAACTCACGTGGGGGAAGTTTCCCATATATAGAGACGTTTAGGAGAAAGTTTCCCATATATAGACACATTTAGGAAAGATTCTAGTTCCTCGTTTCATTCATCGCTTCAAGCATAGCCAGCCCACCCCTGCATTCCCCCTTAGAGGTTGGGTGTCCCCGATGAAGCTGCTGACTGACAGGCCCTTTCTTCAGTTGCAGGGTGAACATCATACCTGTGATCCTTCCTCACCCAGGGGAAAGGCAAGAAGGAAAGACTCAGGGCAGGGCGGGGAAACTCTTTGGCTCCCAGCCAGCTCACATTAAAATGCGGTAAACAAGGTCTGTGTTGCAATCAGGCGCCTGAGAGGAGGTCAAGGAGGTTGAATGCTGGGCTGGGGCTCAAGGCAGGGGAGGCAAAGGGCACGGGGTGGCCTGGCTGGAGGGAAAGGAACCAGCCTGGGAAGGTCTGGAATCAGGGAAGCCATGGGGTGGCGGCTGGGAGAAGAGGAAGACCTGGTGGGTAAAGGCGGGGCAGCAGGAGGAGAGGAGAGGGAAGAGGCCATGGGCCACAGACAAGGCAAGACCTGGGGAGGTCAGAAGTACAAGGCACGGGCAGCAGGGAGGGCGGGTCATCCTGGCACCACGCAGCTTGCCCAGTGAGCTTCAAGACACTGCTCCTTGCCGACTCCCTGCTATTACCTCTGGGTGTTTGAAGTGTGTCTGCCCCACCTCGTCCCTCCCACCTTCCAACTCCTCAGAAGAAAAACCTCCAGCGCTGGGAACTACCTCCAAGACTAAATCTCCGCACAGAGGAGTCACCTCTCAGATCTAAGTTTCCCCAGGAGCAGGGACCACCCAAACTTAGAGCCCCTGGAAACCGGATGGTCAAGATCATGAGTTATTCGGACTTATGCATATGCCGGCCAGGACAGTGCACCTGACACCTTATGCACATTGCCTCATGGGATCCTCACGACACCAGGAGGGAGATGCTTCCCAATTGACAGAAAACCGAGAAGCACAGAGGGCAAGTATTTGCTCAGAATGCATTCGAAGCCTGGTTCCTCTGTAAGCAAATCTTACTGACCAACCCCTATTTAGGGACTGGGCATGGAGTGGTGAAAGAGGGAAAAAGTCCCAGCTCTCATGAAGCTCATGATATTTTAGAGAGGGAAAGAGACAATCTAGGAAATAGACAAATAGCCACATTCAGCGAGTGATCAAGAATTTACAAAGGTAAAAGGGTGGCAAGTGGCGGGGGCGGGTGTTATTCTGGCTGGGAAAGTCAAGAGATGTCCCTGAAAAGGCCCTAAGGCCCTGCAGACACCCAGGGGGAGGTCTTGGCAGGAAGGTGGGGGAATGGGAGGCCAGGAACCAAAGCTTCATGAGCCTTGGAAAAGAGGGATGGGAAGATGCTTGAAGGGACAGAGGAAGTGAGAGTGAAGGCTGTTCCACAGGCATCCAGGCTAGAGAGGAGGGGATCTGGGGTGGGCTGAAGTCAAGCAGGCGCTGGAGAGGCAGAGAGGAGAGGATGGAGTATATGGAGGGTGTGAGGGCAAAGAGAGCAGGAGGATGCGGAGCCTGAACTAGGGAGGCCCAGGAGAGAGGAGAAATGGAGAGGTAGGTTTTGACTCTAAAACTCAAGCACTGTTCCATTGACAGGGACTTTGTCTTTTTCTTCTTTGTCCCTCATTGGTCAGGACAGTGGTGACAACACAGTAGGTATTCAATTACTTCATTCATTTAGTCAGTGAATATTTATTGAGAACCTACTACATGCCTGGCTCTGTCATAGGCACCGGGGATACACCGGTGAACAGGACAATGTCCTTGGCCTCTTGGAGCTTACATTAAAAGGGGGAGACAGGACAAGTAAATATGTGTATGTGAGCAGAAGGGAAAAGAGAATGGAGGGGCTGTTTTAGATGTGGGGGTCATGATAAGGTGACATCTGATCCCAGACTTTAAAGAAGTGAGCTGGTGAGTCTTAAATGAGAATCTCGGGGAAGAACATTTCAGGCAGAAGCAACAGCAGGTACAAAGGCCCTGAGATGACGAGTGTTTGTTGACCGAACAACAGATCTAGTGCTTGTTGACTGAATGATCAGGAATTGTGTCCCTACCAATACACTTGAAACTCCCTAAGGAACATGCCTGGGTCTTCCTCATCAGAAAAGAGTGGTCAGAGGGGTAGGAGGGAGCCACTTCCTGCCTTTCTTTACGCAATTCCTCTTTCCCCAGCCCTGGCCAGGCCTAGAAGCAGGGGTCAGGGAGGGTCAGGTGCTAAGTCTGTCACAATCTGGAGAAAGGGCAGAGAAAGTCAAAGAATAGGCAGGCTGTGTGCTGTCCCACGGCCCAGCACTCATGCCCACGCTGTTTCTACTTTTAACACCTGGGGGTCCACCCGGTCATCCAAACCCCACCTCTGCCCCTGCCATGACCCCCCTCACACTAAAACTCCTTACTTCTCTGGTCATTCTCCTGGTGCGTTATTTGTCTCTGCAGGGTTTAAGGGAAAGCTTCTTCACCCTCTGAAGTTTCAATGAAAAATAAACTCACAAAAGGCACATTAAATGGAGAAAAAGGTATATCCATTAATTCAACGTGTATACCCGGGGAGAATGAGAGAGTTGATGCCCACCCCTCAGCAGTGCTCAGAAGCTTCTATACTATCCTGGTAGAACAGGTGATGGGAGAGGGCAGAAGAAGAATTCTGTAGAGGGCTGAATGGATCAGGGAATAGAGATTAACTTGCCGGGTGTGGTCACATTCTTGGTCCTACAGGGAGGAGGAGAAAAACAATTGTTCCTTTTGGTGGGTCTGGATGTTAGGCAGATAAAGGAACTTCAATTTCATCCTGTGTTTTGGGAGAGATGGTGAAGGGAGGGAAGGTCTGAGAGACCTTCAGACTTCTTCGGTTGGGTAAGTCAAAGCGCCACGCTTTGGGACTTCTGACCCCAGTACCTCTCTGGCTATCGCACCAGGATTTGAGAGGGCTGTGGATGCTGTCACTCCCCACACCACCCCAACCCCCTAAGACACAGAGGGACCTAGGAGACTCCAGGTCTTAAAGTCTTAGCTCAGATTCCACCCGGATTCTGGCCATATTCCCAGTCCTCATGTGAGCATAAGATGATCAGAACTGGATAGTCACTTCCTCTTTATTATTCTTAAGTCATTTCTGCTTCTCCAACTATCTTGCTGACAAAGACATGTTGCTCTAAATTCTACTGATTCAAGACTTTTCTATTCTTACCAGCAAAGCATAACAGGCTGCGAGAAACATGCCTGACCACACACAAAATTGGAAAAGGCATGCAGTGGGTGCAGATGACCCGACCTAACTGTTCCTTCTGATTTTAATTCCAGGCACTTCCCTCTTGGCCAGGTGAGATGCTATGATCTAGAAGGTCTCTCCCACAGGGCATTCTTAGGGCTCAGTGAAAGGACCCCCACCCCCAACAGGACAGGTCTTCCTTTCCCATGTGGGCTCTTTACCCAGAACCCACAGCTGCAGAGGGTCTGGCTTCTGGGACCCTTGACTGGGGAGAAAGCAGGTGGGGGCCACGGAGGGAAGGCCCCAGAGCAGAGAGGCACCAGGCTGGCTGAGCCTGGCCAGCTGCCCTTTGCCTTAGCTCAGTGGTTATCAAAGCCTGGCCCCCAGGCCAGCAGCACCAACATCACTTGAGGCCTACTCAGCCAGAAACTCTGCATTGGAGCCTCCCAATCTGTTTCAACAAACCCTCCAGGTGACTCTGGTGCAGAATGGTGGCAAGAACTCAAACCTGGACTAGGCCTGCCGGGTAAGTGGAGTCCCGGCTCTCCGGCAGACTCAAGTGTGGGTGGCCTGGGCCAAGCCCTCCTGTGCCTGGGCCATTTCTCCGTTTGTCAAGCCCTAGGACTGGGGTAAAGGATTTGACAAAGTCTCTTGGGCAGGGATGGAATCAGATGAATATCTAAGTGGAAGATACATAGACAATTGTAACTACTCCTCTTTCTCACATGGCTCTACAGGGGAAAACAGATGAGTGCAGTTGCTTTGTCTTTGGGTAAAGTCACCAGGAGCTGCCTGCCTGAGTGAACCAGACAATTTAATTTATGCCATTTAGTGAAGGGTCTTGCTTTATCACCACATTTGAGGAGGGGCGGCAGGGAAGCCTCTCTGTTGGAATTTGTGACCCTTGGACGCTTCTCCCACCTCCATCCTTTTTGGGCGGTAAAAGCTTTTAGGTGCTGCCTCTTTAAGAACTCAGATCTGGCCGGAGGCCGTGGCTCACACCTGTAATCACAGCACTTTGGGGGGCCGAGGTGGGCGGATCACCCGAGGTCAGGAGGTACAGACCAGCCTGACCAACATGGTGAAACCCCGTCTCTACTAAAAATACAAAAATTAGCAGGGTGTGATAGGGCGCGCTTGTAATCCCAGCTAGGGAGGCTGAGGCAGGAGAATCGCTTGAACGGGTTTGGGGTTTGAACCCGGGAGGCGAAGGTTGCAGTGAGCCGAGATCGCGTCATTGTACTCCAGCCTGGGCGACAAGAGCAAGACAATGTTATAAAAAACAAAAAAAACAAAACAAAACAAACCCCTCAGTTCCTATCGAAGTGGAGAAAAAATAACCACATTTGTTTGGCGTATTTGCACTTTTAATAGTCCCTGAAGAGTTCAGGAGGAAAGCAGAGTTTTACATCCCCTTTGAGGGACGCAAGTAGGATTGCCCAAAAGGTTCCACTCCGTTTACACTTAGCGAGGGCCCGGCAAGAGCCCCACCTTTCACATTCATTTCCCTTACTAACCGAGGCTCCGAGACGCTAAACAAGTAGCCCAAGGTCACCCCGCAGGCAGTAGAGCCCCGGCGTGTGCCTCCTCCCTTCGGACCCTGCCGCGTTCCCAGAGGCTCGACTCAGCAAGCTGGAACAGGAACCGAACCCTCGGGCCCTCTGTCGCCTTCCCGGCCCTCGAGGAATCTGCGTCCCAGGCGAAGCGGTCCTCGGAGGTTCCGGAACGTCGGAGTGACTTCCCGATCCTTTACCCTGGGACCCGAGGGATCCCTCCCCCCGAGTGCCGGGTCCTCCCCGCGGCTCCCCAGGGGCTCCTCCGGCCGCCCTCGCTGACTCAGCGTAATCTGAGCCGCGGAGCCCGCCCGGGGTTAATTGCCGAGCTTTGAACGCCCCCTCCCGCCCCGCCCGCCTCCAGCAGCCGCCCCGCCCCCGCGGAGAGGTCCCGGGCAGGCGCCAGCGGCCACAGCAGAGCAGCTGGAGGGAGCGAGGCTGCAGCGCGGCCGCCGGGCGCAGCATGACTGCCATCGGCGTGCAGGTAGCCGGCCCCCGGCGAGGCGCTGACCCGGGGTGCTGCCCCGCCGTGGGAGGTGGGGGGGTGGCGGGACGGGGGGAGGGGCGTACCCACCGCGAACTTCAGCGTCGGCCCGGGGGTGTGAGCGCCCCCAGTGCCCGCCCCCTGTTGCAAACCTGGGTCCGGAGGAGGCTGGGCGGGGAGCAACCTCGAGGAGCCTGCCTCGCATAGCTGCTCCCGGGGCGCGGACTCTGGCTGCCTCTCTTCGCGGCCTTGCAAGCACCCGAGGCTCCCAAACTTCACTGAGAAATATTTCTTCTCTTTGGGGTCACCGGTGACTTACTGGTCGGTTTACCATAAGGGTTCCCCTTTGTGAGAAATGAGGCACATCTGGGGTGGAGGAACACAATCGATTTGCAAAGTGAGGCTTATGTAACAGGATGCGTCTCTTGGGAAGCTAGACTCTTCTGGGGGTGGAGGTTAGGAAGACCGTCTCCCTCCCCAAAGCTGCTTTTGGGGTGCTGGGCTGGGGGTGGACTCGCTGAGGCGCGAGTCCTCTGAGAAAGGCTCTGGGGAGGGAAGAAGCCCGTGTCTCCGAAGGCTTGGCTTCTCCTTAGCGGAGTGCGAGATGTTTATGTTGGCTAAGAACCTACACATTCCTACCCGCTCCCTCGGGTCTGCTGCTCCCCGAAGGGAAGTCAGTGGGTGGCGGTACCGCTCCCCAGCGGGCGAGCTTCCTTTCCGCGCAGCTCGCCCGCTGCAGAGTCTAGCCGCCGGACTGTCCCCGGGATTACAGAGGCCCGTTGACTTCGTGTAGAAACGCTCAGCCACAACACTGACCTAGTAGATACTGTTCCGCCCAGTTTATACATGAGGTAACCGAGACTCGGAAGTAACGTGCCCTCAGTGGCTGGCCAAGGAACAGAATCAAGATTCAAACCCAGGGCTTTCTGGCTCCAAATCCCACTGGCTCCTCCTGCCTTTACCTAACGGGAGAAACCCTATCCACAGGCCACCCCCAAAACCTCTTCTATAGCCAGAACCTAGGCACCTGGGCGAAGCTGGGCATGGGACGCAGGGAATTCCTCCCCTTTGTTCTGGAGCATGTCTGGAATCCTGGCCAGGCAGCGTGCTGGGACAGACCAGGTGCCGTCCCTCCCCTCCAGGAGCTTACAGCCCTTGTGGGGAGAGAGACTTGGAAACAGGGCATGGAGGGAGCGAATGCTCAATTAAGAGAGGAGGAAGCCTGGTAGCAAGGTGAGAGCTCAGCTGGGGAGGCCACAGGCTCCAGGTGAAGGGTGGGTGCTCCGGCCACTTCTGGGGTAATAACTCTTCATCCCTGCAACCATGACTTGCCAGGGGACAAACACAAGGTAGGAAGCAAGTTCTGGGTCATGCAGGCAGGGGTGGGCCCGGCTGGGGCTGAGAGGAGCAGAGGCAGGCCCGCTCATCAGAGGCTGTGAACTTCCAGGATGTTGATGATGGTGACGGCCTCACCTGGGTGGCGGGGGGAAAGTGGGTGATGAGGGGGAGCAAATACGGGAGACATGTTGGGGATGTGGTGAATGAGTTGGGAGGAGCTTAGGTTGTCTACCTGGGGGTGCTTTGGTTAAGGGGAACACATGAGGCCCTGAGTTATAGGAGGAAGACCATGACACTGGACTCAGTACCCCAGTAGTGTCAGGTGACCCTATTCTATAGGTCACAAGAAATCATTCAGGGTTACAGATGAAAAAGGAAAATGCTTACATTTTTAGCAGAGAAGTTAAGGCTCAGAGAGATTTAAGTGATTGCCTAAAGGTACCCTGCAGGGGTCCTCCAGGTCAGGGGCAGGACTTGACCTCCCCGTCCCTTCTTTTCCACTGCATACCTGTCCAGCTGCCCTCCAGGAGCCGTTTCAGGCCCTGCATCACTGAAAGCTGGCGGAGGTGCGGGGTGGTTAGGAATGAATACTTCAATATGTGTTATTGTTACTAATATTAATAGCTACCATGAGTTGGGAGCAGTCCCTGTACCATGCATCTTTATATGCGGGATCTCATTTGATTCTTGGGAGTTTCAGCGGTGGCCGGAGAGTTTAAGTGAAGCTCTACTTTGGGGCAGGAGGGGGAGGAAACGAGATGAGGTCAGCTGTCTTCACTTTCTGATTCTGACGTGACATCTAAGGGCCTGGAGATTAAAGTCCAGTCTGCCTAGGACAGGTGGGGCTGGGGAAGGGACTGGGGACGTGCCTGTTTTCCAGCCAGCATGCTGTCTAGGGTTAAAAGGTTTCTGGGTCCTTTGACTCGTTCTCTGCATGTGGTGCTCCTCCTTTTTAGGACCACTTATCATTCTCTAGGGACCTTGTAACCTTGTCAGGTGCCTTCGTGGCTACTACGACTTTCCTGCAAGTGTCATTAACTTCATTTTCTAGATGAGAAAACAAGGGCTCAGTAAGTGAAGGAACTGCCCAAGGACAAACACCTCTAATGGTTTGTGGAGTAGACATAGGTTTTCAAATTTTCCTTTGGTTTCTTTCTTACCGGTAGATTTGTTTTGTGTGTGTAATAAAATGCAGTACAGACCCCTGGACCCCCAGTGTCCCGAGCAGGTACAGGGCTCAGTTGAAGTGAGGAAGGGGATGCAGTGCCAGCCTGCTCAGCTTCCCTGCCCACCTGGCTTCAGCACTGGAAGCCCCACCAGGCGCAAGGGGACACAGTTTGAGAAGCACAGCCCATACGCATAGCTCTGTGTTTTTGACTGCACCCAGGCTGCCTTCATCTCAGCACCTGGTCCTAGCTCTGGCATGGCCCTTGAGGCATCCCTCTGCACGCACCTTTTCCTCACCAAGCCGGGCATGGGGCGCAGGGAATTCCTCCCCTTTGTTCTGGGGCATGTCTGGAATCCCCGCCAGGCAGCGTGCTGGCACAGACCAAGTGCAGTCCCTCCCCTCCAGGAGCTTACAGCCCATGTGGGGAGGGCTGTAAGGGCTCAGTACTGAGCCCCTAGCACAAAGGCCCTGTCCTTAGAAGGCCCTAGTCAGTATTTATTCACTGAATGGATTCCACCTCCTGTATATCATACGATTGTCTGGGCAGCCGTAACAAGCTTCATTGCGATTTAGGTGAGTGATCTTGGGCAAGTCACCTGCCCTCTGCATAGTTTCCTTCTCTGTACACCCACCATGGAGCCTCCTACTTTATCAACCTCATAGGTTTGAGAATAAAATAGGATCCTACTTAAGGCAGAGGTGCTAAAAGCAAACTGCATCCTTATTCCTGTACCCCTGAGGTTGAAATTAGTGGTAGCTCCTGTGTCTGGGGCATGTGAGCAGATACCCTTGCCAGGCTCTTTGACCAGGAGTCTCCCAGAAGCAGGGCTTTATTTTATGTCTCACACAGACAGGAGTGGCCCAGACCTGCCTCAGGAAGCCTCCATTCGCCCATGGCATAGGACACACCCTGTGTTCCTCATTGCTCCATTCTCCTGGGTCCTAGCAGTGACCGTCATGCGTGCCTGTTTTGCCTACCTCCCAAATCAAGGTGTAACCTGGCAGCTTCTTCTTCTTTTTTTTTTTTTTTTTTTTTTTTTTTTTGAGACGGAGTCTTGCTCTGTCGCCCAGGCTGGAGTGCAGAGGCGCGATCTCGGCTCACTGCAAGCTCCGCCTCCCGGGTTCATGCCATTCTCCTGCCTCAGCCTCCTGAGTTGCTGGGACTACAGGCGCCTGCCACCACGCCCAGCTAAATTTTTGTATTTTTAGTAGAGACAGGGTTTCACCGTGTTAGCCAGGATGGTCTCCATCTCCTGACCTCGTGATCCGCCCGCCTCGGCCTCCCAAAGTGCTGGGATTACAGGCGTGAGCCACCGCGCCTGGCCAACCTGGCAGCTTCTAAACACACTTCAAAGCAGGTCATTTAATGTATGACTGTGCAGGAGACTCGGTTTAAAGGGAGCTTCAGACGGAAGTGACAGTGGTTGCAAACGACCTTTGACTTATCTCACAGCTCTCCCTTGAGCACCCACTGAATGCCCAGGTATTGGGGACACCGCAGTGCATAAACACAGAATGTGGTGTTGTGGTGGTTGGGGGCTGCCTTCCCAGAGCACATAGTGTTGGAATGAGACAGAAATAATATGTAACTACAAACTGTCCTCAGAATGGTGAAGAATTTGAACAGGTGCCTGACACAGAAATACCAGGAGGGGCCTGACTCTGGGTTGAGGGGGCAGGAAAGCGCTCCCAGTGGAGTAGACTTTAAGCTGAGACATGAAGAATGGAGAAGAGGTGTTGCCCTGGCGGGGTGGCAGGAGCTGCGGAAGAGCCTCTACAGGCTGAAGAGCCAGTCATCTGAGGAAAGAAAGTTCTAGACATGGGGAGAGGGGAGTGTGCAGGGAGTTGAGGTTGGGTGGGGAGGCGGAGCGGATTGTGAGGGGCTTGTGGGCAGTGTAAAGAGTTCCTGAAGTCTTTCATTTGCTTTCTGGGTCAGGGCTTGGGTGCAGTGCCCGGGTGGTAACCTTGAACTGTGAGATGAGACACCTCACTGGACACCTAGCCTGGCTTGCCAGGAGACCGGGGTGGGGGCACCTCCTTCCAGGGCTGAACCGGAAGCGGAGGAGAGCTGCAATGGCCTTCCCATGCCCAGACGCTGCAGGAACAGACAATGGGGCTGGCAAGCTCTGGATAGGGTACGGGCCGCACAAGTCTGAGGGCAAGGTGCAAGCATCACTTTCAGTACCAAGAAAAACAAGGCGATAGCCTTGAGTCCAGGGCTGCACGTGGACAGCTCAGAATGATCAGGTGGGTGGAGGTTAGGACAAAATCGTGTGTCCTGGGCAGATGGAGGGAAACAGAACCGTGTATTGATGTGCTAATGTCTCAGTGCTTGGTACAACCCTGGCAGCTCTGCCAGGCCGTATTCTTGTTTTTCATACAAAGAAACCGAGGCAGGCTGCATGCTCAAGGTCATGGGAGGCAGGCACGACAGGTTTTCTGAACTCAGAACTGACTCAGATTTGTCGGTCGGTTTGGACTTCTCACCCACTCTAAGATCACGAAAGAAAGCAAGCTCAGGGAACTCTTAGTGCCTGGTGAATACTGGATGGCAAATGCTCACAGGTCTAGAAGGGTGGAAGGGTTCCCCAAAATGGTGGGTCTGGTCTGTTCCGGGCTTCACAGGAGACCGGAGCAGAGAAAAGACTGTGGGAAGCGGGAAGGAGGGCGCAGGGGTGTTCCCTGCAGAGGTTCCTGGGGGCATGGCAGGGCTGTGGCTGACAGGGTGCTTCCTATGGTATTTTCCAGGCCCGGAGGCCTTTGGGCCAAAGGCAGCCCCGCCGGTCCTTCTTTGAATCCTTCATCCGGACCCTCATCATCACGTGTGTGGCCCTGACTGTGGTCCTGTCCTCAGTCTCCATTTGTGACGGGCACTGGCTTCTGGCTGAGGACCGCGTCTTCGGGCTCTGGCACTTCTGCATCACCACCAATCTGAGTGCACCCATGTGCTTCAGAGACCTGGGCCAGGCCCACGTGCCCGGGTTGGCTGTGGGCATGGGCCTGGTGCGCAGCGTGGGCGCCTTGGCCGTGGTGGCCGCCATTTTTGGCCTGGAGCTCCTCATGGTGTCCCAGGTGTGCGAGGACAAACACTCACGGCGCAAGTGGGTCCTGGGTTCCATCCTCCTCCTGGTCTCTTTCGTCCTCTCCTCCGGGGGACTCCTGGGTTTTGTGATCCTCCTCAGGAACCAAGTCACACTCATCGGCTTCACCCTGATGTTTTGGTGCGAATTCACTGCCTCCTTCCTCTTCTTCCTGAACGCCATCAGCGGCCTTCACATCAACAGCATCACCCATCCCTGGGAACGACCATGGAAATTTTAGCCCCCTCCAGGGACATCAGATTCTACAAGAAAGTGTGGTCAGGATGGGACTTTTCTAACAGGTGGCCTCTGGTGGGGCTGAGGTGGGACAAGGACCTTGAAACGGCTGCCTCTTTGCCAGTGACTTGTGGGTGATCAGCCAGAAATGGCCGGGGGACCTCTGCAGCTGATGTGCAGGGCCAGAGGCCAGGAGGGCGCCTCAGGGCCACCAGCTGCACAGACCTAGCCAGATGCTGATTTTAGAAGAAGAAAAAAACATTTAAAAACTCCTTCTTGAATTTAATTCCCCGGACTGGAACAGAGTTGGAAGCAGCGGCGTAACTGGTGCCTGAGCTAGCTGCACAGCCAAGGATAGTTCATGCCTGTTTCATTGACACGTGCTGGGATAGGGGCTGCAGAGTCCCTGGGGCTCCCAGGGTCATTAAGAATGGATCGTTCTTCCAGCGAAGGGTCCAATCAGTGCCTAGGACTGTCTTCCACCAGCTCAAAGGGCCTTTGTATGTGTGTCCCTGGCTTTAGCTTTGGTGGTCAGTGCCAAAGAGGCAGAGTTCAGGATTCCCTCAAAATGCCCTGCACACTGTAGGTTTTCAAACCATTTGACTCGGTTTGCCTCCCTGCCCTTTGTTTGAACCTTACAAACCCTGGATAACCCCAGCTTCTAGCAGCTGGCTGTCCCCTCTGGGAGCTCTGCCTATCAGAACCTTACCTTAAGGTGGGCTTCTTTCTGAGAAGAGTTCTTGAGCAAGCCCTCCCAGGAGGACCCACCTGACTGCTAATACACAGCCCTCCTCAAGGCCCGTGTGTGCACGTGTCTGTCTTCTGTGAGGGTCAGACAGCCTTAGGGCACCATTTGTAATCCCAGAACACATTTCACAGAGCAGGTATCTAGATCTGCTGGACTCCACAGGAGGTGAGGGGGAGCAGTGAGAGCCTGGGTAATGATTAGCACCCATGCTGGGGATGCATGGAGGTGAAGGGGGCCAGGAACCAGTGGAGATTTCCATCCTTGCCAGCACATCTTTACTTCTGTTCATGAAAGTGCTCCCTTTCTAGTCCTTTTTCTGCCCAGAAGTAGGTGAGGATATTGAAGTAGGTGAGGTTATTGCCCTCAGCCCATTTCTTTCTACACAGACTCCTTGCCCCTCCCTCACCTGGTGAATTCTGGCTCCCAGCAATTGCATGGGTTTTTGGTCTCTGTCCCGCTCTTGTCACTGCTCCAGGTTCCTTTCCTGGTCTGGGCTGAGCACCTGTACCTACCTCTATTGTGATGTTTTAAAATTCTTATCCCAGGATGCATGGAGTCATGAGGCAGTCTGCTTTGTAGGATGTAAGGCCATGGACTTTAAGGTTGAACTACCAAGATGCCCAGAGTCCACGGAGATCATCCCAGAAAGGTTTCCATGAATTGATCGGTTTTATGGAGTACGGAGCTCACCAACCACACAGGCGGCATCTTAGCCTGGGAAATGGGAACCTGGAGCAATCTACAAGTTTCAAAGGGGATGCGTAACCCCCTTGTCTCTTCACGGGGAGGGGATGTATGGCGGTGGGGAGTCAGGGCCCAGAGAGGGATGCACTTGTCCAGCGTCACCCAAAGCCAGGAGTAGAGCTGACCCACCCACCAGCAGGATGCCTTTTCCTTGACACGGAGGGGAGTTTCTCTACTTCTCTCCAGAACGCTACCCCCTGAGCACTAGTAGGTTTGGTTTTGTAGAAGCATTCAAAAATTGAGTCCTTTTTCATCCTCACATGGGGGCAGGGAGCGCAGATATTCAAAGGAACCGAGAGCAAGAGTGGAGGGTGAGACTGAAGTCCCCAGGAGCTTGGAGGGGCAGCAGGGAGAGCACAGACACAGCCTCGGAGCATGGGCATTTGAAGTCAAAGGCCCTGGACTGAACTTCCGCCATCTCTTTGCTTAGTAGCTTGGGCAAGTCATAGGGCTTTAGTGGACCTGTCTTCTATGAAATGCGATCATGCCCCATTTCCTGCTGTGTCTGCCTCAGGCTGAGGACATCTGTGTGAAAGAGCAGGAAAAACAGGGGTGTGCCCCTCACACCCTGTTGGGGATAGTAAAAGGGACTGGGGGCCCTGGGGCTTCCGTGGCCTCCATGGTGACTTCATCCTATTATTTTAGCTGTTGTCCTGAAGGTTTGGGTGAGAGCTACTAACCAGGTGAGTTACAGTAGGAGACAGACAGAATCTGCTGAGGGCAAACATTTCGTGTTGACTGGGCCTTCTAATCTTGTTCCTGAGTAACTGAGCTGGGGGACCAGCGAGGAGCCCTCCTCCTGCAGGAAGGGGTTGGGAGCAGGCCAGAGCATACACCCTCACCTTGTGTCAAGGCAAAAGGATGGACAAATACAGATCAAATCTCATCCCAGGCACCCTTTATTTCCTTGTCCCTTTCTGGGACCCCTGAACTCTTCCCAGAAACCAAATCCCAGGCCCTTATCCTGCCCCACAGTGCCCCACATCCCTTTGGAAGAGTCCAAGACCTGGGAAGGGGCTTCTACAGCTGAAGCAGGGTATATTATAGGGTGTCTGCTGGGAAGACGCGCCCTCCCGCAGCAGTGCCCAGCCGTCTCAGGACCTGTCTTGGTCTCTGTCCGTAGGTGGCCCTGCCCCAGCCTCTCAGATGATGCTGGTCCTGCAGGTGCCCTGGCTCTGCTCCAAGTGGCTGGCCTTAGTGCTGTTGCTGAAGGAGGAGCTGAGGGCCATGGGGTGCAGTGGGAGCTCACGGAGGTGCCACTGCTGCCACTTCTTCTGAACCTCCAGCTGCACCTGCCCGGGAGACCAGCCATCAGCCCAGGAGGAGAGGACAGTTCTGTGCCTGGATCCCTGCTCACGCCCCCGGGGACTCCACGCAGTGGCAGGACAGCCGCTCCTGCCCAGCTGTCCTGTCCCCTACCCTGCAGGCCACGCAGATTGACTGTTTCCAGCCCCAATGTCCAGTAGTTACTGAGGGTCACCTCTCTCCTGGGCACATGCACCCACAATCTCATTACATTGTGTCCTGAAGAAAGGACTTGTGCACCTTGGAACAAGTGGATACTTATTCCCATGAAGCCACCCAAGCTCAGAACTTACCTGGGACCCAGGGAGTTACTCTAAATTTCCTTCACAAGTGCCAGCTGCAGCAGCTGAACGTTTGAAGCTAGGCTTGATGTTTGATTTTTGGGAAACATCAAAGGTCATTCCCATTCAAGTGCAACAAACCAGATAGATGGTCAGTAGTCACAGAAAGGCTTAGCTCATGTTGACTACATAGCTCTGTATGCCCAGAGCCTGGCGTCCTGACCCAAATGCTCTGTGTGAGGCTCGAGTCCTCAAAGTGAGTATGCAGTCTCCCAAGGAGTCACTGCTCATCTGGAGGTCCCTAAGGATTAAGCTGCAGACAGTTCTGAGTCACCCATTTTACATATGGGCAGACTGAGGCCCAGAGCACGGCAGTGACTGAGATCGCCCATTGAGCAAGCAGCAGGGCAGTCAGGAACCTGGGTTCTGCCGAACTTTCCTCCTGCATTTGCTGAACAGATCAACGTCGGCACCAGGAGTGCTTGTTAAAACACATTTTCTCAGACTCCAGCCCAGACCTATAGAATTTATTTCTGTGGAATGAGAAACTAGGAACAGGGTCCAGCCATGGTTTTAACAAGCCCTCCAGGTGATTCTGTTGCTCCCGTTAAGACTTGTAAAAGAACTGGCCAAGCTCCCTGCCACCATACCCAGGACTCCCTCTGACTCTTTCCATCCCCCTTCCTACCACCCCTCCCAGGTAGCTCCTGACCCGGAATCCAATGGCTAGGAGCTCTCCTGGGTACCTGGGTGACCCGAGACTACTCACCTCCCCGTTGAGGAAGCAGTAGAGGACGGCCACCACCAGTCCCTGCCAGACGAACAGAGGCAGCAGGATTAGCTCAGGTGCTCAGCATGTGACCTGAACCAGCTGACCAGCTGCACCCTCCCCAGGTCTCTTAATCACCAGCTACAGGCTCATTTCCCCACCTCTCTTGCCTCACTGGGAATTAGGCTACCTCTTGTGGGCTGCCCACGGTGCCCCTGGCTGTGCTGGCTCACCCAGCGTAAACTGTGAACTCCTTGCAGCCAAGGGTAGGCTCCCTTTCGAACACATGTGGTATCAGGGACAGGTCAGTAGGGGCTGCTAACCCAGTCAGCCGGGCTCAGGAAGTTCACCTGGGAGCCACAGGGATGGGTGGCACCTGAAGTGTGCCCACTCTGCTGGGAGGGGTGTAGGCGGCCCAGGGTTGCACCCTGGGCCGTGCATGGTCTTGTTTCAAGATAAGCTGGAAATTTGAATATGTTTAAATGTAGATAACTAATTCAAATTGAAA
Organism: Macaca mulatta; assembly: GCF_049350105.2. NCBI lineage: Eukaryota > Metazoa > Chordata > Mammalia > Primates > Cercopithecidae > Macaca > Macaca mulatta. The sequence continues at coordinate 18,066,967 of NC_133417.1, read as the reverse complement.
AACAAATGTGTAGGCAGAACAAACTATGTACAGGCCCCAGCCAGCCAGTGGTGAGCAGGGTTGGACCTCCCTGCTTAATGGACAGGTGGCTGCACCTCCATGCTCAGAGTTTTATGTTTCCTGGTGTGGTGAGGTCTATGCCTGTAAGATCCTCCCTCCCTGGTATTTGGAGCTCGCGATTTCCTGATGGTGCCCCCAGGATCCCGGTGTGGAGCTCTGTCAGGGGAGGGACTCCAAGCAGGCTGGGGTGCCTGCTTGGAGCCTAAGAGGCCTACAGGTGAGCAGGAAGCGGTGTCGCTGCGGTGTATTCGCCCTGCTCCTCTCCTTTCTCAGGGACCCACCTCAGGCCACCCTTCTCTCCCTTACGGGCCTGCCCTCCCCACACAGAGGCCTGACCTCAGATGGCCCAACTCCTCCTCCCTAGTCCACCCAGGCCTGCCTGTAGCTACTTACGAGATTGGAAAGGACCTCAAAGGGTGCAGAATCAGCTCATCGATGGTGGGCTTAACATGTACAACTTCTCAGGGATATTGGCATTTTAAAAAGAGTTAGAGGCAAAGCTGGAAGGGTTTGCTTTAGAATTTCAGGTATCAATGACTGCCACATAGACTGGGGACTATTTGAGGGGCAGAAACACTCAGGGCATTGGTTTCCAAGTTTTGCTGCACATTAGAATCACCTGGGACCATTTGTCCATGCTGCACTCCCCAGATCCCAGTAGCTGGGGGCATCAGCAGCTTTTAAAGATCCCCAGACAGTTCCAACAAACAGGCATCATGGTCTGGGAACTACTGTCAGAGAGGCAGTGAAAAGCATTTCAAGGCAGGCTGTGAAATAAAACAGACCTGGATCGGAGCACAGCTAGGCCTGAGTAATTGTAGGTCCCAGGTGCTTCATTTAATTTCACCAAAGCCCTTGGAGGCAGGTGAGAGGATCTTCACCTTACACGTGAGGGAACTGAGGCACGGAGGGGTTTAGGCATGCCTGGAGCTCTGTGTGCTTGGCCCAGAGCCACGAGCAGGCCGACGGTGCTGCCCATTGCGTGGGCTAGGGTTGCCTGGCCTCCGCTGCCCTGGGGTCCAAGGACACATTTTCACTGTTCAGAGGAAGGAGTTAGCTGTGCTCCAGGGTATATAGGGCAGACCGCACATAAGCCAGCAAGTTTACTAATCTCCACTGTGATTCTGCAATCATTAAGAATGAAGACTTTGAAGAATTTTAATGACATGAAGAAATGTTCGTGATGGGCATGATAGAGAATTAAACAAAACAAGCAAGATACAAAACCATACACATCATGATCCCAATTATGTGTGTGTGTGTCTTTGTGAACAGAAAAGAGACGGAAGTAAACACACCAACATTTTAACAGAGGTTATTTCTGGGTTATGAGATTCTAGTTTTTTTTTCTTATTTTTCTTTTTTAAAAAAAATTTCCTTATTTCCCAAATTATTCACAATAAGCAAACATTATTTGTACAACCAGAAAAAGTAAATAAATTTTTTTTTTTTTTTTTTTTGGAGATAGAGTCTCACTCTGTCACCCAGGCTGGAGTGCCATGGCACGATCTCAGCGCACTGCAACCTCCACCTCCCAGGTTCAAGCGATTCTCCTGCTTCAGCCTCCCGAGTAGCTGGGACTACAGGCACACGCCACCATGCCTGGCTAATTTTTTGTATTTTAGTAGAGACAGGGTTTCACCATCTTGACCAGACTGGTCTCGAACTCCTGGGCTCAGGCAATTCGCCCGCCTCAGCCTCCCAAAGTGCTAGGATTACAGGCGTGAGCCACCGTGCCCGGCTGTAAATGTACTTTTAAAGAGTATGTGACAGTGATGGTGTTATTACAGTTGTATGTGTTCTTCTTAAGCCCCGCCTTTTAGAAATGCATACTAAAGTGTTTGCAGATGAAATAACATGATGTTTTGAATTTACTTAAAAAGATGGGGGTAGTAGGTAGGGACAGAGATGAAACCAGACAGGCCATGAGTGGATACTGCTGAGGCTGGGGATAGGTAATGGGATTCACTATCCTACTGTCTTCACTTTCGTATATGAAAGACATTTTTGTGTGTGTATATAAGAATATATATACACACACATATATATTTATAAAACTTTAAAAGATCCTTTTCCTTCAACAACAATCCTATGAGAACATCAGAAAAGTGCTTTTGGTTTTCTCTTGACAAGACATTTTCCCAGGGAGGTAGTCCACAGTCCCAACCATTAGCCCCAACTCTGAGGGACAGGAAGTCTCCATCCATGGCCAGGCAGACCCAGGTGCAAGCTCTCAGCATAGTCCGTTTTCTGAGCCAGGTCAAGTCCTTCCACCCGACTGGTCCTTAGATCCTCTACCTGCTAGATAGGCCATCGTCTGCCCAGCCTCCCTGGACGTTACAAGAGCAGTGGTGGGGAAAGCTAGCTCCCTAGCCCCCAGGCCGAGAGGAAAAGAATCCTGGATTAAGCCAGAGGCTGAGTTCTCTGAAGGTCTGGGGCCCTGACAGGGGCTACTGGGCAGAGAGCCAGCTTAGAGGAGGGTGTGGTCTGAAGGTGTGGGTAGGGCAAGACCTGACTCCACTCGGTGGGTCCCCAGTGACGCATCCTCCCTAGAACCTTTAAGTAACAGGAAGACCCTACCCTGAACAGAGCTCTGGGGATGAGGGGAGGGTTTGAGCCCCTACTCACAGGCCGAGGCCACCCCACTGAAGGCTTGGCTGGACAGTCTCACCCTACTGTGGAAATGTTATTAAGGACTAAGTTCTTTAAAAAAAAACCAACTGGGAGAATTTTGTCTCAGGCCCTAGAGCCTATAATCACTGGCTTCTCCTGGCCATTAGTTTGATTTTGTCTTATGGATATGAGAAATCCTGAAACAATTGTTTCGTCTTTGCTTTGGCTACTGGGAAGCTCCCTACCACACTTACGACCCATCTCTCCCTCCTGTATAGAACTTTATCATATTTGTTTCTGTGTAGCAACCCAGGCAGTTGTATATTCTTTTTCTCACTGATCCTTCATCTGCTTATTTTTTGTCCTTTGTATGTTTTTCCCAAAAGCGACACTGCATTATTTTTGGAAGGAAATAGCTATGAGTAAATAAACAAACGGCATTGTGAAGTTTGGGATTCATGTTCAGGCTCCCTCTGTCCAAACACGTATACTGTTGTTGTTGTTTTTTAACTTCACAACATCTTGTTGAATTAGTAGGTAAGTGATTTTCCACCTCACTTTTTTAAAGTCAGTTTTTAGTTTTAATAATTTGCATATGCACGTGGTTTCAAAGAATCAAAAGGATTCCTGTTACGGAACCAGCAGCCACCTGACACCCTGCCCTCACTTCCTGTTCCTCAGATGCGACTACTCCTTGGAACTCTCTTAACTGCTCCTAGAAATTATGCTGATGTCGCTATTTGAGGAGTTTTCAGTCTAAGGAATTTTCTACGGACTTCCCAGTGTGAAGATGACGACAGTGTTCTCTTCCAAACACCCGCCCCGCACTCTTGCAAGGCTCATCTTCCTGCCTCAGTGTTTGATGACTCAGCCATCGCGGTTACGTTATTTTGACCATGCATATGCTGTTGAGAGTTGTACAATATAGTGTACTGGGGCTACTTTTCCTTTTTATTTTCCCTGAAGTCAGTTTCTCTGTCTCTCTTAGTTTTATCTCCCACTTCCATTTGACTGGTGGGGACTTGTAGCACTGTCAGGTCCGACCCCTTCTTCCCCTGGGTCTCCGCCAGATAAGGCATCTGGCTCGCTGTCTCTACGCCCTCCACTTCTCCCTAAGCACACAGAGAACTCCTCTTTTCGGCAGGCAGCCCCAGTCCCGGAAGCTTACCTGGAATGAGCCAAGGGCCAGTTCAAAAAACAGCTGCATCTCCATGGCGTCCTCTGGGGAGAAGGCGAAGACGATGTAGTGGATGCCAAAGAGGGGGATCAGCAAGAGAGTAGACCTGGCCAGGCGCCTGGGGACACACAGAGACTGCAGCCTCCACTCTGCCTCCCTGTGCCCTTCTCCTCCTGCGGGCACACAGCTGTGCCACTCCCCAGCTCGGGACTGACTGCTGAGGCTGGCTAGCAGTGCCCCACACTTTTTTGTTTTCATTTTTTATTTAGAACATTTCTAACTCCCACGTATCTATCACTCAGATACAACAATTTTTGACTCATGGAAAAGCCCCAAACTTTCTGATCATGCAACTCCATCCGTAAAAAGAAAAAAAAAATCGGTACCTACACCATTAACTTTATCAATTACGTGCCTATATCACTGCTGCTCTATGTCTAACATCATCTAAGCAAAGCCAGGTTTCTCATTTGCTAGATAATAAATATCTATAAGGATAAATTCTTGTATTTGCTTCCCAGGTTAGAGTTGCCAAACTTAGCAAATAAAAATACAGAATCCCCAGTTAAACTTGAATTTCAGATAAACAGTGGACACCGTGTGGGGGTATAAATACTGAAAAACGATTTGTTGTTTATCCATAATTCAAATGTAACTGGGCATCCTGTATTTTACCTGGCAACTTCATCCCAGGCCTCCAGGAATCTGACACCAGGTAATCCAAGCCACTGCCAGATTCTCAAACACAAAACACCATGGAGAAGGTCTCTGGGGGACACTAATTTGTCCTGTTTTTGTTTTGTTTTTTTCTTCATTTTGAGACGAGAGTCTTGCTGTGTTGCGCAGGCTGGAGTGCAGTGGCGCAATCTCAGCTCACTGCAGCTTCTGCCTCCCGGATTCAAGCGATTCCCCTATCTCAGCCTCCTGAGTAGCTGAGATTACAGGCACCCTCCACCATGCCCGTCTAATTTTTCTATTTTTAGTAGAGACGAGGTTTCACCATCTTGACCAGGCTGGTCTCGAACTCCTGACCTCAGGTAATCTGCCCACCTTGGCCTCCCAAAGTGCTGAGATTACAGGTGTGAGCCACCGCGCCTGGCCACTAATTTGTCTTTAATATAATTTATGGGCTGAATTATGTCCACACCCACTGCCAAATTTTTACACTGAAGTCTTAGCCCCCAGTACCTCAGAATGTGACTGCATTTGGAGAAAGGTCTTGAAAGAGGAGGCTAAGTTAAAACGAGGGTGGAGTGGGGCCTAATCAATCAACTGGTGTCCTTAGAAGAGGAAACATGGACACACAAAGGGACATCAGGAATGCCCACACACAGAGCAAAGGCCCTGTGAGGACACAGCCAGAAAGGCCAAAGAGAGAGGCTTCAGAAGAAACCAAACCTGTTGCCACCTTGATCTTGGACTTTCAGCCTCCCGAACTCTGAGAAAATACGTATCTGCGGTTTAAGCCACCTAGTCTGTGATATTTTGTTATAGAAGCCCTAGAAAACAAACATATTTCTCTCTAACATTTGAAAGGTCTTAAGTATTTTTGGATCACACACTTCCCTAAAATCCGATGAAACCGAAGGTCATCCTCCTTTGAAAAATACACATACTGTTCCTACACACATTTGTGTGAATTTCAGTCTTTAATGCACATGTGGAGACTCCCTAGCCTTGCCCTAAGGATAAGATCTCTCTGCCTTCGGGCTTCCTGCCTGAGATTTCTTAGTGTTTCCATCCCCATACAGTGTCTGAAGCTCTACAGTCAGACCATTCCCCCCAACCGCCCCCATGCACCTGGTAAACTTCTTAGGACTAGGTCTGCAACTTTTCCTCCATCTCCAATAGCTAGCACCAGTTGAGTACATAGTAGGTGCTCAGTAAATGCTTGCTGACTGACCATGCCTCAGTCTTCGCCCTTCACTTACTTATAATGGCTGACTTCATTTCCTCTTGTTTCCTGGGTTCTAAGTTTTCTCATCAGGATTCTTAGAATGTTTATAAAAAGGATGAAATTAATCTGCAAAACACAAGGCAGAGGTGGAGCTGAAGGTATCTTGCTTTTCCAGCCACCTCTCCTGGCCCTGTCACCCGGACCTGAGGGCAGAGAAGACATTGCAGACATCACAGCCAGGATGGCTCACCACTGCTGCCCGCCCTTCCCATCCCCAGTCCTGGTGAAACTGTCTAGAGTCCATGGCTGGAGGCAGGACTCCCTCCTACCCTGGGCTGCAGGGGCTCTAAGGTCTGCTCAGTTGCAGGGCAGATCACTCACCCTTGCACAGCATTGGACGCCCCTGGGGATACTGTTAAAATGCAGGTCTGGGGTGGACCTGAGAGTCTGCATTCTAACAAGCTCCCAGGTAATACAATGCCAAAGCTGACTGACTTTACAGCAGTGGTTCTCAAAGTTTAGGGTACCCATTGCTGGGCTCTAACCCCATAGGCTATGGTTCAGTAAGTCTGGCGTGGGGTCCAAGAATTATTATTTTTAACAAGCTCCCAGGTGATGCTGAAGCTGCTGGTGTGAGGACCAGTTTGCAGGTCAGTCGCCAGCTTCAAGAAGCCACCCTTGATTACTTCCCTTTCCTGATTCACTGTATTTAGGGATAATATTACTGTTTAAGAGCACTTAAAATATCTTTTTTTTTCTTACCAACTATGATCGGGAGATAAAAATATCTTAAAAGCTCAAATGCATGTGCCTGTCAAACATGTATGTGCCTACTTATCTGCCAATTCAACTGCCAGTTCCTGAAGGTCAGGAACGCAGTCTTTTTATTCATTTTGGTGTCCCCTCCCCCAACCCCAGTGCCCAGGGCCAACAACATTAGGAAGTTGCCCACGTGGTAGCATCTCTCCCTCCCTCACCCACCTGCTCCATTTTATAGAAACAGGGATCAGTGGAATCACCCAGCCTCACACCCGCATTGTCCACACAAGCAGCCTGGGGCCTGGGAACACTTGCCAAAAGACACAGGATTAGTGGCCATCTAGGACTCCTGGCCCAGCACTGCTTTTCGGGGAACCCTGCTTCTCTGCAACTTGTTGTAAGCTGGCTATGCATGCTGTCAGCTCATTGAGGCTATTTAGTTTAATTTTGTTTGCCTTAGAGTTGTATTTAATTTAATAGGGAGCACTGGAAGGCAAAAAAGAAAGAAAGGAAGAAAGAGAAGGAAGGGAGGGAGGGAGAGAGGGAGGAAGGAAGGAAGGAAGGAAGGAAGGAAGGAAGGAAGGAAGGAAGGAAAAGGAAGGAAGGAGGGAAGGAAAAGGAAGGAAGGAAGGAAGGAAGCAAGGAAGGAAGGAAGGAAGGAAAGAAGAGAAAAGAAAAGAAATCTTTAAGGTCCCAAGAATGAGTCTATTTTGAAATAGTGGAATTCCAGGCCCCATGCTAGGTTGGTAGGGAGATACTTTGCATCAGGAGTGCTCATCCAACATCCTCAATTGCTGAATAAACTACAGTCCTCTGAAACCAGCCCCAGACACTGGAGCTGGCTGTCCTTCATCCAGGGTTGTCCTGGACTGGGCTGTCCAAGTCCCAGAATAACAGCAGGGCTGGCTTAACTAAATGAGGAAACAGCATCCGGCATGAATATTATGAAGCCATGGCAAATCAGTTTCTCAAGGAATTCCACATGAAACAGGAAAGCTCACATCTATTGCTAAATGAAAAACAAACAAACAAAAACCTAATTAAGGCTTTTGAAAAAGAAAAGTATGTCTGCTCAAAGAAAAAGATAGGAAGAAAAACACATGGTCAGAACATATATGTAGCTGGGAGAATGATGAATGATTTTTTTCCTTTTTAAAAAATACATTCTGTGCCCGGCACAGTGGTTCACGCCTGCAATCTCAGCACTTTGGGAGGCTAAGGCAGGCAGATCACTCGAGTCCAGGAGTTCAAGACCAGCCTAGGCAACACAGTGAACGCTCATCTCTACAAAAAATTAGCTGGGTGTGGTGGTGGGAGCCTGTAGTCCCAGCTACTCTGGAGGCTGATGTGGGAGGGTCACCGAGCCCAGGAGGTGGAGGTTGCAGCGAGTCATGATTGCGCCACTGTAGTCCAGCCTGGGTAACAGAGACCTTGTCTCAAAAAGTAAAACCAAAACAAACACTTTGTATTTTGCATTTTTTGCTCAGATTATATAATTATAAAAGAAGGTTGTCATGGAATGGCCCCCTCCTCTCAACCAATCCCAAGATGCTACCCAGGCAGCTACTGGAAGAGAAGGGGCCCTGTCCTGTGCCCTCTCCCCCTACCCCACGCCAGCGAGCCTGGCAGGGCATTTGCTTTCAACTGGTTCTGCAGCCTTGGGCATCCCTGAGCTGTCCGTGTGGTCGTTATTTCCAGCCGAGGCACTGCTTCCATCCACGAGATGATTCCCATGTGTCGCCATGTGCCTTCCCTCATCTGTCCCCGTGCTGAACCATACCCATGGGCTGGGCTACAGGACTCGACCCTGGTACACAGCAGAATCGCCTGGGGACCAGTACCCAGGCCTCTTGCCAGAAAAAGAAATAGAATCACTAGCTATCAGTATTTTTAAAAAACTCCCAGGTGATTCGAAAGGGCACCAGGATTGACACCCGCAAGCTGCTGTCCAAGATGGCCACCCAGCATCTCTTCCCTGGGCCCCCCCCTGCAGGCCTGAACCCACTCGCAGCATTGCAAAGTCCCAAGACCATGGCCCCACTGAGCTTCCCCAATCTGCACTCCCACCCTGTTCAGATCTCAGCTTAGCGACTCATCCCAGGTTAACGAGCAAATCCCTAGAAAAATGCTCAAGGCCCACAGGTCTGAACCAGTGAAGGTGGAATTTCAGGCCAATGGGAGCCAGCCCGTTTAGAACAAGGAGCTCTGCTCACCACACTTGAGCTGCTGCTCGTGGGAAAGAACCAGGTTCGCAGACTCTTGCCTCCAGCCTACCCCTCATCCCACTCCCCGACATTCTGTAGGGGGCAGAGCTTCCACACCCCACGCTGCTTACCAACATCACAAACACTGTGGTTTATCCCTCCTGGCACCTACAGGGAGCCCTGTCCCTCCGCCCTCTGCCCCTGTGGGCTGGTCACCATTTCTGTCTCTCCCACTGATCCCCAGTTCGGGAGAGGAGGGCCACTCACCAGGATGGAGAGGATCACAGGCCCACGAATGATCCACCAGATGGATGCGTTGGCATTGATGTCCCAGCACCTAAGGGAGGGACAGCTGGGCATGGTTACGAGTGGGAGCTGGGCTGACCAGCAAGGACATGTTCCCTGAGGTGGCCCTTGGTATGAAGGACCCATGTTTGTGGCACTGAGCCCCTGCAGTGGTGTGCCCAGTACCATTAGAACCCCGCCCCTCCTGCCACCCAAGAGCACTGCTGGGGCTGAGGGAATGGCCACCTGTCTCCCTGCGAGAACCTGAGAGCCGGGAGACTCCCAGATCCAAAAGTTAGCTCACTGTCAGAATTCCCCAGCGAGCACGGCGGCAAACTCAGCTACCGACAGAGGCCAGGAAAATGACATCAGTAAGGGAAGTGATGGATGGCTGACATGTGACCTCAGGATGCAGGGACATCAGGCCTGGAGAGTACTTAGCAAACTGGGGAGTATGTACCCTGTCCCAGACGGCCACAGCTCTGCTCCAGCTCATTTTTCCACGAGGAAAAATGGAACATGTTAAAGGACCTCTCCATTTTTTTTCTAGACGAACTGAAAATCCAGACCTTTAAAAAAAGTGAGTTCACCCAACACAAAAATTACTTTGAAGCAATGATTTCGGGCTGAATTTGGACTATAGACACTTGGATGTCTCATTTGACCTCATCCACTTATTGGCCTGGTTGTGTCATTATGCTCCTGAGAAATCAACTCTCACGCTGCCCCGCTGCCTCACCGCTGCCCTGCTGCCTCTCCTCTTCCCCAGCTGCTTTCACACTTGCTTCCCATGTACCTACTCCCAGGTGCATCCCCTGGGCTCACTGCCACCCTCAATGCCTGACTTCTTTAGAGCCTGGCTCTGCAGGGCTCCTAAACACCCAGGGGTGGAGAGGCATCCAGGAGGGAGATCCTAGGAGGAAGAAAAAGCTGGGCTGGCCCTTCCTTGAGCTTCCTCCGCGGAGCAACACCTGCCTGGAGCCCCATAGCTCTTGTCTGGCATCTGACCCACACACAGAGCGGACGGGCAGCAAGAAGACAGGACGGCCAGGATGGTGCAGGCATGGCCAAGGCTGCTCAGCCCACCTGGAAACTCACACCTGGGAAGCAGTGGGCATTAGTCCAGGGAACTCATCTGTGGCTTCTATTTTGAGAAAAAGGCCTTTTCTAGATGGCTCCAAATAAGTAACTACGCTGTTTGAAAAGCTGGACGACGTCAGAGACGTTCTTGTTATCCTCCTTCCATTAGCTTACCCAACGTCCTCCAGAAGGTGTCTGGCAATAGCCCACAAAGCAACAAAAATGGCTGGAGAACCTGAGGATTAAAAAAAAAGGGAGGGGCAGAGGAGACAGGACTCAATTTTCAACACACATATGAGAACAGGACAATCGGTTACCCCGGCCCAGCTACTGAGCAGGTGCCAAGATTTGGTTTCCACAGAAACCCCTCTGCCATCTTGTGCCATCTTGTATAAATGTGGCGCCGTGTGCCTCAAGGGTGCCAGGCATGCCCTGGGGATTACGGCAGAATCAAAAGGATCCCAAAGGTCACTTGGTGTTAGGGGTCTCCTGGTAACCCGGGCCAGACTCCAGAGGACCACTGCAAAGTATAGAGGGGCTGGGACTCCTGGGCAGGCTCGTGGACTCATGGAGGCAGCTGGTAGATCCCCCTTCTCATACTGCGATCTGCCTGGCCATGTGCAGCGGGGAGGAGGAAGCGGAGAAGGGGTAGACGCAGCTCATGAAAGAAACGTTGATTTTATTCAAATATTGGCTTGTAAAAAGCTTGGCCATTTAACAGCTAAGGTAAGTCATCACTGTCATGTTTAAACAAAAATATATTTCGGACTAGAGATGAGATCAAGTCCACAAGAATTTAGAAGAGAAAATACAACATTTCCTGACTTCTAGTTAAACATGGCAAACTGAACTTATACATTTATCCCTACTTGCCCTGTAGCCCCTCTAAAATGATAATAAAGAAATAGAAACGGTAAAAGCCTATAAGGACAAAGACTGAGAAGGAAGGGCAGATAGAGGAGAGATGGCAACAGGCTTAGGCACACAGAAGGTTGGCAGAGGAGTGGCAGCTGATGTCCCGAGCAGAGGAAGCTGAAACAGAAGTGTTGTCTGGGGCAATGCTGCTAGAGAAGTACCCAAGGATGCTCTAGGGCCAGGGCACTCGGTACCCAGGAGGCAGGTGGCAGGGTGGGGCTGGGGCAATAGAATGGTTTGAAGTCTGGATAAGAAACAGATAAGCACCCCAGGCGACCAGCACTACCCTCACGAGACTGAATAGTTAACTTCCAATAGAGTTTATTCTCTGCAAAAACTGAGCCAAGGAGAACAGGGCTGCAGCCCAGCAGAGGGCTGGAGGGGGTGCTCAGCCGAGCAGGAATGGAGTGATGGTCTACACCAGCACTCAAGGTGGCGCTTGAGCACCTGGTATGCGGCTGGTCCCTACTGAGTTGTGCACTAAGTGCAAGATAGATACCAGATTTTGAAGACTTAGTACAAATAAAATAATGTAAAATATGGCCAGACGCAGTGGTTCATGCCTGTAATCTCAGCACTTTGGGAGGCCGAGGAGGGGCAGATCACCTGAGGTCAGGAGTTCGAGACCAGCCTGGCCAACTGGGTGAAACCCTGTCTCTATTAAAATAAAAGACAAAAATTAGCCAGGCGTGGTGGCTCATGCCTGTAATCCCAGCTACTCGGGAGGCTGAGGAGGGAGAATCGCTTGAACCCCGGAGGCAGAGATTGCAGTGAATCGAGATTGCACCACTGCACTCCAGCCTGGGTGACGAGAGAGAAACTCCGTCTCAATTAAAAAAAAAAAAAAAAAAAAGTAAAATATGTCATTACCAATTTTTATATTGATTATACATTGAAATGATACTATTTTGGTTGCATTGGGTTAAGCGGAATAGATTATTGACACAAATACCGCCTGTTTCATTTTACTGTGTTGATTGTGGCTACCAGAAAATTTTAAGCTAGATGTATGGCTCAGATTCTGTTTTTTTTTTTAAGCAGAAATACTTAAATCAGATTCTATTTCTAACGGACATGCTCAAGCTGAATGGTAAAAGCCTCAGGTCCGGGGCCGCTCAGTTTTCAGGCCTCTACTGAACAGGCTTCTACGCCTACCCCAACCCTCTACCCTCTGCCCGCCTCCCTGCCACTGCAGGCTGGAGATGAAAGGATTCTCTAGAGGAACTGAACAGCCCCAGACAAAAGGCCTATAGATAGCCATGGGGGGACCCTCCAACACTTCCAGCCCAGTGTCCCTTGAGAGACAAGCCCCACACCCCTGACAGCCATTAGCCGGCTCTGAAGTGATTCATCCTTAAATAGGAACAGACAGCCAAGGTCACCAACATCTTATTACATAAAAGACAAAGACCAAAACAATCAGAGAAAAGGAACTCAGAGGAAACAGACCATACAGGAAGCAGAAGGAACTTGAACAAAACAATTCTAAGGAACTCCGTAGGAGAGATAAATGGAGAGATAAAAGGTCGCATCTACAAGACACAAACAGGATGCTGTCAACAGGGAGTACTCGGAAAACAAGAAAGGGGGCTTAGGAATGGAACATATGATAACCACAACTCAACATGCAATAGATGGGTTGGAAGATAAAGACTAGGAATCTCTCAGCAGAAAAAACAACAGCAGAATGAAAAGCAGGAAAAATAAATTCGAACATTAGAGGTTATTCCAGGATGTACAACATTAGACTAAAGGGAGTTTCAGAAAACAGAGGATAAAAAACAGAAGGAAAGAAATAATTAAATAGATAATGTAAGAACATTTTCAAGAAATGAAAGACATGAATTTTCAGATGAAAGGGACACCGTATGCCAGGAAAAGAGATGAAAAAAGACTTGCATCACAGCACATCCCTGTGACATTTCAGCACACCGAGAGAAGATCCTGCAGTTTATGTAGAAAGGAGTAAAAAGTTCAGGAAGCAAAATGGCATGGCACTCCCAATAATGCTGATGCCAAAACAAAAGACCCTCAAAATTCTGGGGAAAATGATTGTTCAACTTTTCTTTTTTTGAGATGAAGTCTCACTGTTTTGCCCAGGCTGGATTGCAGTGGTCTCAGCTCTCTGCAACCTCTGCTACCAGGGTTCAAGCTATTCTCCTGTCTCAGCCTCTTGAATAGCTGAGATTACAGGCATCCACCATCACGCCTGGCTAATTTTTGTATTTTTGGTAGCAACAGGGTTTCACCAGGTTGGCCATGCTGGTCTCGAACTTCTGACCTCAAGTGATCTGCCCACCTCGGCTTCCCAAATTGCTGGGATTACATGTGGGAGCCACCATGCCTGGCCTTCAACTTGTTTTATGTCCAGCAAAATGATGAATTATGTGTGAAGGTTGAACAAAGATATCTTCAGACGTGCAATTTAAAAAAGATTCCTTCCAGGTGCTCTTGGTTAGACAGATACTGGAGGATGTGCTCCAACACAACTAGAGAGTAAACCAAAGACAGGGAGACGAGAAAGGAGGGAAACAGGATTTGTGGAAGAAGGTGAAAGCTAAGGGAGCTGAGTGAATCTGGAGAACAGCCAGCCCAAGTCAAGCAAGAAGGCAGAAAGCTCTAGAAAAAACACTGGCAAGTATATCAGGTTGAATAGTGTCTCCCCAAAATTCATGTCAACCCAGCACCTCAGACTATAACCTTACTTGAAAATAGAATATTTTCAGATGTAATTGGTTAGGATAAAGTCATACTGGAGTACGGTGGGCCCCTACTCCAATATGACTGGCATCCTTATAAGAAGGCCATGAGAGACACACAGACAGAGAAGACACAGAGGAAGAAGTCCATATAAAGACATAAGCAGGAATGAGGCTGATGCAACTACAAGCCAAGGAATGCCAAGCATTGCCAGCCACCACCAGAAGGTAGGAAAGAGATATGGGACGGATTCTCTATCAGGGCCTCCAGAAGAAACCAACCCTGCCAACCCTTTGATTTCAGACTTCTGGCCTCCAGAACTGTGAGACAGTAAATTTCTGTTGTTTTAAGCCACCAAGTTTGTGGCAATTTGTTAAGATAGCCTTAGGAACTAATATAGCGGAAACAAATAAATAGGAACTGATAGATTTCCTATTGCATCTGATGATTTGGAAAATAAATAGCTTTGGAAGGTTGTCCAGAGAATTTGAGAGAATTGATGCTAGCAATATATTTAAAAAAGAGCAAATGAAAAATGATTCCAGGAAAATAAAAAGTTAAATAAGATTGAAAGTAAAATTATTGTACACCACTTGTCTCAGTAGTAAACACTATTTACATAGATATGATAATGTATACACTGAATCTGATTTAGCCAAAAATTATAAGAAACTGTAATGGAAGAATGGAGGTAGAGGATTAAGAATTTTATATTCTTGGTTGGGTGCAATGGCTTACAACTACAATCCCAGCACTTTGGGAAGCTGATGCAGGAGGATCGTTTGAGCCCAGGAGTTCAAGACCAGTCTGGGAGACATGGCAAGACCCTGTCTCTATAATAAATGTAAAAAATCAGCCAGATGTGGTGGCATGCACCTGTAGTCCTAGCTACTTGGGAGGCTGAGCCAGGAGGATCGCTTGAGCCCAGGAGCTTGAGGTTGTAGTGGGCTATGATTGCACCACTGCACTCCAGCTTGGGCAAGAGAGTGAGAGTCTCTCAGAAAAGAAAAAATAATTTTATATTCTTATCTTCCACCATAAGGAGTCAATAACTAATGCTTCAAACAATCAAGAAATAGTAGTGTATTGTTTAGAAACACGAGAGTCAATCTTAGGAGGAACAAGTTAAAAGGGTGAAAGGGCATTAACTCTGGAGGCTGAGCTCGGGAATAAAAAGTGAAGGCAGGAGATAGCTTTTGTTTATTATAAACCTTGTAGTCTTTTGTTTAATTATTTAAACCAATTACATGAGTGACTTTGATAAAAATAACAATTAAACAAATGCCTTGGGCTGGGTGTGGTGGCTCATGCCTGTAATCCTAGCACTGTGGGAGGCTGAGGCGAGAAGATCACTTGAGGCCAGGTGTTCAAGACCAGCCTGGGCAACATAGTGAGACACTGTCTCTACAAAAAATAAAAATAAGTAAATAAAAATTAGCTAGGTACGGTGGTGCATACGTGTAGTCACAGCTACTCAGAAGGCTGAGGCAGAAGGATCACTTGAGCCCAGGAGGTTGAGGCTGCAGTGAGCCATGATTGAGCAGTTGCACTCCAGCCTGGGTGACAAAGAGAGACCCTATCTTACAAAAAAAAAAAAAAAATCTTGCCTCAATTCTTGGTGCTTTGGGCAAAGAACATGGGTTTTGAGAGGCACTTCTTCATTATCTTCCATCCTTAGTGCCAAGTTGGTGGGAATGTTTGGAAAATTTGTAATGCTTTAAGTCGATGGCTCAGTGTGGCCCCCGGACCAGCAGCATGAGCATCACCTGGGAAAATGTCAGAAATGCAGTCTCTGGCCACCCCAGACCCACTGCTTCAGAGTCTCTGGGCAGCGAGTGCAGCAAGCTGGGTTTGGCAGACCCTCACCCATGCTCTCAGTCACTGAGTGGCAGCCTGGCTCACCAATTTTTTTTTTTTTTTTTTTTTTTTTTTTTGAGACGGAGTCTCGCTCTGTCGCCCAGGCTGGAGTGCAGTGGCCGGATTTCGGTTCACTGCAAGCTCCGCCTCCTGGGTTCATGCCATTCTCCTGCCTCAGCCTCCGGAGTACAGGCGCCCGCCACCTCGCCCAGCTAGTTTTTTTTTTTGTTTTTTTTTTTTTTGTTTTTTTTTTTTTAGTAGAGACAGGGTTTCACCGTGTTAGCCAGAATGGTCTCGATCTCCTGACCTCGTGATCCACCCGTCTCGGCCTCCCAAAGTGCTGGGATTACAGGCATAAGCCACCGCACCCGGCCCTGGCTCATCTATAAAGCCTGCACTATCACTCTTTTCTGGGCACAGAGTCAGACCTCAGCCGCTCTGAAAAAGTCAAAGCTTTGAGTAAGTATTAAAAACCTTAAACGTGCTCACTCCTTTCCACTCAGGAATCCATATCCTGGGATTCTGTCTTACATACAGAAAACGCTTTGCCCATAAAGGTATTCATCACTGTGCTATTTATAATAGTGGGACAACCTAAATGTCCAAACGGTTGGTATGTGGTTAAATGCATCTATATTACATCTATCCATCTATATGGTAGTTTAAAATGTTTATGAAAGAGTTGAAATAATATAGAACATGCTTATGTGTTAATGGGAAGAAGCGAAATTCAAAATTCTTCATAGAGAATGACCACAGCTATGTGAGGAAAAACTGCAAGTAGAAAAAAAGGTTGGGAGGAAATCTCAGAAAAAGTTCAATCTGTGGGACTAGGGTAATTTTTTTTTTCTACTTAAAAAAAATTTTTTTTGCAAGGTTTTACAGTAGGCGTGTACCCATTTAAACAACCTATCTTTGGGGAAGTCAGTATAATTTCAAGCAGGGGTCGTTACCTTCGCATGAAAAAAGCTTCTCACAGATAGAGGGGCTTCAGGCCTTCCAGGGACCCCTTTGGTGTCTCGCAGGCAAACAGGACAGGAGCAAGAGAACCACTGCTGTTTTATATGTTACTCAACTCTCAGCACCCAGCGCAGGGCTGGCGTATAGTAGATGCTCCATAAAGATTTGAAGAAGAAAGGAAGGTTCTTGTTATTTCATTCAAACATCTTAAAATCCCGTGACAGAGATGTTATCACAATGCAGCTTTGTAATAATCTCTGAACACAGGGAGCGCTCAAAGAATGTTGAATAAATTACGATCCTGGTATTATAGATGGGGAAACTGTCCATGTTCATACAGCGGAATCCTGGCATATCTGGGACTTAAAGCTTAGTGAGTTGGGCTCAGCGAGTTGGGTGCTTTTTTTTTGGCAGAGTCAGCTGCATAAGGCAAGTCCCTGGTCCCCAGGCTCTCTGGGATTGCTGACCTCTGGAGACACTGGCATAACCCAGCAACCTCCCGCTGGCCAAGGGTCAGGTGCTAATTGGGCTGCCAAGGTTCAGAAGCAGGAGGGCTCAGCAAGCTCTGCCAGCTCAGGCAGCTTCCCTGATGGGGAGACAGGGCCCTTGCAAATAAGGATTTAGACCAGCAGCAAAGGCAGCAGAAGGCACTCCTGGCAGGGACACTTCTTAAAGGCACTAGGACGAAACCAAAAGAAGCTAATGCCGGGTGTACATGACTATCTCTGTAAGCCTCTGAGTCACTCACAGGAACCTGGCTCTCTGTCTAGAACTCCTTAGGGTAACTTTCACGTTTATCAAATGAACAACTAATGGATGAATGGATACAGGAATGGATGGAAGGGTGGGTGGATGTGTGCATGGGTGGATGGGTGGGTGGATGGATGGATGGATGGACAGATGGATGGATGGATAGATAGATGGATGTTAATGGCAGGGTAAAAGTTACAGGGCTTTGGAAACAGACAAGTGTTGGCTTGAATCCTGAGGTCTGTCTTTGTTTACTGTGTGAGTCGAGTATGTTATGTTATGTCTCTGAGCTGAGGTCTCTGAGAGGCCCCTGGAGATCGCTGCGATGATTAAATGATACATGTAAAGTGCTGAATCCAAGGCCTGGCACACAGCAAGTGCCCTCAAAATGGAAGTTGTTTATCGTCTTCATTGACGGGAAAGGAAAAGGGAGAGAGATGGAATGGGGGCCTGCACTTGGCTGTCTCGCTCTCATTTCCCCTCTTTCCTAGACGATGAATCCTGAGTTTCCTTCGGGAAGTCACGTGGTTTCAGTAGCTTAGGCCAATCAACATATTTCATTCTCTCAGGCCTCTGTGACTAGTTCAAGGGTGTCTATAAGATTTAAGCAGTCCAACCAGAGTGCGCCTTAGAATATTTGCTGTGAATGCTGGACAGAGTCTCTTCTTTCTCTCACTGGAGTTTGGTTCAAGGAAGTCTCTAGCCCAGAAGCTGCTGGCCATTCCACTAGAAACAGCAGCCTAACTATAAAGCCGATGTTACAGAAGGCAAAGTAGAGACAGAAAGAAACAGTGTTAAGCTGCTGGATTCGGCCTCTCCTGAAGTTGGTGATCCCTGGACTTTTCAGTTATATGAGCCAATTGATTTCGTTTATGTTTAAAGCTTGACAGATTTTCTGATGCCAGCAGTCAAAAGCATCGTAATACAGAAAGGAAGCAAGAAAGAGGATGTAGGAATGGACCGTCTGAAGGCAGATGAGGCAACGAGTATTGGGTAGGAACGAACTGTAAAAAGATCTAGATGCCAGAAACTGGGGCTAAATTTGAGCTATGATTTCCCACTTGACAGATAAGTAAACTGAGACCAGAGGGTTAAACATCAAGGAGATTCTCTAAGATTACACAAGTTAGCTGCACGCGGTGGCTCACGCCTGTAATCCCAGCACTTTGGGAGGCCGAGGCAGGTGGATCACCTGAGGTCAGGAGTTCAAGACTAGCCTGACCAACATGGTGAAACCCTATCTCAATTAAAAATACAAAATTAGCTGGGTGTGGTGGCACATGCCTGTAATCCCAGCTACTTGGGAAGCTGAGGTAGGAGAATCACTTGAACCCGGGAGATGAAGCCGAGATCACACCATTGCACTTCAGCATGGGCAACAAGTGCGAAACTCCAACTCAAAAAAAAAAAAAAAAATTCACAAGTTAGTTAATTGTGGAGCTGGAACTAGTAGCCAAACCCTCTGACTCTCGACTCAGCGCCCCTTCCCACATACCATGCAAGTACCAGACCCAGGGAGAAACATACCCCATCCGAGTGCCACAAATGCCTGGAGGTACTTTCTTTCGGAGAAGAAGGAGATGGCGAGGAGTGTGTGAAGGTAGAGGCCTTCCACCAGCAGCCAGGAGTAGTTGGCCATGATGCAGTACTGGAACAGCACCATGACCAGCTTGCAGCCCGCCTGGACAGAGAGAGGCAGCTGAGCCCAGGCCGGGTGGCAGTGGGGCTCCCTCTGGTGAGTGGCCCCAAAGAGAGCAAGAGGGTATTGTAGGGGCAGGAGCCAGGCCACAAGAACAGGCCTCTGGGGTTCAAGGCCATCTTCTGTGGCCTTCCTCCATCAGGCCTGCAGCATTCTCTAGAGAGTGGGAGTCCACAGACCTGGTGGGTTCAGTCAAGCTGGCCAATGAGCCATCACAGGAGCAGGAACTAGGTTCAAATGCTAGCACTGGCTGCCAGGCTAGATGAGGAGACAGTCCTTCAACCACAAAACTGTGCCGGATACTGCCCAATCCCCTCATTTTTTCAGATGAGGAAACCAAGGCCTAGAAAGGGAAGAGATTTCTGAGGAAAGGGTTAAAAAAAATGTTTTCTAAGCTCAGTTCCCTTGCAAACACATAATGATGGGATGTGCCAACTCTGTTAGGAGGCACCACTGATTATGGCAAAAATGGCCCTGGCTGGTACATTGCACTCTCCACATATCTGATGGGAATGTCATAGAGTTGGACTTCCCCGATGCAGTGACTGACTCTTTTAACAGGCATGTCCCCTGCAGGGATCCCTGGAAGTTATGCTGATAGAATTGTGGGGCACCAGGCTTCTACACCAGCACAGCTCCTGTACCTCTGCCATGGTAGGGCCTTTGTCCTTTTCTTTGCATTGAGCTGTCCCCTGAGGATGGGACAGCTCCTGGGATAGCCCTAGGGCTGCCGCAAAGACAAGCCCGAGAAGGAGGAGCACCCAGTGCTGCCTGTGAGACAGTGGTGGTTCCTGCCTTATGGCCTTCCCAGAGGCTCTGACTCCAGGCAAGGCCCATTGTTGACTTGTGAGTCTGATGTTTAGTAAAACTTGAGAAGGTTCCCTGCTGGGGCGTTGCTGGCCTTGTCCACTGCTGGTCAGTAATGAAGCGTGGCTAGGATTTAAGGCTCCTGACTCCCAGCAAGTACTCTTGTTTCATCCTGGAGACCTCCTTGAGAGACATGGATCCTACCTGAAGAACCTCTCAGTCTGAGTCAGAAAACACACACACACGCGCACACACACACACACACACACACACACAACTATGAACAATACAAACAGGTGAGTGGTAGGAAACGGCAGGCAGGCTGGCTGAACTAATCTCAATTTCCAATCTGTTTTCTCCCTTGCTCGCCTCTCCAATAGAGACTGTGACAGTAAAAAACTCAATCACCCTGCTTCCTTTGCAATTAAGTGTGGTTACATGACTCAACTCTAGCCAATGAGATGCAGGATAGGAGTTTCTGGGGAGGGTACCTTTTCTCAATAGAAAGGCAAAGCTGCCCAAAAGAAAAAAAAATGTTTAACCTTTTACCACGTAAAGCATGACATCAAAGGCCTACTCTAAGGATGGCAGTGCAGAAACAGGGAAAAAGACTGTGTCCCTCATGGCATCGCACAGCCATTGCGCCACCTCATCTGTGGACTGTTTCTGTAGGAAACAGTTCCCATTTGTTTAAGACTCCAATATATAGTTTTCTGTTATTTGCAGCAAAGGGAATCCCAATTGACACACAGGGTGATTGCAATGAATTGAGTCATCTGGGCATTTGGAAGGAGAAAGGGGGTTAGATTTAAGAAAACACAACTGCTTTATCGCAAACGCGTTTATACAGACATACTGGCCCGTGCTCACTCTTTTCTTTTTATGACCAACCCCCACCCTCTACAGACCGGGTCATCTTTCTTCAGCTAGGAACTGGCAGAAGTAGGGAGAAGAGGCATCTCCCTCTATACCTAATTCCTAGAGTGGCTAGTTCACTCCTGGACACTGCGAGTTTACGGCAACCCCCACAAGCTTCTCTCCTACGTGACCCAGATTGTGCACATGTGGCTGTGGAATCTCCCTGAACCTCCTGGCCCAGCGTCAGCACTGGCCACTTCATCCTTGGTATTAAGTGCAGCCTCAGCAGGGGCTTGGAGGAAGGATAACTAGGCTACTTCCCTCTCCAAAGTTAGGCTGGGGAAGGTAGGCAGGCCTGGCGACACCCCGGGGCACCCAGGCATATTACCCTGTGGGCATCGCAGTAGGCGATATCATCTGAGGAGAAGAGCACAGCGTCCTTGATGAAGTTGGACAGGGCGCGAAGGATGAAGGACACGAACAGGTGCATGTGGATGTAGTTGCGGGTGCAGTGGAGCCTCCTGCAGGGAGAGAATGTAGGGCCATAGAGGCCAGAGTCCGCTGAGGGGCTGGGACTCAGCCAGGCCCACCTGCCTCTAGTGCACTGGGGAAACTGAGGCCCTAGACTTCAGCTCTTTCTGGGTAACACATTCTGTGAGCATAACCTGAATGAGGACGAGGGTCCCCAGATGGCCAGTCTAATTTGCTACATGCTGTAGTGAAAAAAAAAAAAGGCCAGCCACAGTGTGGCTCACACCTGTAATCCCAGTACTTAGAGAGGCCAAGGCAGGAAGATCACTTGAGGCCATGAGTTCAACATATTGAGACCTCTGTATCTACAAAAAAAAATTTTTTTTTTAAATTAGCTGGACATGGTAGTGCCTGCCTGTATTCCTTGTACAAGAGGCCGAGGTAGGAGGATCGCTTGAGCCCAGGAGTTCGAGGCTGCAGTGAGCTATCATTGCCACTGCACTCCAGCCCCTGCAGCAGAGCAAGACCTTGTCTCTAAATGAATAAATACAAAGCTGGGGCTCTAGGGGCAACATTGTATTCTGCCCTGAACTACCACCATCTCCAGCTCCCAGAATTGTTTTGCGGGAGGGGTGAGGATGGCAACCAGAACGAGAGAGGGCTGGGGGCACAGAAAGAACACAGGCTGCGGGAAGAAAGCAGACCTTGGCTCTGCCACTTAGCAGCTCTGTGACCTTGAGCAAGCCTTTCCACTTCCCAGAGTTTCAGCTTCCTCCTCTGCTGCAGGGGACAGAAGTCAGTTACTTGTTCTGCTTCTTCTGGGACCGGAAACAGGCTTTCTTCTGGGAAACCCATTCCACTCCGGATTGGAAAGGCTCCACCCTTCTCACCCCTCATGACAGACTTGACCAATCAGAGTGCTCCACCGCTGTCCATAGTGATTGGCTCAGAATTGAGCATGTGACCTAAGTCTGGCCTATGAGAACTCGGAGGACTTTTACTGGAACCAAGAGGGAAGAGGCTCTGGTTGGCCCTGGTGTTGCTGAGCTAGCGGTATGAATGCCAGTGACTACTGGTGGTTGTCTCTGCCACTTCTGCAGAAAGACTGCCAGAGGATGAGGCCAACCTAGAGCAGAGGAATGGAGGGAGACAGACCTAGTGCTGCTGATGCCGCTGAACACCTAGATCCAGCCATGCCTACAGCAGATGCCTCTGAACTTGCCACTTATGTGGGTCAGGTCGCCTTTGTTTTTCTTACGCTGTTTCGAGGTGGATTTCTGTCTCTTGCAACAGAATCTCGCTAGTACTCCTGTAAAATGGGGTTCCTGTTATCTATCCCATAGCATTGTGTGAAAATTAGAATAATACATATAAAGCGACCAGCCATAAATTCTCAGTAGTGCTTAGTAAATGTTGAACAAATAAAGGGATCAATGAGGTGACAGGAACATCGATGTTTTGCCATAGGTCAGCTTTAGATCAAGAGATGACAAGGTAGTTTACTCAGACCTTCCTCTTTCTGTCCTGGGTGGCTGAGACCCAAAGTCTGTGCCTGGGGAGGGCTGGGGTATGGAGAGCTGGCAATGTGTTCTCACCGGAAAGCACAGAGGATGCCAAGGGCGACCAGGAGCATGACCAGGGAGGAGCTGTAGCCCACGGTGTACATGACTTTCAGCTTCAGCAGGTAGGAGTGCTGCAGAGAGAGGCACGTGTCAGCCCCGCCGGCCCTCTCCTGGCTAGCTCTGCCCTTCTGTGCCTCACTGCACCCGCTTCAGGCAGCTTGAACCCCACCAACGCTGCTATTCTGTCCATACCCCCAGGACGCCAATACACAGACACATAACACCGTAACATCTTGGCACTGGAAAAGCCCTTAGGGATCATCTGATGCCAATTCAAACTTCCACCTTATGTATAGGGCCCCTTACCAACTCTCTGAATTCAAGCCTTTGCTTGAATACCTCTAGAGACAAAGTGCTCACTGCCCTTTGAGAAAGTTATTTGGTGTAAAACAGCACACAATATTAGATTTTGTTTATGTGAAGTTAAATTGGCCGGGCACGGTGGCTCAAACCTGTAATCCCAGCACTTTGGGAGGCTGAGACGGGCGGATCACGAGGTCAGGAGATCGAGACCATCCTGGCGAACACGGTGAAACCCCGTCTCTACTAAAACATACAAAAAGCTAGCCGGGCGAGGTGGCCGGCGCCTGTAGTCCCAGCTACTCAGGAGGCTGAGGCAGGAGAATGGCGTGAACCCGGGAGGCGGAGCTTGCAGTGAGCTGAGATTCGGCCACTGCACTCTAGCCTGGGCGACAGAGCGAGACTCTGTCTCAAAAAAAATAAAAATAAAAATAAATAATAAGTTAATTACTTGCACCACCTATTGGTCCATTTTGTGTCTTCTGGAGCCACTTAAACTGGATTTGTCTTTTATATAAGGCCGGTTTTATAGAGAAAAGTTACAAAGGTCATACAGGGAGGCCTGCCATTTTTTAACACAGCTGTTCTGCCTATCTGTTTCTCGTTCATTTTCTCTATGTCAAATACTCGTTCATTTTCTCTATGTCAAATACTCCCTGTGTCAGGTCAGGTGCGCTCATACCTGTAATCCCAGCACTTTGGGAGTCTAAGGAGGAAGGATTGCTTGAGCTCAGGAGTTCAAGACCAGCCTGGGCCACATTGTGAAACACTGTCTCTACAAAAAAATTTAAATAGCCAGGCATAGGAGTGCACACATGTGGTCACAGCCACTCAGAGGCTGAAGTAGGAGGATCACTCCAGCCCGGGAGGTCAAGGCTGCAGTGAGCTGTGATCCAGCCACTGCACTCCAGCCTGGGTGACAGAGTAAGACTCTATCTCAAGTAAATAAATACATACATACATACATACATACATGCATACAAAAATATTCCCTGTGTCTTCAACCTCTTTCCACAATCCTTCAACCATTAGTTAAATTAATATGCTCCAGTTTGTTAATGTTCTTCTTCAATAAGACCCCCAGAACCACATAGCTGAAAAGCTCCAGAAGCATTCTCTGACCAGGAAGAGGTAGAAGGGGTCCATCACCTCCCATCTCCCCTGATCTATACATTGCGCGCCTATGCAGCCAAGCAGGCATTCACTTATCCAGCAGCCACTTCACACTATTGGCTCATCTTTGAGTCAAAATGATCTAAGTGGAATATTGGTCAGAAAATTAAAAGATCTGACCAGGCGTGGTGGCTCACACCTGTAATCCCAGCACTTTAGGAGGCCAGAGTGGGTGGATCACTTGAGGTTAGAGTTCGAGACCAGCCTGGACAAAATGGAGAAACCCTGTCTCTACCAAAAATACAAAAATTATCCAGGCATGGTGGCGTGCACCTGTAATCCCACCTACTTGGGAGGCTGAGGCAGGAGGTTTGCTCGAACCCAGGAAGCGGGGGTTGCCGTGAGCTGACATTGCACCACTGTGCTACAGCCTGGGCGACAAAGTGAGACTCTGTTGCATAAAAAAAAAAAAAAAAAAATTAAAAGATCTGCATTTAGGTTCACAAAATAAAGTGGTATCAAAAAGAATCAAGGGAATAAAAATTAAAAGAACAATGTTTACCAACCAAACTAACAAATATTTAAAAGTAATAATTTTCTCTGCAGGTGAGGGTATAGTGGGACTAAAAACTGGTTCGATCTTTCTGGAAGATAATATAGAAATATGTATCAAGAACCTTTGAAATATGACCCTTTGACCTCCCTTCTTCCTCCAGGAATTGATTCTAAGAAATAATCAGAAATTTAAAAGTGTATTTATACATGAAGACGTTTATCACAAAAGTATTAGTGATTTAAAAAACCCAAATGTCCAACAGTAGAATAGTTAAATCCATTATTTTAAATACAAATGACTTTCACGCTAGACCACTAATAAAATGTTGTTTACCAAGAGTTTAAAATAAGTCAGGACATGCTGATACATTATTACATGAAAAGGCAGAATTCAAACTTTACACGTGCAATGTGATTCCAGCTGTATGTAAAAACATATTAGGTTGAATTATATGAAAATGGATTCTGCTGACAATTAAAAAAAAAAAAAAACATTTTAGGCCAGGCGCGGTGGCTTAAGCCTGTAATCCCAGCACTTTGGGAGGCCGAGATGGGCGGATCACGAGGTCAGGAGATCGAGACCATCCTGGCTAACACGGTGAAACCCCGTCTCTACTAAAAAAATACAAAAAAACTAGCCGGGCGAGGTGGCGGGTGCCTGTAGTCCCGGCTACTGGGGAGGCTGAGGCAGGAGAATGGCATAAATCCGGGAGGCGGAGCTTGCAGTGAGCTGAGATCTGGCCACTGCACTCCAGCCTGGGCGACAGAGCGAGACTCCATCTCAAAAAAAAAAAAAAAAAAAAAAAAATACATTTTAAAAAGAACTATATGAAATTACCTTTTTTGTAGATCAAAAATGATTGAATATCAACACAAAAAATAAAGAAAGTAAAAAAATTGAATATCAGCCATCCCATGTGTTTCAATCTCATACGTACAGAGAAACCAGATTGTAAAGAGATATGGTCGATGTTAACAGTGGTTAACTTTGTATTATAGGCTTGCAAATAGACTTGTTATTTTCTTTTATGATTTTTCTATACTTCTACTTTTTCTACAGTAGATAAGGGCTATTTATAACCAAAAGAAAAGAGTAATTAATGTTTTAAGAAGGCACAAGAATAAAATAGGGGAAACCTGGCTGACAGTCTTCATGGGAAGATAACCTTGAGGTTAGAAAGGCCCAAGCTCCATGGTGTCACGCAGTGTACTGTAGAGAAAGAACACAGGCTTCAGAGCCAGGAGACAAGGGTTCCAAACCTGGACTGTGACTCACCAGCTGTGTGACCTTGAGAAAATTATTTAACTCCTTTGAGCTTCATATTCCTCATCTGCAAAATGGGAATAATAGTATCTACCTTGCAGACTTGTTGGAAGAACAAATACGGTGTCAGATAGAGTACCTAGACAATGCCTTGGCATGTAGGAAACACTCAGTATATGGTCATTTTAATTTGTCCCCACCCCACCATCCTCCTTCAAAATGAGTCAGCAGTTTGAGATGGTATGAATTCTGAGGCATGAAATAGCTCAAAAATTAGCTCTATTCTCAGTTACACTGATGGAGTGCTGTGGGCAGCTGGCCACATGGGAAGGTTTGGAGAGGCTGGGCATGTTATTTTAAGAGTCACATTAATAAACTGAAGTATTTCTGGAGGAGGGTGATTGTGTCATCTGAAGAGTACAAGAAAAAACTGGGTCCATGACACCTGGAGGGGAAAAATACACACTTAGAGGAGAAAAGTGTTAGACTGAATGACATGTAGAAGAAGGGCCGGCCGGCCCTCATGTGTGAGCTCCAGTTGGGGGAAATTTCCACAAAGGAGGTAGATTTTTGACTCGGGGTGACTGAAAATTTTCTTTTTTTCTTTTTTTTTTTTTTTTTTTGAGACAGAGTCTGGCTCTGTCGCCCAGGCTGGAGTGCAGTGGCCGGATCTCAGTTCACTGCAAGCTCCACCTCCCGGGTTTACGCCATTCTCCTGCCTCAGCCTCCCGAGTAGCTGGGACTACAGACACCCGCCACCTCGCCCGGCTAGGTTTTTTAAAATTTATTTATTTATTTTTGTATTTTTTAAGTAGAGACGGGGTTTCACTGTGTTAGCCAGGATGGTCTCGATCTCCTGACCTCGTGATCCACCCACCTCGGCCTCCCAAAGTGCTGGGATTACAGGCTTGAGCCACCGCGCCCGGCCAACTGAAAATTTTCTGACAGCGGGAGGTGGCCTTGGATGGGAAGGCTACCATGTGACACTGAGTTCCTCACTGATGTAACTGCTCTCCTGAGAGCCAGGAGTCACCTCTCAAGGATGAGAGGAAGACCCTTGAAGGGCAGTGGGTTGCTTTGAATTAGTGGTTCCTGGGCTTTGGGACATCAAAGACCTGTGAAATGTCAAAAAATTGAGGACCACTGTGTTAACCTATAATCTCGCCATCTACAGATGAGCCGCATTGCGGAGGGCATCAGCCTCACTCCTGGGGATGCCCAGACCAGCCTGCAAGAGCCTGAAAAGGCACAGGGTGACAAGGGTGGGGTCAGGCAGAAGATTCTGCACTGTCCTGCGGCTGTGGCCATTGCCTGCCAGGTGACCAGCCCGCCTCTCATGTAGACCCGTTGCTGCCTTGTAAGGTAGGAACCATAAGGCCTCAGCCATCCAGAAACAGCCTTGCTCCCTGGAGGTTTCATGTGACCTTTGGTCCTTAGTTTTTTGTTTGTTTGTTTGTTTGTTTTTGAGACAGCGTCTCACTCTGTCACCCAGGCTGAAGTACAGTAGCACAGTCATGGCTCACTGCAGCCTCAACCTCCCTCAACCTGATTGCTCCTGAAGCCCATTCTCTGCATTTCCAGTTACGCAAGCCACATGTGCTTATTAAACCAGTTAGAAATGCGTGCTATTTGCAGGACAAAGCCTTCTTACGAACCTTCATCCCGCCACCCATCAAGATACCATTCCTTTTTAGTTTTATGGATTTTACAAATTTGATACAAATAAGTCCCGTCTCTTCATATAAATCGATGATAGAACTGTTCCTCTTCAAGACAGAGCCCACTCACCATCCCTCCAGGACCACAAGTGCCCACTCCTTGTCGAATCTCCTTATTAAATCATCCCACTCTGACCAGATCTGAAGACCTCATGTATGTTCCCAACGGGATGACAAGCCCTGGGAAAGGAGGAACTGCATCCTCTCTCTTGGAGCTCGTCCTTCTTCACGTAGAGCAAGGCTGATGCGCTATAGAGAGAGGGGTCTTTGCAAAATGCAGAAGAAGGTGTGCTCTGCTACCCAACTTCCTCCTTTCTCCTTGAATTCTGCCACTCTCCACCCGTGCCTTCTCCCATAACCTCACCTTACCCTCCCAGGGACAAGCGAAGCTTGCCCATATTCCTTCTAGGAAGTTTAGCTAATGGGACCTGCTGAATGTACTCCTTGGGGGGACACACACCTTATGGGGAGGCATCAGAAGACAGAGGATGGAGCACTGGCGCTTTTGGAGCTAGACTCGGTTTAAATCCTACCTCCACTACTTTATAAGCATGTTCCTTAATCCCTGAGCCTCAGTTTCCTCTTCTGCAAAGTGAGAAAAACAATGAATGTACAGGGTTATTTTGAGGATTTCATACTAGCCACCAGCCAGGAAGGCACTCAGTAGATGTTTAAGTGCACAGCAAATATTTACTGGGCCCCCATAGGTGCCAAGCATTGTGCTGGGCACTGGGACCTGGAAACGAACAAGACTCTGATTTGTCACCATGATTTTGCCCAGACCCAGCCCTGGCTCACAGCAGGTCCTCAGTGAGCAGAGTGAGTGAATGCCTTTAAGGAGCGTGTATTGTAGTGAGGGAGGTGGAGGCGTGTGGCACACGCTGATCATTTTAGTGTAACATGGTAGGTAATAGTTGGAGGCCACCGGCGAGCTCTAAGGGAGCCCTTCCCGTGGGGAGGGGAAGAAAGGGCTGGCACTGATGGGCTCGAGTGGAGTCTCGAAGGATGTATAAGAATCAGGAAGGAAAAGAGAGGAGGAAAGTGCTCTCCAGGCAAGGGGCCCTAACAGGGACAAAGGCCCAGGTGGCAGGCAGGATGGCATGGTGTGTATGAGATTTGAGAGACAGGGCCATCCTGGGAAAGGACAGTGATGCAGAGTGAGCTGAGCCCAGACAGGGCCCTGATGGCCACCCTCAGAGGAAGACTCTGGAGGTCCCCAGAAAAGGTCAGCCGATTGCTGAAGGCAGCATCCTCTCAGCTCGGGTAGCTCTGCAGCCAGACTCCCTCCTTGCTTATCAGCCAGGAGACTCTTTCGAATGCTGTAAACATTTTTTTTTTTTTTTTAAAGAGACAGGGTCTCACTCTGTCCCCCACCGCCCAGGTTAGAGTGCAGCGACACAATCACTGCTCACTGCATCCTCGAACTCCCCAGCTCAGGCGACCCTCCTGCCTCAGCCTCCTGAGTAGCTGGGACTATAGGCACGCACCACCACGCTCAGTTAATTCTTTTTTTTTTTTTTTTTTTTGAGACGGAGTCTTGCTCTGTCGCCTGGGCTGGAGTGCAATGGCCGGATCTCAGCTCACTGCAAGCTCCGCCTCCCAGGTTTTTACACCATTCTCCTGCCTCAGCCTCCCGTGTAGCTGGGACTACAGGTGCCCGCCACCTCGCCCAGCTAGTTTTTTGTATTTTTTAGTAGAGACAGGGTTTCATCGTGTTAGCCAGGATGGTCTCAATCTCCTGACCTCGTGATCCGCCCGTCTCGGCCTCCCAAAGTGCTGGGATTACAGGCTTGAGCCACCGCGCCCGGCCCTAGTTAATTCTTAAACATTTTTTGTAGATACAGGGTCTCACTATGTCACCCCACTATGTTGCCCTGGCCTCAGGCAATCCTCCCACCTCATCCTCCCAAAGTGCTGGGACTACAGGTGTAAGCCACCACACCCAGCCAAAAGCAAACATTTACCGCGCACTTACTGTGACCAGGCACCCATCTCAGCATGCACATATATTAATTCACTTAGTTCTCTTGACAAGCTTACGTTGTCAGCATTATCAACACCATTTCCCAGATGAAGAAACTGAGGCACATTGTGATTAAATCTTCCCCAGCCCCACTAAGGTCAAGGTCGGAATTCAGACGCACCAGCCTGGCTCTGAGCATTTAGCCACCATGTTAGTGTCTCTTTCAGTTGAATGAAACAGCACCTCCAGTCTCGTGGTGGTATGTGACAGTTCCTACCTGTGCCTGGGGTCCTCCTAACCCTCATCTCCGGGTTGATAGACCAGGGCACTGAGGCAGACCCACTGACACCTGTGCGAGTAGGAGGCGGGGGGACAGGGGGCAGCCCTTACATCCTGACCACTGTCCCAGGCCTGTGCCACCCTGTCCTCTCCCAGGGCCTCCTCACCCCACAGGTTCCTGTCCCCGGGTTTGTGGGGTGGAGGTTGACAGGCTTACCCGCTTCTCGTTGGAAGAGTCGTTCACGTTAACACCACAGGCCAGATTAGGCCTGGGGAAGGTTTCTGACCAGCCATCCTGTGTGCAGTTTCGGAACAAGGAACCTGTGGGTGCCAAGAGTCCTGTAGGTGAGCCGTGGGCCCAGGCGCTGTGATTTTCACAGTAACATCTATTGTAACATGGAGCTGCTACAACCACTTTATAGTGTGGAAACCGAGGCACATAGCAGTTCTGGAACTTGCCCCCAAACCACACCCTAGTGAATAGGGGGAAAGTGATTTGAACCCTGGGGCTCGGGCTCCAGAGCCCACGCTCTTAAGCACACACCACGTGCCAATCCCCCTTCTCACCCCAGCCAGGTGCTGCTCCTGACCCCAGACCCTGCCGCCGGTTAACAGGCGGGTCCCCCGGAGAATCTGTGGTGGCTGCCCAGCACCTGACCGCTCCTATCGTGATTTTTTTCTCAGGCTCCTATTTTTACTCATCTTGCTCCACGGAAGTTCTGTTTTAAATGGAACTTCACGCCCTGCTCATGCAGCCATTTGAAACCCACCAGAGTGCCATTGAGATGAACCCCTCCAGGCAGCGCCCCTCACGGAAGGGTGGAGGGTCCTTCAGCCAAGACCTGTAGGCCACCCCTCTGCATTTCTCTGCATAATAGATCGTGAGACCACCACAGTCCTCCAGTTCAGTTGCTCACTGCCCCCCACCCCTGGCACGAGGCCACATGCTGGGCCCTCTCACCACGTGGGCCGTGGTTTCCCCGCCTCCCCAGTGCCTGGCCCAGAGCCTCTGCTTATCAAACGCGGGCTGGCTGGCTGGACAGAAAGGCAAACTGAATGGGGATGAAGAGCCTGCCCTGAACTCTTCTCCTAGGGAAGAGGAGAGCGCTTCCCCACTGGAGCTTTTACAGCAGGAGCCCAGCCTGCGGAAGGGAGCCACCAGCCAGGAAGGAAGTATTGGAAGGCCACCGTGAGGAGTTTCCCTCCTCGGGCGGAATGGCCCGGCTGCATTCTGTACTCTAAGCTGCCAAGGAGGGCTGGGATCTGGCTCCCCAGCTCGGTTCGGTGTAGGCGTTGCAGCGTGCGGGGTGCTGATGGCCGAGTCCTGTGGGTGGGAGCCCTGCCACCCCTTTGCTCTCACTGAGCGTGGCATGCTTCTTTACACAGACCCCAGGGACTGGGCCCCTGGCTCACAGGGTTTAGGGTCTAATCCTCACAGTGCCCCACTGAGGGAGGTGCTGCTGCCCATTTTACAGGCCAGAACATCAGGGCCCAGAATTGAGTTATGGTGCCCAGCCACAGTGTATGCCATCACTGTTCTGCCCTCCCACCGGGCCCTCTTCCTGAAGTCTCAGGGGCAGTGTTAGTACCAGGAAACCATGTCCTCTGAGATCTGGGCATGCCTGCCCTGTGAAGCCTCAGGAGGCCTGGAGCCCAGGTTTAGAAGCAGCCAGATCCGAGTTTGAAACCCAGTGCAGCCTGTTGGTCGCTGTGTGACCTTCGGTGCGTCATTTCTCCGTGCCACAAAATCATCACCCACACTGCAAGAGTGAGCAGGGAACATGAGAGCACACGGAAAATGCCCAGGCTGGTGCCAGGCACAGAGCGGGCACCGAGGCATCATTCCCCTCTCTTTTTGGCCTTTCTAAAATAGGCAGGAGTGGGTGGGGCTTGGAATCTTGGAATTTAGGGGAGGGGTGGGGGAGGTTTCTGGAATTAAATCAAGGGAGTTAGGTTGTCAGATGGGAAACAACGGTGGTCAAATTTAGGCTGGGTGGACGGGAAGGCGATTTAAGGGAACACAAACTCCCCCAAGGCCAGAATCGAAGGTTATCAGACAGTGCATGCCTAGAGGCTGGGCTCCCTGTGGGCTCGCCCAGGGCAGCAGGCCTGCCTGTTTGGGGCCCTCTCCTCACTGACCCAGCAGGACTCCCAAGACAGATGCTGCATGTGACCCAGGCCAGGTGCCCAGAGCTGCTAACAGGGCAGGGCCCCCGCCTTCCACTCTGCAGAGCTGCAAAGGAGCTGCCTCCCCACTTCCCCAGGGCTGAATTCCTAATAGGTAAGGGAATTAACCAGGCACAGGCCAGTGTGCACCGCAGGGGAACCCGAAAGGATGTTTGTGTGTGTGTGTGTATATATATATATATATATGCAGTTTGGGGAAAGCCAGTCCAAAGCTTTTATCTGATTTTCAGAAGGCTCCGGGGCCCTAATTAGGTTGGAAAACATGACCGCTTTAAGGCCAGATCCTCACTAAGTAGGAAGAGAAAGAGGGCCAAGGGGACACCGCTGGGGAAATGTGTCTTTTGATAAGGAACTCTGGAAGACCAGCGTCCTTTTCAGAATCAAAGGAACACACCCTTGAGGGAGCGTTCTAGGCCTGGCATGAACAGAAACATCTGGGGGCAGAATTGGCCTGCGGTTTCTCCAGTCACATGGACCCCACCCCCCCCCCCGTCAGGACCCATGTAGTAGGTGCTCCGAAGGAAAATTAGTTCATTTTCCAGAGCACCTTGTCCTCACTGGTTGCTCCCCCTGGGGTTAGGGTTGGGGGCACCACCTGGGGAAGCCTGCCTTCCTGCCGGGAGATGAAGGGGCAGGGGTCTAATCAGACCCAGAAGTAGATCTATGGGGAGGAAGGTGGGGTGGGTGGGAGTTCTTGGTGACAAATTGAGGCCAGACAGGTGTTGACCTGTGCTCTGGGCCACCCACCCCGAGGCTGGGTATGAACAACGTGGCCCCCACCACCCTGGAGCGAGCCCAGAGCCCAATAGTCAGGCCTTGGGAGTGGCCCTGCAGCCCCACAGCGACACCATGTGGCGACAAGAAGAAACTGCAGCAGAGTCTGCACAGGACCCCAGCTTCCATCCTCACGTTGTGCGGACATATCGGGACCCCCTGAGCTTCCTGCGGTGGACCATGAGCAATCCAAGGGTGGGGGAGCCTCAAGAGGGAGACACTGAGCCTTTACGTAATGAGGCAGGGAGGGGTTCAAGCAATTAATTGAGAAAAAATGTGACAGGACTGGCACCTGGTCCCTTTGCGGCCGAGAGCACCAGCTGTGCCTGTCCCCTCTGCAGAAGGGCAGAAGGGACGGTGCTGGGGGAGGCGGAGGCACTGTGGCTCTGGGAAGGCTGAAAAGGGAGGGCTGTAAAGGAGAAGAGCTTCCAGTCCTTTCCATCAGGAGAAAACCCTGTCAGCTGTGGAGGAGCACTGCATGGGAGTCAGAAAGCCGAGTCTGGACCTGACCAGCCTGGGGCTCCAGGTGCCCCACATCTGGACTCATCTTCTGTGTCCTGAGCTCCCAGGACCCCAGAGGCAGGCATGGAGGGGCCACGCTGGCAGGTAAAGTTGGTAAGCTTGCAGGGGTGTGTGTGGCAGGGGTGAGGGAAGTAAGGTGGGAAGGAGAAAAAGGAAAAGAAGGGAGAGCAGTAGGGGAGAAGGGACAAAATTTATTTCCAAGCACAGCCTTACAGGGCAGGTCTACTTATTTTCCCCATTTTACAGTCAAGAAAACTGAGGCTCAGCAACAGTGAGCAACTTGGATCCTGGGGCTGACTGGCACCCAGCTAAAAGACATTTCCCCAAGTCCCTTGCAGTTAGATGTTGCCATGTAACTGAGTTCTAGCCGAAGGAATGTAGGCAGAGTGGGGTCCTTCCCAGGCCGGCCCCTTATGAACCTCTGCCATGTGGTCCTCAGGGTCCTTTCCCCTCTGCCAGTCAGCCTGGAAACTGTGTGACGCCACAGTTGTGAGGTATGGGGTGCTGGAGTCACCGTGTGGAGGAGAGCTGCATGCTCATCAGGAACACCTGTTTCCTGTTTTGGAGGGTTTTTTTGTTTGTTTCTTGTTTTGTTTTGTTTTGTGTTTTTGAGACAGAGTCACTCTGTCGCCCAGGCTGGAGTGCAGTGGCACGATCTCCACTCACTGCAATCTCAGCCTCCCAGGTTCAAGTGATTCTCTTGCCTCAGCCTCCTGAGTAGCTGGGATTACAGGTGTGCACCACCACGCCTAGCTAATTTTTGTATTTTTAGAAGAGATGGGATTTCACCATGTTGGCCAGGCTAGTCTCGAACTCATGACCTCAGGAGATCCACTCACTTCGGCCTCCCAAAGTGCTGGGATTACAGGCATGAGCCACCGCGCCCGGCCTGTTTTGGACTTTCTGTGGACAAATTTGCATGAAGGCTTTGAGATATGGGGCATTGTCTGTTACAGCAGCCAGCACTACCAAGCCAGGAAGTGGAGGAGCGGGGTTCAAGCCTGTCTACCTCAACCTCCCCAATTCCCATAGCGTAGGGTGTTGAGTGAGGCTTCGAGGGAGCAGCATGTTCCCCAGATATGTGTGTGAGTGTGCACACACGTGCATATGTACAACAGAATTATGGCGAGAAGAATCTGCACTGCCTTCCCACAGTCTCTGGCCCATGGTCATCTTTGCCTTGCCTGACTTTGAAAGGCTGGTGGGTTTTAGTGTTAAATCACCTGTTCTTGTTCAGGCTTCATCAGGCAGCTTTCCTGTCCTGCATGGACCAGGAAAGAGGGGCAGCTGCACAGCTTTTCTAGTTCCTGTTATTATTACTCTTTACCGGATCAAGGGAAAAGGCCTGTGATCTTCAGGGTGGTTTATGGTGACTAAATGAGCCCATGTGTTAATATAAAAATGCCCAGTGCATGGTCGACTTCTAATCAATATGAGTCAACTAGGAAAATTCTTTTTTTTTTTTTTTTTTTTTTTTTTTTTGAGACGGAGTCTCGCTCTGTTGCCCAGCCCAGGCTGGAGTGCAGTGGCGCGATCTCGGCTCACTGCAAGCTCCGCCTCCCGGGTTCACGCCATTCTTCTGCCTCAGCCTCCCGAGTAGCTGGGACTACAGGCGCCCACAACCGCGCCCGGCTAATTTTTTGTATTTTTAGTAGAGACGGGGTCTCACCGTGGTCTCGATCTCCTGACCTTGTGATCCGCCCGCCTTGGCCTCCCAAAGTGCTGGGATTACAGGCGTGAGCCACCGCGCCCGGCAGGAAAATTCTTAAAACTGCAGTTGTTCTCGGGTAAGAGAACCCCCTGCTCCAGGAGGCCAGGGGCTCCCAGGGAGCCAGTTTCTCAGCAGGGCCTGACAGAGGAAGGAAGAATTCGGGAAGGCCAGGCCATTAGGGAGCCTGCCACTGCCAGGAGGGGATCCAGACATGGGGACTGGAACAAGGCCCCTAGTTGCTAAGGGGGCAGAAACATGGAAGGAAGGAAGAGAGCTCCTAACTGAAGGGCCTGGGGAAGACAGAAGCAGGCCCAGGCTGGCTCCCTTACTGCCTTCCCCAGTGCACTGCCTCCCGCCCCCTTGCTTGAGACCCTGAGAATTGAGTCCACCCCACATTCCCAAGCAAGGCTTCCAATTCTTTGCAGTGATCTCCCCCCATCATTGTACCCATACTTGTCCTCAGAGAAGGTTCCTTGGCCTCCTGCCTCTAAGCTGAGGCCCCACCCAGAGGGCCACCCCCCCAGCCTCTCCACCAGGCCCCATGGGCTGAGTGGTTACCATTTCTGCTGGTGAGCATCCGGAGGAATCTCGGGCACTCCACCTCCACCATCCGGCCCGGCACAGAAGAGGGCCAGCAGCTTATGTTGTCCCACATCCCCTCACAACCTGCCAAGAAAAGCAGCATCAGACAAGGATGGGGGATGGACCGAGGGCTGCCCTACCATGCTGTCCACATCACTGACACCCTCGCCTGCCTGGAATTCCCATTAGACTACTTCCAAAGTTCCCAGTAGGTGCTGACTCCTTGGAATCAGGAACCAATAGTGTCTAATGCACCTTTTCCTCTTCGGACCCTTGGACTCTGCCATCTACATGGTAGTGCTCAGTGTTGAAGATAGAAGAGAGTAAGAAAGGGAGGGAGGAAGGGAAGAAGGAAAGAAGGAAGGCACCCTCTCCTATAAGCTTTGCAAGTGAAGGTCTGGATTTCTCTGGAGCAGATGGCACATCTGTTGGCCAATCAGTTTACATTAAATGACTAAGCAGCAGTGGGCGTCCCTCCTAGCTGCATGGTATGACTACCTGGGGAGCTTTAGAAATAGACATAGCCGGTGTGGCACACAGCGATCCTGCACGAATTGGTTTGGGTGGGCCCAGGCATCATGTCCTTTAAAAGCCTTCCAGGTAATTCTAACGTTTGACTGCAGGGTTGAGAACTCTTGTCCCACGGTTCTCAAATTTCAGCTTGCATTAGCATCACCCAGAGGGATTATTAAAACACAGATTGTTCAGTAGGTCTGGGGTGGGGGCTGAGTATCTGCATTTCTAACAAGTTCCCAAGTGATGCTGATGCCGTTTGTCCTGGGACCACACTCAGAGCCACTGCCCTGGCCTATGGACACAGCTCCACAAGGGTCACCACTTATTTGCGGCAAGAATATTATTGAGGATGTTGCTTTCTACATCACTTGAGTTCCCTTGATGAGGCCCCTCCCAGAAGGAGAATCTGGTCTCAGTGCAGTGAGAAGCTGAACTTATTGTGAACAGCTAGTATATATAGACACTGCATTTGAAGCTGGTTTCTTCTTTGATTTGGCTGCTAGGAAGCTCAGAGCTAGATGTGTGGCCCACTTCCGAAAACTAAAAGACTTTAATAAAATTAAGACTGAAAGACTTGAATAAAAAAAAAATCACTAGGTGTTTTCAGTGCAAAACTAGGCATTGTCTAAGTACAGCTTTCTGGATTATCTGATTCAATGGGGTGCCAGGCCTTTTGTTGTCTTCGAGCTTTTCTGCAACTCTGTAACTTCTAGATGATTGGCAGCAATGCAAATGATTCTCGTCCATAGGCACAATCATTATTGTCCAGTTGAAATACGATTAATTTCACTTCCCTCCCTGTGTATTCAGCCAGCTTTGCATCTATTTGTAAATTCATATTACCATTCTGTCTTATAGGTACGGTACTGCATTAGTCTGTTTTCATGCTGCTAATAAAGGCATACCTGAGACTGGGTAATTATAAAGGAAAGAGGTTTAATGGACTCACAGTTCCACATAGCTGAGAGGCCTCACAATCACGGCGGAAGATGAAGAAAGAGCGAAGGGACTTCTTACATGGCCGTGGGCAGGAGGACACGTGCAGGGAAACTCCCCTTTATGAAACCACCAGATCTCATGAGACATATTCACTATCGCAAGAACAGCATGGGAAAAACCTGTCCCCAAGATTCAATTACCTTCCACCAGGTGCCTCCCATGACACATGGGAATTCTGGGAGCTACAATTCAAGATGAGATTTGAGTGGAGACACAGCCAAACCATATCAGGTACTTTGAATTCTATGAACCAGTGATAAGATCTTACTGACTCCCTCACAAATTAAACAAGCTGTTCGGCAGGTATTCTTTTGACATTTGTGTGTGAGCTGTGACTGTACTGTCTTTTAAGACATCATTTCACGTAACCACCCACCAATTCTCCCAAAGTTGATCCGAGGGCAGCCACGCAGGGAAACTGCTTCCTGCGACAGATTTCTGGAACCCGTGCCCTCTGAGAGGTCAAAACTTGGGCCAGGCTTGGAAGGGGCTGGAAATGAGCTGAGGGACACCCATGAGGTGAGCCGCAGTCAGTGGTCCTCCAGTTTGGGGAACATGGCACAGGGCAGAGCCCAAAAAGAAAGAGCCAGGACTCGAGTCGGCTGACCCGGGCTCCAGGCCTGCCCCACCTTGCCAGCTGCCCTGCTCACTTGCTCGTCTCTTCCGGGAGGACCAGCCCCTCCCTCCTGAGGCTATCCAGAGGAAGAGCTCAAAGCCCACCTCAAAAGCCTGCCTGGAGCAGGCACTGGGACTGGCAACCCCTTTCCCACTGGCCTCCCCAGGCCTGTTCCTTTCTCATCTGGACTCAGGAGGTTGGACTAGGCTGGGTCTCCTGAATGGTGGCAATCCTTAGCTCTGGGGACTGGGCGATGGATGCGGTGTGCAGACGTCGCGGGAGTACCCAGATGGCAAACGCTCAGCTTTTTAAGGAGCAAGAATCTATTTTCAGGCATGAATCTGACCAGACCCAGAGCATCCATAGTGTCCTTGACTCCGTCATCCCCTCTAAGTGAAATCTCCCTGGCGACCTGTCCCATTGCAGAAGCGTGAGCCTCCAGTCTACATCAGAATGAGCTGGGTGCCTGTCAGAGATACGCAGACCTCTAGGCCCCAGATCCTCCTTGTGAGGCCAGACCCAGGAATCTGCATTTTAAGAATTCCCCAAAGACGCTGCTGCAGCGGTCCCAGGACTCGCTTTGAGAATTTCCACTCTGAGCCTCCCTGCTCCTCACCGCTGAGCGTTCCTCATTTCTAGGCTCAGCGCTACCGCTGGCTCCCAGGAGTAATTCACAGGCAGTGAGACAGGCGGTCACAGACCCACCAGTGGGGGTCACTGCTAGCTGTGTCTTCACCTTGGTGCCTGGGTACAGATGCCTCCCCCACCACCAGGCAGAGAGCCCAGGAGAGCAGGCTCCTGGGGCTATGATGGGCCAGGCATAGCACAGGTGCTCAGCAAACAGCAGATGAACAAATGAAGGGACGCCAGCTGGAACCGCTGCCTCCCGCACCAGTCCCCGCCAGGCACCCCTCGTAAACGGGCTTTCACCTTGACACCCAGTTGACTTCTACATTCTGCATTCAGGGCCTGCCAGCTCTGGTGTGGTGCCGATGGGGAAGAGCTCTGTGCGTCCCACACTTGAGTTCATGTAATCCCATGGCAGTGCCCCCCAGTTCCCGAGGTGCCTGGCTCTACCCCCACTTCATAAACGCGGCAATCAAGCTGAGCCAGAAGTGGCTTCCCAGGCCACACAGCCAGGGAATGGAGGGGATGAGAGCTATCTTCACCCAGCCCTCCAGCCACCTGACCTGTCTCCAGATGACACTGGCCCCAGCTGCCTAGTGCCCTCCTTGTTCAAGCCAGGCTCTGGGAACTGGAGAGAGGTGGGGGGGTGGGGAAGGGTAGGGTGGGCAGGGCCAGGGCCTGGGTCAGGGAGGATGCTGGCCTAGAGCGGGGAAGCCACAGCAGGTGTGGCCTGTTTCTCCCTGAAGAGAGGCCCAGCCCCCTAGTGGGAGAGGAGAAGTGGGAGGGCCCAGAAAGGAACCCAGTCCTGAAATCAGGATGCCTGTGGGGGCTTTGGAGGTGGGGCAGTCCCAGGAACCACAAGGGCAGCCATGAGCAAGGGCGTGGTAGAATTGGAGAGGGACACAGAAGGCCGTGTGTGGGCGGGGCTTTCATAGGACAGTGGAAGCATTTATGAGGCCAAGGAGCAGGGGTCTGTGTCCTTGGAGGCATATGGGAGATGAGGAACCCCTTGGATATTCCAGAAGCTTCACCTGCAAGAGGAGGAGCGGGAGCTTCTCTCTGCTGCGCACTCCCCAGGGAGGGCTGCGCCACTATCCCGAGGCTGCTTGTTCCCATTCCAGCTGTGGACGCTGCTGGCTGGGCCTGAGCAGGGTCTCGGGAACTCGGCAGGCCTGCCAGGTAACCCTGGGCCTACCCAGATGCCTGTGGGGTGGGGACTCAGTCCTGAGGACCCTTTACGGACAGCCCACTATTTGTCTCCATGCTGACCTAACCTGGCACCTGGAGTTTCGGGGGGCAGAGGCTGACCCAGGGCCCTCTTTCCCTTTGCGGCCATCTCAGGGTGGCAGCAGGATGCGCAGGGCGCCTCGTTTCGAGTTGCAGCTCCCCTGCCGGCTTGGGTCAGCCTCTCTTGCGTTGGAAGCAGCTGGGGCATTTCCAGAGCATGGAAAAAGGCAGGAACCTTTGCCTCACTTGGGGAAAAACAGATTCAGCGCTGGCTGGACTGGCCAGGTCAGCCAGGGCACCAGCCGCAGGCTGGCTGTCTGGCTGGTTGGCCAGACAGATGTGGACGGTGCCAGCACGTCTGAGAGGCTTCCTAACTTGGGTCATGTCAGGCAGGGCCCCCAGGGATGCCTGGGGACAGGCCATGCCAGGCCTGTGCTGGATGCACATCACACGTCCCGGAGCTGAGGTTGACCGCAGCCCAAGGGTCATTAGGGTCACTGCCCCACAGCAGAGATGAGGGAGCTGAGGCTCCAAGAGGGGGAAGTGACAAGTGTGGGTGCCAGAGCTGGTGATAATGGAGCTGGGATCCCACTCAGCCTTCCCATCTCGGCAGCCTGGGACAGGCTGCCTCCTCCAGGCTGGCCTCGGTGGCAAAAGACCTGACTGCCAGCCCCACACAGCATTGCTCATTTCCTGAGAACCAGTGACACTACCTTGCTCTCTTCCAGCCCTGGCTCCACCATCTGGGCACAGAAGGCACAGAACAGACCCGGGGTTTCCCAGCGTGAGGTGAGCTCACCACTCACTGGCGGCCTGTGCTTTTGGCTTGTATATAGTTGAACATTTTTTCATAGTTGCACTTTTTAAAAGAAAATTTAATGTGTATTAGAAACATTATAAAACTAGCATATCACAGCTGTGATTTTATAGCTACTGTTGTTTAGGATGAGGCTAAGTTTTTTAAAAGTCCATTGATTGAAAGGAAAACATGCGAAGGAAACCACAGTACAGGAGGTGTGTGGCTATAGCCGCGCTGCAGGGAATGTGGCTTGGGGGAGCCGGGCAGTCCGTGTGGCCTCCTTGGTGCTTGTGGAGGCTGCCTTGCACTGTCTCCAGGCTTTGAATGCAGCATCTCGGACCCCACTCTTGGACTCCCCAGTCCCCCAAGCCAAGCATGAATGGGAGGCAAGGGAGAGCGCTCCTGGCTTAGCTTCGGATAGCTGTCCTGGCTCTGGCCTTCCCAGGCAGCCATGGCAGGGAAGGGACGCAACCCAGGACTGGGGTCTCCCTGGGCAGTTTTAGTTCCAGAGCAGCACAGTTCACTGCCTGACTCGGGGGTGAGCAGCATTCATTGAGATAGGGGATGGGGGAGCTTTGTCAATAGTGCCACACTTACTGAGCCACGAGGGAGGGGTCACCGCCCCAGGAGAGCCAGGGCTAGAAGAAATATACATTAGCTGTGTGGGCAGGCACATCCAAAGCATGAGAAGAGCAGACCTCCCCACCCCTTGTTGTCTCTGATGGCCACCTCCGCCACCAACTGTCTGGCTGGAGGGGGTGGGATGGAAGGCTGGGAAGTTTCAGTGGGGAACCAAGAGAAGACAATGCCAGCCCACAAACACCGCCTGGGGAGGAGGGGCTGCCTGCCCCAGTGCCCATGGCCCAGGAGGACGGCATGGGATACCAGGTTGAGGGAGGTGGTGTGGTGGAGATAGAATGGGCTTTGGACCCAAGCCTACCTTGGGTATGACACTTAACCTCCGTGAGCCTCAGTTTCCTCATCTGTAAAATGGGCACAGTAATATTTCCCAGGATTTTTGAGAGAATTAAATGATACGTGGGTGCAGTGGAATACTTTCTGATCCATCCATCTCTTCTTTTTTCTTCTCCTGTGTTTTTGTTTGTTTGTTTTTGTTTTTTGGTTTTTTGGTTTTTTTTTTTTTTGCCTTTCCTCTCTCCTTCCTCTTCAGATTGAAGTCACAGAGAAAGGCAGGAAAACTTCCTGGCTTGGGTTTCCGAAGGCCTCTGGGGGATGAAGAGGTGTTCTGGAATAATCAAAGCACTAGGGAAAAACTGAAAAAGAGCAAGAATTCCCACAGGCTGGGCAGAGATGGAGGGGAAGTGATGAGTTGGGACATGGAAGGTTCCAGAAGGGGCGCAAATACCCAGCTGCCCAGCCAGCCCTGAGGAGGTAGGATGGCCCAGAGGAGAAACGGCTGTGGGGGCAGGTCTAGACAGGCAGACCACACACAGCCTTGCCGAGCCCATGTCTCTCGGCAAAGCACAGGAGGGGCCAGTGGCCCAGGATAGATGGCCCTGCCAGTCCCCACCTGTGACTGACAGCATTGTCAGCCGCAGGCGAGATCCCCCTGAACACGGTGGTGCTACGTGAATCTCTAGCCCCCTGGGAAAACTGCAGGGGAAGATTCAGAAATGTCTGCCATCCCAGGAGAATGTAATCAGAATTAAGGTCAGAAAATGGAGAAAGTTCTAGTTTCACCCAAAGGGGTTTATAGGTAAAGATTCGTGGTCTTTATGTTTGTGGAGCCCCTGGTCTGAAGCAGACCCAGCAATGTCAGCTTCTTCTGGCCTGCCCACAGGGATAGAGAGGTGGCCCCAGAGGCAGGTCTGGGTGGGTGGGGGGAAGGCTGAGAGAGGGGAAAGTGCCATCTGAAAGGGCAGGACAGTGCCTGGGAGTTTGCCCTGTGTCTACCCGGCGTGGAGCCTCCATCCTACAGTCCTCTATTTATAAATAAGCTCAGATGGCCTGATAAAAATCTGGGGCTATTTCTGGAGCAATGTGTCAGGCTGCAGTGGCATGGGGCCAGGCCGGGCCATGCTGAACTGGGCCACTCACACCCCTCCATGTCCGTGGTGCTCACTTCATCGGCTGATGGGGTCACCAGGGAAGCCACAGCTGCTCTTTGTCTTGCCCTTGTGTCTGTCCTCTCCTACCTTCTGGTTCCGCTGGTGTTTGCTCTTTCCTCTGCCTACGGACTGCCACATCCATCTCTCAGGCACCTCCACCCCTGCTCACCCCCACTCATCCCTTTCTCCTCCCCAGAATCCACAGTGGCTTAGGACAAGCTCCTGCACAGCGGCCTGTTTCCCAGTTGCATCGTGTCTCCCTTTGCCTCTCTTGGCTCAGCCCTGGCCCCATCCCCAGGCCATCCAAGGGGCAGCCTGGTGAGTTTTCCTCAACTTTGCTAATGGCTTGACCTACAGTCTTAAGTCGAGAAGGTGTCGCTGTCATTTGTGATGGCTGGACACACAGGAGCTGTGGTCACAGGAAAAACAGCTGAAGAGTCTTGGAACCAGGAATCATAAGCTGTTTGATGGGATGAACTCTTTTGAGAGTGATGAGGTGCCCATCACTGAAAGTAGTCAAGCAGAGAGTCATGGAATTAGGAGACTGGGAAGAGCATCAGACACTGAATGAAGTCTGCACTAGATGAGATGAAGAACCCTTCCAGCCCTGAGACCGAGCAGCCACTTCTCTGGAGCAGGCTGGCCCATCTATGTCCAGAAGGCCAGCCCCAGGCCAGCTTCTGAGCACGGGGAGCTAAGTCCTTCCCCTTCCAGAGACTGCACAAAGTGTGTGCCACCCTCACGGAACCCTCCTCATCCACCGAAGAACTCTTCCTCACCTGATCTAAAGCTCTTCATTTCACACCACCTTTCAAGCGAATTAAGGATTAATTGCCAGCAGCAATCTCGTCTTTTTTGTTTGTTTTCTCTAATGGAAAACCCTTAACTCGGGAGGGTAAGGTTATCAGTCATTCACAGCTCAGTTGTGCTGTGTTTGATTAGACTGGATGGCAAAGCTGAGTCCTGTGTCAGCTCTGTGTGATCCTGGGCTGCTTGGAGCCTGTTTTCTCATCTATGAAATGGGAGTAATTATAGTGCTTATTGCACAGCTGTTTTAAGAACTAAAAATTTAAATTGTCTAGAATGTTATACGAACATAAGCTAACATATTTTGGAAAAATGAGCCAAGATCAGTGGTGCCAAGGGAAGAATGGGCAGAGGTGAGCTGTGGGCAGCCGTGGAGGATGGTCCAGGGCGTGGCTGCCAGAGGGCATCGGGGGCCAGGAGACTCCAGAAAGGAGCTAGGAGCTAGGAATGTTAGAGAAAACTGCACTAACAGCCAGCACGCGTGAAGAACTGATTCATGCTACACCGTGGATGAACCTAAAGAACATTATTCTCGGCAAATGCAGACAGACACAAAAAGTCACGTAGCAAATGCTTCCGTTGATATGAAA
Organism: Macaca mulatta; assembly: GCF_049350105.2. NCBI lineage: Eukaryota > Metazoa > Chordata > Mammalia > Primates > Cercopithecidae > Macaca > Macaca mulatta. Next base: position 18,023,035 of record NC_133417.1, on the reverse strand, counting down.
TGTCCAGCATTGGCAAATCCACAGGGACAGAAAGCAGATTAGTAATAGCCAGCAGCTGGGGAGAGGGATGGAGGGGAATGATGATTTAATGGGTACAGGGATTTTATTTTGGGGTGATGAGGAGATTTTGGAATGAGATAGAGCTGGTGGCCGCATACAGCATTATGAATGTGCTAACTGCCATTGAATTATTGACTTTAAAATGGTGAATTTCATGCTATGTGAATTTCACCTCAATAAAAAAGGTACAAAATAAAAAACCTGTTTTCCTGGACCCATGCCCTGGGGAGTGGGCAACCAGCAGGCAGAGACAAGAAGAAAAAGGGGATGGCATGACCCCACTTGAAGGCAAGGACACTAAGGCTCCGAGAGGACCAGCGTCTTGCTCAAGGTCACAGAGCACCTGTGTGACAGAGCAGGACACATGCCCAGGTCTGTCTGACTGTCAAACCCACACCTTTCATGTCACCACATTGTCCTTCTGGAACATTCTTTCCCTGGGGAGAGCCATGGCCCTTCCACCAGCCAGCTCTGAGGGGGTATTGACTTCTGTAAACAAAGTAATAAATAGCCCTGTGGGGCAGGCCATGCAGTTATTAGGGTGACCGTGAAACGTTCCCACAAAATGCCAGTAAGACCTTGGCCACCTAACCCGGAATAGCTGAAGAGTTAATTTTTTATTTGTGATAAGTGTGGCGGGCTCGGTGACAGCTCCTTGAGTGGTGTTTCCTGTAACTCGTCTGGCGTTCAAATATTAACCTCTACCCCAGGGAGCTTAACCATTAACCCTGCACTCTCAACGGAGAGCCCCAGCAGTCCCTTCCTCCACACAGGTGCCAGGATAGAGCCTCGGTGCTGAGAGAGGCCCCCTGGGCACCAGATCTAGGCCTTGGCCATTTTTCCTCTTAGTCTTTTAGGGGATTTTTCCTCAGACATCACACCCGCTCCACAGTCCCAGATGGAGCCCTTGGCCCCGGCTTCTGACCCCCTCAGTGCGGCAGACCTGAAGACTTTTCCAGCAGGCAGAGTCCTTGGACATCTTTAGGGCTTTAAAACCATGTTTTCAAAGTAACAGATCCCCTTTCCTACATGCACACTGCAGAAGACCAATATGCAAAACAGATCCCAGTGACAGCTGTTTGTGATGCAAGGGTCAGCTGAGCCACCCTTTCACCCACCTGCATGCTGGCCCTCCTTGGTTCTGCCACCAGGGCCTGGCCAGACACCGCAGCTCTTGCAAAGCCAGGGGAGCCCTTTTCTCAGGGAGAGTAAGGTCCGGAGGAGAGGGGTGTGGTCAGGGCTTGCCCAGGTGCCCCCAGTGAGTGTGAGGCAGAAGTCAAGCAGGAATCCCCAGTGAGCTTTCTCGGCCCTGGATGCAGTCAGGACCTGGCAGAAAGGGCTGTTGCACTGCATGGGGTGCCTTAGGGAAGAAAGATGACCGACTCTGCTCAGATCAGTCAACCCAGAATTGAGACATGGACGTGGGTGCAACTTCCTGGAGTAATATGGATGTGCACTTGGCATTGGTAAGGTGACTGGGCAAGAGGTTCGCCGAAGAGGCAGCACCCACAGGCAGGGCTGAGCGCCTAACTGGACCCCAGCCGTTCATGGCAGAGGTCAGCCTGGCTGCACCAAAGGGCTGGGACAGAGGCCGTGAGGGGAGCTTCTGCCTTCTTCAGGTAGTAATTCACTTATTCCCCACAACAGCGTCGTGAAGTTGATCCGATTACTTTCCACACTTTAAAATGGGCACATTGAGGAGTGGGGAGAATCCTCTACCCAAGAGCCCCAGAAAGGAAGAGTGGCACCGACTCCAGCTGACTCTGTCTGCTTCCTGCCTGGCATTCAGCCCTGCTCATCTCACCAGATCCAGCCGTGAGTCCCACCCCGGTGGGGAGAGTCTCTTCCTCGAACTGTGACAGCCCAACAGGAATTCCGGGTGCCCAGAGGGGAGCGGGAACCCCAGCCAGCATGGTCACTAGTCAGGGCCTGAGTGAGGCAGGCAGAGCCAGCTCACCACTCCGTAGCGGAGGGCCACAGAAAACAGGGACTCCCCTCTGTCCCCCAAAGCCAGACCCTGGAGAGCATCCCTCCACCGGTGACCAGGACCACATCGCTCGCCTCAGCTAATCTGTGACAAGTTGGGCAGCTGGGGGCATTTGTGTCCTCTGCAGGGGCCTCGCCTGCCTCCAAGGCTCCATCTCATCTCCCACTCTCTCCTTGGGGCTGGCGGTCTTTTGTTTTCTCTTTTCTCCCTGCTCTCTGTCATGTATCTGCCCTCATTCACTCAGTAAGTCAGTCAACAAACACACACTGAATATTCAGTCTGGCAAGACCTGTGTCAAAAACACTGGGGAAGAAGGAAGGCGACACTGTTGCTGCCTCAGGCTGGGGCAGGGACAGTCCAGGAAACACACGTTTACAGTGCAGTGCAGAGGTGCGAGGAGAAAGAAACAGTCTCCTGCAGGAGTCGGGGTGACTCACTTGGCCAGAGGAGCTATGGACACTCAGACATCATTCCTAGAAGAGTCTGAAAAGACGGGTGGTTTCAGAGGGAAGAAGATGGAGAATGGTGTTGTAGCAGAGGGGTCTGCATGTGCAAAAGCTGGAGGCAGGAAAGAAATGGACAGGCAGGAAATTGCAAGCAATTTGGTTGAGAGTTGAGCTGATTGGCAGTGTTTGGGGTGGAGATGTGGACAGGGGCCACGTCAGGAGCTGGGCCTCATCCTGGAACCACTGGAGAACAGTGGGACATTTTAAACACATCTCATGTTAAAATAACCATCCCTTACTTCTCAGTATAAACGAAAGTTCACCATCAGCCCCCAGAGAGGCTCCGCATTCTAGGCCCTATCTCATAGGGCTGCTGTCATCGGAATTTCAGGCATTGTCCTTGGGGAGACGAGGTGGGGGGCACCCACGACTCGGCTGCACCTCAGGCTGGCCTTGTTGGTGCCTTGCTTCTTCCTGTCCCAGACACAGTTGCTGGGGGTAGCAGGAAATCAGAAGGCTCTCTTTGGTGCCCCCATGAATGCCGTAAGACCATGGTCTGGCTCCCCAAGTGCAGTCAGAGCCAGAGGGAAAGTGCAGTCAGGTAGAGGGAAAGCAAAGGCTCACACTATGGGAGAGATGTCTGTCCCTGTCCCTGTCCCTGTCCCTCGCGCAGTGGTCGAGTGCATGGGCTAAAGCACGTTTGCAGCATCCACGTTGCTGCCTCTGCTGATCACACGCCCTCATGTTCCTCTGCTTCCAGCTGCTCCTGACAAATGGGGGCCGGGAGGGCTCCAGACTGGCTCCTGGGTCCTCTTCCCTTCCCGCTCCTGTACTCTCCTGGTGCAACCTCAGCCTCACCTGCGCCTATGCGGAGGTTTATCCCCAGCCCTCATCCCTACTCTGTAGTCTCACCTCTACATGTCTAAAACTACATTTGTGATTTTTAATCTCCTCTCCTCCAAAATACTGATTTTCCTTTACTTCTTCCTCCAGTTGCTCAAGTCAGACACCTGGGGGCCATCCTGGATTCTCTGTCTCTCACCTCATTCCCAATCCAGCTCATCACCATGTGTGGTCAGTGTCTCCCACCCACACAGCTCTGCTATGGGTGTACGCCTCTCCAGCCCTCGCAGCGGAACCTGCTTCTAACTCCTTAGCCTTAACCTTTTCTGGGCATACCCAATCTCACTTTCACCCACTGGCCCAGTATCCCTTTGTCTGGGGGCTTTCTCTATCTACTGGAGGCAATTCTGTCACTAAGCACAGCAGGCTGGCAGTGCAAGGGAATGAAAGCTGCGTGTCCTGAAGCAGCCCCACCTCTGACTGACGGGACACTGGTGGATGCATCCTCCAGCTCCTGTGCGACTTGGAGGCGTGTGTTCCACAAGTGCCCACAGTGATGACGCAACATTTACCAGCTTTCTTCCCTTCCCTGTCTTGGTTCCCAGTCACACTGATCTGGCCTGGAATCACCTGCTTCTGGGGAATCCAAACAATGACATCCTATCCAGTCCCAGTGATCATATCTCTTGCCTAGCCCACCGGGCTCCCAGCGGGTCTCTCTGAACTACTCGTGTCCTTTTCCAGTTCACCTCCCACACTGTGGCAGAGGTGATCTTTCATAATGCAGACAGTCACACCCCTGGCCTCCTAAGACTCTCCTGGGCTTTTGGCCGCCCTTAGGATAGGATGAAAATCTCCCAAGGGCTGATGAGCCCCTGTGTGCTCATCCTGCAGCAGGATCCTTCATGTCCGTGCTCAGTAACCACCAGTCAGGCTCAGGCCTTGGCTCAAACATCATTTCCTCAAGAAAGCCCTCATGGAGGCCCAGGCTAGGTCAAGCTTCCTGATTAGACACTCAGGCAGACCCACATACTGCTTTTATCTCATTTTTTTTTTTGAGACGGAGTCTTGCTCTGTCTCCCAGGCTGGAGTGCAGTGGCCGGATCTCAGCTCACTGCAAGCTCCGCTTCCCGGGTTTTACGCTATTCTCCTGCCTCAGCCTCCCGAGTAGCTGGGACTACAGGTGCCCGCCACCTCGCCCAGCTAGTTTTTTGTATTTTTTAGTAGAGACGGGGTTTCACCGTTATCTCATCATTTTATATGAGTTTCTTTCTTTCTTTCTTTTCTTTCTTTCTTTCTTTCCTTCCTTCCTTTCTTTCTTTCTTTCTTTCTTTCTTTCTTTCTTTCTTTCTTTCTTTCTTTCTTTCTTTCTTTCTTTCTTTCTTTCTTTCTTTCTTTCTTTCTTTCGGCAGACCCACATACTGCTCTTATCTCATCATTTCATATGAGTTTCTTTCCTTCCTTCCTTCCTTCCTTCCTTCCTTCCTTCCTTCCTTCCTTCCTTCCTTCCTTCTTTCTTTTGACAGAGTTTCACTCTTGCTGCCCAGGCTGGAGTGTAATGGCGCGATCTTGGCTCACTGCAACCTCAGCCTCCTGGGTTCAAGTGATCCTCCTGCCACCGTCTCCCGAGTAACTGGGATTACAGGCGCCCACCACCACACACGGCTAATTTTGTATTTTTAGTAGAGACGGGGTTTCACCTTGTTGGCCAGGCTGGTCTCGAACTCCTGACCTCAGGTGATCCACCTGCCTCGGCCTCCCAAAGTGCTGGGATTACAGGCATGAGCCACCGCGCCTGGCCATGAATTTCTAATCACTTGATCCATGTCTCCCTCACCAGGCTGAGTCGTGGTGACAATGGCAAAGCCTGCCCACTGCCATCCTTCTCTTCTTTCTTACGAGGAGGACTTGGTTTTGCTCCAGGTGGTTACATGCACAGCTATAAACTCATCCTGCAGTATCCATTGCAGCTGGGGTGGCCATGCAGTCCTATTCCGGCTGATGCAGTATACGCAGAAGTCACCGGGAGAGTGTCAAGAAAGTCTGGCTTACAGTCTATCTCATCCTTCCTGCTAGTGACTTTCTTCTTCTTCCTGCCAGAAATGCAGGTATTCTCCTCTCCTCCCTGGAGGTACAGCAGCCATTATATGACCATGAGAACAGACGCCACACATTCAGGCAAAAGAGAGGAGGAATCCGGAATATGGCGACATCTTGGAACTTTGCTCCAGCTCTTTTTGTAATATGCAACAAACAAATTGCTATCTGGTGAAGCCAGTGTATCAAGCTCCTGCCACGCACCGCAAAACACATTCCTAAATGATGAGAGCACAGCCGACAATGCTCCTTTGTCACCACTCACCTGACACCACTAAGTGCTAAATAAGCATTCTTTGAATGAATGCTTTTCATTTCACACCAACTCCATAAAATAGATGTGAAAACTGATAAATATAAAATGAATGCTTTTCATTTCACACCAACTCCATAAAATAGATGTGAAAACTGATAAATATAAAATGAATGCTTTTCATTTCACACCAACTCCATAAAATAGATGTGAAATCTTGTTCAAGATCAGTCTGTCTAATTTAAAAGCCTGGGCTCTGTTTTTCTTTCCCTCTCTCTTTTTAAATTGAAGAAAAATCATATAACATAACATTAACCATTAACGATTTAAAGTGCACGATTTAGTGGATTTAGTACCTTCACAATAAAATATTGTGGAAACATCACCTCTATCTAGTTCTAACACATTTTTACCAATTCCAAAAGGAAACCTGTGCCCCTCAAGCAATCACTTCCCATCGTCCGTTCCTTCAGCCCTGGTAAGCACTAATCTGTCTCTATAGGTTTGGCTCATCTGCACATTTTATATTAGTGAAATCATACAGTGTGTTCCTTTATTTTTTTTAATATTTATTTATTTATTTTGAGACAGAGTCTCACTCTGTCACCCAGGCTGCAGTGCAATGACGTGATCTCTGCAACGTCCACCTCCCGTGCTCAAGCGATTCTCCTGCCTCAGCCCAGCTGGAATTACAAGTGCCCGCCACCATGCTGGCTAATTTTTGTATTTTTAGTAGAGATGGGGTTTCGCTATGTTCGCCAGGCTGGTCTTGAACTCCTGACCTCAAATGATCTGCCCACCTCGGATTCCCAAAGTGCTGGGATTACAGGCATGAGCCACCATGCCCACCCACAATGTATGTCCTTTTGTATCTGGCTTGTTTCACTTAGCATTGTTTCAAGGCTTGTCCATGCTGTAGAACGTATCACCACTTCATTCTTTTTAAAAGCTGAATAATACCCACTGGATGGATACACCACATTTTGTTTATCCATTCATCAGTTCATGGGCATTTGGGCTGTTTCCACCTCTTCATCCTTGTGAAGGGGGCTGCTATGAACATCCGTGTACAGATGTTCGTTTGAACCCTGCAGTGGGTTCTTAATGCTATACCCCTCCTTATGCTTAGACGACAGACAGCAAAAACAAGACTTTTAGGAAGGGAATAAAAATAAAGTTAACATTTAAATATAACATTAACTCTTAAAGTGTTGATTAATAATAACAATTAACATTTAAATTAGCAATATTTACAAGGCATCTGTATTTAACACACTTTATCTCATTTATCATTATAATCCTGAAGAAGTTATCACCTCCATTCTTTTTTTTTTTTTTGAGACAGAGTTTTGCTCTTGTTGCCCAGGCTGGAGTGCAATGGCACCATCTTGACTCACTGCAACCTCTGCATCCCGGGTTCAAGCAATTCTCCTGCCTCAGCCTCCCTAGTAGCTGGAATTACAGGCGTGCGCCACCAAGCCTGGCTAATTTTGTATTTTTAGTAGAGGTGGGGTTTCACCATATTGGTCAAGTTGGTCTCGAACTCCTGACCTCAGGTGATCCACTCACCTCAGCCTCTCAGAATGCTGGGATTACAGGCGTGAGCCACCACACCTGGCCACCTCCATTCTATAAATCAGAAAATAGAGACTCCGAGGGCTAAATAATATGCCTGTGTTCACACAGCCAGTGAGTGTCACCCAGTAGGCGGCCCACACTATTGTGGACCCAGGCTGCCTTTCCTACTACCTCACTCATGGAGCTGGCAGGGAGGTGGGAGAATGAATGAGAGGAAAACTGCCTTGCAAAGAAATTCCCACCAAGCTCTTAAGTTGGCCAAGTCAGCACGCAGAAGCTGATGGTAGGAAAACACTGGCTATGTTCACTTGCCCAGGAAAAGAAGAGTAGTAAGGATCTGGCTTTGGGGTCCATGTGATCTGCTCACCAGAACCACTCCAGCCCTGGCCCCCCCAGCTGATTGAGTAAATAAAGCTAGATCAGCCTCCCACATCCAATCCTGGCCCAGGACAAGCTCCTCCTGCCCAGCGGGACTGGACATGCTCCACCCCCAAGAGAGGACATGGGCTGTGGCAAGCCTCATACCTGGCACTGGCTGCTCCGTGCCCAGGTCTCCTGTCTGCTCTCTGGAGAGTTCCTGCAGGCACTGGTCTTGCTCTTCCCACAGCACTTGCAGCACGTCACATAGTCGGGGAAGGGCTCCAGTCTGCAAGTCCAAAACCAGGGATGCTCATCATTGCCACTAATTCAATCCTGTCACACAAGGACTTTTCATGGGGGAGAATGGGGCAAGACAATGGGGATTCAACGGGGATTCGAGTAAAGCAAAGCCCTTGCCTGTAAGGATCTCCTGGTCCGCAGGAAAGGTGGAGGCAGCCACTCCTGGGGAGAATTCAGAACACATCTGGGAAAGCTGGGATGTGTAAATCATCTGTGGCTTGTCCACTGCAAATTTTGCTCTTAAGTTTATCGAGGCTCCTGAGCCCAACAAGCTGTTTGCTTTCTCAGCACCTTACTCTTTGTCTGTGGGACTTACTTTATGCTACTCCAACTGTGTGAGTCTTTTCTTTTTTGAAAGCTTAGTGTTTTTTGTTTTATTTGGTCTTGTTTTCTGTTTTTCTAGAGACAGGGTCTTTGTCACTCAGGCTGGAGTGTCGTGGTGTGATCATAGCTCACTGCAGCCTTGATCTCCTGAGCTCAAGCAATCCTCCCACCTCAGTGTCCCCAATAGCTAGAACTACAGGCCAGGTATGTGCCACCACACCTGGATAATTTACACACACACACAAATGCACACACACACACATATGTACACACACACACGCATACATAATAGAGAAGGGGGTCTGACTATGTTGCCCAGACTGGTATCAAACTCCTGGGATTATAGGCATGAGCCACTGTGTCCAGCCTGAAAACCTACTTATGATTCAGACAAGTTCTTTGAAACGTACACTTAACCATCTTCTCGTCCCACAGAAGACAGCATACATCCCTCCGAGAACAGCGACTGCAGGGAGGAGTTGGACAGGAGGATGAGGGAGGGACTGGCACTCAGCTGTGACTTCCTCACTCTTTCCAGTGGCACACAGCTCACGCACTACTGCTCTTGTCCTCTTCCTTTTGGGGTCTCACCTGGTTCTTGCTGAAGCCCATAGTCTCTGGAAATTCCAACATAATGGAGCAGGGAGAGAAGTCCTTGGAGACAAAGCCACCCTCCAAATTGGCCCACGTAAACAAAAGCTCTGAGCCAGAGAAGGGCAGCTAAGGTAGCACTATGGTCAAAAGGCTAGAGGCAAACAGAAGTCATTCACTACTCTTTCCAGAGTAGGCTTCCTATCATGGCTCCATTATTTGGTGCCTGAGACTTGGGAAGTATAATGAATGAATATATGAATGCACAACTGAACAGATGAATACACTGCACTCCTACTTTCCTTACAAAGTACAGATGTGGCATTTTAATATTAGAGTCCTTTTACAGACACTAACTTAATCAGGTCTCAAAATAATACAATAAAAAAAGAAAAGGAAGGAAACTGAGACCCATGGTGTTAGGGGATATGACCAGGGTCATCCACCCAGCCTTCCAAGAGGTTGAGGGCCAGGTCTTATACCCCCTTGTCAATCCTCCACTAGCGATTTGCAGATGGAAATTCCAACATAATGGAGCAGGGAGAGAAGTTTCTGGAGACAAAGCCACACTCCAAATTGGCCCAAGTAAACAAAAGCTCTGGACCAGAGAAGGATAGCTAAGGTAGCACTATGGTCAAATGGCTCAGAGGCAAACTGAAATCATCCTCTGTTTAGTTCCTATTCCGGATCTTTCACGTTACCACCCTTCACTAGTGCTGTCGGAAAGGATCTACCAACTGTCAGCAACTGCTCCTTTCCCCAGCTCCCTGACACCAACTGACCAGGGTTTATGTTCCCCATGAAAAACACACATCACCTCCCCTGGCCCAGAGCTTGTGATCAGTCATGGCCGGCTGCTGCAGAAACATCCGGGCCCAGCCAGCTCTAGGATCATAGAACGCTCATTCTTTCCCCAACTTTCAGCCCTAAGTTTCCATTTTACTCCCAACACAATACAGCAAATGTGTTAATCACGTTGTTTGTCATTTAGACTCTTGATCAAAACAAGTAGTTTCCCTAAGAATATAGCAATTGTTAAGAGAGCTGGCATTGGCACACAGCTCATGCACTCCTGCTCTTGTCCTCTTCCTTGTGGGGTCTCACCTGGTGCTTGCTGAAGCCCATAGTCTCTGACACCCTCTGGCTTCTCAGTGGAGGAAGTGGAAGAGCTTGAATGGAAAAATCCACCTAGAGATGGCCAGGCACTGCCTGTTAGTTCACTGGTCGGCACACATTCTGTTCAGAGCCACTTAGAAATTAACATGACTCTCAACAGGAGAGAAAGTGCTGGAGGTAGTGAGACCAGGTATAATCTTTTAAGGAATCGTAAGTGTCACAGTAAATAAGTAAGTATAAAGAAATTAACATGACTCTCAACAGGAGAGAAAGTGCTGGAGGTGATGAGACCAGGTATAATCTTTTAAGGAATCGTATAAAAGAAGCAGTGACCCAGAAGACAGAACAATAGAAATTACACAACCTGAACAACAGAGATAAAATAAACTGAAAATAAAAATTAAGAAACCTTGAGGAACCTGATGGGGACTATAACAAAATATCTAGCATTCATTTCTTAGGAGTTTCAGAAGGAGAGGAGAAAGAGGGTGGAGCTGAAAAAAGTACTCCAAAAAATAATGGCTGAAAACTTCCCAAATTTGGCAAGAGACATACACTTGTAGACTGAAGAACACAAACCAGCCTTGAAGAAGATAAAACCTTAAAAGTCCACACCAAGGCACATTATTTTTGAAAACTAAAGAAAAAATCTAGAAAGCAGCCAGAGAAAAACTACACTTTATCTAGAGGGGGAAAACAGTTAAGATGACAACTGATTTTCCATCAGAAGTTAGAGGAAGATGGCACAATATTTTTAAATATTTTTAAAGTGCTGAAAGAAAAGTATTGTCAACCATGAATCCTATACCCAGTAAAAATACCCTCCAGGAATGAAGGGGAAATCAAGATATTCTCAAATAAGAAAAAGTAAAAGAATTTGTTGGCAGTAGACTCACCCTAAAAGAATGGCTAAAAGAACTTCTCTAAATATGAAGAAAAAGTTAAAGAAGGAAAATTGGAACATGAGCAAGGAAGAACACAGTAAGCAAAAATGTGGGTAAATGTGATAGGTTTTCCTTCTCTTCAGTTTTCTAAATTATGTTAATTATTGAAGCAAAAATTACAACACTGTCTGATTTTGTTCTAAATGTATATCAACTACATATTTAAGACAAGTATATTACAAATGTGGAATGATAAAGAGACAAAAATAGAGGTAAGATTCTATAGTATCCTTGAACTGGGAGTATGAGAACACCAGTAGACTATTATAAGTTGTGTATATATAATGGAATATCTATGAGCAACTTAAAAAACTGCTTAAAGAGATACACTCAAAAGCACTGTAGAGGAATCAAAATAGAATTTTAAAAGTTGTTCAACTAACCCACAAGAAGGCACAGAAAAGTAAACTAAGAAATAAAAAACTTAGAGAACAAATATAAAACAAAAAATAAAAAGGCAGACTGAAGCCCTCACATATCAATAGTGACATTAAATGTAAATGGTCTAAACACACCAATTTAAAAAGAGATTGGCATATTGGATTTTAAAACATGATTATACACTGTCTATAAGAAACTCACTTTAAATATAATCTAGGCAGGTTGAAAGGATGGAACAATATGTATTATGTAAATATTAATCAAAGAAAGCAGGAGTGACTATATTAATGTAAGATAGATTGTAGAGCAAAAACAATAACCAGAAACAGAAAGACACATTACATAATGATAAAAAAGGCAAGCTATCAAAAATACATAGCAATCCTAAATGTGTATGCATGAAACAATTATGCTGTAAAATATGTGAAACAAAAACTGATAGAACTGAAAGGAGAAATAGGCAAATCTACAATTTTAGTTGGATTCTACACAACCTTCTCTTAACAATGGATAGAATAACTAAACAGAAAATCAGCAAAGATGTAGGAAAATACCATTATCAAGACAATCTAATTAATATTTATAGAACATTTCACCCAACAACAGCAGAATACACATTTTAATCAAGTATTCGTGGAACATACATCAAGGAAATCACATTGTGGGCTATAAAACAAAACACAACAAATTTAAAATAACTGAAATCATATATAATGTGTTCTCTGACCACAACAAAAACAAATTAAAAATAAATAACAGAAAGAAAAATGGAAACTCTCCAAACACTTGGAAATGAAGCAACACACTTCTAAACAATCCATGAGTTTAATATTGAAAATCAATCAGTGTAATTCATCATATTAACAGCTGAATAAAAATCACATGATCATATCAATAGAGGCAGAAAAATTATTTGAAAAAATTCAATACCCATTAATGATAAAAACTCACAGAAAAATAGGAACAGAGGGGAACTCCTCCAACTTGATAAAGAGCATCTACAAAAAACCTACAGCTAAAACCATACTTAATGTTGATATTTCTTGCCTTAAGGATGGCAAGATGTCTACTCTCACAATTCTTATTTAACACAATATTGGAAGTCCTAGCCAATGCAATAAGACAAGAAAAAGAAATAAAGGCATACAGATAAGAAGGAGGAACATACATATATATATGAGACACTCAGACAACTCATAGCAAAAATAAATATATAATTCAATTTTAAAATGGGCAAAAGGACTAAATAGACATTTCTCAAAAGAAGACATACAAATGGCAGCAGGTATATGAAAAAATGCTCAACATCACTAATCATCAGAAAAATGAAAATCAAAACCATAATGAGAATTATTTCACCCCAGTTAGGAGGGCTACTATTGAAAAGACAAAAAATGATAAATGCTGGCAAGGATGAGAAGAAGGGAATGCTTGTATACTGCTGATGGGATGTATTGTAGTATAGCTATTATGGAAAACAGTATGGAAGTTTCTCAAAAAACTAAAAATAGAACTATCATATGATCCAGGAATTCCACTTCTGGATATATATCCAAAAGAAAGGAAATCAGTATGTCAAAGAGATATATGCAGTCCCATGTTTATTGCAGCACTACTCACAATAGTCAAGATATGGAATCAACCTAAGTACCCATCAGCAGATGAGTAGATAAAGAAAATGTGGTATATATACACAGTGGAATATTATTCAGCCATAAAATCAATGAAATCCTGTCATTTGTGGCAACACAGTTGGAAATGGAGGTCATTATGCTAAGTGAAATATCCAAGCACAAAGAGACAAAAAAAACACATGTTCTCACTCATATGTGGGAGCTAAAAAGGTGGATCCCATGAAGATAGAGACTAGATGGGTTGTTACCAGAGGCTGGGAAGGGTAGGGGAGAGAAGGGGTTGAAGAGAGGTTGAATAATGGGTACAAATATAGTTTTGATAGAAGAAATATGACTCAGTGTTTGATAGATCAGTAGGGTGACTATAGCTTAAAATAATCTATTGTATGTTTCAAAATAGCTAGAAGACAATAATTTCAATGTTTCTAGCATAAAGAAAAGACAAATATTTAAGGTGATGGCTATGCCAATTACATTGATTTGATCTTTACAAATTATATGAATGTGTACGATTATCATATGAACCCCAAAAATATGTATATTATATGTGCCAATTAAAAATAATTAAATTTATAATAAAAGGTTGAAAAAGAAAAGAAATAAGCCAGGCCACAAAAAGACAAATATTGCATGTTCTCACTAGCATGTAGGAGCCTAAAAAGTGGATCTCATGGAGGTAGAAAATAGAATGGTGTTTACCACCTGCTGGGAAGGGTTGCAGGGAGGAAGGGATGAAGAGATGTTGGTTAATGGGTACAAAAATACAGTTAGGTAAAAGGAATAAGTTCTAGCCTTTGATAGTATAGTAGGGAGATGATAGTTAGCAATAATTTATTATACATTTCAAAATAGCTAGAAGAATTGTAATTTTCCAACACAAAGATAAATGTTTGAGGAGATGGATATCCCAATTACCCTGACATGATCATAGCATATTGTATACATGCATCAAAATATCACAATTACCTCCAAAATATGTAAAACTATGATACACCAATCAAAAATACAAAGAAGAAGAAGAAAAACCTATTTGTAGATAACATGACTGTCTACATAGACAATCCCAAGGAATCTGCCAAAAAATTCCTAGAACTAGTAAGTATGTTCAGCAAGGTCTCAGGATGAACACTAAACACTGACAAATGAATTGTATTTCTATATACTTGCAGTAAGCACATGCACAGTGAATTAAAAAAAAAAAAAAAAAAACCAGTGGCCAGGCATAGTGGCTCATGCCTATAATCACAGCACTTTGGGAGGCCAAGGTAGGTGGATTTCTTGAGTCCAGGAGTTCAAGACCAGCCTGGGCAAGATGTCAAAACCCCATTTCTACAAAAAATACATGAATTCGTTGGGTGTGGTGGCATGAGCCTGTAGCTCGAGATACTTGGGAGGCTGAGACAGGAGGCTTAAACCCATGAGGTTGAGGCTGCAGTGAGCAGAGATTGCACCACTGCTCTCCAGACTCAGTGAGAGAGTGAGACCCTGTCTCAAAAAAAAAAAAAAAAAAGAAAGAAAAGAAAAGAAAATACAGTGTCGCCGGGCACGGTGGCTCAAGCCCGTAATCCCAGCACTTTGGGAGGCCGAGAGGGGCGGATCACAAGGTCAGAAGATTGAGACCATCCTGGCTAACATGGTGAAACCCCGTCTCTACTAAAAAAATACAAAAAACTAGCCAAGTGAGGTGGCGGGCGCCAGTAGTCCCAGCTACTCGGGAGGCTGAGGCAGGAGAATGGCATAAACCCAGGAGATGGAGCTTGCAGTGAGCTGAGATCCGGCCACTGCACTCCAGCCTGGGCGACAGAGCGAGACTCCATCTCACAAAAAAAAAAAAAAAAAAAAGAAAGAAAGAAAATACAGTGTCACTCAGAATCAATTAAAAAAAGAGGTGCTTAGGCATAAATCCAGCAAAACATGTACAGAATTTATATGCTGAGAATGACATAATGCTGGTAAAAGAAATCAAAGGTCTAAATAAATGAAGAGACATACCATGTTCATGGATTAGAAGACTTAACATAGTAAAGATATCAGTTCCTTCCAAACCATGTTTAGCACAATTCCTATCAAAATCTCAGCAAGTGTTTTGGAGATATAAAGAAGATTATTCTAAAATTTATGTAGAAAAGCAAAAGAATGAGAATACCTAAAAGAGATGCTTTTTTTAAAGAAATGAAACAATTTATTTATAAGTGCTAAAACCAGGAATCAACTAGGACTTCCTTCAATAGGTCAGTGGATAAACAGATCATAATACAGACATATAATTGATGATTATCCAGTGATTAAAAAAAAGGACTGAGCTGCTGGGCACTGTGGCTCACACTTGTAATCCCAGTGCTTTGAGAGGCTGAGGCCAGAGGATTGCTTGAGTCCAGGAGTTCAAGACCAACCTGGGCGACAGAGTGAGACCTCTTCAAAAAAAAAAAAAAGAGAGAGAAAGAAAAAAAGAAATGAGCCATTAAGCCACAAAAAGACACAGAGTAATCTTAAATACAGATTGCTAAGTGAAAGAAGTCAATCTAAAAAGGTTACAGGCTGGCAGTGGTGGCTTACACTTGTAATCTCAGCACTTTAGGAGGCTGAGGCAAGAGGCTTGCTTGAGTCCAGGAGTTCAAGACCAGCCTGGCAACACAGTGAGATTCCATTGCTTAAAAAAGTTGATTTAAAAATTAGCCTGGCATGGTGGCATGCATAGGATTGCTTGAGCCTGGGAGGTGGTGGCTGCAGTGAGCCATGATAGCACTACTGCACTCCCGTCTGGGGGACAGAGTGAGAAATAAATAAATAAATAAATAAATAAATAAATAAATAAATAAGTTACATACTATATAATCTCAACTGTATGGAAAAGGCAAAAACTTTGGTGACAGTAAAAAAAAAATCAGTGGTTGCCAGGGGACAATAGGAAGGGAGATGGGCTAAGTCAGGAAGGAAGAATAGGTGGAACATGGGACTTTTAGGACAGTGAATCAATTCTGCATGATACTGTAATCATGGATACATGTCATTATACATTTGTCAAAACTCATAGAATATACAACACAAAGTTTATTGTAAACTATGAACTTTAGTTAGTAATATTGTATCAACATAAGCTCAGCAATTGTAATAAATAAACCACATTGATGCAAGACGTAAGTAATAGGGAAAACTGGAGAGGAGGAATTGAAAGGGTATATGGGAACTCTTTGTACTTTCCACTCAATTTTCCTGTATACCTAATTCTCTTCAACAAAATTAATTCTGTTAATTTTAAGAAAAGTGGAAAGAATCGGTTTACCTGATTTTCAGAGGTATTATATAGGTACAACCATCAAAACAGCATATCAATGGAAGAATAGAAAAGTAGATCAACAGAAACAATAGAAAACCTAGGAATAGACCTACATAAACATGCACAACCAATTACTGACAAAGGTACAAAGGGATTCAATGAAAGGATCGTCTTTTCAACAAATGGTGTTGAAGCAACCAAACATCTGTAGACAACAAAATGAACCTTGAGCTAAGTCTCACACTTAACACAAAAAGTAACTCAAAATGGATCATGGGCTTAAATTCAAACTATCACACTTTTATTTTAAAGCACAGGAGCTTGGGTGCAGTGGCACATGCCTATAATCTCAGCACTTTGGGAGGCTGAGGCAGGCGGATCACATGGGATCGGGAATTCGAGATCAGCGTGGCCAACATGGTGAAACCCCATCTCTACTAAAAATACAAAAATTAGCTGGGCATGGTGGCGCATGCCTATAATCCCAGCTACTAGGGAGGCTGAGGCAGGAGAATCGCTTGAACCCGGGAGATGGAGGTTGCCGTGAGTCAAGATTGTGCCACAACACTCCAGGCTGGACGACAGAGTAAGACTCTGTCTCAAAAAATAAAAACTAAAAATAAATAAATAAGTAAATAAAAGCATAGGAGAAAATCTTCAAATCTAAAGTTATACAGAGTTCTTACGCTTGGCACCAAAAGCAGGATCCATATAAGGAAAAATTGACAAATTAGACACAATAAAAATTAAAACTTTGCTCCATGAAAAGCCATGTTAAGAAGATGAAAAGACAAGCTACAGAATTGGAGAAAATATTTACAAACTACATATTCAAGAAAGGAATAATATCTAGAATATACAAAGAATGCTCGAAACTCAACAGTAAACAAGCAAAAAATCTAATTAGAACATAAGCAAAAGACACGAAGAGATAGTTTACAGAAGATATACAGATGGCAAACAAGCACATGAACATGTATTCAACGTTGTTAGCTATCAGGTAAATCAAAATTAAAACCTTTATATGGTATCACTCCATATCTATCGGAATGGCTAAAATACTAAAGTATCAACACCCAATGCTGGCAAGGTCATAGGGAAATGGGATCACTCAGACATTGCTGGTGGGAATGTAAAATGGTACACTCACTGTAGAAAACAAGTTGGCAGTGTCTTGAAAACCAACCAGGCAACTAAACATTCAACTACGACAGTCCTGGGCATTTATCCCAAAGGAATGAAAACCTACGTTCACAGAAAAACCTGTCCATAAATATTTATAGCAGCTTTCTTCATAATGGCCCCCAAACTTCAACAATCCAGATGTTTTCCAATGGGTAAGAAGTTAAGTAAACTGTGGTATATTCATACTATGGAACTCTACTCAGCAGCAAAAAAGAGCAAACTTATTATTGATTTTTGCACCAACCTAGATGAATTGCCAGAGAAATATGCTGAATGAAAAGAAGCTAACGTAAAGAAATTACATACTATATGATTCCATCTTTCCATTTGTATAGCATTTCTTATTTTATTTTATAACTTTTTTTTTTTTTTTTTTTAGAGACAGAGTCTCTCTTAGTCACCCAGGCACTGGAGTGCAGTGGTGCAATCATAGTTTACCACAGCCTTGAACCCCCGGGCTCAAGAATCCTCCTGCCTTAGCTTCCTGCACAGGTAGGGCTACACATGTGCCGCCATAGGCGGGCTAATTTTTTAAACATATTTTTTTGTAGAAATAAGGTCTCTGTTGCTAGGCTGATCTTGAACTCCTGGCCTCAAGCAATCCTCCTGCCTCAGCCTCTCAAAGTCTTGGGATTACAGACATGAGCCACCATGTCTGGCCTATATAATGCTCTTGAAATGACAAAATTATATAAATGGAGAAGAGATTCGTGTTGTCAGGAGTTAAGGAAGGAGTGGGCACGGGAAGGAAGTGGAAATAACTATAGCAGGGCACCATGGAGGGCCCTTGTGATGCCAGAAAAATTCTATATCTTGACGGTAGCAATGTCAATATCATGGTTGTAATCTTATACTATATATATATGTGTATAAAACTATACACACACACACACACACACAGTTTTGCAAGATGTTACCATTGGGAGAAACTGGGCAAAAGTTACAAGAGATCTCTCTGTATTATTTCTTACAACTGCATGTTAATTTACAACTATTTCAAAATAAAAAGTTGAATTACAAAAAAAAAGACAACTTAATTATCTGAGTATAAAGAGAACATCTAGCTGGGTAAATTATGGTGAGTCCATTTAACAGGGTATGTTCAGGCATTACACAAGATTATTTAAAGAAAGTATTTAGCAGTACAGAGTATTAACAGTAATACTATGATGTTAAACAGAAAAATCAAGACACAAAATTATATGTACAGTATGATTGTAATTATGCTAAATGTACCAATGTTTGAGAGAAAAATCGGGAAGAAAATGTATGAAAATATTATAAGAATTATTTTTTAAACCTTTTAAAATAATGTTTAAATATGCAGAGGAAGGTAGACAACCAATGTGTGCACAGCCCTGCTATCACTACGTGAGCATGTCAACCGAGCTGCCGTTAGTCAGGGGAACAGGAGAAGAACGTGTCCTGTGGCTGTCACTAGTAAGGCAGGCTGGGGGCTCAGCAGCAGTTACTTTATTAGTTTAAAGAAAGAAATTATTTCTTTAAATCAAGGTTTCTGAACTGAGAGCCAAATTTGCTATGGGTGTCACATATGAAATGCAAGTTTGCATTCCACCTCCTCGTTCTCGTTCTTTTTTTTTATTTTTGAGACGGAGCCTCGCTCCGTCGCCCAGGCTGGAGTGCAGTGGCGAGATCTTGGCTCACTGCAACCTTCACCTCTGGGGTTCAAGTGACTCTCCTGCCTCAGTCTCCCGAGTAGCTGGGACTACAGGCACGTGCCACCACACCCCGCTAATTTTTGTATTTTTAGTAGAGACGGGGTTTCACCATGTTGGCTAGGATGATCTCAATCTCTTGACCTCGTGATCTTTGGCCTCCCAAAGTGCTGGTTCGTTCTCGTTGTTACCACCAGTGATAACCTCTTTTGCCAGAGACTGCTTCCCCGATAAACATTCTTCCCTTTCTCTAGTATAATCAAAACTTAACTGGGCAATTGTTTACCCACCACAGTTACCAATTTGCTTGCAACTAAGGTGTGCCCATGAGATTACATTCTAGCAATAGATTGGAGTGAAAAACACATGAGCAAATTCTGTCTCATGCCCCTGAAGGAAAGGGACGTGCCTCCCTCTTCCATATGTGGATATCACGGTGAACCATATTCAACCACGGGGATGAGAGCAACAGCCCTAAGGCTGATTGTTCTGCTGGACTCAGAGGACTAAATCCATCCTGGACTTGGCTTCTGAACCTCCGCATTCCATCACATTCTCTTTTTAACATTTTTCTTTTTCTTTCTTTCTTTCTCTTTCTTTCTTTCTTTCTTTCTTTCTTTCTTTCTTTCTTTCTTTCTTTCTTTCTTTCTTTCTTTCCTTTCTCTCCTTCCTTCCTTCCTTTCCCTTTCATTCTTTCTCTTACTTTTTCTTTTCCTTTTCTTTTTTCTTTTTTTTTTTTTTTCCTTTGAGACAATCTCGCTCTGTTGCCCAGGCTGGAGTGTACTGGTACAATCATCCTCACTGCAGCCTCAACCTCCCAAACTCCCAGGTGCAAGCCATCCTCCCACCTCAGCCTCTTGAGTAGCTGGGACAATAGGTGCACACCACCAAATTCGGCTAGTTTTTGTATTTTTTTGGTGGAGACAAGGTTTTGCCATGTTGCTCAGGCTGGTTTCGAACTTCTGAGGCTCAAGTGACCCTCCTGCCTCAGCCTCCTAAAGTGCTGGGATTACAGGTGTGAGTCACCATGCCTGACCTAAATAAATTTTTTTCATTGATAAATAAAAAGTGTATAGATTTATTATGCACATGTTGTTTTGGAATATGTATACATTGTAGAAAGGCTTTAATTGAGCTAATTGACATAGGCATTATTTCACTTTTATGTGTGTGGTGAGGACACTTAAAAACTACTCTCTAAGCAATTTTCAAAAACAATATATTGTTATTAACTTTAGTCATCATGTTGTACATCCATTGCATCCTCTTGATGTTAATATACAGGAAGTAACTCAGACTTAGGAAATGTACTGCCAGGGACAGGAAAGAAGTATGCTGTAGTTGGAAGTACTGGTCTCAACTCCCTATGGGGTTTATACATATGACTCCTATCATGGTGGGCGAGGTGTACTTCTTTGCTTGGCCTTGGTCATGTGACCATGGTCAATGGGACATTAGTGATTTGATGTGAGCAGAGGTTTGAAATACATTTGCACACTTGTCCTTGCTCACCTGCATTTTGGAACCTGGGGTAGCCTGCTCATCTTAGAATGAATGATAGGTGTAGCAGACTGAACCTAATCCAGGGGATGGAAGCAAGCCAGGAGAGCCCAGCCCGGATTAATCATACCCTAGCTCAACTGTAAATGCCAAGAGGGAAATGAACACTTATTGCTGCAAGGCACCGAGATGTGTGCAATTGTTATGCAGCCTAGCTGACTGATACAGGGTGGGAAATAAACTCTAGGGCAGCATCAATGTGTGTGGCTAGTGAATGAGGTTTCCCAAAAGTAGGTGGCAATTTCCACTGTGAGAGTTTAAAGAAAGGGATCCTCTGGCAAAGAGGACTCTCTTGAGAGCAACAGAGCAAGGTTAGAAATGGGATAACATATCTATAATGGGAAGCCCCGTGCAAGAAAAGTTCAACTTCCTTGGTGATTTTCCTTTGCACTATAGAAACAGTAATAATGGAGGATAGTTTAACTTTTTCTTCTCATCCAACATTTCTTTTTTTAAAACTGTGGTAAAATATACATAACATAAAATTTACCATTTTAACCATTTAACGTGTGCAATGCAATAGTATTAGGTACCCTCACAATGTTGTGCAACCATCCCCGGTATCCATTTGCATTACCCCAAACAGAAGCTCTGAACTCATCATTTAGCAATAACTCCACATCCCCCCATTCTCCCAGCCCCTGGTAACCTCTATTCTACTTCTGACTCTAAGAATTTGCCTGTTCTAGGTACTTCATATAAATGAATCACACAATATTGGTTTTTTGGCACCTCGCTTGTTTCACTCAGCACATTTTCAGGGTTAATCTATGTTGCAACATGTATCATAATTTCCTTCTTTTTTTATTATGCTTTAAGTTCTAGGGTACATGTGCACAATATGCAGGTTTGTTACACAGGTATACATGTGCCATGTTGGTGTGCTGCACTCATCAACCCATCATCTACATGAGGTATTTCTTCCCATGCTATCCCTGCCCCAGCCCCCCACAACCCAACAGGCTCCTGTGTGTTATGTTCCCCACCCTGTGTCCATGTGTTCTCATTGTTCAACTCCCACTTATGAGGACAGAAAACCAGAATTTCCTTCTTTTTAAGGCTGAATAATATTTCATTGTATAGATAGACCACATTTTGTTTATCTGCTTATCTGTTGATAGACGCCTGGTTTGCTTCCATCTTTTGTCTATTGTGAATAATGCTGCTATGAACATGGGCGTACAAATATCTGTTGAGTCCCTGCTTTCAGTTCTTTGGGGTATATACCCAGAGGCTGAATTGCTGGATCATACGATAATTATATTTTTAACTTTTTCAGGAACTGCACAACTGTTTTCTATAGGGGCTACCCCACTAGCCAGGTACAAGGGTGCCTATTTCTCCACATCCTCACCAACACTTGTTCTTTTTCTATTGCTATTGTTTTATGATGGCTATCCTCGTGGGTGTGAAGTGGAGCATCCCACATTTCTTTTGCCCTTGATCCTTCCTCTAAAAGGTAACAAGCCAAGATAATGTGGTGGTGGGGGGGCGGGTATCCAACTAAAGAAATGCGTGGTGTCCACCAGCATCTGACAGGAATGTCATTCTGCTGAGAGGACTGAGTCCATGTTTCCTGGTGGTGACCAGCAAGGAGGAACTGGAGTCCCCAGGGTTGCTGGGAGTGGCTGGGAAGAGCACGTGGCTCCATGGAGCAACCACCCAGAAGATGTGGGACATGAGAAACAAGCCCTCTTACTATCTCCATCAACCTAGAGAAGACGGGGAGAGGCTGATAGTTAGTAACTATATGCATGTGTATATGTACACATATTGTATATACTCATTAAATTTAAAAGTATTAAATACAATTTTACTTGTAATTCACAGGAGGGACAAACGAAGATGAAAGAACTGCTGAACTTTATGTAAAATTTTCCTCAAAACAAGAGCTATTCATTTTTTTTTTTAATCCCTTTAAATTTTTGTAATTGAGTTTGTATAACCACATTGAGCTTTTTTTTTTTGTACTAGTACCAAAGAGTATAATGACAAATAGTAGTTCCCTTCCATAACCTTTACCTGCTCTCCAGGCAACCGTTTTCAACTTTTTTTAGTTGTTTATTTTCATTTTTGTCTGCATGTTTCAAAATTATATTCTTGGCCGGGAGCAGTGGCTCACACCTGTAATCTCAGCACTTTGGGAGGCCGAGGCAGGCGGATCACGAGGTCAGGAGATCGAGACCATCCTGGCTAACACGGTGAAACCCCGTCTCTACTAAAAATACAAAAAATTAGCCAGGCGAGGTGGCGGCGCCTGTAGTCCCAGTTACTCGGGAGGCTGAGGCAGGAGAATGGCGGGAACCTGGGAGGCGGAGCTTGCAGTGAGCCGAGATCGGGCCACTGCACTCCAGCCTGGGTGAAGGAGCCAGACCCCGTCTCAAAAAAAAAAAAAAAAAAAAAAAAATTACGTTCTTATATTGTTGTTATTTCTTGTTTTTTAAATCCGAGACAGTCAAAACATCCTATTAGGGAAGATAAAGATGAGATGTTTTAAAATCTTCCTACATATACTTCTCTCCCCATATATTACATATACTAATCTTCATTTCATTTTTAGTGAAGAATGGTCTATATTTATAATGACTTATTTTGACTATGAAATATTGTCCGCTGCTGAGTCAAATTATGTAAAATGATTATGTGTCTTTCTTGTACATTTTGTTTTTCCTGAGGTCAATCATTACTGTTTTTTCATTGGATTAGTTTTCCATGTACATATGGCTAATTTTTCCAAGTGCTCCCACAGCTCTGTTACACATCTATCCACAGTCCTATTGGTTTTTCCTCTGGAGATTTCTGTCTCAGAGTTCCCCTTTCTCTTACTCCATGCAGGCCTGCTACCTGGCTGTGGTTTGGGGTGCCCTCTCCCTGTCTCCTGGCTGCAGTCTCATTTCCCAGGTATCGAGGCTTTTTCCTTGGTTTGCTCTCATTTTGAAAAAGCACAGAATTCTCTAGTAACCTCCTAAGAAAAAGGGATAACTTTTTGAATCTTTGCAGAAGTGAAAATGGTTTTATTAATTTAATTAATTATTAAACTAACAATTTGGGTAGAAAACACTAGGGTGAAATAATTTTCCTTCACAATTTTGAAGACATTTCTCCTCTTCCTGTATTGTTAATAAGAAATCCAATTCTGATTCTAAATCTTTTGAATGCAACTTTTTTGTTTTGGCCCTAGAAATATGTAAGATTTTTCTTTGTTTTTAGGTATTTTGAAATTCCTTGAGGAAATGGGTCATTTTAAATTTATTGATTGGATACTCAGTGGGCATTTCAATCTGAAGACTTGTGTTCATTTCTGGGAATTTAAAAAAATTATGTTTTTAATTTATTATTTCCTCCCTTCATATGCATGCTGTCTGTCTGGAATTTCTATTAGCAGAGTATTCGACGAGGTGCACTGATCCTCCGATCTTTTCATCCTTCTCTACTATTCTACCACTTTGTCTTTGTGATCTTCTTTTTTTTTTTTTTTTTTTTTTTTTTTTTTTTTTTTTTTTTTTGAGATGGAGTCCCACTCTGTTTCCCAGGCTGGAGTGCCGTGGCACAATCTCAGCTCACTACATCCTCTGCCTCCCAGGCTCAACTGATTCTCCTGCCTCAGCTTCCCGAGTAGCTGGGATTACAGGTGCATGCCACCAAACCCAGCTAATTTTTGTATTTTCAGTAGAGACGGGGTTTCACCATGTTGGTCAGACTGGTCTCCAACTCCTGACATCAGGTGATCAACCCTCCTCAGCCTCCCAAAGTGCTGGGATTACAGGTGTGAGCCACCGCGCCCAGCCTTTGTGATTTTCTTGATAGAAGATTTCCTTGACATTATCTGTAGAGTTTTTTATGAGTGTTTTGTTTCATACATTTAACTTCCAAGAATCGTTTCTTATTCTCAGATGATTCCTTTTCCATAGCATCCTTTTCTGGTTTTGTGGCTCAGGCATCCTTTTCACAAAGGATTTCCAAATATTAGTTGTATGTCTTGTCTCCTCTTGTCTGCATGATCTGTTTCCTCAAGGCACCTTTCTCATGGCTGTTTGCTTCCATATTGGAGGCCCTCCTCAATGTCCAATCTAAGCTTGAGACAGTAACACGGTCCCTGGAACCACTGTGGACCTAAACAGCTTCTTGCCTGCTGGCCTTCACTGTAACATAACCAGGCCAAGAGGGAGCCCACTGCTGGGGTCTATGGGTGGACTCTCCTCAGGGTCTGGGGCCTTTCCAGGGTGCCACAGGGTGACTTGACAGTTTCTCTTCTGCCCGCTACAGGCATTGAGGTTATTTTTTTCCATACAGCTATCACTTCATCCACTTTTCATTTTCCAAAGATTTCTGGAAATTTCTGCCTCATCTCTGTCTCTTGTTTTGTTCTCTTTGTATGGGTTTATCCCTTTTCTATTCCTTTACTGTCATTTTAAAAGTGTTTCCAGAGGCAGAGCAGATAAACACATGTGGTCAATCTGTCATCTTATACTGAAAGCCCTAAGCATATTAAAAAAAAAAATTCCTCATAAATTTAATAAGAGACTGTCAGAGAAAAATCACTAAATGGTACTTTTCTATATTATTTTATTTTTTTTTTTATTAACTAAACAAAAACCTACATTACATATTCTTTCCTCTTTGGTTTCAGAGCCTGAGTCTCAGCCATCATTACATGGAGTTTTGGAAATACTGCTAAAATCACGTCGAAGTTTGGCTTTTAAAATATTTAGACCACAAATGCTTTGTATAACTTTGTCTCTTCCTAGAATTTTAAATCCACTTTCTTTTTTCTTGTTCATCACAAAACTCACAGGCCTTCACCTCGTTAATTACACGTCAGAGTTGTACTTCAAGGTTCTGAAGAGAGCAGCTTTGTGTGACGTTGCCTATTATCTTCTCTGGGGTGTTCTTCGAGGAGCCCTTTGATTTGCTGAACTGAATCTTTTCTAGGGTCTTTTGCAGAACCGTGGAACTGGTGCCCATCCATTGCTTTCCTGGGTAAATTCCACTTTTTGGTATCCTATATTTTACATTGAGTTTTGGTTTTGCTACATATAACTATGGTAATTTTTTAAAGAAGAGGTGCTTAAGTTGTAAACTATGTGAGTCTTTGCACATCTAACAGCATCTCTGCAGGGAGTATCACCCTTTGTTTCACTCAACACATAGTCATGTTGGTCCCACTGTGGTGTAAAAGTTCACCTCTTGCTTGATGCTTCCGTGATGAACGTCCACCATCTCTTTCTTTGAGGTATTTTTCCAGATGGTAGACATGTTTTGAGGTGTCTGCGAAGCCTCTGAGCCAACACTTCTTCCTGGGAAGAACCCTTTCATGCCTAGGCTGAGTGGTTTATGCTGTGTGATCCTATCCCACTGATTAGACCAAAGGAGACCTAACTAGGCGTGGGACAATCTGCCTTCCTTGGGTATTTGGTGTTGGCATGGGGAGAAAGCCAACCTCTCCCATTCCCAAAGCATGCAAACTTGGAGGCCATGGAGCAGCCATATTCTATCCCGTAGAAAGCAACAGAAAAATCCAGTCTGCAGAGAGAAAGAATAACAAAGCCGAACCAATAAGAGAGAAAAGGTGTCAAGGGGGTTCTGTTAGCTATTTTGGAGTTTAATTTTGGGCTCTTAAGTCTGAGATGGTAAAATATGGCAGGATATATAATAGAAATCTTTTAAATTCTGAATAAGGGCTGGGCACGGTGGCTCACTCCTGTAATCCCAACACTTTGGGAGGCCGAGGTGGGTGGATCACGAGGTCAGGAGACAGAGACCATCCTGGCCAACATGGTGAAACCCCGTCTCTACTAAAAATACAAAAATCAGCTGGGCGTGGCGGCACGTGCCTGTAATCCCAGCTACTTAGGAGGCTGAGGCAGGAGAATCGCCTGAACCTGGGAGGTGGAGGTTGCAGTAAGCTGAGATCATGCCACTGCACTCCAGCCAGGCAACAGAGCTAGACTCCGTCTCAAAAAAGAAAAAAAAAAAAATCTGAATAAGGTAAAGAGACTCAACATCATTTCTCTTCTCATACTTTATAATTACTTGCCTATCAACCAGAGACTGGGAAGAAATCGCTTCAAGAGTGGAAAGGGAAGTAGTAGTCTAGTTTATACAGTGAGAAATAAGAACAGGAAAGTCATCATTGTATAACCTGTTCAAAACTCAAAATTTTAGCAAACATTTATTGGGCACCTACTATATGCTCAGCAGTCTGCCCATCACTGGTGACATGAAGGTGAATGGGACATAGATTCTGTCCTTGAAGCTCGTGGTCTCCAGCAAGGGCCAAAGAAGTCAATGGCCAGATAACCCACGCCCAGCTAAATTTTGTATTTTTAGTAGAGACGGGATTTCACCATGTTGGCCAGGATGGTCTCTGTGGTGAGTGCTGTGAGGAATTGTAAATGGGAGTCGCATTGCCAAGTCTGCCATTTTGAGAAGGAAGGAGGATGAGGTCAGAGTAGTAGTAAAGAACCCCTATGAGATGGCTCTACCATTTAAGCAAGAAGTGAGGATTGTCTTTGAAATGGTTAATTTTCAGTGTCAACTTGACTAGATTAAGGGCTAACTGCTTACTTGGTAAAACACTATATCTGGGTGTTTCTGGAGGAGATTGGCTCAGGAGTTGGTAGACTGAGTAGGGAAAATCTGCCTTCAATGTGGGCAGGCACCATCCAATCGGCTGGGCCCTGAATACAACAAAAAAGGCAGAGAAAGGTAAATTCTCTCTCTCTCTCTCTCTCTCTCTCTCTCCTGGAACTGGGACACCCTTCTCCTGTCCTTGAACATCCGAACCCCAGGTTCTCCAGCCTTGGATTTCAGAACTTGCACCCGTGGTCCCCCCATGGTTCCCAGGACTCTGGCTTCTGACTGAGTTCCACCATCAGCTTCCCTGGTTCTGAGGCCGTCAGACTCAGAACCACGTTGGACTGAGCCATGTTGCTGGAAAGATGGAAGGGAACGAGGTGCCCAGTACTGCATGCCTCTAAGATACGTTGGGTATTTCCTAGTGTCTCAGTGTAACTATTTATGGTATCCCTTCTCTCTCAAAAATTGCATGGATCACCCCCGGTAGCATCAGGACTGGAAAGTATCTAGTGCATACAAATGGCCAACAGATAAATTAAAAGCTGCTCAGCATCACCAGTCATGAAGGAAATGCAAATCAAAGCCACAATGAGCCATCATCTCACACCTGTTAGGGTGGCTCATGAGGAGTGAGAAAAGTGCTAACAATGATGTGGAGAAAAAGGGGACTCTTACATACTATTAGAAGAAACGTAAACTGGCTTAGCCATATGGAAGACAGTATGGAGGTTCCTCAAAACATTCAAAATAGGACTAACATATGATTCAGGAATCAGACTTCTGGTCATAAACCCAAAGGAAATGAAATCAGCACCTCGTAGGGGTACCTGCACCCCCATGCTCACTGCAGCACTATTCACCATGGCCAAGATGTGGGAGCAACGTACGTGTCTATCAACAGATGAATGGATAAAGAAACATGCTGCATATATACAATGGAATGCCAGTCAGCTTTAAAAAAGGAGATCCTATCATTAGTGACAACATGAATAAACTTGAAAGACATGGTGCTAAGTGAAATAAGCCGGTCACAGAAAGGAAAATACTGCATGATCTCACTTATATGTGGAATATTACAAAGTTGAATACGAAGCAGCAGGGAGTCGAATGATGGTTGCCAGGGCCTGGGAGGGGTTGAGAATGGAGAGATACAGGTCAAAGGGTATGAAGTTGCAGTTACACCAGGATGAATAAGTCTAGAGATCTAATGTACAGCATGAGGACTATAGTTAATAATACTGTATCGGGCTTGGTGTGGTGGCTCACGCCTATAATCCCAGCACTTTGGGAGGCTGAGGCGGGTGGGTCACCTGAGGTCAGGAGTTCAAGAATCGCCTGGCCAATGGGTTGGGAAGCCCTGTCCCCACTAAAAATACACAATTAGCCAGGCATGGTGGTGCATGCCTCTAATCCCAGCTACTCGGTAGGCTGAG
Organism: Macaca mulatta; assembly: GCF_049350105.2. Taxonomy (NCBI): domain Eukaryota; kingdom Metazoa; phylum Chordata; class Mammalia; order Primates; family Cercopithecidae; genus Macaca; species Macaca mulatta. Next base: position 17,994,411 of record NC_133417.1, on the reverse strand, counting down.
GCGGGAGGATCACTTGAACCTCTTGAATCTGGGAGGCAGAGGTTGCAGTGAGCAGAGATCGATCGCACCATTGCACTCTGGGCTGGGCAAAAAGAGCGAAATTCTGTCTCAAAACTAATAACAATAATAATAATACTGTATCATACACTGGAATTTTACCAAAAGAGTAGAAGAAACATATGTTAATTTGCTTGACTATAGTAATCATTTCACTGTGTATTTCAAAATATCATGTCGTACACTTTAAATACTGTTTTTTGTTGTTGTTGTTTTTTGGTTTTTGTTTTTTGTTTTGAGACAGGGTCTCACTCTTTCACCCAGGCTGGAGTGCAGTGGCACAATCATGGCTCATTGCAGCCTCTACTTCCTGGGCTCAAGTGTTCCTCCCGCCTTAACCTCCTGAGCAGCTGGGACCACAGGCACACACCACCACACCCAGCTAATTTTAAAAATTTTTTGTAGAGACAGGGCCTCCTATGTTGCCCAGGCTGGTCTTGAACTCCTGGGCTCAAGCCATCCACCTGCCTCAGCCTCCCAAAGTGCTAGGATTACAGGAGTGAACCACCGTGCTTAGTCTACAATTTTTATTTTTTAAAAAAGATTATAAGAACGAATCCAGTGAATGTGGCAGATCAAAGGCCCCTGGTGAGGCTCGTTTCTGTGGTTGGAGCGTGGGAGCCAGGTTGCAGTGTGAGAGTGAGTGGAAGTGGAGGCGATGAAGGTGGACGCGTCTTACAGGAAACTGGCCACCAGGGGGCAGACAGCAGAGAGCTGTTGACTGCCTGGGCTGGATAGACGGGAAAGTTAACCAGCTGATGAGAAAAGTCAGTGGAGAGGAAGAGGGTGAAGGTTGGGTGAGATGGCTGTCATTGTGTCCTCTTGGGAAGGAAGTCGGTAGGGATAGGAGTATGGACAGGCCGTCGTCTGGGGGACAGCCTCTCTTCCACTTGGATGCTGTTATGGACTAAATGTGTCCCCACTAAATTCACATGTTGAAGCCCTACCCCCAGGGTGGCTGTATTTGGAGGTAGGGCCTATAAGGAGATAATTAAGGTTAAATGGCATTGTAGTAATAGGTCCTGATCCTATAGGATTGGTGTCCTTACAAGAAGAAACACCAGAAAGGGCCTTCCCCTCCCCTGCATCCACACACTCATTGGCAATGCCACATGAGGACAAAGTGACCGTGTGTAAGCCAGGAAGAGGGCCCCCACCAGAGACCAAACCCTGCAGGATCTTGATCTCACACTTCCAAACTCCAGAACCGCAAGATCAATTTCTTTAGTTTAAGCCCCCAAGTCTATGGTATTTTGTTACGATAACACAGCTGACTAAGACAGACAGGAAGGAAGGGGACAGAGGGTACAATTTCGACACATCTGCAAGGGCAAGATGTTGGTTAGAAGTTCATCCAGGTAGTCTCAACTCTTGGGAAATGGAAGGCAATCCATCTGTTGAACATGAGAGGGAGGCGGGAGGTGAGAAATTTGAAAGACACGGGGCCATCAGGAGCACGCCTGAGAGCCTCTGGTGAGGGAAGTAGGGTGGAACATGGTGGGATCTGGAGATGACTCTGGGAACCTCAGGAGCCTGCAGCACAGTGGGCTAAGACTCTGGGACACGATAAACCAGGGATGGCCCTCTCCAAATGCCATCCTTGGAACAGACACACCATGTAGAGGCTGGGTGGGCCCAGGAGTCCACAGGAATGCTGAGAAGCCTTCTGTTTGTAATGTAAGCAAGTAGATAGTATCTGAGTATTGTGGTTTTACCTTGAGCAGGAGGTTGTCCCGAAGCCTGAGTGAAGGTCAGTGGTGAGAACCCACAGCTTGCTAAGAGCAGGGATGCAGGGACCAAACTGGGGCTCACTGCAAGAGGCTGTTCTGGTGGTGGAGCTCGAATCCCAGATATTAAATCTAGGCTTTCAACAAGGGGGTACCAGGAAGAGGGGCTATGTCCTCCCTTGGCATGGTAGGAAATCTGGGGCCCTCCCAACCTGGATGGGGATCATGAGGACAGGGTGAGGGTGGGAAGCTCTGCGGGAACTCCAAAGGGTGATAATGCCAAAGCAGGTGGACTCCTCTTTTTCTGTTGCCTTTTTTTCTTTTCTTTTTTTTTTTTTTTTTTTTTTTTTTTTGAGATGGAGTTTTGCTCTTCCTGCCCATGCTGGAGTACAGTGGCACGATCTCCGCTCACTGCAACCTCTGCCTCCTGGGTTCAAGCGATTCTCCTGCCTCAGCCTCCTGAGTAGCTGGGATTACAGGCATGTGCCACCATGCCTGGCTAATTTTTCTGTATTTTTAGTAGAGACGGGGTTTCTCCATGTTGGTCAGGCTGGTCTCAAACTCCTGACCTCAGGTGATCCACTTGCCTCGGCCTGCCAAAGTGCTGAGATTGCAGGTGTGGGCCACCGTGCCCCGCCTAGGTGGACTCCCCTAAAGAGTTTGGGAAATGATGCCTCCTCCTGTTGGATTTTATGACCCCATGATCATTTCTGGGCCCCTCAATAAACGCTGTGTGTAACTCAGTTTTTTTTTTATGTTTCACAAATTGATTAGTTTAAATGAAAAATTAATGCTATTTTGAAGTTTGGGAATTTTATGACAGCCCCTTGGGCACCAGAAACCCGGAGCAGGCCTCTCTTTTGGAGCAGATGCATGTGCTGGTTAAGAAGCTCTGCGGCAGCTCACACCTGTAATCCCAGCACTTTGGGAGGCCAAGGCGGGAGGATCAAGAGGTCAGGAGTTCAAGACCAGCGTGACCAATATAGTGAAACCCTATCTCTACTAAAAAATACAAAAATTAGCCAGATATTGTGGCGCACACCTGTAGTCCCAGCTACTCAGGAGGCTGAGGCAGGAGAATCGCTTCAACCTGGGAGATGGAGGTTGCAGTGAGCCAAGATCTCGCCACTGCACTCCAGCCTGGGTGACAGAGTGAGACTCTGTCTCTAAAAAAAAAAAAAAAAAAGAAAGAATAGAAAAGAAAAAGAAAAAAGAAAAGAAAACAAAGGTTTTGGTTTCTTCTTTCAGGTTTAGGTTTAAGGTCTCATGTCACCATGTCCAGCTAGGTGGTGTTAAGCAAATGGCCTCACGTCTCTCCAAGCATCCGTTTCCTCATTTGCACCATGGGGCTATTAACTGTTGATGTGAGTGTTAGTGTTAGGAGGGACTCAGCAGACTCTCTGGTGGAAAGTAAGAGTCAATTAAAAGAGCCTTCATCATCATCATCATCATCCTTCACTTATTAACTTCAGGGATAATAAACATTTAAAAAGAAATCTGCAAATACTTCTTCAGAAAACTAGAAAGTGTTTTTCCAGGTACACAAAAAAAATCCCCATTGACCCTCCTCTGAAAAGTCATCAATAATCAGCTCCCAGGCTGGGCATGGTGGCTCATACCTATAATACCAACAGTTTGGGAGTCTAAGGCAGGAGGATCACTTGAGCCCGGGAGTTCAGGACCAACCTGGGAGACATGGTGAGACCCATCTCTCAAAAAAAAAAAAATAATTAGACGGGGATGGTGGCAGGTGTCTGTAGTTCCAGCTACTTGGGAGGCTGAGGTGGGAAGATCACTTGAGTCAGGAAGTTAAAGGCTGCAGTGAACCATAATTGCACCATTGCACTGCAGCCCGGGTAACAGGGCAATTACCAGCTCTGCAGGCAATGCTTGCAGGCCTTTCTAAGGTTCTGCTCACTGTGCAGCCACAGGGCTTGTCAGCCTCTGGGTCCAGATGCATGACAGGACAGGGCAGTGACCACCATGTACCGAAGGCTTCCATGTGCCAGGTCCCGTACTTGGAATTGTTATACTTCTTAGCCATCAACTGAGGAGGGATGGAGACAGGAGGGGGAAAGAAGGGAAGGGAGGGTGGAATAGATCAAGGAACCCATTCTCTGCAGAAGTCCTTTGTCCAGTTTGGAGACTGGTTTTCATCAGGCACACCTGTTTCCATTCTCTGACTCAGATGCCCTATCACCAACCCCACTGCCCCAAACCCAATGTGAAATGAATACCTATTGTTAGTCCTATCTGTATATCTGACCTGAAACATGACAACCTTTAAGGCAGTGGTTCTCAAGCAGGGGCAATTTTGCCCTCCCTATCCCCAGAAAAAATTTGGCAGTGTCTACAGATACATTTTCTGTTGTTACGGTTTTAGAGAGATCATGAGCTCCTACAGGGTAGCGGTCCATGATGCTGCTAGACATTGTACAATGCAAGGACAGTTCTCACAATAGAGAATTATCTGGCTCCAAATGTCAATAGTGTTAAGAAACTCCGCTTGAAGGAAAAACCAGCCCCACACACCTCACTTAACTCACTAAGGTTAACAAATGGGCAGTTTGCCAAATGCCATGGATTAAAAAGCGCTACCTTGAGTGACTCTTTTTCTACGGCCCGACACATTTCTGTACAATTTAGCAAGTAAAGAGTCCTTTCAAGAAATGATTCTTCGTTATTTGTTGCTGGATCATCATCATTTCATTCAGTCATCCACGCATTCATTCAACACACACTCACTGAGCTCCCTCTTACACTGGTGACAGACTCCAGGGATAGAAGATGAACAAGATGAGGCTCCATCCATGCTCAAGTTTAAAGTGTGTGTATTAGGGTTTGGGGGACAGATGTGTTAGTAAATAATTACAGTGATGTTCCAGGTAAAAAGTTCTCATGAGATGCATGGGGGTGGGGCCGCAGAGCGGGGGTGTGCTCAGTATTTCTTATGGGAGGCCTCAGAAAACTGCCCTATTTGGCCATCACCACTTTTTGGGTTCCACTTACAAGGGTCACTTCTGACGCCTCCCTATATGGAGTAGAGGGAGAGTGGTAATAAGCAATTTGCCCTCAGTGACCTCCCTCCATTAGGAAGATGCCTATAATTCCCCTCGAGGGGGAGCTTCTAATGAATAAAAAATTATTTGAACACACTTAGATTTCAGAATCAAATGTCTGACCACCCAGAGTCAAACAGAAGGAAAGCAGGGCTCCAGAGGCTGGGAAATATTCCAACCAAAGTAGGTCAGTTTCACTCCTATTTATTACAGGCGTTCTCAGCCAAGAAGTGTGAGATATAAGGTCTACAGAAGCCATAAAGTAATCCAAGGGCCACAACTTATACACAGAAAACCATCTTATGATTATGTAAGACAGTAATGTGCCATGGCTCATGCCTCTAATCCCAGCACTTTGGGAGGCAGAGGCAGGCGGATCACCTGAGGCCAGGAGTTTGAGACCAGTCTGACCAACATGGAGAAACCCCATCTCTACTAAAAATACAAAAAACTAGCTAGGCATGGTGGTGTATGCCTGTAATCCCAGCTACTCAGGAGACTGAGGCAGGAGACTCACTTGAACCTGGGATGCGGAGGTTGCAGTGAGCTGAGATCGCGCCATCGCAGTCCAGCCTGGGCAACAAGAATGAATTCCGTCTCAAAAAAAAAAAAAAAAAGAAAAGAAAAAAGAAAGAAAGAAAGAAAAAGAAAAAAAGGAAAAAGAAGGGGCATAACAGACAGAGCCCTGGATGGTTGGGAATCAAGAGACCTGGGTGCTAACCTTAGTGGGTTAAGTGGGGTGTGTGGGGCTAGTAGAGCTGCTAGTCCTGGCTCTGCTACTAACTTGCTGATGTCGGGCAGCTCCCTTCTCTCTGAGGGTCTCAGTGTGCTCATTTTTAAAATAAGGGATTGGGGCCAGAGCCTAATGAAGCATCCTTCCAAGGTACACTGAAGACTTAAACCAAGGGAAGCCTCTCATTTTCCCCTTCCACTTATTCCTGTGATAATCCAGGAATTTTCTTGAGACAAGAATGCAGACTGAACCTCAGTCCTGCACTTGAGGTACCAGTTATGACAGTCTCAGAGTCACTGCAAATACTTAAGAAGGAGGCTGGGAGGGTCCCAAGGAAGGAGCTATTGCCTCTCCTACCCCTAGCCACGGAATAACACACCTCCAGGCTCTACCTGGCTTGACACTGTCCCCAGTATCCCAGTTGGCATTTCTCCAAACTGGGAGTCGAAACTCATGAGTGCATGCTGTTGCTCTAGCATCTTCCAAGGCCAGCACTGCCACTGAAGAGAGGAGGCTCCACCGTGGAAAGGGAGTTCCAAGCAAGCTCCAAATTGCACTCATCCCAACTACTGCTGCTGAAAGTCTTGGGGCTACCAGAAAAATGAGCATCTCCTGAGTGTCAACATTGGGAGCATTGATTTTCCTTATAATCCAACCGGAGGGGACTACGGGAAGACAAGGAGGTTGGACACCAGGAGACTTGCCCAGGACAGAGATCAGAGACTCAACTGGGTCCCCAAGCACTTTCCCTAGGAGCTTCTTGGAACAGACACCTTGGGGACCAGTTTGGAATGCTAGTGGGAAGGGATGATTCTGGAATCTGGCCCCCACCTCTAACCCCCACTCCCTCCCCATTCCTTCCTTTCTGCTGGTCTGGGTGGGGCCACTCTCTTTATCACAGATCCCAGAGCTCCGAGAGGCCGGAGACTCCCAGGAATTTCTGTAGGAAAGAAAAACAAACCACCCATCCTGCCGCTATTATTATTAGTAGTAGTATTTTCCTCCTCCAGCCGCTTGCCAGGACCTGGCTTTGGGGAACAGCAGCACCCAGCAGCCACCAGACACGCAGACATTAGGGAGCCGCGTCCCACACGAGAGGGTGTGGGGAGAGTGGCAGACGGTCCCATCGCAGACCCGGAAGCTCTTGCCGGAGCTCCCTTCAGGTTTTCCCATCTGCAGCCCGTGAGTGTGAAAATGTCAAGGTTTGGGGGCAGACTGATACTGATGTGGGTTGCAATCCTCTTCTTCTGACTTGGAGCAAGAATTGTTATTCCCCCTCTCATTTCCTTTCCTTGTCTATAAAGTGAGGATGGTAATAGCAGCCTCGAAAGGTGATTGAGAGGTTTCAAGGAAAGATTGGAGGCAAAGCGCCCAGGACACAATAGGCACTGCCCGGGGCGGCTCCAGAATTTCCGTCTAGGAGTGTCTCAGAAGCCAGGCTAGAGGAAGGGGTGGGTGGGGGGCACGGGGATTCATCTTGGAGCTGCCTTCGCGTGGCGCGCACAAGGTTTTTCTTTGGGAAGGGGTCCCTGCGGAGAAGAGCTGGGAGAGATTAATGTTGGGAGGATTGACAGGGAAGAGTCCCCATTCCTCAGCGGAAGATCTGCTAGTCCCCTCCACCCGCATCCTGCCAAGGCCGGAGAAGCGGCGAGACTGTCGCTCCCTGGGTCCCCTAGCCTTCAGAAGGGGGCAGTACTCACCGAGTGCGCGGCGCAGACGAGCAGCACCCGCAGTAGTAGCTGCTGCAGCGGCGGCGACAGGTGGGGACGCATCGTGCCCGCACGTTCCCCGAGGGCGCCCCGACGTCCACCCGCCCGTGCCCTTTGCCCACTCGGGAGTTCAGCGCCCCGCGCACGATCCCGGGCTCCGGCCGGCCGCTGCGCCCAGAGGAGCCATGGCTGAGCCACCCGACCTGCGGCGGGCCCGGGGACTGCTCCTCCTCGGACCAGGTGGCCGCGCGCGCTCAGCAGCCCAGCCCATTGATTAGGACGCGGCGGCTCCGGCGCGCTTCCTCCACCCGGCGGGGGACTGGCTGGGGGCCGGCGCGGAGGCCAGCAGGGGAGGAGGCAGAGGGAGGGCGCGGGGGCCGGAGTAGGCTCCCGCAGTCTGGGCCCAAGCTGGAGGAGGCCAGGAGAGGGCACGCTGGCTTAGTCTACCACGCGGCAATCCCGCACTACCCCAGGTCCAGAAAGAGCACTGTTTCTGGAGTCCACGGACCGAAGGCGCAAGCTCGCTAGGGGGTCGGTGGGCAACTTAGGTCACCTTTGTAAGCCTCGGCTTTCTCAGCCCTAACAACACATCTGAGAATACCCACTCTCAGACTGAAAGTTGTGACACAGTCAAGGCCCATTGCATCTATTCTCCCCAGACAGCTACTTGCACTTTATTTCCGATTTTCTGTATTTTTTTCTTAATTATTGAAGTCATTAGCTCCCATTCCATGAAGTTTCACTCCGATGAGCTCCTCCTTTGATGATGACCAAGGAAGATCTGTGGTATACTCAGGCATCTGGGGACTGTCCTGAGGATGAACCGCCTGGGAAGCTATTTAAGCCTCAGGCAGATAGTCCCAGTAGCCCACTCCAAGGGTGCTCCCTATCCTGGAGTACAAGGCGCCCCAGATGGCCTTTTTTTTACTGTCACATAAAAAAGAGGGTTTCACCATGTTGCTCAGGCTGGTCTTGAACTCTTGGGCTCAAGAGATCCTCTTACCTCGGCCTCCCAAAGTGCTGGGATTATAGGCATGAGCCACTGAGTCCAGCCCTAGATGGGTCTTGTAAACTCAAGTTTTCTTTGTCTGCACTGGTGCCTACTCCCTTCCCTCTTCTCTCTCCCCCTTTCTTTATCTTTCTCCCAGGCACTTGAAGTACATCAGCTCATTTAATTCTCCCTCAAACCCCTAGGTGATATGATGCCCATTTGACAGAGGAGGGCATTGAAGGTGGAGGAGGTTTCATTACATGTCTGGGTACTGCAACTCAGAGGCTCAGACAGGAAAGCCTGGATCTACCCTTCCATGGCTGACCTGACTCTCTGTAACTGGCCTCTACTCAGACGGCCATGCAGCTAGTAAAGTAACAATGTGCTCTTGTCCTTAGCAGCCTTCCCTACCAGAAGAGACTGTTAATAAATCAAGGCTGGTAAATCCCAGAAGAAATAAAAGGGAGGAAAATCCATTCAGCTTCTAGGTCCAAAATCAATGCTCAGTACACATCAAACCTAAAGTATACATAATCACCAACTTCCTTCTAGAAACTCTTTCTACATAAATACTCACCCAAGGGCCTAATGAAATGTGCAAGGATGTTTGCGGAAGCACTGTGACAGTGGCAGGAAATGAGATGATATATGGGGAGAGGGAACCACCCTTATTTCTTTCTTTCTCATGGGCAGCAGTCATTACTATAATGCTCCTGACTTGTTTCTACCCCTTCACCCTCTCTCTGTCTGTATCCCTCTCTGTCACGCGCACCCAGACACATGCATGCATGTATACACAGGTGAGACCAGTTTACATGACTGATGCATTCAGAATAAGGAACTGGCATGAGTTCGGTCCCCTCCTCTCTCCTTCCTTTCACAGTGTGCCCCGCTACAGAGAACCTGTAACTGGATTTCCCTGGGCCAGGCTGTGATCGGTGGTCGAGGCTCTAGTGGAACAGGTCCAGTACCACCAGTGACAGGGTGGTGGTCTCTCTAATTCTGGGGTTTAGTTAGGAAACCGCTTGCCCACAAGTACAAACCACATTCCGCAATACTGACTTTATAAAGTGGTATTTGGCCCCATCTGTCTTGATCTTATTTCTCAATTGGTTCAAGATTCAGGCTGGAAAGAAAAATGTTATTTCCTAGGCTCCTTGAACCTCAGCATCCTAAATGTCCATCGCAAAGGGCGTGAGGTAAGGATTTGCAGTTTTTACTATACAGACTTCTGTGTTGTTTGAATATTTTCTGTAACAATGCTGTGTATGGCTGTTTGGGGTTGAAATAAATAAAAAGAAAACAACACAAAAATGCGATCCGTGCTTTATACCAGAGCCTCATGATATCTGATGAAAAAGCAAAACAACATTAGTTCTGGGCAATTCAATAAATTTCTGGCCTGTAGCAAGCCATTCTTGCTTAAACGGGAAGCTCTGCCTCTCGGAGAGTTGAGAAAAGGGATTGAAGTGCCCCTTGAAAGGTCCTTAAAACCTGCCTGAAACAACAGTTTCACAATAGGGGTAGAAGGGAAGAGGTAGGGAAACTAACCATATATTTACCACCTATCGTATGCTGGGGAGTCTGTTAGGAAGCTCGGGTGTGTTATCATATCCAGTCCTCCAAGACCATATAAGAGATGGGAACTTGAGGCTTAGGAAAGATAAATGCTTGCCTCTATCAGCACAGCTAATAAGGGGAGAAGCCAGGATTTGAATCCAGGACTGAGCCCAAGCCTGTGTCGTGAAGGAAACCAAATATTTTGCCCCAAAATATACTTATTTGACATACTTTGAGATGACTGTTCGGAGGGCCTCCAAACAGAAGCGGCCCTGCAAAGCTGTCTTTTATTGGGGAGATTGCATCTGGAGACAGAACTCTGCACTGATGCAGCCAGGCTGTCTTTGTGGAACCTCCCCGTGTCCAGATCTAAGAAAGGTTAACTGAGAGTTAGACACCTTAACGGTCTGAAAGACACACACACACACACACACACACACACACGCACCATTTGTCCTCTCTCAGGCCTGCTACCTGTGAGGTTTCATCTGCATAACAAGCCCAGCTTTACCAGCCAGGCCTCCTCTTCTCCACCACCCCCCAACCTATTTTGCCACACACCATAAGCCCCCATTCTTCCTGTAACTTCAAGATGGTATATGAAAGTGTCCGCCCCCTGGCCATTTCTTTGAGTTCTTGTATTTTGAAAGACTCCTGTGCACATTTTGAAATTTGCATGCCTTTTTTCCTATGAATCTGCCCTTTTTTTCAGTTGATTTTCAGTGGAACTTCAGAGGGCAAAGGAGAAGTTTTTCCTTGGTGCCTACAGCTCTTTACACAGTACTAGGATTCCTCTCCAACATGGAGATGGTCTCCTTACACTTAGGGCTTGACAAGCTCTTTTGTGCACATCTTCTTATTAATTAAAAGAGCTCTGTGAGGTAGGTAGGGGCCAGCAGGCAGGGGCCTGGCAGGAGAAGGAGAAACTGTTGCTCAAATGGTTTAATCAAAGGGAGTTTAATGAAAGGACTATGTGCAGGGCGTAGGCAGGAACCAGCAAGGGATGGTGAGGTGGAGGGATCAGCAACAGGAGGTCTGAAGGGTGATGAAGACTCTCCTTGACTAAAGTTTAGTCAGGCTCCTCTAGCCCTCTTCCCAACTAAGCCTCGACCTTGGCTCCCCATCCTGTTTCCAGTTTCCCTAGCCCAGTCTCGGTAAGGATCCTGTGAAGTAAGTTTAGGAAGAACTCCTACTCCACTCTTGATATCTCATCACTTTTGATATCTGCTTCAGTTCCTCATTTTCTACCTTTGATATTTAAGCCCTTGGTCTGCCTTTAGCAAGAATCCTATTTAGAAGGTTTACAAGAATCCTGCCAGCCTTGATATCTCCTCTTAGTAATTTTCCATCCACTGACCCTTACCGTGCTCCTTGGCTGTAAATCCTCACTTATCCTGGTTGTATTTGGAGTAGAGCGATTGCTCCTCCTCACTGCAAAGCTCATGTTGCTATAGTCTTGAAGGAAATCATCCTTACCATTTTAGCAAGTGTCGGAGTAACTTTTTCTTTAACAAGGGACAAAGAGCGAAAGCAGTGCTTCTAAAAGCTGGAAAGAGTTGTTCTTGGGAGAGGGGTCACCTGTAGGAGCTGTTGGGGCTCAGAAACTCTTACCCCAAAATATGGCGTTTGGACATGCTGAACTGAAGAAGGCTTCAGGTCTCTCTGACCTTCCCCTCTACACCCCCGCCCCCACCCTGCTAACCCCTGTCTCTCCCAAAGCATAGGATGAAGTTTTTCCCTCAAGTTCCTTCATCTGCCTAAAGTCAGGGCCCACCAAGAACCATTGTTTTTCTTCTCCTCCCTGGTGTCTCATCATCTATTGCAGAAAAGAAGACCAAGAATGTAACCACACCTGAAGAGACCCTTTTACAAGATGTTTGTGTCTCAGACACATTCAATTCCAAAGGAAGCTATTTACCAGTTAATCTCTGTTCCCCATCCATTCATTCTTCTTAGAAGTCATGTTGCCCCTCAACAGAATGACCCTTCTAGCCCACTCCATAACCTGTATTGCCGCAATCTAAGCCCCCCATTCTTTCTGTAACCTCAAGATGGTATTGAGAAAACTGTTATTTGAGGAATGCAAATCCTTTTAATCATCAGGCCCAGAAAGACATTAAAATGAGACCATATTCACATCTTCCTCCCCACTTTGACCTATGTATTTATCTTTATCTTTTTTTCTTTTCTTTCTTTCTTTTTTTGTTTTTTGAGATAAAGTCTGTCTCTGTCGCCCAGGCTGAAGTGCAGTGGTGCCATCTCAGCTCACTGCAACCTCCTTCTCCCAGGTTCAAGCACTTATCTTGCCTCAGCCTCCTAAGTAGCAGGGATTACAGGTATGTGCCACCACACTTGGCTAATTTTCATATTTTTAGTAGTGATGGGGTTTCACCATGTTGACCAGGATGCTCTCGAATTCCTGGCCTCGAGTAATCCTCCCACCTTGGCCTCCCAAAGTGCTGGGATTACAGGTGTGCGCCACCATGCCCGGCCTATGTATTAATCTCTTGAAATCACTTGCTATTACCACAAATAGCTACAAATTAACCTAATAATGCCACACTGGACACTATAACCCATACACTATAGCTTACCATGTATAACCAAACACTAATCAATGTTATTCCTAATCAATGTTTAACTAATCAATGTTAAACCAATGAGAATTCCTAACAAACAACTTTGCATCAGCCCATTCCCTGTCCCTCTTTTCTGCCTTTAAAAATTCACCTGTAATGCTAATTCAGAGCAATTTGATTCTGCGCTCCTGGATTGCAGTCCTCAAGCTTGGCCCAAATAAATGCTCTACTTGTATTAACTTTGCCTCAGCTTCTTCCTTTTAGGTTGACATATCTGGCATATGTCGGCAGGATTCAGCGTGACTCCCCCAGACCAGCTGGTGTCTCTCTCCGAAAGCGGTACTTGGTACCAGCACAAACGTTCCCTCTTCAGAAGCCCCACTGGGTGTTTCAGATGTTCTCCTACATTCGGACCTCCTACTCTTTGGTTGGTGATTAGACTTTTTGGGGGCTGTTTTTCAGACCCTCTCTTTCCTTTAAGAGTGAGGGCTTCAGTCCGTCTTTGGACAGGAGGTTTAGGTGAAGAGCACTGCAGAGAATGGCTTTTTTTCTGCCTCTGTCTCAGGACTGGGGTCAAAGTTTTTCTGCCTGTGTCTCACAGCGGAGGTTTGGGTCAAAGGATTGGCATTAGGCACCTGCGGTCTTGCTTTACCTAGCATACTTTAAACATTGTAGCTGCTTCCCTGTTTTTGAAATTCGGGTTTGATTTTGCATTTGTGACCAACTCCTTTGAGTTAACCAGCAGCTGGCTTTGTGTACAACACTCATGGGGCACTGTCTTGTGGATGTCTAGGAAAGGGGACCCGCCTAATCCAGGATGGTCATAAGCAACTGTGACCACAAGAAAAAGTGGAGGGGGAATCTCTTGAAATACCTAAAGTAATTTATTTGCACACACAATCGGAAAAAACGGTCTGTAGAACCAGACCACTTAAATGGGGGACTTGCCCCCAGTGGCACCCAAAAGCCTTCTAAAACAAATTCTGAGAAAAATTGCCTTTCATTCAGGAGGCAAACCAAAGATGTCCATCATCAACACCTGAAGAAGTTCCCCAGGTCTTTGAGCCCTTTCCTGAAATTCCTACTGTGGCAGTTCCAGAGTCACTATGAACCGCATCTGGTTCTGAACCGTTCTGTGCCCAATTAAAAAGACCACTCAATGAACAAGATGAGTCTCCAAAACACAACTTTGTTGCCTAGCTGACAATTGCTTAGGGTAATAAAACAGGTAATTAAAAGATTAATAGTCTTTTAAAGGGGGAAATGGATGAAAATAAAAGTGCTGAGCTTATAAAAATGAGGTTCCAATGAATCTTCCCTGCACCAGAAGTAATCACTGACATTGATGTTGAAATGCTAATATCCAGGGAATGTGCTATGCAAGATCAGATCTGAAACAAGTTAAAAATCCTTTAAATGCGGCCAGGCATGGTGGCTCACGCCTGTAATCCCAGCACTTTGGGAGATCCAGGCGGGTGGATCACCTGAGGTCAGGAGTTCAAGACTAGCCTGACCAAAACATGGAGAAACCCCATCTCTACTAAAAATACAAAATTAGCCACGCGGGTGGCACATGCCCGTAATCCCAGCTACTTGGGAAGCTGAGGCAGGAGAATTGCTTGAACCCAGGAGGCAGAGGTTGCAGTGAGCCGAGATCATGCCATTGCACTCCATCCTGGACAACAAGAGTGAAACTCCATCTAAAAAAAAAAGTCTAAAAATCAATAAATTAATTAAATTAAAAATTAAAACAATCCTTTAAATGCTCAAACTACCTGCTTTGTATCATCTGGAAGATTTGCCAAAAGAAAAAGGAAACGAAGTAAATAAAAGCACTCCATCCTGTGGTCTAGGAGCAAGGATCTGGAATCTGGAGCTGTCCCTGCTATGGCCGATGTTCAATCCTGGTCGGGGAACCAGTTCCTTTTGGTTTGATGTTTGCACGACTTTTGACTTTTAGCGATATTGCTTTGCCACTTGGGAGGGTGTCTTTGGGAAAAAAAGATTCAAAAGTCAGAAATATCAGCCTTTTGTCCTGGCTAAAATCTAATCATAAGAGATTTGAAAGGAATTTTTATAAAAGGAGCTCTATGGCCAAACTGTTAAACACACACACACACACAGCAGAAAAAAAAATTTGCTTTTTCTCTTTGGATCTTGTTTTTTGGATTTTTTTTTCCAGTGGACCGAAATTATGTGCTTGGTCCTTGTGTTTACTTCCCTTCTTAAGGATTGTTCTTTTATTTGCTTCTACTCCTCCCTATTCTTTCTTTCTCTTTGCTGCCTTCAGTACCACAGGAAGAATCTAGGGTTGACATCTAATGATGTCAGAAAGAATTTAGGGTTGACATCTAACACTTTAAGGAACACAGGAAAAGTACCACTGCCCCCTTTTGGTGGTCTTCTGTCTTCCTGTAGAGTCTAAAGAGTTGTAAACAGATTTTTCTCATGTCCAAAACTCTACTCTCTTTTGTGTTGTGTTACCTGATCTCTTTGGCTTTTGGGGATACCAGAGATTGCTTTGTAGTGTGAGAGAGAACTTGACCTTGGTGTGTGTGATGACTGGCAACAGCTGCAGTTCTGGAGGTGGCCGAGAGCACTCGTTTATAGTAAATGGTTATTACTACAGGAGGCTACTCATTTCTTTGTGTTTAGATAAGAAATGCATAGTTTAAACACTTATAATGTTTTGTAGCAAAGTGCACTCTGAAAGTGTTGCATGTGCTTCCCTCCTTTTGGGGACCTGGAAATCAATATAAAAGTGAGATCCTCGATCTTTAAGGGTCTAAATGTTCTGCCTTCAGTTGTGCCTGCTTTGCACATATTTAAATCATTAGGCGCTAAAAACTGTAAATGCTTCATTGGTCCTGTTTCTTAATGGACTCCACCCTGATCCCAGTGGTCCAGCTGGAAAACAGACACTAGATTAAAAGCTACCTATCTAAATAAACTTGATCTCTTTATAAAATTCTATGGTAAATTCCTATGATTTTGTATTACTTTGACATCCATTTTTAACCTTCCTCTAACACACCCAAACTCCTTGAAAAGCTTAAATTCTCTCTGTGTGTGTTTTTTTGTGTGTGTGTGTTTGGAATGTAAATTGCTACCTTGCTTTCTCTAAAATTCAGTGAGTGCTTGGACCATGTGGGACAAATAACCTTTAACTTGTTCCATTTACAAAGGCATAGTTTGAATCCAGCCATCCTTTTAAACTGGTGAATTTTACTTGTCTTGTGGCCAAAATTATAAAATCAATACTATAAAGATTTTGTGTCTATCTGTATCTTTACATGTATGTGTATATGTCTGTCCATAGACTGTCTACATGAGTATCAAATTTACTTATAAATAAATGAGTACTCATAAGTAAATAAGCTCAAATGCTTTTCAAGTCCACATGACTTTAATAATCTTCAGCAAATAAAGAGTTTCAATACTGTTGGTAAAATAAAATAGAAATGCCTTCAGATATTAATTTAGACATTTTTGCCTGGGTTTCTATTATAAACTTTCCAGAAGGTTTATCATATCTCTGCTAGATGTTTTTTTCAATCCCCTGGGTTTACCAGGAACTGCTTTTGATCTTCTGTCTTCTGTCTATAAGGGGACACATGGATTTGGGACCTTTGCCCATAGACACTCAGCTGAGACCCTAGAAAATAAGGCCAGACAAAAATGTGGGTTGTACTAACAAAACTTTCCTTTTTTTTTTTTTTGAGCTGTCTCCCCTTATGTGTCCTTGGTTAAGTCATAACCTTCATTACAGCTTACTGGCTTTGGTAAGTCACTTAAAAGGTAACTTTTGTTTAAAACAAAAAAAGTCCAAAAGTCACAAATATCAGCTGTGTGTCCCAGCTAAAATCTGATAATAAAATATTTAAAAGGAATTTTTTAAAATAGCTCATTAGTCAAAAGTTTACTTAAAAGTTTACCTTCAAAGGGCAAAAGGGAAAATTTCCCTTGACCCCTACAGTTAGGCACAGCTAGTAGGACCAAAGCTCTGCTCTTCTGGAAGCCACAGTTAAGGGAATCCAAGGCCTGAGTAGCCCTCTGGAAGTTCACTGAACAATCAACTCACAAAGTACAAGTTAATTGCAGAAAGGCATGCAAAATTTATTAACATATTTACAGAGAACCACAGAGTGATTGCCTACTCCCCAAGAGAGTACAGAGGCTTATATATCATCTTGAGGTTACAGAAAGAGTGGGGACTCAGAACATAGCCAAAACCAGGTTTTGGTGGTAAATCAGATGATAGTGGCAAGACAGGATGTAAGAGGGAGAGAAGAGGAGGCTTGGCTAGCAAAGTGGTCATGTTATGTGGATGAAACCTCACAGGAATTTCTATGGAAACAAAAGAAAAACAAAGGTTAATGGTTAGAACAAACTATAGTCTATAGTTTTATCTATCATTTTTCCTTCAATTGAAAACAACTTTTAAAGTGCTCTAATTAGATAAAATTACTTTCCCTTCAACAAAAAACCACACTTTCATGCTTTAATAAGCTCACCAAGAAATTTAGCAAGTATCAAAAATATCATAGAAGCAGCAGTTTTATGATCTCCAAGTTGAAGGTCTCTAGTCTCAGAGACCTCCACATTTCTAGTCTAAACCTGTCTGACCAATACACCCAGGCAAAGAATGTCTAAATTAAATTGTAAAGATATTTTTATTTTATTTTACCAAAAATTTGAAAACTCTATTTACCACAGGTTACTACAGTCACATGAACTTGAAAAGTATTTGTGCTAGTTATTTAATTTATGAGTGCTCACTCATCTTTAAGTTAATTTGGTATCATGTGTAGATAATATATAAACATATGTATAGACATATACATGTATGTAGACACAACATGTAACATACACATGCACACATGTATGTATTTTAAAACCAAAGAGATAAAGGAGTTTAATGTAAAAGAGAGTAGTGCTTTAGGCTTGAGAGAAATTTGTCCATTTATAACATATGAAGTTTCATGAGATAAAACAGAGATTCCTTCCAAAAAGAGGAGTCTATGTCACCTTTTCTGTTTTCCTTCAGGAACCTCAAGCTATTAGAAACTGTTTTGTGTCCCCTCATGTGGCATCAAAGGTGGCAAGAGGGAGGGACAGACAGAAGTAAATAGAAAAACAGACATGGGCAGTACATAGAGTTAACAGGGATTTAAGAAGAAAAGAATTCAGTCAACTAAGAAGTTTCTACAGAGAGAGAACAGAAGCCTTTAAACAATATGTATGTATACATATGCAGCCTAAATACCAGTTTTAATTACATAAACTTTTTATTATTGAGCTCTTTTAAAAAATCCTTTTTAATATTTTATTATGAGATTTTAGCTGGGACATACAGCTGATGTTAATAGCTTTTGAACTTTTTTAAAAACAAAGTTACCTAAGTGACTTCCCAAAGCCAGTAAACCTTAATGAAGGTTATGACTTAACCAATGATACACAAGGTGTATCTAAAGAAGTGCGAAGCAGTCCTTACAAGATCCAGAACCACCCTAAAGACAACTCAAAAAAAAAAAAAAAAGGAAAATTTTGTTAGTACAACCCATATTTCTTTCTGACCATATTTTTTAGGGTCTCAGCTGAGTGTCTACAGACCAAGGCCCCAAATCCCTGTATTCCTTTACAGACAGAAGACAGGAGATCAAAAGCTGTCCAAGGAAAGGGAAAGGATCAATAACAAATGAGTACCCCAAACCAAATTTTATAAATGTTTCTTCTCCTGGGCTAAAGAACTTAAATTTGCAGGGACTGGTGCTCTGGCTGGGAATTAAACCCAGGCTGCAGCAGTGAAAGTGCTGATCCCTAGTCACTAGATCACAAGCTGGAATGGCATTTAATGTTGATACCATAGGGAATCCAAAGCAGGAAGTTTGAGGATCCAAAGGATTTTTAACTTTGTTTTTGGTCAGATTTTTGCTGTCTCATTTAGTAAAGAGAATTTTTAAGGCTAGCCATGACCCCATTTTGCGTCTTTCCCTTGTTTGGATCTTATCAATTGTTTAGAATAAAAGATCTCTAAAATTTCTTTTTAAACTTAAGAGTCTTTCTAATTAAAAGATCCATCTTTTGGGCACTGATTAATTTTCAACGGTGTATTTATTCCAAAAGCAACTCAATCCAATACGCTTTTCAGAGAGGAAGCAATCCTCCTGCTCCCCAAAAAATTCAGTCCCATGAATAGGCTGAGATAGCAAAAAACTCTTGCTGCCACAGATGGTTAAGAATAGTGTTTGCCTCCAGTAACCCACAAATTTGTGGAGGGTTCACCAGTCACAGACTCTGTGACACTGTGTAGGTCCTCCTGGGACTGGACTTTCCCCACAATAAGGGTTGGTTGAGACAACAAAAGCCACTTATGGGTGGGACTTAAGACAAATTCTCCCAAGAGCTTGACATACTCACAGCAAAAAGTCTCAGGTCCGGCCGGGCACGGTGGCTCACACTTGTACTCCCAGCACTCTGGGAGGCCAAGGCAAGCAGATCACCTGAGGTCAGGAGTTTGAGACCAGCCTGGCCAATATGGCAAAACTCCATCTCTACTAAAAATACAAAAAAGTTAGCCAGGCGTGGTGGCGGGCACCTGTAATCCCAGCTATTCAGGAGGCTGAGGAAGGAGAATCGCTTGAACCCGGGAGGCAGAGGTTGCAGTAAGCCGAGATCGCACCACTACACTCCAGCCTGGGCAACTCCGCCTCAAAAAAAAAAAAAAAAAAAAAAAAAAAGTCTCAGGTTCTCAGCCATTTTCAGGCTGGCCCCCTGAGAGGACCCAAAAATTATGCCCCCCGGGGTGGCAGAGACCAAGAGAGAGTGCTCCCACGTGGCCACAAGTCAAGCTTTCAAGGATATAAACAAGATGAGAGGGGACTTTATCTGGTAGTCCTCTTTATGACAACACAGAAAGACAAAAACAAAGACTCTTTCTGGGGAAAAGGGATCAAATGATATGAATATTCATACCACAAAGTACCAAAAAGTACACTAGACCAAGACTAGTCACACAAAGACTTTTCTCTCTCCAATAAAAATTTTGCAGAGGAAACAACGATTTTTACTGTCTGCTTGACCTAATTGCACAGAGAGAGAAGCTGGGAGCCAGACTGGTAAGAAATTCTGATCCTTACACCTGCTGATCAGGTTCTGGATTCCCTTCACTATGGCTTCCAGAAGAGCAAAGCGACTTTGATGATTCTCCTCACAGAGCCAGACTGTTGGGGCCAAGGGAAACATTCCCCTTTACCCTCAGAAGGATCACTGAAAAATCAACTCACAAAAAAACAGATTAATTGGAGAAAACACATACAAATTTATTTAGTGAGTATACATAGGAACCTTTAGAATGAAGACCCAAGCTACCAGGGAAATTGTCCACTTTTATGCTCAGGTTCAGTATGGACAGCCGTGTAGAAATATGATTGGACAAAAAGGGTCTGAACTCACGTTAACAGACTGAGTGGAAATGCCCAGCAAGGCCTATCTACATAGATTCTTCTGGGCCTCTCTGAGCAGCATTCCTTCCTCCTGGGTACAGGGCAGAGAGTCCTCTCCAGAATGGAGGTCCTATGACCTACAGTCATACGAGGTCAGATGGTTTCTTTTTTTTTTTTGAGACGGAGTCTTGCTCTGTCACCAGGCTGGAGTGCAACGGCACGATCTCGGCTCACTGCAACCTCCACCTCCCAGGTTCAAGCGATTCCCCAGCCTCAGCCTCCCATACCTGGGATTGCAGGCACCTGCCATCACGCCCAGCTAATTTTTTTTTTTTTTCTGTATTTTAGTAGAGACGGGGTTTCACCATGTTGGCCAGGATGGTCTCAATCTCCTGACCTCGTGAACCATCCGCCTCGGCCTCCCAAAGTGCTGGGATTACAGGGGTGAGCCACCGCGCCCAGCCGAAGTCAGATGATTTCTTTATGGCCAGTTTTTATACAGAAAGGCAGAGGAAAAGTTAGAGTAATATTTTTTGGTTTTGTGGTTGGCTTTGGGGAAAAGGGGTTCTGGTTTCTATGATCTGCGCTAGGGAAAAGGACCAGTTTCAGTGGCTGGCCTTTGGAGAGAACAGGACTGAGAGAAAGGTGGGCAAGAGAAGGTCAGAGAAAAACTTTTGCTTCTGAGGCCTTCATTTTGGGCTATTGTTTTCTGAGTCTCAAAATCATGTATATTCCAAAATAGCCATAAAAGAGGAACTGAAATGTTCCCAACACACAGAAATGGTAAATACTCAAGGTAATGGACACCCCAAAGACCCTGACTTGATCATTACGTGGTCTAAGTATGTCACAAAATGTCACCCGTACTCCATAAATATGTACAAATATTATGTATCAATAAAAACAAAATCAGAACAAAACAGAATAAGGAATCCTTTCTCTGCGTCTTTGAGATATATGCAAATCTTTTTAAAACCTAAACAAGCCTCTTGCCAGTTTGCATCCCAGGAATGTCTTTCTTGGAGGCCTTAGATCCATCTCACTGAAATGTGAACACCCAGGAGATGATCGCCTGTCTTCCTGTCTCTGTGGGGGTTTAGCCTAGGCATTTGGCTCCTCGTTGTGATTTCCTGCTTCCTACAATTAGGAAATCTGAAATATTTTCTTTTTCTATTTGATAAAGACAATTACATGTTTATAAAAGGTTATATCTGCCTGGCCATATAAAAGGGTGAGGTTTCTGTCTGTCTTGACAAACTCCTGTGGATTGCCAGTGATGCACATCACAGTCTGGCTTGATGCTTCTTCCATCATAAAATAGTTTCATTGTTTTCCTCATTTTGTGGAGCAGATTCACCAGGTTGACAGAAGATCTTACTTTTAATTACTTTTCCAATTATGACTTATGTTTCTTTGCATTTTTCCAACAGCAATAAACACTTGTTGGAGAACTAACTTTCAGTGGATGAGTATTTACTGAACGCCTGTCCCAGGTGCTATGCTAAGACGATAGAGACCTGAGGAAATTGCCTTTGCCAGCCCCGGACCCACATAAAGCCAGGATGCTATGATAGCACCCCTCCCAGGAGGCCCAGAAAGATGACTGAGGCTGGTATTAAAGAATTAAGAGACTTGCGTAATCACGTATTTAGCAAACCTATTGGATGACTGACACTAGCAACTGCAGAATGTATGGTGGATGATATTGCAAATTGTGATAAATTCTATGATAGCATATAATAAGGGACCAGGCCAAGCCGGGAGGATTAATGCATTAGCTTGAGTCGTATCCGCTGTCATTTTTGCAGGTCAAATACATTTGAATATCAACAATGTTGTAAGATCCAAGTTAATGGACATCTGTTGGTTTTGCTGTCCAGACTTCATTCCCCCTTCTTCTGGGATAAGAACATCCTTTCCCCCAATCTCAGACCATGTAACTTGGGTGGGGCTGTCTCCATGAGCAACCCCAAGAGTCAGCACATGACCCTGAATAAAGAGCTTTACCCCATCCCTCAACCAACTAACCACAGTGATTTCTTCAGAGATGGGCACAGGACTCAACGTGGACCAATAGGAGTGGCATCAACAAAACCTATGTGTTGGTATTATGATCAAGCTAAAAGGAAGATGGTAGCCTTTTCCACAGCATGAGGAGATCCTGGCTGAGAATGAAGCCAACTTGGCTGGGGAGAACCAAGAGATGGTGTGGGACAAAATCCTGATACCATCATGTGGCACCTAGATGCAGCTGTGACCGACACTTCTCTCTCTCTTCCCACCCACACCCTCACCCCCTTCCCATATGTTTTGACTGTTTAAATCAATTTCCATAACTTGTAACTGAAAGAGCCCTGACTTATACTTAGGGAAGACTTTCTAGTGAAGTGATCTTTGAGCTGAAGCAGCTGATTTGGGGCCAGGAGTGAGGGTAGGGGGTGGTGAGGGGGAAGGAGAGCTCTGGGAAGGAAGTGAGAAATTGGCTACCCCTGTGTGTCTGGGTCTAAGGTCTTCACCACATGACTGCACAAGTACAATGAACTTGCTCTGCCCCTTTGGGGTTTTGCATAAACCAAACAAAACGATCTGTCCTCTCCTGAATGTCAGCTTTACTGGGAGCTGAGCTAATGTATTATTGATGAGCCGTAAATAATGGGACAAGCATGATTTCCTATTCTGAAGTACAAAGGTATAACACTAACATTTTAATGAGGTTACTATGGCCCAGGCTCACTGTTTACACTCTGGAAAGGTGGACTGGCTTTCTCAGGAAAGCAGGCTTTTCTTTACTTTTCTTAGTTGTCTCCTCCATTTGTCAGCATCCTTTTGAATATTTATATGAATTACTATAACACAGATCGAATAAAAGAGAGCAAATAAGAACCATGCCTGAAAGACATGGTTACTAGTCTTCCCAAGGCCTTATCTTCACTGGTTGGAGCAAAGAAAGGTCAGGTGCACCCCCACCTCCCAGAGACTCCCCACATTTCTGCCTGATAAGGCCTTTGAAATAAAGACAAGAATGTTGACATCAGACAAATCTAGTTTCAGTAGCACTGACTCACACTGGCTTAAACAGCAATTAAGTTGTTTCTTGACTCACATAACGAGAGTGCAGACACAGGGCCTGTTTTCAGGGTGGACTCATGCATGGACCAGCCTCTGTTTGCCTATGGTTCTCTTGGCTCTGCCCTCCTTGGAGTTGGATAACATCAAGATGGTGGCCAGGTGGCTACAGCAGTTCTGCAGCCTCGCATCCACAATTACCCCCAGAAGAACAGAGACTGTGGTATTCGCTCAAAATGTTGACACTTGGTTGGGTGCAGTGTGGCTCACACCTGTAATCTCAGCACTTTGAGAGGCCAAGGCGGGCTGATCACCTGAGGTCAGGAGTTCGAGATCCGCCTGGCCAACATGGTGAAACCCCATCTCTACCCAAAATATAAAAATTAGCTGGTGTGGCAGCACACACCTATAGTCCCAGCTACTTGGGAAGCTGAGGTAGGAAAATCATTTGAACCAGGGAGACAGAGGTTGCAATGAGCCAAGATCGTGCCACTGCACTCCAGCCTGGGCAACAGAGACTCTGTCTCCAAAATAAATAAAAAAATAAATAAAAGATGTTGACACTCCTCCATCCAAAGGTAGAGTCCATGTTTCCTCTTCTTAGACCTAGGTGGGCATTCATAACTGCCTCAACTAATGGATGTGGTGGATGTGATGCTCCATGACTGACTTCCAAGGCTAGGTCATAAAAGGAAATACAGCTTAAGCCTGGCTTTCTCCTGGGACACTTTTCTTTGGGACCTGTGGTCAGGTTGTGAGGAAGTCTGGCCACATATGACTATGTTGGCCAAGAGCCTCATCAGGCTCCCAGCTGACAGCTTTAGGATCAACCACCAGATGAAGCTGTGGGTAGTCAGAATACGCCACCCCAGAATACCCTTTTTGGCATATTTCAAGTTGATTATTTAGAGAACTGCAGAAAGGAATAGTTTTGAAAGCTGTCCTTTTGTAAAGGAAATTTATATCTATCTACGATAGTAAAGTAAATAGCAGATACAAGCAAAGGTTTTTCTCTGAAGCCTCTTTACGTGCCCAAAGATGGATGAAGGTCTGATATCTTCCCAAGACAGAGATTACCACTGGCAATCACCTATTCTTTTGATGGCTGTTACCTGAGAGACCTTATCTGCACAATAAGATAACCTTTGCTCACAGTGCATTTCCTCCTCTCACCCTCCCATAGTTTGTCACCAGCATCTCCCAGGAACATTTAATTCTCTTTTTATAACTCAAAATACTATATAAGCTTCTAGACTTCATTGGGTTATTGGATACTCACCTTCTTGTGATACCTCTGTGCATGTAAATAAATGGGCATGCTTTTTCTCCCCTTAATTTATTTCCTGTTTATTTCAGACCCAAACCTTCAGAGGGGCGAGGGAAAAATTTCCTTTGCCCCTATGATGACTTTAGATGATTCTATCTTCCAGCCTTCATGTCTTCCACCTGGCGCCCCAAACATCCATGGAGCAGAAACAAACCATCTCTGCTGTGTCTTGTCTAAATTTCTATCCCAGAAAAAAAATAAGAAAAAATAAAGAATTATAGTTGTTTCAAATCACTAAGTTTTGGAGTAATATGTTATGGAGCAATAGATAATAAACACAACATAATTTTTAATTCTGCAAAGTAAAACCTATGAACAGCACAGTCAAATGACAAACTGGGAAAAAATTTTGCAACAGTTATCACAAAACAAAAGATGAATGTTTCCAATATATAAAGAGCTCCAACAACTCAATAAGAAAAAGACCAACAGCCAAATGGAAAAATGAGTAAGGGACATGGCTTTACAGAAAAGAAAACACAAATGTCTCCTAAACATATGAAAATATGCTCACCTTCACTCATCATTAGAGAAATGCAAAATAAAACCTCGCTGAAATACTATTTTTTACCATCAGATTGAGAAAAATATAAAGGTTTTATAATATACTCAGTGAGGCTGTAAAGAAACAAACACTCCTATGCATTACAAATAGGAGTAGAAATTAATACAACACCCATGGAAGACAATTTAGCAATAGTTATCAATATTACAAATGCACAGATTTTTCGACTTAGCAATTCAACTTTGGAAACTTTTGCTTCAGATATACTCATATGTATATGAATGGATGTATATATGTGTCTGTAGAAGTGATGTGCACATCTATAAAAATAAGTAAAATGTTGCTTATAAAAGCAAAAGTTCAGGAACAACCTAATATCCAACAATGGGGGACTAGTTAAAGAAATATAGAATATTATGTGGTCATAAAAAAGAATGAGGAGGTACTTCATGTACAGGTATGGTATAATCATTTGGATATATTTTTAAGTGAAGAAAAGGGAGTCACAAAAGTAAGCAATTTGGGTTTTTTAAACAATGGGTAAGCCAGGCACAGTGGCTCACACCTGTAATCCCAGCACTTTGGGAGGCCGAGGTGGGCTTCCCTCAACACTTGAGCCCAGGAGTTCCAGACCAGCCTGGGCAACATAGCCAAACCTCATCTCTACAAAAAGTATAAAAAATTAGGCAGGCATGGTGGTGCATGCCTGTGGTTCCAGCTACTCAAAAGGCTGAAGCCAGAGAATCACCTGAGCCTGGGAAGTCAAGGCTGCAGTGAGCCATGATCGCACCATTGCACTCCAGCCTGGGTAATAAAGAAGACTCTGTCTCAAAAATATACAAATAAAATAAACAAGGGATAAACTTCTTACAAATACAAGCATACACACAATTGCTTTGATATGTATAATATATTCCTATAAAGATAAATTCAAATCTGGTAACATGAGTTACCTCCGGGAAAGAGAACTTGATGGCAAAAGGCAGAGGAAGGAGAGAGATTTTTTACTTCTTGAATTTTGAACCACATGACTATATTACCCATATTCCAAAGATATATATAATTTAAACTTTAGAAATCACTTGGTATAACTCATTAATGAGTTAATTTTACAAATATTTTTGAGGTCCCAGGATGTGCCAGGTAGTGTGCAAGGCACTGCATACACTGTGGTGAACTAGTCAGCCTTCACTGAACTTACAGTCCAAGAAGACAGATGTCAAAGAGGTAAACCCAGCAGCTATGGCCTGAATGTGTCCCCCAAAATTCCTTTGTTGAAACCTAACCCGCAACGTGATGGCATTCAGAAGTTGAGCCTTTTGGAACATGTTAGATTATGAAGGCGAAGCCCTCGTGAATAGGCTGAGTGAAACAGGCCTAAGTGAACTGGGCTTATGAAACAGGCCTAAGAGCTCATTTACCCCTTTCACCACGTGAGGACACAGCCAGAAGTCTCCATCTATGAACCAGAAAGTGGTCCCTCAGCAGACACTAAAAGTGCTGGTGCCTTGATCTTGGACTTCCCAGCCTGCAGAACCATGAGAAATACATTTCTGTTGTTTGTAAGGAACCCCGTCTAAAGGATTTTCCTATAGTAGCCAGAATAGACTAAGACAGCTATGAAGGGAAAGAACACAGTACTGGAAACAGCACCAAGGTGCAGGACCCGATATAGAAAGAAGGGCAGGAAAGCCCCCTCTGAGGAAGAAACCCTTAGGCTGAGTAGGAATCAGCCAAGTTTCTCGTTATTTATTGCTACAGAATAACCTACTATCCCAAAACTCAAAGGAATGAAACAACATCATTTTATTATATCTCACAAATTCTGGTGTCAAGAATTCAGGTAGGATGCCACTGGGCAGTTAAAGCAGTCATAGAACCACCTGGACTCAAGAGGAGGCGACAGAGACCCCGCCTCTTCTTGGGAGCAGTGCCAAAGAATTTGCAGCCAGCTTTCACTCTCTATACCAGGCAAAGGGGAGGTGGGGGAACATAATGAAGCAGGGTGAGGAGGAGATGAAGCAAGGGGCCAGCAGCTAGGTCCTACAAAGACCTAAAAGAGTGTAAAGGATTTTTTTGCCAGCCACGGTGGCTTGCACTTATATTCCTAGCATACTGGGAAGCTAAGGCAGGAGGATCACTTGAGTCCAGGAGTTCAAGACCAGCCTGGGTAACATAGTGAGACCCTGTCTGTACAAAAAGTTAAAAAAAATTAGCCAGGCATGGTGTCATGCACCTATAGTCCTAGCTATTCTGGGAGGCTCACCTGAGCCCAGGAGTTCAAGGCTGCAGTGAGCTATGATGGTGCCACTGCACTCCAGCCTGGGCAACAGAGCAAGACCCTGTTTCTGTGGGGGAAAAAATAAGAGTGTTAAGGAAGTTGAATTTTATCTTCTGTACAATTTGAAACCACCAAAGAGTTTTAGGCAAGGAAATTAATGACTCTCCCTATACTACTGAGGCTTATAGCTTCCATGCCTTTTATCACACTTGTCTCATTGCACTCATACGGCAGATGCTGTGACACCTTTGTGTTCTGCTCATTGTAAACTCTAAGTGAAATAAATGTGGACCACATAAATAAATTGATTACATAATTGATTATCTAATACAGCTATAATTGTAAGGCTCCATCAGTTTAATGATTCTCAAACTTTAATGTGCCTATGAATCTCCTGGGGAATCTTATTAAAATGCAGGCTTTGTTCCAGTAGCCTGAACCAAATTCTGGGAGAGCCCAAAACTCTGCATTCCTAACAAGCTCCTGTGCCACAGTTTACACCTTGAGAAGTAAGTGTCCAGAAGTCAGTATATGTCAGTTGTTTTCAGCTGGAAGAAAGAGAAAATGGAATGCAAGGACCAAACAAATAGAAGTGAAATGATATCATCCAGGCCCAGGGTCTCTCTGTCTCCTTGTTCTCCTGACCTTGTCACCTCTTTAACACTCGGGCCCCTCATGACCTCTGATGGCAGCTGCAGTTCCAGAATCACTTCCTGACACTCAGAAGTCCGGAAGAAGAAAAATACTGTATCTATGTATATCTTTCTTGGGAGAAAGAAAGTCTTTTCTAGACCCCCAGAACCCTTTTCCTGTCCCTGTGACCAGAATGGGGCTACGTATCCAACCCTAACTAAATCACGGGCAGTGTCGGCAAGGGGATTGGGAATTCCATACTTGGCCTAGATTGCATTGTTTTGTTTTGTTTTGTTTTGTTTTGTTTTGAGATAGGGTCTCTGTCACCCAGGCCAGAGTGCAGTGTCACGATCATAGCTCACTGCAGCCTCCAACTCCTGTGCTCAAGCAATCCTCCCGCCTCAGCCTCCTGTGAGCTGAAACTACAGGTGTGAGCCACCACACTGGGGTAATTTTAAAAATTTTTTGTAGAGATGAGGTTTCACTATGTTGCCCTGCCTTCTCTCAAACTCCTGGGCTGAAGTGATCCTCCCATCTCAGTATTCCAAAGTGCTGGGGATTACAGGCAAGAGCCACCACACCTGGCCTGACCTAGATCAATCAGGGTCTACTGTTAGAACTGGGAACTGGGGAGAAACTTGAGTAAAGCTGTGGTTCCATTAGAAAGAAAGTGAAAGTAGGCAACCAGCAGTGTCCACTACATTATAATATTCAATTGGATTTACTGCTTATATAGAGACCTATGGGTTATCTATATATAATAGGAACTTTGGTGATTTTCTCAAGAAAGTTAAGTACAAATGAAAAAGTGTTACCCAATATCCATTAAGAAGCATATGAAGTTTAAGGCAGAAAAATTGCTTGAGGCCAGGAGTTCAAACCCAGTCTTGGTAACACAGCAAGACGCCCACCTCTATAAAAAATTAAAAATAAAGAAGTGTATGAAAACAAATATCTCATGATCTGTGCTGGATGGAGAGGTCTGGGACTGTGGGAAGCATAGTACCTGTTCTGAAATCTACAGTTTTGGGCCAAGAAAACAGAAGGAACTAAAGCAACCTACTCTATAAACAAATGAATTGTTTCACCCCCTTGGCCAACAGGTACTGAGTAATCAATATGGACAAAGAACTGTGTCAAAGTGGCTGGGTGCGGTGGCTCATGCCTGTAATCCCAGCACTTTGGGAGGCCGAGGCAGCCGGATCACCTGAGGTCAGGAGTTTGAGACCAGCCTGGCCAACATGGCAAAACCCTGTCTCTACTAAAAATACAAACAATTAGCCGGGCATGGTGGCAGGCACTTGTAATCCCAGCTACTCGGGAGGCTGAGGCAGGAGAGTCCCTTGAACCTGGGAGGCAGAGGTTGCAGTGAGCCGAGATTGTGTCATTGCACTCCAGTCTGGGCAACAAGAGCAAAACTGTGTCTCAAAAACAAAAACAAAAACAAAACACTGTGTCAAGGACTTTGGGAGATCCTAAGACAAGGTACAGTTCCCTCCCTTAGGAATTCTGCAGTTTAAGTCACAGACATGAATCATGTTGGGTGCAATATAGAGATAAAGATGGCGGAACAAGGGGTTATGGAAGTCCAGAGGAGGGAAGGAGTCCTTCCGGACTGGTGGGTTAGGAGGAGGGTGGGGAGGAGAGGAGACCTTATCCAGAGCTAGCCTTGAAAGATGGGGAGATTTTTAGTAAGTAATAATGGTGGGGGACAGAGAAGAATTGGAGAATGGGAAGATGGAAAAAATGAACATTTCTCATTGGGAAAGAGCAGGGAGGGAATATATGCATCCAGCACAAGAGGCAATGTAACAAGACAGGTACCCTCACTGGACTCTTACTATACCCTCTCATCAACATGAAGCCGTAAGTAACATCAAGCAAGTATCAAAGCCATACAAGCAGGGAGTGAGACAAGGACAATTCCTGGGAAAAGAGAAGCTTCAGTTGTCTTTGAAAAAAATAATGTTCATGGATGAGCAGGGTGGAATGGACAGGGCAGGAGGTCAGAGGAGCGGGCGCGGTTTCATGTTTACAACCCCTAAATATCAGTATCAAGGACAGAAACAGTTTCTTCAATGAATAAATCGCAACAACTAAAAAAAGAGATGCAAGAGGAATCTGTTGATGAAAAGAGGCCTAAAAGACACATCAATCTGTTTTGATATACAAATTTTATTTGAATTCTTAAATATCAGTATCAAGGACAGAAACAGTTTCTTCAGTGAATAAATTGCAACAACTAAAAAAGAGATGAAAGAGGAATCTGTTGATGAAAACAGACCTAAAAGACACATCAATCTATCCCAATGTGCAAAATGTATTTGAATTCTGATTCAAACTCTAAAAATAAATATGGCACGAGATAATTTGAAGATGTTAATAAATTATAATTTCTAAGGTATTGTGGTTATGTTTTTTTAAAGAACGCTTATCTTTTGGAGGTATATTTTGAAATGTTTATTGATGAAATGATGTCTGGGATTTTCTTCAAAATAATACTCGGAGTCAGGGAAAGATACGGATGAAACAGGATTGGCTAGGGCTTGATCATCGTTGCAGCTGGGTGTTGAAGGTCTATTTTACCAGTCGGTCTGCCTTCGTGTATGTTTGAAATTTACTGCAACACAAAATGTAAAACAAACTACAAGAAAGTGGGCGTCAAGAGCGATGCCTGTCAGGTGAAGCCCCGCCCACTGGCTCCGGCGGCTCCGCCCCGTCCGGCTTCTCTCCCGCGCTCCGCTCTTGCAGGGTTCCAGTGTGTGGTGTTTCCAACTTTCTCATGTCCCCTCGGGAATCCATTCGCATCCCATGCCATAAGTCGCGCTGTCAATTCTTGGCCAGGCCCGGCAAACTGCTCCGAGCTCCCAGGAGTCACCCGCCGCCTCTGGTCCTGGCCCGCAGCCGCCCTGCTCCCCCGCCCTGGGGCGTTTGGTCGCGCCCGACCGCCAGCCCTGGGAGCGCGTCCGCGTCGTCATGGCGACGCTCCGAGCCGGCGCCGGCGCCGGCCGAATCCGGCCCGGGAACCACCTCCAGGGTGAGCGGCCTGGGACCTGGGGCCGGGGTGGCCCAGGGTCAGCCGCTGGGGCGCCGCAGCCTAGCTGCTGAGGCGACCGAGCCCCGGGCGGTGTCCATCCTCAAGTCGGCCGTAGCTTGGGTCCGAGGAGAGGTCGGGCCCAGAGGGTGACAGGAGGATGGTAGCGGGGCGGTGCACGGGCCTGGGGCGACCCTGACCCTTAGCAGGAGTGGAATGAAAGGTCGCGACGGGGAGGAGGCACTTGGCGGGGGTGAGAGGGCCTGCCTGGAAGAGGATGGGGCGAGGGGCCTAGGGTGCGGCGGTGAAACCCGGAGCCAGGCCTACTGGGGCGGTAGGCTAGCCGGCGTGTGGGCGGCGTGGAGACCGCCTGGCTTCTGGGCCTGCCTGAAGCACAGGGGATGTGAGGCTCCGGGAGGAAACGGGCTGCAGGGTGAGCCTAGGGCGGGCGTTGAAGGGCTGGAGGGAGGGGAAGCAGGTGAGGAGAGGGCCATGCAGCCGTCAGCGATGCTATGAGAGGTGGTGCGAGGGAAGGGGAGAACTTCTCTCTGAAAGTGATTGTTAAGCGCCTCCTTCCATAGATTCACTGCATGTCGCTTGATGCTGTCCGTCTCGGGAGTCTGAAGCTATGAGTCTTCTCCAGAAAAAACAAAACCAAAAAAACACATAAAGATCCACACTATTTAACATTCCATCTCAGAGGCTTCACCGGCCAGCCCCACGGCTTGCACAAGGGCGCCAAGTTCAGAGATTTAGTTGTGGAATATATAAGGGAATGTGAGATTTGTAAAATGTTCTTAAAGGGCTATAAATTATTAACACCAAATTAGTAGTAGAAGCAGTGATTGCTAAAGAATGTTAAAGTGTGTTGGGATCACTGTGAACTTCATGAAGAAAATGGAACTTAAAATGAGTGTGATAAGGGAAGGCAAGTCGGACACAGGGTTTGGCATGAACTGAGATCCACAGAGCTGGAATGCACCCATGTCTGGCACCTGGCTGGCCGTAGGTTTCACCCCCTCCTCATCACCCCTCCTCCTTGCCCCCTCCTCATCACCCCCTGCTCCTTACCCGTTCCTCATCACCCCCTCCTCCTTACCCCCTCCTCATCACCCCTCCTCCTTACCCCCTCCTCATCACCCCTCCTCCTTACCCCCTCCTCATCACCCCCCTCCTCCTCACCCCCTCCTCCTTACCCCCTCCTCATCACCCCCCTCCTCCTCACCCCCTCCTCATCGCCCCCTCCTCCTTACCCCCTCCTCATCACCCCTCCTCCTTACCCCCTCCTCATCACCCCCCTCCTCCTCACCCCCTCCTCATCACCCCCTCCTCCTTACCCCCTCCTCATCACCCCCCTCCTCCTCATCCCCTCCTCATCACCCCCTCCTCCTTACCCCCTCCTCATCACCCCCCTCCTCCTCATCCCCTCCTCATCGCCCCCTCCTCCTTACCCCCTCCTCATCACCCCTCCTCCTTACTCCCTCCTCATCACCCCCTCCTCCTTACCCCCTTCTCATCACCCCCTCCTCCTTACCCCCTCCTCATCACCCCTCCTCCTCACCCCCTCCTCATCACCCCCTCCTCCTCACCGCCTCCTCCTCACCCCCCTCCTCCTCACCCTGTTAGCAGAGGGATGGAGGAGGGTAACTCTGAAATGCCAGTGTCCTGTAAACAGTGTCTTCAAGTGTTAAAGACTTCCATAGTCACATACTCTAAGAAACTCATTTGGAGAAATCTCTGAAAGAAAAGTCTTATTTAACTGTCTACATCAATATTTTCCAAATTTGTTTGACCTAGAGCCTGTATTTTTCCCTTCTCGGGCCCCTGCAATGAGCTCAAGAAGCATCTCAGAAGTACATTTCAAGAAAAGCTCCTGGGGAGAATCAAGGACCGCAGGAGGGTTTGGAGCAATGGCATGACATTGGGTTGCGATGGGTTATGTAAGAAGATTAATGGGACAGCCGTGTGTGGGAATGGAATGGCCCGCAGAGAGGAGAGCCAGGGAGGGCATGAACCACAGTAAACCACACAGAGAAGAGGTACATTTATCAAAGAAAGAGAAAAAAATGTGCATGGTTTCTCATGGATGATTATACTGCTGCTCTTTCCTCCCCAGGACATGACCTTTGGCTCTAAAAAGAAGACTCCATTTTTCATGATAAAATGGCAGTGGTGAAAACCCCCAGCAGAGGACTAAAGAATGCTAAAGAACCCCTTAATAATGCATCGCCCCAGCTCTTGAAGGACCTAGTGGAGGAGCCGAAGCAAAGAAAAGAAGTACCTAATCACCTCCTCGAATCAAGTAGGTGGCTAGAAGACAGATTTGCTTTACAACTCACATCTTCACAGGCGAGCCAAAGTCCAGAAAGCATAATGGGATTTTTTAGTGCAGATTTATCTATATCATTTTATAGGCTTATACGAATTTTTATTACTAAGAACAGTCATTCTATTTATATCCATCTGCTTGACTAATAGATTTTTGTGGAGTATGTAAATTAATCAAGCTCTGTTGCTTCCACTTCTTCTAATGTCTTTCCTATCTGCTCCCCCTATCTGGGGTCTCACATTCAGTGGGCCACTGGGACTCCTCCCCCACCACGTTCTTCTCCTGTCAGTTTGCTTTCTAAAATCCTGGCTGGCTCTTATCCCTAATCTGCTCAAACTCCCAACAGTCACCCTTTGCATACAGAATAAAGTCACAATTCCTTTGCTTGGCCCCCTTCACTGTCTAATCTGAACCTGTCCACCCAGCACCATCCCCATCGCCATGCCCCACTCATTTCTAGCTCTGGCTACATGAGGTTCCTTCCTGCCCTTCGGACCACAAACATTTTAGACCTTTTTGCCTTTTCATGTACCTATCCTGTAGTCTAGAAAGCCTGAGAAATCCTATAGCTATTATGGAAAAGGATAATCATTTTGCCTACATTCTTTCCATTCAATCCACACAACAATACATCATGAGGTAGGATCTATTTACATTTTACTCTTGGAGAAGGTGAAACTCAAAGAGACCACATGATTTCCCCAACATGGCACACCTAGTAAGTAGAGAGCTGGTGTTCAGCCACCAGAGCCCTGGGTCTAGCTCTTAACATGCTTGGTTACCCACCACTCGTCTTTCAAAGCCCATGTCAAATGTGGGGACATAATACTGTATTTGGATATGGTTCTGTTGTCACTGTAGAACTTGTCAAGTGAAAATTGATATATGTGACCATTTCTGGGCATTAGAAGAAAAATGCCAGTTTTATATCTACTTTGTGGCTCTAAAATAAAATCTTTCAACATTAAAAACATTATAGAATAAGCTAGGTGCGGTGGCTCACTCCTGTAATCCCAGCACTTTGGGAGGCCAAGGTGGTCGGATTATTTGAGGTTAGGAGTTTGAGACCAACCTGAATGAACGACATGTTGAAACCCCAACTCTACTAAAATACAAAAATTAGCTGGGTGTGGTGGCAGGCGCCTGTCATCTCAGCTACTTGGTAGGCTGAGGCAGGACAGTCACTTGAACCCAGGAGGCAGAGGTTGCAGTGAGCCAAGATTGCGCCACTGCCCTCCAGTCTGGGTGACAGAGCGAGACTCCCTCCCTCTCAAAAAAAGATAATCAATCAATAAAAATAAATAAATTTTTTAAATTACAGAATATGGTAATTTCAGTGCTTAAAAATGACCAAATAATAACCTACAGAGATCATCAGTTCCCCTACCACACCAGCCTTAACCCATTCTAGCTGTTCAGTTTGACCCAAGTGGATGACAGTGACAGCTCACCTGGTGAGAAGAAAAAAAACACCAAATATTTTACACCCACTTCAGATGTACCCCAGAATTATGATGATCAAAGGGATGGGGTGAGGATGTCTGTGCTTCACAAGATTTGGATGCAGTCAAAGTCAAATGCTATCATTTGTAAGAAGGTGGACAGTACATTCATGAGGAAGGCAGATTACTGGTTGGAATCCGACAGACCTGGGCTTGATTTTTGTTTTGTTTGTTTGTTTGTTTTATGTTCTTTTGAGACAGGGTATTGTTCTGTTGTCCAGGCTGGAGAGCAATGGTACAATCACAGCTCACTGCAGCCTCTATCTTCTGGGCTCAAGTGATCCTCGCACCTCAGCCTCCCATGTAGCTGGGATCACAAGCGCACACTACTATGCCCAGCTAATTTTAAATTTTTTTATAGAAACATGGTCTCACTGTGTTGCCCAGGCTGGTCCCAAACTCCTGGGCTCAAGCGCTCTTCCTGTCTCAGCCTCCCAAAATGCTGGGATTACAGGTGTGAGCCACCATGCCTAGCTTTGATTTTTGATTACCAGCTGTAGGCAAGTTTCTTAACCTTGTTAAGTCTTACCTCCTTCATCTGTAAAGTAGAAATAATACCTACCTCAAAGGGCTGGAGTGAGGATTATAAACAAATGTATGCATACCACTGCCTGGCACAAAGCGTGTACATAGAGTGGGTTCTCAGTACCTTCTCCATACGTTTGCTGCTGCCTAAATAAAGAGCTGGGAAAATTTTTGTAGACCTGAACACTTCTGTGAGCTCAGCCATTTAAAAGAGACATTCACATGACACCAAAAGCAGTTTAAGACTTACCATTCTGAGTGATAACTTTTCAGAGCTTTAAGTTTTAATATTACTCTATATCACATTGTAATTCTAACCAGAGGAAATCAAATAAAAGTTAAATACACAGTAATAAAATTAAGTGTGTGGTATTTGAATACTTTGAGCTGGGTATTCATTACGTAATGAGTAATCTCAGTGCTAGGCAGAGCAAAGACAGGCCATATGCTCTTTATAAGCTGGTGTTTTATGACAAAGACGTGTACAAAATGTGTGAAGAGCAAATTCTTTCACTAGGTAACAATCTGCCTGATTTTGTGTTGTAATGATAGTATCTCCCAAGTGATGTTTAAAAATAGAGAGGGAGAAGGAGTTCAGTTTATTTAGAACAGATAATTAATCTTGTTGACAGCTGGATCCAATGTCTACAACTTTCATATGCTTAAAATGCCCTAAATTAAAGAAAGCTATGTTAATAAGGATCAACTTTAATATTTTCTTTGATGTCTCATGATGTGCTTATCTACATTGTTTTTATAGAGGTTTATGCAAAACTTGTGAATAATAAGGTCATACAGGCCAGACCTGGCATAATACATTTTGGAGGCTATCAAGTAGAAAAACAGCACCAACAGATTCTGGTAGGTACTTTTAAAATGGGATAATTAATCCCCATAATGAAGTGACACGAATGTTCTGAATTTATATTATTCACTTATCTAAAGAACAGCATAATCAGCCGTAGTGCAAGTGTAAATTGGGCCAGAAAGGTAGTTCTATGATGAGAAACTTTAAGGTTGCATCAGTGTCTTGGACAAGTTACTTTCCTCCTGCTAAAGGCTCTGCTTGCACTCTTTCCAAATATGTGTCATTGCTGAGTGACTCTTAGGGGCCAGGTGCTGTGCTTCGTGATTTACATGATTTAATTTAATCCTTATGCTAGCTCTGTGGAGGCTACATTATTCCTCTCATTATATATATAGGTGAGGAAACAGAGATTCCTAAAGGTGAAATAATTTATTCAAGGACACAAAGCTGCTAAGTGTCAGAGGCAGAATTTAGCTCCTGGGCTGCCTTTCTCCGCATCACTCTTGCTCCAGGCCTGTAGCACCAGGAAGAGGCGTGTCCCTTTCCTACGAAGCTCCAAGCAGGGCTTCCTTTTACCTGCTTGGGTCGGACGGCCATGCCTAATCAGTCACTCTGGCCAGAGAGAATTTGTCTAGGTCCAGGGAGGCAGGGCTCAGCCCCACTGAACAGGCTTCTGAAGAGATAGCTGCAGGGCTGGACTGCAAAGGAGCCAAAGCCTATAGCAACTGCAGTTTAGCACAGAGCCACACTGAGGCCCAGCCCTTCCTGGGTCCCCTTCACTGACCTGGATATTGACTGGGGTGGGCTTTGCCTTATTTCAGGGTCCCACCTAAGCATCCTGTGCACAAATGGACCTGAACAACCTCACCATGATCCCCTAGTCATGCCTGGCAGGACTTCTCAGAACTACTCCAGTTTGGCCCTAGATCCAGGCCAAACTGTCCCCATGTATTGTTGGGGAGGGGCGGAGGTGGGCTCTTTTTACATGTGCCCTCTGAGACTCTGCCTTTGTGTGCGATGGCCCTCCTCTGGCCCTGTCTCCAGCCACCGCAAGACTCCACTTTTAGATGTACAACATTCTTAGAAGCCGTATCTTAAGGTAGATCATTTTAAGAAAGTTCTAATCATCACGTTCAGTTGTTTAGAGTGAGGCAAAACACTGGAGGAAACTGACAAATAGTAAAGTTATCAGGAAGGAAATTTCTCTCAGGAAGACCCCAAAGAACAGAGGAGAACACAGTTTCCATGAATCCTTATACAATGAAGTGAGTAGCGAGAATAGGTGAGAAGGGGAACCTGTTAGGTGCCAAGTATTTCCTCTTAGGAAAAGGGTTAGGATTTGAACCTGTTATTAGGAACTTCACCTATCAACCTCCAAGGTCACATTTCTTACAACACAGCATCAAAGACCAAAGTTAATGATTCATTTTGAAGCCTACTGATGCTGGTTATAAGGTTTGCTGTCTATGCTGTGGTAGGATAGATCTAAAATAATTATGATTCATAATTACTCATTGTTTATAAATCAAATATATGCCAAAGGCTAAGATAAAATTTTATTACTTGCTCCTTATCTTTTCTTTCTTTTCTTACTGCTTTATTGAGTGATCATTTATTATCATAAATTTACCCATTTACAGTATACATACAATTCAATAATTTTTAGTATATTCTCAGAGTTGTGCAACCATTGCCACAATCTAAATTGAGAATATTTTTATCACTCGAAGAAGAAACCCCACACCCACTTTCAGTCCCTCCTCATCCCCTATTCCCATCCCACTCCCACCCTAGGCAATCACTCATCCAGTTTGTGTCTATAGAGTTGCCTCTTCCTGGACATTTCTTGTGAATGCAATCATGCAATACATGGTCTCTTGTGACTGACTTCTTTCACTTAGCATAGTGTTTTCCAGGCTCATCCAAGTCATAGCATGTAGCAGTACTTCATCCCCTTCTATGACTGAACAGCATTCCATTGTGTGGATAGAGCACATTTGGTTTATCCACTCATCAGCTGATGGATGTTGGGTTGTTTCCACACTGGGGCTATCATGAATGATGCTGCTATGAACATTCATGGGCTTGCTTTTGTGCACACATTTAGCATTCTCTTGGAGATATACATAGGAGGAGCATTGTTGGGTTATATGGTTTGTTAGCTTCCTGTGGCTGCCATACCACAAATTTAGGGTATTAAACAAACAACTAATAAAGTCATAAAGACTTACTCCTGTGTTTTCTTCTAAGAGTTTTATAGTTTTAGCTTTCGTATTTAGACCTATGGTTTATTTTGAGTTAATTTTTATGTATTGTGTGAGGTAAGGGTTCAACTACAATCTTTTGCGTGTTCTACCATTATTTGTTGAAAGGACTGTTCTTTCCCCTATTCAATGGTCTTGACTCTCTTGCTGAAAATCAATTTACTGTAAATGTAAGGGTTTATTTCTGAACCCTCAGTTGTACTCCATTGATCTATACGTCTGCACTTATGGAAGTACCACACTTCATTCCTGTAGCTTATGGTAAATTCTGAAATCAGGAAGTGCGAGTCCTCCAGTTTTGTTCTTTTTCAAGACCATGTTGGTTATTTTGGGTTCCTTGTAATTCCAAATGAATTTTAGGATCAGCTTTTCAATTTCTGCAAGAATACTTTTGGGATTTTGATGGGAATTGCATTGAATCTGTAGATCAATTTGGGGAATGTGGCAACCTTAAGAATATTAAGTCACAATTCTTTTTTATAATAAATGTTTTATAACTTTTGTCACTAGCCTTAGGATATTTTCCACCTGTGTGGGTTCGGAAGATGAGGGCTCACCTTCCTTAAAATAGACTTTCCTCAGAATTACATAGGCATAATTAGCTTGCTAAGAGTCCTGTAGTTTCAAGAAATATTGACATTTTTTAAATGATGGCAACTATTAGAGTTAATAATGAACCGATAAGTTAAAAAGTTGCTATATCAAAAAAATTAACAACATAACACTTTTGGATCACAACATAGCTTTTTAAAACTGGCCTCTTTTTTTTTTGCTTAGTATAATGTTAGTGATTCCAATAGTGTTACTAAACTTAAAATTATTTTAACCTCCTCATAATTTTAATCATATTATTGTACACTTTACTATTTATTTCTTTAATTGGTCTCTTTTTTTGCATATTACTTTGTTATCTCTAACGAAGTTGTACTGTCTGGTTGATGTTACCTTGTTTCTAATAGAGTTAAGGGTTTTCTTCTGTTTAATTCCACACACAGTTGGTGAGAGTCCCCATTACATGCCAAACAAAGTGTTGAAGCATCATGGGAAATGCTAAGGTGAATAAAATCAAGGAATTTTCCAAGTAGCAGAAAGTGTTTCAAAACCACCAAATAGCTCAAACATGAGACTAGGCAAGGAAGGTGGCATGAGGAAGTCAGAAGAAAATGTTCTGTAGAGAAAAGGCACCATTTCACCTCTGTAGGAGGGTGTTAGAGGCATGTGGAGGAGAGGCCATTGGGGATAGCCCAGAAGCTAAGTAGGAAGTGGGGAGAAGGCATTCGGGGCGCAGAGGAAGACATGCAGGGGCTCGAGTTGAGCCAACAAATGGCCTATTTGGAGGCTGGTTTGCCTGGAGGGTAGGGCTTTGGAGTAGGTAATGGAGAAGGTGGGACATGTGGGTTGGGACAAGAATATCAATGTAAGGAGTGTGCGTGTGATTCAGAAAGCAGCAGGAAGTTAAGGAAGTATTTTTGAGAGGGTTATGATGCATTTGAGGAAGATCAACTTAGTGGAATTTTAGAGGATGATGTGGTTCTTTTCTTTCATTAGCATCCCCTAGGGAAACATGAATGAGAGAAACGAAATACTAAGGAATAAGATTTTGTCAGGTAGGATTGAGCTTTGGAAGATTGCAGCCATCACAGTGTCTAAGATTCCTTTGTCCTCCCAAGAATCAATTTTGACTTCCTTCCTTTGTGGGTGATTTCATCCCCACTTAGAATTCGTGGGGAGCAAGGGAGTATGGTTTAGTTATTGAAAAAGGTATGAAGCCTCAACTCGGCTTCATTGTGCTGCGAATGGAGGCCATGTCTGTCTTTCATATTGCTGCTTCCCTGGCACCTCATGCAGTGCCTGAGTGAAGGCACCCAACAAGCACTTGTGAGAGTTGTGAGGTTATTAGAAGAGTGGCAGAGGCTCACTAATCCCAAGGAAATACAATGTAAAGTCTAGGTGGTCATATTGCTTCTATCAGACATTAAATCAAACAGAAATAGATAAAAGTCAAGTGATTTCATCTTCATGACATTCTCGGAAATCTTGGGAGAGCCAGCCCCCAGTTTCCACTGGCAAATTGAAGCGGAAGCTTAAGGCAGTTGCCTTGAAATTCTTGCCAAACAAGGTGGAAAATCCAACAACTGCTTTTATCTTGGTTTGGCTACAGCAAACTATGCAAATTGCCCAAGAATGGAATGACTGAATGTGTATTTAAAACCACAAATAAATTGTTCATTAACATTTCAGATCAATCCAGCCCTGGCTGAAGGATCTGAAACATTTTGCTCGCATTCATATTGAGATCAGTGTTTCAATGTACTTTAAAATTTCAAATAGTGGTCCCTGGTTTTCTCAAAGCCAAGACCCCTTAAATTTGTTTTTACCTTTGTGGAGTGATTTGGTCCTGGAAATGATTAAGTAAATAATCCATCAGTTTTCCTTCAAGATAACCAGTGTTGCTGTTGCCAGCCCAAAACAAAATTGTTAGCCTAAAAAGTCTTATCTTAAATAAATGAACAGTTTCTTCTGGCTTTGTCAAATAGTAATATTTGTTTTTATATTAATTTACATTAGAGACCTGTTCTATTACAGCCTTAGAGACCCCCAAGATCTTGCATCTCAAAATCAGGGCCATGAATCCCAGTAGCTGCTCAGAGTGTGGGGATGGGAGAATTGAAGCCACAGTATAAACACAGCACATCTTTCTAGAGCATCAATTTCACTCTTACATTTTGGAGAAATGCAATATAGAGCAAAATTTTAGAGCAAATGCATGACGAAGATGCATTTTAAAATAAAACACTTTAAAGAACGTATAAGGCTGCTTGAATTTTGTCCCCAGATCCCTCAAGTTAAGTATGGACCTTCTTTGAGAAGCTGTGCTACTGAGCTTGCAACTTGCAGGCTGAAGTATTGTGTTTGAAGGTTAGCCCTGACCGACTCCAAGCCAAGACTTCACTGGAGGGCAGGTTCTGCCGTTCCCTCTAGAAGGAGGAGAATAGACTCTCCTGAGGAAACACAGAAGGGAGCCTGAAGCAGCATGGGATTGGGGGTGAAGAGAGCTGGGAGCCCTCTTGAGGAAATTCCTATAAATCCTGAGTAACAGCTGTTAAACTTATGACTACTTGATGTGTGGTTGATGGTTTTTGTGGGGTTTTTGTGGAGTGGGAAGCGGTTCTGAAAAACTCTAGAAGGGGCTGAATTTCACTTTGGAGTAAATATGGCGCCCTGCGGAGACAGCACCAAGGAAACAGGGAGCCCCAGGCCAGCAGAAGGTCAGCTCCCAGGGGAACAGAGATCCCAGAGGGACTGGGAGGTCTACTGACCCAAAATTGAAACACAGGGTAGGATTTCAGGCAATTTTATCTTGCCTAAGGGTAACGTTGGATTGCTTGTGTTTTGTTACGTTTTCAAATAAACTCTTCGTATTAATTTAACGTACACTTTCTAAGTACTTGATTCGTTTTCCCAAGGTTTGTTTTTCCTTTGAATGATAATTATTTTTCCCAGTTTTAGTTATAAATGGAAAGGCAGGACTGGCATTTTATCTCTGAAGGGATATTATTTATAATGATCTAAAAATAAAGCTGATCTGCTGATAAAGTATAAAAAGAAAGATAGGAAATGCAGGCTGGGCACTGAGATGCGCTGATCCATCAGACAGTAGGATGTAGTGGAAAGAGCCCTAGCCCAGAGCTGGAGACCGGGTTCTAGGCCCAGGTCTTCCACTCACCCTGTGGCATGGACAGTTCCAGGTCATTGTGTCTTCATGAAATAAGGACATTGCACAAAATTGGCTCTGCAGTCTTCCTGGGCTCAGACAAATCTTTGATAGGACAAAAAACATGGATGATTATAGGAAACAATGAGTACTTGCAACCAAAAATTGAGAACTGCAAAATTAATAAAATCTTCCTGTTTTGGAAGTCAGTCTTTTGGATGTTGACTTTGTTTACTAAAGCGTGGAGAATAAGCTGTTCATTTTTTGCTATAATTTGTCATGTTTTGTTGTTAAGTTCATTGAAAAAGCTCATTGGCACAATGTCCCCTGGAATTGTCTTGGGCATTATTTGGTGGAAATATCCCTGCCCGCACCATCACTGTGTCTGCTGACTGCCTTCTCTGCCATCTGCCATGTGGGTCACAGCTCACTGCAGCCTCAAACTCCTGAGCTCAAGTGATCCTCCCACCTCCGCCTCCTGAGTAGCTGGGATTACAGGCGTGAGCCACTGCACCCAGCTACCCAGGCCTTCATTCTCCACTAGTCTCCATTTCACTTCAGATCTCAAACAGAAGCTGAATATTTTCTTCCTGTTTCTGAGCTCTTATTAACTAAATATCTACACTTTTGTTTGAGTTTGTTGTTTCTTATTTCTCTGTTGATCCAAATGACCAATTCCAGATCAAGAATCTTTTAAAGGTAGACATGGGAAACTATAGTCAAATAATGTATCTTTTACTATCACAAATTGAATCTATGTTATTCTTTAAGAAAATCATCTACTATTTTCTTATTGCTAATTTTTTTCTTTTTCCTTTTTTTTTTTTTTTGAGACGGAGTTTCGCTCTTGTCGTCCAGCCTGGAGTGCAATGGCGTGATCTCGGTTCACTGAAACCTGCACCTCCTGGGTTCAAGCGATTCTCCTGCCTCAGCCTCCCTAGTAGCTGGGATTACAGACTCCCACCACCACGCCCAGCTAATTTTTGTATTATGGGGTTTCATCATGTTGGCCAGACTGGTCTCAAAACTCCCGACCTCAGGTGATCCACCTGCCTTGACCTCCCAGAGTGCTGGGATTACAGGTGTGAGCCACTATGCCTGACCCTCCTATTGCAAATTTTTTACTCACTTGACAATATAGATATTATGTCATGAATTCTGGCATGCCACCTTCATGTTCAAATGGGTAGTGGTTAGATTTG
This sequence comes from Macaca mulatta, assembly GCF_049350105.2. Classification (NCBI taxonomy): domain Eukaryota; kingdom Metazoa; phylum Chordata; class Mammalia; order Primates; family Cercopithecidae; genus Macaca; species Macaca mulatta. The sequence goes on along the minus strand of NC_133417.1, from coordinate 17,951,360 downwards.
GATTTGCTCTGACACACTCAGGTTGGAGGAGAGGTCAGGTCTCTTTATTTGTCCGTAGGTGCTGGCTGGATCTCCAGTCTTGGGCGTTTAGGTTCCTGTCTTCCTTGGGACCATTCAGGAATACTGGAAAAATGGAGCCAACCCAGCAGCTTGGAGGACAGATCTCTGTTCTGGTCTTCTGCCCATATTGTTGCTTGTTGGAAACTGACCTAAGCCAGTGAGCTTATTTCTAATTGTCAGGCAGATATTGAGAGTCTGACCCTGACAGCATGTGGGAGTCACAGGTCCACTCCTCAGCAGCCTTGCTACAGGGGGTCTGCTGCAGCGAACAGGTCTGAGAAGACACTCTACAATACATATGAACACTTACTAGCAAGCAGGCAGAAAGATCACTGTGTTTGTAATCTCACAAAGTCCCAGCTATAGCTCCTGGTGGGGAGGCTTTAATGGCAGCAGATGTGACAACTGGCTGACCGAATACTTTAGTAAAGTACAGAGCATGGGGCCTGAGAGGGAGTCTGGGGCCCTTGAATGTAATTCTAAAGGATATTGGTCTTTTGCACTCACCAGATTCTCATACCCCTTTTGTTTGAGAGTGGAAATGCCTGGATAATATTTCTAGTTAATCCATAGATTCTGAGTATCCTTACCACTAATATAGAAGACTCTCCAGAATGAACTTAGGTGGCATAATTGAAACACTCTGGGGGCTGCCTCTGGAGTGTAGATGCTGGGTTAGGATCCTTCGGTGCTCACAAAGCACTCCTAGAGGCCGGTCGTGGTGGCTCATGCCTGTAATCCTAGCACTTTGGGAGTCTGAGGCAGGTGGATCATGAGGTCAGGAGTTCGAGACCAGCCTGACCAACATGGTGAAACCCGTCTGTCTCTACTAAAAATACAAAAATTAGCCGGGCCTGGTGGTGCGCACCTGTAATCCCAGCTACTCAGGAGGCTGAGGCAGGAAAATCACTTGAACCAGGGAGGCAGAGACTGCAGTGAGCCGAGATCGTGCCACTGCACTCCAGCCTGCACAACAGAGCAAGACTCCGTCTCAAAAAAAAAAAAAAAAAAAAAAAAAAAGCCCTCCTAGAGTGCAGATTGCTGATTTCCTCTGAGTTTAACCACTCCCAGGGTACATATTAAAACCAGTTTATACACCCTTGTTTGTTGCAGTGTTCTTAGTGAATTATTTTTAAGTAATAACAGATGATAGAACCACTTTTGCTTCCAGTTCTTCCTGGACTCCAGCTTGAGAACTTCACAGCCCTCCCCCAGTGAGAAGCATGGGGACAGAGCTCTTTGTTAAGGTTCCAGGCCTGGAGCTGAGTGGCCCCTCTCCATCCTCAGGCGGGTCCTGTCACCCCAGGACTCACAGCACACCTCTCCTCCTAGCCTCTCTCACAAGGGCTGCTCTCATGGGTCTGGCCCCTGGGAACTCATCCCTTCACCAAGACTGCCCATGTGCAGGTCCCCTTGGAGGCCAAGAGAGGCCTGGGAAACTTTTTGTTTGGGCTTTTAACAAGTTTTGTAAGAAAAGGAAGATACACCAAAACAGGGTCACAAAAATTGTAGTGCTTTAAGAATGTTCGCATGTAACAAATAAGAACGTTTTAAACACATGCATGACCAGACACAGTGGCTTATACCTGTAATCCCAGCACTTTCAGAGGCCAGCGTGAGAAGATCCTTGAGCCCAGGAGTTCCAGACCAGCCTGGATAACATGGTGAGACCCCATCTCTACAAAAAATAAACATTAGCTGGGCATGATGGGGCGTGCCTGTAATCCCAGCTACTCAGGAGCAAAAGCAGGAGGTTTGCTTGAACCCAGGAGTTCAAGGCTTCAGTGAGCTATGATTGTGCTACTACACTGTAACCCGAGCCACAGAAAGACCCTATCTCAAAGATAAAAAAATAAAAAAGCAACAACAAAAGAACCACAGGCAAACACAGTGTGCCCTCGTCAGGAGGGAATGTCTAAAGTCTTACTTAGAACATTGAAGAATGTCAGGCCTCAAGCAATGGGCCTTCCAAGCCCCTGGCACAGGCCCAGCCTCTGGCCTAGACTTCAGAAACCAAAGGTCTCTTAACCTTCCCCTGGCCCAGGCAAAGCCCAGATCCCCAGAATTCAAAGTTCTTGTGTCCCTTTCAAACAAAGGAAGGAAAAATACCTCTTTCCTCAGAGACCCACCAGATGATCCTGCCTCACAGGGATGGCCTTCTCCTGTCACTTTCAGAGAATTCCCACCCTCGACTTCCTTTTCATCTGCCCAGGCATGGATTGGAGGCTGTCTTAGCCATGTTCCTTTTCCTGACTTTCTGATAGTTTCAGTGTCCTCTGGCCCCTAAACCAGTGGCATGTAATTAGAGAACCTGTAGGAGTTGGTGCCTGACTTCTTAGCTCCATTGAATCACAGGACTAAATTGAGTTCAACAGAAAGCACTTGCAGTAACGTTCAGGACTGTGGAGAGGGGCCTCTAAAGGACACTAAGTCTCGGGCTGGGGTGTGGGGCAGTACTGCAGGCTTTGCTATTGTTCCTAAGGGGGAAAGTGGGGACAAGGGGAACGTTTTATAATTCTTGAAATGGTGTGTGTTGTGTTTATTATTCTTCAAATGGTGTATGATGTATTTCAAATCTTTTAAAAAGTTAAAAAATACAGGATATCTCCTCAAGTTCTTTCAGGAACAGATGAAGTCTACATAAATGAGATGAATATGCAAATAAATAAAGCCGTGTATTTCCTCTAAATACTTCTTTTTCTCTCCCAGCATCTGGTCAATGTTTCCAACGAAGACACAAGTGTTCATATTTTACCCCCGCAAACCAAATACTTTGAGATCAATTATGTAAGAAAGGTAAGTGTCATTGGTTTCCCTGTTCTCCCACGGTGTGGTTGTCTGCATCTCAGGCCTGTGGAGGGTGGGTATGTGGTGTATTGTCCCCCCTGGTGCTGCTGTCTGTGCAGTCCGGGGCTTGTCCTGACAAGAGCCCACCTGTCTTCCAGGAACACCACCTGGTCCCTGGCTTGTCCCTCACGGTCACCGTTACATTTTCTCCAGATGAGTGGCGATACTATTATGACTGCATCCGCATTCACTGTAAGGTGGGTCTCTTAACATTGCTCTTTTTTTTTGATGGTGGGTTAAAACTTACATTCTCAAGGGTGGCAGGAAGAGAGGTGGAATGACCACTGAGAGCTTTCTTGGCCCAGTACCGGGTGTTCCCCGGGTGACCAGTGTGACTGGTGTGCGAGGCTTGTTGCCCAGTGACATGGCCCAAGATGGGAAAGTATTAAGCTGCAAAGGACCTGGACAGAGTCAGGAGATGCTGTTTGCTGCAGGCTTCCCACTGCCCTGTGCCTAAAGCTTCATCTATCATGTGGTGCTGGCAGTTGCTGAAGCCTTTTCAAATAACTTTAACATACTCCCTTAAATGCTAGGTTGAAAAACTAACAACCATCCAAGTTATGATTATAAACACCAGCCACTGGCCTATGCCTGGGATTGCCCACAGAGGCAGCCCTGGTGCGGGGATGGGGGTGGTTCCGGGAGGTGGGAGCTGTTTGAGTTCTTCTGAGCCTTTCCTAGGTCACCTAATTCATCCTTTGGCCTCCAGCCAGAGCTGCTGTCATTCCTTCTCTTAACACTGTCCCCTCTGCCCCTCCCTTTGCTCGATAGTCCAGACCTAGTCTTCAGCTTGAGAAGCCTTTAGGTTAACTAAATTATGTTTAGTTATGTTTCAAAACCAAAACAGAAGAGTATACATTAGTAACAAAGGAGTTTCTACTGTTTTTCTTTTTAAGCAATGCTTTTATTTCTTACAATCTGTACAATAAGGTGACTTGCCTTGAAAGCATTTCACTTTTTCTTTCCAAAAAAGTTACAAAAATTTGCAAAGTTAACTTTTGTAAATTGATAGTGTTGTCTCTGACTCACATCATCATATTAGAGATGCATTTCCACAGGGGGAGGGAACGAACCTTAGACCCAACATACCCACAGTAATATTTTAGATCAAGAAGCGCATTTCCTTAAGAATGTGGTAGACCATTTTTATTTTTTTGGAGTTTCAATTAAAAAAAAAATAAAAATGGCCGGGCACAGTGGCTCATGCCTGTAATCCCTGCACTTTGGGAGGCTGAGGCAGGTGGATCACCGGAGGTCAGGAGTTCGAGACCAGCCTGGCCAACATGGTGAAATCCCATCTCTACTAAAAGTACCAAAAATTAGCCAGGCCTTGTGGTGCACACCTGTAGTCCCAGCTACTCCGGAGGCTGAGGCAGGAGAATCACTTGAACCCAGGAGGTGGAAGTTGCGGTGAGCTGAGGTTGCACCACTGCACTCCAGCCTGGGCAACAGAGTGAGACTCCATCTCAAAATAAAATAAAAAATAAAAACAAAACCAGAATATTGCTTTCAGATGGAATATTCTGTGCTGAGCAGAAGAAGAATCCCTAGAACAGGCATTGTATATAATGCCAGGACACATTTTCTGTTACTACCAAATAATGCTAATAATAATACCTCACTTTTATGCAGTACTTTTGACTTTTTAATACCATCATCTGCTTTAATTCTAAAAATACCTTTAAGGAAAGATGTGATTATCTCCACTTTGCAAAGAAAGAAACTATGCCTGGAGAGGCTAACAGTCCTTCTGAAGGTTAACGTCCTATGAGACAAGAAGCAGGTTTCTCTGCCCTCTTGCCAATACATTGTTTTCTATTCTGTGCTGTCTGGATCAGATGACTCTGTGTTGGTTCTCTTTTTCTTGGGCCACTAAAGATTGTATTTCTTCATAATTTTCTGAAATAGAAGCAGATAGATTACTGTCGTCATATCTCTATGAGGCGTCATTATCTTTAGCGTCCTTGGATAATAGTGAACATCATTTCAGTAAAGGGTACTTAAACTTTTCTACGCTTTGTTTATGGCTAAGAAAACTCAGTATTTCTAATGTTGTAGTTAAGTGCCGAAGTTTCTTAAGGAAATATTTTTTAATGATAGAAAACAAGATAAGAAATAAAGCATCTACAAGTTTGTCTAAAAGTCGTAGTCTTCAAAATGTTAAACTTGACTTTTTCTGATTAATTTTAGGGAGACGACACTTTGCTTGTTCCTATTCATGCCTATCCAGTAATGAACTCACTGGACTTTCCTTCATTTATAAATCTGTCAAATGTTCTGCTTGGTGAAAGGTGAGTTACCAAAATGTCAACAAAATGTATAGGACGTGAAAAACTAAGAGATATTCATACGAAACCTTAGACTTTTGTTTTTCCTAATGGAAGTTCATCCTTCTACCTGAAATAGACTAGACTTGTCATTGTAAAAGGCCAAAAAAAAAAAACCAAGAAAAAAAAAGCAAAAACAAAAACCAAACATGAGTCAAAAGATCATAAGCAAGAAGGCGAATTTACTGGGTCAATTAACAGAAAGGTGCAGGCCAGGTGGATCTTCAAGTGCCTCTGGGTCTAGGGATTGTAAATTGATAGTGTTGTCTCTGACTCACATCATCATATTAGAGATGCATTTTCACAGGGGGAGGGAACGAACCTTAGACCCAACATACCCACAGTAATATTTTAGATCAAGAAGCGCATTTCCTTAAGAATGTGGTAGACCATTTTTATTTTTTTGGAGTTTCAATTAAAAAAAAAATAAAAATGGCCGGGCACAGTGGCTCATGCCTGTAATCCCTACACTTTGGGAGGCTGAGGCAGGTGGATCACCGGAGGTCAGGAGTTCGAGACCAGCCTGGCCAACATGGTGAAATCCCATCTCTACTAAAAGTACCAAAAATTAGCCAGGCCTTGTGGTGCACACCTGTAGTCCCAGCTACTCCGGAGGCTGAGGCAGGAGAATCACTTGAACCCAGGAGGTGGAAGTTGCGGTGAGCTGAGGTTGCACCACTGCAGGAGCCTGACTCTCCCCATATCTTAGTTCCACTGTCTTGCACTTCATTCTCAACAGGTCCCCTTCATGGGAGCAAGACAGCCTCCAGGAGCTCCAGACATTAGCCTGGGGATGGGGTGATTGGAGAGGGTGGAGAGGTTGGTGACATTCAAGCAAAACCCCAGGACTGAGGCTTATGGGACCAACCTGGATCATATCCCCATCCATTAACCAATCTGTTTTTGAGATGAAGGCAAAGACAACAGAATTTCACTACAGAAGCCAAGGCTCAGATTCTCTCCTTTTTTTGGGAAAATGGTGAATGATTCCAATATAACTTAAGGAATGTCTTGTTCTTTCAGTAAATACTAAATGTCTACTACCAGGCATAGTGCTGTCTGTCCCTAGATGGATATTGAGCTGTGAGATATTGATATATAGTTGCCCTTCAATATCCATAGAGGATTGATTGGTTCCAGGACCCCCCACAGGGTCCATGGATGCTCTAGTCCTTTACATCAAATGGCATAGGCTGGGCTTGGTGGCTCACGCCTGTAATCCCAACAGTGTGTGAGGATTTCTGTTTCTCCTACATTGCTGCTAACAATGAGAATTATCAGACTTCTGCATTTTTGGTGACTTTTACATTCTTAGCCCCATGCTCTTCCATTCTCTATTTCTTTTCCCCAAAAAATTCTGCAAGAACTCCACCGCAGTACTTCCTCTTTCCTGCTCACCAACCCTTCCTGTGTTCGCTCACTCCTCCTCAGTAGGTCTGTACAGGGACGCCAAGAGTTTAAATAAGTGAATCCTTCCTTGCAGGGTCCTCTCACTCTCTGAATTTTGAGAACAGCTATTTCCTTTGAGTGGGCAAATACAGCGATTTTTATCAAAGTTGAAGTGGCAGGAAACAACTAACTCCGTAGTTCACTAATTCTTTTTTTATTTTCTTCTTTTTTCCCTTCCATAAATTACTTTTTGTTTGGATCATAAGCCAGACTTATGAGTTGAAAACAATGAATTATAAAACTGGTGAAAATAATATGCCTAATAACGCAGACATCAGCCTTGGGTTCTTAAACCAAAAATCTACCAACCTCCCTAGAGGCTGTTCCCAAGCTACTTTGTGTATAATACCCTTCATTTGTAACCAGAATGAAAATTTCAGCTGAACGGTTTATTTAACGGAGTTATTGTATATAATGATGTGATATTTTAAAAAAATCTTTCAAAAGATAAGCACGCTACTCTTTTCTTCCAAACATTCCGGCAGTAGGCATAGCCTTCCAAGACTTCATGCCCTTCATGTAATGGCTTGTAATCAACTTTTAACTGCTCAAACTGTGCTATCCTACATTCGGTCCAAAATGTGTGGTAACAGGATGGGAGGTGACTACTGGAAAAGGCTTTCAGCTAAAGTGTTTTCTATTAATCCTAGGCTACCTTGGGGTTGAAGGTATCATTTGGGTGGGTTCTTTATGCAGTATTCATTCAGTCAGTCAGTTAACAAACCTTTATTGAATGCCCGCCATGTGCCAGGCACAGTGTTAGGTTCTGAGGATGCAGAGATGATCAAGACCTGGTACCATGACCAAATAGAGAGTTTCCATGCCTAATTCAGTGTATACTGAGAAGGGATGACCCGGCTTCATTGAGGTGAGTTGAGGGCAGGCAGGATGAGGAGCTCAGGCAGCACTTCCAGGGGGAGAACATGTCTGAGCTGAGTTTGGAAATTTGACTAGAAATGAGCCAGCAAAAGGAGGGTGTGGAGTAGAAAAGAAGAGGGGGTGTTCCAGGAATCATCATCTGTAGAAAATTTTAAAACAATCAAGTCTACTAAAAGTGAGTCCGCTTTTGTATATTACCATGCACTGACAATTCTTAATATTGCCAATGATAAAATACTCCTCCCTGCAAGGGTGGACTTGCTCCTAGCCACTGCCTCTGATGCATGAGAAGCTATCAGCTTAAATGCCAGTCTCGCCTGTGGTCTCCAAGCTTGCCACTCTCATTTTTGTTGGTGTCACAGCACTTTGTTTCCTGTGAGACCCATCGAGCCATCCTACTCTGTGCCGACTGCGGTCCAGCCTTGCTCCTTCTCTGCCTTAGCATGAGCACCGCCCCCAGCCCTTACCGACATGAGCACCCTCAACGGGGCTCCATTCCTGTCTGCAGGGGCAGCTTGTCATCGGATGATGGGCCTAGAAATGTGCACCTCTGAGTGCTGCCTCTTGGCACGTGTCCCAGCTACCTGGCGGTGCTGAGCCCTACCACACTGGTCTTTCCATCCCGCACACCCCACTCAGAGGCAACTCCTGGGTCAGTGCCTCTTTTGGCTTCACCATCTACTTGTCATGATGTCTTTCAGCAATGGGACCTCTGACTGTGCTTGCAGGGTGGTTTTTTTTTTTTCCTTCTAAGTTTTAGATTTTATTTTTATTGTATTGTATCAAAATATATGTAGCATAGAATTTACCATCTTAACCATTTTTATGACTATTTATACCATAATAGGGCCTGGAGTTTTTTTGAAGACTTTATATTCTTATAGCAGTTTCATTCAAAGCAAAATTGAAATGAATGTACAGAGATTTCCCATATCTCCCTGCCCCATGCATGCAGAGCTTCTCCTTATCAACAACCCCCACCCAAGTGCCATATTTGTTACAATCAATGAACCTACATTGACAGATCATTATCACCCAAAGTCCATAGTTTAGGGTTCACTCTTGGTGCTGTATAGCCTATGGGTCTGGACAAATGTGTGGCATGTATCCACCATTGTGGTATCATGCAGAGTATTTTCACTGCTCTAAAAATCCCATGCTTCTCCTATTCATTCCTCCCTCAACCCCCACAACCCCTGGCAATGACTTTTTTTTTTTTTTTTTTTTTACCGTCACCATAGTTTCTCAGAATATCATATAGTTGGAATCATATAGTATTTAGTCTTTTTCTGATTGAATGCTTTCACTTAAAATATACATTTAAGGTTCCTCCATATCTTTCTAGGGCTTGGTAGCTGATTTCTTTTCAGTGCTGTGTAATATTCCACAGTCTAGATGTACTACAGTTTATTTATTCATCCACCTACTGAATGGCATTTTGGCAGTGTCTAAGTTTTGGTAATTATGAATAAAACTGCATTAAACGTCCATGTGCAGGTTTTTGTGTGGATGTAAGTTTTCAGTTCCTTTGGGTAGATACCAAAGAACATGATTATTGGATTGTATGGTAAAAGTATGTTTAGTTTTAAAAGAAACTACCAAACTGTCTTCCAAAGTGTCTATAGTGATCTACTCTGATGATTTCTTTTAACTAGTTCAGTTAGACTACTGATGTTCATAGTGATTATTGATACAGTTCTATTAATATCTACCATATTTGTTAGTTTTGTATTTGTTGCCCTTGTACTTTGGTTCTTTTTGTCTTCCACTATTTATCTTCCTGTGGTTTTAACCGTGTATTTATATGATTCAATTTTTTCTCTTTTCTTTTAGCACATCAGTTATATTTCTTTGTTTACTTTTTTTAGTGGTTGCCCTAGAGTTTGCAATATGTATTTACAACTAATCCAAGCCACTTTCAAATAACGCTGTACTGCTTCACAGATAGTTTGAGTACCTTAACATAGCAAAATAATCCTAATTTCTCCTTCTCCTTTCATGTATAATTGCTGTCACTCATTTCACTTATATATATAAGCATACATAAACATTATATATACATATATATGAATATTTGTACATATAAGATATATACATAAGAACACACAATTGAAATCATTATTGCTATTATCCTGAACAAACTGTTAGCTGTTAGATCAATTAAAAATTTGTTAAAAAGTTTTAATTTTGCCTTCATTTATTCCTTCTTCAATGCTCTTCCTTTATTTTTATTTTTAAGTTCTGGGATACATGTGCAGGATGTACAAGTTTGTTACATAGGTAAACGTGTGCCATGGTGGTTTGCTGTACTATCAACCTACCACCTAGGTATTAAGCCCAGCATGCATTAGCTATTTTTCCTAATGCTCTCTCTCCCCTTGCCCCCCATCTCCCAATAGGCCCCAGTGTGTGTTGTTCCCCTCCCTGTGTCCATATGTTCTCATTGTTCAGTTCCCACTTATACGTGAGAACATGTGGTGTTTGATTTTGTGTTCCTGTGTTAGTTTGCTGAGGATAATGGCTTCCAGATCCATCTGTGTTTCTGCAAAGGACATTATTTCATTCCTTTTTATGGCTGCATAGTATTCCATGGTGTATATGTACCACATTATCTTTATCCAGCCTGTCATTGATGGGCATTTGGGTTGATTCCATGTCTTTGTTACTGTGAATAGTGCTGCAATTATTGTTCTTTCTTTCTTTATGTAAGTCCAAGTTTTGACCCATATTATATTAATTTTCTCTAAAGAACTTCTTTTAACATTTCTTTCAAGGCAGGTCCACTGGCAACCAATCCCTTTGTCATTTTTGTCTGAGAAAGTTTTTATTTCCCCTTCACTTTTGAAGGATAAATTCACAGGGCACAGAATTCTGAGTCGGTGGTTTTTTTCTCTCAACACTTTAAATATTTCACTCCACTCTCTTCTTGCTTCCATGGTTTCTGAGTATAAGTCAGATGTAGTTCTTATCTTTGTTTCTCTGTAGGGAAGGTTTTTTTCCTTCTGGCTTCTTTCAATATTTTTTTCTCTCTCTGGTTCTCTGTAGTTTGAAGACAATATGCCTAAGTGCAGGGTTCTTTGCCTTTTTTTTTCTTTTCTTTTGCATTCATCCTTTGTGGTTTGATGTCTGACATTCATTTATGGAAATTATTAGTCATTATTTTAAATATTTCTTCTATTCCTTTCTTCTCCATCTGGCACTCCCATTACCTGTATATTATACCTTTTGTAGTTGTCCCATCGTTTTGGATATCCTGTTTTTGTTTTTCAGTCTTTTTTCCTCTTTATTTTTCTGTTTTAGAAGTCTCTATTGATATGTCCTCAGACTCACAGATTCTTTCCTTAGCTGTGTCCAATCTGCTAGTAAGTCTATCAAAGGCATTCTTCATTTCTGTTATTATGTTTTTGACCACTAGAATTTCTTTTTGGTTCTTCTTTAGGATTTCCATCTCTCTGCATACACTTCCCATTTGTTCTTGCATGCTGTCTACTTGTCCATAGAGCCCTCAGCATATTAATTATAGTTGTTTTAAATTCCCTGTCTGATAATTTTAGCATTTCTGCCATGTCTGGTTCTGATGCTTCCTTTGTCTCTTCAAACTGTTTTTTGCCTTTTAGTATGTCTTGTAATTTTTCCTTGATAGCCAGACATCATGTACTGGGTAAAAGAAACTGCTGTAAACACACTTTTGTAATGTGTTGGTAAAGTCACAGCAGGAGGGTATTCTACAGTCCTATGATTAAGGCTCAGTCTTTTAGTGAGCCTGTGCCTCTGGACTGTGAACTTCACAAGTACTTCTTAGTTGTCCCCCACCCGCTTAGGTGAGACAGAATGGCTAGTGGGCTGGAGCTGAGTCTTTCCATTCTCCCATGTGAAGACTAGAGCTAGCTAGAACTGGGTATTTCTCTTTCTGATTTCACAGCACGAACAAAGACACACTTATACTTTCCAAAAAAAAGTCTTATTCAGGTATAATTCACATATTATAAAATTTGCTAATTTAAAATGTACGATTCACTCTTTCTTAGTATATGCAACTATCACCACATGCAAGTTTAGAACATTTTTATAACCCCCCCCCAAAAACCCATACCAACTACCCATATCCCACCCTCAAACTTTCCAGCCTCAGCCAAACCCGAATTTACTTTCCATCTCTATAAATTTGCCTGTTCTGGACATTTTATATAAATGGAACCATACAACATGTGGTCTAGTGTGACTGACTTCTTTCACTTAGCAATCATGTTTTCAAAGGCCATCAACTTGTAGTTTACACAACTCAAATCACTATTTCATTCTTTTTCATTGCTGAATAACATTTCATTTAATGGATATAACACATTTTATTTATCTATTCATCAGTTGATAGATATATGGGTTGCTTCTACTTTGGGGCAATTATGAATAATGGTGCTATGAACATTTGTGTATCCATTTTTATGAGGATACATATTTTCATTTCTCTTGGTAAACACCTAGAGGTGGAATTGTTAGGTCATATGGTAAATCTATGTTTAATATTTTGAATGACTGCCAGACTGTTTCACAAAGTGGCTGTACCATTTCCATTCCCACCAGCAATGTATGAAGTTCCAGTAGCACTTACACTATTAAATTAGTATAACAACCACCCCCCGCCTTGTTTTTTTTGAGCTGGAGTTTCACGCTTCTCGCCCAGGCTGGAGTGCAGTGGTACAATTTCGGCTCACTCAACCTCCATCTCCCAGGTTCAAGTAATTCTCTTGCCTCAGCCTCCCGAGTGACTGGGACTACAGGCGCGCGACACCACACTCAACTAATTTTTGTGTTTTTAGTAGAGACGGGGTTTCACCATGTTGGTCAGGCTGGTCTCGAATTCCTGACCTCAGGTGATCCACCCACCTCGGCCTCCTAGAGTGCTGGGATTACAGGCGCCAGCCACCGCACCTGGCCAACAACCACTTTTTTTTCCAAGCTTTTTTTTTGAGACAGAGTTTGACTCTGTCACCCAGGTTAGAGTGCAGTGTCAGGATCTTGGCTCACTGCAACCTCTGCCTCCCAGGCTCAAACAATCCTCCCACCTCAGCCTCCTGAGTAGCTTGGACCGCAGGCATGCACCACCACACCTGGCTAACTTTGAATTTTTTGCTGGAGATAGGATTTCACCATGTTGGCCAGGCTGTTCTTGAACTCCTGAGCTCAAGAGATCCACCTGTCTCAGCCTCCCAAAGTTCTGGGATTACAGGCGTGAGCCACCACACCCAGCCTAACTACTACTTTTACAGCTAAAAAAGAAATACCATACATGATGAGAAAGCACAAAGCTGATGGGAGACCATAAATTCAGCAAAAGGTGAATTCAGAAGGGTATATTTTCCCTTTCACATAGAATCAATTGGGACAGAATTGTCAGAGGTTGTAGGATTTGTGTTTAATACCACTAATTCTGCTTTCTTACTTTGCGGTTGCCCCTTACTTTGGGGCTGCTTTTGCAGTCCGAGGATAGCCTCTCTTAGGGCAGGATGAGACCTCAGCACATTTTCCCCAAGGTCCTGAAGTGGGCTGGTATATATTCATCAGACACATTTTCAGTGGCTGGATTTGATGGTTGTAAATTTTCCTTACTGAGATTAAATTCCACGTGGGCACTTGCCGACTACCTATAAACAACTCTGGTGGCTTAAGATCTGGTAAAATGTATTTTGACAGCCTCTGTAAATAACAGAAAGTTGCATTCCAGTTTCTGTCCAACATTTCCAAGTCAAACACAGCATCTGTGGGGTACAGAGGGCTTTTAGTTCTCCTTCCCTTCTGTAGGTTGAAACTGTGCTTTATAACTAGATATCCTAACCATTATAGCTGGTTAAAATTGGTAATCACTCAATATCTTAAAGAGTATTGTAGATAAAATACAATCTCAATCTTCCCATAATAAGTAAATATGGATATGCTTATATTGGATACAGAAATTTTATATTTTTCCAATCCCATGGTTCTAAAAAGGTTCATGTTAATTCATCATGGTCTGTAGTTTACCCAACAGCATCTTCCTGGTACCAGATAACTAGTTGAAACTTGGAGCAGGTCCAGTCGGTTGACCAGTTGCTCTCCCATCAACTCATTTTTCTTGCACCAAGCTGACTTTAACCAATTGGTTAGCATGCTCCAACAAACCTGATTGAAACTCACCTGGGGAAGTGATAACAAATCCAGGAGAGGATCCACTGTGGATCTGGTGGCTGAAGATCTGGTAAAATGATGCCATGGACAAGGCCACCATAGGCTCCCGCAGCAAGTGGCCCATGTACTCATCTCAGGGCTATAGAGGCTCTGCAGCCTGCAGGGCCACATTAACAGCATTCACAGAAGAGGCTCCTGGCGACTCCATTCCAAAGCCAGGATACTTTAGCTTCTTGAACTTTTACATCATAAGTTCAGAAATTTACCGAAGGATGCGTTTCCTTACTTAGTGAATCTTATGGCTCCTTTTAGAAAGCATGGGAACAACCAAGGTCAGAATATGATGCATGAGTGTAACCAAATTCTCCTACTGCCCCTGGAGCTTAAAGCATCTGGGCCACATGGGAATGTGCATTCTTAAGCTAGTGCTAAGAAGGAAGACTGATGGTAAGAGTTTGCCCCCACATAGACAACCACCAGTCTTGAATTGTGCCAATAAAGAGTCTCTAGGAGAGGGGACTGAGAACCAGCTGTAACTGGGTTAGAATGCTAGAATGCAGATGTCAGGAGAAGACGATCAAATTGATATTCACAAGTGTTTTTTGAAACCCTTCCTACTCGAAAAGAAAAAATTCACTTGTTTCTGCTTGTCAAGGGAAACACTGCTTACTCATATGAGGGACTCATTTTATGTGCCTCAAGTTTGAAATTGATGGAAAGGAGCAGCAGCATTTTATGAAAGCATCTGACCAGGGTGACTTGAGCTTGCGACACAGTTGTTCCTTACTTTTACTCCTACTTGGGTGGAGGAATCCACAGTGAGCTTCTATTTCACATTGATATTTGGATAAAACAATTCTTGTCATTTAACAACAGCCTAGGTGGGTACACCCATAGTCTCAGCTACTCAGGAGGCTGAGGCAGGAGGATCACTTGAGCCCAGGAGTTCGAGGATGTAGTGAGCTCTGATGGTGCCACTGCACTCCAGCCTGGGCAACAGAGCGAGACCTAATCACTAAGAAGTAAAGAATTTTTAAAGAGCCTAATGTTTATTATAGGAAAAATTTTTCCATACATTGTTGTGTAAAACTTCTTTAATTTAATATACCTTTGCTGACCTAATATCAATCTAGTTACTCATCTTGACCCAGTCTCTTTTATGAATTTTAGCAGGAAAAGAAAATCATCCAACCTCTAAACTATAGGGATCTGTCATGCAATAATAAAAGGGCATACATATTTCTTCCTTTCATTTACCGAAGTGGGCGCCACCTTAAGATAGTCAATGAAGGGGGAACTTTCAGTGGAAGACTTGGGTTATTCTTTTCAAAATTTTCTCACAAAATGTTAAATTCTTTCTTGTGGTTCCTAGAGAAAGCAAGGGATAGACTGAAAAACCTAAGGTGAAGAAAGCCAGTGTTGACCTTATAAAAGCCTACCTTGAAAGTGGTAATACTCTGCTCTCCTCCCCTAGATTTTGTGCAAATGGGTCATTTGGTTTGCATGAGGCCAAGGGGTGGAGTGGTACAAATTTGGAAACAACGTCTAGAGCAGATGATTGTATGTACCAGGGGCAGTGGTTACAGGTGGAACCTTTTTCTTGTTTAGGGTTTACTATCTAGTCTGTATAAATTCTTGGAATGATTCATTACATTCAACAGCATGTACACATTGTGGCTTCTGTGAAACTACCAAGCTAGTATCAGTACTAAGAAGAAACTGTAAACTACTATTAGAAAAAGTGTTCATGGATGAATTCCCATGAATATTTGAGAATATAACATAGGGAATTTCAGAGTCTGCCCACAGTACATTCCTGGAAGGAGCAAAGATGACAGTTGTGGATGGTTTTTGGCCCTGGAGAGGCACCCCTACATTGAGAATGCTTTCTGGGTTCTCTTCCTCCTTGCCTGGTTAATACACCTGTCAAATCTGACACCTAAACACTGCACAAGTAGCCACCTTTGGTCACTGCTGCAGCAGCAGCCCAGGTTTGTAGTATCTGCACACACATGCATGCACACACACACACACACACACTCACATACATGCAACTTTTAATGTAGTTTCTACCATGTAATTATGTAATGCTTGTCAAAATATTTAGAATAGAGTAACTACCAACTCTTTCACTGAACTGTGACTATAATTTCTCAAATAATTTTTTAAATTAAATCTGCCCCAAATTTCTCACCCCAGATTCTTATATGCTGCAATTTCAAAACCACAAGTATTTGAATTTAAGTTGCTTTATTTTTAAAAAATGGATATCTTACTCCAGCACCAAGTGAGCTTCTTGTTTTAATTACTGCTGGTGGGTAAGGTATTGGGACCAGCAAACTGGCAGCTGGGGATCCTGCTGGCTGTTTCAGGCCACACGCTATTACGGGTCATTTAGCTCTGAGGAAGTGGGGTTTGAAGATAGTTAGTGTGTGGTTTCTTCTGCTGCCTACTCTAAGAGAAAAGACTAGCAGCAGTTTTTAGTGTGCCCTCTTACCTTTCCCCAGTAAATGCTATAGTTTTCTCAACAAAAAAAGAAATTAGTCTGCAGGATGCTTTTCATATCCCTTCACGTCCACCTTCGCTGCCTCCCTCCCCTCGACCATGGCTTTCATTCCTTCTGCCAGCTCGCCCTGTCCTCGGGCCCCAGCCACAGGCCCTGCTCCCACCTCCAGTTGGCCCTCCTGAATCTCCTTCCTCACCCCACCTTCCTCCATGTTATCTGCAACTCTGGTGAGGTGTAAAGAACTATTGTCAAATGTGTTAATTATATTTAATTTTTTAATAGGCATTTTATACTGTATGATTTCACTCATATGAAGTACTTAGAATAATCAAATTCATAGAGACAGAAAATAAAATGGTGGTTGCCCGGGGCTGTGGGGAAGCAGAATAGGGAGTTGGTGTTTAATGAATATAGCATTTCAGTTTTGCAAGATGAAAAAGTTTTGAGGGCAGATGGTGGTAATAGTTTCACAATAGCATGGTTGTACTTAATGCCACTGAATGGTACACTTAGAATGGTTAAAATAGTACATTTTATATTATGTATATTTTACCACAATTGTTTTAAAAACCTGTGTTTTGGAAATATGAATAGTGTACATATGATCTCTACAGATGACAGATATCATGTCATCTGGTCACCTCTAACTTGTTCTGAATTCAGTTCCTGTCCAGCTTCCAGAGAAATGCCTTCACTTCCTTTGCCAAGTATGAAGAGGTGGCCTTATTTAATTCAGGTTGTTCCCTAGTGTCTTCAGAATTCTTCCTTTTCTTAAACTGCTGGGACAGAGGTGAAAGTGGAGGGGTGGGAGCAGCTTTACCACTAGGTGGGACTAAGTCAGGTTGAAGAGGGAACTGAACTAAGGGCTAGGAAGTCAAAGGTCAGGCCAGGAGAGAAACCATCAAGCCCCCTTGACTCTTTCATTCCACCTACTATTTTTTTTTTTAACCTTAAACTAAAGTTTTATTTGGGAATTTTAACTTCATTTCTTTTTCTTCAACTTTTATTTTAGGTTTGGGGATACATGCACATATTTGTTACATAGGTAAACCCATTTCACAGGGGTTTATTGTACAGATCATTTCATTACCCAGGTACTGTGCCTAGTACCTTATACCCAGTAGTTATTTTTTCTGCCCCTCTCCCTCCTCTCACCCTCCACACTCCAGTAGGCCCAGTGTGTGGTGTTCACCTCTATGTGTCCATGTGTTCTCATCATTCAGCTCTCACTTATAAGTGAGAACATGCGGTATTTGATTTTCTGTTCCTGCATTAGCTTGCCATTTGATTCCCTTTATCTCTAATATTGGTCTAAGCTTAATCTAAAATGAGGGTGTTATTTAATTCTCTAGGTGGAAAAAATTAGTAAATGCCTGTTACGTGAACGTTTCTTTATGTAAATTTGTGTTTATCTTTATTTGACTATATCAATAAAGTTT
The DNA here is from genome assembly GCF_049350105.2 of Macaca mulatta. Lineage (NCBI taxonomy): Eukaryota > Metazoa > Chordata > Mammalia > Primates > Cercopithecidae > Macaca > Macaca mulatta. Next base: position 17,933,691 of record NC_133417.1, on the reverse strand, counting down.
ATGGGTCTACCATACTTCTGGTCTGAGGCCCCAATCCCCGTGAGATTGATTGTGTCTTTGAAAATAAGATAAGCAACACAGGAAAGTTCAAACGAACATAAATTATCTTAGATAAAGAGCATTATTGAACCTATTTTGAAACCTATTTTACCCTCAGCTCTTTATAGCTCTTCAAATTGTTGCCTGTTTCTTTGGGGATTAGGGTTTAATCAGACAGCTAATATTGTGCCTTATTTCCTTCAGTTTTTGTTGATCACATTCTGAATATAGCAATTTATATCTAAAGCTTAAATGAAAATAACTGGCAAGTTCCCTGACTTTCTTCCTTCTCTCTATGTGTATGCCGGTCCTTGAGAGGAAGTTGGTAACATTTTATAAAAGGTCTTGGCATTTGCCTCAGCTCCAGCTGCTATAGCAAATTCCCATAGACTGGGAGGCTTAAAGCACAGACATTTCTCACATATCTAGACTGAGAATTGTGAGATCAGGGACCAGCATGGCTGAGCTCTGGTGGGGCCCCTCTTCCGGCTTTCCTCACGTGGGGTGGTGGGGAGGGGCTCCAGTCCCTTCCTCTTCCTAAAAGGACACTAATCCCATCAGGGGGCACCACCCTCATGACCTCATCTAAACCAAATCACCTTCCTAAGTCCCCACCTCCATCATGGGAACTGGGGCTTCCACATGTGAATTTTGAGGAGACACAAACAGTCCATAGCGGGATGTTATAGTCCTTTTTTGATGGTTGCTTATTAGAGGAAATGCCCTCTAAAAAGCTTAACAAACGAGGCACAGAGGGATCAGTTTCAAAGAGAGCAGCAGGAGGGAAGGGGACTGCAATGCAAACAATGCAATGCCAGGAGCTTTTCTGTAATATTAGAGACCTATGAGAGGGGCTATAGTACAGCAGGTAAGAGCTTAGGTTCTAGAGACCTGGCTTGAAAACTCCACTTCACCATTTTTTAACCATGTGACTTTGGACCTCTCTTTAGATCAGTTTATGCATCTATAAAATGAGGATAATAATAGTACTTACCTCAAAGGGTTGTTAAGAGAGTTAGATAACATATAAGCACAACAGCTGGTACATATTAAGAGAGAATACCAAAACAAAGACTTTAAAATTGCCAAATTAAGATTGCATCCAGAAATGGGGTAAGATAATCATTCGCTGAAGAACAAATGAAGCAGGAAAGAGAATGTTCTCTGGTTTCCTTTTTCTGTATAAAAACCACCCTGAAGGTAGTAGCTTAATATATTATAACAACAGTCATTTATTTTGCTCATGGATCTACAACTTGGGCATGGCCTAATGGGGAGTGCTCCTCTCTGCTCCATGCACAGTCAGCTAGGGCTGGTCAGCTGGGAGCTGAAAGACCCACTCTCAAGATGCCCCACTCAAATACTGGCTACTGCCTGGGAACTCAGATGGCCTGAGGGCTGGGAGTCTGGTTCTGTCCTGGTAGGTCTCTCCACAGGCTATGTGGGCTTCCTTACAACATGGTGACAAGGCTCTAGAATGACCATCTCAAGAGAAATGGAAGATACCAGTTGCTTAGGCCTTAGCCTTAAGAAACAGGTACAGCATTATTTCCACTGTATTCTATTAGTTAAGTAGTCCTAGAGCCCAGAATCAAGGAAGAACACATAGACTCCATCTCTAAGTGGAAAGAGTGTTGAAGAGTTTGTAGACTTATTTTAAACCTGCCACAACGTGTAACCCCAAAGCTTGCCCAGGCTCTGGATTATTTCGTGAGTCTTCTGTACCTCCAGAGGGGAAAGAATGGCACATGATATATCATTGTTGTCCACATCCTTTGATCTGTGAACGATTCTCATATCAATGAGCAGTTAACAATGGAAAAGTCCTACTAAATTGACTTAACCCTAAAATGAGATCACTGGGTCTATTAACTCCAAGCTTCACTTGGTATTGATACCACCACATGTTATTGTCTATGTTATAGTTTACCTTATCCATACATCTCTATGGAAAGGCTTTCTTTTATCTTGATGTTTCCCTCAAATTTCATACAAGTGAAATAACTAATGGTTAATTTATTGTGCCTTCTGCATCTAGTCATCATGGACAAAGTTAGCATTTGTCATGCTTGTTGTCAGTTAACCTTCTTTTTCCAGAAAAGAAGCCAAATCCTATTATGGTAAAGTGTTCACTCTCCTCTCTAGATATTGGGATTTTTTAGTTAGAGAGTATATTTTAAATTAGAGAGTATATTTGATTTTATGTTAAAGTAAGTTCAAGATCACTTGTTCTAGAGAAAGGACAAGAAAAAAATTTGAATTTCTGTTAAGTCATTTTATTATATTTACTTTCTGTAAGGCAAATTTGTGCTCTCTTCTACTAGGCATACAATTTCCACATGATCGTAATATAAAAGTCTACTATTTAAAAGGTTTGAGTTCAATTTTATTCAAATAGGGGATAATTATTTTAAAGTATTTAATATATTTTTATGTATAGCCTTAGCATAATTGATAATATGTTTAAATAATAAGGTAACAGGGATAAAAGTTGTAATTACTTCCAAAAGCACTAACATCTGCTTGCCTTAATATTTTAGTTGCCTGATTCCTATAAGTTACAGAAGAACTCTAATTCAGTATCCTATTTACCTCTGAGAAATATATATATATGTATTTATATATATATATGTATTTATGTTTCTTCATTATATATCAGATTAATGGTATTTAACAATGAGAATTTAGTTTAAAATATAAAATTCCACCCAGAATAGGATTCTGTCTCTTTAAATATGAAAAACTTCTAAATAAATTTCGTATTAGCCAAAATTCCTTTTGACTCAAATTCATCTGAACTGTCTCTGATTTATGATTATGGTGGCCATGCAAACTAATTTGACATGCATAATATGCACGGCAGTAGTGAAAGCAGAAGTTCAGCAATTCCACTGGAAATTGTACTTGCACTGCTATATCTGCTTCTGAATTATGGTACTTGGAATTTTGTGCCCTTAAGGAACTGTTTGTTTTTCCAGACTGGCTAATGCATCAGGAACTTGGCTTCAAAGAATTATTATTAAGCAAATACCCTGACACCTTGTCTATGGGATTTATCAGAGCTGTGAAATTAATTGAAGATTGAGTATATGTGACAAATGGGAAAAGCCCCAGGAGTTTTTGTTTGTTTCAATTCAGGAAAATGCAAACATGCAGCTTTTAGCAGAGGAGCCGTGAGTGTCAGACTTTGCTTTGCTGGGACAGCCTTGAGCACACCCCTGGGTTACTGACCTAGGGCAACACAGCCTGTGTGGCTATGTGAGTCCACTGGCCTCATCTTCAAAGACTGTATTTGGGCAGTTTAACACTTCAGATTGCACATTACCCAAGGCCTACTTAGGTTCTGAGGGGCATAAATACCTCACAGGCACGTGTAACTAACTTGTAATGTTAGTGTTTCTACCCAGCGCTGGTAGAGTAGCTGACACTCAGTGGGACCTGAGCACCTATTAGGATGAATTGCCTTACCTTCATATATTCTGTTTTTCAGAATTAGGAAACATCTCAGAGAGTGAAGATTGACTGCATATCTCTAACAGAGCCTGATTTAAGATAAGATTTGTGAGTTTGGTAGAAAATCCTATGAAGTTTTCATTTTACTGTTGACTGAAGACCATACCCTGTGCGGTGACCCTTATTCAGAATTTTTATCAGAAACCTAGGGCCCCTGAACATGAGTATATAAAGTCTGATGCAGGCCTGTACCCTGTTGGGGATCTCGTGTGCTCACAGTACAGCTATGCTCCTCTCAAAGAGACGTCATCGCTAAGGAACAGTGGTTTAAAAACAAATACCAGTGCAAATTAATTAGAAACAGGGCACTGCCTGACATTAGGAACTCTGCATTCAGACTGTAGATCTCTCAAAAGCACATTTAGAGACATCTGGTCAGGATGAAGCAGGGTGCTCACACTGCAATGAACCTTTTTTGTGTGAAATTACTAGTTAGTGACAAACAAAATATAAAAAGAGACCTCCAGAAAGGCACACTCAGGCTCAGAAACAAGCTGAACAACTCCACAGAGGAGGAACAGCATAGAAATGCCGAGTGGGTTGCAGGGTGGAGCCACAGGCTAGCAGGCTCCAGGTTTTGAAGCAGTCAGGCAGTGTTGGAGACCACCCCGTGGGGTAAAGGAGACCACAAGTGTCTCCCTGATTCAGGGGATCCGCACCTGGCCTGCAGCCAGGAGAAGAGGTGAGCTGCCCCACCTTTGCACTCCCCGTGAAAGGAAGCTGGAAACCTTCTGCTGACCTGTTGCCTAGACCTGGGGCCTTGTCCCTGGTTGTGGACAGAGGAAAGTGTAAACGACAGTACTAACCAGCTTGTGGTGCAGAGGTGAGCCACGTTACCTGCTGGCCCAGTGACTGAGTTCACTGTAGCACTAAAATAGCTGGCTGGCAGGAGCCCCAATACACAGTTATAAAATTGAATATAGATTAAATCCTTTTACTCAAAGTGAGCCTGCAAATCCAAATTCCAAAACACATGAATAAATCTTGTGCTAAGAAAGCCAAAAGCCAACAATCAGAATATAATGGAATGAAATGAATTATTAAAAACAGTTTAATAAAACTTTAACATAGATATACTTAGGATTCTCAATGAGATGATTGAGACAAACTTTCATTTGAAAATATCACACACAGGGGCCTATCATGACACACAGGGGCCTATCATGGGGGTGGGGGGAGGGATTGCATTGGGAGTTATACCTGATGTAAATGATGAGTTGATGGGTGCAGCACACCAACATGGCACAAGTATACATATGTAACAAACCTGCACGTTATGCACATGTACCCTACAACTTAAAGTATAATAATAATAAATAAATTAAAAAAAAAAAGAAAATATCAAGAAATTATGAAACAAAAATAGGTGGACATTTTCTTAAAGATCAGATAGATAAAAACAACCAATTAGAAATCTTAAAAATTCAAATTATAGACACTGAAAACTTAAATCTCAATAAACTGAATAAACTCTACACTGGACACAGCTGAAGAAAAGACTAATAGATTGGAAGATAGTAATAATACAGGAATTCACCCAGAATAGAGTATATAGAGATTACATTTTACATGAAGGGAAATTAGTGCGTATGGAAGCTAGACTGAAAAGCTCCAAGACATATGTGTCTAGTAAATTAGAGTTCTGTCAGGTGAGAGTGGAGAGAATGGTACAGAATAATACCAAGCTTTTCAGAATTAAAGATAACTGTGAAGATTTGATCAGTGCATTCAAATATTAATATCTAGCAGGATAAAGATAAATTTCTACCTAGACACATAAGAGTCAAGCTGCAGAGCATCAAGAATAAAGAGAAATCTTGCCTGTAATTCCAGCACTCTGGGAGGCCAAGGCAGGAGAATCACTTGAACCCAGGAGTTTGAGGCCAACCTGGGCAACAAAGTGAGATCCCATCTCTATAAATAAATAAACAAACAAACAAACAAACAAATAAGTAAGAAAAAAAAGAGAAACCTTAAAAAGCTGCCAGAGAGAAAAGAGTGATAATCTACAAAGAAAATGACAGCTATTCTTCATCAGCAACAAACAATTAAAGAAAGATGTGGAGTAAATATTTTCAAAATGCCAAGGGAAAATAAACAGTCAACCTAAAATTTTTCCCAAGGAAGAAAATAAAAAATAAGTGTATTTACATAAGAATTTCCCACACACAGTCCTCACTAAAAGAAAATTTTAAAGGCATATGCCAGCAAGAAGAAAAACATATTCAGAAAGTAGCCATGGGAATCGAAAGAGAATGGCAAACACCAAAATTAATTACATATATTGGTAAATTTAATTAAGTAACCATTTTTAAAAGTCAGTATTTTTTGTTGTTTAAGCTAAAGCTACAACTCAACATAGCATATACAAGATGGAGGGGTAAGAAAGAGTCTTCAATAGGCAGGTAGGGCTGACCGCACTGTATTTGGGAGGATAGAAATACTAGGTATGTGTAGACTTTGTTGGGAATTTTCAATAAGTAAGACATATCTTTTTTTTTTGGACAGGGCCTGTGCTCTGTCAACCAGGCTGGAGTGCAGTGATGCGATCTCGGCTCACTGGAACCTCTGCTTTCCAGGATCCAGCCATTTGCCCATCTCAGCCTCCGAAGCAGCTGGGACTACAGGCACACACAACTGCACCCAGCTAATTTTTGTATTTTTTGTAGAGATGGGGTTTTGCTACATTGCCCAGGCTGGTCTTGAAGTCCTGAGTTCACGTGGTCTCCCCGCCTCAGCCTCCCAAAGTGCTTGGATTGCAGGCATGAGCCACAGCACCCAGCTGTCAATAAGACATATCTTTTAAAAATTTAGAGTAATAATTAAAATCATAGAAATGCAATCTATAGCTGCCAAGTCATAGGAGGAAAAAAAGTAGAAATATAAAAGCAATCAGTCCAGCAAGAGGCAAAAGAACAAAAATGAAGCAAAGATGTTTTTTAGAAAACACAAAACAAGGTGGTAGAAATAAGTTCAAATATATCTATTATTAATTGTAACAAATGAAAACTGATTAAATTCACCTATTAAAATGAAAAGATTATCCCACCTGCTAAACATTTTTTAATCCAGCTATATCCTACTTTCTGGAGACACACCTAAAATAAAACTTTTCAGGAAGTTTGAAAATGAAGGAATGGAAGAAATATGTATACCAAGCAAATTTTAACAAAAAGAAAACTCCTTCATGAATAAGTGGAAAAAAAGCTTAGAAATAGATAGAAGAAAATTTCCTTGACCTGATAAAGGCTGTCACAAACTTTCTAGAAACATCATTCTTAGTGGTAAAAATTAAAGTATTTCCAATAAAGTCAAAATAAGAAAAAGATGCTCTTCACTTCAATTCAGTATTATACTGGAAGTCATCAATGCAATGATCAGAAAAAAAATATGAGTTATAAGAGTTGGAAAAGTAAATAGGAAAGAGTCTCTCTTTTTTTTTTAGATTTTATGACTTACACTGGGATTATAGGTGCAAGCCACTGTGCCTGGCCTAGACTGTATACTTTTTTACATAGAAAATCTGAAGAAATCTACAGATAAACTTTTACAGCCCATGAAAGACTTTAGCAGGGTTTTAGATCAAAATCCAAAAGTAGCATTGCAATACACTAGCAATAATGAATTATAAAAGACAAACATTCCATTCACTATGTCACAGAAGCTATAAGATACCTGGTGCTATGGTCTGAATATTTGTTTCCCCCTCAAAATGCATGTGTTTAAATCTAACCCCCAAGGTGATATATTAGGAAGTGGGGCCTTTGGGAGGTGATGAAGCCATGAGGGCAAAGCCCTCATGAACAGGATTAGTGTCCTTATAAAAGAGATCTGGAGAGCTCCATAGCCCCTTCCATTATGCAAACACACAGTGAAAAGATGGTCATCTATGAACCAGGAAGTGGGCCTGCACCAGACACCAAATCTGCCAGCACCTTGATCTTAGACTTCCCAGCCTCCAGAACCGTGAGGAATAAATTTCTGTTGTTCATAAGCTACCCAGTCTATGGTATTCTGTGATAGCAACCCAAACATACCAAAACACCTAGGGAAAAACTTAACCAAAATGTGTAAGCTCACTATGGAGACACTTATAAAATTTGATTGAGGACATAAAATTAAACCTTAATAAATTAGAGACATACCGTGTTTATAGTTTAGAACAGATTTCAATTTTCTCTAAAACAATGATTGATAAAACTGACTACCTTAAAATTAGAACTTTATGTCCAACAAAAAACACCACAAATAAATCAAAAAATAAACTATGGTTTGGAAAAGATACTTGTAATGCATATAATTAACTAAATTAATATTAGAATTTACAAATGAGGCCAGGCATGGTGGCTCATGCATGTAATCCTAGCATTTTGGGAGGCCAAGGCAAGAGGATCACTTGAGTCCAGGAGTTTGAGACAAGCCTGGGAACATAGTGGGAACTCATTTCTACAAAAAATTTAAAAACCAGTTAGGCATGGTGGTGCATACCTGTGGTCCCAGCTACTCAGGAGACTGAGGTGGGAGGATCACTTGAGCCCAGAACATCAAGGCTGCAGTGAGCTATGATTATGCCACTGCACTCCAGACTGGGTGACAAAGTGAGACTCTGTCTCAAAAAAAAAAAAAAAAAAAAAAAATTTACAAATGAATAAGAGAACAAAACAACTGAATAGAGAAATGGGCAAAGGATATGCACAGGCAATTCACAGGAGAGGGAACCCAAATGAATAAACAGGAACAGAAACTTAACCTCAAAAGAATGAGAATGAAAGTGAAATGAGATGCCATTTCACCTCCAACAGGTTGACAGACGTTAAAATGCCTGAGAATCCTAAATGTAAGCAACAGAAACTCTCCTATTCTGCTAGTAAAAGTGTAAATTGGTAAAGGGCTTTGAAAAATATTTTAGTCGTATCTAGTGAATTTAATATTTTTACTTTGCTACTAACCAGAAATCCCATTTGGGGTTATTCCTAAAGTAGCTCTACTGCAGGTGCACATGGAGTCATACAGTAGGATCTTCACTGCCACACTGCAATACTGAAAAAATGCAGACAACCTAAATGCCCATCAACAGGAGAGTGGCTGAATAAAGTGTGGTATGATTATATAATGGAATACTCTTCACTAGTTAAAATGAATGAACAGACCTTTACATATGTCCATGGATAAGTCTCACGTAGTGTTGAGCAAAAATAACAAGTTTCAGAGCAATATTGTTAAAAACAAACAATATACTATATATTTTATGCATACCACATATTGTATGCATACATATGTAAGTAGTAATTACTAGAATGCATGAGAATGGTAGAACAGTGAATACGGGGTAGGGGTCACTTATAAAATTTGATTGAGGACATAAAATTAAACCTGAATAAATTAGAGACATGCCGTGTTCATAGTTTGGAACAGATTTTAATTTTCTCCAAAATAAAGATTGATAAAACTGACTATCTTAAAGAAGGGAGGAAGAGAGAGAATTGGGGAAGGAGCTACAGGGAGCTTCAACTCTTTTGTAATGTTTTATTTCTTTAAAAACATAATGCTGATATGCCCAAAGCAAAAGATTTGTTAGAGCTCAGTAGTAGATAAAGGGGTTGTTATTTTATTGTTCTTTACATTTTTCTTTATATTTGAAATATTTCACAGATTTTTTAAAGATAGTGAATTTTAAAGCCAAATAAAAATGTTTTGGCATAATTTTAAAAGCCACATGTGAGTTATATCATATCCCCAAAATTGCTACTGAAAAAAAGGGTTATTTTGCTTCACACCAACAAGTATTTGTTGAGCCTTTGGTCCATGCGACACTCTGGGATACACTGGAGACCCAAATGGACTTGGTCTCTGCCTTCATAGGACTCTGAATCTCCAGGGAAGACAGACTCTGGGCAGGCAGGGAAGCCTGTCATTATTGGAGACGTCCACAGACAGATGGGTTCGGATGGGTCCTGCCCAGAAAGTAGAGCCCAGCTGGCCTGGCAGCTCTGCTCAAACCAGATTACAACTGTGTTCTCCTGGGAATATGAACTGGAAAATGAGAGGGGATGGGCAGTTGGCAGGGAAGCCAGAAGCTAAAAGGATAAGAGGCAGGGTCAGCCTCGAGGCAGGAGGGCTGTGATGGGGTGAGGGCTCAGAAGGCGTGGGGTAGAGAAGAGATGTACAGAGTCAAAGATGAAGCTAGCTGGTGGCTGAAGGAGAAGGGAGGGTGTGCAAACAAATCAGGAATGCAGGGAGTGGATGGGTCACTTGAAAGGAGGCACTTGACTTCCTACTGCTGCAAGGGGACCCGACAACCTGCCCCCAGCACTGCATAGGACGTAGAATTACCCTGGAGACTCTGCTCCCCCAGGCAGTCAACTCTGACTGACTTGGATTGCCCTGATGGAAGGACAGGACTTTATGGGAAGCATGGGGCACTCCAAGAAATGCTACCGCTGCTACAGCTCCTGGGGTGCTGTAAGCAACAGCTTCAAGCTAGCTTAGAAGTCTGCCTTGTCTTGGGGTGACAGACCATTTCTGAGTACATAGACCTCCTCCACGTTCTCTAATGGTTGCTGGACTTCTGACCAAATAAAGAGTACCTAGCCTATTTCAATCAAGCACAGCCCAAGGTGTGATTTCTTCCATGCTGTCCCATCCAGGCTCTATGAAAGGCCAGGGGTCTCCCAGGCTTTCTATAAGCCCATCTGTTTGGCCTTTCCTTGGTTCGGTGAGGCCGAGCTGTGTGGTAGAGACTGCCTTTTCCTATCACTGCAACTCTGGAAGATAAACCTAACAGTACTCGAGGGGTAGCAAGGACAGTGGTGTGAGGAGTATGGACACCCAGCACAATCGACTGTGTAAAATCCGGTTCTGCCACTAACTACATCACCTCGTGTGGAACACTTACCCTCTCTTGTGCCTCAGTTTCCTCTTCTGTAAGTGGGGATAATCACGGCACCATCTCATAGGATTAAAATAGTTACTACATGGAAAATGCATGGGATTACTCCTGGCACACAGGAAGTGCCAGATCAGCATTGGCAGTCATCATCGTTTATTACATAACTTAAGTCTCCATTCCTTGCTACCAAAAGAACCAGTAATACAGAAAAATAATATTTTTATTTTCTTTTTTGTTTTGCAGCAAAAGTTATGTTATTCCTTTGCAGTGCAGCTGCCCTGTAGATTTTGAGTTCTATATCACTTTGATTCAGTCTCATCAAGCCTTTGCTATTGAGCCAACATCAGGTAAGGAGTGTGAAGATTTCAGGTTTCCTGGCTCACGCCTGTAATCCCAGCACTTTGGGAGGCCGAGGCGGGCGGATCACGAGATCAGGAGATCGAGACCATCCTGGCTAGAACGGTGAAACCCCGTCTCTCCTAAAAATACAAAAAATTAGCCGGGTGTGGTGGCGGGTGCCTGTAATCCCAGCTGCTCTGGAGGCTGAGGCAGGAGAATGGTGTGAACCCAGGAGTCAGAGCTTGCAGTGAGCTGAGATCACGCCACTGCACTCCAGCCTGGGCGACAGAGCGAGACTCCGTCTCAAAAAAAAAAAATTTCAAGTTTCCAATTTCTTTTGAGTTCTCAGGTCAAGGAGAGGATTTGAAAAGTAGGTGTCAAGTTCTAAAAACAAGAATAAGCTGCACTCAAAAGTTATATTTTCAAACACATAACAGTGATGAATTTTACGCATAACAGACATGATGTAAAATGGAATTAGACACATCAGAAAAATGACACTTTGGGATCATTTGTATCATGCAGATAATTTTTAATAATGTTCAGGTAAGTTTCTTCCAAGATCGAAACTTAAAATCAGAAATTGATCCATTTCCATTCTACGTTTGGCTCCTGGTGCATCCTTGGTTTTGTATCCACCTTATAATTCAATTTCAGATAAAATAGGAATCTTCTTTCTTCCAGAGCTTTTAGAATCTTAGTGAAGGGTCTGATGAATTTGTCTCATCTGTGGTGTGGACAGTATGTTTTTGCATGCCCCAGAGGACATAGATCGCTAGGCTGCTAAGGACATTTGAAAGTGAGATTTTACACCTAAAGTAATCTCTGCTTCCCAGTTCCTGTCTCTTGATATTTAGGTTTGGGATTCAAGTATCTGTCCACAGTGGTCTACTGTGGTCTACTGTGGACAGATATTTAAAATCGTTAAATTTAAACAATTTAACAATTGCTAAAATGGTTTTAAGTCTACGTATTCATTTGTTTACAACTCTTTCAGTACTGCAAGTACATATTGTGTCCGACAAATGAGTGTTTAAAGCAGAAACTGTGAATTAATTCTAAATTATGAAATGTACATAGATTATTTTCTAGAGGACCAGGAGCCATTCTGAGATTTTTTAAAAATATAAGGTAACCACTGTTTACATTGCAAAAAAACAGGACTTGATTCTCTTTTCAGAGAGAAGAGGCTTATTATTTTCAGCTGTGTGGGCCTGAAAAAGAAGGGAAAATAAGTGGTCACTAAAATTATACTAAACAAGATAATATTTCAGATGTTAAGTATAGTTGATATTCTCACAGTAGGTTTCCTGTGGGTCCCTGCCCCTCTGATGGTCCATAATTCTGTTAAGTTCCATGGGCAGAAGGGACCACTACAATTTCTGAGCAGTCATGATGGGAGCTGTTTTAGACAGGTCAGCGTGCAGGTTTACAGGTATGACTGAGGTGGGTACAGACAGGAGTCCAGGAATTCGTGGTGTTGGAATGAACTCACGTAGCATTTGAGATCTTGAAGTGAGCTAACATCAGTAACCAGGAAAAGGAAGAAAAACTTAACAGCTTATGGCCTAGCCATACTTCTCTGAAAAACAGTGACCTAAGACTCAGAATATTAATTTACCCAGAGGGTTTTGAAACACAACCTATTCAAAATCAGTGTAGTACGTAGATCATAAAATACAGCATTAAGCAGAATTGACTGACAACTATGTATGACACACTTAAAAAAATCATGCAGTCCTTTCCCCCAGTGCTCGGATTATAAAATGTGGAGCCACATAATTCAGACAAATGCATGATACATGAAATACTTTGTCTGATTCATCAGATAAGAGTTTGTGGTTGTTTGGTACTTTATTTATTACTTAATATTTTAAATTTGTCCTTTAAGTGAAATTAAATTGAATATACCAGTTTGGAGTTGAGAGAGAGAGGAGTGCTAGGGACATACACTTGGGTGTCACTGGGTGTTGTACATTTATTTGTACAGCCGTGGGACTGGACGTGAGGTCACCTTGGGAGTGAATGTGAATAGAGAAGTGGACCAAGGACCACTCAGACACTCAGAGGACAGCAAGGGGAAGTGGATCCAGGAACAAAGAAAGACCAAGGAAGAAAATCAGGAAAGTGCAGTGCAAAAGAAGAGAATGAAGGAAAGAAGGAGAGAAGCCCAGCCAGCCAGGGCTCTTGATCTTTGGGATCCGTCTTTTGCTGGTTTGAATGACCTGCATTGTGTGGATGGTGCTGCTGATGTGGCATTCCATACTGGTCTCATGGGCTCTGCCCTTCAGCCTCCTCGGTAGCTATTTTATGAATCTCAGGCCATCGTTGCTCCACCAGTCTCAGGAACGTTCTTGTTTTGGTTCCCACTTTGATGATGTATCAGTACATCTTTGGCTGTTACACTTTTGAGGTTCCAGAATTTCACCTGCAGTGAAGAAAGCCTTGGCTGCATGGAGAGTGAGTGCAGCTCTGACGATCTTTGTGCTCACTGGGCTCCTGACTTGCCAGGTATTTGGCTTGACTCAGAGGCCATATAGCTGGACAGTCATGGATGGCTTTGTGGCCACAAGGCATTATGGCCTCCGTTTTACAAACTGGGTTCAGATAGACTAAGAAACTGGGCTAATTTTACACAGTTAGCATGTGTATTTGTAGACACTGTTTCAAGCACATGTTTGGTAACTGATTTCTAAAAGACTTGGGACATCCGTCGTCTGCTAGGTTATGAAGCCGTATCTTCTCTAGGAACTAGAAGCATCATCTATGCATACCTTCCAGGCATGTTATGCTCAAGTTTGGCAAATGAAAACACAATTTGAATCAAGCTATTAATAATTCTATTTATAAGGTATGCCCTCAACTTTAACTCAACGGGCCATCGTTAAGATGCCGGTGTGCCCTGTAGTTGTCAAAAGCTCGACCTGCTGTTGTTGGGGCCAAGATATTCCTGAGACTGGAGAAAATGAATAAAAGATTTTATGGCCTTCCTGTACTGCTGACAAGAAATCATGTGCAACCAAAACTTCAAGAACACTCTGTTGATAATTTTGGAAGAGCCAGCAATACATGACTTTGGCCAAGATTTTTTTTCCCGTGAACTCTGAAGAGAAGTATTGACCAAGATCTTATTAGCATCGGAGATCAGGCAAATGGCACAAAAAAATTGTTGAACTTGTCTACTTATCACTATTTTGTGATCCTGGACATTCCCTTGTTGTCACATGTGCTAAGGAAGAATTCATCTAACTCATATAAATGGTAAATTATAGCATTAAATGACTGGCTAAGCAAGACTTCCTTGGGGGCTGTTGCTTAGAGTTCTTATATAAAGTTTCAATAAGTTCATTCTCTCTTTTTTTAATTATAAGAAATATATAAGCCACTTACAAATAATTTTATATTTTGCATTTTCTTCTGAAATGCACATTTTTTTACAACTTTATATCAGTTTGGGAATAAAGCCAGACACTCTGCCCTTGCTTTGGCCTCAAACCACTTTTTGGTTCTAGACATTACCTGGGGGCCACCAATCCAGCAGGAAGCACCTTCTAGCAAAGAACCAATTCCCATCCTCCAGCATGAGCACAAAGACACCAAGAGCAGGGTAACCTGCCTGTCGAGGTTCAAGGCACTCTCATGCAGCACCTGCTCTGGGCAGCCTGTCTGGACTTGCCCATAGTCCAATCATGCCATCTCAGCTGGGCTCAGCCATACTCCTGGCTGTACCTGCCACTGTGCTGTCCACACACCAGCATTTACCCACTTATATTTCAAAAGGGAGCATGTGCTGGTTCCTTTTTGCCTCTTTTTTCTCCAAAGGCCCGTTGGCCCCTGGCTGAGGTAGTTTATCACATAATAAGCCCTACCTGCGGGGTCCAGCAGCCTTTGTGAATCCAGGGCAGAGCCATTACATCCACGGGGGAAAATGATGAGGGGAGGTTTCCCCTACTTCTCCTCCCTGCCTCACTGTACTCCTGCGGACAGGTGAGACAGAAGGCCCCCAAACCCCAGCACAAACTGTGCAGGGGACAGATCAGGATTGTCACGGGGAGGGTAAGACTGGATCTCCCGCACACAGCGCAGGCCCCCATAAAATGCTTCTTGCTGGTAGTTAGGACCATGATAAACAGCCTCATCTCAGAAAACATATACTGGCCATATGACTGCTTACAGAAATGACAACATGCAGGTCTTTGGCAAGGTTCACTTCCAACAAGTAATGGAAATTAGTGAGATAACCAGCAAAGGGCCTCTGATAATGATAGCCTTCCGGGTCAGCAAGTGGAGGAACAGCCGGGGGCCATATGCAGGGTTGGAAAAGAGTCCTCATGAGAGGTAAAATCGAGAGATCAAACCTCTAAAAGATTTTCCAAAGCACCAAACCCAATAGTGAGGAAGGGGAGAATAATTAGGGATAGTTAATATATGAGATACAAATGAGTTCCCTAGCTTTTAGAGGATGTAGGTAATTAATGACACACTGAAGAAGTCAGGAAAAGCTGGACAGACAGGTGGCAATTTTCTATCACATTGGTAGCAATGGTCAGTTTTACCTGGTGCTCAATATACCCTTGATGGGTGTCTGGTTGCACACAGCATGGCTGGCGTGATGTTCATAATTGTTTCTATTTACTGATTGTTAGCCACATGCCAGGTGCTGTGCTAAGCACATCACATGCACTATCTCATTGAATTCCATAACCCTGTCCAAGAGGACCGTTTGACGGGCTGTCATTCTGGGCTAGTTGAGCTCAGTTGACCACAGCCGCAGTCAGTGAACTTGACCCAGAGGACAATGCCTGTGCCTTAACGAAACTCTTACCTCACACCTCTACTGCGCATACAGAAGTGCTTGTTCCAGCAAAGCCAGGAAGAAGTCAGAGATGGTTTGGCCCAGCCTCTCACCCTGCTGGGAAAGCCAGTCTTCCAGGAGGCTGGAAGAGAATGCAGCTTTCATGATAGACAGCAGGCACTTCTGCGGGTCCCACAACGCTGGTCTGGGGTAGGTGCCATGCCAGAAAACAGGCCACAGCAACAGGAAAAAAAGAGCCACTCCAGGTGTAAATAAGTATAGAAGAAATTAGGTTCAGCAAATATAAATATTTCTTTAAAAATGTCTTTATAGAAAATGAAATGTGTTTATTTTTTAAAAATTAAAACACTGAGCCAGGCACGGTGGCTCACGCCTGTAATCCCAGCATTTTGGGAGGCCGAGGCGGGTGGATCACAAGGTCAGGAGATCGAGACCACGGTGAAACCCCGTCTCTATTAAAAAATACAAAAAATTAGCCGGGCGTGGTGGCGGCGCCTGTAGTCCCAGCTACTCAGGAGGCTGAGGCAGGAGAAGGGCGTGAACCCGGGAGGCGCAGCTTGCAGTGAGCCAAGATCGCACCACTGCACTCCAGCCTAGACGATAGAGCGAGACTCCATCTCAAAAAAAAAAAAAAAAAAAAAATTAAAACACTGAAGAAAAGTACCAAATCCTAGTTGAAAAAACATTACCGAGAATCTCACCACTCCAGAAATAACTATCATGAACATTTAACTATCCCTGCAGATACCTCTCTGTGCTTATGTACAAAGAGGAGAAAGAGGAATGCTGGAGGCATACACTGATGCAGAGACAACAGAACACTACAAGAAAACTTGGGTCATATGATTTGTAAAAATGCTGTTACTTGATATTGACTGAAGAAAAACAAGTGAAGCTAAAAGGAATTGGTGGACTTCCTGGGTATATGCAATATTCATTCCTAAAATTTGTTGCTGAAATTAAGAAAAGAGATCATGAGAGCGTTAAGAGGTCAGAGCCACTGTCTTCTTCATCTGTGTGCCTCATCTTCAGCTGGAATCTTGGCCATGGAAAACGGGAAACCGCATGCGTGCACTCTCTCCCTTCCCTCTTGGAACTCCCGGCTTTGTCGTACCCTTCTATGTTGTCTATAGCATTTATATTCTCTTTTGTGACCATGAATGCCGTAGCTCTTTAGTTTCTATTGAAATGGAGCCACAGATTTCACCTCTATTCTTCATTCCATGTTCTCTACATTCCCAAATTCTTCACTTGGGTTTTTCTGGCTGTCTGGATGCTGTCACCTAGTGGCGTGTTAACCAGAGGCTCCTGGGGCCGCATGCCTGAGTGCCCGCATGTTTGACAGTGTCTCTCTGCTGTCTGCAATCTTGAAAGACAACCTGGTGAGGTATAATAGTCTTGGTTTCCAACCTGGTCTGTCTCAGAACTTGGCAGACCTTGCTGATTGTCCCTGGCTTTGGCTTTGCTAGGAATTTGGAGGCTGGGCTGAGTTGTTCCCCATCGAAGGTGAATTCTGGATGCCCTCAGAAATTTTATTTTTAGTCTTGAGGTTAAGCAATTCACCAGGATATGTATTGGTATTTTTCTGCATCATTTTTGTCCCCTGGAACGTGGCATGTCCTTTTTGATCTGGAGAAAAATGACTTTTGTTATTTTGGGAAATGTTTCAACTCGTAAAACCTTGAATGTTTTCATGTTCTATTTGCTTTGTTCTCTTCCTCAGGAATACCAATTATGTGTGTATATTGGTTCTCCTTTGCCTTCAGTATCTATTATCTGCTTTAAAATAATTTCATTTTGTGTGGATTTCCCATTCCTACCTGCCACATCCTTACCTGTGTTTTCAGGGTGCGTGTGTGTGTGTGTGCATGTATGTGGTGTTTGCATGACTGTGATGTATATATATGAGTGCGTGTTTATTGTTGTTCTCTTGCTGAAGCTTCCACCTCAGTGCCTGTGTTAGTCTGTGTGTTGCTATAAAGGAGTATCTGAAGCTTGGTAATTGATTTTTTAAAAAAGAGGTTTAATTGGGTCTGCAGGATGTACAGGAAGCATGGTGCTGGCATCTGCTCCCAGTGAGGCCTCAGGAAGCTTCTAACTATGGCAGAAGGCAAAAGGAGAGCAGACAGTATCAGATGGTGAGAGAGGGAGCAAGAGAGAGGTGGGGAGGTGCAGGTTCTTTAAACACCAGCTCTCATGTGAACTCAGGGCAAGAACTCACTCATCAGCAAGAGATGGTGCTCAGCCATTCATAAGGGATCCACCCACATGACCCAACACCTTCCACCAGGCCCCACCTCCAACAATGGGAATCACATTTCAACATGAGATTTGCAGGGGACAAACATCCAAACCATATCATACGGTTCCTTTTTCCACGCATTTCCTGAGCTCTACCAGTTCTCTTTTCGTCTCCTTCGAGTGTGTTCTTACATTGCTTCCTTGAATTCTGTTGACTGTTCCTGTGACAAGGCCATACTGTCTGTTTTCTTTAAGACTCTGGTGAACTACCTGTGTCCTGAGGTTGTCCTCTTATCATGTGTATTTTTTTTTTTTTTTTTTGAAACAGAGTCTCACTCTGTCACCAGGCTGGAGTGCAGTGGCGTGATCTTGGCTCACTGCAACCTCTGCCTCCCGGGTTCAAGTGATCCTCCTGCCTCAGCCTCCTGAGTAGCTGGGACTATAGGCACCCCCCACCACGCCCGGCTAATTTTGTTGTTGTTGTTGTTGTTGTATTTTTAGTAGAGATGGGGTTTCACCATATTGTTCAGGCTAGTCTTGAACTCCTGACCTCGTGATCCACCCTCCTCGGCCTCCCAAAGTGTTGGGATTACAGGCGTGAGCCACCGCACCCAGTCATCATGTGTATTCTTTATGTGATTTTGTTTCTGTTCCTCTCCTCCTTCAAAAAGTATTAATTTTTAATTTTGCAGTTTACATGTACAGCACCTGTGGTGTTCTGTTCAGCACTCTGCTTAATGTTGAGTAGAGCCTGCCACCAGCAAAAGAATAATGCGGACAAAGGGATAATAATTTGAAGAGCTAATGCTTACATCATGCTTACCATGTGCCAGACACTACTCTGGGTGCATAAACTCATTTAATACCCCAACAACTCTTATGAAGTGGATTCTATTATTCCGTCCACTTCGCTGATGAGGAAGGTGAGGCACGGAGTGTTATGCAGGTTGCATAAGGGCACAGAGTTGGGAAGCAGCAGAGCTGGGGTTGCAATGCAGGGAACCCAGCCCCACAGTCTGTGTGTTCAAGCCCTCTGAGAGAATGTCTCCCATCTCTGCTCAGTGGTCATGAGGGCTGGTGGCTCCCAGGAGAGTCACCTGTGCTGTGTACTGCTGTGCAGTGGTCATGACTCTCCTTTCTCCCTACCGGGTCACTTTCAGCACCTTCTGAACTGGGTCCAAGGTCACGGACAGTGGGCATGGCGTGGCAAAATAGCTGCTTCTTCAGCCCCTTCCCCTGCTGGTCTGTGATGCCGGGGTTTGGTCTCCTTTACCTCTGTCCCTGTTCAAGGCCCAGCCGTACTCCTACATTTTGTCACTTTAACCAAAGAGTAGTTGGAGACTTTTCCAGGGCTGTGACTCTTACTTTAGGGGAAATCTACACCTCTTGGTTCTCAGCATGCTCCTGTGTTTCAGTTTACAGGAGGTGGTAGTCGTGCTTTCTGTTGTGCTTCAGGATTATAGCCACTTCCCTATTTAATATATTTTTTTCCTTACCATTTTTATCCTCCTTTTCCTTATTGTTTTGTGATTTCAAAGAAGGGTAGTTGAGCTGAAGCTTTTCTTCACCGTCTTTTGCCGGAAATGCTCTGCGCTTGGTTTCTGCAGGGCTCCCCCGCTCCCCGTGGTCTTACATTCTTCATCCGTCCGTTCATTCCATAAGTAACTACCAAGCGCCTGCTGGGCATCAGACACTGGTATAGGCGTGGGTACTGCAGAGAGCAAGAAAGACCTGGTCCCTGCTGTGTTGGAGCAGAGATGCCAATGGGGGCAGAGACGCAGGCCTGCAAACAAAAGACGTTGTCCCGAGTAAAAATGGTGGTGAGAAAAATAAGACACGATGATGTGACCAGACGACTGCTCTCGTCTGGGTGATCGGGAAGAGCCTCTTGGACGAAAAGTCATGTCGGCTTAGACCCAGTTAAAAAACGGCACCAGACTTAGGAAGAGAGTTTCAAGCAGAGGAAGCAGCCCACACAGGGCTGCAAGGCTGGAACAGGCTCGGCAATGGCTACATTCAAGGGAAAGACGAGAGCCCATTGTGTACAGGGTGTGTGAGCAAGGGGAGGAGTGTGCAAGGCCTATTGGAGAGGCCGGAAGGAGTTCAAGGAGGGTGGGTGTTAGGATTGGCTTCTGAACGGGGTGGGAGTCTCCTGGAGAATTTGAAGCGGAGGGTGGCATGGCCTGCTGACACGTATTTTAAAAGGTCTCTTTGGCTCCTGAGGGGAAGGAGGGTTGGAGTAGCACAAGGTGGGCGCAGGCCCCCCCTTCAGGAAGGAGCTGAGGTTGGCTCAGATGGGTGGTGACCTTGGAGATGGTAAGGGACAGATGGTGAGTGAATGGGCTCCAGCAGTGGGTGGTTGGGGGTGCGCTGCACTTCCTCCAGCTCCTGGAGCAGGTTCCGAAGCCCCTCCAGTTGTCTTGCCCTCCACGGGTGCTGTCTCTGTGATGTCAGACACCAGTGCCTCTGTGCTGCACGCATTGCTCCTGGCCAGCAGCTTATATACTTGATGGAAAGGGAATTCCTGGCCTGGCTTAACCCCCCCAGCATCCTCTACTCTGACTCCTCCTCCACATCCCCGCATCAGCACAGGCATAGCCCTCAGGTTGTCTGGTCTTGCTGCCAAGGTCTGCATTTTGGATATTTGATGTACAGGGATGAAATAGAAAGTCAGTAGATTCCGAAAGACTTAATTTTACCACTTATGTCTAGTTCCAGTCAAAAAAGCTTGCTGGAGGGAGAAAGGAATAAAAGATTAAAATAAGTTCCGGGGATTGTTAGCGTCTCAGTATGTGTACCACACGTGTCTTCATCTGCTGTGGCTGAGCAGGAGTTGTTCTTCCTGGGAAATTTAGACATGAACCGGTATCCAAAAGCCCTCGGGGCTTCTCTTTCACCTCTTCACGATAAGTGTCCAGGCCTATGTTTTAAACTACACTTTGTAGAGGCCGCCGAGTCCTTGTCTTCTGAGCTGTAGATTGCCTGCACTTGGCACTTTTGTGGAGCAAAAGGAAGACCTGGTGCTTTGGGACGCTCATCCCAGTGATTTGGCGTCACGAGGCAATTGCCTCTTCCTGTGTAAGAACTCAAACGGGTCAAGTGTAAGTTTTTCAAGGAAATATTTCTTCTTTCTGATATTTTAATGACAATTTAATACACAATAAATTGTTACTTGTTTTATTTAGCATAAGGATTGGGAAGGCCACATTTATAGGACACACACTATGTGCCAAGCATTATCCCAGACCCTGTACATTATTTTCTCCTTTAAGCCTTGTCCAGTTTTACAGATGAGAAAACTGAGCCTCAGCTAAGGCAGCCAAGCTGAGTTACACAGTTCATGTATAATCAAGCAAGGACTAAGTAAGGGTCTGTGTGGTGCTGGGGCCTTTCTCTCGCCCACACTCTCTGGGCAGCAGCAGGGGCTGGGGAGTGTGGCCACTGTGAGTGGGATGGTAGCCCTCCCTTCTATAATCCAGTGAATCGAAAGCATGGTTAGAATGTGGATGATTTTAAAGCTAACTAGCTATTAATTTCCCAACATCAGCTTTGAGAGATCCAGTAGTTTACCCAAAGTCACCCAGCTAGAGGAACCCTAAATCTTGGAATATTAAAACCAATACTTACGATGTTACCAGTACAGGGTGTCCAGGTTCTTGGCGCTTTGAACAAGGAATTGGACAAAATGCACAGAGCAAGGAAAGAATGAGGCAACAAAAGCAGAAATGTACTGAAAACAAAAGTATCCTCCACAGGATGGGAGCCAGCGAGTATAGGGGCTCAAGAGCTCCGTTACAGAATTTTCTGGGGTTTAAATACCCTCTAGAGGTTTCCCATTGGTTACTTGATGTACACCCTGTGTAAATGAAGTAGTGACCACCAGTCGGAGCCTGAAGTGAAGTTACAAACTTAGACTCCTATGCTTTGGTTGCTTTCTGCAATCAATCAGAGATGCTTTCCATTTTCCATCTGCCATGCAGAAAAATTACAAAGGGAGTAGCCTCCAGTCCTTTGGTTACTTAGGTGCGGAGAGTTGGGGTTTTCCTTCTGATTTAGTTCTAGGAGGTCAGCGTGAATCGGCCTTAGGTTCCTTGTGTCTCCAGACCCTTTTCTGCCTCAGGAACACCGTGTGGATTGAATGGCTCTACGACAATTTAGGGAGAGTGATCTGTACTTTTTGAGATCTTTGAAGAAAAAGTTATTTTAAAATTAAATAATTTTACGGTGCTAGTACAATGTTGTAGTAACACTGTCTGGACATGGGAAAGAAGAAATTTTTTTTAATGTTCCCCATCCTGGGCCTCACTGCCGTAACAAGTAATGTGCTTTTGTTTTTCCGTCTCCTTTCAATAACTTTTCATGTTAATGCTCATGCTTTGTATAATCGTAGTCCAGGTGAAGACACGGTGGTATTTACCATTATATTATTTTTCAGTGCTGTTACGTTTTCTTATGATACCCATCATATTCATCAACTAGGGTGTTCTTAGCCTTCAGTTGATTTCTGAGTTTTTTCCTCTTCTCTCTCTCTCTGCTCACCACCCTCCATGTCCTGTGATTCAACATTACCCCTGGTTATGTTAAGGGTGGTGATCTGAAACTGACCCAATGAAATTGGCCCAAAGTGTAAAAGAGCAATTTGGGCTTGTCTTTTCTTTTTTTTTTTGTTTTGAGATGGAGTCTCACTCTGTTGCCCAGGCTGGAGTGCAGTGGCCGGATCTCAGCTCACTGCAAGCTCCGCCTCCCGGGTTTATGCCATTCTGCTGCCTCAGCCTCCTGAGTAGCTGGGACTACAGGCGCCCGCCACCACGCCCGGCTAGTTTTTTGTATTTTTTAGTAGAGACGGGGTTTCACCGTGTTAGCCAGGATGGTCTCGATCTCCTGACCTCGTGATCCTCCCATCTCGGCCTCCCAAAGTGCTGGGATTACAGGCCTGAGCCACCGCACCCGGCCTGGGCTTTTCTTAAGGAGGTAGTCATTGTTGGGGGTGAGGGTACCCTTCTCACTTTAAAAGCGTGAAACATACTCTCCTTTGTCCCACTGTTAGTTTTGGCTGAGCAGTAAGTGGTAACTCCTTGGCACGCCTTTTACAGCTGCTAACATTTGACAATCCACTGCTCCCTGTTAATGGAAAAAGCGCCCTACTCTGGTTGCCTAGACTACACCTTCACAGTGTGCTTTATGTATTAGGTCTGAGCTGGCAGCACTTAAAAATAAATCAGCTAGGTCAAGGCAAACATTAATCCTTGCTTCCAGAGCTTGTCCTTATTTTTTAAGTTAATGAGCTAGAGCAGAAGCAATAGAATGTTCTTATTTTAGAGCCCCGGATCAATTTATGGGCTAAAGGGGGCTATTTTCTGACCAAGTGGGTGGTCAAAGTATTGAAGCCCCACACATGATGGAGAGTCACAGTTTGTCTCCAGCTGGTCTTAGGTTGGCTGGTGGACCCAGGGTCTTCTGCTGATTCCCTCCTCCCTGCAGTGGATTCTAGGGTCGCTAGTGAGTATCACTGAAAGAGTTTGACTTCTGCTCTCAGGAACTTGATGAAGACCTGTTTCTGAAGCACTGTGCTGGGGATCCAGGAAGATATGAAAGCTATGGGGCTGGTGTCTGCTTTATGAACTTGATATCTAGTTGGGAGACAGGGAAACTTTGAAAGGTAACACATCAAGGGTCCGCGAGTTCAGTAGGGCTGACAGAAGGTTCCTGTGGAGGGAGAGGCATGGATAGTTTGGTGTAATATGTAGGTTGATATAGGCTTTTAAGTTTGGGTTCATTCACTCATTCAACACGAATTTATTGAGCTGGGAATGCAGTAATGAGCAGGTGCCTGCTTTCCTAAAATTTACACTCTAACTAGGAGAAGGCAGATGGTAAATGCAGTAATTTCCGGGAGTAGGATGAAGCTAAAAGAAAATCTGGAGAGAGCTCTTCAGGCCTAGGGAATTGCAAGTGCCGAGCCAGTGCAGAGTGCAGAGCCAGCAGGAGCCAATGATAAGGGATTAGAGCCAAGGCTCTTTCCTTCTCATACCCCTGCTCCCACCTCTTCTCACAAGGGGGGCCTTTCCTTTCCACCCACTTGCTTCCCCATGCCCTGTTGGTATTCATGTCTTGACTTTGTATTTTATGTTCATTTGTTTATGTTTTGCTGTCCCCAACTAGAATGTAAACTGTGAGATCTGGGATTTGTTTTGTTTATTGCTCTAACTCTAGTGCCTTAAACAGTGCCTGACACACAGTAAGCACTCAATAAGCACATGAATGGGTGAAGGAAAGGCCCATGTGGTTGGGCACAGGGAGAAGGGAGGGTCGCACAAGATTCAGGAAGCAGATGAATGTAAAGGAGGGCACGTATGGGGGACTGTGCAAGGCCTCCGCAGGGACAGTGGGAGGACCAGATGCATAGGAGCAGGTAGTCTCATCTAGAGAGCAAACCTAAGAGCCTTCATTGGAAGTCAGAGAGAACATTCGTCCTCCAGTTACATTCTAGTTGGGGACAGCAATAAGTAAATAAATAAATAAATAAATAAAATTGATCCTCCCTTTCTTCTCTTTTTCTCTCCACATTTGTTAGCACTTACTATGTTCCAAGCACTTACTATGTTCCAAGCCCTGTCGGCACCAGAGATACAAAAGAAGGATTAGGCATGGTGTGATATTTGACTCTGGGGAGAATAGCAGTCCATCCTAAAGATTTGAAAAGAAAGAATCAAATTATACAAAAAAAGAAGTAAATTGTTTGGACACAAACTTGTATGTGTGTTCCTAGCTTTTCCTGTTGCTTATAGCATTAATATTGACATCTGGTAATTTGCTGACAGATGATAGTTCTGGGAGTTCATGTCTGAATCACTAATGCAGATTGATATGTATATATTTGTAGAAGTGATGCAATCAAATAATTATTGTAAAGGATGAATGTAGTAATTAATAAATAAGATCAATGTAAACATGCAGAAGTTGATTCACACGTATTTAATGAAAAAGCTACATAAGGATAATGGAAATACTGTACTTGTGCTTAGCATGGGAAGAATGTCCAGTTGGCCCTTGAACAGCATAGGTTTGAACTGCATGGGCCCACTTATATTCAGATTTTTTTTCAATAAAAGTTAAACTGAGTGTGTCTGCCTCTTCTTCCACCTCTTCTCCCTCTACCACCCTTGAGACAGCAAGATCAATCCCTCCTCTCCCTCCTCCTCAGCCTATTCAACATGAAGACAAAGAAAATGAAGACCTTCGTGATGATCCACTTCCACTTAAGGAACAACAAATATATTTTCTCTTCCTGATCATTTCCATAATAACATGTTCTTTTTTCTGGTTTATAGTAAATAATACGTATAACATATATAATGTGTGTTAATTGACTGCTTATGTTATCATTAAGGCTTCTGGTCAACGGTAGACTAGTAGTTAAGTGTTTGGGAAGCCAACAGTTATGTGTGGATTTTCAACTGTGTGGGGAGTCAGCGCCCCAACCTCCGCGTTGTCGGAGAGTCAGCTGTATTCGTGTGTGTGTCAGCCTCTGTGACTGGACTTGGCAAGAAGAAAGGGTATCACATTTTCTCATTTCTTTCCTCTCAGGAATAATTCCGGCTAATGGGAAGATGACTGTGACTATTAAGTTTACACCCTTTCAGTATGGGACTGCACAAATAAAAATGCAGTTATGGATTTCACAATTCAACTCTCAACCGTACGAATGTGTCTTCACCGGAACATGCTATCCCAACGTGGCCTTACCGTATGGCATCTTTGCAGTGTTTTTGTTTATTCTTAACCCTTTCTCGAAAATCCAAGTCTTCCTTTCTTCCATTCTGTCTTTCTTGTAAAAGAATGTCCTCAAAAATGTATTTAAAATGATGAGCCAACATAAAATATACTTTAAAACATAACAAATGTAGAACATATCTATGTTAGTTCCTGGAGTTGCTTCTGACAAGAAGGGAAGAAACAAGAAAAAGGGATTTTTGAGGGACACGTTTTTTCACTGATTACTACTGATGCACTGTTTGAATTGTTTACCATATGCATGTCTTATTGCCTATTCAAAAATTTGTCCAATAGGGCTGGAACAACATAAGTGTTTTTAGGGTTTCCATATAGCATTTCAATTAACTGAGTCCCTGATGTTTGCAGTGCCTATTGCAAAGCTCAGTGGGAAATGGCCCACAACCTCAAGAGACCAAAATAAGTCATATTACAAGTGATTTCACATGAGGCAGAGACAGAAATGTCTGAAAAACAGAAATGTTTGAAAAACACAGGAGATTTTTCAAAGCACCATCAGACTAGTGAAGATGTGAAGTGGGATTAAGTTGTACTTCATAACAAATCCTTTCCGAACTTCCATTTCCATTTGAATATGAGCTTGTACTTTTACATCTCAGTACCTCTGGTTAACATCATGATTTTTTCTTATACCCATGATTTTTATAAAAATTAAAAGTTGCTGGGCGTGGTGACTCACACCTGTAATCCCAGCACTTTGGGAGGCTGAGGCAGGCGGATCACCTGAGGTCAGGCTTTCAAGACCAGCCTGGCCAACATGGTGAAACCCTGTCTCTACTAAAAATGCAAAAATTACCTGGGCGTGGCCACGTGTCTGTAATCCCAGCTACTTGGGAGGCTGAAGCAGGAGAATTGCTTGAACGCGGGAGGCAGAGATTGCAGTGAGCTGAGATCACGCCACTGCACTCCAGCCTATGTGCCAGAGTGAGACATCGTCTCAAAAAAAAAGTTGTCACAGTGTAAATACTAATCTTAGAAGATTCTGACAATTATTTTGAAAATGATGGGGAAATATCTTGCTTTTCCTCTTCTTTGCACATGGATACTCATCACATATTAACATCGTTAAGCATATTACAAGTGGAGTAGCAACCTTATACCAAAATATGAACTCACTCCATGATATCTTAGATATTTATGTCATGATGTCTTCCTAAAAATTCCTAAAAATTTTTAGGAATTT
Source organism: Macaca mulatta (assembly GCF_049350105.2). Lineage (NCBI taxonomy): Eukaryota > Metazoa > Chordata > Mammalia > Primates > Cercopithecidae > Macaca > Macaca mulatta. Next base: position 17,906,877 of record NC_133417.1, on the reverse strand, counting down.
TAGGAATTCCTAAAATTCCTAAAAATTCAAAGCAGCCTAAGTCAACTGTAGGGTATTAGTGTGGCCTGCTGAACCCAAATTTTGCAAATAACCGTCATTAAAATAAAATCACTCAGGCAACAAACAAGTAGAACTGAACAAAGATTTTAAAACTGCTGATTTTTCTGGTGGCAAATAACCAGGTGAGCAAAATGGTGTTTGCCACTTCACATCAGGTGCTACAATACTCAAATGACTTTCTTAAAGACATCATATGAGTGCGATTTTTATTTGTATTTCCTTCCATAGCTGTGTTTTTACATGCACAACAGCACTGTATGACAGAAGCACCATGCAAAGGCAGGCTCATGCTATTTCTAAATTACTATGTTAGTATCTTATTTAGTATCCTCTTGACATTTTCAAGGACTATGTCTTAAGATCTGCTTGTCTGTCCGAACTGCAAATAATATTATAACATATAAATTCTACCATGAAGGGAAAAAAAACTAGCTGTAGTTTCTGAACAGGAAAAAATACTGGCTGTAGTGTTCTCTGAAATTTTCATAGATTGCTTTCTTCACTTCATTATAAAGTGTGTGATAGACTTACTCATGTCTAAATTTGGCACTGCCAAATTCCACATGTAACTGATTTATCATTTTCTTAGACCTCTTCATTTCCATCATCAACGTTGAGGATACTGTTTAGGAGGCTGCTTTTTAACATCCCCAGATTTAGTTGCTCCCCAGTATTTAACAGCAGAAGTGGTGTCAAGGCTCCACTGAGATGGGGATGCCGAACCTCAGTTCACTACCTGGCTAAGCACCTCACCCTGCACATCAGAGCATGTTGGTGGGTGTGAGTCTCACCAAGAACAGGTTCTCCTATGCCCTGGGTTGTGCATGCTCTTACATGAGAGACGTTAAATTTGAGGTTGCTAACATAAGTTCCATACAGTGCAACCAGGCCTGTTCAGTGGGTGCTCAGCAAATACACATTAACCGTCAGAGTGAGTGAATGTTCACCTATTTTTATCTTATTTTTGTACGGTCACGGAAAACAAGTGTTTATCCTATAAAACAAGTGTTCACACGTGGATGCTTAAAGAAATGCTTCGCCTAAACTATTATGCCAAATTGGTACTGAACAAATAAATTTAAAAATGATTATTTTCAAAATCATAACTTTGTTTGTGTTGCGGAAAAATATAACTATTAAGATAAAAATAATTTCTAAAAAAAGAAAAAAAGAAATGCTTCATAGGTAGCGTTTCTGAATAGAACACAGTTCTACTGCATCTCATAATAGATAACCTGAATAGCTTCTGCAGGCTATTAGCTGCACTGTCTCTAACTACCCATGTCCAAAGTCAGTTTCTAATTACAGAAAAGAACCCAAACATTAATCTGAATCTCTTTTTGAAATATCTTGCTACAAACAATTGCATAATCATTCTTTTACTAGGAAGATAAATCAAGGTAAGATTTTTTTTTTAATGTAATAAATCTAGCTATTGAAAACCAACAGGCTGGAAATAGATTATGCTAGACCTTGAGAGCATTTTTCAGCATGTCACATTTTCAGTCAGTATGTTCTGTAAGAATGTAAGGCAATGCAACCCCAGCACTTTGGGAGGCAGAGGTGGGCGGATCACAAGGTCAAGAGATGGAGACCATCCTGGCCAACATGGTGAAACCCCGTCTCTACTAAAAATACAAAAATTAGCTGGGCGTGGTGGTGCACGCCTGTAGTCCCAGGCACTTGAGAGGCTGAGGCAGGAGAATCGCTTGAACTCGGGAGGGAGAGGTTGCAGAGAGCCGCAATCGTGCCACTGCACTCCAGCCTGATGACAGAGTGAGACTCTGTCTCAGAAAAAAAAAAAAAAAGATTGTAAGGCAAAACAACCATTGGTGGGCTCTTTTGATATCTCTGATTATACTCTAATACACTAACATCACATTTATTTTAGTAGACCACTGTTGAGGCACACGTTTATTTTCAGTTTAGATATAATAAGGGACTTCAGGTTGTGGTGGTATCAGAAGGAACATACAAAATTAGGAACCTTGAGTTAATGACTTATTTACTAATTTAACATTTGTTTAAACCTATAGATTAGAAGAGTTTGAAAGGTTCAATACTCTTTCTAAGAAAGTAAACCTTCCTCCAGAAAAAGCAATGATGCATATAAATTTTCACCGACCACCAGCGAAGCTGCAGCCTCAGAAGGTGAAGGTACGGTGGGCCTTGTCCTCAGTGTGATGAAAGGGTGACAGAATGGCAGAGTAATTGATTTCCCTATTGATTTGGTCTCTTAGGAAATTGAGTACCAGAACCTCAGATTTCCAGTAGATTTATCGAATCCATTTGCCGTGGCAACTGTTTTAAACCAAGAACCAGGAAAATTGAAGATTAAAGAATTAAGAGAAGGTAACCAGTTGATTGGCCATAAAGCAGCCCCTGAGCCGAATGTGAAAGAGTTACTGCTTGTCATACTGATTACCTATGAAAAACAAAATTCGGTTAGATTGCTGTTATGCCTCGCCATTAGAAATGTGTTTTTCTCTCTGCACATGACTTTAATCTGATTACTGGTATAAACATTGTCTGCTCCTGCTTTCAGTTTTGGACCAGGGCACTGAAATTTCAAAAACGAGACAGATGAAGGAGGCACTCTTTGAACAGAAAGTCAGACAGGACATTCACGATGAGATGGAAAATCATCTTAAGTGGTAAATATTGAGCAATTATTTGTATCAAGTGACAGTACAGTTGTTTTTAGATGATGATCTTTTATAAATGAGAGACAGTAAAATGTAATAACATTTTAGGTACTTTGGAGAATTTAATGATTGTTTCTCTGCCAGTGGTCCTTCCACTTCAGTAGGAAGTTTCTATTAGGAATAAATATATGTGACCAGACCATGCTGTTTCCTAAATGTGACCAGTGGCAGGACCGGAGTGAATTGTGGGAGATGCTCCCTGCTCCTGCTGGCCACTCTGCTGGCACCCCTCAGCCCAGGACAGATCTGGGTGCCTTGGGCACCCCAAATCACACTCCCATCATCCTCTACCTCAACCAGGAGTCCCTGTGCCTTGGGCTGTGTGCCCCAGATGCCTTCTGGGTAGCCCAGTGGGGTGAGGCTCTGGGGGGTTCCTAATGGAGGTTTTAAAACTGAGATGTGAGAATTCTTGTGCTTCTGTGCCCAAATTAGAAACTTTTTCACGACTTTTTTTTAACCAGATCAGACCAAGCATATGCATGTGTACAGATTTAGCTGAAAAGTAAACTTTTTTTTTTTTTTTTTTGAGAAAGGGTGTCACTCTGTCACCCTGGCTGGAGTGCAGTGTCACATCATGGCTGGCTGCACCCCCAGCCTCCCAGCCTAAAGTGAACTTCCCACTTCAGCCTCCCAAGTAGCTGGGAGCACAGATGCGCACCACCACGCCCAGTTAATTTTTTTTTTCTGTTTTTTTTTTTTTTTTAGAGATAGGGTCTCACTATGTTGCCCAGGTGAGACCCGATCCCCTGGGCTCAAGTATCCTCCTGCTTGACCTCCCAAAGTGCTGAGATTACAGGTCTGAGCCACTATGCCTGACCTAGAGTAAACTGGGCTGAAAAAGAGACTCTTGGAGAGTGTCATTGAGAGGCTGCCTTCTCCATGACCCAGCCTCCACCCCTCCTGACACATGAGAACGTGACCTCACCTGAAGCCCTCTGAAGGTGCCCACTGGGCTAGTCCCCTGTCTCTGGGGAAATGGCCCTTGTTTCCAACAGAAATCCCTTCTGCCTCGGCTTACGTCTATAGTTACGGTTCTGCCTCAGTTAATGGGAAGTACCCCAAGGAACTGAAAATTTTATGTTTATAAACACCTTTTCCCTATTATGAAAAACAGGTAGGTCATCATGGTAGGAAACCTAAAAACATGTTTTTTTACATGTAGAGAAGAAAAAAAAATCACGGTGATGTCACCACTCAGCAGTGACCAGTGACCACTGTCAATACTGGGGTTTTTGTTCTTTCTATGCGTCTCTGTATCAGACCTGAAGTCACATCCCAGATCCCATTCTGAATGCTGTGTTGTTCCTTTAATATTTTTCCCAACTTTTTATGTTGAAAGATCTTAAACCCACATATTCTTGACCTCGGCTCACTAATTTTTCACATTAGGACACATATACTCCCCTCACTCCACACGCATGCACACACATATCTGCATGCACATTTTCCCCCGAGCCATTTGCAAATAAATTGCAGATGTCAGGAAGCTTCACGCCAAAATACCTCAGCATGTAGCTCCTAAGAACACAGACATGCTTCAACATTATTGTAATCACTTCCAAGAGATTTCACACTGATACAATAATATTATTGAATAATCAGTCTATAGGCAAATTTAGCCAGTTGTCCCAAAATGTACTTTATACCTAGTCTTTTAAAAAATATTTATTTTAAATTTTATATAAATAAAATAGAGACAGGGTTTTGCCATGTTGCCCAGGCTGGTCTTGAACTGCTGCCCTCAAGCACTCCACCAGCCCGGGCCTCCAAAGTGCTGGGATTACAAGTGTGAGCCACCACACCCGGCCTATACCTGGTTTGTTTTTGTTTTGTTTTTGGAGAGAGGTATCCAGGGTCCAGTCAAAGATCATACCATTTGTATTTAGCTTTCATGTCCCTTTAGTCTCCTCTAACCTAAAGCAGTTCTCTAGAATATCTCTCTACCTCCACTTTAAAAATCATAAATATTATTTATTTAAGACATGTGCTAGGTTTTGTGATGAATACATTGCATATTAGTATCTTTAAATTGTGATAAAATTCATCATTTTAATCAGTTTAAAGTTTATTGTGCCTAGGTTTTTAGTAAATCCACAATGTTGCATGACCATCAGCACTACCCAATTCCAGAACATAGGCATCACTAGAAAAAGAAACCTCATACCCATTATCAGTCACTCCCCACTCCCCACTCCCCAAAGCCGCTGGCAACCACAATCTGCTTTCAGTCTCTATGGATTTGCCCACTCTGGACATTTCATATAAAGGGAATCACATAATACATGGTCTTTTGTGACTGGCTTCTTCCACTTAACATGTTTTTAAGATTCATCCACATCATAGCATGTGTTAGTACTGCATTCCTTTTTATGGCTGAATCATATCTCATTGAATGGATATGCAACATTTTGCTTATTCATTCATCAGTTACTGGACATTTCAGTAGTTTCCACTTTTTGAGTATTATGAATAATGCTGCTGTGAACATTTATATGCACTTTTTTATGTGACCATATCTTTTCAGTTCTCTTAGGTATGTACCTAGGAGTGGAATTGCCAGGTCATATGGTAACTCTATGTTTAACTTTTTATGGCGCCACCAAACTGTTTTTCATGGTGGCTGAACCATTTTACATTCCCACCAGCAACATATGAGGGTTATGGTTTCTCCACTTGCTCACCAATACCTGTTATTTTCCATTATTATCATCATCATCATAGCCATCCCAGTGGGTGTAAAGGGGTGTATTGTTGTGGCTTTGATTTGTATTTCCCTAATGATTTAGAAGGTTGAGCATCTAGATGTTGCTACTCATAAATATTTAAGATAAGCTTCACTTTGTAGAACACATTATTCGTCTTAGTTTTGCTGCTGAAGCCTCTATAACTTCTGTATCCCATGTGTCTCCTCCAGCATCTCAGCGTTCCTTTTCAGTTTTGGAATATAGTGAAATATTCCATCCTAAAGTTGACTCTGGTATTCTGATGGGTTGTGGACACCGTTGTTATTTTTTTTTTTTTTCTCCCCAGGCAGGTGCACCTTGGTAAAGATCCTATGTCTTTTAAACTTAAAAAAGAGCTTACTGAGGAGTGGCAAAGAGCATGCGCCAAATATAAGGTCAGAGTTATTGCTAATTTGCTATCATTTGTTTCACTAGATGTTTTTAAATTCCTACTATCTGCAAGGTGCCAGGTGTAGGAAAACCCACAGTTAAGTTGGGAGTGGGAAAGGCTGATGACAAGTAAATTGTCAACCATAAATCAAGACTGGCTATAAGTGTCACCAGGGACCTATAGTAAGTATTGTGGGGATGCAGAAGCCAGAGAGGAGAGAACACCCATCTGATTGGGATGCTTCCTGGAAGACCTTGTATAATTTTTTGAAAAGTAGTAAAGAGGACAAAGGCATTCACATGAAGGAAATGACTCAAATTCGAGTGGGAGTTTTGAGTCGGGGTCCCCTGTCCCATGATCTGCAAAGCGTGAAGACAAAAGAGACCCAAAGTTGGTAACCAGGACCCACATCAGAGACAGATGCAAATGATAGTCCCAAGTCAGAGACCCTCAAAGGGGCCGAGCAGAAAAGGGAAACTGGTCTGAGGGCACCACACCTGAGGTTCCAAGGTAGCACCTGTAGGTTCAGGGATGGGAACTGGGGACTGTGCAGCACCCATGGCCTCACCATGCTTTGAAGATGGTTATTACCTACACAGCAGCTGCAGAGAACACTGAGGACAAGTCCACAGTGGCTAAAACACAAGATACACATGGGCCAGAGGAGACAGGAGTCCGCTGGGGTTCTGTGTCTGAATTTAATTGGTAGGACTTGCAGAACGATCACATATTATATGAATTGGCTCAGGTTGGACATAACAAAGTACCACCGACTGGGTGGCTTAAAACAACAAAAATTTATTTTCTCATAGTTCTGGAGGCTAGAAGTCCAAAAGCAAGTTCTCAGCACGTTTGATTCCTTCTGAGAGCCATGAGTGAAGGATCCGTTCCGGATCTCTCTCCTTGGCTTTTCGGTGGCCACCTTCTCCTCATACCTTCGTGTGGTCCTCTGTGTCTGTGTGCTAATCTCTCATATAAGGACAGCAGTCATACTGGATTAAGACCCACTCTAACAGCCCCATTTTAACTCGGTCACTTCTTTAAAGACTCCATTTCTAAATACCATCACATGCTGAGTTCTGGGGGTTAAGGCTTCAACATAGGAATTTCGAAGGGACACAATTCAACCCATAACACAGATTTTTGAGCCGGGGAATGCGAGATTCAGGTAGACTGACTTGGCAGCAGTGGCTGGAAGGGATTGGGGAAAAACATTTCTTGTCAGATATGAATATGTTTCACATAGAGAATGTACTTTTCTTTCTAGAGTTGGAGTCCAACTAGATATTTAAATAAATTTGTCTTATTTTTCTTCATTTTTCATAAGACAAAAGAATATAAAATCATTACATTGGTAAATCTTTGCATTTAGAAAAATCACATATAAGATGTGCATTTAAATTTAGTTCCACGTGTTCAGATTCTTTGCATGCTCTCTTAAAAACAAAACATCAAGTATTTTCCCTCAACCCCACAGTGGAATGCTGTTTTCTAACCTTTTTAAAGGTGAAGTGGGCACAGACATGCCCAGATCAGTCACTGTGGGCATTGAGGCTGTGGCTGCGGGCAGTATCAGCCAAGGAGCAGTCCCATCTTAAGCATGGCTCGTGGGGCAAGGAGGATGAGCAGGCAGCCCAGACACCTTGGACTATGGGAGATCAAGTGTCTCAGGGACCCCATTCTGTGTGTCCAGGGGATTTCATCTGAGAGCTGAGTCCTGGCAGGTGACCCAGTGGCATGGAACTCCTGGAGGAGTTCCACCCCAGGCACATGGTGGAAACCAAGAGGAGCAATGGTGGGGGAAGGAAGGAGCTGGCCTCAGAGTGGGATGGCACAGCCCTCAAGGATCATGAGCTTTTACTCATCATCATCAAATCAGCAGTGTCTTACTAAAGATATAATAAATCTCCCTTGTCATTATTCTAGCTAATGATCTATTTGCCAGTCCCTTCTTTAAATTGCCTATTTTATTTTACTCTTAATGCTGGTGGGGATCTGGGTCTCGCCATGAAATTTGTACTTTGAACTTAATGTGCTCAGTCTCAAACTCACTTCCTAATATGTGCCAATCAGAGCTAGGCAGCTTACCACCCTGGTGACAATAGCATGCCTCTCTTATTTCTGAATAGGGTGTTAATGTGATGATCAGAATAGATTTTTTCCAAATAAATCCTTTAAAATTTTTATAAACAGTGTACTTAAGAGCCAAGCTGGTTTTTGAAGTTACCCAACAAACAATTAATAGAACACACAGATAGGCAAAAACTAACACCATCTGCGGAGTACGCAGTCCCCTTTCCCACCTGGGCAGACACATATAGACACTGACCCCAGCCCAGCCAGCCTACCCCAGGAGTCACTGTTAGCTCCTGAGAATAAGAAAAAGGGCCCAGACGCCATCAGGGAAGCAGGCAGGTAAGGGAAGGAGAGCAGCCTGGGATCACTCACCTCCGGGGAACCGCAGGTCACTTTCCAGCCCGGGAAGACCTGTCAGCTTCCACCACCCAGGAGAAGGGAGGAATCCCCACATGCCTGCCTTAAAACCTGACGCCAGGATAATCAACTTGAGCTTAAAACTTTACTGGGACGTTAAATGTCTTTTTAATGAAATTTGTATACTCCCATAGTTACAGTTTCCTAAAATTCTTTCTATGAATGTTAAGCGTCTTGGAAATGATTTCCAAAGACACTCTCTGTTAGTTATAAAAAGAAGGTATCTACTCGGGAGGCTGAGGCAGGAGAATGGCATGAACCCGGGAGGCAGAGCCTGCAGGAACCAAGTTTGCACCACTGCACTCCAGCCTAGCCTAGGTGACCAAGTGAGACTCTGTCAAAAAAAAAAAAAAAAAAAAAGAAGGTGTCGAGTCTGTGCTTCGATCAGAGCTCCCTATGTTTAAACAGCGTAGTCATACTGATCTTTTTTGCCTACTTGTGTTTCACCATTTCTAATGGGAACGTCATGGGTGGATTTGGTCAATTGCTTAATGGGTTTCTACAAGTTTTAAAGACAAAGTTTTGTGCATTTATATTCAACTTAAATTATTTTGATGATTAAAAACCCAGCTAGATAGAGGAGATCCTATTTTGGATGAGGAATTTCAGCGACTTAAAACAGAAGTTAGCCAAAAACGGGTCATTCGCAACCAAGAAGAGGTGGGTAACTTTCCTTTATCTAGAATCTGATTATTGGCAGCTCTTTAAATGCTTATTTTTTAAAATGCTAAACGATTTTATAGAAATCCTTTACCAAGAGATATTTAATACTTTTTAATTTGCATAAATTTTCAGAATGTTCCCATATTTTTGCAAGTAAAGCATCAAAACTTGTAATTCATGTTTCTCTTGAAATGAACAGCATTATATACTTTGGCCACTCCTTTTCATCCCTCTACTTTCTTGTTTTGGGTCTCCTTTTTTGTTTTCCTTCATTCTCTAAACCCCTGTCCGCAGGTCGTCAAGGTGGATCCCTGGGCCTCTGTTCATTATCCCCCTTCCCTTGGTAGAAAGGATACAGAATCGGAAGTCAGAAGCCAGAGTTCTAATTATAACTCTATGACAGATTTGGGACCTTGGCAAGCCTCTTGGCTGTGGTGCCTTACTGTTCTCAAATGTAAAATGAGCACTGTGGCCCCATCCACCTGATTATCTCTGTCTTGTAATATTAGTTCATTTTCACATTGCTATGAAGAAATACCCAAGGCTTGATAATTTATAAAGGAAAAAGGTTTAATTGACTCACAGTTCTGAATGGCTTGAGAGGTCTAGGAAACTTACAATCATGGCAGAAGACGAAGCAAACACTTCCTTCTTTTCATGGTGGCAGGAATGAGAAGAATGAAAACCAAGCCAACGGGGAAGCCCCTTATAAAACCATCAGATCCTGTGAAAACTAAGTCACTAACATGAGAACTGGATGGGGGAAACTGCCCCCATGATTCAGTTATCTCCACCTGATCCCTCCTATGACGTGGGGATTATGGGAACTACAATTCAAGATCAGATTTAGGTGGGGACACAGCCAAACCATATCATTCTACCCCTGGCCCCTCCCAAATCTCATGTCCTCACAATTTAAAACAGAATCATGCCCTTCCAACAGTCCCACAAAGTCTTCACTTATTCCAGCATTAACTCAAAAGTGTCGGTCCAAAGTCCCATCTGAGACAAGGCAAGTCCCTTCCACCTATGAGCCTGTAAAATCAAAAGCAAGTTAGTTACTTCCTAGATACAATGGGAGTACAGGCATTGAGTAAATATACCCATTCCAAATGGGAGAAGTTGGCCAAAACAAAGGGGCTACAGGCCCCATGCAATTCAGAAATTCAATAGGGCGGTCATTAAACCTTAAAGATCCAAAATGATCTCCTTTGACTCCATGTCTCACATCCACATCATGCTGATGCAAGAGGTGGGCTCCCATAGCATTGGACTGCTTTGCTCCTGTGGCTTTGCAGGGTACAGCCTACCTCCCAGCTGCTTTCACAGGCTGGCATGGAGTGTCTGTGGCTTTTCCAGGCGCACAGTGCAAACTGTCGGTGGATCTAGCATTCTGGGGTCTGGAGGATGGCAGCCCTCTTCTCACAGCTCCACTAGGCAGTGCCCCGGTGGGGACTCCGTGTGGGGGCTCCAACCCTACATTTCCCTTTGTACTGCTCTAGCAGAGGTTCTCCATGAGGGCTCCACTCCTGCAACAAACTTCTGCCTGCACATACAGGTGTTTCCATACATCCTCTGAAATCCAGGCAGTTTCCCAAACCTTATTTCTGGACTTCTGTGCACCCACAGGCTCAATGCCATGTGGAAGCTGCCAAGGCTTGAGGCTTTCACCCTCTGCAGCCATGGCCTGAGCTGTACCTTGGCCCCTTTTAGCTATGACTGGGACACAGGGCACTGAGTCCCAAGACTGCACAAAGCAGCAAGGTCCCAGGCCCAGCCCACTAAACCATTTTTCCCTCCTAGTCTCCAGACCTGTGATGAGAGGGGCTGCCATGAAAACCTCTGACATGTCCTGGAGACATTTTCCCCACTGTCTTAGTGATTAACATTTGGCACCTCGTTACATATGCAAATTTCTGCAGCTGGCTTGAATTTCTTCTCAGAAAATGGGTTTTTCTTTTCTATTACATCATCAGGCTGCAAATTTTCCAAACTTTTATGCTCTGCTTCCCTTTTAAGCATAAGTTCAATTCCAAACCATATCTTTGTGAATACGTAAAACTGAATGCTTTTGACAGCCCCCAAGTCACCTCTTGAACACTTTGCTCTTGAGAAATTACTTCTGCCAGATACCCTAAATCATCTCTCTCAAGTTCAAAGTTCCATGGATCTCTAGGGCAGGGGCAAAATGCCCCCAGTCTCTTTGCTAAGACAAAGCAAGAGTCATCTTCATTCCAGTTCCCAATGAGTTACTCATCTCCACCTGACACCACCTCGGCCTGGACTTCATTGTCCACATTACTATCAGCATTTTGGTCAAAGCCATTCAACAAGTCTCTAGGAAGCTCCAAATTCTCTCACATTTTCCTTCTTCTTCTGAGCCCTGCAAACTGTTCCAATCTCTGCCTGTTACCCGGTTCCAAAGTTGCTTCCACATTTTCGAGTATCTTTGTAGTAGCACACCACTCCTGGTACCAATTTACTGTGTTAATTCGTTTTCACTCTGCTCTGAAGAAATACCTGAGGTTGGGTAAATTGTAAAGGTAAGACATTTAATTGACTCACAGTTCCACATGGCTGGGGAGGCCTCAGGAAACTTACAATCATAGCAGAAGGGGACACAAACACATCCTTCACATGGCTGCAGGAGTGAGACGAATGAGAACCAAGCAAAGGGAGAAGCCCCTTACAAAAACCATCAGATCTCTTGAGAACTAACTCACTATCATGAGAACAGGATGGGGAAAACTGTCCCCATGATTCAATTATCTCTACCTGGTCCCTCCCACAACACATGGGGATTATGAGAACTACGATTCAAGATGAGATTTGGGTGGGGACACAGCCAAACCATATCACTGGTTAAAAGTCTAACTTCTAATTTTAACAAGGATAAAATTCTAATCTCCCACCTCCATCATTCTCACTTTTCTTTGCTGGTTTTGCCATATCTGAATTATTTTTACCTCATTTCTCCCTATCCTCCTCGTCACTAGATTTATTCTGGCCACAAAGTCTTGCCAGTAGCTCTTCCATGGGCCCTACCAGAGGTCCAACCTTTGGGTGTCCCCCACGACTAATCCAATTCACTTTTATGTCTGTATAACTGATCATCTTCCCTCTCCTCTGCAGCTCATGGCATTTGCCAAAGTAAGACTGATTCCCTTCTGACGTCTCTTTTTATATCATTTCCTTATTCAAGAATCTACAGTGCCTCAGGCTCTGGCCAGCCTCACTACACCCTCAGGCACTCTTTCCTCCTTATTCATTTAGTAACTTAGACACACTGGTGCCAGGACATGCAGGCACATGTGGGACAATACATGTGTCAGCGCTGGACATGCAGGGCTGGGTAAAGTAGTCCTTCTTCCCAGCCAGGGGATCTCACAGCCCACACCTTTCAATTCTGGATGCACTGTCAGCACCACCACATGGGACTGGTGACTTTATTCTTCCTCAAAGTCACGTGTGTTTGCTTGAGCGTTCCTAACTAGACTGTAAGTTTCTTAAAACGCTAATCTTGTCTTGCACTTTTGGCCCCCAACTCAAGAAGTATTCCTTATAATGGTGTGTACACTGAAAGTGCTTAATAAATAAATGCTCACTAAGCAATACAACAAATAACAACTTGATTTGGGATCAAACTCTAAAATGTTTCTATTAAATGTTTATGACAGGAGTTAAAAGTTAAATGTAAGATGTGCCTGTATTTTATATTCACAGAAAATCAAGGAATTTCATCCTACTTTTGATCCACTCATTAATAACACTTGGCTCAGCAGGTCCAGGGCACAAAAACGGTTTCAACAAGTAGCACGCAAGGTAAGTCTCAGCATCAGCTGGAAATGTTGATTTGTTTCTTCATCAGCATAAGGAAATCAAGCAATCGTGGTTTGATAACATCTTTATTGAGATATAATTTACATACCGTAAAATTCACCCTTGTAAAATGTATAAGTTAGTCATTTTTAGTATATTTATAGAGCTGGGCAGCCATCACCCCTATCTAATTTTAGAACATTTTTATCACCTCAAAAGGAAACTTTGTGCCCATTTTCAGTCACTCTTCACTCCCTGCTCCCCACAGCCCCTGGCAACCAGTAATCTACTTTCTGTCTCTACGGATTTGCCTTTTCTGGACATTTCGTATAAATGGAATCATACAATATGCAGCCTTTTTAAAAAATCACCTTACAAATTTATAATTGACACTAATAGTTGTACATATATATGGGACACAGTGTAATGTTTCAATGCATGTATACATTGTATAAGGATCAAATCAAGATAATTACCGTATCCATAACTTTAAACATTCAATACATGGCTTTTGGTAACTGCTTCTTTCATATAACTTATTTCCTAGGCTTGTACATGTTTTAGCATGTATCAATACTTCATTCTTTCTATGGCTGAATAATATTCCATTGTATGAATAGACCACATTTTCTTTATCCATTCATCAGTTGATGAAAGTTTCAGTTGTTTTCACCTTTTGGCTATTATGAGTAACAATGGGATATTGATTAGTTACTTCTAGGGAGAACAATAGAGAATGTCTGAGGGATCGTGCCTCTAGCATCCAGGCTTAATATGTGCCTTTCAGAGGTTTCATCTCCCTTCTGTGGCTTCCTAACCTTCATGCTGGTCCTCCAGTGGCTTCCTGTTATCAGGATAAAACGAAGACTTCTGAGCCTCACATGCTAGTAAAGAGTATCATGTGACCCTGGCCTGCCCACAGCCACACCCCTCTAGCAGCCGCTGTCCTCTCATTGTCCCAGTCTGGTCTGCCACACACGGTACTCATTCCCTGCTACCAACCTGTGAATCTGCTCTCAGTTCTGACTGTAGTGCCTCCCCAGCTCTGCTCCACGGGACTGCACCTGTCCTTTGGGCCAGGCTGAGTCCACTTTTCCTACAAGAGGCTGTCCTTGTCCACTTTAATATTTAGGGGTCTCCTCAGTGCTGTGTGCTTCTTGTGCTGCTGTAAATCTCTCATCTCTGTCACTTGTGTGTGGCTTCCCTGGTGGGCAGGGCCACACTTGAAGCCAGACAGAGCAGTGGATAAAGCCCAGGCTATGGAGCAGACTGCCTGCACTAACTCCTGGTGCTGCTTCCTTGCACCTTCTGATCCTGGACAAGTTACATAACCACTGTGCCTTAGTTTCCTCACCTGAACACTGAGGAGAATAATGAGACCTGTCTCAAAGGGTTGTTGTGAGGATCAAATGAATGAATATGTATAAGGGACTTCAAATGTTTGTTACAGCTTGTCTTTCAGGCAGTCTTCTCAGCTTGGACTGGTGACAGTCTAGGTAGAGGGAGGCAGAGCTCACTGCCTTGGGGACCTACTCACAAGCCTCCAAGGCTCCATGACCCTCACCTATTTACTAGCCTCCAAGGCCCAAGAGCCTGTGTCCCTGGTGAGGCTTTCCGTGGGTGGTCTCTGCATATGTGCAAGCAGAGGCCGCCACAACATGCTCAGGGCAGGGAACACACTGGTAAGAAGAGGCAGCACAAAGCTGTGCTCCCAGGGAAGAAAGCACAGCCATTAACAATAGGAAAACAACAGCAAGAGACTGGCCAGGCTGGCGTGTTGCTAATGGGACCACCTTGGTCCTTCTGCATCAAGCTCTCCAGCCTGAAAAAGGGTATCAGCAATGATGGGCTTTGTTCTGAGTGATGGCTCAGCCTGTTCCTCAAATGCCACCGCAAGCCCTGTCAGTTCTGTGTGCCAATGTGTCCGCAGCCTGACGCCTTGCCTCATTTCCTCAACTACAGCCACAGACCAGGCTCCCAGCATCTCTCGCCTAGACCATGGCCACAGGTTCCCCTACATCCAGTGCCACATGGCAGCCAGAGTTGTGTTTGCAAAGCTAAAAGATGACAGTGTCTCTCCCGTGCTGAAACCCTCCAAAGATGTTCTGTAACAGTTGAAATAAAATACACAATTTTTATCAAGGCTACCAGGTCACACTGGATTTCTCTGTCTTTTACACATGTCTCCTTTGTTCCGGCATCAGGACCTCTACACTGGCTGTCTCCTCTGCTCAGAACTCTCTTGCCAACATCTTTCCATTGTTGTCCTCTCACCATTCAAGCCTTGCAGCAAATCTCACCTCTGCAGAGGCCTTCCCTCATTATCCTTGCATAAGTGGGCAGGCATCCCCCCTCCAGCCCCTCTAGTCGTGGCTTCAGACATTACCTTCTTATTTTCTCCAGGGTATTTATCTTGTTTTTTTCTCTTAGTATTTATTGTCATCCCACTTTGCCTCCTACATACACTTGGAATATCAGCTCCTTGTGGGTAGTACATTTATTGGCTCCTCACTGTATCTCCAGTGCCTTGCACAGGACAGGGCACTGAGTATCCACTTTATAATATTTGTTAAATAAAAGAACCATTTTGGCTGGCAATATGGCCAAATAGGAACAGCTCCTATCTGCAGTTCCCAGTGAGACCAATGCAGAAGACAGGTGATTTCTGCATTTCCAACTGAGGTACCCGGCCCATCTCATTGGGACTGTTTAGACAGTAGGTGCAGCCCATGGAGGGCAAGCCAAAGCAGGGTGGGGCATCACCTCACCCAGGAAATGCAAGGGGTTGGGGAACTCCTTCCTCTAGCCAAGGGAAGCCGTGAGGGACTGTGCCATGAGGAACGGTGCACTCCAGTCCAGATACTGCACTTTTCCCATGGTCTTCGCAACGCACAGACCAGGAGATTCTCTCGGGTGCCTATACCACCAGAGCCCTGGGTTTCAAGCACAAAACTGGGTGCCGTTTGGGCAGACACTAATCCAGCCGCAGGAGTTTTTTCTCATACCCCAGTGGCGCCTAGAACCACTGTGAGAACCACAGTGAGACAGAACCATTCACTCCACTGGAAACGGGGCTGAAGCCAGGGAGCCAAGTGGTCTAGCTCAGTGAATCCCACCCCCATGGAGCCCAGCAAGCTAATCCACTGGCTTGAAATTCTCGCTGCCAGCACAGCAGTCTGAAGTCGACCTGGGATTCTCGAGTTTGGTGGGGGGAGGGGCCTCTGCCATTACTGAGGCTTGAGTAGGCGGTTTTCCCCTCACAGTGTAAACAAAGGTGCCAGGAAGTTCAAAATGGGCAGAGCCCACTGTAGCTCGGCAAAACCACAGTAGCCAGACTGCCTCTCTAGATTCCTCCTCTCTGGGCAGGGCATCTTTGAAAGAAAGGCAGCAGCCCCAGTCAGGGGCTTATAGATAAAACTCCCATTTCCCTGGGACAGAGCACCTGGGGAAAGGGGTGGCTTTGGCGCAGCTTCAGCGGACTTAAACATTCCTGCTTGCTGACTCTGAAGAGAGCAGCAAATCTCCCAGCACAGTGCTCAAGCTCTACTAAGGGACAGACTGCCTCCTCAAGTGGATCCCTGACCCCTGTGCCTCCTGACTGGGAGACACCTCCCAGCAGGGGTTGACAGACACCTCATACGGGAGAGCTCCAGCTGGCATCTGGCGGGTGCCCCTGTGGGATGAAGCTTCCAGAGGAAGGAACAGGCAGCAATCTTTGCTGTTCTGCAGCCTCTGCTGGTGATACCCAGGCAAACAGGGTCTGGAGTGGACCTGCAGCAAACTCCAGCAGACCTGCAGCAGAGGGGCCTGACTGTTAGAAGGAAAACTAACGAACAGAAAGGAATAGCGTCAACATCAACCAAAAGGATGTCCAAACAATAACCCCATCCAAAGGTCACCAGCATCCAAGACCAAAGATAGATAAATCCACGAAAATGAGGAAAAACCAGCGCAACAAGGCTGAAAATTCCAAAAACCAGAATGCCTCTTCTCCAAAGGATCACAACTCCTCGACAGCAAGGGAACAAAACAGGGTGGAGAATGAGTTTGACAAATTGACAGAATTAGGCCTAGAAGGTGGGTAATAACAAACTCCTCCAAGCTAAAGGAGCATGTACCAACCCAATGAAAGAAAGCTTAAGAACCTTGAAAAAAGGTTAGAGGAATTGCTAATTAGAATAACCAGTTTAGAAAAGAACATAAATAACCTAATAGAGCTGAAAAACATGGCACGAGAACTTCGTGAAGCATACACAAGCATCAAGAGCTGAATCAATCAAACAGAAGAAAGGATATCAGAGATTGAAGATCAACTTAATAAAATAACACGTGAAGACAAGATTACAGAAAAAAGAATGAAAAGGAATGAACAAAGCCCCCAAGAAATGTGGGACTACATGAAAAGAGTAAACCTATGTTTGATTGGTGTACCTGAAAGTGACAGGGAGAATGGCACCAAGTTGGAAAACACTTTTCAGGATATTATCCAGGAGACTTTCCCCACCTAGCAAGACAGGCCAATATTCAAATTCAGGAAATACAGAGAACACCACAAAGATACTCCTCGAGAAAAGCAACCCCAAGACACATAATCATCAGATTCACCAAAGTTGAAATGAAGGAAAAAATGTTAAGGGCAGCCAGAGAGAAAGGTCAGGTTACCCACAAAGGGAAACCCATCAGACTAACAGTGGATCTCTCGGCAGAAACCCCACAAGACAGAAGAGAGTGGGGGCCAATATTCAACATTCTAAAAGAAAAGCATTTTTAACCCACAATTTCATATCCAGCCAAACTAAGCTTCATAAGTGAAGGAGAAATAAAATCCTTTACAGACAAGCAAATGCTGAGAGATTTTGTCACCACCAGGCCAGCCTTACAAGAGCTCCTGAAGGAAGCACTAAATTTGGAAAGGAAAAACTGGTAACAGCCACTGCAAAAACATACCAAATTGTAAAGACCATCAACACTATGAAGAAACTGCAACCAGCTAGCATCATAATGACAAGATCCAATTCACACATAACAATATTAACCTTAAATCTAAATGGGCTAAGTGCCCCAATCAAAAGATAGAGACTGGCAAATTGGATAGAGAGTCAAGATCCATCAGTGTGCTGTATTCAGGAGACCCATCTCACATGCAATGACACACATAGGCTCAAAATAAAGGGATGGAGGAATATTTACGAAGCAAATAGAAAGTAAAAAAAAAAAAAAAAAGCAGGGGTTGGCTGGGCATGGTGGCACGGTGGCTCATGCCTGTAATCCCAGCACATTGGGAGGTCAAGGCAGGTGGATTACCTGAGGTCGGGAGTTCGAGACCAGCCTGACCAGCATGAAGAAACCCCATCTCTTAAAAATTCAAAAATTAGCTGGGTGTGCTTGTGCATGCCTGTAATCCCAGCTACTCAGGAGGCTGAGGCAAGAAAATCGCTTGAACCCGGGAGGCAGAGATTGTGGTGAGCCGAGATCATGCCATTGCACTCCAGCCTGGGCAAGAAGAGTGAAACTCTGTCATATAAAAAAAAAAAAAAAAAAAAAAAAAAAAAAAAAAAAAAAAGGCAAGGGTTGCAATCCTAGGCTCTGATAAAACAGACTTTAAACCAACAAAGATCAAAAAAGACAAAGAAGGGCATGGTAAAGCGATCAACACAACAAGAAGAGTTAACTGTCTTAAATATATATGCACTCAATACAGGAGCACCCAGATTCATATTCTCAGAGACCTACAAAGTGACTCAGACTCCCACACAATAATAGTGGGAGACTTTAACGCCCCACTTTCAATATTAGAAAGATCAACGGGACAGAAAATTAGCAAGGATATTCAGGACTTGACCTCAGCTCTGGACCATGTGGACCTAATAAACAGAACTCTCCACCCCAAATCAACAGAATACACGTTCTTCTCAGCACTACATCACACTTATTCTAAAATTGGCCACATAATTGGGAATAAAACACTCCTCAGCAAATGCAAAAGAGTGGAAATCATGATAGTCTCTCAGACCACAGTGCAATCAAATTAGAACTCAGGATTAAGAAACTCACTGAAAACTGCACAACTACATGGAAACTGAACAACCTACTCCTGAATGACTACTAGGTAAATAACGAAATTAAGGCAGAAATAAATAAGTTATTTGAAACCAAAGAGAACAAAGACACAACATACCAAAATCTCTGGGACACAACTGAAGTGGTGTTTAGAGGGAAATTTATAGCACTAAATGCCCACAGGAGAAAGCAGGAAAAAACTGAAATCGACACCCTAACATCACAATTAGAAGAACTAGAGAAGCTAGCAGAAGACAAACAAACAACTAAGATTAGAGCAGAACTGAAGGAGATAGAGACACAAAAAACCCTTCAAAAAATCAATGAATCCAGAAACTGGTGTTTTGAAAAGGTTAACAAAATAGATAGACTGCTAGCCAAAGTAATAAAGAAGAAAAGAGAGAAGAATCAAATAGACACAATAAAAAATGATAAAGGGAATATTACCACTGATCCCACAGAAATACAAACTACCACCAGAAAATACTATAAACAACCCTATTCAAATAAACTAGAAAATCTAGAAGAAATGGATAAATTCCTGGACACATACACCCTCCCAAGACTAAATCTGGAGGAAGCCGAATCCCTGAATAGACCAATAACAAGTTCTGAAATCAAGACAGTAATAGCCTACCAACCAAAAAAAGCCCAGGACCAGACAGATTCACAGTCACACTTTACCAGAGTTACACAGAGGAGCTGGTATCATTCCTTCTGAAGCTATTCCAAATCATAGAAAAAGAAGGAATCCTCCCTAACTCATTTTATAAGGACAGCATCATCCTGATACCCAAAACCTGACAGAGACACAACAAAAAAAGAAAATTTCAGGCCAATATCCCTAATGAATATTGATTCAAAAATTCTCAATAAAATACTGGCAAGCCGAATCAAGGAGCACATCAAAAAGGTTATCCATCACGATCAAGTCAGCTTCATCCCTGGGATGCAAGGCTGGTTCAACATACTCAAGTCAATAAACATAATCCATCACATAAACAGAACCAATGACAAAAACCACATGATTATCTTAATAGATGCAGAAAAGGCCTTTGATAAAATTCAACACCCCTTCATGCTAAAAACTCTCAATAAACTAGGTATTGATGGAACATATCTCAAAATAATAAGAGCTATTTATGACAAACCTGCCAAGACCAGCTCAGTCAGGGAGACTCTAACCCAGCGGCACTAGAGGAATTAAAGACACATACACAGAAATATAGAGGTGTGAAGTGGGAAATCAGTGGTCTCACAGCCTTCAGAGCTGAGAGCCCCGAACAGAGATTTACCCACATATTTATTAAGAGCAAACCAGTCATTAGCATTGTCTCTATAGATATTAAATTAACTAAAAGTATCCCTTATGGGAAATGAAGGGATGGGCCAAATTAAAGGAATAGATTGGGCTAGTTAACTGCAGCAGGAACATACCCTTAAGGCATAAATCGCTCATGCTGTTGTTTGTGGCTTAAGAATGCCTTTAAGCGGTTTTCCACTCTGGGCAGGCCAGGTGTTCCTTGCCCTCATTCCCGTAAACCCACAACCTTCAAGCTTGGGCATTAGGGCCATTATGAACATGTCACAGTGCTGCAGAGATTTTGTTTATGGCCAGTTTTGGGGCCAGTTTATGGCCAGATTTTGGGGGACTTGCTCCCAACACAAACCCACAGCCAATATCATATGGAACGGGCAAAACCTGGAAGCATTCTCTTTGAAAACTGGCACAAGAGAAGGATGCCCTCTCTCACCACTCCTATTCAACATAGCATTGGAAGTTCTGGCCAGGAAAATCATGCAAGAGAAAGAAGTAAAGGGTATTCAAATAGGAAGAGAGGAAGTCAAATTGTCTCTTTGCAGATGACATGATTTTATATTTAGAAAACCCCATTGTCTCAGCCCCAAATCTCCTTAAGCTGATAAGCAACTTCAGCAAAGTCTCAGGATACAAAATCAATGTGCAAAAATCACAAGCATTCCTATACACCAATAATAGACAAACAGAGAACCAAATCACGAGTGAACTCCCATTCACAATTGCTACAAAGAGAATAAAATACCTAGGAATATGACTTACAAGGGATGTGAAGGACCTCTTCAAGGAGAACTACAAACTGCTGTTCAAGGAAATAAGAGAGGACACAAACAAATGGAAAAACATTCCATGCTCATGGATAGGAAAAGTCAATATTGTGAAAATGGCCATACTGCCCAAAGTAATTTATAGATTCAGTGTTATTTCCATCAAGCTACCATTGACTTTCTTCCCAGAATTAGAAAAAAAACTACTTTAAATTTCATATGGAACCAAAAAAGAGCCTGTATAGCCAAGACAATCCTAAGCAAAAAGAACAAAGCTGGAGGCATCACACTACCTGACTTCAAACTATACTACAAGGCTACAGTAACCAAAATAGCGTGGTACTGGTACCAAAACACATATATAAACCAATGGAACAGAACAGAGTCCTCGGAAATTATGCCACACATCTACCACCATCTGATCTTTGACAAACCTGACAAAAACAAGCAATGGGGAAAGGATTCTCTGTTTAATAAATGGTGTTGGGAAAACTGGCTAGCCATATGCAGAAAACTGAAACTGGACCCCTTCCTTAACACCTTATACAAAAATTAATTCAAGATGGATTAAAGACTTAAACATAAGACCTAGAACCACAAAAACCCTAGAGGAAAACCCAGGCAGTACCATTCAGGACCGAGGCATGGGCAAAGACTTCATGACTAAAACACCAAAAGCAATGGCAACAAAAGACAAAATTGACAAATGGGATCTAATTAAACTAAAGAGCTTCTGCACAGCAAAAGAAACTATCATCGGAGTGAACAGGCAACCTACAGAATGGGAGAAGATTTTTGCAATCTATCCATCTCACAAAAGGTTAATATCCAGAATCTACAAGGAACTCAAACAAATTTATAAGAACAAAACAAACAACTCCATCAAAAAATGGGTGAAGTATATGAACGGACACTTCTCAAAAGAAGACATTTATGTGGCCAACAAACATGAAAAACAGCTCATCATCAGTGGTCATTAGGGAAATGCAAATCAAAACCACAGTGAGATACCCTCTCACACCAGTTAGAATGGTGGTCATTAAAAAGTCAGGAAACAACAGATGCTGGAGAGGATGTGGAGAAATAGGGATCCTTTTACACTGCTGGTGGGAGTGTAAATTAGTTCAACCATTGTGGAAGACAGTGTAGCGATTCCTCAGGGATCTAGAACCAGAAATACCATTTGACTCAGCAATCCCATTACTGGGTATATACCCAAAGGATTATAAATCATTCTACTATAAAGACACATGCACATGTAAGTTTATTGCAGCA
This sequence comes from Macaca mulatta, assembly GCF_049350105.2. Taxonomy (NCBI): domain Eukaryota; kingdom Metazoa; phylum Chordata; class Mammalia; order Primates; family Cercopithecidae; genus Macaca; species Macaca mulatta. The sequence goes on along the minus strand of NC_133417.1, from coordinate 17,884,603 downwards.
CTGTTCACAATAGCAATGACTTGGAACCAACCCAAATGTCCATCAGTGACAGACTGGATAAAGAAAATGTGGCACATATACACCATGGAATACTATGCAGTCATAAAAAAGGATGAGTTCATGTCCTTTGCAGGGACATGGATGAAGCTGGAAATCATCATTCTCAGCAAACTATCACAAGAACAGAAAACCGAACACCACATGTTCTCCCTCATAAGTGGGAGTTGAACAATGAGAACACATGGACACAGGGAGGGGGAATATCACACACCAGGACCTGTTGGAGGGTGGGGGACTAGGGGCAGGATATCATTAGGAGAAATACCTAGTATAGATGGCGGGTTGATGGGTGTAGCAAAATACCATGGCCGTGTATATTTATGTAACAAACCTGCATGTTCTGCACATGTATCCCAGAACTTACAGTATATATTTAAAAAACAACAACAACAACAACAAAAAGAGCTGCTTACAGAATGGAAAGTGATGTAAATTATAGAATGAACAATCCCCTCAACCACAGCTCTGGGCTCAGGTACCACTCACCTGCAGTAGCATCTGCTCTGAAGGCAAAGCTCATTGGTATGCAGTTACCATTGCCCGTAACCCCCAGTGCTATTACTGCAGAATCACCTGTGCCATTTGTCCTCCAACTCTGAAAATAGCACAGTGCTAGCATTACTATTCAGATATATCCAGAAGAAACAACAAAGAACTAGTCATTCTTTCCACACTGGAAATATGAGAAAATCAAGGCTCATAAATTGGGTGAGACAAGGCCAGATGACAACTTGGTCTTTTTTGTATTCAGGCAATTCAGTATTGCCCGGACTTTGAAGTCTCTGTAACTGCAGTCTAGGGAGAGTAACATGCCACACTCACTCCCTGTGAACTCTGACTTACAGTGGCAGTCTCAGCTCTTAGTGTGATTGGGGAAAGTGAATTAGGTTGAATGCCAAAATGAGCATGTGTTGATTAATAATTTGAAATCATGATCCACTCCAATTTCAGGTCATGATTCAGGGACGATTATTCAATATGCTGAGTGCTGTTCGTGAAATGGACAAAGAGAGTGTACTGAGAAAGATCGGCCAAGCAAAACAATCGATGGCACAAGGTGAAGTATGGCTGCAAAGCACAGAGATGCCAAGACTGATCATGCCTCTGAGTGCGAATTTTCCTTGGAATGAAGTTAGCCCTATGCAAATAAAAAATTTTCACCAGTCACACATATTAGTTTCCTATCCCTGCTGTAACAAATCGCTTGTGCCCTCTGCTTCCTCTTGTCACCAGAGACTAGGGTAGTCATCATTTATACTTGCTGATTGACTGGCTGAATCTGGTATTTTCTCAACCCAGCACTTACACATTAAGCCTTTTAAACTTAATGGCTTAAAACAAGGCAAATTTATCATCTCACAGTTCTGGAGGTCAGAAGTCTAAAACCAAGGTGTTGATAGGGCTGCAGTCCGCCCGGGGGCTTGCAAGTCCTTGCCTTTTCCAGCTCCTGGAGTCCACCTGTATTCCTTGGCTCATGGCCCCTTCCCCGCATAACCCTAACCTCTTGCTTCTGTCCTCGCATCTCCTTGTGTGAGTCTGATCCCCCGTTTCCTTCCTATGGAGACTCTGATTACGTAAGGCCTACCTGTCTAGTGCAGAATAATCCCCATCACAGAGCCCCATCTGCAGAGTGTCTTTTACCATGGAAGATAACACATTCACAGGCCCCTGGGAATAGGATGTGGATACCTCTAAGTGCCATTATTCAGCCTATCTCATGATATAAAGTGGATCTCCATGCCAGGTTTGGCTGAAATTCCTACCCACTTGGTAATGAACAAGGTCACCCAATCCCAAACCAAGTTGTAATGTCTGTGAAGTGTGGCTGTGGCTCGACCTCCTGTTTTGTGCCCTCTGCTTCCTCTTGTCACCAGAGACTAGGGTAGTCATCATTTATACTTGCTGATTGACTGGCTGAATTTGGTATTTTCTCAACCTACCATTTGCACATTAAGCCTTTTAATCTTGTATTGTATTTCCTTAAGTTAAGGAAATTTCCATCCTGGCCACCATGACCACTGTAGCTCATACCTATAATCCCAACTCTTTTAGAGTCCAAGGTGGGAGGATCACTTGAGCCCAGGAGTTCAAGACAAGCCTGGGCAACATACTGAGACCCCTGCATAATTAAAAATTATCCAGGACTGGTGGCATATGCCTGTAGTCCCAGCTACTCAGGAAGCTGAGGTGGGAGGATAAGCTAAGCCCTGGAGCTCAAGGTTATAGTAAGCTGTGATCGCACCACTGCACTCAAGCCCAGGTGATAGAGCAAGACCCTGTCTCTAAAAAAAACAAAAAAAGAAAGAAATTCCAATCCTCTGATGCCCAGCTTGGCTGGGACTGTTGGAGGCCCACTCTCAGTAGCTTCTGGGAGCCCTAACACCATATCACCATATTCTCCCAATACATATATTCCCAATCCACAGTTTGTATGCCAGCCCACTAGCAGGCCCGGATCTTTCCAGACTCTTCCTCCCTTCCCGGCCTGAGCCTCTGAGCCTGGCTCAGGCTTCCCCGTCCTCCCTAGGCACAACCACACTCCCATCTGCCACTCCACTGAGACCCAAATGTGTATTTTGTTTTTCAAAACATTGTATAACATTTTAATGATTCTCTTTTTTCCTCCTATATTATTTTTTATCTCTGGTGTTGAAGTTTATTAATAAAGAAACTCTTTTTCCTGAAAAATTATAAAATTTACTTGTGAATTGTGTGGGGATGTATAGAAAATGTCTTCATTTACTTCTTTAATCATTTTCTTTCCTTAATTCATCAGAGATATTTTAATTGTGAATTATAATTTTCTGGAAATAAAGATAAAATTTTTTAACCGGAAAGGAGGTTGAGGTAAGGAACCAATGGGACACTAAAAGTGGAAATATATATATATATATAAACACGCACACACCCACTAATTGGTACATGGAAAATATGCAAATATATGTGGTGGTTTCCCATGAAAATACCTTTAGTACCCCCTAAAAGTGCTGTTTTTTTTCACCCATAGAGGTGAATTTCTTCAAATTCTTCCTGAAGCGGAGCAGTCAGGATGATTATACCAGCCGATTCTCTGTGTCGCCCAATGAGGTGCTGCCCTTCGCTTTCCCAGACTGCAGCTCGCCCCAGGACTCTAACGAGTTGGTAGGTGCTGTCAGACTTGGTGGCAGGGACTGGACATGATCATGATCGTGTTGGGCAGATACAAGGCAAGCCCTTCCGTCTTAGTCCCTTCACCTCCTCCCAGAGGCTCCAAAGGAAGACCAGGAGAGTACTACCAGTGGAAAACCAGGGATCATCTCCTGCCATCTGCCTTGCTCCTAATACACCTGCACAGAGCTCCCTGGTAACCTGGGCTGGTCCTTCCCAGCCTGAAATGCAGCATGAGCACTGACCCCCGCCCAACTGTCCTGGAACTGGGCCTGAGTGCAGAAGGGAAGAGAGAGGAACCCAGAGGGCCCCACCTGGCCCAGGGAGGCAGGCTCTGCTCAGCTGGGCCCTTCTGCTGCCTGGGCAAATTGTAGAAGTCAGGGAAGGGCAGCCCTCAAGTCTGGGCCTGACCTCATAAGAAGGGAATGTGGTCCCAGAAACTGACAATCTAACCCATCAGACTCACAATCCACTTCTCTCTCTCTCTCTCTGGGGTGTGCGTGTGCATTTGTGTGTGTGCGTGTGTGTGTGTGTGTGTATCTTTCTCTCTTGGGGTAGCAGGCGGTGTAATGGCTCATCCTTCTTCCCTTATGGGCACAATGGTGCATTATTGAAAAAGTAAGAGTTAACCCTTATGTTGTATTTACTATACTTCAGGCAGTGTCTTAAGTCCTTCCAGTATATCACCTCATTTAATCTTCAACAAATCTACATGATAGGTTTACCATTTTTCAAATGAGGAAACTGAAGCACACATTCACATAGCCAGTAATAAAATGTTGCTCGTGTTCACATCGTTAGTAATAAAAAGTATACTTAAATCAATATTGCAAGTGCATGTGCAAAATATTTTGTTAATTTCAAAGAATAAACATCATTCACATTCTAAAATATTTGTTAAGCATTGCAGGTAATCTACTCAAGAATTACGGGACTGAATTTAGAAATTCCATACGTTTTCTGCTTTTGATAATTGTATGACTTAAAAGAGCAGAATAATTAGTTCCTAAGAAATAAAAATCCTGTGATTTTCAAGCAACAATAAATGTCTGACACTCGATAATTAATGGGGTGAAGAGGTTGATGGGGTGGAAAGAGATCGTCACTGTGCAGTGGAGCCCCCTCATTATTTTTGAATAGTTTGAAGCTGACATGTTTCATTTGATCTTTTAGTGCTACAAAGACTTCCCTGCTGCTCAGCGTTGTTGAAAAATAGAGTGCTCAGCATTCCTGTCTATAAAAAAAAAAACTATTAATTTATTTCATAAATACTGTATTTCATCAATTCTAAGATGCCTTTTTCTTACACTTAGCATCTAGAAATTGGGAAATGGTATCATTGTGGCATATTAACGTTTCATCATATTAGTTTAGTGATGGCATATTAGATTAGGAGATGTATGCTGTTTTTTGAGTGCCCGTCATATTCAGGCACCATCCAGATCCTCGGGATGTCTGAGACAGACTAGTATGCAGGAAGTGTATTAGGTAGTGCTTCGGGGGTTCGCACCTGTGGAAGGCAGGCAGAGGGGACAGGATTGGGTGGAGAGAGAAGTAGGACCGGGGTCCACCTCAACAAAGGCCTTAGGTGGGCCTGTGAGAACTCTGAGGCTGGCACAGGGTGAGAGGACGCAGCATGATTCCCGTGGCTTCAACCAGCCATGGAGGTGAGCTGCCTGGGAGGAGCGCTTGACCCTGATGGAGGCAGTGCCCTTCAGATGAGGCAGCCCCTGAAGAGGGCTCCCCTGCCCCCAAGAGACGTTTCTATCCCTACACTCCTGGCTGAGTCCTTCAAACCTGAAGGAGTTTCTGAGTGACACACTGCAGCCTCCACAACCGCAGAAAATAAAAGAGACTCACATCCGCTAGGAGACATGGAGGAGGGGGTGATCAGGGCCGCCTTCCTGCCTTATAGATCAAGTGGCAACTGTGGTTGCAGGAGGAGTTGCTCTGAGAGTAGAACTGGTCATTAATGTTTCAAAATGTAATGGAAACAGAAGCATAGCCACTCTTGCTCAGTGGTGATTCTCTGTTCTTTTTCTTTTTTTCCTTTACATTTTAGGCTCCTGATGGCCTTGGACTGGTCCCAATTAAGTCTTCAGAAGTTCAAATCAAGCAGAGTTATTCCTTCTTCAATCTGCAGGTCAGACCTGTCACATAGAATTAATTAATTGAGTTTCTTATTAAGTAAACAAGATATTCTTGAATTTGAATTGCAGTGTTTTATATAGTTTTGCTTTATGGCAGATTACACTGTGTGGCACACTCTGCTGCTATTGGATAACATATGGGAGGTACACCAGATTCTTTTCTCATAGTGTGGTTTATGCAAACCAGGATTTCTACTCTGTGGATATATCTATATCATGCATATATGAAGCTATCTGAACTACATATATTAGAAACTTCGAGAAAAAATATAAGATAAGTGAGAAAAAATTAGTCAGCCTTTCTTGAGACATATGACCACTTCTGTTTTTGAAAATGAAAATATTTTGGTGTCCTTCTACACTTAAGCCATGTAGTATGGTTGAGTAATCATGAACACTCATGTGTGCCGAAACCCAGAGCAGGGCTCAGGACTTTCACTAAAGTCTGTCCAGCCTGGTCCAAACTAACAATAGCCACAATCCGATGACTGCAACATGGTTCTTGTCTTACTTTTACCACCAGGAAGCTCGGAAATGCTGTTGTTGAGAAGTAGATCCCACCAAATGGTAACAGGTTTTTAAGGATTTTCAGTCTTCTTTCACCTTCAGGTTCCTCAACTGTACAAAATTAAGAGATATCAGCCATTCTCTGTCCACAAGTCTTCAACAAGTTACAGACCTCAAAAGCTTGCCCGAGCCCTAAAGCAAGGAGCTGAGGTAACACACCCCCACCTTCCAGAATCTCCCTCATCTTTTCCCTCCTATCCTGGCATCAAAACTAACGTGCTGCCCTTGGTCCTTGTTAGGATGAAGTCACCACCATCGTAGCCCTTCCAAAACAAGACTCCACAACTCAGCTCTCTGGCAAGACATCAGTTTTGAGCATGAAACCACCTGAGGCCTTAGCCATGTCTCTGGATTATGATCCTCTGTATATTTTTGTAAGTGGCAACTGGCAGAAGCCTTGTTTTCTGTGTTCCTTTATTTCAGCAATTACTCTACAGGAAAAAGAGCATTCTTTGGGAATATTTTTTCCCTTTGGAATTTCAAGTGTTAAACAATATCTGACCTTTAAAATTGTTTGCCAGCCTTTGTTTTTTGGAGAATATCAATGATTCCATCTTTTAGCAATTCCTTCATTTTTAATGAAAATAATTTTATGATCTTTTCTAAAAATCTATAATATGTAAATATAGGCCAAAGAAGAAATTAAAAAAGAAATTAGAAAGTATTTTTAAGTGAATGAAAATGAAAACAAACAAAAAATCTGTGGGAAATTTATAGCACTACACACCTACATTGGAAAAGAAGAAAAGTTTCAAGTTAATGTCCTAAGCTACCCCTTTAAGAAACTAGAAAAAAGAGGGCAGATGAAACCAAACTAAGCAGAAAAAAGAAATAATAAAGGTCAAATTGACAATTAATGAAATAGGCCGGGCACAGTGATTCATGCCTATAATCCCAACACTTTAGGAGGCCAAGCCAGCAGATCACTTGAGGTCAGGAGTTTGAGACCAGCCTGGCCAACATGGCGAAACCCTGTCTCTACTAAAAGTACAAAGAAATTAGCCAAACGTGGTGGCCCCTGCCTATAATCCCAGCTACTCAGGAGGCTGAGGCAGGAGAATTGCTTGAACCCAGGAGGAGGAAGTTGCAGTGAGTTGAGATCATGCCACTGCACTCCAGCCTGGGCAACAGAGCAAGACTCCATCTCAAAAGAAAATAAAATGAAATAGAAAGCAGAAAAACAATAGAGAAAAACTGGTTCTTTGAGAAGATCAATAAAATTGATAAACCTGTAACTTGACTGATCAGGAAAAAAGGCAAAAGGCACAAATTACCAATGTCAGGAATGAGAAAGGTGACATCACTACATATTCTACAGATTTTAAAAAGATAAGAAGTTAATATTATGAAAAACTTGATGCCAGTAAATTTGATGACTTAAATGTGCAAATTCATTAAAAGGCACAAACTGTAAAATCTTATTTAAGAGGAGATAAATAGCCAAAATAGCTTTTTTTTTCCGAGATGAGTCTCGCTGTGTCCCCTAGGCTGGAGTGCAATGATGTAATTTTGGCAAGCATCTCCTCCCGGGTTCACACCATTCTCCTGCCTCAGCCTCCCAAGTAGCTGGGACTACTACTTGGTGCCCCCCCACCATGCCCGGCTAATTTTCTGTATTTTTAGTAGAGACGGGGTTTCACCATGTTGGCCAGGATGGTCTTGATCTCCTGACCTTGTGATCCACCTGCCTCGGCCTCCCAAAGTGCTGGGGTTACAGGCGTGACCCACCACGCTCGGCAAAGTAGCTTTATATCTGTTAAAGAAATTGAATTTTTGGTTGAAAACTTTCCCACAAAGAAACCTCCAGGCCCAGATGCCTTCACTATGGAATTCTGCCAAATATTTAAGGAAGGAATAATACAAAATCTACACAAATTCTTCCAGAAAATGGAAGAGAAGAGACTAATTCCCAAATCATTCCAGAGGCTAGTATTACTCCGATACCAAAGCCAGACAGAGATATTACAGGAAAAAAAAGAAAAGATCAATATCCTTCATGAACATAGATGAAAATATTTTTAACAAAATTTTAATAAATCAAGTTAATTGCTTTATAAAATGGATAATGTATCATAACCAAATAGGGGCTTGAATCAGGAATACAAGATTAATTTAACATTAAAAACTCACTGTAGTTTACATGTAACACTCTAAAAAGGAAAAACATCTCAATAGTAACAGAAAAATTATCAAACATCCATTCCTGATGAACGCTATCAGCAAGTGCGGGATAGAAGGGAACTTTCTCAACCAAATAATAGTCATCTATTTAAAACCTAGAGCCAACATCAAACTGAGTAGTAAATGACTGAATGCCTTCCTCCTAAGGTCAAGAACAAGGCAAGGGATGTCTGCTCTCACTAATTCTATTCAGGATTATAAGTGTAGCCAATGTAACAAGACAAGAAAAATAAATAAAAGGCAGCCAGATTTGAAAAGAAGATATAAACCCATCTTTATTTACAAAAAAAAAAAAAAAGATTGTCTATCAAGAAAATACAATGAAATCTACAAAAAAACTACTTAAACTAATAAGGGAATTTAACAAGATTGCAGGATGTAGAATCACCATATAAAAATCAATCATATTTCTGTATACTAGCAATAAACATTATGAAACTTAAGTTTCAAAAGCCATATCATTTAACAATAGCATCAAAACATGTGAAATAATTAGAGATAAATATGACAAACATGTATAAGATCAGTACACTGAAAATTATAAAACATTACTGAGAGAATTCAAAGAAAACCTAAATAAATGGAGAAATAAACAGATTAATGGAACAGAATAGAGGATCCAGAAATATATTCATTCATACATTATCATCAATTGATTTTTGACAAAGGTCAGAGATAATTCATCAGAGAAAAGATAACCTTTCAACAAATTGTGCTAGAACATTTGGATATCTATTTACCAAAAATAAAAACAAGAATTTCAATTAGTATCTCACACCATCTATGTAAATTAATACAACATGGATCATAGACCTAAATAGAAAACCTGAAACTGTAAAACTACTAGAAAACACACAGAAAATCTTTGTGATCTTCCAATTAGACAAAGATTTCTTAGATAAAACACCAAAAAAACACAATCCATAAATGGAAAAAAATGGATTAATTGGACTTTGTCCAAATTAAGAATTTCTGTTAATGTTAAGAAAATAAAAATATAAATCACAGACTTGGAGAAAATATTTGGAAATCACATATCTGTTAAGAACTTATATCCAGAATATATAAAGAACTGTCAAAATTCACAAAGGAAACAGTCAACAGAATGAAAAAGTGACCTACAGAATATAGTCGGCAAACTATATATTTGATAAGGAGTTAATACCCAAAATATATAAGAAACTTCTACAACTCAATAGTTAAAAAAAAAAAAACAAAAAAAAAAAAAAAAAAAACCTGGCTGGGTGCAGTGGCTCAATGCCTGTAATCCCAGCACTTTGGGAGGCCAAGGCGGGTGGATTACAAGGTTAGGAGATTGAGACCATCCTGGCTAACACGGTGAAACCCCATCTCTACTAAAAATACAAAATTAACTGGGCATGGTGGCGGGCGCCTATAGTCCCAGCTACTCAGGAGGCTGAGGCAGGAGAATGGCGTGAATCCTGGAGGTGGAGCTTGCAGTGAGCCGAGATCACGCCACTGCACTCCAGCCTGGGTGACAGAGCAAGACTCCGTCTCAAAAAAAAAAACAAAAAAAAACAAAAAAAAACTAATAACTCATTTTAAATAGTGGGTTAAAACTTGAATAGACATTTCTCCAAAGAAGACTTATAAATGGCCAACAGCTATATGAAAAAACTGCTCACCACTAATCATCAGAAAAAAAATCAAAACCATAATGAGATATTACCTAACATCTGTTAAGAAGGCTATTGCCAAAAAAATAAAACACAGTAAGTGTTAAGGAAGTTGTAGAGAAAGTGGAATCCTTACACACTGTTGGTAGAAATCCAAAATGGTACATCCACTGTAGAAAATAGTATGGAGGTTCCTCAAAAAATTAAATATAGAACTGCCATATGATCCAGCAATCAGCTGGGTGTGGTGGCACATGCCTATAGTCCTAGCTACTTGGGAGGCTGAGGCAGGAGGACCCCTTGAGCCCAGGAGTTCAAGCCTGCAGTGAACTGTGATTTCACCACTGCACTCCTGCCTGGGCAACAGAGTGAGACCCTGTCTCAAATAATAATAATAATAACAGTAATAATAATAATGTGAACCAACAATCCCACTTCTGGATATGTTTCCAGAAGTATTAAAATCAGGGCTAGGCATGGTGGTTCATGCCTGTACTCTCAACACTTGGGAGGATAAGGCAGGAGGATCACTTGAGCCCAGGAGTTTGAGACCAGCCTAGGCAACATAACAACACCCTATTTCTACAAAAAAATTAGTGAGGCGTGATGGCAGAAGCCTGTAGTCCCAGCTATTTGGGAGGCTGAGGCGAGAGGATCGTTCGAGCCCAGGAGGTCAAGGTTGCAGTGAGCCATGATGGTGCCACTGCACTCCAGCCTGGGTGACAGAACAAGACCCTGTTTCAAAAAATAGAGAGAAAGAAATCAGAATATCAAAGAGATACTAACACTCCTGTGTTCATTGCAGCACTATTCACAATAGCTAAGATATGAAAACAATCTAAAAATCTATCAACAGATGAATGGAATAAAAAAAGTGGCATATTCAGACAGTGGAATACTATTCAGCCTTTAAAAAAGAAAGAAATTCTGTAATACGCAAAACAGCATTGATAAACCTTGAGGACATTATGCCAAGCTAAATAAGCCAGTCACAGAAAGACAAATATGAGATGTTGATAATAGCCAGATTGACAGAATCAAAGAGTGAATGGTGGTTATCAGAGGCCAAGAGAGGGGAAAATGGGGAGTTACCAGGCAACAGCATAAAGTTGCAGTCAAGAAAGATAAATCCGCTCTCACAATCTGCAGTACAACATCGCACTTAGAGCCAATAATGCACATTTAAAAATTTGTTAAAAGGGTAGTTCTCATGCTAAGTGTTGTTACCACAATACAATAAATAATTTTTTAAAAAATTATCAGAACTCAATAATAAGCAAGCAAACAATCCAATTTTTAAATGGGCAAAAGATTTGAACAGATTCTTCACCAAAGAAGATATACAGATGGCAAATACGCACACAAAAAGATGCACAGAATAATGCATCATTAACAACGCAAATTAAAATGGCAATGAGCTCTCTCTGTTAGAACACCTACAATTTGAAAAACTGCTGGTGGGAATGTAAAATGGTACAAGTACTTTGGAAAACTGTTTGGCAGTTTCTTACAAAGTTAGTAGTTAACATACACCCACCATATGTCCAACTATTCCATTCCTAGCTATTCACCCGAGATAAATGGAAGCATTAAACTTGTGCAAGAATATTCATAGCAGATTTCCAGTGCTCCCCAAACTGGAAAATAAGTGTCCATTAGCAGGTTAACAGATAAACAAATTGTGGCATAACCATACAGTTGAATACTCCTCAGTAATAGAAATGAATGAGCTCTTCATGTATATAAAAATGTGAATGATTCTCAAAGTAATTATCTTGGGTAAAAGAAATCAGACAAAAAAGATTACATGCTGTTTTGTTCAATTTAGATAAAAGTCTAGAATATCTAAAGTAATCTACAGAGACAGAAAGATTGGTGGCTGCCTGTAGATGGGTTGGGTGCATAGGTGTGGAGGGGCAGGAAGTGAGGATGGGGGAATGATGAGGGGCATGAAATAACTCTTGGGGGTGATGGAAATGTTCATTATGTTTATGACGGCAATGGTTTTGCAGGTGTAACAAGTGTTAAAACATATCAAACTATGTAATTTAAATATGTGTCATTTATTGTACATCAACTATATATCAGTACAGCAGTAAAAGTAAGAATTAGGAGACCCTAAGGAAAGAAAGGAAACACTGTAGTGGTTACAACTGGTGAAGCATTATAGTGAAGTCTTGGGCTGATCTCTGGGCATTCAGCCTGGAGGAGGGAGGGTAAAGGGCTCTGAGAAAGAGGTGTCTAGGAAAGGGTAGGCTCCAAGCACTAACAGTGCAATTGAGTGTCTGGAACACTCAAGGATTGTATAAAGGCACATCAAGAAAAGAAGAAGCAATTATAATCTACAAGAGGGGAAATCAACTGAATATCAGTATGTGCTCAAAATAGGAAACCAAACTAAAATTTGACATGATTTTTAAGAGCTGATGGAAAATCTAAAAATATAATACATTTGGCCATGATATCAGAACTCTTCTTTAATGGTGGCCCGCAGGTCATGATATTGAACCTTTAGCCAAAATATAAATAAGTAAATAAGCCAAACCCGTAATCCAAGCCTCGACTTGGCCTGGCAGAGAAACATATTTACATAGTTGAGAGAAAGTAAATACTACTTATTAGTTTTCAACTTTTAGAGACAGCCTATGAGCAAAGCATGAGGGTCTGGCTGTAGTTCTGGAAGGCAAATGTTAAGGATCTCAACAATATCAAAGGAAAATTGCGAAAGCAAGAAAATAAGGTACAGGAAAGCAGAAGAATGATGTTTTCATTTCACCTGAAGGGGAGTTGAAATACTCAACTAAAGATGATGAACAAGAAATAGGGGTATGTGTGTATCATTTCAAGTCACAATGGTGACCAACGGCAGAATAAGGCAACCTTCAAAACAGGAAAGGAGAAGTTTGGAAGGGGCATTTGTGTACATAAGCAAAGTCCTTGTCTTGCATAGTAATGAGTCAGTAGATACTGCCTGAGGTTGACAATCAAGAAATGGAAGAATAAGCATGATGTTTAGAGTTAGGGTGGTGACCACTAGAGTCACAAAAGCCAGAAACACGGGAAAGAAGCAGCCTCTGGGATGTGGGCCTGGTAACAAGAAGGGCCAGCGGAAGACCACTGCTTTTCCTCACAAATCCTTGCAGCCGAGGTGAGTTGCTACCATATGCATGCGTTAGTTTAGGAAAATTAAAATTAAAGGCATCATGGGGTGACCACTCAGACCAGTTACGCTGGTAGCAATGGGGATCTGAAGGATGACAACTACGGGAGACAGTGCCATTGCCATTTCCAAAAAGACTGCGTTCATGACGCTTGGCCCAAGGCAGAGAGAGCCAGCCACATGGCAGCTTCACATGTCCTCAGTCAACCAGGGTAGAAGACACTCCTGAAGGCCACACAGGGCATTTCCCCTCCCCTGGTGTTGTAAACCTTTACCCTCACACTATCCCCATAGGGTGGGCCCAGCCCCACTCCCCATCACACTGCCTCCCTAAATCCCACCTCAACCACAAGTGCTTACCAAGGTGTATGCTTTTTTCCACATTACTGTGGGCATCTCAGACCCCCTCAGTGGCCATCGTTGCCTCCCTGCCCTCCCCACTCCTTTATATGCAGGAGTTCAGTCCAGAGCCCTCTCCCTACCTTTGCCCCAGGCCCTCATCCTGGCCCTCAAGTGGCTCGGCAGCCTCTGCACTAACGCTTACCGCCTTTCCAGCCTTCTTGACTCACCACCGCTGGGCCCTCCCCCACCTTGCCTCTGGATGCTGGAATGCGTTCAGGTCTAGCTGCATGTCATTTAAGTTTGGGGGGACATTTGTTTCTTGGCAGTGAGATTGAATTTCCATAGGCTAAGTGGTTTTGTGGGGTTTTTTAACTTGTTTAAAAAAGTCAGACAAACAACAGAATCTCAGTGTAGTGGTTCTTAAACATCAAACATCTGAAATTAGACAGCTGGCGGGGGTGCTATGTTGCTGTTTGGAACAAGAATAGGGTTCTTGTTGCACGAGCCTCTGAGAGAACAGTAAAAGGCTCTGTATTTTAGTATTTTGATATAATTGCTCTGTGCCTCCATTAGTTCTGCTGGAAAATTAATAAAAAACAGGATCTCCCTTAAAACCAGATACTACTTCCAAATGGAGCCTTCCTGAATTAAACACATTACCAAAACAATGTTAAATGTTGACATTTCCTGATACATCAAATGTCATCCTCTTTTTTGTCATCTCTTTAAAGTAGCTTTTAAAAGCCTATTTTTGTTTTCAAAACCAGAGCTCATTTGCTTTTTTAAACCAGTTTGCTCATTTAATAACTCCCTAATTCATCAGCATTAGAAACAAATATTCAAAGCTGTTTTAAGCTGTGATTTCATGTGAGTTTAGTAAACCCATATGGTATGTAATGAAGCTCTTAAGCCTTAAAAGTGACGTTTATGAATGACTATGATTTTTTAAACGCTGCTGGCTTGAAGACACCTCTGCTCTCCTGCTTCTTTTCCAGAGAAGCTGACGTGGAGTCACAGAGTGCTAGTGCTAGTGGGAGCCACAGACAGCATTAGCTGATGCCTGTCCTATCCCTGGCTTAATGCTCATCATCACTGGCCATCAGAGAAATGCAAATCAAAACCACAATGAGATACCATCTCACACCAGTTAGAATGGCGATCATTCAAAAGTCAGGAAACAACAGGTGCTGGAGAGGATGTGGAGAAATAGGAACACTTCTACACTGTTGGTGGGACTGTAAACTAGTTCAACCATTATGGAAAACAGTATGGCGATTCCTCAAGGATCTAGAACTAGAAGTACCATATGACCCAGCCATCCCATTACTGGGTATATACCCAAAGGATTATAAATCATGCTGCTATAAAGACACATGCACACGTATGTTCATTGTGGCACTATTCACAATAGCAAAGACTTGGAATCAACCCAAATGTCCATCAGTGACAGACTGGATTAAGACAATGTGGCACATATACACCATGGAATACTATGCAGCCATAAAAAAGGATGAGTTTGTGTCCTTTGTAGGGACATGGATGCAGCTGGAAACCATCATTCTCAGCAAACTATCGCAAGAACAGAAAACCAAACACCGCATGTTCTCACTCATAGGTGGGAACTGAACAATGAGATCACTTGGACTCGGGAAGGGGAACATCACACACCGGGGCCTATTGTGGGGAGGGGGGAGGGGGGAGGGATTGCATTGGGAGTTATACCTGATGTAAAGGACGAGTTGATGGGTGCAGCACATCAACATGGCACAAGTATACATATGTAACAAACCTGCACGTTATGCACATGTATCCTGGAACTTAAAGTATAATGATAATAAAAAAATAAAAGAAAAGAAAAAGAAAAAAAAAAGAAACTGATAAACAAAAAAGAATATTTTTTCCCTGTCTTTGGCAGAATCCCAACCCAGGATTATTTGCTGTAATGCATCCTCTGACCTACGCAGAAACGTCAATAGATTACCATCTATGCTCTCACCCGAAGTACAAAATCACCAAAGAGTCCCACCACGGGTCCAGCATTCCTGTCACCCAAAAGCAGTTTCTCCATCACACGGTAATGTCGTCACCAGGCTCACTGGCAGAGTGGCCCTGGGCTGCAGGGAGGGGCAGGGGACGAGGACAGGGTCACAGCTGGAATTGAGACAAAGAAGGTTTGCTGCCACAGCTGCAGAGCAAGAATGGTAACACCGCCCCCATACCGCCAACCCTAAAGGGGTACAGGTGGTGACCCTGCACCGCCTTGTCCTGACCACACCTGCCTCTCGGGCTGCCTGCTGCCCTTTGTCAACATTCCTTTGGAAGGCTGTACCTAACGTTCATGTGTTCGTATTTCAATCATGTAAAAACGGCCATATAGTATGCGCAAACCCTTGGTCTGACCTCCTCTCTCTTTGACCCCAAGTATAGAAACCAGAATGGACAAGGTGGTGGTGTGACACATGCAAAGAAGTGGCCCCAAGGAATTACTTCCCCCACAGGGAACCACCCTGACCTGAATATCCCCCGACACCCCTTAAGGGTAATCCACAGGCCCTTCAAACTCAATCAACCCTTAACTCAGATTATGATCTCTCTCCCCACTTCTACCAGCCAAGCCACACCCTAAACTGCCTCCTCTTCCTGTGTCACCTACTTGCCTTTCTGTTTTATGGACTTTGTGCAGTTACCTATGAGATTCTTTCCCTCCTCCCACATTCCCCTCATCTCACCACCCCGGGGGGCCACCAGTGTGCCACTGACACAGCAAACAGATTTGCAGACCTCCCTCTAGTCTAGCCTGTGGCCCACTGCTGCTGCAGTCCGCCTTCCCTTCGCAGAAATCTTTCTTTCTCCCAAGGAACTTTTCTAGGCACAAGTTGATCCTGTCATTTCCTGCTCAAAAGCCTTCCGTGGGCCCCACTGCCTGCAGGAGGAGCTCCAAGCTCATTAGCTTGGCCCACAGTGCCCCTGTGACCTGCCTGGCTCTCCAGCCAGATTCCCTTCTGTCTCTATCATGCACCCTGCACTCAGCCCAGCCGGGGTCTCCTTGCAGCGCTCTCCTCCCACGTGGTGCGCATGTGCAGCTCTCCCGCCTGGAGTGCCACTGGATGAACTGCCTTCCTCTCCGAGTGTTGCATTAGCATCACATTCACAACAAACAAAACAGATTCTAAGGCCGCAGCTGCCCTCCATCCCGAGGACATGTTGCTTGTACAAGTGCCTAATGGGAAGCAAACCTCACCTTTGTCTCTAATTCTGTGTTGCATTGTTTAATGTGCTTTGCTGAAGCAATTGCCTTTTTGCTTCAGAAAAATCCAAACTGAATGAAATTACAGATTTTGCTGCTTAGCCTTTTAAGACTGAAAAAAGAGTTGAATAAAACAAAAGTCCTTCCGAAACGTTACCTCACCAAACAGTTGCTTCCCATGTAGCACCCGTGTGCTGACTTTCCTTACAGGACATTATTCCTGGAATAATGCACTGGAAAAGCTTCCAGTCCCTGGTTCTCTCCTGCCTGCCGGACCCCTCCAAGGTGGAGACCACAAAGAGGTAAGCACTTCTCATCTGTTTGTTCACAAGCATGTGTGCCCCACGGATTACAGAGGCAATGATCCCCAAGAGTTAAATGCCAATAATAGGCCAAACCATACTTTTAAAGCATGAGAGAAGTTTGCTAGTCAGAGAAATTTGATGATGTGTAATTGATTTTCATATTTTGAATTTATCTTAATCAAGATACACTTTTTTGAAAAGTAATGCCCTAGGTGACAAATTGGCAATGCTTGAGTACAAGTAGACAACCATTCCATATAATTTAACTGACATATTCATGGTCAATCTTTTTAAAATTCATAAATTGCTGCCTGGGCAACAGAGAGAGACTCCATCTCAAAACAAAAAAAGGGGGAAAAATCATAAATTGCCAAGATTAGCCTTCCTCACTCCCTGTATCCAGTTTCAAAGAATCCACAGCCCTCTTGTGCCACAGGCTGGCATTCACTGTGAGACCATGGCAATCCCCACACAGAAAACAGCCTACAATGCGTAGATCAGAATATTGTTGAATGATGAAAGAAGAAACTTAGAGTGACTACATTTTTGCTAATTTGCTTATTTAATAGCTCTTCAAAACCGTAAGATATCAAACAAGTAGCCTCGTGCCTTTTCGTTAGACTCTCTCTGCCTGGCCAATCGCTCACTCCTGAGCCTTTGGATTTGCTTCTTTAGTCCACTGTCCTTATAAATACGGCTAAATGAGTAATTGATGAACAGACGTGACTAGTGTCCCAAAATGATTATCATCAGCTGTCAAAGTCCCAATCTTCTGATCCAAAATGAGGCCCACCCCAAGGTGGCAGAGCCCCGGCATGGCCCCGAGAGTGGCCAAGAAACCTGAGCTCTGCCACCAGCCAAGATCAGTAGGTGATCTTTACACACACCCCAGCTCCCACTCAGGTCACCTGGATCCTCTGACTCAGAAGCTCACCAGGGAGCTACATGAGCCCCAGGAGCCATGTGACCTCAGCCACACCCCTTGGCCAACTCTCTGGGCCCAGTCCTCTTGTCAGTAAGACAAGGGGATTGGTCTTGTTGCAAAGGCCCTTCTCAGCATTGACATTTTAATTTCAGTAAGAGTGCCAGAGCTCACCCAATGTGCAGCCGTCCATGTACACTACACATCCACCCACGCCTCCCCAGGTATTTGAGGAGATAGTCGGAATCTGGGTTGTGACCCCAGAACACTGAATTTGACTTCCTTCTTCATCGTCTTCATTGAAGGGCTTCATTGGTAAGCTCTTCCTGAACTAAGCCAAATGCAGCCATAGGTCATGTACGTCAGGGCTTTCCCATGTGCTGTCCCCTAAGGGTTACTTCCTTAGGGCTTCTCTACTCCTCTCCTTTGCCTGAAGATTAGCAGGCGGTAAACAAAAAGCACCCAGCATAGGATTTGGGACATGGCAGGAACTAAAAACTATGTTTCTTTCCAATTATTATACTTCATCCATTCCTCATCCACCCTATTGCCATCTCAAAATCAGCATCCTTGTTCTATGTTTTTAGCATATTTCTAGAATGTCAGATCTCCAGAGCTGGTGGGAACAATGGCATCGAAGAGAGAAGGAAAGCTTTGGCATGGGAGAGACCTGCCTCCATTGTACGCTGGATGTATCACCAGCTCTGTCCTTGGGCGAGCTACGTATTAATGAAGCCCTTGGAGCAATAATCTCCTCCTCTCTGAGACAGAGGCAGTGACGGCATCCTCACATTTGTGTGTGTGAGGATAAAAGTGCAATGATCTTGTGAAGCATCTAGCATCATGCCTGGTACATTCTTAGTAACTCTTCTCTCGCTTCTACCCTCCTTCCCCGCCCACTAAGTGTCGCAGTCACTCCATCGCCACCAGATGGCGATGGTCCGTCACCACATTGACAGACTGCCTCATTTTGCTGCGGGTGAGGATGCTTCAGATCTGACCGCTGCAGTCAGTAAACAGGGTTTGGGGTGCTGTGAGGAGACTGAATAACAAAAATGAAGAATGGTGAGAAGTAGCGACCCGCTGACCGTGTCCACCCGTTGTCAGCATGTGCGGTTCTTAAGAATCAAGAAAAAGCATCCTATTTTCTTTCCAAAGCAGTGTCCTTGGAAAAAAATCTCCCAAGGCCGTTCTTTCAACAAGCAGTGAGAATGCAGTTACCTTGGGCTTGAATAACCATGAATTAAACATGAACTCTCCATGAATTAAAGAAAACTCTCGAACCATGAGTTGTTACTTTCAGCTTATGTGCCTGAGTGCTCTGTTGGGCCAGTTTGTTTCAAAATAAACTGCAGTTGCATAACAGCTCATAAAATCAAGAGAGGATTCTGTATCTCCTTAGCGTGGATTTCCACAGGATGTAAGACTCTAGGTCATGTTTTATTTCTGAAAACAGATACAAAATAAGAAGTGTAATTCCTTTTTTAAGTTCTGTCTTAGTTTGTTTGGGCAGCTACAATAAAATACCATAGATGTAATTTATGAACAACTGAAATTTATTTCTGGAGACTGGGAAGTCCAAGATCAAGGCGCCAGTAGACTTGGTGTCTGGTGAGGGCCAGCTTCCTGGTTCAGACATTGTTGTCTTCTCACTGTGTCCAAACATGGCAGAAAGGGGAAGGGAGCTCTCAGTGCCTTTTTTTTTTTTTTAAAGATGAGATATCACTCTCTTCCATGCTGGAGCGCAGTGGCGTGATCATAGCTCGCTGCAGCTTCAAACTCCTGGGCTCAAGTGATTCTCCTCCCTCATCCTCCCAAGTAGCTGGGATTATAGGTGTGCATCACCATGCTCAGTCAATTTTATTTATTTATTGTAGAGACAGAGTTTTGCTACATTGCCCAGGCTGGTGTTGAACTCCTGGCCTCAAGCAATCCTCCCACCTCAGCCTCCCAAAGTGCTGGGATTACAGAAGTGGAGCCACTACACCCAGCGTCTCAGGCCTCTTTTATAGGCACTAATCCTATTCATGAGGGCTCCATTCTTATGACCTAACCCACCTCCCAAAGGCTCCATCTCCAAATACCATCACACTGGGGGTTAAGTTCTTATTATTTTTAAGGTAAATAGGGATAGGGTCTTGCTATGTTGCCTGGGCTGTTACTCCTGGCCTCAAGTGATCCTCCCACCCCGGCCTCCCAAAGTGTTGGGATTACAGGTGTGAGCCACTGTACCTGGTCTGGGAGTTACCTTCAACATGAATTTGGGGACAACACAAAATTCAGTCCATTGCAACTTCCTACTTATCCATTAATGATATTCCAACTTTGCAACCATTTTACTTGAATAAATTAACTCCTATTACTTATGAGGTTTGCCTTGTATCTTTTGCCCCTGACAACTGTTTGTTGTTAAACCATGCAATATAGTTATTTAGTGTTTATTTATTCCAAGTTATTGTTGTATTTGTAATAATTGAAGCAGCTCATTTATTTCTTTACTCTTCAGTAAATTCAGAGATAACTTGTTAAGTCTCTTTGGACTTCCATAAAATCTGAGAGTCAGTGACAACTGAAGAAATTATCTAATCCAATAGTTCCCAGACTTTCTGATTTCATAGATGAGCGAAATGTCCAGAAGAACTTTGGGAACTGTCTTGGCAATGTCAGGGTTTTACTTTGTCAAGTAAGGACATTAATTTTTTTTTTTTTAATAGAGTCTCACTCTGTCACCCAGCCTGGAGTGCAGTGGCATGATCTCAGCTCACTGCAACCTTTGCCTCCTGGGTTCAAGTGATTCTCTGCTTCAGCCTCCTGAGTAGCTAGGACTACAGGCGTGGGCCACCACACCCAGCTAAGTTTTTGTGTTTTTAGTAGAGACAGGGTTTCACCATGTTGGCCAGGTTTGTCTCGAACTCCTGACCTCAAGCAATCCACCCACCTCGGCCTCCCAAAGTGCTGGGGTTACAGGCATGAGCCACCGTGCCCGGCCAGGACATTAAAATTAAACAAAGCAACAGCCAGACACATTGGCTTATGCCTATAATCCCGGCACTTTGGGAGGCCAAGGCAGGAGGATCACTTGAGGTCAGGAGTTCAAGACCAGCCTGGGCAACATGGTGAAACCTCGTCTCTACTAAAAATACAAAAATGAGCTAGGTGTGGTGGTGGGCACCTGTAATCCCAGCTACTCAGGAGGCTAAGGCAGGAGAATCGCTTCAACCCAGGAGGCAGAGGTTGCAGTTAACCAATATTATGCCACTGCACTCCAGCCTAGGCAACAGAGCGAGACTCTTATCTTAAAAGAAAATAAACAAAAATTAAAAAAATAAATAAAACAAAGCAAAACAAATTTTAAAAAGGCCCAACCACCATCTACTGTCATCACCATTTCAATTTTAAATGAATATATTTCACACACACAAAAAAGTGAGAGGAACATGGTCTCAGAATTTACAAATTGGGTAAGTTTTGCTTCATGAAAAGCCGTTGGTTGTTGCCATTCCATTGTCCTAGACCAACCTGGTCCCTGGCGAGTGGCCCAGACCCTGAACTTCTCAGTCCCTCTTCTTAGTGGGAATTCTCTCTGACTATACATGTTCTAAAGTAAAGTTTTGGTAGAATTTTCTAATAGAACCTGGATTCTTTATCATGAAGTCAGTTACTACCAGGGCTAACCTCTGTGTCTCCGGGCCCAGATTCCTTTTGGTGGGAAATGGAATTAAAGACCAAAATCTGGGTGCTATGTATACACATCGCTTCTGGGGTGGGGTGGGGTTTGCTTCTTGGCCTGTTCAGCAGACAAAGTCAGAGATACACACAAACACACACACACAATGTACACACAAAGATACATGCAGCATACATATATATGTAATGTGTGTGCATATAAACACACATATATTCATACATATCCATATTTTAGAAATCATGAATTCACACCAATGCCTACAGTTCCAGTCTGTATCCATAGAGTTATTGCTTGCTTTCCACCATTCCATATTTGTATCTCCCTTCTTCCGCTGTGAGAACCCTGGCTTCTAATACATTGACTAATTTTATAATACATCAAAAATCATTTCAGAATTGCTTGATCCATAACCACCTTAATAAACACGCAAAATAAGTTCAGATTTGTTTCCAGATCCCCCCGGCCCCCTCCCACCCAAGTCTATGGGTATGTAATCAAATCACTTGTAGTAAGTTACTTGGGTGATTTCTTTTTCTTTTCTGTTTCTTTTCTCATTCCTTTAGCTCTCTCTCTCTCTCTCTCTCTCTCTCTCTGTCTCTCTCTCTCTCTGTCTCTGTCTCTGTCTCTCTGTCTGTCTTTCTTTCCTTCCAACGTGGTTATGGAATTTCTGTGAAATACTGTGATTTGTTTCAGTTTGCTTTCAGTCTTTGTCTTTTATTTCGCTTTCTTACTGATTTAATTTTGTTTTTTCAATATGTTGAACATTAACATGTTTTCCAAACTCAAAACTACACTAAAGGCATATTCAGGGAAGTGTCACTCCCTCGAATCTCCCTCCAGCCCCTGGCAGGTAGCCAGCGTGTTCTTCTAACGTATCCTTCCTGTGTTTCTCTTTATACTGGTAAGCAGAATATATATATTTTTCTTATTTTCCCTTCTGTCTTACACAAAAAGTGGCATTCTAGATATGCTTTTCTGCATTTGTTTTTTTTTCACTTAATATCTCCAGAAAGTCACTCTATATCAGCTCACAGATGCTTTCTTCATTCTTTTCCCATTAGTCAAAACCATGGTGCTATAATTTTTTTTTCAGTCCGTCTTCATACTTGGCAAGCGGGTGCATTTTTGCACAATAACAAAACAAAGATAAGAATATTATTTCAAAGACATATGTGCTCACACAAAGGAGCCATCAGTGAATCCCTGCTTTCCATTCCTGCCTCCTGCCCTACCTTCAGCTTCAGCCTTTCCAGCATCTGTGAGGAGGTCTGTTTCCTTCCGAGCGGGCTCCAGGCTCTGTCATTCTTTGCTGTTTTTCATGAGACAGCATTCTCCAGGCTTCTAGAAATTTATTCCAGAAAATGATTGAAAACTTGTATCCATTGATGTCTTTTCTCCTGTTCTCTTGGCAGTTGTGTGTTCGGTTTTTATTCCTTCTATATCATCTGAAGTGTGTGTATGGAAGGAGTCGAGATCCCCAAAAAGTGCTCATTCCATCTTGAAACAAAGGGCTGCTGCCAAGTTTAAAAGAACAATGTATTTTCCACCCTATCTCAATTCCTTTAACATTCTCAATACCCAGGAATTTTTATATAAAGCTCTAAAGTTATAATACTAAATAATACACAAGGAGGAGGAGAGGAAGATATGAAATGGAATAGAATGTCTAAGAAGGAGTATAAAGGTGGAGGGAAAATACTAGGACCAAAAGTAAACTACCTGTATTAGCCTGTTTTCTCATTGCTATAAAGAAATACCTGAAACTGAGTAATTTATAAAGAAAAGAGGTTTCATTGGCTCCGGGTTCCATAAGCTGTACAGGAAGCAGGACGGCTTCTGCTCGGCTTCTGGGGAGGCCGCAGGAAACTTACAATCATGGCGGAAGGCAAAGGGGAAGCCAGCACCTCACGTGGCCAGAGCAGGAGGAAGCGTGAGGGGAGGTGACACACACTTTTAAACCACCAGATCTCACTGTAACGCACTCACTCACCATCGTGAGAACAGCACCAAGGGGATGGTGCTAACCCATTCCTGAGAACTCCACCCCCATGATCCAATCACCTCCCACCAGGCTCCACCTCCAACACTGGGGATTACTATTCAACATGAGATTTGGTGGGGACACAGGTCCAAACCGTATCAGTATCTAACTACACTCACCCCAGGAGATAATACAATTTCAGACACTACAAACTGAAAAATTATATTATTCTCTTTTTGAACTCCAGGAAGTGTCTTACTTGGCAATATTCTCCCTGGTTTGCCTGGGGCCTGCATCCCCTGCCTTTGCCTCTGGGAACCATAAATGGCTTTTCAAGAGTGAGGGAGGACAGAGTAGTAGAGGCCTCGCCAGTGGTAAAATAAAAATGCTTTAGAAAATTATGTAAAGACCCCAAGACTTCTAGTATGAGTCTTTATCCTTGACTGCTTGTGTGGTTTCTCCACAGCTGCGATTCCTTCAATTCATTTATGCTTCCGATAGACGTCCCTGCCATCCTTGATGCCTTACCAGAAGAAGACAGACTAGAAACAGTTGAACGGTATTTTTTTTTTTAACCTTCAGCCCCTAATGTGGTCTGTTTTCCAAAAATATGTGAGGTGCTGTGAGGAACTTCAGAAGACCCCACAGTGCCTGAGCTTGCAACTCAAATGAGAAGATAAGGCTAACACCCATCCACACCACCACCTAGATAAGATGTTAAATTCATGGTGGAGAATCGACAGTCTTTAAGCTCTACAACTTCCTGATCTTTAGCAGTTCCAGGAGTTCAAGGGAGAGGAGATCTGAGGTGGTGCCAAATGGCCTTGGAAGGCTTCAGTGGTCACATGGACTTGGGTTAGTATGTGAAAGATAGGTAGGACTTGGATGGGCATAAAGAAATACAAGTCCAGAAGCAAGGCACTTACATTTGATTTTACTGATCAGCACCCAACAGCCAGTAGAAATGGTCTTGAATCTCCTATCCATATGCTCATTTACACCTGATGTCTACAGACAGCAGCAGAGCTGAGAATGGGAAACCTGAGCCAAGCAGAGCCCATGCCCTTGTCCCAGGGCAGCTTTTCCATCATGAGCGCCACAGCATGCAACATTTGCACGTCCAGCTCACACGTGTGTCCAGCTGGCTCACCTGGCATTGCCCCATTTGCAAATGCCTCTAGATCTGAGTCATTACTTCCTCTTTTTTAAAAATATACTTAGCTACTTATTATATCACCACATAATTTTAGGGAGAAAATTAGTAGTTCCATATGTTTTAAAGCAGATACTTTCTACCAGGCAAAAGTAAAATTCATTTAAGATTTCTAGTTTAGTTAACCAACATAGCATAAATTTGTATACAAACTCATCTCTCATTAAAATTAGATTCCATTAGAAGATTATAGAGCACCCAAAATGTTGTATAGAATAGTGTGATGAAGGGGTAGGCTGTGGGTTCAACACCACCCCCCTCACCACCGCCACTCACTCACAGTACACCTTGGGCAACTGACTTCACCTCTCAGTGCCCCAGTGTCCTCATCTTCAAATGGAATGATCCCAGGACCCATCTCATGGGTTGCTATGAAAAGCAGATGAATTAATACATGTCCAATGTTTAGTTCAGTGCCTCACACATAGTAAGGTTTTGATAATTAGCTATACTACCATTAATGACCCTGGTATTCCAAACCCCTAGCCCAGCATCTGACACTTGGTAGGCAAGCAACAGCTCACTTTAGAATGAAGTTGTATCACCCAATAGTAACATTATGAGAAAATAAAAATAAGACAAGATACATGGTTAGATTTCCAAAACATCAGATGAAGACGTATTTATGTCCCAAGAGGTTTTCCTCCTTCCAGTGTTATATCTCAAGTGTGGAAGATGAATAAATGTTTCTGATATTTTTAAATTTTGATTTTTCATGTCTTTGGGGGTATGAAGGAGCATTTGGATCTGCTGCTGTATCTGTGACAGCAGAGTCGGGGTACAGCACAGAGAGGGCCACCAGCCCTGCATGACGAGAGCTCTGGCACATTGGGAAGACTCTTGGTCCCAGAGTTCCTCCCTACCCACTATTTCCTGAACTCCTATTACTGAAGACCCATTCCTTTAGCTTTGTGCTTCGTTTCTATTAAACTACCTCTGGGGAGGGAATATTTTGAGTCTCACTTATAACTCAGTGTAAAATCCCCAGAGCCTTTTTAGAGTTCAGGCTTGAGGGTCAGCGGCAGGAGAGGTGATGGGAATGAGAAGACTCCTGGTCCAGTGGGGAGGTCCTGGAAAACACCAGGAGAGGACAAGTGAAAAGCTGGAAACACAAACAGCCAACTTAGGCTCTTTACCAAAAGCCAGATGCTCCCACGTGCTTCTGTTTGATGGGTGTAAGTACTGGCATGAAACGTCTGGGCTCTGATCACTGTTGAGGCCAAGCACCCAGCCCTGTGCCTGCCTGATCATCCCACTTTTGGCTCTGACTCCTGCGCCGATAGCAGTTACGTGGGATTGCATTGCCTCGAAGCGAGCGCAGGAAGTGTTCTGAAGTATATTTCTGTGGTGAGATGGATGTCTTCATTTTTATTTGAGATGGGGCTCATGAATGAATTGTGCTTATACATAGTCTTTGCTTTCTTACTTCACAAATGAAGCTATCAGTATTTAATTCCTGTCACTTACCAAAACATTATAGAAACTACAGACAGCTCCTGCCTTACATTGGTTTGACTTATGATTTTTCAACTTTACAGTGGTGTGAAAGTGACTCATTCAGTACACTCCTCGACTTATGATGGGATTCTGTTCAGATAAACCCATTGTGCGTTGAAAATATCATGAATCAAAAATGCACTTTCGACTCACGATGTTTTCAACTCATGATGGGTCTAATGGGACCTAACCTCATTATAAGTCAAGGAGTATCCATATTTATCAATATATTTTTCTGACTGTTTCTTTGACATCTGCAAAGGTTCTTAGGTCTAGTTTAGTAAGATAGAATACAAGTACAGTAAGCCAGGCAAAGCAGATGTATGACTCACAGATAGGCAGCAAGAATAAACAGAAGCCTAGGATCCAGGGTGAGCCAGCTCACCAAGGCTTAGTAAAGCTGCCCAGGGCAGATGCAGTCTCGTCTGCATGTCTCCCACATTGCATCACAGCTGAGGGACCCCAAAAGCACTTTACTTTGGGTTTTATTCCCTGAGTGTCACAGGGATCGCTGAGCTTAAGCATTGCAGAACATTCTGTTCTGAGAGGAACAGGGACACAGCCCTGCTGTTTATCTTAGGATGTTGCATTCTCAGTACATCCTGTCCAAGAATTGCAAGCAAGAGGGGGAAGAACTGGGTGGACCAAGGCCATCTGAGGACCTGGCCTCCTGTAGCAACCCTACTGATCTGCACTCCTTAGCTCCGTTGTTCAAAAATGTTTTCATTCTTAACACATAAACACTTTTGCATTCTAGGCTGGGCACAGTGGCTCACGCCTGTAATCCCAGCACTTTGGGAGGCCAAGGCGGGCAGATCACAAGGTCAGGAGATCAAGACCATCCTGGCTAACATGGTGAAACCCCGTCTCTACTAAAAATACAAAAAAAATTAGCCGGGCGTGGTGGCGGGCGCCTGTAGTCCCAGCTACTCAAGAGGCTGAGGCAGGAGAATGGCGTGAACCCGGGAGGCGGAGAGTGCAGTGAGCCAAGATGGTGCCACTGCACTCCAGCCTGGGTGACAGAGCAAGACTCTGTCTCAAAAAAAAAAAAAAAAAAAAAAAAAAAACTTTTGCATTCTAAATTACACCATCAGCTGTGATGAAGCAAAGAAATCCTGATAACTCAAGCACTGATAGCAAATTATCACTGTCATGGTCAGACTAGGATCACTGCCAGCCTGCTTGTGATTTGCAGGAAGTGGTTTATTACACACCAGACTACAGCGTCTTTCACACCATATATACTAAAAAATAAGTATTTGTTGATTATGATTTCTGTTTTTTCTTTTATAAATACATACTATAGTGATAGTTTAAGTACATTTTTACAAGTAAGTAATCAATTAGTGGAATCCTAAATATGTGAGGCGAATAAGACCTGCCCACATGCAATGATACTTGACAATACCTGAGCTTCTAGAGCTTGGACTCCAGCTCTGAAAAAGAATGTTGAAGTGCCATCTACTCAAATCACTGCATGATGGCATTTCTTGAGGGCTGCGGCCATGGTGGGGTGATTCACTTTTGCTTCAGCTTCTTTCTGCCAGGCCCACTGGGGAGATATTCAGTAGATCCAAACATACCCAGCTCCTCCTCCATTCAGCACTGATGTGCATACTATTTTGACTCAGTTTCCTCATCTTTGAAATGGGAATAGTTGTACCTACTTCATAGAGGGCTGTCAGAATTAAAGGAGATGCTGATGCTGATGAGAATAGTAATTGTAATAACTGACACTTACTGAGCATTAAATGTGAGACAGGGAGTGCTTTGTAAACAGTCTCATTTAATCCGTATGATGAGCTCTTATTATTATGCCCACCTTTGAGACAAAGAAACTGCTAAAGGGAAGATAATGTTTGCAAAGCACCAGCATAGTGATTTGCATATAGCAGCTACTCAGTAAATATTAACTTTCAATCTAATGAGGCTAGAACAACTTTTGCAGATTTCAAGGGTATTTTTCTTAATAGAAAATTGCCATGCCCGCCTCTTTTTACATATATCACTGCTGATGTAAAGTGTCCCTGTTTGTAATTCCAGACTTTTGAAGCCTTTGTTGCCCTTTGTTGATCTTGGAAGCATTTCTCTAATTGAGTGTGGTGGAGATGGGTGCTGTCAAAAAATTAGTTGTCCTGTTCTTCTAAAGTCCTGGAATCACTGAAACTAGAGGCTAAGTTTCCCAGCCTGCCTTGCAGTTAAGTTGTCCATTTTACTAAGTGTTTGCTGATGGAATGTTAGCAGACAAGATACAGTCCACTCCTGAGGTCAACTCTTTTTTTTTTTTTTTTTTTTGAGATGGAGTCTCGCTCTGTCGCCCAGGCTGGAGTGCAGTGGCCGGATCTCAGCTCACTGCAAGCTCCACCTCCCGGGTTCGGGCCATTCTCCTGTCTCAGCCTCCTGAGTAGCTGGGACTACAGGCGCCCGCCACCTCGCCCGGCTAGTGTTTTGTATTTTTTTTTTTTTAGTAGAGACGGGGTTTCACCGTGTTAACCAGGATGGTCTCGATCTCCTGACCTAGTGATCCGCCCGTCTCGGCCTCCCAAAGTGCTGGGATTACAGGCTTGAGCCACCGCGCCCAGCCGAGGTCAACTCTTAACAGAGTGAGTGTGTCTCCTGCACACCCTCCCTCCCTGCTTTGCTTCAGCCGAAACCCAAACATGCAGTGGCCCAGCTTGAACCATCAAACAACAAAGCTCTAGGCCAGAGGTCAGCAAACTGTAGCTCTGAACCAGATGTGGCCCACCACCTATGTTTGTAAATAAAGTATTATTGCAACACAACCACAGCCATTCAGTTATGTATTTTTCTATGATTTCTCTCTTGCTACAACAGCAAGAAACAAAAAGTTGTGTAGTTGTAACAAAGACCATATGACCCATTAAGGCTCTAGAGGAAAAGTTTACTGACCCCTGCTGTAAGGGATAGCAGACCACAAAAAGATTGAAAAAAAAAAGAACTAGACTATTTAGAAATATATTGTTGAATTTTAAAGCCATTGTGGACTTTCTAGTTATCTTCTTTGCTATTGATTTCTATTCTAATTCCATTGTAGTCAGAGAACATATTCTGACCAATTTTAGTCTTTTGAAATCTTTCAGGCTTTCTTTATAGCCCAATATACGGTCAGTTTGGTAAATGCTCCATGTACACTGGAAAAGAATATGAATTCTGTAACCCCCATTTTTTAAAATTGCTTTTTCTTCTCTGGTTATAAATAACTACCATTATGCCTACCATTGTTTGTTGGTGGAAAGCAATTTATCAGCCTTATGCTTCTTTTAATGTAAACAACAAAAGTAGATGGAACTAAAGTTGAATACCACAAGAATTGCATAACTCCTAAATGATCACAATATTTCATTCTATTTTTACATTGGGAAGGAAAAGCAGTTCCCACTAAACATCTTATCACTTTGCAGTGAGCTCTGTGAGCAGAATGTAGAAGTTATATTGACTCCAGAAATGATCAAAGTGGAATTCCCTATGTTGAACTACAAGGACATCAAGAAGGAGAAGTAAGTGGATGCTTTTATGCCTTATTAAAAGGTAATCTTGGGTGAAATTTGTTCTGCATAAAGTACAATATTGTCCTGTTGTCTGAGTCTAAATAGCTCAGTCTTTGAAAAAGACACATTTCTGGTGCTTCAAGAATTTAGATGGGTACTTTATTTTAGGCACAATTATACTCCCTGAAATCTTGTTATCAAGTAAGCCTTTTAAAACTGAAATCAATTTTCCATGTGCTTATCAATCAATTTCAGGATGTATTTGTTTCTTATTAATAGCTGATTGAGTTTCATTCTGTATAAGGAACTGGCTCTGGAGCCAGACCATCTGGAGCTGCACCATTTATACATAGAAAATCTCAAACCAAGTTATTGTCCTTATCAACTCTGGGCCTCAGTTTCCTCATCTGTAGCGTGCAGAAAATAAAATCTCCCTGTCACAGGGCAAATATAGGGATTAAATGAGATGCCAGCGATGGGAGCACCTGGCCAGTTGCCTGATGTGAACCAGAGCTCAGTAAATGTTCTCTCCTCCTCTCCTTCAGGAGCTAACTAGCCAAGCAAGCATCATCCTTTGAAAAACTGGTTTCAAAAACACAGTAATAAACATATCAAACGTGTTCCTCCTCATTGTAATGAAAGAAATACAAATTAAAACAAAAATTTTGAAGAATACTTTTTAATGTAAACCGCCTATAGTTCATACGCTTTTTAAGTTTGAAATTCCATGTGTACACTTTATTTTTATTCTTTTTCTTTGAAAAATGCCTTTATATTATTTTTTAAATTAGAAAATATAAAAAATTGTAAATATGATAGAAACAATAATTCTACCACCCAAAGATAGTAACATACATTTTGATGTATGGTCTTCCAAAAATATAGATATTTATATTTATATATTTATATTATAGAGTTATATATGTATTTATATTTTGAACCATGTATATGGTTTAAATATATGGTGAAATATATATAAATATATATAGTTAATAATATTTTTTCCATATATATGGAAATCATCATACATGGTTTAAAATATAAATACAGGGCGCGGTGGCTCATGCTTGTAATCTCAGCACTTTAGGAGGCTGAGGCAGGTGGATCACTTGAGGTCAGCAGTTAGAGAACAGCCTGGCCAAAATGGTGAAACCCCGTCTCTACTGAAAATACAAAAATTAGCTGGGTGTGATGGCAGGTGCCTATAATCCCAGGTATTCGGGAGGCTGAGGCAGGAGAATCGCTTGAACCTGGGAGGCAGAGGTTGCGGTGAGCTGAGATCACGTCATTGCACTCTGGCTGGGAGATGAGCAAAACTCCATCTCAAAAAAATAAATAAATAAAATATAAATACATATGGTTTTAACAAAATTCAGTCATATTATACATATTGTTTTATCTTCTGCACTTTTATTTCACAACATAAGCATATATTTATAAATATCCATATGAATTATTATATTTCCAAGTAGATGTACCATAATTTATTTAACCAACAATCTGCCAATGAATGTGTAAACTCTTTGCAGTGTTTTCTGTTATCAGTAGTGCTGCCACAAACATCCTGTGCCATAATTCCTTTCAAACTTATCAGACTGTTTTCTTAGGGTAAATTCCAGAACAATGCGTATTTTAAGGTTTTAATAGATATTGCTTAATGACCATCCAGACAATGTGTTACCATCTCTCCTACTGGCAGAGGTTAGAACTGCCTGCATTCGAATGCCCTGGATGATGAGGAATAGTGTCATCTTTTTTTTTTTTTTCATCTTTATCAATGAGACAGAACTTTTTTAAAGACCATCTCATTTTAATTTTAATTTCTTTGTTTACAAGTTAACTAAAAATGTGTCTGTGCCTTTCAACCATTTCTCTTCTTTTATGAGAGACTTGTTTTGCCTATTTTGCCTATATTTCTGCCTTATTTGCAAGAGTCCGTCATTTATTAAGGATTATTACCCTTTCTTATATATGCTGCAAATTTGTTTTCTCAGTTTGTCTTCTACTTTGTTGTGCGGGGCCTGCCTTTTCTGAAAGGAATGCTTACATTTCTTAGAGCAGTATGAGGTCTCTCTTTTTTTTGTGATAGTTTCAGAGACCTGCGGCAGCCAACACTGCTCAGAAAATAGATTGGCAGTTTCTGGTAAAAGAAAATGTAGGAAACAACATTTTAAATAGAATTTCAGTAAGCATCTGTTTTGATCAGTTAATTAATTAGTTAATTAATAGACTATTGTGTTCTCCAACCCAGCACATAAAACCTCTTGCACCTCAACACACAGATGCACTTTGTGTTTTGCTTCAAGTTTCAAAAAACTGACAAAGGGTTTTAAATGAAAACCTTTTTTTTTCTATTTCAAATATTACCTCTGGACATAGAATGACTTGCCCCAGGAGCAGGGTAATATTCAATACCTATCTATTCACTTGCTCTTTTTTTTTTTTTTTTTTTTTTTTTTTTTTTTTTTTTTTTGAGGCAGAGTCTCGCTGTGTCGCCCAGGCTGGAGTGCAGTGGCCGGATCTCCGCTCACTGCAAGCTCCGCCTCCCAGGTTCACGCCATTCTCCTGCCTCAGTCTCCCGAGTAGCTGGGACTACAGGCGCCCGCCACCTCGCCCGGCTAGTTTTTTGTTTTTTTGTTTTTTTGTTTTTTTTTTTTTTGTTTTTTTTTTTTTTGGAGACGGAGTCTCGCTCTGTCACCCAGGCTGGAGTGCAGTGGCCGGATCTCAACTCACTGCAAGCTCCGCCTCCCGGGTTCACGCCATTCTCCTGCCTCAGCCTCCCGAGTAGCTGGGATTACAGGCGCCGCCACCTCGCCCGGCTAGTTTTTTGTATTTTTTAGTAGAGACGGGGTTTCACCGTGTTAGCCAGGGTGGTCTCGATCTGCTGACCTCGTGATCTGCCCGTCTCGGCCTCCCAAAGTGCTGGGATTACAGGCGTGAGCCACTGCGCCCGGCCTCACTTGCTCTTTTGCATGAGTCTTCACTCTTTATACCATGGAGCTAACGTTGAATGGCGTTTGGTTATTGGTTATCAAATTATTAAACGAAATAGAATTTATTACTTTACATATTCACCCAAAGTGGTTTATCATTTTTTACATACTTTTAGTACTTTACAAAAAAAATAAAAACTAACAATGATCTGTAAACATTTTCTGCACACCAAGTCAACTTCTAATTTTTTCAAAATATATATATACATTTGACACATTTGCAATAAACATTTCCATGACATTTTTAATTTACCTCTTTGGTAGGTAAAATTATTTTATGTACATTTTTTGTGCATCAAAATTGTCAACATAATTATCATTTTATTGGCTGCATAGTATTTCAGCAAGTTGCTATCCCGCGGACCATTTTCAAAAGTGATTTGGTTCAGAAACTCTCCTCAGCTCACATCAAGCCTAATCCTGTGCTCTGTTTTTTCCTCTCTGTTCTTACTTTTTCCTCCTCCTCACCTCCTTCTCTCAGCCAGAAGTCAACAGAGTCCTCCCTGCCAGATACCCAGAGCCTGGGCAGACAGGGATGGAACAAAAAAAAACACATCAGCAGCGTCCCATTTCCCCCTGAGGACTGTTCTTTATTTGGTTTCTGGCAAACATTTATTTTCATGGATGCAACGAATCATCTGCTCTCCCTCAATGGCTGAAATTAACCAGAAAGATGCTTTGCTGCCTGGACAGCGGTCTTGGCCCTTTCAAGACCCACGGGAGCATCATATTCCGCATAAAATGTTCAAAGAACTGGGAGACTGTGACTTTAGTTGCTGACACATCTTTCAGCACTCCTTAGATCAACACAGTATTACTCAATCGTTATTATCTCTCAGGGGAGACAGGATCTTTATATTTTTAGACATGATTCCATAAAATGATACCAATGAATTTCTTTAATTATGTGCATTAGGGAATATATTAATTCTCCATTTTTCAGGTATTTCTGGTTTTCCAGAACTGTCAGCCATTTGCCAAACATGTCACCCTCTTTAGAAATGTCTCGGAAGCACTTTATTTTATATTGGATTTATATTGCCCAAGCAGATTATATAGCTGAGTTCACAGTCTTTGAACAAGACATAGGTCCTTTTAACCGAAACCCTCATCATTTCCTCCCGCATATCTGGATGCTGGTGAGCACCATGACAGTCTCTGAGCGGAGTCTCCATCTTAACCCTTGGCCCCAGCCCACCAAGAGGCAAGTTGGCTTGTAAGAAGCCCAGGTCCTCCCCATCTCTCAGCACTTTGTCTACTCCCACTGCATCCCTCAATTGATGGCCTCATTTTACACTACGTCCAGTCAAAGTTCTATCCTGCAACCCTCGCCACACCAGCATCAGCCTTGGCTCCACGTCAGTCACTACTTGGTCCAGGTGCACAACCCTCCCTGAGGTGCTCACTCTTCTGGAGCCATTGCCAGAATCAGAAATAGTGTGTGTCTACCTCATTCATAAAGATGGAAAAGCAGCCAGCGTTGACTGAGCACTCAGAAGACCTCACACCAGGATCTCTGTGACTAAGATCTCATTTTACCTTCGCTACCGTGCTGGGAGATGGGAATTACACCATTCGTACAGCAGGAAACAGGGGCTCTGGATGCTTAGGTAACTTGCCCATGCTCAGAAACTGATGCAGCTGAGACCAGAAGCCAGGTGTGAACCATTCATAAGCTGAGTGTTTTCACTGGTAACTAAACTATCACTAACTATGGTGAAAACCTTCTTTGTATATTAAATGAAATGCTCCTCCAACCTTCACCAGCAGTGCTGGGGGTGGGGCGACTTGCACGGTATTATTAAGTGTCCTCATGTTTCCTTGTTGGGTTTTTTGATTCTCAGAGAAGTGAAAGATCAAGCACAGCCAGCAGAGAAGGCGGGAGAGAAGCTACTCGAGGAGATGAGGAACCTGCGGGGCAAAGCTCTCAACACATACCTGATTCTAGAATGAAAGTCGCCAGTAGGTCAGTCCCTTCCATTTGCTTTCTGCAGGCCACTGTGGCCCCTTGCATCCATTTACATGCCAGCCATCTCTGCAATTAAAGTTTCTGGAGAAAACAATGAAATGTAGAGGATGTATATATCTTTTAAGTGATAATTATAAATCTTATATTTAAAAATAAAATGGCGTTAGGATGATGACAGCATTGTTAGCTTCTTGGTTTGGGGTTTAGTGCTGGAATGCTTCTGAGCAACGGGTGATGAGAGGCTAAGAGCCGGGCACTGGCAGCTGTTTCTGAGGGTCTTTTGGAGGTGTGCGGTGGTGGGAGAGTGGCTTTGAGGAGGGGATACTCTCCCATCTCTGCGAAATAGCCCCCTCCATCCCCTGGGCATCACTAGATTTGGCTTTGAAAGAGCAATACTGGTATGAATGTTGGCTCCCCATGTAGCTGTACAGGTGGCAGACACTGGCAGGGGGCCTGGACCTGGAGAGGACACTGTGAGGTGACTAGAGCTTGCAGACCAGTTTCCCAGGAGGAAAGCATCCTCCTGGGAACTCACGGAAGCACCTGGAGCAGGAGGAGCCAGGAGTTCCAGTGAACACGTGTCAGTAAAAACCAGGCCTCAGTATTGTGTTTGTGAACATGACTGTCTTCACATGCACAGGCCGGGAAGGCTGATGACATGTGGGTTGTGTTATAATAACCCATAATTATCCAGATATATTTGCATGTATTCCCTCCACTGATTTTTCTATGAATACATTTAAATGGCTGGTATCAGACTGTATGTGTGTAGTCTTCATTGACTTATTGATTCTGACATTTTTCTAGAATTCGTTATTTCATCATAAAATCTAAACTCTTTAGGGACAAGAAAGCCTATTTGAGATAGGTCTTCACATACTTTAAACAAGTAAATGTTAAAGACGGTTTCCTTGTCATGCAACACAATAGGTAAAGAAGTGAGCCTGGGTCTGTGAAACCCGTTTTTACAGTGTTTGTCTTGAACAGCTCCTAGTCTAGGTGCAGAAGAGAAGTTTTCATGACTCAGTTATGCACCGAGTCTCTGGGAAATGTCCTGGGGTGGGGGAAGGGGGACACCAACAGCAGGAGCAGAGCCTGGTGGCCACTGGGTCGCCAAATAAAGCACAGGATGCCCAGTTAAAGAGGAATTTCAGATACGCAGCAAATAACGTGTTCCTGTATGTCCCAATAGTATATGTACTACTTGGAACATATGCCACTAAAAACTTAGTCATTGCTTCTCTGAAATTCACATTGGACTGGGCATCCTATATCTTCATTGGCTGAATCTGGTAACCCTGCTTGACACTCAGTGGTGTTTGAGAGACAACGTGTGAATGAATGATGGGATGCTGGAATGCTGGAATAAGGTCGCAGTTAACACAAGATTTGTGGGTGAGGCATGGGGCAGGCTTGCTGACCACTGGGAGCATGGTTTGTTTTCCCTGGAGTCTACCGTGTAGCAGACCCTCTGCGGACTAGAGTGGGGGCCGCTCCTCCAGTCTTCTTGCCCTCCCCTGAAAGAAACACTGTGGGTCCTGCTCCACAGCAGACACCCCAGGGATAGAAGTTATGTGACTCCCGGAGCGGGCGAAGACCCTATCGCTTGTGTGACTTCAAGGCCTGGGAAGAATCAGAGGGACTCTGGACTCCCGGGACACAGAGCTGGTTGACCGTGATGGGCAAATGGACCTGGGCTGGTGACAGGGACACTGCCTGCTACAGCCTGAGGACAGCAGAGTGCTCATTCCAGAGTCATCCACAATGGCCTCTGTGCTTTCTTTCTCTGCTTCCCACCTTCCTCCTCCTTCCCTCCTCTTCCTGCTCCTCCTTCTCCTTCCCCTTGTCTTTCTTTTCTGAACTACCAATTTGCCCATGTCATCAGCTTTGGGGATAAAATGAGGTTGCATTAACTTTACTACTCAAAGTTCACAATTTCTGTTTCTCATCCCACTTTTGACAAAAATAGCATGCTTACCTTCCAGAAGTTGCTTTTCCTTCTGGGATAAGTCCAGGCACTTACTTGTCTCACTTGTCCCAAGAGGCTGGTTCCGTTGACCACGAAGGAGCCCTGGGCCTTTGGCTGCAGTTGCTGCCCCGGCACAGTAGTGTCCCTGCAGGCCGGCACCTGATGGGCATCTGCTCGCTGTGGGGATTGAGGCTCATGCCACCATGGCTGGCTGGACGGTGGTGCAGAGGGGAGGAGCCACCACTCCATGCTGATGCAGGCCTAGGAGGTGGCATATGTGCATACACCCACACATGCACACACACACATATGCACACACATGCACACAAAATTCATAAGAGAAATTCATAAGAGTTGCTGAGTACCATCCAGGAGCCAGGCACAGATCCAAGTCTCAGAGGGGCCACTACCCCAAGTCGGCCTCATGGCACAGCAGACACACCATCAACAGGAAACAGACTTACGCGCGTGTAGTGTAATGTCGGGTTGTGAGCACTGCTGCTGGAGAATGCTGGAGTATG
The DNA here is from genome assembly GCF_049350105.2 of Macaca mulatta. NCBI lineage: Eukaryota > Metazoa > Chordata > Mammalia > Primates > Cercopithecidae > Macaca > Macaca mulatta. The sequence goes on along the minus strand of NC_133417.1, from coordinate 17,847,545 downwards.
GCAAGGAATAGGGAGTGGCCACCAGAGGCCCCTCAGAGGAGCTGTCATTGAGTGGATGTGTGACTGAAGTGAAGGAGAAAGCCATGCGGTCATTTGGGAATGGAGCTTTCAAGCCCAGGGACAGCACCTGCAAAGGCCCTCCAAGGAGCTGTGCCTGGCGTGCTGAGGGAGTGGGAAGAAGGCCTGGGGAGCTGAGGGAAGCATGGCCGGGAACGGACACAGAGGTAGCCAGGGGCCAGGCCGCGTGGCCTCTTGCAGCCAGAGAACAGACTTTGGATTTGGGATTTCATGCTCAGTGAGAGGGGGAGCTTTTACAGGGACTGAGCAGGGGAGTAACATGAGCTGTTTTCTGTTTTAAGCAGATTTTTCAAGTTTGTGTGCAGAATTGACTGCGGGGAGTAGGGGTGCAATAAAGGAGGCCGTCTAGGGGCCGCGGCAGGGGTCTGGCTCTGGAATGCTCATCACAGCTCCTGCTGTCTGGCACCAAGGCTTTTTCCGAGGATAAACTGGACAGGCTCACCTCAAGGTCGGACATCTTGTCACACCCATGGAAGAAAATAAAAGTGGGTGCTCCAGGCTGGAACCGTGGGACAGGGTGAAGAGAAGAGGCCCTTCCACTCCCCTGCACCAGGCGTCTACAGGGAAGGGCCATGCTCTAGGGCTTGGCCATGAGAAGCCTCAACCCAGCGGCACATTGGAGCCACTCTGCACAGCTTCGTAGGTATACCCCGCCCAAGCTGTGCCCCAGACCACCTGGATCAGGCCTGCTGGGGTGGGGCCCAGGCAATAATGGTGTTCAAGGCCCCGCACATGGATCTGATGTGCAGCCAGGGTTGGGCCATGGCCTCTAAGGTAAAGTCCAGATTCCTTCCGTGGCCCTGCGGGCCCTTGCTTCTCCATGTTCCCCTCCACTTTTCATCTGCAACCTCTTCTGTCCGTGTAGGAAACTGGTGAGCGCCTGACTTTGGAGCCCGACTGGTTGCCTCTGAATCCCAGTCCTGCTCTTGCTCACTATGTAGCCTTCTTAACATTTCCGAACTTCACTTTCCCCTCGCGCAAAGACAAGTGCTCACCTCACATGGGGTTGTGAGGATTCAATCAGGAAATGTGCAGAGCATACCTGGCATAAAACAAGAGCTCAAACACGTGAGTTTCCCTTCGCTCACAGGGCAGGACCTAAGCAGCAGTCATTTTTAAAAAACTTTTTATTTAGGAATAATTTTAAACTAAAGGAAAACCTGCAAAAATGATACAGAAAGTTGCCATCTATATTTTACTCAGATTCCTCTAACATTAACATCTCCTGCACGACAAATGACCAGAAACAGGAAATTACAATTGATACACCTTTACTGAGTAATGTCCCTTCAGTGTTCCGGGAGTCCACACTGCAGTTGGTCAACGTGTCCCCTTCTTCTCCTCATCTGTGACAGTTCCTCAGTCTTTTCTCATCATTTGTGACCTTGACACCTTTGACAGTTGTTTTGTAGACTGGCCCTTAGAGTGTATGTGTGTCTAATGCTTTCCCAAGACTAGGGTGAGATTATGCATTTTTGCAAGAATTCCGCAGAAGCCATATGTTCTTCTTGGTGCATCTTACCAAGGGGCTTGTGACGTCGATATGTCTTCTTACTGGTGATGTTTACCTTGGTTGCTTGGCTAAAGTGGTGTCTGCCAGGTTTCTCCACTGGAACATTAATATAATCATGGGGAGAGACTTTGAGATTATGCAAACATCCTGTTTCTCCTCAGCTTTTTTCCCACTCTGTATCTACCTATGTGTATATGAATTCCCACTTTAGCATCCATCAGTGAGTGGGTTTGGTCTGCCACAGCCATTACCATGATGTCTGCTTAATGATAATGTCCATGAGCTGTCCCTCACCCTCATTTAGTTACTTCTTTATTCAGTAGATTTTTATATCAGCATGGAATCATGGACATTTATTTTATTATACAGGTTATAATCCAGCACTACCGTTGTTTATTTTGTTACTCAAATTGTTCCAGCTCTGGCCATTGGGAGCCCCTCAGGTTATGCCGCTGACCTTTCAGTGCGTCCTCGACCTTTGCTAAGCACATCTTTACTTTCCAGCATCACAGGATATTCCAGACTCATCTGTATCTTTCCCACGTCAGTCCTGGAATCAACCATTTCTCCAAGTAGCCCTAGTTCCTTTCACTGGAGAATGGCATTTAGAAATCAAGACCTGCTACAGAAACTGGTACTTGTTGCTACTGTAATCCAATTGCTTCTGAGCCCTCTCAGTGGCCACAGCTAGAAAATACAAGTATTTATACTGAGTCCCCCTCAACACGCACACACACACACACATTTTCGTCTCTCTATCTTTATGTCTTGTATATATATCAAAAAACATGAATTATGGCCAGGAGTGGTGGCTCACACCTGTAATGCCAGCACTTTGGGAGGCCAAGGTGAGCAGATCGCTTGAGCCTGGGAGTTTGAGACCAGCCTGGGCAACATGGCAAAACCTCATCTCTACTAAAAACACAAAAATACAAAAAATATAGCCAGGCATGGTGGCAAACACATGTAGTCCCAGCTACATGGGAGGCTGAGGTGGAAAGATCACCTGAGCCCAGGAAGTCGAGGCTGCAGTGAGCCATGATCACGCCACTGCACTCTGGTCCAGGTGACAGAATGAGACCCTGTCTCAAAAAAAAAAAATTGATACCAATGCTTCTGATTCCAGTCCAACACCTGGGGTTTGTTTTGGCCTTCCTGCTTTCCTTACTTATAACTTCTTTCCCCTTCAGTGAGCAGCTTAGCTCCCATCATCTACAATGTATTACCTTATGTGTTCAATATTGGTGTATCCAGAAAGTAACATCCCATTTGCTAACACATCTCCTTGCGAGAAACACATTTACTAACTGCATTACAGTATTAGTGTCATTTTTACTTTAGCTTTATAGAGTCCAGTTAAAATACTGGTTCCCAAGTTGCCTGGGCTGTTTCCGTTGCTTGCTTTGTCTCCTACTCCCATCAGTGTGGTTGTGTTTTCATATGGGTTAGGTTCATGTATTACTGTTTGTACTCCATCTTGGGTTCCCCTGCACCCTCGTTGGGTTTAATTATGTATTTCAGGGTATGTGGAACATTACAATGGCTCTAAATACAAAGATACTCAGAGAAGTATCATTCCTTCCCATTCCCAATCCGTCTCCATTCCGCCATCTTGCTGCCCCATGGGTACCCACCCCTCCTCCTGTGGGCAACCATCTCTTTAGTTTCTGGTTTATCCTTCTTGTGGGTAATTTTTAAGGCTCCTGAGGGCTCCCATGTGCTCCTCTGCATTCCTCCTCCACAGGAACCAGTCACTGACCTGACCTACCAGCAGCTTCTGAAGCATAACCCACTCATCCGCACCCCCGGGCCTCCGCACATGCTATTCCCTATGACCCCACCACCTTCTTGCTTAGTGTCCTTCTCACCTAAGGTTTCCCCACGCCCCTGCCCCTTGGCCCCTGTACTGACCTCTGAGGCAAGGCCTACTTAGTCCCTGCATCTGTGGAGAGGAAGGGCCCAGGCAGTTTGTTCAAGGAATTGCTTCCCTCAGCATCCATGTTTAACACCACGCTGTATACATTGCTTCGTTCATCAACACCCAACCAACAGCTAATGAATCCCTGGCTAATTCCACCTACCCAGTCTCCCTTTCTTGCCCCACATTGCATTGTTGGTGTGAACTTTCTGGCTCCAGGCTTGGTGTGAACTTTCTGGCTCCAGACTTTGAGCCTGTTCCCATGTCTTCTTACTGGTGAGGTTTACCTTGGTTGCTTGGCTAAAGTGGTGTCTGCCAGGTTTCTCGTATGTCCATTTCAGTTTCCCCACCTATAAATGCAACAGTCGGTTTCTCTTAGTTCTCTGCTCTACACACGTTGAAAAGGTTGTGGCCCCGTGGAAAGATTGTATTGACTGTGTTGGGGATCTGGTGCCACCTGGTGGATGCCACAAGAAAGGCCTCTCCTGCCTCCCAAGTTGTAACCTGTGTCCCACCAAATCGACTTCCAAATAATGTTTAACAGAGTATCACCTGTGCTTTCCTTCCTTGTTTCAGACCACTTTTAGGTGAAAAAGGCAAAAAAGCCTTATATGTATTTTCTTCCACCTCAGAAAAAGTTCCTTCGGTGAAATCATTGACCACGTGATGTTTGGGGACTCCCTGTGGGATCAGTCATCCGGGTTCCTTAGGGACCATGGCCATAATCAGGGGCTGGCCAAGGGAATGAGTATCCCTGGGTTCAATAGCTGTCTCCGAAGACCTGCCAGCTCCCCATGTCTTGCAATGACTCAGGTTATCATGCCATTCTCCTTCTAAGGCCAAAACTATCTATGACCAAAGAATCAGGATACTTCACTGCAGTCACTTTTTTTTTTTTTTTTTTTTTTTTTTTTTGAGGCAGAGTCTTGCTCTGTCACCTAGGCTGAAGTGCAGTGGTACAATCTCTGCTCACTGCAACCTCCGCCTCCTGGGTTCAAGCTATTCTCCTGCCTCAGCCTCTCAAGTAGCTGGGATTACAGGGACCCACCACCAGGCCCGGCTAATTTTTGTATTTTTAGTAGAGATGGGGTTTCACCATATTGGCCAGGCTTGTCTCAAACTCCTAATCTCAGGTGATCCTCCTGCCTCAGCCTCTCAAAGTGCTGGGATTACAGGCGTGAGCCACTGCGCCTGGCCAAGTCCCTTCATTTTAGAAGCGATTATCATTGCTTTCCTTTCTAGAACTTCCAGTTTGTGAAGTATTTTCCCAGTGATCCTCAAAACATTCTGAGACATAGAGTAGCTGTTATTAGTGTGACTTTATGCAGAAACTCAGGCCCAGAAAGCTTCATGGACTTACCCAATTAGCAGAAGAGCCAGGTTTGGGCAGGACCTTGGTTTCCTGCAAAAGTTTGGTTGTCTAGCCAGGCATGGTGGCGTGTACCTGTAGTCCCAGCTACCTGGGGGACTGAGGTGGGAGGCTCACCTGAGCCCAGGTAGTCGAGGCTGCAGTGAGCCATGATCCTGGTACCCAGTCTACTCTTCTCTCTACCACATGGTAATCAATGAAAATATTACAGATTTAGATTTTTTAACTTTTTATTTAAACTTTCAGCTTTGGGGTTTCTAAGAGTAAAGATATTATGTGATGATATTTGTATTTTACTTAATTATTCTTTAAAATATTTAATATGGAAAAATATACAAATTAGCGAATGTCCTTTGCTCTAAAGAAATCAGCTGGTAAGTTTGCCCCACTCAGCAGCAGCCATGTCTTACTCATTTCTGTATCCCCAGAATGCAGCAAGATGTTTGACACAATACAGTCTCTCAATAAACATTTTTTGAGGCCAGGTGTGGTGGCTTACACCTGTAGTCCCAGCACTTTGGGAGGCTGAGGCAGGTAGAGCCCTTGAGCCCAGGAGTTCCAGACCACCCTGAGCAACATGGTGAAACCCTGTCTCTACAAAAAACACAAAAATTAGCCAGGCATGGTGGCCCATGCCCAGCTACTCAGGAGGCTGAGGTGGAAGGATCACTTGAACCTGAGACGTCAAGGCTGCAGTAAGTCGACATCATGCCACCACACTCCAACCTGGGCAACAGAGCAAGACCCTGTCTCGATTTTTTTTAAAAAATTGTCCGGGAACAGTGGCTCATGTCCATAATCCCAGCACCTTGGGAGACCGAGGTGGGTGGATTGCTTGAGCTCAGGAGTTCAAGACCAGCCTGGGGAACATGACAAAACCCCATCTCTACAAAAAATATAAAAAAGATTAGCCAGGTGTGGTGGTACACATCTGTGGTCCCAGCTACTGGGAAGGGTAAGGTGGAAGGATCACTTGAACCCAGGAGGCTGAAGCTGCAGGGAGCCAAGACTGTGCCACTGCACTCCAGCCTGAGCAACAGAGCAAGACCCTGTCTCAAAAAAATAACAATAATGTTTGTTGAATTAAGGAATATAAAAGAAATATGAAAACTATGTATCTAATATTCATTTACATTTTCATGGACATGCATGTTCATAGAGTATATTTGCTGTAAAAAATATAAGAGTTGGTTCTAATAGATAAATTTAGAATCCAGAACATCAAGATGGAAGGACATGGAATGTCATCTAGCCCCACCCTGGTAAGTATTGGTGGAATCTCTGTAAATTTATCAAGTCCATGCAGTTTCCTTGCCTTTTATTAAATAAGGGGAAGTAACAGTATTGACTTCATAGAATTGTTGTGAGGTTAAATGAGATCATCCTGGTAACACAATGCACAATAAATAAACAATAAATATTAGCTGTTATTAGGATCACAATATTTATTTGTTAAGGGAGTGAAAGTGAGTCCTCACTCACCATTTCATCTTCTTCAGTCATCCTTCCTACCCTCCACCCATTCATCTCCTGTGCTCCAATAGCTATGTTGGGATCTAGGCATGAAAGAGAACTTTCCAGATGGTGAAGGGGATGGAGCACTGCACTAAAGAACACTAGGCCAGGCGCGGTGGCTCACAGCCTGAAATCCTAGCACTTTGGAAGGCTAAGGCAGGAGGATCGCTTGATCCCAGGAGTTTAAGACCAGCCTAGGCAACATAGTGAGACTTCATCTCTACAAAAAAAAAAAAAAAAAAAAAAATTTAATTAGCTAAGTATGGCGGCACATGCTTGTAGTCCTAGCTACCCAAGAGGCTGAAGTAGAAGGATCACTTGAACCCAGGAGGTCGAGGCTGCAGTGAGCCGTTATCGCTGCACCACTGCACTCTAGCCTGGGTGACAGAGCGAGACTCTTTCTCAAAACACACACACACACACACACACACACACACACACACACACACACACAAGTCTCTCTCTTCCAGCAGAGGTTTGAGGATGGGTTTCAGTAAATGTTTAAAGAATGGAAATGGTTAGACTATGGACTCCCTGAAGGTAGGGGAATGGACTTGACCCAGGGGTCACTGATGTCTCTTCCAAAGATATGGAGACGTCCCTCTCAGGTCTCTGCCCAAACCATGCAGCCTTCCCTTTTGGATTAAGACCACTGGCCTTCAGCCCTCTCTCACTAGATGGCATCGCAGAGAGGGGTTTCAGCATGAAGGCAAGGAGACCTTCCTCTCCTGGAGGACATCCTGCAGGAGGCCTGGGAGCACCAAGAAAATGGGCAGCCCCTTACCGTGAGGGAGAGCCACAGCACCCCTCCCCTTCCTCCTCATCATGAGCCCCCTCAGAGCAAGCCAGGCAGGCCAGAGGCTGATAGGCTGGCATTACAAGACAGGCTGGGCTTATCTCATCCCTTCTTTCAGGACCAGGAAGTAGAGAGAGACCGAGCAAGTTAGCAGCAGGAACAGAAGCTGGAGAGTTATGAAATGGAGAAATTGGGTGGGACAGCCGCAATGGGCCATGAGCTACTGAAGTTGCAGGCAGTGAAGAACTGGGTTTTTGGCGTTTGGAAAACATGAGGAAAAAAGTAGATACACCAAGAGATAGCAAGAAGCAAGCTGGGATAGAACCCAAGCACACCGATTTCTGAGTTGCCACCCCCATTCCCAGCCAGCCCCTGGAACAGGGCCCAACCTGAAAACCACCTCTGTCTTGAAAAAGCTTAAGTGACTCTGCTTCTTACCACCAAAGAGCCTGATCAGATCTTGGGACTTGGCCAAGGCATGGACCCAGGGTCTGGTGACACATTCTCCAAAAGTGGTGTGTTCTTAGAAAAGTATTTCATTTCTGATACTCTGTTTACAGGAAGTTTGATAAAACCACTGTGAAAAGACTTTTCAAGGAAACAGTGCACTTTGAGGTGTATATAAAAGGTAGTCAAAGAACGCTTATCCTTCCCACACACCCCCATAACCAATAGTGCAAGCTTTACACCTACACACACACACACAATTACATATAGACACACAGAGTGTGTGCCCTATCTCAGGTCCAGCTATCAATATCTCAAAAGCTAGAGGCCCACCAAATGTGGGGTGCTTTTTTTGTGCTTACTGTCCCTGTTGGTGGAAGTTGATCTCATTTGAGGCTGAATCTAGGGACAGGCTACTCCCAAGGTCACCACTGCCTGGAGCTCCAAGCTGGCCACGCTTGGGGCGCCAATGGATCTGTTATGCACCCAAGCCTCCCCACCCCCCACCTTCCAGAAGTCCTCACCCCTGCTTCAGGCTGATGTGCCCTTCTTCTTCAACAAGAAGAGCTAACTATTCTTAATATATATGCACCCAATACAGGACCACCCAGATTCATAAAGCAAGTTCTTAGAGACCTGTGAAGAGACTTAGACTCCCACACAATAATAGTGGGAGACGTCAACATCTCTCTGTCAGTACTAGACAGATCTGTGAGACAGAAAATTAGCAAGGCTAATCAGGACTTGAACTCAGCTTTGGATCAAGTGGACCTAGTAGACATCTGCAGAACTCTCTACCCCAAATCAACAGAATATACATTCTTCTCAGTGCCACATGGCACTTATTCCAAAATCGACCACATAACTGGAAGTAAAACCCTCCTCAACAAATGTAAAAGAACTGAAACCATAACAAACAGTCTCTCAGACCACAGTGTAATCAAATTAGAACTCAGGATTAAGAAACCCACTCAAAACCACACAATTATGTGGAGATTGAACAACCTGCTCCTGAATGACTCCTGGGTGAATCATGGAATTAAGGCAGATATCAAGAAGTTATTTGAAACCAATGAGAACAAAGAGACAACATACCAGCTTCTCTGGGACACAGCTAAAGCAGTGTTAAGAAGGAAATTTATAACACTAAATGCCCACATCAGAAAGCTTGAAATATCTCAAATTGATACCCTAACATCACAATTAAAAGGGCTAGAGAGGCAAGAACAAATTAATCCAAAAACTAGCATAAGACAAGAAATAACTAAGATCAGAGAAAATTTGAAGGAGATAGAGACACGAAAAACCCTCCAAAACATCAATGAATCCGGTAACTGATTTTTTAAAAAAATTAACAAAATAGATAGACCACTTTAGACTAACAAAGAAGAAAAGAGAGAAGAATCAAATAGACACAATAAAAAATGACAAAGGGGATATCACTGTTGGGAACAGGGCCCCCAGAATCTGGCCATAAACTGGCCCCAAATCTGGCCATAAACAAAATCTCTGCAGCACTGTGACATTTTCATAATAGCCATGACACCCACGCTGGAAGGCTGTGGGTTTACTGGAATGAGGGCAAGGAACACCTGGCCCACCCAGAGTGGAAAATCACTTAAAGGCATTCTTAAACCACAAACAATAGCATGAACCATCTGTGCCTTAAGGACGTGCTCCTGCTACAGATAACTAGCCCAACCCATCCCTTTATTTCAGCCCATCTCTTTGTTTCCCGTAAGGGATACTTTTAGTTAATCTAAAATCTATAGAAACTGTGCTAATGACTGGCTTGCTGTTAATAAATACATGGGTAAATCTCTCTTCGGGGCTCTCAGCTCTGAAGGCTGTGAGACCCCCGATTTCCCACTTCACACCTCTATACTTCTGTGTGTGTGTCTTTAATTCCTCTAGCACCGCTGGGTTAGGGTCTGTCTGATCAAGCTGGTCTCATTAAGTGGCAAACATTCGTGGGGGCTCGAATCCAGGTCGAAGGGTCCCCAGAGCAATGGTTGGAGAACGTGGAACTAGCTGGAGGATACCTGAGTACTCTTAAAGCAATCCCCGTGGTGAGTAAGAAGGGGAGCTCGGAAGCATCAGGCTAACAATGGGACAGGTATGGGCTCTGGTTCATTCCACCTTGGAACTTTTTCACACTGATGATGAGGAGGAAGGAGAGTATAACAAAGTAACAGAAGACGTTACAGAGCAGGTTTATTTGCCAGCTAAAGCTAAAGCGGCAAAGGAAGAAGAGGTTCATCCCTACCCTTCTGCACCCCCTCATTATTATTTTGAAGAAAAAGACTCTCCAGATCTTTCTTTTCTGGAGGACACTGGGTGAAAAGTAGTTGCCCCAGTGACTGTTCGAGCAGCACCTTGAGCAACCGCTCTTAGTTCTATTCAGGCAGCAATTCAGCAAGCTAGACGAGAGGGTGATTTAGAGGCTTGGCAGTTCCCTGTTACGATACACCCCCCAGATCAACAGGGAAATATTATAGCTACATTTGAGTCTTTTCCTTTTAAATTACTCAGAGAATTTAACATGGACCAGGTTCTCCTTTTGTAGTGGGACTGTTAAAGAATGTTGCTGTTTCCAGTCGAATGATACCTACTGACTGGGATGCTCTTACTCGAGCTTATCTAACTCCTGCTCAGTTTTTACAATTTAAAACTTGGTGGGCAGATGAAGCTTCCATTCAGGCTGCTCGCAATGCCCAGGCCCAACCTCACATTAATATAACCGCAGATGAACTTTTGGGAGTTGGCGGCTGAGCTGGTTTAAATGCACAAGTGGTCATGCAGGATGATGCCACAGAACAGCTTAAAGGAGTGTGCATTAGAGCTTGAGGAAAAATCACTTCAGGTGGAGAACAATACCCTTCCTTTAGTGCTGTAAAACAGGGACCAAAAGAACCATATGTGGATTTTATAGCTCAGTTACAGGAGTCTCTTAAAAAGGCGATGCAGATTCAGCTGCTCAGGATATAGCATTGCAGTTATTAGCTTTCCACAATGCTAATCCCGATTGCCAGGCTGCTCTGTGACCTATCAGAGGGAAAAAACATTTAGTTGATTATATCAAGACCTGTGATGGTATAGGAGGTAATCTGCATAAAGCTACTTTGTTGGCACAGGCAATGGCAGGACTGAGAGTGGATGAAGGAAATACTCCATTTCCTGGAGCTTGTTTTAACTGTGGGAAGCATGGTCATACTAAAAAAGAATGTAGAAAAAAATCAGAGAGTCAGGCCGCCAGATAGGGGAAAAAAGAAAACTGCTGAGCCTGAAATATGTCCAAAATGTAAAAAAGGAAAACATTGGGCTAATCAGTGGCACTCTAAGTTTGATAAAGATGGGAACCCGATTTCGGGAAACACCATGAGGGGCCCAACCTGGGCTCCATTCTAAACCAGGGCATTTCCAGCTCAGGCCATTCCCTCAACCCTGTACAATGTCTGTCCCCCACCACGGCCGGTAGTGCTGCAGTAGATTTATGCTGCATGAAAGCTGCGAGCCTTCCGCCTGGGGAACCTCCACAAAAGGTCCCAACAGGAGTCTGGACCCTTGCCAGTGGGGATGATAGGATTACTTTTAGGAAGGTCTAGTTTAAATTTTAAAGGGGTACAAATACATACAGGAGTCATTGATTCAGATTATAATGGGGAAATTCAAATTGTTATATCTACTTCTGTTCCCTGGAAAGCAGAGCCAGGAGAGTGCATAGCACAGCTCCTGATTGTGCCATATGTGGGAACGGGAAAAAGTGAAATTAAACTAACAGGAGGATTTGGAAGCACAAATACATAAGGCAAAGCAGCTTATTGGGTAAATCAAATTACTGATAAACATCCTACCTGTGAAATAACTATTCAGGGAAAGAAATTTAAAGGTTTGGTAGATATAGGAGCGGACATTTCAATTATTTCTCTACAGCACTGGCTGTCTGCGTGGCCAATTCAACCCGCTCAATTTAACATAGTTGGAGTTGGTATAGCCTCTGAAGTATATCAAAGTAGCTATATTTTACATTGTGAAGGGCCCCATGGACAACCTGGGACTATTCAGCCAATTATAACTTCTGTACCTATAAATTTATGGGAGAGAGATTTAAACAACAGTGGGGAGTACAAGTTCTAATTCCAGAACAATTATCTAGCCCTCAAAATCAACATATGATGCATGAAATGGGGTATGTCCCTGTTATGGGACTAGAAAAAAAATTGCAAGGTTTGAAAAAAACTGCTTCAAGTGGAAAGACAAAGTTCCCGCCAAAGATTAGGATATCATTTTTGATGGCGACCATTGTTAAGCCTCCAGAACCTACATCTTTAAAATGGTTAACAGATAAGCCAATTTGGATAGAACAATGGCCACTAAGTAAAGAGAAACTGGAGGCTTTAGAGGAATTAGTTGCTGAACAATCAGAAAATGGGCACATAGCTCCAACATTTTCCCCTTGGAATTCTCCAGTTTTCGTAATTAAGAAAAAATCAGGTGAATGGAGAATGTTAACTGACTTAAGAGCCATCAATTCAGTTTTACAACCTATGGGAGCATTACAGCCAGGATTGCCTTCTCTTGCTATAATTCCAAAAAATTGGCCTTTAACAGTCATATATTTAAAAGACTGTTTCTTTACTATCCTCTTAGCTGAGCAAGACTGTGAACATTTTGCATTTACAATTCCTACAGTAAACAACCTGCAGCCTGTTAAGTGTTTTCATTGTTTTACAGATGGGTCTAGTAATGGTAAAACTTCTTATTCTGGCTCAAAAAGTAAGGTTTTCCAGACGCCCTATACTTCAGCTCAAAAAGCGGAGCTTGTAGCTGTAATTGAGGTATTGACTGCTTTTGATATGCCTATTAATGTAATTTCTGATTCTTCATACATGGTTCATTCCACACAGTTAATTGAAAATGCTCAGTTAAGATTTCATACAGATGAACAACTGATGACTTTATTTGCTCAATTGCAAATAGCAGTTAGGAGTAGAATACACCCTTTTTACATCAGCTCATACACCTCTTCCAGGACCTTTTACTGAAGGGAATCAAATGGCTGATCGCCTAGTTGCTAATGCAATATCTAATGCTAGACACTTTCACAATATAACCCATGTTAATGCCTCTGGTCTCAAAAGCAGATACAGCGTTACCTGGGAAGAAGCTAAAGCTATTATCCAGTGATGCCCAACTTGCCAAATGGTACATTCCTCATCTTTTACAGGAGGAGTTCATCCTCGAGGATTGGAACCTAATTCTCTTTGGCAAATGGATGTCACACATGTTCCCTGGTTTGGGAGACTAGCTTATGTACATGTATGTGTGGACACCTTTTCTCACTTTCTGTGGGCTACATGCCAATCAGGAGAGTCTTCTGCCTGTGTTAAACATCACCTTTTGCAGCATTTTGCAGTGACAGGCATTCCAGCTTCTGTTAAAACAGATAATGCCCCAGGATATACTAGCCAAGCTCTAGCTACATTTTTCTCTATGTGAAATATTAAACACATTACAGGTATCCCATACAATTCTCCAGGACAAGCCATAGTGGAAAGAATGAATCTCTCCCTAAAACAGCAGTTGCAAAAGCAGAGTGGGGGAAATAAAGAATATGGAACACCGCAGATGCAACTGAATCTAGCATTATTAACTTTAAATTTGTTGAGCCTGCCCAAAGGCCAGATGTTATCAGCAGCTGAACAGCATCTACAGATACCAGCTACAAAGACAGAAGCAGAACAACTGGTTTGGTGGAGAGATCAGATAACAAAAAGTTGGGAAACAGATAGAATAATAACTTGTGTTTCTCCAGGCCAAAATCAACAGCTGATTTGGATGCCATCAAGACACCTAAAACCTTATCAAGAGCCAGATGCTGAGGAAGAGATTCTAGGAGGATCCTGAGAACCCCCCGGTAGCCATGTCAAGACTGACACTGAGGAGGACCCGAGCTGTCACAAGCAACACCTGTCGAACACAGCCACCCACCTGGGGACAGATCAAGAAGCTGTCACAGATCACGGAAGAAAACCTGAGGAAAGCGAGACAACCAGTCACAATGAGTAATTGAATGGAAGCATGATAACGGTGATCACCACTGCCATGAATATTCCTTCAACAAGGGCTGACACAGAGAGCAATTATACTTATTGGGCATATTTACCAATCCTGGCTGGTAATAATGCCTGGATGCAATCACTCTATGACACAGTTACACATGCTTTCTGATCTCAGTATTTACCAAAATAAATTCTATAATTGAGGCATACCGCCCTCAAAAACCTATTTGTAAACAAAATCGAACCTGGCCAGAAAAAATGAACATACTTGTTTAGGAAGATTGCATTGCAGAACAGGTGGAGGTGCTGCACAACGTTTCGTATGGCATCATTATTAATTGGTCCCCTAAGGGGATGTTTAGCTTGAATTGCACCTCTCAGTCTGCATGCCATGGCCACAATATCTTCAGCTGATCTGAACAAAACAGTCAGATGGTAGAAATGATAAGAAGTATGGCAAGAGTTCCTATTATCTGGAACCATGGTGGTATAGTGGCACCTCAACCTCAAATGATATGGCCCGTTGTAGGAGTTAAACATAAGGATTTGTGGAAACTATTAATGGCTCTTAATAAGATCAAAATTTGGGCTGGGCATGGTGGCTCATGCCTGTAATCCCAGCACTTTGGGAGGCCGAGGTGGGTGGATCATCTGAGGTCAGGAGTTCGAGACCAGCCCGACCAACATGGAGAAACCCCATCTCTACTAAAAATACAAAAAATTGGCTGGGCGTGGTGGCACATGCCTGTCATCCCAGCTACTCAGGAAGGCTGAAGCAGGAGAATCCAGGAGGCAGAGGTTACAGTGAACCAAGATTATACCACTGCACTCCAGCCTGGGCAACATGAGCGAAACTCGGTCTAAAAAAAGGAAAAAAAAAAGATCAAAATTTGGGAAAGAATAAAAAAGCATCTAGAAGGACACTCTACAAACTTGTTTTTGGATATTGCAAAATTAAAAGAACAAATATTTAAAGCATCCCAGGCACACCTGACCTTAACGCCAGGAACTGGAGGGCTTGAAGGAGCTGCAGAGAGATTAGCAGCTAGCAACCCATTAAAATGGATAAAAACACTTGGAAGCTCTGTGATTCCAATGATGATTGTGCTTTTAATCTGTGTTGTTTGTCTTTGTATAGTCTGCAGATGCAGATCCTGACTCCTGCAAGAAATAGCTCATGGTGACAAAGCTGCCCTTGCTTTTATCACTTTGCAAATCAAAGAAGGGGAACATGTTGGGAACAGGCCCCCCAAAATCTGGCCATAAACTGTCCCCAAAACTGGCCATAAACAGAATCTCTGCAGCACTGTGACATGTTCATGATGGCCATAATGCCCACTCTGGAAGGCTGCGGGTTTACCAGAATGAGGGCAAGGAACACCTGGCCCACCCAGGGTGGAAAACCACTTAAAGGTGTTCTTACATGGCACAAGTATACATATGTAACAAATCTGCACGTTATGCACATGTACCCTAGAACTGAAAGTATAATAATAAAAAAAATAAAAAAAATAAAAAAAATAAAAAGGTGTTCTTAAGCCACAAACAATAGCATGAGCGATCTGTGCCTTAAGGACATGCTCCTGCTGCAGATAACTAGCCCAGCTCATCCCATTATTTCACCCCATCCCTTTGTTTCCCATAAGGGATATTTTTAGTTAATCTAAAATCTATAGAAACTGTGCTAATGACTGGCTTGCTGTTAATAAATACGTGGGTAAATCTCTGTTTGGGGCTTTCGGCTCTGAAGTTTGTGAGACCCCAATTTGCCACTTCGCATCTTTATATTTCTGTGTGTGTGTCTTTAATTCCTCCAATGCTGCTGGGTTAGGGTCTCCCCAACTGAGCTGGTCTCGGCATATCACCACTGACCCCACAGAAATACAAACTACCATCAGAGAATACTATAAACACCTCTATGCAAATAAACTAGAAAATCTAGAAGAAATGGATAAATTCCTGAACACATTCCCCCTCCCAACACCAGGAAGAAGTCGAATCCCTGAATAGAACAATAACAAGTTCTTAGTAGCCTACCAATCAAAAAAAGCCCAGGACCAAATGGATTCACAGCTGAATTCTACCAGAAATACAAAGAGGAGCTGGTACCGTCATTCCTTCTGAAACTATTCCAAACAATTGAAAAGGAGGGACTCCTCCATAACTCATTTTATGACGCCCGCATCATCCTGATACCAAAACCAGGGAAAGACACAACGAAAAAAGAAAACTTCATCCCTGATGAACATTGATGTGAAAATCCTCAGTGAAATACTGGCAAACCAAATCCAGCAACACATCAAAAAACTTATCTGCACAATCAAATCAGTTTCATCCCTGGGATGCAAGACTGGTTCAACATACACAAATCAATAAACATAATACATCACATAAACAGAACCAAAGACAAAAACTCCATGATTATCTCAATAGATGCAGAAAAGGCCTTCGATAAAATTCAACATCCCTTCATGCTAAAAACTCTCAGTAAACTGGATATTAATGGAACATATCTCAAGATAATAAGAGCTATTTATGACAAACCCACAGCCAACATCATATTGAATGGGCAAAAGCTGGAAGCATTCCCTTTGAAAACCGGCACAAGGCCAGTTGCAGTGGTTCACGCCTGCAATCCCAACACTTTGGGAGGCCGAGGTGGGTGGATCACCTGAGGTCGGGAGTTCAAGACCAACCTGACCAACATGGAGAAACCCTGTCTCTACTAAAAATACAAAATTAGCCAGGCGTGGTGGCACATGCCTGTAATCCCAGCTACTCATGAGGCTGAGACAGGAGAATCACTTGAACTTGGGAGGCAGAGGTTGCAGTGAGCCGAGATTGTGCCATTGCACTCCAGCCTGGGCAACAAGAGTGAAACTCTGTCTCAAAAAGAAAGAAAGAAAACCAGAACATGACAAGGATGCCCCCTCTCACCACTCCTATTCAACATAGTATTGGAAGTTCTGGCCAGGGCAATCAAGCAAGAGAAAGAAATAAAGTATATTCAAATAGGAAGAGAGGAAGTCAAATTGCCTCTGTTTGCAGATGACATGATGTTATGTTTAGAAAACATCATCTCAGCCCCCAAACTCCTTAAACTGATAAGCAACTTCAGCAAAGTCTCAGGGTACAAAATCAATGTGTAAATATCACAAGCATTCCTTTACACCAACAATAGACAAGCAGAGAGCCAAATTGTGAATGAACTCCCATTCACAGTTGCTACAAAGAGAAGAAAATACCTAGGAATACAGCTAACAAGGGATGTGAAGGACTTCTTCAAGGAGAACTACAAACCACTGCTCAAGGAAATGAGAGGACACAAACAAATGGAAAAACATTCCATCCTCATGGGTAGGAAGAATCAATATGATAAAAATGATCATACCACCCAAAGTAATTTATAGATTTAATGTTATTCCCCATCCAACTACCACTGACATTCTTCACAGAATTAGAAAAAAACTATTTTAAATTTTATATGGAATCAAAGAAGACCCTGTATAGCCAAGACAATTCTAAGCAAAAAGAACAAAGCTGGAAGCATCACACTACCTGACTTCAAACTATACTACAAGGGTACAGTAACCAAAACAGCATGGTACTAGTACCAAAACAGATATCTAAAAACCAGTGGAGCATAACAGAAACCTCAGAAATAACACCACACATCTACTACCATCAGATCTTTGATGAACCTGATAAAAACAAGCAACGGGGAAAGGATCGCCTATTCAGTAAATGATGTAGGAAAAACTGGCTAGCCATATGCAGAAGACTGAAACTGGACCCCTTCCTTACACCTTATACAAAAATTAATTCAAGATGGATTGAAGACTTAAATGTAAAACCCAAAAACCCTGGAAGAAAATCTAGGCAATACCATTCAGGACATAGGCATGGACAAAGACTTCATGATAAAAACACCAAAAGCAATTGCAACAAAAGCCGAAATTGACAAATGGGATCTAATTAAACTAAAGAGCTTCTACACAGCAAAAGAAACTATCATCACAGTGAACAGCTTACAGAATGGAAGAAAATGTTTACAATCTACCCATCTGACAAAGGTCTAATATCTAGAATTTACAAGGAACTTAAATGTACAGGAAATAAACAGCGCCATCAAAAAGTGGGCAAAGGATATGAACAGACACTTCTCAAAAGAAGATATTTATGCAGCCAACAAACATATGAAAAAAAGCTTAATATCACTTATCATCAGAGAAATGCAAATCAAAATCACAATGAGATACCATCTCACACCAATCGGAGTGGAGATTATTAAAAGTCAGGAAACAATAGATGCTGACAAGACTGTGGAGAAATAGGAATGCTTTTACACTGTTAGTGGGAATGTAAATTAGTTCAACCATTGTGGAAGACAGTGTGGCGATTCTGCAGGGATATAGAACCAAAAATACCATTTGACCCAGCAATCCCATTACTGGGTATATACCCAAAGGAATGTAAATCATTCTGCTATAAAGACACATGCACAAGTATGTTTATTACAGCACCATTTACAACAGCAAAGACGTGGAACCAACTTAAATGCCCATCAATGATCGACTGAATTAAGAAAATGTGGTATGTATACACCATGGAATACTGCGCAGCCATAAAAAGGAATGAGATCATGTCCTGTGCAGGGACATGGATGAATCTGGAAGCCATCATCCTCAGCAAACTAACACAGGAACAGAAAACCAAATACTCCATGTTCTCACTCATAAGTGGGAGGTGAACAATGAGAACACATGGGCACAGAGAGGGGAACAACACATACCAGGCCTGTTGGGGGGTGGGGGGTGAGGGGAGGGAACTTAGAGGACGGGTTAATAGGTGCAGCAAACCACCATGACACATATACCTATGTAACAAATCTGCATGTTCTGCACATGTATCCCGTTTTTTGGGGTTTTTTAAGAAGAAATAATAATAATAATAAAGCCCTAGGAAAAGAGCTATGGGTGAGACAGCACCCCTAACCCCACCCCTAACTCCAAGCCATTGGAACAGCAAGTTTAGTCTACCCTGGGAGTGAGGTGCTGATGTGGTAGGGGCAGCCCTGGGTGAAATATGAAGGTGAAGTGTTAAAGCAGACAATGAGACTGAGTTTTAACCAAAATGAGACTGTCTTGGTAACTGATACTGACTAACAAATTACAGACTGCATCACTGAGGAAAGCTGCTAGTAAGCTGGACATCTGGCAGTTTACAGCAATCGCTGGAAAAATAAAGTCATTTCTCCAGTCAGATGAAGTTCACGGGAAAAACGTCATTTTATCTATCCCTCGATGAGTCGATTTTACTCAAACAATTCACACTACAGTCATCACCAGAATTCTCAGCTTCTAGTGTCAAAAAGATACTGAGGAACGATAACTGGTGGAAAAATAAGGACCAAGAGGGTGAAATGGAGGTACAGCTCAGGCCAGCAAGGAATCCAGGACTGGATTCAGTCTCTGAGGGTCACAATATAGAGCATGGCAGGTTGCAGTTAGTAAAAAGATGTTGTGTACTTGGCAATAAGAGAAACTGGTATCTCAGAGAAGACAAAAAAAAAATGAAAATCTTTATATATTTGAAAAGGTTTGAGTTATCAGTTGAGTTAAACTGAAAACAATGATATGATCCCTTGACATTTAAAAAATATATCTTGGGTTGGGCGCAGTGGCTCATGCCTGTAATCCCAGCCCTTTGGGAGGCCGAAGTGGGCGGATCATGAGGTCAGGAGTTTGAGACCAGCCTGGCCAATATAGTGAAACCCCCATCTCTACTAAAAATATAAAAAATTAGCTGGGCATGGTAGCACATGCTTGTAGTCTCAGCTACTCAGGAGGCTGAGGGAGGAGAATTGCTTGAACCCAGGAGGCAGAGGTTGCAGTGAGCTGAGATTGTGCCACTGCACTCCAGCCTGGGTGACACAGCGAGACTCTGTCTCAAAAAAAAAAAAATTATATATATATATATTTTCTGGGTCTGCCTCTCATGTGGCCTACTGTGCTGTGTCACTCACTCCCTACATCAAGTAAAGTGACCTCACATGTGCCCAAAGCACCCAGATTTTGGTCTCAAATGCAGTTCCCCAGTAAAAGGAACCAGGGTTCCTTGAAAAGTATCTGAGCAAGGATAATTTACATCTTAGAGCAAGGATAATTCAGATTGGTCTGAAGCATCAATTTGTTGCCGGAAAGAAAGTATGCTTCCAAAACTATCCAGGGCAGTTTTAAAGGCTAAAGAAGTCAGCTTAAAGGGACTCTCAGTCAGCAAAGCATGATGGTTTTTCACATTCAAAAGAAAACAATAGTTCTCTGCGGAGCCATATAAGGCATGTTAAAGGAAAAAAAAAAAAAAAAAAAGCAAAGGAAGAAGAAGAAGGGCATGTGCAAGATTTTAATGATGTTTACAGTTGATTGACTAAGCTGAACTACATGCATACTATATCCAAGTATTCAAGTTTTGGTCAGCTTCACAATTTCGTTATTGCAAATCAAGCAGTTGAAAGATTCATTGCAATCCTAGAATGGGGTCCAGAATCTTAACAGCTCTACCCAGGCAAAGAAAACTTGTGGAGGATCCTACTATAACAGAAAAGATAAATAGTCTTGGGTAGTCTAATTCTCCCTACAGATACACAGCCTAATAGACACCAGCTTATGATGAATCCCCTGGAAGCCTTTCTGGCCCCCTGTCCTGAGCGTAAGGACGCCCCAGCAGCTCAGCTTACTGCACCTCAGCATGAAGTGGCCTGAGATGATGGCTCTGTGACCTTGGGTTAGGACAGTATGTCTGTAACCCCAGCAAGAATAAAAGAAACTATTCAAATTTTCCATCGATACATTTATGCTGGTTAGGTTATCTGTAATAAGGAGTTCTGTAATCATTCCACTGTTACTTCAGTTACCACTGTTACCACATGTACTTCAGTTCTAAGATCTTTGAAACAGTTAAGAGAATCTTGCCTAGTGTGGTGGCTCACACTTGTAATCCCAGCACTTTGGGAGGCTGAGGCAGGCGGATCACTTGAGCCCAGAAGTCCAAGACCAGCCTGAGCAACATGGTGAAACCCCATCTCTACCAAAAAACAAAACAAAACAGAATGATTTAGCTGGGTATGGTGGCAGGTGTCTGTAGTCAGGAGGCTGTAGTGGAGGATCCCTGGAGCCAAGGAGGTCAAGGCTGTGGTGAACTGTCTTAGTGCCACTGCCCTCTATCTAGCCTGGGTGACAAAAAAAAAAAAAAAAAAAAAAGAGAGAGAGAGAATCTTAACTGTTACATTTCTGTGTCTATTTTTTTGGATTTTTGAGAGTTGCTTAAAGGTTTAGGAAGATTTTACTTTTTAAATTTGAAACGCTACTATCTGTGGGAGACTTGATGGCTGATTTTATATGTCAACTTGACTGGGCCAGGAGACACCCAAGTATTTGGTTAAACGTTCTGAGTGTGACTGTGAGGGTGTTTTGAATTGGTAGACTGTGCAAAGCAGGTTGCCTTCCCCAGTGTGGGTGCACCTCCTCCAGTCCATTGAAGGCCAGAATAGAACCAAAGGCAGAGTGAGAAGGAATTCTCCTGCTCTGCCTGTCTTAGAACTGGGACATCACTCTTCTCCTGCCTTCTGACTCAGCCTCAGCCTTCGCTCTTCTGCCTTTTTAGCACTTTGGATTCAGACTGGAACTATATTCTCAGCCCTCTTGGGTCTCCAGCTTGCCAGCTGCAAATCTTGGGTCTTCTCAGTGTCCATAATTGCATGAGCCAATTCCTTATAATGTCTCTTTAAATAAACATTCACACGCGTGCGCACACACACACGCACATGTGCATGCACACATATTCTATTGGTTCTGTTTCTCTGGAGAACCCTGACTAATACAGCAGGTTAGCATATTTAAGATAATCAGCTAAATTAAATTTGAAAGTGTGGTTTGAAATGTCTAAGGAAATTTGATCAATTAAGTAGAGAAGTGGTACAGTATAATTAAGAAAGATTTAATCTGTAAACCCTAGGAATTAACTGAATGTGAATCAAGGAACAAGTAGAAAAAAATTCTTATTTTTATACAAAAATTACTGGGCTTGTGAATAAGATGACAATATTTGTAAATTGACATTTTAGGTTTAAGAGACATAGGGTATTCAAACTGACTGCTTCAATACAGTAGTGAAAATGTTAGTAACTCTTAAGTATTCCTTTTATGTCCAAAAGCCCCTGAGAAATTTTTTAAACTCATCTTATGCCCTGTCAACCATGATTTCCTGGGGGCTTATCCATGTATTCATTTCCTGTTTATCCCCTAATCTAGCCCCAGTCACTCGCCCTTGCGGGCCTCCCAGGGTCGCTTCACTGTGACTTTGGAAGGCTTGGTCCATCATGTGTAAACCCCCGCCCCACCTCCCCTCGTTCGCTTGCTCTCTCCAAAGCTTGGCTGTCTTTGCTGAGGACACCATAGCCCTGTCCACTGAAGTCACTTTCTTCCCCATGTTCCCCTGAGATCAGGGCAGAATGGGTGTCCCCTTTTCTCCCCACAGACCTGTTCCTCCTATACATACCCCTGCTCCTTTGAAACGCATGCCACCAGACCATTCCAGTACCCTCCATCCTTGCTGCTATCTACCAGCTCCCTGGTCGCTTCCTCTCATTCTTGTATTGTTTCAGTGCTGTGATGTGATCCCTGATTCTTTACCACTCCCCCTTTCCCCAGTGGCCAATGCCAAAATACTGGCAAACCGAATCCAGCAGCACATCAAAAAGCTTATCCACCATGATCAAGTGGGCTTCATCCCTGGGATGCAAGGCTGGTTCAACATACACAAATCAATAAACGTAATCCAGCATATAAACGAACCAAAGACAAAAACCACATGATTATCTCAATAGATGCAGAAAAGGCCTTTGAGAAAATTCAACAGCCCTTCATGCTAAAAACTCTCAATAAATTCGGTATTGATGGAACGTATCTCAAAATAATAAGAGCTATTTATGACAAACCCACAGCCAATATCATATTGAATGGGCAAAAGCTGGAAGCATTCCCCTTGAAAACTGGCACAGGACAGGGATGCCCTTTCTCACCACTCCTATTCAACATAGTGTTGGAAGTTCTGGCCGGGGCAATCAGGCAAAAGAATAGTTTATTACCTGCAGGTCCTGAGAGGAGGGAGGCATGCCGTGGCACACAGAGCCACATGGGGAAACACCAGGTCAGTCAGGAGAGAAGCAGAAGGAGCTGGGGGAAGGCATGGCCCAGAGGCTTCATTGTGGTTTTTGGAAGGAACAGGCAAGGCAAGGTAGTCACACTGAAGCAAGTGTAGGATTGGATAGTTAAGATACTTTCAGTGGGCTCTGGAGTATAGGGGTATTCTCCAGTTGTCCAGTACCTAATCCTGGGGATATTTAGAGACAGCAGAAATACTGACTTGGAGTGTGAAAAGTAAATAAAAGAGGTGGTTGGGGTATGGCTGCGGATTGGTTGGTTTGCATATGAAAGGCGTGCTCATGGGAGAGTCATGTGCCATCACTAGGAACTAGCTAACTCTGGGAGGGGCAGTCTTTCCAGGATTAGCAAGGCCTCCCAGATGTCAAAGCTTCATAAAATACAGAAAGTAAAAATGATTCATATACCCCCTCAACTCTTCATCATCTTCTCTTCCGTCCCACCTCAGCTCCTACAGACATGCCCTTGACCTTGTTATCACCAATATCGATACCACTTCTGAAAGATCCATTTCAAGATTCACACCCACCCTGTACTCATCTCCTTATACTTCTACCTGGCTTACTATGGTGACCCCATTAGAACATTCCTTACGTTCCACCAGGCCAATGATCTCGCTATCTCTTCCTTCTGCAAAGTGTCTAGGAACAAAGCACTTAGGAGCAGCACAGGGCACATGGTGTGTAACGTTTAGGTGTTAAACAAAATAGACACCCCAGAGGCCCTCACTTTCCTCCCCCCTGGCTGAGTTCATGGTCAATCACTATGTCATCACTTTTTTGCAAACATCCTCACCAACTTTGCCCCTTTCTCTCCACTTTGTACTTGACTGGCAAACCCAGCTCTAATTAAACCCAACTATCCATCTACTTATTCCTGTACCTGAGCACCCCAACATTGTTGGAAAGAATCACATAACCATACTAACTTGTCTCACGTTGTGGTTTTGTCCCAGATCTCACATGGGCACTCAACAGTACACAACAATCATTTCATTTTCCTGGTAGAAAGGTCTTTCTTTCTCCTCACCTAGAAATTTACATCTCTTCAACCTTCACCACTCCCTCCCGACTCCAGCCCCACTGCACTTTCAGCTGATGACCTCACTCCATAGATCACTGGGAAAAAGAGGCAGCATCCAATAAGGACAACCTCTCTTCCCAGCACGACTTCACCAGCCTGGGCCCATTGGCCATAGCTTCCCTCCCGTTCCAGTGAGGAGGTGCTCCTGACCCACCTCCTCCTCCCTACCCCGGACTCATCCCCTCTCGCCTCTCACTTACCCACGGAGAACCTTCCTGGTCCCTCTCTCTGGCAACAAACAAGACAAACAAAGCCCTCTTTGCACCCCGTGTGCACCTTGAGCCATCAGCCCATCTTTATGCCTCTTCACAGCCAGAAGAGTTGTCTGTATTCCTCACTGTCCATTCTCTCTTCAACCATTCGAACATTCCTGCTCACCTCTCCACAGATCAGCTCTCGTCGGGGTCACCAATGACCTGCCATTGCCATTAGAATAATTGCTTACAAGACAGTGGCAGTCCAGCCCCTGCCCAACTCCCCAAAGTCCCCTCCCACCTTCCCCTCAGGCTTCCCTCTAGTCCAGCCACACTGGACTTACTGCCCCCTGGGCCCACAATCCCATGCCTGCCCTTGGGCCTTGGACCTGGCCATTTCCTCTGCTGAGGACATTTTCCACACATACAGCCCTCTCATGCTTCCCCTCACTCAGGTCTCAGCATAGACATCCCCTCTTCAGAGAGGCCTTCCCTTACCACCTTAGCTAAGAACCCCCTACGCTACCTTTTTTTTTTTTTTTTTTTTTAAACTCTGTTAAGATAAGGCTTTATCCCTGCCAGGCACACCCTGCCTCACACCTGTAATTCCAGCACTTTGGGAGACTGAGGTGGGTGGGTCTCCTAAGGTCAGGAGTTTGAGACCAACCTGGCCAACATGGTGAAACCCTGTCTCTACTAACAATACAAAAATTAGCCAGGTGTGGTGATGCTCACCTATAATCCCAGCTACTTGGGAGGCTGAGGCAGGAGAATCGCTTGAACTGGGGAGGTGGAAACTTCAGTGAGCCGAGATCGCACCACTGCACTCCAGCCTGGGTAACAGGGTGAGACCCTGCCTCAAAAAAAAAAAAAAGATAAGACTTTATCCCTAATGGAAAATATCTTATTTCCTTATATTTGCAAGCACTGAATAAATACAAAATACAAAATAAACAAATGAGCAAACCCTTGTTGAAAGTTTGGCCAAACCCACAAGTATCAGAGAGGAGGGGGCAAGAAGTCAGACTCCAGCTAGCAGAGCCAGGGCCTGTGTGTGGGTTCTGCCGCTAAGATGCCTGGCTGGCTGGCAGCCCAGGAGCACCATTTATGGGCACATTTGTGGGCCTGGC
This sequence comes from Macaca mulatta, assembly GCF_049350105.2. Taxonomy (NCBI): domain Eukaryota; kingdom Metazoa; phylum Chordata; class Mammalia; order Primates; family Cercopithecidae; genus Macaca; species Macaca mulatta. Next base: position 17,822,219 of record NC_133417.1, on the reverse strand, counting down.
TCACAACCCCCGCAGTGCACTCCTGGGTGCTGTCCCCAGCCAGGGCCACCTGGCAGGGGGAAGACAGGGGCTCTACAGCAGGAGCAGGCCCCAGCCAGCCCCAGACCTAGAGTAGGACATTCCTGAAAAGAAGAATCCCAGCAGAGGAGAAGGGACAAGAGATCTGTCACAGTCATTCCTGAATCCCAGCAGAGGAGAAGGGACAAGAGATCTGTCACAGCCATTCCTGAATCCCGACAAACAGCAGCAGCGAAGTGCTGCCTCCCACCCAGCTGGCAGCCTCGCAGACAGACAGCAGCCGGGAAGCCTGTGCCGACGGGGATGGACATTCACAACAGTCTGGCCTCACCTAGGGAGTTGTAAGGAGGTTTGGGAACCATATAAGCCTCAGCTCTGACAGCCTGCCTCCTAAACCTAAAGTCACCTAAGGTGCTTCCCTCTGGGGCCTTGCCCGTTTTGTTGTGGCTGCTTCTTTCTCAATGCCATCCACTCTGGCACTCAGGAGAGGATCTCGCTGAGAGCTGGGAGTGGACCAGCTCTCACCTCACCAATCTCTACAGGAAAAGCGCCCCAACCTGCCCCTTTGACCAGCCATAAATTCCAAAGAGTCTTCTAGAGTTCAGATACCAGGGAACCTCCCTGTGGAGAAGTGGCTGTTACCTGCTTTGTGGCCCTTACCAGAGGGAAGAGGGGAGGACTGTTTGCTCCCAGGGGTTTGTGTGTCTATTGATCAGGGAGCTACTGAGGGCCGTGGCTTTTTCTTATTGGTGTTTTGCCCCCATCACTTGGCACAGGGTAGGAGCTGAATGAATAAGCGGAAGAACTCGTAAGTGGGAGCGTTTCAGCTATCCAGAAGGTGATGAAGGAGGAGCTGTTGGAGATGGTTGTACCCACAAGCACATGATGCAGACAATCACACACTCTGATTGGGAAGCCCAGCCTCAGGCGAAACACCTGCCTACCCCACAGGTTCTCACTCCTGACTCCTGAAAAATAACTCTCGCAGGTGCTTTAGTTGAACAATTGGTAAATGTTCTATCAGCTCTGCAGTAGGATTGGCCAACCTACATATATGTGCACTTTTTAAATTGAGATAAAATTCATGTTACATAAAATTTACCATTTTAACCATTTTAAAGGGTAAAAATTCATGGATTTTAGTATATTCACAATGTTATGCAACCATCACTACTATCTAATACCCAAACATTTCATCACTGCAAAAAGAAACCCTGTACCTGTTAGCAGTCACTCCCCATTACCCCTCCCTCATCTCTTAGCAACCACTAACCTGGTCTCTGTCTCAGTGGATTTGCCTATTCCGGACATTTTATATAAATGGAATGATACAGGCTTTGTCCTTTTGTGTCTGGTGTCTTTCACTTAGCATAATGTTTATAAGGTCATCCATGTTGTAGTATGGCTCAGTATTTATTCTTTTTTATGACTATTATTCCATTGCATGAACTATGCCATAATTTGTTTATCCATTCATCAGTCGATGGACATTTTGGTTTCTACATTTTCACTAGTGTGAATAGCGTTGCTATGAACATTTAGGTACAAGTATTTGTTTGAGTGCCTGTTTTCGGTTATTTTGGGTATATTCTAGGAGTGGTTAGCTGATTTACATGGCAATTCTAAGTTTAACTTTTTAAAATAATTATTATTATTATTATTTCTTAGAAAATAGGGTCTCACTATGTTGCCCAGGCTGGCCTTGAACTCTTGGCCTCAAGCAATCCGCCTCAGCCTTCTAAGTAGCTGGGACTACAGGCACAGGCCACTGAGCCTAGCTAAGCTTAAGTTTAACTTTTTGAGGAACTTCTAAACTGTTTTTCTACAGTGGCTGCACCATTTTACATTCCCACCAGCAATGTACGAGGGTTTCAGTTTCTCCACATCCTCTCCAACACTGATTATTTTCTAGGTTTTTTTTTTGTTATAAAAATCCAGTGGTTGTGAATAGTATCTCATTGTGGTGATTTGCATTTCCCTAGCGACTGATACTATTGAGCACATTTTTACGTGCTTTTTGGCATATATTTGTATATATTTTCTGAGAAATGTCTACTCAAGTCATTTGCCCATTTATTAAATGGCTTGTTGTTGTTGAGTTGCTAAGAGTTCTTTATATATTCTGGATACTATACCCTTATCAGATCTATGATTTGTAAATATGTTCTCCTATTGTGAATTGTCTTTCTACTTTTCTTGATAGTATTTTTCCTGCACAAAAATTTTTCATTTTGATGGAGTCCAACTGGCCAGCCTACTTTAAAAAATGTTTTTAAACTTTTTATTATGGAAATGTCCAAACATACACAAAAGTAGAGAGCATGGTATAATGAAGATCCCTGAACCTGTCATGCAGCTCACGATAACTCTTTGTCAACGTTGTTTCATCTGTGCTCCTGTTTTGTTTTTGTTTTTGTTTTTGTTTGGGTTTGGTTTCGTTGGAATATTTTGAATCAAATAGTAGACATTGTGTCATTTCACCTGTAAATACTTCAGTATGCATCTCTAGTAAGAATTTTTTGGTTTATGTAAACTCCATGTCATCATCCCATCTGATGAAATAAGCAATAATTTATTAATATAATCTGATATTCAAATCCATATTCAAATTTCTCCAGGGTGTCTTTGTTTGTTTGTTTGTTCATTTGTTTGTTTGAGACAAACAAATGCCATTGATTTGTTGGATAAACCACGTCATTTGCCCTGTAGAATGTCCCACATTCTGGCTTTGGCTGAGATCACATTGCACTATTTACATACAAACAACTGAGCAGCCAAAGTTGGGGGGTCTCAGAACAGACTTTAATAATAATAGCTAATGGCTAGGCGGCACAAACCGTGAGGCACAGGATACATATACACCAACTCATTATCACACAGCTAGTAATGGTTGGAGCCAGGTTTTAAACCTGGGCAGTCTGGTTTCCTTCTGTAAAGGATTGGGCATGGCTGTGTTCCAATAAAACTTTATTTACAAAAGCAGATGCAGAGCTGGATTTGGTGCACAGACCAGCTGATCCCTCATCTACCTCACAGAGAGGCTGGAAAGGAGAAATGACAGATGGGACTCTGCTCTGTGGACTGTACAGTGTGAAGCACCCGGGAGGAGCTTGGGGGCAGCGAACATGGTAATAAACATAAAGCTCAGAGCTCCCCGCCGAGGGTGAGCGCTTCCAGACGGGAAAGTACACGGGCCGGCCAGTCAGATGGGCATGGGCTCTGATGGGGGCTCTGCCATAGGCCGCCTGGTGACCCACGCGGGGCTGCCGTTCCTTCGGGGGTTCAAGGCATGATCAAAGACACCTTTTGTGTGTGTGTGTGTGTGTGTGTGTGTGTGTGACGGAGTCTCGCTCTGTCGCCCAGAATGGAGTGCAGTGGCGTATTCTCGGCTCACTGCAACCTCTGCCTCCCAGGTTCAAGCGATTCTCCTGCCTCAGCCTCCCCAGCAGCTGGAAGGAACTACATGCGTGAGCCACCACGCCCAGCTAATTTTTGTATTAATCAAAGACGCGTTTCAACGCAGAGGAGAAAGGGCTTGCGGACCCACCCCAAGGTGCACAGTTAGGGGAGGAGCCTCTGCTGCGGCCGGAGCCACTCACGGGGATCCCCTTGAGCCCCCCGCAGGCCCGCCCCCAAGAGTCCCGCCCCCAGACCTCTCTTGGTCCCCGCCCCCAGACCCGTCGAGCGAGCTCCGCCCCCTGAAGTCCCCGCCGCAAGGCCCCGGGCCGGCGAGCTCCGCCTCCCGAAGTCCCCGCCCCCAGATCCCGGGCCGGCATGCTTTGCGGCCGCCTTGCCGCGCGCACATTTAGGCGTTCCGGGCTGCAGCAGAGAAGGTGAGCGCACGGGCAAGCGGGAGGGACCATTTTCCGGCCTGATGCGACCCGGAAGCGCGTTTAGACTACGGAGTAGCCTAGGGGGCCCAGGGTGGAAGCGTAGCGAGGACCTCTCTGCGGGGCTCCTGCAGCCCCTCCTCGCCCAGTCACGGGCGGGCTGCTTGGTACAGTCTCCTAGGCCGACCCCGCAACGCAGTGGTCCTAGGGACGTTGGACTTTGACCCGGACCCTTCCTTTCTTAGCCTCATTTTCCACATGGGAAAAAAAAAAAAGCCCGAATGATAATGATTCTTATAGGAGTTCTTGATTAAGATAGGCCAAGCTGTACTCTGCGTTTTTGTTTGCGGCAACTCATTCGTTGCTTATTAAGCACTTTTCACGGACATGGAATACAGTAAGTTTCAATCAAAGTTAAATAATTGTGAATTTTTGCTGACATATTCAAGGATGAAAGGATAAGATGCCCGGGGATGTTTCAAAATAAACCAGTTGGACGGAGGCGTGAGTGGAAAGAGAAATGAAACAAGATTGGCCATGAGTTGATGGGATTGAAGTTGATGGATGTGCTATTTTGTCTACTTTGGTATATGTTTGTAATTTAGCATAACGAGTTTTCTAAAACAAAAAGTTTGCTGTGAACACGTGACAGCGTGTGCTCAAATACTATGCCAGTGTTAGTCTGCTAGAGCTGCCATGCCAAAGTACCACAGACTGGGTGGCCCAACCAGCAGAAATTTATCCTCTGGGAATTGTGGAGGCTGGAAGTTCAAGACCAAGATGTTAACTGGATTGGTGTCTTCTGAGACCTCCCTTCTTGGCTTGTAGGTGGTAGCCTTTTCCCTGGATCCTCACGTCGTCTTCCTGCTGTGCCTGTTTGCATCCTAATCTCTTCTTATAAGTACGCCAGTCAAATTGGATTAGGATCCATATTGATGGCCTCATTTTATCTTAATTACCTCCTTAAAGACCCTGTCTCCAAATACAGCCACAGTCTGAGGTACTGGGGATTAGGACTTGAATATATGAATTGGGGAGGAGGAGACACAGTTCAGCCCATAACACTGTCACTTTACTAGCTTAGGATTTTGGCCAGTTGTTTTCGCAGCTTTGAAATAGGGGTAGCTGTAGTAATTGGTCATGGGGTTGTGAGGGTTCAATTGTTAGAGTGCTCAGAACTGAGTCTAGCATATAGTAAGCGCTCAATAAATTGAACACGTTTTTCTTATAAATTAGTAATCATAGGGCTTTCCCATGGGATGAGTGGGATGAGGCGATTTGAATGCTGTGCCCAGCGATGGGAATAAAAGTCATTACAGCCATTATAAGGAATACCTGTTTCTGAGCCAGACGCTAAATATCTTATATATGTTTATTCATGTGCTCATCACAGCCACCCTAGAGGTGGGCTATTACGACACACCTGTTTGGCAGATGGGGAAATGATGCACAGAGATGGGGCTGGGATTTGAACGCAGGCGCTCTGGCTCTAGAGCCCACGCTCTTCACCACTATACTGTGTTACTTCTGTTTTAAAAGGTGGTGTGACCCCTGGAGGATGTTCAGTCTGCAGGCTGACCCGGGGAAACTGGCTGACTTCTCTTTTTCTTGACCCAGATTGTCCACGGTGACCACACTCATGGCAGGTCCCCTGTGGCGGACTGCAGCATTTGTGCAGAGACACAGGACAGGCCTTTTGGTGGGTTCCTGTGCAGGCCTGTTTGGAGTTCAAATGTCATACCACCTCTTCCCGGATCCCGTGGTCCAATGGCTCTACCAGTACTGGGCTCAGGGCCAGCCAGCCCCGCTCCCTCCACAGCTGCAGAGCCTCTTCCAAGAGGTGCTACAGGACATAGGTGTTCCTTCAGGCCATTGCTACAAGCCCTTCACCACCTTCACCTTCCAGCCTGTGAGTGCAGGCTTCCCCAGGCTCCCTGCTGGGGCTGTGGTGGGCATCCCTGCCAGTTTCTTGGGGGACCTGGTGATCAGCCCTGACCATCCCAGGGTCATACATGGGCAAAGAGTGGACTGGCGGAGCCCAGCAGGAGCCCGGCTGAGAGCTGCCCTGACCCTGTCCCATGAAGCCCAGAAGTTCGCCTTGGCCAGGGAAGTGGTGTACCTGGAAAGCAATACCACTGCCCTGCAGGCCCTGCTGGCCCCAGCTTGCCTGGCAGGGACCTGGGCACTGGGCGTGGGTACCAAGTACACCCTGGGGCTCTATGGAGGCCCCATGAATTTACGGGCTGCCTTCAACTTGGTGGCAGCAGTGGCAGGCTTTGTGGTCTACGCCTTCTCCAAGGATTCTCTCACTCACGCCGTGGAGTCCTGGCTGGACCGCCGCACGGCCTCCCTCTCTGCAGCCTATGTCTGCGGTGGAGTGGAGTTCTATGAGAAGCTTCTGTCGGGCAATCTGGCCCTGCGCAGTCTCTTGGGCAAGGAGGGGGAGAAGCTGTATACACCCAGCGGGAACATCATCCCCAGACACTGGTTCCGCATCAAACATTTACCCTACACCACCCGCCGGGACTCTCTGCTGCACATGTGGAGGATGATGCTCAACCCGGGCCGCTCCTGATGAGCTCATCACAAGGACACTTCCAGCTTGTGCAGACACCACCCTGCCACTGAGTCTGCAGGGCCCTGTTGGAGCCTTTGGATCTATAGCTCAAGGCCAGAAAAATCACAGGCTTTGGAATTAAATAGCTTAGATTCTACTGTAATCACTACTTAATGCACTCAGGGACTATGAGGGACTATTCAGGGACTATGAATCTGAGCCTTTGTTTCTTGAACTGAAAAGCGGAGATGATGTAAACTACCTTGCAAGATTGTGGAGTTGGGTGAGGTCATGAACATAAGGGCCTGGCGCAAAGGGTGCGCTGTAAATAAACAGACATCCCTCCTTCTTGGTCTCCTTTTTTTTTTTTTTTTGAGAGAGCATCACACTCTGTTGCCCAGGATGGACTGCAGTGATGATCATAGCTCACTGCACTGCAGCCTCAAACTCCTGGGCTCAAGTGATCCACCCTCCTCAGGCTCTCAAAGTGCTGGATTTACAGGCATGAGCCTACTCACCCAGCCTCCTTCTTGGTCTTAAATGCCACCCGGTTGTGGGAGTCAGGCCACACCTCACCACCAGGGGTACTTACAGTTATGTGAAGACTTTCCTACAGTGAAGAACCACCGCTCAATTTAAGTGGTGGTCAAATCCCAATTTTCCTCCACTCTGGTAGAGGTTAAAAGACTAGAGAGGCCAAGAGGAGAAGTTAGTGTGGGTCCGAGAGACTGTTTTAAGTCGAGGGTGCCTTAAGAGTGTTGTCAATCAAGGTCCCGTGGATGCAGATGGCACACTCAGGGAGAGGGAGACCAGCAAGGGATGCAGGGCGCCAGGAGAGCCCCAGACCTGAGGGGAGGGGAGGTGTCCGGAACTCCGAGACCTGTGGCATGGGAGACTTGGCAAGAGCTTCACTCCAAGGTAGAGGAAGGAACAAACCATTGTAAAACTGAGGCCCTGCGGGGAGGGAGCCCACTGGTGCGATCCAGAGCTGTCAGCCTCCCCAGGCACTGCGTGGCCAGGGCTTGGAGAGAAGAGGCAGCAAGGTGGGGGTGAGCTTGGCTCATAGGGGTCAGCGAGGAAAGCAGAGGGGTGGAGGTGGGCAGTGGGTCAGGCCTGGTCGCACTTGGGACCCAGGGAAGACTGCAGCCCCGCCCTGCTTATTTCCCTTGAGCCCTTTGGTGGTGGATGGAGCTGGCCCCCTGGGTTAGATCCTTGGACAGGGGACCAGAGCAGGGCAAGGTGAGGAGAGTTGTGATCAGGGAGCCAGACCCAATTTGGCTTCATGACATCTTTTAGTTGGAGATTATGTTTTCCATGGGAAAGTATTTGAACACAGTGGTGGCAGTTCCCGGCAGGAGACCTCAAGAGGAGAGTGAGTCAGGGGGCCGCAGAATGCAGTGGGAATGGCACACCTCCCTGCTGGGGCCCTCACTGGGCTGAAGCTCAGTGTGCTGTGTCAGCTCCTGGGTCCCCACACTGGACCTGAACAGGCTGAGTTCCTGAGGGCAGCACATCCTTGCTCATTCCCCAGGCCCTGGTACCTAGGGCGGCATTGGGCATGGGCTTGGAGTACATACATGGATGGATGAGGCAGTGGCTTGCTGAACCAATCTTCACTCAGGGACACGCCATTTCACGGGGTCCCTTGGGGTGTCACCCACCTGCTGCTGCTGTACTTAAAGGGCCACAAGGCCATGTGGGGCCACCTCATTCCTGAGCAGTACGGTTTGGGACCTGGCTTTGATGGGCCTCCACCTTCTCACTACTCCCACCCCCAGCCCGTCTGCTCTCAGTACTGCAAGAGCCATGGTGGCTTCAGGCATTCCTGCTGATCTGCCTGAACAGTCAGCGAAGGCAGCCCCACGGTGGGGAGAAATGGCTGCTTGCTCAGCTCCCTCTGTTCCGAGTCACAGACCTTGTCTCCACTCATGGGCTGTTCCCAGTCCTCACACAACGCTTACATGCCGCCCTCCAACCTTGGTGCATACGTCCTCTAGCCGTGTGTGTGTGTGTGTGTGTGTGTGTATGTGCCTGTGCGTGTATGTGTGCGCGCACATTGCTCCGCCTTGCTGCCCTCTGCGCATCCTCAAATCCTCCACAGCCTGGCTCAGGCCCCCTCAGGCTTTCCCACTGAGAGCACCCCTGGCAGATTGGCTGAGCTCCGTGTCCCTTCTTCCCCCTCCCAGCCTCCCACTGCATGACTCACCCAGCGCCAGCCTTGGTGCTTTCCCTCCCAGTGGCTCTCGGCTCCGTCCCCTTTTCTTCATCTCCACGGGGCCTCATGACTCTTGTCCCAGTTCTCCCAGCTCCTGAAGTGCAGGTGTGACTGGGTGACTCTCCTGCCTAAAGCCCTTTAGGAACATCCCCATGCTTTCTGGCAGAAACCACATCTCCTGCCCATCCCGTGTCCCACTTCCCCTTGCTCTGGATCCTTGCCTCACTGCAGTTTGGTTCCTGAACTCCTCTCCCCTCCTCCCCACACAACCTTCATGTTCGCTGTGTCCTTGGTCTGGGCTGCTATCTCCCAGCCTGCCTGGCGCTCAGTTATTTAGTGTTCCTCCTACTGGAATGCCCAGGGGGACCTGTTCACTGACACGTTGCTTCTCCCACGGAAGCCTCCCTGTCTCATGTCAGATGCCTGTTTGTGCACTGTCATACCCCCAATACCTCTTCCTCGCCCTACTGCTAACTAATTAAGTTACCATGGAGCTAGCGGCTTAGCATCTCCTCCACTGACATGTAAAATCTGCAATGGCGGGATTGTGTATCTTGTTTACAGCTCTGAACTGAGGCTCTCCATAATGTTTATTTTTTGCAGTTTCAGTAACTAGAAGCAATATTTTTTCATAAATGAACAGGGCCCTAAGCTATAACAGACACAGCCGTGGCTTCCTAAAAGCCTCTGACCAATTACAGCAAGGCTGGCTCCATTCCCTTTATACGGCCGTTCTGAATCCTATCTGACCCTGTCCTGTCTTCCCACCTTGAGACTTGCCAAGGACAGGGCCTGGCCCTAGTCATCCATGATTGCTGACATCAGTGGGGAAACCAGGACACTTCTGGGTCACTTCCTATAGGGCACCGATTGCTACCTAGGGCACCAGGGACCCTGGCTTTAGGAGGATTTTTTTTAATAATATTGCGTCCCTACACACAGGTCAGAGCTTGATCTCAGAAAGGTTAAGAAACATGCTCTAGGGCTTTGTCGCCAAGTCGGGTGGTGGGCAGCTGCCTTGTAACTGTCACCCTGCACTTCTCCTTCTCCCGTGCCTGCTGTGTGCCAGAATCATTAGCACTGTGTCTTAGATCCCTTGTGAGCATTGTTCTCCTGTCTTAGGCCTCACTTCTCCCCATCCCAGGTTCATGGTTCTCTGGGTACGAACTTGCAAAGATGCCTGACATCCCAGAGCAATCATAAACAGACCCAGGTCTCGGCCGACTTACAGAAAACGACATCAACACACAAAGACTCCCCCTCCTCAGCCCCCCCCGCCACATGCAGGCACACGCACACGCACACGCACACGCACACGCACATCTGGACACAGCCAGAATACAGGGAGGGGAGTCTCAGAGTCGTGGTGCTGATGCTGGCTCTGCCCTTCGCTGACCCTCGTAGCCCTGCTGCCTCAGTCCCCCACCAGTGTCCACAATGCAGGGCTCCACTCAGCCTTGCCTGCAGCTGGGCACACACACAAACCTGATCCCCATGTGTGTAGATCACAGGCTGAGTTCCAGATCAATGCGTGGGTCCTCACCCGGCCAGGCGTCCTGCTTGTCTCCTGCCCACCATGTCCCTATAGTAACATAATGGGGCCTTCATTATCCTCCAGACACTGTGCTAGGTTCTTAGAGACATTTTCTCATTTATTCCCAATTGGGGCATGTGGTTGGTAATATTATTATTTCAATTTTACAGGAAAGGGAACATCACAGAAAGGTGAAGAAATTTGCCCTAAATCATAAAACTTTGTAAGTGGCAGAACAAGGATTTGAAGCTGGCAGTCAGGTTCCAGGTATCATTCTTAAAACACTAAATTTATACTGTCCTATTTAGCCTGAAAGTTTCATGGTGCAAACTTATACTGTGGACTCCATAGCCCTTTTTCCTCATACTGGGTTAGAAGTAACTTTTTCAGGCTCACTATTTTTATTAGGAAAAAATAGTCACTGAGCAGAACTTCTGAGGATACCTCTCCAGCTAACTGAAGAGAAAGGGGCAACCAGCCTACCATATTTAGTGCAGCAGGGGGAACAGGACGGACGGGCAGAGTGTCATGGAGCTCTAAGAGGCACCAGCTGAGGAAAGGGGATCTCAGGAGGCAGGGAGAGAGCGGAGTGGGCAGCCAGCTATGGGTTCAAATCCTGGCCTACCACTTTAACAGGGCGATCTGGAACAAGTGACTTCTGGTCCTAAGTTTCCTATCTGTAAAATGGTCACATTCCTCTGTATCTTTCAGGATTGTTTTGATGATGAAAGTGAAAGAAAGTTTGCAAAATGTGGAGCCTGGTGAGATTACATAGTAGGCTTTAAAAGAAGATTGATGTTCTAAATGTTAGTGCTTCTAAATGGCATAAGGTGTTCAGGTCTTAGAGTTGCTGCCCAAATACCAGCAATTTCCAGAGAACTCGCTGCTGCCTAATACCACTTTATTTTAAAGCTTTTCAAAGCCCCAGTTCAGTTAGGGCAATTTTTCAAGTTGCTATCAGTTGACATCTTTTGGAAGTTACTTGGCAGCAACTGAAAGCAGAGGAGCCATATGGTCTTAGGAGGAAACACCAGGCTGGAGAAGAGGGCATTAGCATGGAAGGTGGTCCTTTACACCTACTCTACGGGGAATGTTTTTCTTTTTCTTTCTCTCTCTTTCCTTCTTTCTTTCTCTTCTTTCTTTTCTTTTTCTTTTGAGAAGAGTCTTACTCAGCCTTGGCCTCCTGGGCTCAATCAACCCTCCCACCTCAGCCACCCTAGTACTTGGACTACAGGTGTATACCACCATGCCCAGCTAATTTTTTTTTTTTTTTTTTTTTTTTTTTTTTTTTTTTTGGAGAGATGGGGTTTTACTATGTTGCCCAGGCCGGTCTTGAACTTCTGTTCTCAAGAGATCCACCTGCCTCAGCCTCTCAAAGTGCTGGAATTACAGGCATGAGTCACTTCACCTGGCCCATACTAGTACTTTTAAAATACTAAAGCATTAAGTGTTAGTAAGATTGTGGTAAAATTGATACAAGCATATGCCCTTGGTGACATTTGTGTTAGGCATCTTCTAAGATGACCCTAGTGATCCCTGGTCCTAATATTTTTGGCCCTGGTCATAATCCACTCCCCTTGATCCTCTTGGTTCTAAACAATAGAATACAGCAACATTGAGGGAATATCACCTCAGTGGTTATATTACAAAAGATTGTGACTTCTGTCTTGCTAACAGACCCTTGTCTTCTTGGCTTCACATGTTTTGTCTTGAAGCAAGTTGCCATGTTGGAGAGACCCACATGGCAAGGAACTAAAGGCAGCCTCTGAGCAAACAGCCAGCTAACAGCTGGGGCCCTCACAAGGCACTGAATCCTACCAAGAACCATGTGAGCCCAGAATAGAATCCTTCCCTACTCAATCTTTCAGATGAGACCCTGTGTATTAATTCATTCTCATGCTGCCATGAAGAAATACCCAAGACGGTGTAACTTATAAAGAAAAGAGGTTTAATTAACTCACAGTTCCACATGGCTAGGGAGGCCTCAGGAAACTTACAATCATGGCAGAAAGCACCTTTTCACCTGGCGACAGGAGAGAGAATGAGTGTCAGCAGGGAAAAATGGAAATGTAAAATCATCAGATCTCTTGAGAACTCACTCGCTATCCTGAGAATAGCATGGGGAAACCATCCCCATGATTCAGTTACCTCCGACCGGGTCCCTCCTGTGATATATAGGGATTATGGGATTACAATTCAAGATGAGATTTGGGTGGGGACACAAAGCCAAATCATAGCACCCCAGCCTCAGCCAGCACCTTCATTGCAGCCTTGAGAGCCCCTAAAGCAGAGAAGCAGCTAACTTGTGCCTGGATTCCTGACCCATAGAAACAATAAGACAATACATCCATATTGCAGTACGCCATTTGGTGTGGTAACTTGGTATGCAGAAATAGATAACTCATACTCTTTATTAATTGGCATAATGTTTTTGGAAAGCAATTTGGCAAAACTTGATACAATCATGAAAGTTTATCTTTTGACTCAGTAATTTCACATCTGTGTATTTCCTAGGGCTGTAACCCCATAGAAATTGAATACTACATGCCCAAAGAGGTACATAAAAGCATTAGGTATAAATTACAACAAAATAACAATAATGGAAATGTTAAATAGCAGTGACTTTGGAAGTATCCACTTGTTGAACATTGTTCAGCCATTAAAAAGTATAATTATGAAGACTAAAGTAGAAGCAAGGGGAAATATTATTTATAAATATCAAGTCTTTTTTAAAAAATGAGGTACAATCTGCATGGTGATTGCAATAATGTAAACATGGTAAGACCTAGGAGGAAATTCACAAAATTTGAAGTAGTTGTGTTATAGGAGAATTTTGAGTGACTTTATTAATTCAAGTAATAAAGACTTAGCACTATATATATTTACAGTCACGCATCACTTAACGACAGGGAAATGATTCTGAGAAATGCCTTGGAAGGCAATTTCATCTTTGTGTGAACATCATAGTGTACTTACACAAACCTAGATGGCACAGCCTCCTACACACCTAGGCTAGATGGTGTTGCCTATTGATACCAGACTCCAAACCTGTAAAGCACATTGTTGTGCTGAATACTGTGGGTAGTTGTAACGCAATGGTAAGGATTTATGTATCAAAACATAGAAAGGTAAAAATACGGTAGTGTTCATCTCATGGGACACTGTCATATACGTGCTTCCTCGCTGACTGAATATCATTATGCAGCGTGTGACTGTGTGTAAGCATGAAGGCCTACTCAGAGGTACCCTGGACCTCCACCCTCTCCCTGCAACGAAGTGACAGCTTCTGGCGTCCCTGCTTCTGGCCCTGCATTCTTGGGGCATGGCCAGCCTTCTGTCTGTCGGTTACCGTGGTGGCTATGAAAATGTGCTGCTCAGACCTGCTGCGGCGCGGACTTGACTGACAGCCCCAGCTGCTGTTTCTCTCCGTCCACCCGTGCTTTGCCTCCACAGGCTGCTTTCCACCAGTGATGGAGCGTGGGGACAGTACTGCTGCAGGTAGATCGTGGGACTCCTCCAGTGGGTGACTGTGGCTCAAGAACTCCCCAGTGGCCTGGGCAAGCCTTTCTCAGAACTGCTGTGAAGTCTGAGGCCTGTCCTCCTCACTCCTCCACAGGTGTCAGACCTGTACTTTGGTCTGAAGGATCTCCCTGCCTTCTATCGCCTCCTTCTTTGTCCTTCACAGGCAGTTCCCTCAATATGGCTCTTACTCATGCAATCCTGTCTTTGTGTCTGGTTCTCAGAGGACCTCCACTAACACGTGCTGGCGGGTGCCTGTAGTCCCAGCTATTCAGGAGGCTGAGGCAGGAGAATGGCATGAACCTGGGAGGCGGAGCTTGCAGTGAGCTGAGATCTCGCCACTGCATTCCAGCCTGGGCGACAGAGCGAGACTCTGTCTCAAAAAAATTTTTTAAAAATAAGAATTTTTATTCTATAAGGAATTATTGTTACTGTTATAACAACAGGATTGGAGTGATGAGGACTGGATTGTAAGAAGTCCAGAGCCACCTGGACTCAGAGCCACCCTAGCTTTGGATTTCTTCCAGTCTCAGCCCCCTGGAGCCCTTGCTCCCCAAAGGGACTTGTTCCCCACTAGAGGTCAAGGGTAAGTCATAGCAATGGACCCAGACTCTTGTTATTACCCATGACATGGTTTGAATCTGTGCCCCCACCCAAATCTCATGTTGAATTGTAATCCCCAATGTTGGAGGTGGGGCCTGATGGGAGGTGATTGGCTCATGGGGGTGGTTTCTAATGGTTTAGCACCGTCCCCCTGGTGTTGTCTCCTAAGTTCTCATGAAATCTGGTTATTTAAAAGTATGTGGCACCTTCCCCTTCGCTCCCTCCTTCCTGCTCCAGTCATGTAGGACGTGCCTTCCGCCTTCCGCCTTCCGCCTTCCGCCATGTTTGTAAGTTTCCTGAGGCCTCCCCAGAACCCGTCATGCTTCCTGTACAGCCTGTGGAACCATGAGCCAATTAAACCTCTTTTCTTTATAAACTACCCAGTCTCAGGTAGTTCTTTATAACAATGTGAGAATGAACTAATACAACCCACCCCTACCGTATACCTCTCCTACCCTCTCCCCAGCAGGCTGTGAGGACAGGGTGCTCATGCCAAACGCTGAAGGCATTACGAAGGCTGCAAGGCCTAAGCTGGGGCCTGGGTCTGAGGAGCAAACTAAGGAGCAGAGCCCCCCTACCGTATACCTCTCCTACCCTCTCCCCAGCAGGCTGTGAGGACAGGGTGCTCATGCCAAACCCTGAAGGCATTACGAAGGCTGCAGGGCCTAAGCTGGGGCCTGGGTCTGAGGAGTAAACTAAGGAGCAGAGCCCACGTGGAGAGAGGGAGGGAGCCAGTGTCCACATGCCACACAGACAGCAGTGTCATTGCTCTGTCATCACACCCTGCGTGTTTATAGACTTCATTGTCATCAAATGAGACCTGCCAGAGTCTAACACCTTGACACTGGCTGGCTAGTTAAGCCTGGACAGCTCACAGCCTGGCTGGAATTATGCTTGCGTTTACCTAGCCCCATCAGGTAGACACTTTCAGCTGAGTGGCTCCGTTTTCCAAGACCCGAAATCAACTTCAGTGTTGAATTTTTCCCTATTTCAACCACATGTGAAAGACCAAAGTCCTAGCCCTTTTCCCTCGCAGTAGGGACACCCTCACTTTCCCAGGTCCCTGAGCTCGTCCACTTCAGAGTTAAGTACAGCAGATTGGGAAGGCCCTCCTGGTTCCACAGCTGTGAGCAGCCCTGCAGGCCTGAAGCATGCATGTCTTTGTTGATTTGCTGAGGCAGGAAGGATCTGGAATCAGTCCTGGAAGCCTGGAGTCCACTAAGGTACCCTTGCCGGGGGGCAAATCTGTGGGTGCCTCTCCAGGCAGCTTCTGGCCTCAGAGCCAGACTACCTGAGCTAAGATCCCGGCTCTGGGCACGGCTTTGGGCACGTTCCTGAGCTTCTCCATGCCCCAGCTTCCCTCATATGTAAATGGGAATAATGACAGTGCCCAGCCCCTGGGGTTGGTTTGAGTGAATATTTGTAAAGCACCTTGGACAGTGCCTGGCACAGAGTTAAAGCCTGAGGAAGTGGAGCATAGTTTCCATTCACCAGTCATTGCCCAAGGTGCAGTTGTCAAGCAGTGACTGAATTAGAGCTGGCCCAGTGTGACACTTTTGGAGATGTCTCAGGTGGCTGTGAGGTGAGTCAGGGTTGGCAGCACTGCCCCACACAACATTCTCAAACCCCCAGCATGGTTTTATTGATGTTACTGACGCCCCTGCCAGCTGGGACCTCTGTAAGGGCAGCAGTGAGCCACACCCATCTTTTCTTCCCAGTACTGGACCGTGTCGCTGTTCAGGAAGCGTTTGCTGGACACTTGGCCCGTGTGAGAGAAGGGAAGGGAGCGTGGCATGTGGGCAGGCCCCAGAGGTCCTGCCCTGTCAAGGTCAGCTCAACACACACTTCTCTGGGGGCCACACGGGAGAGGCTGCTGTGGCAAAGCCTGTAGACCCCAGTCTTGTCCCCTCAGGATTAGGCTCCTCTGAAAGGTCCCCGTCACCTGGTGACATTGCTGTGGCAGCAGCTGGAGGCTGCCCTCAGCCACCGATCCCCAGGTCCAGAGCCACGTGCCCATGTCCTACCACCTGATTGTCCTGTGCTGGTCCCCCAGCCTCGCAGTCTGGACTCCACCCCTGCAGAGGAAGCACACGCCGACATCACAGGTGCAGAGACCACTCGGAAGCTGGGCCACAGCTGCCCATCCTGGCCCGTCGGTGCCTCCCTCTGCTAAGCCTGGAGGCCCTTCGCTTCCTCTACCTCCTAACAACTCCTGTTGGAGCCATTTTGAATGCAGCCCTAAGGCTCTCCCTGTCAGCCAAATGGGTGTCAGAAGCCATCTGTGCCTGAGCTGGTGGCAGCTGCTGGGAAAATGCTTGCATCCATATGAATCGATTTTGTTTTGCCTCCTAAGATCTTCAGTTGAGCAAGGGGAGATTTGCTGAATTATTCAGAGGTTTCATTAACCTGGGGAAGGCTGAACTGACGGCCCGGAGAAGGGCAGGAGGAATAAAGCCTGGACACAGCTAGAGAGGTCCAGCCGGCGTGAAGGCCTGTGGCCCGAGGAGGGAGCCGTGAGGTGTAGCCCAGGCCATGTCCCCAGGCGAGCAGCAGCTCCCACCAACCCCTGACGAGGTCGGCGCTAGGGTGGCCCTCAGCAGAGGTGGCAAAGTTGGCTTTTGGTGCCTCACTGAGGTGAAGCTTCCCTTTGGCCTGTTCTGCCCAGCTCCATGCTGGAACTTTCAGGGAACAACACCCCAGCTGCCGCCCAGTGCCTCAGGCTGTTTCCTTGCCTTCTCATTCAGCCACCAGGAATCCTTTAGAGAAAAGCAGGTAGGCAGGCGTGGTGGCTCGCACCTGTAATCCCAGTATTTTGGGAGGCCAAGGCAGGTGCATCACTTGAGGTCAAGAGTTTGAGACCAGCCTGGCCAACATGGTGAAACCCCGTTTCTACTAAACATACAAAAATGAGCCGGGTGTGATGGTGGCACCTGTAATCCCAGCTACTCAGAAGGCTGAGATGGGAGAATCGCTTGAACCAGGGAGGCAGAGGTTGCAGTGAGCTGAGATTGCGACACTGCACTCCAGTCTGGGTGACAAAGCGAGACTGTCTCAAAAAAAAAAAAAGAAAAGAAAAGAAAGAAAGTCAGGGATTTGTTCCCAGGTTCATATGGAAAGCAGTGGCTCAGAGAGGTTAGGTCCACTACACAAAGCTGCAGGTGGTGGGGCCGGCATGGGGACCTGTGGCATCTGCCCCTGAAGCCTGTGCTATTTACCTGTCATGGTTGTGTCTGCAGCGAGGAGGCAGGGGGCCACAGGTCAAGGCCGTGGCCACAGCAGGGAGACAGGAGCCACAGCAGCACCCTTTTGTGGAGCAGCAAAGCCCCCTGGAGACCCTGGGGCACCCCACCCTTTAGTAGGGTGCTTTTGGGGAGTGGGTTTGACGCAGTAGCACACAGGGCACCCAGGAGCCCTGAATGGGCATCTCAGTCATGTGGTCACTGCTCTGTCCTCATATGACAGAGCTGGCCAGAGGCCTCACTGCTAAAGATCGGTCTCTCCTAAACCTTCCTCCGAGGAGAGGAAAATGCAGAGTGAAGTTGGGTCAGCTTTTGGAGAAGGAGCGTCTGTGCCAGCTGGCCCTTGTGAAATGCAATCTCAGACTGGCCTGGGAGCCACTCAGTCAGACCGTCCACAGGCAAGACCCAGAGGCTGCTGTCTGCACAAGCTTCTCTCTGAGCTGGCCCGTGTGTGCCCTAGAGGTCAAGATTCACTACTTCTAGGGAAGCCAACACTGAGGCTAACGTTCTCTATGTACCCGCGGGCAGAGCCTCTCAAGCCCGTGCAGCCCCTTCCGAGAGAAAAGTCCTCAGCCACACCTGAAGCAAAGGGCTCCTGCGGGTGCCACATGACCCGCCCACATGACCGCTGCCCACCAGTTGGAGTCACAGAAGACACACAGACACATCACACATATCACACGCAAACATACCACATACCACATACACATCACACATATCACACGCAAACATACCACATACCACATACACATCACACATATCACACGCAAACATACCACATACCACATACACATCACACATATCACACGCAAACATACCACATACCACATACACATCACACATATCACACACAAACATACCACATACCACATACACATCACACATGCCACACACATCACATGCCACAAAAAATACAACACACAAACATACCACATACACCACACATCACATACACATCACACATACCACACACACCACACACACACACCACACACACAAACACATACCATATACACCACATAGCACACACATCACACATACCACACATACCACACATACCACACACACCACACATACCACACACACCACACACACAAACACATACCACATACACCACATAGCACACACATCACACATACCACACACACCACACACACACACCACACACACAAACACATACCACATACACCACATACCACACACATCACACATACCACACACATCACACATACCACACACAAACACATCACATACACATCACACATACCACACACACCACACACACCACACACACACACCACACTCACAAACACATACCACATACACCACATACCACACACATCACACATACCACACACATCACACATACCGCACACAAACACATCACATACACTTCACACATACCACACACACCACACATACCACACACACACACCACACTCACAAACACATACCACATACACCACATACCACACACATCACACATACCACACACATCACACATACCACACACACCACACACACACAAACACATACCACATACACCACATACCACACACATCACACATACCACACACATCACACATACCACACGCAAACACATACTGCGTACAACACATACCACACACATCACACATACCACACGCAAACACATACTGCGTACACCACATACCACATACACATCACACATGCCACACACATCACACATACCACAAACATCACACATACCACGACACACAAATACACGACACACAACATACCACACACAGCACACAAACCAGCACACAAACACGTACTGCATACACACACCACATAGCCACATATGCACATCATATATCACATATGCATCACACATACCACACATACCATATAACACAAACATACCATATATATGCAACATGCCATACACACATAAAACACATGCCACACATGCAACATACTGTACACACAACACAAACACCACACAACATGCCTCACACACAACACACAAACACACCACACACATCACATACCAGATACAACACACAAATACACCATACACATGCAACATACCACACACAAACATATACCACATACACCACACACCACATACACATCACACACCACGTACCACATACACATCACACATATCACACACACCACACACACGACACATGCAACATACCACACACACATACAGCACGCACATACCACATACACAAACCACATAGCACACACATCACACATACCACACATACCACACACACAACGTACACACCACACACATGCCACACACAAACACATACCACATACACCACATGCCACACACATCACACATACCACACACACGTCACACACAACACACACCGTGCACAACATACCATGCACACATAACACAAACACATACCACATACACATCACACATAGCACACATGTGCAACATACTACACCTGTGCAGTTTGCCATACACACACACCATACCTCCACACGCATACCACTCACCTCACACCTCACCTCACACACACACACACACACACACCCCCCAGGCAGCATTTAGAAGTCCAGTCTACGTAAGTTAAGGGTGATGTTAACTCGCGCCCCCACCAGATTCTCGGCATATCTGAAGCAGAGGTCAGGGAGAGCGGGTCAGCTCTTAGCAAGGCCTTAGGGCCCCTCAGAGACAGCAGGGCTGGAGTTTAGTGCAGGAGTGGGGTCTGCCCTGGACCCTGTGCGTGCAGCAGTGCTGTTGGCCGGGCACTGTCCCCGTCCTCCTCCTGTCCCCTTTGAAGGCAGGTGTGGCCACATGGCTGCTCTGGCCAGTGGATTTGGTATGCTCAGGGCCACTTCCCCGCAAAAGCATTTGAGAGCCAAGGTGGCCTTCTCTGTCTTACGTGCCCCTGATGGGGCCCCAGACCTTGGGCCCCCGGTGAGGATGGCGGGGAGCAGAACCCACTGCACTATGGGCCTGTGGCAGGGCAATAAATAAGCCTCTGTACTTTGAAGGCCCAGATTTGGGGGTTGTTACCACAGCATGACCTACCCCAGCCTGCTCCTATACCACACTTAGGAGCCAAACCACCAAGGGCTCACTCACTCTGTTTGGACAGTTCATGTCATTTGGGCACTAAGCTAGAAGGACATGTGGAGTGGCTCATTAAGCAGAGGTGAGAATTCTGCTCCTAGGAGGCAGTGCTGCAAATCTGTAATGCTGTAATGCTCCACATACCACATACACATCACATCACACATCACAGCTCAGTGGCAGTTGATACAGCAAAGCCCTTCTGAAAAACAAACATCAGACAATGATTGTGCAACACAGAGCTGCTAAAAATGCTTCATTTATGAGTAGGAAAGAGTCTCTTTGTGTCCTTCATTTTTTTCCATTGAAAGAGCATAAGCTCAACGAAGGTGACAGCCCCGGAATGTGGACAAATGAGACTGGGAAAACGCCATGTCTTCATTCTCTATCCCTCCCCCCACCTTTCACACCCAGCCCTTTGAAAAGCAGAAAGCAATGCACAGATGTAAGGAGCTGTTTTCATTCTTGTGGTTACAAGCCCTCCCCTCTGTTCCCATGGCAGCCTGGCACACTCTGCCATGCACTTTTCACACTGCATTTTGTCTGGTTCCTTGTCTGTCTCTCCCAACTGGGCTGTGAATGTTTTGCAGGCAGGGCCTGGCCTTCCTTCTTGCATCCTGGGCACCTGGTCCACCGGAGTGCTCAGTGATTGATGAGTGGGTGGGGGGTATGGGAGATGGAACAAGGGCAGAGAGGTGGGGAGGAAGCACCATGCGGGGAGGCCTGCGGGCTGAGAATCCAACATGCGGGGAGGCCTGCAGGCTGAGAATCCAATCCAAAAGCATTTCCTGAGCACCCGCTGTGTACAAGTCACAGCACAGGGCTCTAGCTCTGGGTAAGAGTCCAGATTTGTAAGACATATGTATCAGTTGATAAACCACTCTCATGTATGTTATTTTTGTGAACTTCACAGCACCCTGGGGTAGTAAGTTATACACAGTTGATCCTCTTTTGAGAGTGGATTTACAGAGTTGATGTGGTGTGTAACAAAAATGGCGGTGGCCTTGACCATGCATGTTGTTTTGAGTCCTGGCATTGACCCCATCCAGCTGTGTGGCCTTGGGAAGCCTCAGCAGCTTAAGAAGGGGACTGGCTCTCCAGGGGCCCACTGCAAGCATGGCCCGGCCTGGCCTAGAACCTAGGACTGTTTGATTTACCCAACGAAAGGTGTGCAGCTGCCCTGAGTCTGTGGGCAAGCTCAGACCTCAGGGGCGAGCCAGACCAGGGAGAGGGGCCAGGGGCTGTGACCACCTCCTCTCTGTGTCTGCAGACCATCCTACAGGGCCTGGCCCACGGGGCATGCAGTGAATAAATGCATGAGTGAGGTATAGGCAGCCTGAATGGAGACGGTGTTCAGGAATCCCAGCTGTTCAAAAGCATGAAGGCAGAGTTCAGTCCTCAGGGATTAAACCAGAATCAAGGGAAGAGGGTAGCTGGGTGGCAGCTGTTGGGGTCATTATTGAGGGTGCTGTAAGACTGGACGTGGGGAGAAGGTCTATTGCTGGTATTATCATTTGCCACTGACCTCATGGTGACCACAGTGTGGGGGCAGTGCTTCACGCAGACCTGCCACATCTCTACCACCAACCCTTCATTTATTAGCACACGTTTGTTGAACATCTACTATGTGCCAGGCTCTGTTCTAGGCCCTGGAGAAATCGCCATGGATAAAAATCCCTGCTCTTCTATTCTAGTGAGAGGCGCAGCCGATAAACAAGGAATAAGTCATTATAGAGTGTCCAGGAAGATGGACCGGGCAGCAGTGGGACAAGGGATGGGAAGGGCTGGGTATGGGGGACAGATGCATTTCTCAGCAGACCGGCCGAGGACAGCCTACACTGAGAAGGTGATGATGGAGCAAAGAGGAAGTGAAGCAAATGGAAATCTGGGGAAAGAGCTTTCCAGGCAGAGGGGAGACAAGGCCAGAGGCCCTGAGGCAGGAGCGGGCCTGGCACATTTGAAGTTGGAGCAGGGAGGTGGGGGGAGAAGGGGAAATGATGTTAAGGAGGTGGGGGAAGGGGCAGATTGTATAGAGTCTTGTGAAGGATGGACAGGGGTTTCCCCCCTGCCTTTATCTGGAAGCTGTTTTTCTAGCTTCATTCAGCTGTTGAAATCCATTGTCTCTCCAGCTACCCCCGTCTCTGACAGAAGCACCCTGCCCTGGGGAAGTTCTCACATGGCCAGACACAGGCCTGGCTGACCAGCTGCAGGCGGGTGCTGACAGTTCCGGCACACCTTGGCTTCCTCAGGAGGTCCAAAGGTACAGTCCCTAGAAGTGCTGGTCACACTCAGCTTGCCTTGAATTGAACCACAACAAAACACGGAACCAAACTCCTCAACAGGACTGCAGGGTCAGGGTCTGCCTCCGCTTCCGGTCTCCACATGGGCCTGCTTTAGTGATCCAACTCTAGAAGTACAGGCTATTTGGTCAGGTGCTGTGGCTCACGCCTGTAATCCCAACACTTTGGGAGGCCAAGGCTTGTGGTCACTTGAGCCTAGGAATTTGAGACCAGCCCAGGCAACATGGTGAAACCTCGTCTCTACTAAAAATATAAAAATTACCCCGGGCATGGTGGCGGGCGCCTGTAGTCCCAGCTACTCAGGAGGCTGAGGCAGGAGAATAGCGTGAACCTAGGAGGCAGAGGTCACAGTGAACTGAGATGGAGCCACGGCACTCCAGCCTGGGCAACAGACAGAGACTCTATCTCAAAAAAATAAAATAAGTCCAGGCTATTCTTTCTTACCTCCAGACATTTGCACATGCTGTTCCCTCTGCCTAAAGCACTGCAGGCCCCCTTCCCAGAAAACTGCTTGATTCCTCACCCCTCCCCTCTGTCTGCGCTGCTGTGGCTCCCTCTGCTTCCTCTCTCTCTCTCACTCTGGATTCGTTGCTTTCTGTCTCCTTCCTCTTCACAGCAGCCTCCCTGAGGGCTTCCCCTCCACCCTCCGAAGGTTCACTGAAATGAACTGGTACTAGACAGATTAAAGGCATGCAAATGTATGAATGTGCAAGTATGCACAGGAGCCATACAAAATATGAGGCTCAGAGAAGGGCCAGATGGCTGGAGCTTAAATAACACCCTCTTCATAGGGGAGAGGGAGGTGGGGGAACATAGGCAATTTTGAAGCATAATAAATTATTTTTAGGGGAAATGAATGAGCCTAAAAAACAGACAATAGCCTGGGATGAAGTTCCTCTGAGCTCCAGGGGAGGCAATGCCAACTAGCAGGAAGGTGAGGGGCGGAACTTCACTGCCAACAAAGGTTGCCTTATGATGAAGGCAAAGTCTGCCCGGTAACCTCTTGGAGCAGCCCTCAGAAGGACAGATGAATAGTCTGCCTGGGTGTGGTAGCAACTTTTATTCTTTTCTCTTCTCCTGTGGTTAATCTTTCCGGTTATTTGATGAGATTCCTAGGAAGGGGGTCAAAGTGTTCCTTCTGGAGGGAACTTCAGAGAGATCCCCTCCCTGCACAGGTGGGGGAAGAAACAAGAGAAGGCTGCAAAGTCTTTGGTTCTGAGACAGCTTCTAAGGCCTTCCAACTTCCTTTCATTTAAAAGTGCTCAGCACCCCAAAGCACCATACTTTGAGGTATAATTTTCTGAACCCCAGCAGCTTGCACACAGGTGCCAAGATATTCCGGCTGAACAACAGGAGGTAAGGAAGCAAGTTATTGGCTCACTGGTTCTAATGACCAAACTTCAGGGTGAAGAGGAACCTAGGATGGAAGTGAAACAGCAGATGGGGGTCTTCTCCTAAGTGGCTTGAGATGATCTGTGAAAATGGTTCGCTATTCATTTGACCCAGAAAACCCTACTAAATCTTGCAAATCAAGATGTTTCCATCTTTGCGTTCACTTTAAGAACACTCGTGAGGCCGGGTGCGGTGGCTTATGCCTGTAATCCCAGCACTTTGGGAGGCCGAGGTGGGTGGATCATCTGAGGTCAGGAGTTCGATACCAGCCTGGCCAACATGGTGAAACCCCGTCTCTACTAAAAATATAAAAACTAGCCGGGTGTGGTGGTGGGCACCTGAGGCAGGAGAATTGCTTGAACCCAGGAGATGGAGGTTGCAGTGAGCCAACACGGTGCCACTGCACTCCAGCCTTGGCGACAGAGTGAGACTGTGTCTCAAAACAAAAAAAAAAAAAGGACACTTGTGAAACTGCCCAGGTCCTCAAGGGTATGCATATACAAAACGCCAAGAAGTATCTGAACGATGTTACTTTACAGAGACAGTGTGTACCTGTATTCGTTCATTCTCACACTGCCATAAAAACTGCCCCAGACTCGGTGATTTATAAAGGAAAGAGGTTTAATTGATTCACACAGTTCAGCACGGCTGGGGAGGCCTCAGGAAACACGTTCATGGCAGAAGGTGAAGGGGAAGCAAGGACTTATTCACAAGATGGCAGGAAGGAGAAGTGCCAAGCGAAGGAGGAAGAGCCCCTTATAAAACCATCAGATCTCGTGAGAATTCCCTCACGATCACAAGAACAGCATGGGGGAACCGCCCCCATGACCCAGTCACCTCCCACTGTTGCAGGACTTTTCCTTAGTTCAGTTCAAGACAGGGCTCTTTGTCCCACAGCTACAAAACTTCAGGCTCGCAGACAGTTGGAATGGTGAGGAAGACAGGGTTAGTGCTTCCCACCAGCAGCTAGAATCCCAGGTTCCACACAGTAAGAGGAGGGGCCAGGCTCCTCCCCACTGCACACGGAATGAACCTCCCAAGGCTCCACCCCAGGGTGCAAGCCAGTTGGAGTTTTCCCAGGGACCCCCTCCCACCTGGCGTCTCACCACGAGGTCACTGGCCCAACACGCGGGGATTACAATTCAGATTGCAATTCAAGATGAGATTTGGATGGTGACACGGTGCCAGACCATATCAGTGCCATTCTGACGTTACAATGGGGGAGTTGGTAGTGCCGAGGCCAAGAAGTGAGGCTGGACACAAAGTCAGTGGTCCAAAAAGAGTGCTGAGTTTTTGCTGCACTCGCTTAAAAATGCAGAGAGCAATGCTGAACTTAAGGGTTTAGATGTAGATTCTTTGGTCATTGGGCACATCCAGGTGAATAAAGCACCTAAAATGCCCCTCCAGATTTACAAAGCTCATGGTTGATTAACCCACACATGAGCTCTCCCTGCCACATTGAGATCATCCTTACTGGAATGGAACAAATTGTTCCTAAACCAGAAGAGGAGGTTGCCCGGAAGAAAAAGTTATCGCAGAAGACACTGAAGAAAGAAAAACGTATGGCTCTGGAATAAATTCAGCATAAAATAAATGCAATTGAAAGGAAAAAAGAAAGAAGAAACAGGAGTGTGAACAAGAGGTGGGTGTACGTGGGGCACGGATCGTGGGAGGGGACAAGCAGGAAGCTGGGTGCCATGGGAATCTGCAGGCCAGTGAGGCCACCTCAGCCAAGGTGAGGCCAGTATCATTGTTTCTTTTGGTTTACTCTTGTTGGGAGCCTGAGAGTTCCCGTGGCGTTGTCCTTGGCTTTCTGGGACATTTAAAGCAATGGTCAACTCGAGCTTGTCCACATGGAGAGAATGCTCCATCTCCATACGCCAGGCAGGTACTATGTTAGGCCTTCTCATATCTATTCTCCTTTCATCCTCACAACACTGCAATGGGGAGATTCTCTGCTTTGCAGATGAGAAGAAATGAGACTTACGGAAAGGGTAAGTGTTAAGAACTTACCCACAGTGGCACCCACCATCAGGCCATGTTCCAAAGGGCAGCATCAACTGCAAAGACCATGATCTTTTCTCTTTCCTTCTGCCTCCTAGATTCAATGACAAGACTTGGCCTATGGTAAAATGGAAACATGATTTTGTAGGTCTCCTGGTTCCTAAGCAAGTGCTCACTTCACTGAAGGCAGTTTTTCCTGCAGACTTCTGTCCTAGGAGATCCACGTGGCTTTGTTTTTCTCTGCAGCTATCTCGGCCTCTCTCATGAATAGGTAACCTTGCTTTTTCTGACTGTTTTGAGATCTTTACATGCTTGCATTTGCAATTCCCTCAGGCCAGGCCTGTGCTGGATACAGGGAGCCCAGGGAGGACACTGTCTCTGCAAGGCTCACAGCCTTCCCTTCTCTGACTCGCCACAGGCCTGACTGATCCCAGGGACAGGAGAGCCAAGGACAGAGGTGGAGGCAGGAGGGCAGGAGTGTGTGATGACCTCGTAGTTCTGAAACAGCAGGTGATTCCTCCCCCATCCCTTCAACCTCCTTTTCCCTTTATTCCTTTTTTCCCCCCTATTTAAGCTGCTGTGTCTTTTGCCCCAGGGAAGAGGTATGAGAGCAGAGAGCAGAAAAAAAGCAGTTGCTTCCTGACTTTTGTTTTCTAAGCCTTCCTAGAGCCATAGGGGAACAGAAAGTTACTTGGGCTTGGACAAAAGATCTAGAAGAAAACAACAGGAGCATAAGAGAGGAAGTTGAGCCCGCCCAGACTAAGGTTCCTCGGGCTGAATGAAGGGAAAACGGTGAAAAGTGGGTTCTAGGTACTGCCTCCTAACTGAGGCCCTGGGAAGTAGCAAGACTGTGGGTGAGTTGAGGGGATTGAGAGCAGAGGAGCTTGGCCTTCATTTCCCTAGGGGGTCGGGGGAGCCAGGTTGGGGGTGGGGTGGGGAGAGCTGAATAGAGCTCTCCTTACCTGTTCTTTCAGAAAGTCCAGTGTCCCAGTGAAGTGACAAGGCCATAGAGGGGTTCCTGTCAATCCCAATGTAACTGCCCAAGGGATTCTCCTTGCTGGCTGCCTAGACAGAGCCGATTTATCAAGACGGGGGAAATGCAATGGAGAAAGAGTAATTCATGCAGAGCCAGCTGGGCAGGAGACCGGGAGTTTTATTATTACTCAAATCAGTCTCTATTATTACCAAAATCAGAGTTTTTAAAGATAATTTGGCGGATAGGGAGGCTTGGGAAGTGGAGAGTGCTGACTGGTCAGGTTGGAGATGGAATCAGAGAGGATCGAAGTGAGTTTTTCTTGCTGTCTTCTGTTCCTGGATGGGATGGCAGAACTGGTTGAGTCAGGTTACTGGTCTAGTTTCTCAGCTGATCCACTGAATGCAGGGTCTGCAAAATATCCCAAGCACTGGTCTTAGGTTTTACACTAGTGATGTTATCCCCGGGAGCAATTTGGGGAGGTTCAGACTCTTGGAGCCGGAGGCTGCATGACCCCCAAAATGTAATTTCTCATCTTGGAGCTAATTTGTTAGTCCTGCAAAGCCACGCTGGTTCCCAGGCAAGAAGCGGGTCTTTTCGGGAAAGGGTTATTATCAATTTTGTTTCACAGTCAAACCATGAACTGAATTCCCTCCCAAAGTTAGTTCAGCCTGTGCCCGGGAATGAACAAGGACAGCT
The DNA here is from genome assembly GCF_049350105.2 of Macaca mulatta. Classification (NCBI taxonomy): domain Eukaryota; kingdom Metazoa; phylum Chordata; class Mammalia; order Primates; family Cercopithecidae; genus Macaca; species Macaca mulatta. The sequence continues at coordinate 17,794,275 of NC_133417.1, read as the reverse complement.
TAAACGTTAGAAGCAAGGTGGAGTCAGTTAGGTCTGATTTCTTTCACTGTCATCATTTCCTCAGTCATAATATTGCAAAGACGGTTTCAGCAATGTAACAAGTGAAGGGGTCCTACCATCAGGAATGTGGGGCCTCTCATGGGAACTCCTTGGCTACTGGCTGCTGCCCAGGAACATCTCAGCAGTGAGTGAGATGGTGCTTGTGAAGACAGATGACAAAGAGGATTGGTGGCTCCTGTCTTGGCACTACGTAAGAGTTCCTTTGTTCACCCACCTTGCTCTAGGACATAATCCCAGGGAAAGGGCAGGAGAGAACCCTGAAATGACTACAATTAAGTTACTACCACTTTTTGCTGGAATTGGAGATCAAAATAAAAATGTAAAAATTAATGCAAAATAAAGTTACTTTTCTTATTCACCTGAGTCAGACACAAGCAAAAATGCCATGGGAGCAGGGGAAAAGGGCATAAAGATTGCACTGGGTGGGTGGGGAGTGTGATTGCAGAAGGCTTCCTGGAGGAGGTGAGGCTGAATTGAACATATTTAAGGTTGTTGATATGTATGCCAATTTAAATTTCCAATAGTGTCAGAGCTCCTGCTCTAACCAAAACAGCCCTCTATCCCAGGGATGTCATCCCTTGCATGCTCAAAGCCCTGTGGGAACTTCTCAGGGGGCTGGTTCCAGAGCGTGGGTGCATACTATTGACTATCCTCAGAGTGGCCAATTCCTGTGACCCGCAGAAGCCCTCTGGGCACTGTTTCCCGCAGATGCCCTGTCTGGCCAGCAGGGGGAGCAAGCTCACCGTGGCCCAGGGCGTGGCCGGCTTAGCAGGAGCCCCCGGGGGAAGGGCCGGTGGAAGCCCAGAGAGCTAGGAACACCTCGTCGCTTTACTAGCCTGCTAGGGAGTGGCACCTTTGTCACCATTGGACTTTTAGCCCTCAGCCCTGGGCCCAGCCCTGCATTTTCCTCTAGAACAATTCTTTTGGGTACTACTCCTGACTAGTAACTGGGCAAAGAAAGTAGGAGTTGATGGCACATCATGGTTTCTAGGGACGTCTTGGGACAGCTGGGAACGGGGCTGGGCCTCTGGGGTTTCTCACCTGAACTCTCCAAGCCTGTGGCCTGTGGAGAGGCCCCATCCACTGAGTCATGTAAAATGGCAGATGGTGACAAATAATTATGGGCAAAGCTGCCCATCACACTCATTGAACAGGGGCCATGCCAAATGTCCCTTCATGCTACTACTGATAATAACCTGTAGTCCCACCGTATGATGACATGTTATTTAGCAGTTAAAAACCCTGGCGTCCAGGGATATTTAATGACATGGGATACTGCTCACATATAATGTGGATGTTTTTCTCCATTCGTTCTTGCAGAATCTTGCTCTGCCCTGCCCCGCACCCCAGGAGGTTGGCCCCATGCTCTGCATTACCCCGACTCCCTTCCCCTCTGGCTTCAAGCTGGATTCAGCCAACGGGAGACACCAGCAGAAGATGGAAGGCTGGGAGGAGAGGCTGGGATCTGTCTCCTCCACTCCCTGCCTGTCTCGGGGCCTCCAGGACTGCAGCTTCCACTGGGCAGCCTCCCCTTGGACTCTGTGACCACCATTTTTTGCCACTACCCCCTTGATCCTAAGGGTGGTAACAGCTTCCTGCTATTGCCAACTGCTGGGTGCCTCAACATCCTTTGTTGGTTTCCTTAAACTTGTCCGCATCTCTGTAAATCATCCTTTACTAAATAGCCCTTCATCTGAAGCGTCAGTATGAATGCCGTTCCTGCCAGGACTTTGACCAGTGCACATGGTAAGTGAAAAGAGAAAAATACAGAACTTTGTATTTTATAAAAGGCAGATACTTTATCTGTGTTCTTTCACTAAACCCTCACAGCAATGCAGTGGAATGCAACTGAAAGGAGTGTTGACACCAGATTCAAATTTAGAAAGCATTTGAAAGCATGGTCTAATAATGTCTCCATGGAAGAGGAAGAACGTGCTGACAAAGGAAGTGACGAAGGTACTCTAGACATTTATTCCGTTTAGAAGCTTCCATAAGTTACTACCAGATGGTATTTTTTAATGCATAATATTTTAACTCTTAAGAATGTGCTTCTGGGCTGGGTGTGGTGTCTCATGCCTGTCATCCCAGCACTTTGGGAGGCTGAAGTGGGTGGACCACGAAGTCAGGAGATTGAGACCATCCTGGCCAACATGGTGAAACCCCATCTCTACTAAAAATACAAAAATTAGCTGGGCATGGTGGCGCATGGCTGTAATCCCAGCTACTCGGGAGGCTGAGGCAGGAGAATCGCTTGAACCTGGGAGGCGGAGGTTGCTGTGAGCCAAGATTGTGCTATTGCACTCCAGACTCCGTCTCAAAAAAAAAAAGAATGTGCTTCTGATAAAGGAGAAGGGAAGGAAAGGAGGAGGAGGAAGGTGGCTTGATAAAGTAGGACACATTTTCATCATTGTGCAAACATAAGAAAATAAAGTAGGCCACATGAGCTCAGATGACCTGGTTTTTCCCTAAGCCAAAAACCCAGCTTAGAATGGGAAGAGCTGACTTAATTTCTCAGAATCTCAACTCTACCACTATGTGACCTCAGTGTTTTAAATCTGTAAAATGGTTATATTAATCGATGCCTTATGGGTCATTGTGATGACTGATAGAGTCAACATATGGAAAGCATCTGGTTCCATGCCCAGGTCCTGTGGGAACTCAGTAAAATTTGAATTCCCCTTCCTATCCCTTCAGCCACATCTGGAAAGGAAAGTTGCGGCTCTGGCTAAAACTGAAATAGGAGTGTGAGACAAAAGCCTCATTTGGTGACCTAGTGCCTGACACGTATTAGGGGCCCTTTTTAAGCAGCTGACAAATCAATGAATGAACAAATGAATGTTCTGCCCAGATCTCCCCTCCCCTGGCCAGGTCCCAGGCTGACTTTTCAAAGCCTTCTTGCACCAAAGCATCTTTATTCTCTATTCCATTGCTGTGTATGAGGTTTCCACGAACCTAGTGGCTTATTCCAGCACACCTTTATTATCTTACAGTTCCTGGGCACAGCCTCGCTGGGTCCTCTGCTCAGGGACTCATAAGGCAGCAATCAAAGGATCAGCTAGGCTGCATTCTCATCTGGAGGCTGGACTGGGGCTGGTCTCAGAGCCTGGGCACACACTGTTGACTAGCCTCAAAGTCTCCCAAGTCTCACAGACTCATTCAGGTTGTTGGCAGAATTTATCACCATATGGTTGTAGGACTGAAGTCCCTATTTTCTTGCTAGCTGTCAGCAGGAGCCCCCCTCAGCTTCTAAAGGTTGTCCATAGTTCCTTGTTATGTGGCATTCTCACAACATGGCAGCTTACATCCACAAAGTCAGCACATACAAGTTTCTCTCTCCCTTCAGCCCATTCAGATCCGTGTGTGTTTGTGTGTGTGTGTGTGTGTGTGTGTGTGTGTATAAAACCCCCTTTGCCATATAATGTAACTTAATAAAAGGAGTGACAGTCCATCACATTGGCCAGGCTATATTCTGTCGATGAGAAGCAAGTCCCAGTTTCCTCCCATACTCAAGAAGAGATGGTGGGGGTTATACAGGGTGTGGCTCATTGGGGGCCATTTTAGGTTGTGTCCACTACACCTATCCCCTTAGAGTCCTGTTGGGTGATGAACAAACTTATGTATTTTCCTTCCATGTAATCTACTTGCATTTTTACCATGACATTCAGGAAATAATTCCTTAACCCCTGGTAATTGTGACAATGCCAGGAATTCTGGCTATATGTGTGTGTGTGTATGTGTGTGTGTGTATATATATACACATACACTTTGGGAGTATATATATATATATATATATATATATACTTTTTTTAATTTTTAAGGCAGAGTCTCACTCTGTCACCCAGGCTGGAGTGCAGTGGTGCGATCTCGCTCACTGCAACCTCCACCTCCCAGGTTCAAGCAATTCTCCTGCCTCAGCCTCCCAAGTAGCTGGAATTACAGTCGCTCACCACCATGCCCAGCTACTTTTTGTGTTTTTTTAGTAGAGACGGGGTTTTGCCATGTTGGCCAGGCTGGTCTTGAACTCCTGGCCTCAGGTGATCCACCCACCTCAGCCTCCCAAAGTGCTGGGATTACAGGCGTGAGCCCCAGCACCCGGCTGAATTCTGGCAATATTTGTTGCTGGCTTCCTGTGGGGAAATGGAAGAGGTGGCCTCACCACTAGGAGTCTTCATGCTTTTCAGATTCACTGCTCAGATGGCCACTCACTTGTTCATGTCTGTTCACCCATTTGTCAGCATATATTTCCTTGGCTGAGTGGCTAGCACTGTGCCATAGAGGTAATGCTGCTAGTCTCTTCCTTGGTAACCAACTTTACTTCTTTTGTGTTACTTCCTTGAAAAACCAGCTTCCTTTTTTTTCTTTTGTTGAGTAAAAAACATATTTTTTGGTTTAAGTCAAGTATGTGTTCACCTGCAAATAATACAAAACCCAAGAAACAGTGGGTTAAATAAGTAAGAGATTTATTTTAATTACCTTACCAGAGGTCCAGGGTTAGGCACTCCAGGACTGGTGAAGCTGCTCAAAAATGTCATCATCGTCCCAGCCTTCTTCTCCCAGCATCTAACATTAGCCCTCATAGTCACAAGGCTGCTGCTGCATCACCAGGCATCGCACCCATGTTTCACACAGGAAGACGTGGGAGAGGAAAGAGACTTGCCTTTCTATTTCATTTATTTATTTATTTATTTTATTTTATTTTTGAGAAGGAGTCTCGCACTGTCGCCCAGGCTGGAGTACAGTGGCGTGATCTCGGCTCACTGCAACCTCTGCGTCCCGGGTTCAAGCGATTCTCCTGCCTCAGCCTCCCGAGTAGCTGGGACTATAGGCACACACCACAATGCCCAGCTAATTGTTTGTATTTTTAGTAGAGACAGGGTTTCACCGTGTGAGCCAGGATGCTTTCGAACTCTTGACCTCGTGATTTGCCCGCCTCGGCCTCCCAAAGTGTTGGGATTACAGGTGTGAGCCACTGCGCCCGGCCTGAGACTTGCGTTTTTATTCTGGAAGGCTCACCCATCCCAAGGTCTTCCATCTACATCTCATTGGTCAGAACTTGATCACATGGTCATCAGTAACTCCAAGAGCACTGGGAAAGCAAATTTGTTTAGCTGGGCACATTATCAGCCTGAACAAAATCAAGGTTCTGGTGGCAGGAAGACAAGGAAATGGATTTGGGTTAGGTCACCACTGGGACCACTGTGGAGAATTAGGCCAAATCTCCGTGGTTCCTCAAAGCCGAAGGTTCTGCAGTGACAGCAGTGGATTCTTTCTGGGTCCTTGTCAGCAGGCGAAGCTGACACAGAAACATTCTTGGTTTCTTTGCCAGAAAGGTGTTAACTGAGCTTCCAGCAGCTGCTGTAAAATGGAAATAATGGCTCTTCTGCCCCGAGGGCCCTGCTGTCCAGAGCTCTCTGGAAGGTGGCAAGAAGCCTCCACCGCAAGCCTGATAGGATGAGATGCTAATGTGCAAACTATGCTTCCGGGTAGAGATCAGACAAACAAACAAAAATGCACAGAGAGAACAGTGCGCAGGTCCTGGACCTGTCAGGCTTCACATCTGTGCCACTCACCCCTCCCCTCTTCCGCTCCGTGTTGCATGGAGCCGCCCCTGATGACTCCATTTTGGTTGGAGATGGGGCTTGGCCAACAGGGAGCACTAGCAAGAGACAGGGAGGTGGGAGGATGGGACACGCCAAGGTTTTCCCTCTCTTTCTACCTCGGGTAGTGTCCCTGCTGCAGCTGTGGTTCCGCCGTGGCTCTAGCACCTCTCCCAAAAGGCCTGCTGTGCTTTCTGCTTTGCCCCTGTGCTACAGCCCCCTGCTCTCCATCGACAGCACTTTCCTGGCCTTGCCCCCAGCTCAGGGTTGTCACATCTGATACTAATCTCAGGGTTGTGTGTTTGGCTGCTCAGTCTCCCACCCACTGTGTAACCAGTACTCTGCCTCAAAGTCCTTCTGTTTTCACGACTCCAGTGGTCTTTGTCTCCTGGTTAGATCCTGACTCATACAAACCATACAAGAAACACCCAAACACCCATCTCTTAGCTTTAACAATGATTACCATTCTGCCACATTTGTTTCATCTATTTTTATTTTTGTGGAAAAAAAAATCTCAGGCATCATAATGTTGCTAAATGATTTCAGCATGTATCTCTGAAAAATAAGGACATTTTCTTACATAACAGGCATATTTAGTTGTTCACACCCGTGTTCACAAATTAACACACCTAACAACATGAGCAAAACTTCCTTATGGCCATCGAATACGCAATCCATATTCAAATTCCCCCAATTGTTCCAGAGATGTCTATTTTACAGTTGGTTTGTTCAAATCAAGATTTAAACAAGGTTCACACATTGCATTTGGTAGATATGTTTCCTGAGCGTCTTTTAATCTTAAGCAGTCCTCCCCACTAGACAATCACACGCAGACACACACACACACACACACATACACAGAGTCGCACTGGCACACCCTGCTCATGCCCACTTCTCACAGCACCCTTTGTAAAAACTATCCTGTCAATTTTGGTCCACAGCCCTTCACCCTGTCCTCTCTTCTCTGTACCCCTAGAGACTCCAAGTCACTGAGCCCCAGCTTGGTACTGACTCTTTTATTTTTTCCTACATTTCTTTGTTTTGTTTGCCTCATAGTAGGTAAAGTCACACAGAGGCAAGAACTAAGTCTCATAATGACCTTAACAGCAAAGAAAACTTAAAGGTTACCTATTCTGAGACTTGATTTTTCTTTTTATTGTTTTACAATTTGCATAAATAACACATCACTACTCATGGATAAAAAAACTGAGGCCCAGGGAAGCTAAGTAATCTGTCTAAGAATGCATAGCAAGTTGGCATCAGAACAGGCATCCACTTTGGGTGGATTTTCCACTGTACTATGCACGTCTCTTTCCATTTTTCTGTGGCACCCACCACTGTGTTATGAAATGCAGACAAGGGTCCTCACTAAGTGCCTGTTGCCTGACAGATTATGGCTCTGAGGTCAGTGCAGTTGTGGCCATTTAGAGATGGTTACTGAAAGTTAATAATTGGTGATTCCTGCCTAAAAATCCCACCACATACTACAATCCCTTTGAATTTTCAAGAAATATTTGATCCATTAAGGATATCAGAAGCCTTTGGTGAGCCAGATATGGTGGCTCATTCCTGTAATCCCAACACTTTGGGAGGCCAAGATGGAAGGAGCCCAGGAGTCCAAGACCAGCCTGGGAAACATAGTGAGACCCTATATCTACAAAAAATAAAATGAAATAAAAATATCAGGCCAGGCACAGTGGCTCATGCCTGTAATCCCAGCACTTTGGGAGGCCGAGACAGACGGATCACAAAGTCAGGAGATCGAGACCATCCTAGCTAACACGGTGAAACCCCATCTCTACTAAAATACAAAAAACTTAGCCGGGCGTGGTGGCGGGCGCCTGTAGTCCCAGCTACTCAGGAAGCTGAGGCAGGAGAATGGCGTGAACCCAGGAGGCAGAGCTGGCAGTGAGCTGAGATCACACCACTGCACTCCAGCCTAGATGACTGAGCGAGACTCCCTCTCAAAAAAAAAAAAAAAAAATTAAAAAGGAGTATTTGGTGATGGTTGATAGAGTGATAGAGTCATCCAGCTAATCTTGGGGAAAGCAGACCCAAAAGAAAGATGTCAAAATGCACGCACTTGTAAACCCATAGAGATGGAGAGCACATTGGTGGTCGCCAGGGGCTGAGGAAAGGGGAAACGGGGAGTAACTGATTAATCGGTGCAGAGTTTTCTTTGCGGGTGATTAAAATGTTTTGGAACTAGATAGAAGTGGTGATTGCGAAACATTGTGAAGACGCTAAATGCCACTGGATTTTCACTTTAAGATGATTAATTTTATGTGATGTGGATTTCACCCCAATAAAAATAAATACATTACACTTAACTGGTTAGAATGTCCCAACTCAACTCTGTTAGACCCAACCACACCGCAGCCTTGCCATCTCCTCAGACTGTGTAAGCAGAAGATGAGATTCCAGGGGGAAATTCCCTGGAGTTTATAGGAGCAGTGTATTGGGCAGTATTTTGGCTCTCCCCTCCTCAGTCAAGGGAGGCACTGCAAGAGAATTGCGCTTCCAGATCGTGGATGCCTGTAAGAAGCACATTCAGGCATCCACAGGGCAGGATGGAGGAGTCTGCAGTGGAGCAGCTCACATGCCCAAGCCCTACTCACGAGTTTTGTGGGGCAGCAGGTTTCCTGGCGTGTCTACCAGCACTGCCCCCAAGAGCCCACCGCAGACAGAGGGACTCCAGCTGTCAGAGGGAGAGGCTGAGGGAGGGACCCAAAGTAATTCCCCTTGGGAAATGGCACTTGGACACCTGCCATCTTGAGAACAGCAGTAGAGAACCCACAAAACCCGCAAAGAAGAGGCTACAATCAAATGCCCCATGAAGCAAAAAGATTATCTTACCCATCTCACTCCCTCCTCTTCCCCAAGTCCCCAAGAAGGGGAAGAGACAGGGACCAAAAGAGGGAGGAGAGGGATGAAGACCGACCATCCCACCCTCACGACGGGTGCCTGACTTGAGGCAGGCTGGTCTGGAGGAAGCGCAGGCAGTGGATATGACATCAGATTCAAGATTTGAGGCTTTGAAAAGGAAGTGGACTGGATCGTAGAGGTTTTTTAATACCTAAAAACAACCAAAAAGCTATGGAATTATGAAAAGAAGATTTGGTATAAATCTCTAAAAAGATCTGGAGAAAAAATAGAATCGTTTCATGTTTGTGCCCCATGGAGTTCAAAGAGTTAAGTAAGTTGTTTAATCTCTATTTTGTCATCTGTAAAATGAGGATAATAATGCCTTCTTGCTGGGTATTGGGAATTTCAGTGCAGTGATATTCACAAAGCCCCTGGCACATAGGCAGTCAATAAAACGAAAAATAGAGCTTCCGCCTTCAGAAAGCGGAAAATGCTTCCGGGCAGAAACACACAAGTCCTGGGGGGTGACACTCCCAAACAAAGGCTCAGTTTTTCACATCATCTGGGGCTTGAAATACTGATAGCCTTCTCCCCTCTGAGGCTGTCTTCGTTCCCTAACTAACAGCCACCTTTATCATTGCTCAAGAAGACCAAGTATGACTCAAGCCGCGCTGAACACAGCAAGACCTGGGACACCCAAGGAAGCTCGACAAGGCGCTGGGGAATAGCAAACTGAGGACTCTTGGCAGTTACCTGATAACTCCATGGAACAAAGGAGTCCAGGCCTTTCCAGAAGTCAGCAGAAGAGGCTCCCTGAGATGAGGGTCCTGGGGTGGGGAAGGAGCAAGGTATGCCAGATGACCTGGAACACAAATACCCTGTTACCCTGGCACCCACTGGCAGCTGTCACTGGATACCTGATGGGAGAGTTTCTCCCAAAAGTTATGGGCTGGCATCCCCGGCAGCAGAATTTCCATGTACGTGGTCCTGAGGACGGAGACAGGTCCAGAGCCTGGGGGTTGAGAACAAGAAGAAGGTGGAGCAGCCGTGCTGCAGGGCGGCAAAGAGACCTGGATTTGTCTGAGGCGTTGCCATTGAGGCACCCCTTGATGCCACTTCCTAGATATGTGATGTGGCTCGGGGCTGGTCTTTGGGCCTGTTTCTTTATCTGTAAAATGGAGATAGCACCTCAGTTTGATAGGTAGATTGTTGCTCTCAATTCTTTACTCTCTCCTACCACTTGGTTCTATGGTGCCCCACAGCAGCAGAGTATATTTCACCCCCTGGACACTGGGGCTTGGTGATTGTGATGGGTTGACTTGTGTCCTCTCTAATTCATATGTTGAAGCCTGAACCCCCAGTAGCTCAAAATGGGGCTGTATTTGCAGGTAAGAACTTTAAGGATGATTAAGTAAAAATGAGGCCATTTGGCTGGACCCTAATCCAATGTGACTGGTGTCCTTATAAGAGGAAATTTGGGTACACGGAGACACCAGGGATGCATGGGCTCAGAGAAAAGGCCACATGAAGACACGGCAAGAAGGCGGCATCCACAAGCCAAGAAGAAGGGCCTCAGGAGAAACCAACCCTGCCAACACCTTGACCTTCCACTTCCAACCTCCACAACTGTGAGAAAGAAATGTCTATTGCTTAAGCCACCCAGTACGTGGTATTTGTTAGGACAGCCTGACACTGAAAGTTGGTCTGCTTTTTATTACCAGCATGCATGCACCAGCAATTCTAAACAATGCCTGTGACAAAATGTTCCTTCCTGCAGCCTAGACTGCTCCTACCACTCCCACCCTTAGAACCTCACTGATTGGCATGACTCTTGTTAAGACTGTAATAAAAAGATTATTATTGGTATCAGCAAGAAAGCAAGGGTTAGCTTATTGAGCAGAGGGTAAATCTCATAAGGATATGTACAGCAAGTCAGCATTTACATAGTCTAAGAACACACAAAACACTGCTATATATTATTTAGGTACGTATACACATAAAGCATGAAGACTTGCCTAGAAATATTAGACACCAAACTTATGATAATGGTTTTCCTTTTCTTGAGACCGAGTTTCACTCTTGTTGCCAGGCTGGAGTGCGATGGCACGATCTCGGCTCACCGCAACCTCCGGCTCCTGGGTTCAAGTGATTCTCCTGCCTCAGCATCCTGAGTAGCTGGGATTACAGGCATGCACCACCATGCCCGACTAATTTCATATTTTTAGTAGAGACAGGGTTTCTCCATGTTGGTCAGGCTGGCCTTGAACTCCCGACCTCAGGTGATCTGCCTGCCTCAGCCTCTCAAAGTGCTGGGATTATAGGTGTGAGCCACTGCGCCCAGCCTGATAATGGTTTTCATTGGTGGGGAGAGCTGGAGGGTAAAAAGAGGTCCATAGATAATAAAGGTGATTTGTCATTTATTAGGCCATTGTGTTGTTCATTGTATTCATTGTATCATAAATATTCATTACATTATTCCCCATGAGTTTTTATATTATTTAAATATTTCATTTAAATATTTAAATGATGGCTCAAACTTTGGAAGCCCAAGGCAGGAGGATCACTCAAGGCCGGGAGTTCCAGACTAGCCTGGGCAGCATAGAGAGACCCCATCTCTTAAAACAAAATTAGCCAAGTGGGATGGCTGGCACTTGTAGTCCCAGCTACTTGAAAGGCAGAGGTAAGAGGATCACTTGAGCCCAGGAGCTTGAATCTGCAGTGAGCCGTGTTTGAGCCCCTGCACTCCAGCCTGGGTGACAGAGTGAGGCCATGACTCCAAAAAGTAAAACAAAACATAACTGTGCATCAGTCAAGGAGCCTGCTCTACCCTCCATACCAGGGCAGACCTACCACCAGGCTCCATCTCCATTTTCTATGGACTGTCTTCCCTCCTGGCCTAGAGCCATGACCTGGCCTGCTTCAGGGAACAAGAGGTAGTTCAGGATGACTGAGCCCAGAAGTGGTAGGGGACAAGACCAGGGATGTGGCTGAACAGGTGAGTGGTGGCCAAGGCACAGACGGTCTTGTGTGCCATGTTGGAGAACTTGGGCTGTGTATGAAGAGTCATTGGGACAGATCAGTGTCTTGGTGACAGGGAGACAGGGTGGCACTGGAGGCGTACAAGAGACAGTGAGGTGGGGTCTGCAACAAAGGGAGGGATGTGCAAAGGGAGTTGGTCAAGAGAAATGGGGACAGATCTAGCCCCATGGCTGGTCTGCTGTAGGATGGCAGCCAGTTCCAGCTGGAGGTGGAGTTTTCCTGGGTAAAAATGGAAGCAGCCAGCAATTGCTATTTATAAAAATAACTACAAAGGCTTGACAGCCCAGAGAGAATGCTGAAAAAGTAAATTGAGGGCTGTTGGGAAAATGCTCAGTGTTTCTCATCTTCAAAGCATTTCCGAGACATGAGCTCATGAATCCTTTCTCCATGGCCCTGAGAAAAATACAGAAAAAGAAGGTGGCAGGGGTGGGACAAAGCATGGGTGACTTCCCCAAAGCAGCAGAATCTGGCTGCTGGAGATGTTATCATGGGATGCCCCTCAAATGACCACTCCTTCGATCTGCCCCTACTCTGTTCCTCAGACTCAGCCTGGTTAGGGGCTTGGCTATGAAACAGCAAAGGGTGAGGCAGGCGGAGTTGGCAGGCCATGACAGCAACTGTGCTGGGGGTCACTGCCAGCCCCAGGGGGCTGCTTAGATCCTAGTGATGAAGGCAAGAAAATGGCCAGGGGGCAGCCTGGGCTACTGGTCAGGGGTCACACTGACCCCACATCCCTGACTGAGGCACATGGGACTTAATGGTGAAATTGGTACAGACAACAGCTGCAATGCAAGCTTGGGCAAGGAAGAGGGTTTGAACCCAGACAAGGCAATAGGGAGGGAATGAAGGGCAGAGAGCAGACAGGAAGTGTGTGCCACCTTGTCACCTGGAATAAGAGCTACCTGCTACAAGTGCCAGGCGCTTGAGCTCCCATTGTTGTGACCCCCAAAAGCCCAAAGCATGGAGGGGCTCTTATCACTCTTTCACAGAGAAAGAAACTGGGAAGGCCAGGTGTGGTGACTCACACCTGTAATCCCAACACTTTGGGAGGCCAAGGCAGGAGGATCACTTGAGGCCAAGTGTTTAAGACCAGTCTGGGCAACAAAGTGAGACCCTACATCTACAAAAAATAAAAAATAAAAATTAGGCCCGCGTGGGGGCTCGCATATGTCATCTTAGCGCCTCTGGAGGGTTAGACCGGCGTGGGGGCATGCACATGTCGTCTTAGCGCCTCTGGAGGGTTAGACCGGCATGGGGGCTTGCACGTGTCATCTTAGCACCTCTGGAGGGTTAGACCGGCGTGGGGCCACGCACATGTCATCTTAGCACCTCTGGAGGGTTAGACCAGCGTGGGGGCTTCCACATGTCATCTTAGTGCCTCTGGAGGGGTGGACCGGCGTGGGGCTTGCACATGTCGTCTTAGCGCCTCTGGAGGGTGAGGTAGGAGAATTGCTTGCCCAAGAGGTCAAGGCTGCATTAAGCTATGATCTCACCACTGCACTCCAGCCTGAGCAGCAGAGCAAGACCCTGTCTCAAAGAGAGAGAGAAAAAGAGAGAGAGAGAGAGAGAGAGAGAGACAGAGACAGACGAACGAGTTCTTTTAAGGAGAGCATCTCGCACAGCAGGAGTAATGGGATTTGCATTCATCTCCTCACCCCTGGCATGCCCCCACTCATTCTTCAAGTTTTGACTCAAGATCCCCTCCCCTGGAAACCTTCCCAGGCTGCCCTCAGAGGGAAAGAGCAGTTTGCTTTTCTGTGCCCAGCAGCGCAGAGTTGGCCCTGTGAGAGAACCATGGTGCTGAGCTGTAAGGGCTCATTGCTTCACTCCCACTGCACAGTGCCCTGAGAAGGACCGGTGGAACCTTGGCTTCCCTTGCTGTTGCCCCAGTCCTGGCAGGAACCAGCTTCCTCTGCTTTCTTGTCGTTTCAGCTCCCCAGGACCTGGTGCACCCCATGTCTCCTGCAGGGTGACCGCTAGCTGGCAAAGCCTGTCCCTGTGTTGTAGGTCAGATTCTCCAGAGGGAGAAGCAGACGGGCCAGAAGCTGGGTCAGGTAGGCAACCCTGTGGCAGAGGGGAGGGTGGCCCAACCCACAAGTGCAGTGACCCATGGGCCCAGAACAAAGACACACTTTACCCACACCCAGGCATGTGACAGAGTGGACTGGGCATCTAAGTCCACCGGGGGAAACAGCAGGAAACAGAACAGATGGTTGGGCTTACATTCCGGTGGGGAGTTGGACAACACACGAGCAGATCCATAAAGTGATCTCTGAGAGTGATCTGTGCCGCCAAAAAAGGAAGACAGGGTCCTGCGACAGGGCTGACTGTGAAGCCTCCTTAGCCGGGCTGGACAGGGATGCTCTCCCAGGAGCCTGCACTGGAGACTAGTGTGTCCCACCAGACTTTCACGCGGCCTGCGAGTGCTCAGCAATGGTGACAACAGGGTCTCTACTCCATGAAAAACCATCCACAGACCCGAAAGCACTGCTTTCATTTCATGGTTCTGCACATTTTCTCCAGCCTCTGTGGTGAAAGATTATTTCATTGCCTTCAACAGAAGGCGTATTTGTGTGTGTACATATGCTTGAGAGAAATTTACTGAAAAGATGTGGGTACGAGACCAGCTGGCTGCACTTGCCACGCCAGGATCCTCTCTCAGCAATATGCCCAAGAGCTCGTGTTTGCAATGCTCGAGTCCCAGCCAGGGGAGACACAGGTGTAAGGGACCCACAGGGGAACATTTGTGTTGACTCGGAGCTCCGCATGCCCCTTCAAAGGAGGGGAGAACCTTGGAGGGAGGAAGGGACTGAAGACTTTCCAGGGAAATTTAAGAGTCTCAGGCAATTAGTCAGATCCAGAGTATAGATTCCATATTCAGAAGCAGAAGAGGGAAATGCAGTTTTTTGGGGATCTCTCTCTTCTAGTCTCCTTCTGAAAAGCGCTTTTCTAAGACCTCAATTCCTATACCTCCTCAATGGGTATGATTCCTACCACTTTTTCATAAGTATAGTTTCCTTCAAAGTTTAAAATTTTTGTAGATCTTCAAGTATGTAAGGCGTAGTAGTGCTAAACAGAGGTGGAAGTAGTGAAGGGAGTTTTGAACATAAAAACATAAATCGCAAGGTGATGAACATGTTTAGTTCTTCCTTCACCTCTCTCCCCCCACCGTTTTCTCTTCTTTTTTCCATCAGTTTCTCTTTATGGTTAACATGAAAGAGCTTTAAATAAAACATGCCAAGGGAGAAGATAAGCTGGGACTCCAGATTCGGGAAAGATGGAAAAAGATAAGGTGCTGTAGGCAAAAAAGTGGCCCTCTCAAAAGATGTCCCCACTTTAATGCCCAGAATCTGTGAGTATGTTAGTTTACATTGCAAAGGGGAATTAAGGTTGAAGATGGGATTAATCAGCAGACCTTCAAATAAGGAGATCACGCAGGGTCCTTGCAAGCTGGAGAGGGAGGCAGAAGAGGAGGCCAGGGAATGCTATGAGGCAGGTGCCTCCAGAAGCTGGAATACACAGGGAGACAAATTCTCACCTCAGAGCCTCGAGGAAATACTTTGATTTTAGCCCAGCGAGACCCAGGTGGGACTCCTAACCACAGAACTGTCAGATGATACATTCATCTTGTTTAAGTCACCAAGGTTATGGTAGTTTGTTATGTCTGCAGTAGAAAACTAATATGTACTGATAGAGAGGAAAGGATTGAAAACAAGACAGAGAAGGCCTAAAGCAGTGAGCTGGAGCAAAAGGCCATTCTGGAGGCAGAAAGACTCAGGACAAGTTGGATCTGATTCTTCATGGGGCACCCTGGGCCTCGGGGTGGGGTAGAGGCAAAAGACATCTCCCCTTGCTGGCCATTCTAGCATTCAGGACCAGCTACATAATTTGGGGAGCCCAGTACAAAATGAAAATGCAGGGCCCCTTGTGTAAAGTTATTAAATGGGAGGATCGCTTGAACCTGGGAGGCGGAGGTTACAGTGAGCCAAGATTGCACCACTGCACTGCAGCCTGGGCAACAGAGTATGACTCCGTCTCAAAAAAAAAAAAAAAAAAAAAGAGAGAAAGAAAAGAAAAAGAAAGTCTCAGACAATGACAGGGCTGTTGTGAGTGTGGGGCCCCATAAGCCTGCACTGGTTGCACCCCCAGGAAGCTGGCCCTGCCCATAGTTATGAGTGTACATGTGGGTTACCCAGGAGCTTTTATGTGGGCCCCTGGGTGGTGGATACAGCTTTTGTCTGATTACTAGGCCACAGCTTCCTGGAACCTTTCTCAGTTCCCCCATGGCTGACTTTGCCATGGACTTGAGTCTTTTTTTTTTTTTTTTTTTTTTTTTTCCAGACAGAGTCTTGCTCTGTCGCCCAGGCTGGAGTGCAGTGGCGCGATCTTGGCTCACTGTAACCTCCACCTCCCGGGTTCAAGCAATTCTCCTGCCTCAGCCTCACAAGTAGCTGGGATTACAGGCATGCACCACCATACTCAGCTAATTTTTTTTTTTTTTTTTTTTTTGTATTTTTATTCGAGACGGAGTTTTGCTATGTTGGCCAGCCTGGTCTCGAATTCCTGACCTCAGGTGATCCACCCACCTTAGCCTCCCAAAGTGCTGGGATTATAGGCGTGAGCCACCACACCTGGCCAACTTGAGTCTTTAAAAGGAGAATGTACCTGATACGTATTAGAAGATACCTCTTCCCGGTCCTATCTCCCGGTCCCCTCTCTGAGCTAGTTCGTTCTGCTGTCCCTAGGGGGTCTTCAGCACCAAGGGATGGGGGCACAAATAGGGGTCTGGGTGACCTGAAATTGCAGGCAGGAATCAGAGGCAGAATTTGTATCTTAAATAAGAGCAAAAGGAATAAAGCGGACAGTTCCTAAAATGCCTGTGTTTCTGGAGTTTAGAATCTCAGTTTATGTTCCTTCTGGCAAACCATATACAAAGGATTCTTGCAGAACCACTGTTCCTTACCAAGCTGTGTTAGGCTGAGATCACCATTACGCTGATGTATATTTTAAGTCATTTCCCCCACTGTGGGGCACCACACACCTCACCTCCATGAGCATCCCATCCTCACTGCCCACGGCTGACCTCTTTAAATGGGGACTGGGAGTTTGTTTTCAATCTAATGTCTCCAGCTGAGGTGGGTGAGTGCTTGGTTACAGGCAATGGAGCAGGTGAAGGGAGGCCTTTGGCATTCACTCTTTCTCAATAGAGGTAAGATTTTCTTACCATTTTCCCAACGCCTCTGGATAATTCTTTGCTACTTTCAAAGGAATGAGGCTCATATTTCAGAGGAGATCGCCATCTCACGCTTACTTCATGTGGCTGTCCTTACCATGTGACCATGTCCG
Organism: Macaca mulatta; assembly: GCF_049350105.2. Classification (NCBI taxonomy): domain Eukaryota; kingdom Metazoa; phylum Chordata; class Mammalia; order Primates; family Cercopithecidae; genus Macaca; species Macaca mulatta. The sequence goes on along the minus strand of NC_133417.1, from coordinate 17,777,368 downwards.
CATCCAGTGTGTTTTGAGCCCCCAGGTGCTGCCTGAGCCCCTGTTTGATGAAAAACAAATTGTTGAAAGCAGAGAAAGTGAAGAACAGTTGAAGAGAGGAAGAGCGGCAGAAGCAGCTGCCACTGAGTAGGGACTGGTGAGTAGCTACTTTGTAAACCCTGTAACAGGCTTTCGAGTCAGCACTGTTCCTGCTCTACCCAAACCCAATCTCCCCACCTTCGTTGCTGGGAAAGCCCCAATATTTCCTATGAAAGCAGTTTTTAAAAATTGAAGTATAATACTGTGTTTCTCGAACTTGAACGTGTGAGTGTATTGCCTGGCAATGTAGTTAAAGTGCAGCTTCTGATTCAGTAGGTGCTGGGACCTCGATTCTGCATTTATAAACAAGCTCCTGGGTGATGTTAATGCTGCTGGGCCATGGACCACACTTTGAGCCTCAAATATACATACAGAAGAGTACACAAATCATGCCTACAGCTTAATGGTCAACACACCCAAGTACCCATGACTCAGATGAAGAAATAGAGAACATTACTTGTATCCCACAAGCTGCCCTCATGCTGCCTTCCAATCAGTACCTTCATCCACCTCCCCAAAGGTGACAACACTCTTGAGTTCTATGCCACAGACTAGTGTGGCTTCTTTTTGCACTTAATCTTAGCCAAAAGGCCGAGAAGTGAGTTGTGTGGCTTCTTTCTAAACTTCACATAGTATGTGTTCTTTGGGGTAAAGTCTTGAACTTGATCAGGTGTCCAGCCTCCACAAGGCCAGGTGCTCAAGGAAAGCAACGTCCTCCCCAGGCTCAGTGTGATTGCTGTCAGCCAAGCGTGGGTGCTCCCTCGGCCTTGTCAGTGACTGGTTTAGACATGGCATGTGGTGCAATTCTGGCCAGTGAGGAAAGTCTGCTGGAGCTTTTGGGAAAGTTTTCCTTGTTGATGAAAAAGATGCACAGAACAAAACACTCTGGTTTTTGTTTGATGTTGTTGTTCCCAGAATAGTGGCAGTCCGCTTACAACCATGGAGGGAAACCAGCTGAGGTCTCCAGTCAACATCTGAGGATGGGAAGGTGTAATGGAGTGGGAATGGGCCCAGGTCAGGAAGGCACTCACCTAGGGCACAAAGTTTAAGGGGTGCCCAAAATCTCAATCTCAGTAATAAAGATTATATATATATATATATATATATATATATGAGACAGTGTCTCACTGTGTCTCCCAGGCTGGTGTACAGTGGTGCAATCGTAGCAGATTCGAACTCCAGGGCTCCAGAAATCTTCCCACCTTGGCCTTCTGAGTAGCTGGGACTACAGGCATGCACTACCACACCTGGCTAATTTTTATCTTTTTTGTAGAGACAGGGGTCTCCCTATGATGCCCAGGCCAGTGTCATACTCCTGACCTCAAGCAATCCTCCCACCAAAGTGCTGGGATTATAGGTGTGAATCACCGTGCCCAGCCTAGAATTAACAGTTTTAAAAATAAAAATAATGCAAATATCCAAAATTTTGAAAAAATACCAAAATTTTAGATAAACACAGGGTTGGTAACAGTGCTGTGCTGAGTGATGTTGAAGCCCAGAGCAAAAAAAAAAAAAAAATCAGTAATGCTGATTATCTTTACTTAAAATTGTGATATTTTATTCTCAATTTTTTGCATTAATTTTCATTTTTAAAATATTGTCATAAATACTATTTATCTTGCTGATTGAATTTTTTTGGACTCCTGAAATTTTGTGCCAGCCTTGTCCCAGCCCTGAGTTAAAAAACAAAAACTCTAGAACTGTTTTACCTCCAGATTTTCATTTTGTGGAATAACAGAAGTTCTTATTGTTTAAGTTATTTTTTGTTGGGGTTTCTGTTTCTTGCACTTCAAAGTATAATAGTCAGTGTAAGATCAATTAGCTATAAGTGACAGAAACCCAATTCAAACTGGCTTAAATGATGAGGAAAGTACTAGCTCATATTTCAGAGAATGCAGAGTAGTGTGGGCTCTGGCTTTGTCTCTCTTCTGTTCTATCGGTATTTTCTCCATAACCTTCAGGTTTGTCTGAAGGTCAGGTTTGTATAATGAAGAATTTGTCTGGTCCTGTCTCAGGTTCCTGGCACAGAGCTTCTTAAACTCTGTGGAATTTCCCAAGGGATAGGAGTGTCTTTGTTATTCATGAGCTCCATGGATTACACCTGAGTTTATGCTGAGATGGTTCAGGATTAAGACTGGTCACTAGAAAGACCAACCACGTAATTAGAGGGTTGGGGTTTTGAACCAGCGCTACCTCCAAGGAGGGAGGAAGAGCTGGAGATTGAGTTCAACCACGTGGCCAATGTTCAGTCATGCCAATGGAATGGCACTCTAATAAAAACTCTGGATGTTGAAGCTCAGTGGAGCTCCTGGTTAATGAACACACTGATGCACTGGGAGAGTGATATGGGCCAATTCCATGGGGACAGGGCCCAGAAGCTCTGCATTCTAGAAGCTCTTAGGCCTTACCCTATGCTCTTGATTGATATTCTTTATTATAAAACTATAATCATAATGTAGGCTTTCCTGAGTTCTGTGAGTCATTCTAGCAAATTATTGAACCTGAGAGGGATTGTGGGAACACTCAGATTTGTAGCCAGCTGGTCAGAAATGCTGGTGGTCTGAGACCCCACCTTGTGGCTGGCATTTGAAGTGAAACAGTCTTGTAGGGGACTGTGCCCTATAGTGTGGAGTCTCCACTAACTCTGGGTATTTGTATTTGCATCTGGGGAATCATATTACAGTACACCAGTTGGTGTCAGAACAGTTGGTATCAGAAGAGTCAGCTTCCTCCAGAGTCACAGAAGGGCTGCCAGCAGCAACATACCTACTAGTTTATTTCCAGCAAGACAGATAGAAGAGCCTTTCCCCAAAATATGGAATTGATGGCCATTCCTTCAGTCTTACTGTGCCTGCTTCTGTCATCCTAGACCTAAGACAATCACCAGGAGAATGTCACATAATGATTGGCTTAAGCCCAGATTCTTAAACCAGGCACAGGGGATTATTGTGATTGGCTAATCAATCTTCCCATCCTGCCCACAAGAATTAGAAATGGGGTCATTGACCCTTGGCCCATGGTAGCTATTTTGAGAAGTGGTAAATAATTAAACAAAGCTGAAGTTCTGTTAGAAAGGGAACAGGGGGCCAGCTGTGGTGGCTCAAGCCTGTAATCCCAACACTTCGAGAGGCCATATTGGGAGAATCATTTCAGGCTGGGAGTTGAGACCAGCCTGGGCAACATAGCAAGACCCCATTTCTACAAAAATTTTTTAAAAATAAGCCAGTACAGTGGCACACACCAGTAGTCCCAGTTACTTAGGAGGGGATAGGTGGACGTATCGCTTGAAAACAGGAGGTAAAGGCTGTAGTGAGCTATGATCATGCCACTGCACTCCAGCCTGGGCAACAGAGCAAGATCCTGTTTCAAAAAAAAAAAAAAAAGGAAAAGGAAAAGAAGAAAAGAAAGGGAAGGGAAAATAAATAGTGGAAGTTAGACCACCAATAGCACCATAAAGAAGACAGAATGGCCTTGATGTGAATCCTAACTTCGATACTTAATTGCAAGGAGACACTCTGTTTTCTCATCTGTAAAACAGAGGTAACAGTGTCTACTTGACATAAGTACTTATGAGGGTTAAATGAAAATGCATGGTGTCTGATATACAGCAGGTGCATAATTAAATGCATAGTGTCAAACATACAGTAACTGCATAACTAAATGCATAGTATTTGGCACATGGGAGGCACACAAATATAGTTCTTTCACCCAGTCTCCTTTAGACACCGAGTTCCTGGGGGGTGAGTGCAGTGCTTGCCTGGCATGGTGCTTGGCACATGGTGGGCCTTTAATCGATACTTATTAAAGGAATAGGGCAAGAGAACATTCCTCTGAATAACTGGAACCTTTTCCTTCTCCCTAATACTAAGGATTATGCAACTGTGTAGCCCATTCTTCCTTTGACACTAGGAACATTTTAGCTCATTGAATTTGAGTTTCAGCTGTAACAACTACTTGGCCTTCCTAGACTACACATCTATGCTCCTCTGCATCTAATCTTGACCCTCTACTCCTAGTTCTCTCAGGCCTAATTCTCTACTTCTTTGTTTTTATTTTCCCAGCATCATTTTGTTGTAAGTATCCCTGCTATAAGCCATCTTTGTGGAAAGAGATGGAGCAAAAACACACAAGTAGACAAACCAAATGCTTTATAAAAAAGCCACTGAAGACACATTAAGGAAGCCACTTTCCACCATTTATTAAATAAATTCTTTCCCAGGCCGGTCTGAGTTGCACCCAGACTTTACATCAGGCTTTGTCCCAAGTGGGTAGAGGTGCCAAAGGGAATACTGTGGCCTGAAAGACGTCCAAGGAAAAAGGCTTCTTTTAGAGGCAAGCCCACATTACACAGTTGGCAATGCTAAGCTGAACGTCCTCCCAGCTTCCAGGGGGAAATGAAAGACATTCCCCCCATAGCTTCGGTTTCAGGCTCTTACAGCTGGAAGGGCAGGAGAGCCAAGTTCCGCCTTTTCAATGCAGGTTGTCACTTGGGTGCCAGGATCTGCTGATCGATTAACCAAACATCCAACGTGAGAAAAAGGGCCAGCACACATCTTTTTGCTTAGCCCTTATTAAATGCTCCATTTAACCCCAAAGAACCTGACTTTCTCTTTTTTTCATCTGCCAGAGCTCAAGAACACCATTACTAAAGAATTTTTCTTGAAAAATTACAAAGGGAAGCAAAAGAAGGAAACATGATTTCTGAGCAGACCTGTCATTGGCAGTTCTGCACCTGAGGCTCCTTGTTCTTCGTGGGATCTGAGGACTGGAAGGGAACTTGGGGATTCTCAAGAGTCACCTCCTTATTGTACAGATTGAGAAGCAGATGCCCTGAGAGGTACAGTGACTCACCCAAAGTCACACAGCTGGTTAAGGGCAAGGAGAGGGCTAGACCCACATCTCCTGACTTTTAATTCACTCACTAAACCACATGCTTCTCCAGTACCATAGACTTAGCCACAAACTCTTTGAAGAGATTGAATAATTCAAACAGATGACGCCCTTGTAGAAGGACAAACTGCGGGGTGGCCTCCCTTCTGTGTAAACCAACAACCCAAATAGCATAATGAAAGAGCCCAGTTTATTTTTCTTGTCACATAAATTAAAATCATTTACAGGCAGACGTTCCCTAACTCACAAATAAGCTGTGTCCTAACAGTGTGTTTGGAATTTGCTATTTAGAACCCAGGATGTGTTTTCTTCCTGGGAAATCACATGACCGAGTGTGGTCAGAACCCCAGGCCAGGTCACACACGGCGACTGAACCAATAAGTAACCACCGTGGAGTGGAAGGAACCATTCATCATATTGTTCCCATGAAAAAACACATTCCAGGTTTCAAGTAGGAATAGTGGAAACGCAGCTACCCCACCAAGGTCCCAGTGCAAAGCTGCCCCTCCCAGGTGCCTGGTGGGGAGCTGGGAGGTTAGGCGAGGTAAGAGCTAGGAAGCCGTGCAGAATTGTGAACTGGACATGCGCTTTGGATGGAGGCAGAACAGGTTTCCAGTCCACTCCACTACTTAATAGCTGGGTAAGTTCCTTAACCTCTCTGATCCTCTGAAAAATGAGGATGGTAACAACACCTCACTGGTAAATTATAAGGACAAAAGAAGACAATGTCTATTCAGAACCTATTTCGGTGTCTCGCATGTATCAACAAGCCATCGTGGTTGCTTGGGAGGAGAAGGACGGGCTCTGGCGGTTTGGAGAGCTGGGATGCTCCATTTGAGGAGGCAGCGTCTGGGGTGAGGAAAGGCTCTTGCCATAGCCTGATGGGCAGAGGGCAGTGAGGGGACCCTGGGTTCTTACTCCGAACCGCTGCCCCTTAGGCAGTAGAAGTGGCAGCAGCTGTGGTTCCACCCCTGCTGGGAGGAGGCGGCAAGGCCCGGGTGCGGCCCACAGTGGCCACTCCAAGCAGCCCAGTGTTGAGAGGGTCGCCTTTGGCAGTGCTGGCTCATAAGCAGCTTCAGCCTTCCCCTGCCCTCTGCCATCATTCCTCCCCATCCCCCGGGGACGTCCCTGGCAGCTCCCACCGTGCTCCTCGCCCTTTCAAGTCTCATTTCAGTGACTTAAAATGTCCAAGCCAGTGTAACATCAAACTTTAAATTCTGTTAAGTTCAGTCTCCTCCCACAATCTGAGGCTTGCTCCGGGCTTAAAAGCAGCCTGAGGAGGAGCAGGGGTCTGTGTTGCTAGTCTCTTCTCTCTCCTGGCTCTACTCCCAGCCCCCATCCTCACTAGCTGGGTTTCAGACCATCTGAGGCCAGGCCCAGAGGGAGAAGGGACGGAGTTGAGCACAGCAGTGTGATCTGGCATGAGTCCTCTGGGTGTCTGATGCATGGGTGTTAGCTCTGTCCCCAGGGCCACGGCTCCAGAGCCCCTCAAAGCCCCCCACACCTGTCTTGAGGTGGGAAGGAAGTGCCAGAACCTTCCCCCAGAAATATGGTGCTCAGCTGACCCAGTTTGCCCAGGACTAAGGGGTTTCCCAGGAGGCAAGACTTCCATTGCTAAGGCCAGGACAGTCCCAGGCAGACCAGGAGGAAACAGTCACCCAACACAAGAGCGGCGGGCACATCATGACACTCAGCTCTGTCCCAAATAACCCTTTTCTCATGACTCTTCAGCCCAAGTGACCGGTGGGCTAGAGCTGGCAGGCTAGGTTTAACTCCGTCCTGGCAGGTCCTGCACAGGCAGCCTACCTCATGCTAGTAGTAGATTCTCAGAATCTTCTAAATGGTGGTCTCTGGGGCCTCTGCCTAAACTGAGACTCATCCTCGAATATGGACTAGAGGGATTTCCGGTGCCACGGTGAATCCTGAACTACAAGGTTCACTGCTTGCTTAGGGACATCTCAGCAGGGACTGAGACGCTGTACAGTATGGTGTAGGCTGTGGCCTGGGTTGAAATCTTAGTTCAGCCCCTCATTACCTTGGACTGTGTTACCTTTAGCACCCCTGTGTCTCATTTCCTCACATATGAAATTGATGGGTAATGGCCCCTACCTCATAGAGTTATCTGCAGCACTAAGAGAATTAACTCATGTCACACATTGCCTGGGACATGGTAACTGTGGAATAGATGTTAACTCCTAGCAACATTTTTATAGCAAGCCAGGATTGTATAATAAAAACTTGAATACATTTAATAAGTTTCAAATCTACTGCAGGCATATTTTCTTCAGTTATTTTCTTCATTTTAAAACAAATTGAAGAGTCATTGTTGGCCAAGGCACCAGAGAAAGGCCATACACTCATGTGCTGCTGGTGGGAGCTTAAATTTATAGTCGCTCTGGAAGGTCATTTGGCGATCGGTTTCGAAAGCCCTAAAAATGCTTTTGACCCAGCAATTCCACTTCTAGGAATTTATCCTGAGGAAATAATTGGAAAACTGGCTAAAGATGAATGCGCAAGATGGTTCCTTGCAGTGTACTTAAAACAGAAAAATATCTGAAGCTGTCTGAATGTCTTAAAAGAGCAGAAACATTTTTGTTCATGCATCCAGTGAAATACTATGCAACTATTAAAAATTATGTCACAATCTATATTTGTTGACATGGGAGGGTGTTTATGAAATATATAGTATACTTATATAGACAGTGTACATTTTAAAATCATGTATATTCCAGGATTTTTTCTGAGCATGGGATTTAGTATTAGTTTGGCTGAGATCAAAACATATATACAATACTGTATTTTGCTTTTGTTTTGCTTAATGTTATGTAAGAGTCATTTTGTGCCATATAACAAACCTTCTATAAACTTCAATAGTAATAATATCCATCAAGTTGATGTTTCCCAATTTAAATAACCAATCATTTATTGTTGGAGCAACTTATTCCAAAAATGTGTTTTGTTTTGTTTTTCTTTTTGAGACAGAGTCTCACTCCGTCACCCAGACTGGAGTGCAGTGGCGCCATCTCGGCTCACTGCAAGCTCCACCTCCCAGGTTCACGCCATTCTCCTGCCTCAGTCTCCCGAGTAGCTGGGACTACAGGTGTCCACCACCACGCCCGGCTAATTTTTTGTATTTTCAGTAGAGATGGGGTTTCACCATGTTAGCCAGGATGGTCTCGATGTCCTGACCTCGTGATCTGCCCGCCTCAGCCTCCCAAAGTGCTGGGATTACAGGCATGAGCCACCGCACCTGGCTCCAAAAGTGTTTTAAGAGGCAGGGTGCGGTGTCTCACCCATGATTCTAGCACTTTGGGAGGCCAAGGTGAGAGGATCACTTGAGGTCAGGAGTTCGAAACCAGCATGGCCAACATGGTGAAACCCTGTCTCTACTAAAAATACAAAAAAATTAGCTGGGCATGGTGGCGCCTGTAATCCCAGCTACTCGGGAGGCTGAGCCAGAAGAATCGCTTGAACCTTGAAGGTGGAGGTTGCAGTGAGCTGAGATCACGCCACTGCACTCTAGCCTGGGCAACAGAGCAAGACTCTGTCTCAAAAAAACAAAAAAAAAAAAAACAAAAAAAACTGTTTTAAGGAATATTTTGTTAACACCACCTTGGTGTCTAATACTTTTTTCATTTTCAGGAACATTTTCTTAAAATTAATATACCTAAATTAAATTATTCAGTCAAACTATAGGAATGTGCATGTATTTGAGGGGGACATAAATATTTTTAGGGCTTGCAATACATATTGACAAACTGCCTTCCAACAAGTTATACCAGTTTATCCCAAGAATTGATTTGGAAATTGGATGCTTGTCCACTTTTCTCTGCAAAGAAAGAAGATTCCACTGTTCATGTAATGTCTTCCCCAGATTTCTTGTGCCAACTGAGCGGATCACCCTTACAGTATCTGATCCTCCTGCCCTTCTGAAGTCTCAGACTTCCTGATGAAACTGTGCACCAAATTGTCACAGAAATGGAAAGAAAGGGGCAAAGAAAGCAAAGAAAAAAGACTCCAGAGTAATGAAACCCCTACACATACTCACCAATAGATCAGTCTATGTGGCGAAAAAGTAATTTGATTATGCAATATGTAACTCAATACATTTCAGCAATTTTCAAATGCATTTGAACTGCTCTTGAGAATGCCTTTATTTCAAAATTATTAACTCTACAAAAATCAAGTGTGTTGAGAAGAAAACATCCTAGTAGAAGTCTCAGACAAAAACTGAAAGACAAAAGACTGGAAGAAGTTACAAAATGTCAAAAACTCTCTTGTTCTATCACAACAGAAGCTAAAAAGTCTGATAGACAAAAGCCTGAAATTGAGAAGAATCATAATAGCTAAGAAAATATAAATAATGAAGATGAGAAGAGAGAATAATTATAAAAATCAGATCATGCCAAAGTAGTACTTCATTACGAGGAAGAAATAAATTTGGAGCATAATTGTTTGAATAACCCAATTTAATGAAGGGGAGTGAATCATATGAATATGTTGAAAAAAGGATTTGCAGTCTTGGTGATTTGATCACAAAATACAGACATCGACAACAACAACATGAACCCTACCTACTCCTAGGGTTAGTGGCTACTAACATGTAGCCACTACCTACAAGGACATCAACCAAAAAGAATATGAAAAAAATATAGCCCAAAAATGTAGGAAAAAAGCATACTATAGTCATATGTCCAAGTTAACTAATACAAATATCGTTATGCTTCTAGATGTTGTGATGTATGCAGTATTTGTTAGCTTGTTAGGATGTGCGATTTGTTGTGATTTCTCCTAAATTAATATTCACATTGATGCCTAATTTTGTCTTCATAATTTGATACTCTTTTTCTTAGAATGAACCCCAGTTCCTATAAGCCTCAGGTACCTAGAAACCTACATCTGCCCTGCTGTGAACGCTGAGTGCCTGACGATGTTCTTAGAGAAGAGTCTAAGTCCAGCTCAGCTGATCTCCTTCATCATACCTGCCATGTTTTATAACAAGAAGGGTGACCACAGCTAAAGTACCCTGGGGAAGGATTATGCAATGCCAGAAAGATTCTCTCTTCATAAGTCCCATAGATGAAAGAGGGGTCAATTCACTGAAGACGTCAACATTCAACATTCAGACATGGCCAGGCACAGTGGCTCACACCTATAATCCCAACACTTTGGAAGAACAAGCTGGGAGGATCACTTGAGACCAGGAGTTGGAGACCAGCCTGGGCAACGTAACAAGACCCAGTTTTCTTCCTTTTTGTCTGTACAAAGAAAAAAATAAAAATTAGCCAGGCATGGTGGTATGCACCTGTAGTCCCAGCTACTCGGGAGGGTGAGGCAGGAGGGATCACATGACTCCAAGAGTTTGAGGCTGCAGTGGGCTATGATCACACCACTGCACTCCAGCCTGGGCAACTGAGACCCTGTCTCAAAAACAAAAACAAAAACAAAAACAACACACACACAGTCAGACATTTACTGAGCATCTACTACACATGCCATGAGCTGGGGACACAAACGAATGCTAAGATGCTAGTGAGAAAGACAGCTCTGCAAATAAGCCATCAGTTTGGGAACCACTGCTACTTAGCTGAGCACACTCTTGAAGAAACTCTCCTTTCACCCACTGTCTTTTCCCCCTGGCTCCAGGACCTGCTTCCTTCGCCACCTAAGACATGCCATCTTAGGCCGACATCATAGGTCTCTTTAAGTCACAAGAACAGTAGTTGTATGTCTGTGTCTGATCCAGGTAATAATCAAAAGGTTCAATTTCATTTAAAGTTAAGGTGTCTCGTCTCTGGCTCGGACGCCTGAAGTGATGGAGGTAGTCATCTCCTCCTCCTCCTCCTGTCCCCTCCCTTCTCCCACCTCCTGCTCCCTATTCTGATGAGGCATTGAGGTGGGGGACCAGAATAACAGCAGAAAGGATCTTACCTGACTGCTTCAGTTGTGAGCTGACATTGGGGTTTCTAGGGCTGACTTCTCTTTGGGGTGCTTTCGTGGGTTTCTTGGAGAAGCCACTTGAATTTCTGCTATAAAGCTCCCAACTTAGGGTTGCCAGATAAAAATACAGAATGCCCAATTAAATTTGAAGTTGAGCTAGATGAAAATTTAAAATGTTCTAGTGTATGTTGCAAATATTTCATGTAACATATACTAAAAACATACATGTTGTTTACCTGACATAGAAATTTAAATGAGTATCTTGTATTTGGATTTGTAAAATCTGGCAACCCCACCTCAACTACATTTTCCATTATGAGGCTGGGATGTAGTTGTGGGGCAGGGTTGCAGCAGCCCTTGGGGCTGTGGTTTCCCAGTGGCCCACATCTCTGTTGGGTCCCTTTGCCCTTCCAGGCAGCCCACTTGGATGGAGTCCTCTTCAAAAAGGCTCCAAGAAATCTCTCCACCACCCCCATCTGGTTCCCGGGAGCCACACACCTTCACCCCACTGCCCTCTGGCGCAGGGCACCATTGGCCACTGCAGCCCTGACTCCTCAGACCAGTCCTCACGTTTCCCCAAACACTGACAGGTGTGGGGAGAGCTCCCCGTGCAGCCCTTGTCACTTCCTTGAGGTGAAGGGAAGCGCTTGCTGCCTCCCCCCATGGACGGGCAACAGGGGTGGTGGGAACACAGTGCCCTCCGCCCACCCTGTTCAAGGAAACCCTCCCTGATGCCTCGATCTGAGGCTGGAAGTGGGCGAAGGGCTGACAAAGAAGTTTTCCACTCACCGAGCTTGTCCTGGGCAGGGTCTCAACATTGTATGGATGTGTGGCTCCTTGCACCTACTAATTTGTTCTGCCTTTGAGGCTGAAATGTCTAGGTAACAGGAAAAGTCCCTTTTACCATCCAGTTATACTCCCTTGTTATGAACGAAGTCCAAATGGGGCACAAGGGAGCAGGAAGAAGAGTTTATTTGGCTGGGCCTAGGGGTAGTCAGGAAGGGGTGCAGCAAAGAGGAGCCGCACCTCACTCTGTGCTGCGTAGACAACATGCTTATGAATCTCCAGGGATCATGTTAAACAGCAGATCTGGCTTCAGTAGGTTTGGGGCGGGGCCTGAGATCCTGCATTTCCTACAGCTCTCAGGTGATGTCCTCAGATGCACTTTGAGCACAGAGGGGCTAGAGGGCTGCGTAGGAGGGGCTGCTAGGCCCTCGGGGGAGGGGGCAAAGAAGGGGCATTGCAGGCCAGGGAACAGCAAATGAAATGCAGAGGAAGACCTCAGGTCTGCTAATACTGCCTCTGCAGGTTCCAGTATGTGGTCAGAGGCTAAGAGGGGCCACCCACACTCATGGGAGGGGAATGGGGGAGCTGGTGGAGTTCCAGGGGGTCCTGACTGTGCCTGAAAAAGCTGGAACAGGAAAAGCAAGCTGAGTAGGTTCCATCGGTGTCAGCTCTTGTAAAAACACTTTACAAGCTAGCCTACAGTTGGATTTCACAAAGCCATGTGAACATTAATTAGGGCATCTGACGGCTCGACCACAGAGTGCGTTTGATGGACACATTCAAGTCCTGCTTTGCACAATGCACAGCTGGCACTGGTTTGCTGCAGTTCACATGACTCTGTCTCCCGATGTGCACAGGTGGTATGAGTCACCTGGAAAAGGTTTACTGCCTCAGTGTAACATCTGCAGAGGGTCAGCAAATCACATGGCCTAACCTGCCTGTGGGCAGCAAGCTAGCGACCTCCTCAAGATGTCCACTTTCTAACGCCCAGAACTAGTGAATAGGTGACCTTACATGGCAAACAAAAGGGCCTTGGTAGATGTGACTCAGTTAAAGACTTTGAGATGGGGGGACTACTCGAGGTTGTTCAGGTGGATCCAGTCTAATCACACGAGTCCTTAAAAGTAGAGAACTAGCCAGGCACGTGGCTCACGCCTGTAATCCCAGCACTTCGGGAGGCTGAGGCGGGTGGCTTGCTTGCTGGTCATGTAGAACAGCCGGGCCAACATGGTGAAACCCCATCGCTACTAAAATACAAAAATTAGCCAGGTGTGGTGGTGGGCACCTGTAATCCCAGCTACTAGGGAAGCTGAGGCAGGAGAACTGCTTGAACCCGGGAGGCGGAGGTTGCAGTGAGCCCAGATCACGCCACTGCACTGCAGCCTGGGCGACAGAGCAAGACTCCGCCCCAAAACAAACAAACAAAAAAACTAGAGAAGCTTCCCCATTCATAGTCAGAGAGAGAGGTGAAAAAAGGAAAGGTAGAGAGGTGGCAGCGTGAGAAGGAGCCCTGCTGCTGGTTCTGTGATATCAGGGTTCATAGACAAGGACGAGAGAGAGGCCTCCGGGGGGAGGTAAGGGATCCCCCAGTGATGCCAACAAGGAAATGGCGACTTCAGTCCCACAACCTTGTGCAACTGAATTCTGCCAACTGACAAGAAAATGCATTCACCCCTAGAATCTCCAGAAAGGAATGCATTCTTGTGTCCAAGTGAGGCTCATGTCTGACCTGCAGACCTGTATAATGATAAACTATGTTGTTTGAAACCGCTACATTGGCAGTGATTTGTTACAGCAGCAATAGAAAACGAATCCCCTGCCCAGAATGACTTCCTCCTTTCCTGTCAGAGGAGGGCTCAGGCCTTCTGCTGAAAACTCGCTTCCCTAAGTAGTCACACCCAATACTGAATACTCCCTAGAAGCAGCTGCTCTCTTCTCAGAACAATGAGTTGCTTGTAAGCCTGAGAACAGGACGAAAACCCACTTTGCGAGCAGCCCTGCGTGTGCATGCCCTCAGAGGGCAGGTTGGTTTTGCTATCTGCTTTCTGTCCTTTTTCCCCGCATGGGTCCTGTCTGGCTCTTTTGCTTTCTCACTTTGTGCAGAAAGCATCTTAACTCTTCTCATAGGAGAACAGCTGTATGGACGTAGCAGGGGGAGTTACCACATGCCTACCTCCATGGTTGTGGAGAGGGGCCCCTGCCCAAATGTCCCAGTGGCCACCTTCATCAGACCATGGAGCAGTCGGAACGGGAAGGGATTCTAGACTTGGTCCAGTCCAACCATCTCATCTTACATGGAAGGAGGGAAGGAAGAAAGGGAGAAAAATAAGAAAGCTGAGGTCAACCCTCCTCCAGGGATGGGCCTGGCCAACAGGATCCCAAGGGATGACATAACATTGAAATTAAGAAACCAAGGAAAGTTGAGAACTGAAGAAAGCTGAACCCAGTCAGCCAAGAGGCATCCTTGAGGGCTAACCCAGCCATCAGAACCTGGATGACCCCGACGAGTCAGAAAGTCAGGCGCCTCGAGAGCCAAGCAGCCAAGAAATGGGGGCTGGAACTGGCACTTTGGTCCGCCTCTGTGCACTCACCCAGCAAGGGTGGAAGGGTCCGTGGGACCAAGTGACCAAGGTCACACAATGGATGAATAGAGCTGCTGAACTTCAAACCGAACCATGCCATTTTGCCAAAGCAGTCATCACCTTCCATGAATCATAAATGTTTGTTCAAAGCCACAAATGTACACACTCTTTCTATGTATACAGAGTTTTTCTAAAGGTTAACATCTAAATAAGTCAATTAGGGTCAGCCTTAATTTGTAGGAGCTTTTTGGTTAAAGCTTTCTGAGTAATTGAGTGAATTCAAGTTTCTTTCTCCTTTCTCTTTCTCCATTTAAAACATGATCTCATGAAATTTTTGTCCCAAGAAAGGCAGGATTACTTTTTTTTTTAACAGTTTGAGTTGGTGTAGTGTATTCTTGGTTATCAGAATACTCATATAGCTTTGGGATGTTGAATTGGTAAATATTCATGACGTGTGAAAAATCATGATACATACTGTACGACCTCAGTCCCATAAAACTGGATATTGTGCCTACACACGCACAGGACCTGGAAGAATATGTCAAACTATAAACTGCTTGTGATTGTGAATGACTTTGTTCTTTGCTGCTTGTGTTTTTTAGTTTCCTATAATACACATACTAACTTTAAAAAAATAAAGGTTATTTTAAAAGCCAAAAACAAACAAACAAACAAACAAACATGATCTCTAACCTGTCGGCTGGTTAAAATTTGAGAAAATTAGACAAATGCTTACTTTTTCCTTTTTGGCTGACAAAGGCTCAATGAGGAGTCTTCATCTGTAGGGATTTATGTCCTTCGTAGGGGGCCTGCTTCCCCCTCAAGATAGAGTAAAAAAAATCAGTGGTGTCACTTGGGCTCAAAAGGACAGAAGACTTGACACTGGAGTTTGAGGGTCCTAGAGGGGCTCAGCCACACAGACCTTCCTGGCCCACCCTTCCTACCATAGCCCTTTTTAGGAGCTGCCCCTACCCCCACAAGACTGTCCTTGGTTGCTGAACTATTAATTATTTAAACAAATAGTCATTGATCATCTACCCTCTGCTAGGCATAGCAGTCCTGTGAGATGGGCTCTTCCCTTAGTCCTCATCCCCATTGGCTATTGACACCATCCCCCGCTACATCCCCTTCCATCCTGACACAGGACCTGCCTCTCTGAGCCTCTGACCTCTGCTTTCTCCCAGCATCTATTTTGGTTCTTCCTCCTTGGCTCAGTAAGTACAGGGACAATTCCAGAGCAGCCTTAAAGGCAGCCACCCCAACATTGGCCTCAGCCTCAGGGGCAGGGCAGGATCCTGGCCTACAAATCATGCACTCAGAGCTTCAGTCCAGTCTCTACAAGGACTGGCAGCAGATGGCGCTCGCCTGGGGAGGCCGAGTCCAGACACCTGTTCCCTGGCACAGCAGAAGCCCTCCACCCAGGCCCTGGAATGACAGCGCTGACTGATCTCCTGACAGCGAGCTCGGGCTGTCTGTCTTCCCTGAAGTCCAATCCATCCCTTGCAAAGCCAGTTTCCGCTGTCCCGTGATGATTAATGCTGAAGTTCTCTTTCCAACCTTTAAAACGCCTTTTCATGCCGTGCATTTAGAGAAAGGGCTCTGCCATCTGCAGAGGACCTGTGCGGAAATGTGGGGAAATGACCGTGTGTTTATTTATGTCATCCATTGTTAGCTAAGAATATCCAGGTGTTCTAATAATGGAGGTACCAAGAAAGGAAACAGTGTTGGATGGTGGGAAGGACGCTGGGCTCGGGGCAGGAAAACAAGCTCCACAGCCCAAGCTGAGTGACCTTCAGCAAGATTTTGTTCTTTAGCCTCAGTTTCTTCCTCTGCAGGGGAAAAAAAAAAAAGAGTCTACAGTACTTGCTATGCTGACCTCAAAAGGATATAACAAGAATCCAGTGAAAGGATGTATGTGCATCCCAAATTCGCTCAGGCCCAGCACCAGAGGGACAAATGAATCCACATTAACAGATGTCGCTGGGGCCTCCCACCTGCTGAAGCAGGCCTCCAGCACTTCCCCACAGAAGTTTCACTGGGCTGTTTTTCAGAGTGCCTAGGTGTGTCTCACAAGGACCCCCATGCAATCTTCTTTCTCAGTTCACTGCCTGGGAAGACCCTCCCTATAGCTACTATGGCCCAAGCAGGGGCTGAATCTCAGGGCTCTCAAAGCTGCAGAAGACAAGAGGTGTCAGAATGGTCTGTCCGCTCTCAGAATGCACCCCCAGATCCTAGCAGAGGGACACCTGGAGGCTGGAACATGCTGGGGAATATCCACACTGCGGGGTAGTTCGGGAGAACATCCCTACACAGAGAGCAGGGCCCAGGCTGAGGGGCTTATTCAGGTTCCCGCTGGATCCACACAGCTGCCTGGAGACAGGGATTGTCCTCCTCATTTGACAAGTCACACAGCTAGTAGTAGTAGGTGGTGGAACCCTGTGGTGGACATGGATCATTCTGGCTGCTTAGCCTCCGGATATACTTATTCTATGCTTTCTTCTAGAAGCTGTGCAGTTTTCAATCTTATATTTAGGTCTATGGTCCAACCTGAGTTAATCTTTGTATATGATGTCAGGTAAGCCACAAGGTCCTTTTTCTTTGTATTGGATGTCCACTTGAGGATATACAGTACTTCTTATTTGGGAGGAACCTCAGGGTAAGTGGAAGGAAGATTCCATTGCCCGCTACAGAAACTAAGCTGAAGGGGAAGCTTCTCACTCTCCAGTTGCTTAAAGCTTTGACCCTTTAGGAGATAAGCCAAGGCACACGGTCATTTAGGGATTAGATGAGGTGGCTGTGAACAGCAGTGACAAGTGCCCCTCCCAAGTTGGTGGCTCTCGAGGTGGCCTCTGGACCTTGCCTGTCCTCCTCTACATCTTGCCCCTGCCAAGGCCTCCCAGCGGCCCCATGATTCCATGCGCTTCCCACTGCTCCTCACTTAAATTCCTTCTCTGCCGAAGTTAACCAGAAACAGTTTGTATTTGCAACCAAATTTGCAGCTGCTACAAGGCAGAATTCAAACTCTGACAATGTCTTGCTAAAAAACCCATGTGCTTTCTAACACACCATTCTTGGTGCACTGTTAAAGCTTATGTACATATAAGACATAGTTATTATTACAATGCATTAAATTGGACGATATCCTAGTGAGATAAGTGGCAGGGTGGTGGTAATCGTGGAAAAAAGAAAGCTCAAACCATCAAGGCTAGATGCCGTCAAGCTACAGGCTCACAGAAAGCTTTGGGAGGAAAAGAGCTACACGAGTCAGGAAAACAGCAGATTAAATAGGAAGCACCCAGCTGGGTAATGCGATTCCGCCGCCTCTTTTCCAAAGAACTAAATTCAGCTGTGGCTTAAAAAAAATTCCTGTATGGCTTGTGGGTGGTCATAGTCATGAAACCTAGAATTTTAAAGCCAGGAAGGACCTTAAAAATCATCTGACCTTCAGACCCGCCTGGGTTTTATAAGAAAAAGAAAATCATCTATTGTACTGGCCTCATTTCCTAGATAAGGAGACTGGTTCCCAGTTAGGTTACAAGACTTAGAAAACATCACGTGCCAAGGCAGTGACAGAGCCAGACTAGAGGGAGGCGTTCTCTCTACCTTGATGCATGCCCTGTGGAAAAGGGTGGTAAACACAGTCCAAAAAGTCAGAGGGGACCCGCTGTTACACAGTGGGAAACTAGACATTAGTTTAAGTAAGAAATCAAATTGCATGTTTATGCCAGTCTTGTCATCTCTGTGAAGTCACTGATTCATTCTCAAAACCATCGCCCTGAGATGTGCCCACTCTTTCCTATGCTTCTACTGGGGAACTATCCAGGTAAACCTCTCCTCCCAAGGTCCTCTAGAGTGTTCCTGAGGCCCATACTTAAATAAACAAAGCATTTGAGGGCCAGGATGTACTTGAAGTTCTTCTTCAAAAAGTATGTGTTTTTCTGCAATTGACACAGGCTGTTGTACATGTATCACCTGGGAGGAGTGATAGGCTGTGGCGTTATCTTAGTGCTATGGTTTTAGCTTATAGACAATTCATTCCTATTAGCCCCTAGGGAAAAGGGATGCTGAAGAAATTCAACAGAAGACCTAAAGTCTCTATCGAGGCATTTTCACATAATCAGCCTACACTCTGAGTACAATTTGGGGAACAGCTTTCCTTCTCCAAAATGCATTTTCTTAAGAGGCTCTGGAAGTTAGGGGAGATGTTAGAGAGCACTGACCACCTTCCCCTGTGAAGGAGCCACCTCTCCAGCCAATCCTCCCCAGTGGCCTGAGCTTCATAGTCAACCAGAGAGCTGCGGCCCCCCACAGCAGCAAAGTGATGTAAGCCTCAGGGAGAATGAGATCGCTCAGTTTATAGTAATGCGGCAAGTTCTCCAAGGTTCACTGGGGATGCAAAAGTGAGGGTGATAATTTGATCACATGGGTGTAAAAAATAAACATATATGATTCAGCAAAATACACAGACAACTTCCGAAAAGAGACACATGAAACCATTAACAGTGTTTGCTCCTGAAGAGTAGGATTGGAATATCAAGGAAGGAGGGGATATTTTTGCTTTTTGCTTAAAACATTTCTGTAATGTTTACCTTAACAGCAATAACAAGAACTATGAGTATAGGTTACCTTTATAATTAAAAGTAGAAACTATTTTTTTAATCCAGTTTCCAGTTTCCAGAGCATTAACCCTCAGATCTGGGTGGGTAGGGCTCAAACATCCGTATCTCAATAAGTTCTTCTGATGATTCTAATGTGCGGCCAGAGTTGAGAACCAGTGGGTCAGGGCATTAAGAGTCCCTGGTGATGTATGAAGCGGGAGAGGAGGTAATGTGTGAAGTGTTACTGTGTTATCTGAATATGAATCTCTCTGTCAGGTTAGCTTCTGGGGAGAAAGAGGTGCTGGCAAAATTCAGCAGAAGAGCTAAGCAGTATGTTTCCTGGGACAGAAGTGGGTTCCTCAGGTAGGCATCTCAGGGGGCAGCCAGAGGGCACTTGGGTCGATGCCCAGGAAGCGGAGAAGAGAAAGCAAGAGAAGGCAGTTCAGGCCCACGCAGCAAGCCTCCGAGGCATCCTATGTCCCCAGAGCCATTGGCTCCATGGCCTCTGTGCTGCCCACCGCAAAGCAAGGACTTGTAATGTAGGAACCCACAGGCAGTTCGAATATTTGTTGTATTTGGAAGCCTCCAAATTCTGTTTAAAAATAATTCTGGGTTTCTTTCAAAAGGCAGGTTGGGGAGAAACATCTGGAATAAAATAAACCCGCAGACCACTTGCACAGACCAAAAGGGAAGGGAAAAAACATCCCACTCCAAATTACGTTATTCCCAGCAGAGCCAGGAAAGACATGAATGGGGGAAGGAAGAGCAAAAAACCAGCTTCTTAAATGATGTTAAGAGAGGGTGGGGAAAAGCAGGGGGGAGATCGGTCTGACAGTACTTTGCTCTGACATTTTGGAAAGAAAGAAGTTCCATTTCAGTAATTTTGAGTCTTTCTCAAAAAAGTAATTTTTCTGTGCAGTTCTAAATGATACGCTTGAGTCAACTCTGAGGAGCGGCACACACAACTGGTATCTACATTCCCCTCCTCCCCATAGACCTGGCTAAAGAGTCTGTGTCCTGTCCCACTAATAATGGATTTTCCTCTCAGGGAAAGCATGTTTCTGACAGACAGTTGTTCTCAGCAGCAGGGCTGGTGTCTGCATGTTCCATGTTCGGAGTTGAAAAGGAGCTGGCATCCGCAAGATCTCTTTCAGAAGGGCTGAGGAAGTCCTTCCAGACCATCGGCTGCAATTCCCATTGCAAATCAGCTCGTCTTAGGAAATGTCTGCCATGGGGACAAATCATTACTGACAGCCATTGCCTCAGTGGCTCATGTTGATTCCTTTAGGACAGCTAGGGGAGCTGAGCGTTGTTCCCCTAGCATTGCTGAGCATCTAGTAGGGACCCTGTAGAAGTGATGCCTCTTATTCTTGCTCAGTCCTGTGAAGTCATTTTTACTGTCCACATGTCACAGATGAGGAAGTTGAGTCCCAGGGAGTCTGGGCTCCAGAATCAGGCACATCTAGCTCCTCCTACTCAGCAGTAGTGACTTCAGGCAAGTGACTTAACTCTCTGCCTCTCGGGTTCCTCCTCTTCAAAGTGGAGAGAACAATGAAACCTCTCTCATAGTAACAGAGAGGATTGAGAGAATGCTTCTCAAGGCGTTTAGCAGACAAATATGCAACCAATAAATATTAGGTGCTGTTGTTACTGATGTTGTAATGATTTAAAGGGTTAAACAGCTCACTCGAATTAAGTAATTCAGCACTGTAATAAAGTGCTGAAGCTGGGATTTTTGTTGTTGTCCTAGCCCCAGCACAAACTCTTATTACTCAGCACTGTGTCTCTAAGCTGAGGATAAAAGACAGAGACACAGACGTCAGACAGAGGCACCTGTCCTCTTCCCTCAAGGGACAGCAAAGTAGCTAAGGGTTTAGATTAGGTAGAGGTTGCCTTCTGGACACAAGGTTTATTTTGTGGCTTGTTAGTCAGAGAGCGGGACTGACTATCTGTCACCTGCTGTAATACAGGTCTAGGATGAGGCCCAGGAGAATTCTGCTGACCATGCAGCAGGCAGGGCCAGAAGCTGGGAACAGGCTGGCAAGGGCTGGAGAAACTGGGCACCACAGGCACTGGTGCGGGGAGGGGACACAAAGTCTGGGCACCGTGTCTGTGGGCTCAAAAGGCCGACTGTTTGGAACCATCTGGGGGACGTGGTCAGCCAAGCAGGCTGTGGGGGGAAATGCCCAAGTCAGCAGGCTGCAGCTGAACTCGAAGGAACCTGGCATGGATCTGGCAGCCAATGGGTGACCTGCAGCTGTGGAAAGTAGGATTCTGGTTTCTAGGGTCCCCTGGGGAGGTCACTGGCTATCAGTAATTCACCTGTAGACCTGGCCATTCCTAGTCTTTCCTAGTGAGGGTGTGTGTAAAGAACCCACAGGAAGGCCGGGCGCGGTAACTCCTGCCTGTAATCCCAGCACTTTGGGAGGCCAAGGTGGTTGGATCATCTGAGGTCAGGAGTTCGAATCTAGCCTGGCCAATATGGTGAAACCCTGTCTCTACTAAAAATACAAAAACATTAGCTGGGCGTGGTGGTGCATGCCTGTAATCCCAGCTACTTGGGAGGCTGAGGCAGGAGAATTGCTTGAACCCAGGAGGCGGAGGTTGCAGTGAGCTGAGATTGTGCCATTGCACTCTAGCCCGGCAACAGAGCGGGGCTCCATCTCAAAGAAAAAAAAAGAACCCACAGGAAAATAGGAGTCGAGCACTATCATTGCTATGCTAGGCACTTTGCGCATCCCATCTCAGTTCCCACAACAGGCCCATGTGGTAGCTATTCTCATGCTCCAGGTTATCAAGAAGGAAACTGACGGTCATACAAGTTAAGAAATTTGCTCAAGGTCAATGTTAGATTGTCTAATAAGCTAAATAAATGTCTGCTTAGGATACCCGCAAAGCAAGAGCACCTAAAAACTTGCTCCTGAAATAATTTTAAAATTGATTTTTCTAAGACTGCATCAAAGGAATCACTGTTGGAAAAAGAATTTCGTTGAATTTCTTTACAATTATTTTTATGTCCTAAACAGAATGGAAAGGGATAGGTGGAAAAAAGACTTTCTCCTCATTTTTCTCTCTTTTTATAGTGAGGGAATGAGGTGATGGGGAGGAAGAGGGAGGAATCTTTTCTAGAAGTTCTCAGAAAATGTCCTCCAACATCCCATTGGCTAGGACTGGGTCGCACACACCCCTAGACCAGTCACTGGCAAAGAGAAACACATTGTGTTGATTGTCTTAGAACAACTACAATTTATACTGTGGTGCTGGGCAAATGGCCACATCAACAACATTGGGTTCTGTTAGCAAGAAGAAAGGGCCAACACAATGGTGGTTGAGTAGGCTATGGATGGAGCTATCGCAACCCTTCAGGGTGCTCCCAAATCCCAGAGGAGCTAGGAAAGCACAGACAGTTCATTTGCCAAATGGTTACCTTGGGTTTGGGATTTATTTACCACAGGATTTTAAAAAGAGACGATCAATTGACCCTTGTGGAGACTTGAATCCCATGACACAGTATTATTATTATTATTATTGTTTTGAGGTAGGGTCTCACTCCTGTCACTCAGGATGGAGTGCAGTGGCGTGCTCATGGCTCATGGCAGCCTCGACCTCCCAGGCTCAGGTGATCCACCTCAGCCTCCCAAGTAGCTGGGACTACAGGCATGTGCCACTATGCCTGGATAATTTTTTGTATTTTTAGCGAAAATACGTTGGTTTTGCCATGTTGCCCAGGCTGGTCTCGAACTCCTCGGCTCAAGCAGTCTGCCTGCCTCAGCCTCCCAAAGTGCTGGGATTACAGGCATGAGCCACTGCACCTGTCCAGACACAGTATAATTAGAACTACGTATGTTCTAACCAAAACTTCCCCCCAATTCTTTCCCCTCTTTCTATTTCTTTTTTTTTTTTTTTTTTTTTTTGAGACGGAGTCTCACTCTGTCCCCCTTGCTGGAGTGCAGTGGCCGGATCTCAGCTCACTGCAAGCTCCGCCTCCCGGGTTCAGGCCATTCTCCTGCCTCAGCCTCCCGAGTAGCTGGGACTACAGGCGCCCGCCACCTCGCCCGGCTAGTTTTTTGTATTTTTTAGTAGAGACGGGGTTTCACTGTGTTAGCCAGGATGGTCTCGATCTCCTGACCTCGTGATCCACCCGTCTCGGCCTCCCAAAGTGCTGGGATTACAGGCTTGAGCCACCGCGCCCGGCCCCCTCTTTCTATTTCTCTCACCTTCTTTAATCAGCTAAGTGCCTTGTCACCTGTCGTCATTTAAAGTCCCCACTTCCCACTCCCTCCTCAACTCCCTGACATCTGGCTTCCACCCTAGTTTCTCCCTTGAAACTGTCTGGCAAAGGTCATGAATGAATATTAAGTTCCCCACTCCCTAGAATACTTTTCCACTCACAGCTTACTCAGCTTTGTGGCACATAGCACTGTCAACCCCTCCACAGTCTTCCAAGGCTCTCCTCCCTTGGTGCCTGGGGCCCTACTCTCTCCTCATCCTCTGCTGAGCTCTCTGGCTGCTCAGTCTCCAGGCTGGTTTACTACAGGGGCCTATTCCCAAATGTTGGGGCTTATTCTCAGAGTTCTTCCCTTTACTTCCTTTCTTCTCTCTCCAGACACTATCCTTATGACGTGCACTACCTCTCAGATCTCTAATTCCAGTGCAGGCTGGAGACCTGAGCTGCAGATCTCTAGGTTTAATTGACTTTTGGATAGAATTTCACAGGCTCCTCAAGTTCAATTACTTCTATGTATTTAGAAACAGTGTCTCACTCTGTTGCCAGGCTAGAGTGTAGTGGCCCCATCATAGCCCACTGCAGCCTCAAATCCCTGTGCACAGGCAATCCTCTAACTTCTGCCTCCCAAGTAGCTAGGACTAGAAGCACACACTACCATGCCTGGCTTTTTTTTTTTTTTTAAGAGATGGTTTTTATATGTTTCCCAGACCAGTTTCATATTCCTGATCCTCCTGCCTCGGACTCCCAAAATGCTGGGATTGCCAGTGTTAGTCCCCACGCACGGCTCAATTTCTCCTAAATGGACTCATGATACTCTCTTACTTGCCTTTTCTCTTGTGCCTCCTGATCTTGGTGACTGGCACTACCAGCTATCCAGCCACTTGGCCAAGCCAGAAACCTGGGTTCCACCATGTAATAAATAGATCAAGTCATATTGTTTCTATTTATTTAGTATCTCAGGTATCTCTGTTCTCTTGTATATCCACAACTTCCACCCAGGCTCAAACATATATCATAACTCTCTGGGTTATTACAAGGGCCTGAAACTGATCCCCCACCTTTATGTTCACCCTCCCCCTCAGTCTATGTGTCACCATCATGGTGGTGGTCTTTATAAAATACAGAGATGCTCATTTCTCCACTCTGCAGAGGCTTTCTATGGCTCTTCTCTGATGCCAACACAAAATTCACGACATAGAAATGCAGAGACAGCCCATCTTTTCAGCCTTACTGGCTTAGGCTCTCTCCACGCTAGCTGGACACAGAAAGACATGACACTGCATTTTAATAGGTAAAATGTTTTACCTTTAATAAGTTGGGTTGCTTGCATTTTTATAACACTCTTTGATTTGTCCAGCTCCATTTTGGAAGACCATTATGTAATGATGTGACTAAGCTTCAGTCTGAAACACTGTGTCTGATTTGAATTGTTGAAACCTCTAAATTCAAGTTTCCTTATATGCTAAATGGGGATACTAATACTTGCTCAGAGGGGAGTTGGGAGGTGTAAATTCAGTGATATATATAACAGGCATGGCATATGGTAAGTGTCCCATCAATGATAACAGCTACTACTTATAGAGCAGATCTTACTCTGTGCCAGGATGGTTCTAGGTGCTTTATGTTGTTAGTTCCTTTGATCTTCATAAAAATCTTATGAGGTAGATACCATTATTCTTATTTTATGGATGGAGAAACAAGCACAGGGGGTTTGCATAGCCCGTCCAAAATCACACAGATAGTAAGTGGCAGAGGGAGATTTGAATCATTGCAGGGTAATGCTAGAAACTATACTCTTTTTGTTTTGTTTTGTATTTTGAGACAGAGTCTTGCTCTGTCACCCAGGCTGGAGTGCAGTGGCGCGGTCTTGGCTCACTGCAACCTCTGCCTCCCGAGTGCAAGCGATTCTCCTGCCTCAGCTTCCCATGTAGCTGGGATTACAGGAGCATTTCACAATGCCCAGCTAATTTTTGTATTTTCAGTAGAGATGGGGATTCACCATGTTGGCCAGGCTGGTCTTGAACTCCTGACCTCAAGTGATCCACCTGCCTAGGGCTTCTGAAGTGCTGGGATTATAGGCGTGAGCCAACACACCTGGCCCAGAAACTATATGCCTACCCACTAAGGGACCCTGCCTCTTCATGACTGTTGATCGTTTAAATTAATGCATTTATTTTAACTGTATGTACCAGAAAGTACATCTGGAGTTTTTAATAAATATGTTACAAATGATTTGGAGGGAACATAAAATATAAGGACTAATTTCTAGAATGTTAGTATTAAAGCAATAGAATGTCCTCTACCACACACACAAAACCAACCTCTTGATACATTGAAGATGCTGTCTCTTCACTGAATTGATCCAGGAACAAATTGCTTTGACATCATTGGTACCAAAATAAATCAGACCAAAATTAAATCTATCATTCTGTAAATTAAGGAGTTTAGAAATCACTTCAAAGAGATTGATATTTTTGCCTTTTTCAAAATTGCCATTTGACGATGCCTTCATTCTGGAGGAGCTTCAAGCCAGAGGCACTTGCGGCTGCCCTGTAGGTAAACTTGACTTTTAGCCGGAGCAAAGTGCTCCACAGCCACAGCAGTTACCTAGTTCTTCTTGGTTTGGATTTTTGCCAATCGGGCAACAACCGTAGGTGCCCCAGGATGACTGTAGTGGTGTTTCTCAGGGACTGGAGTGTGTGCTTTATGTCAATACAGACAGTTCTCTCACTGCTTGGTCTCAATTCCATGAACACTTGGAAATTTTACCCCTTGCAAAGAGAGGGAGAATGAGTGTACAGGCTTTTAGATCATCCCTTCTCTGGTCTCCAGAATCCTTTAGGGCAGGGACTGTGTTATATTTATCTCTGCAAACCCAGATCCTGGCATGGTGCCTGGCACAGAGAAGGCACTTAACTAAGCCGAGCGCTGGTGGGTTTAGAAGTCCTAGTTTATGTTCTTCTTCAACCAGAACTGGTTAAGAATACGGGTTGGGATGACAGAGTACCTACAAGGGACAGATATTGGCACCCTCTTCATATAGGAACCTGGATGGTAGTGATAAAATATCAGTTGATAATATTTGAGAAATTGTCAAGTTGTTGGAAACACATATAACTTCCCCAAATAACTAAGCTGGAAAACTGTACCAGTTTGAATGTGTAGATTCTGGTATGCTTAGAACAACAACAACAAAAAAGGCACACCACAGTGATCACACTTTACAGCGACACATGCTCCCTCTTCCCTATTGAAGATATAGTTCCAATTCTCTCCTTTTTTGGTTGATGTTTCTCCTGCTCTTTTCCCATTAAGACTACATCTGTGATTCTGTAAAATCTTTCCTTCCCTTTCTTATTACCTAAGCATATAAAACATTCATATGTGGAAAGATTCTGATATGCACGATAATTCCAAATGCTGCAAGCCCAAACAGACTTGGAAAAGTTCTCAGTTTACTACCAAAGCATACTTACATCAGAAATGTCTTAAAGCACTACAAGAAAAAGGGAAAAATCTTAGGGCAAAGACCCAATTGTAGTAGCAAGGATAACCAGTGGTTGAAGAGACAGGACATGGAAGGGTATTTCCTCCCCACCCCAGGCACTCTGCAATGGCTTGATGGAGTACTGGGAAGGATCTTAAAATAATCTACTCTCCCGTTGGACACTATTGAATTACTTTTTATCTTCACAAACAAGTGCTGCTATTAATTAATAACACCGTGTACCAGGCACTAGGCTAAGTGCTTTGTATGCCATCTCTTTTAATGTTCCTCATACTTTGCAGGTGTCAATAATCCATTTTTAGAGGTGGAGTAATTTGCCTAAGAACATACAACAGATAAATCTGTTGTACTCCACAGCTCAACTTCCTTCCACAGAACCAGTATTTCCAAGACAGGATCAGAGCCTGGCATTGTTAGCAAAGCTGTGCTTACTAGCTGTGTGGGTGAGAGGAGCAAAGGAGTTAAAACCTTCAAAGTGCAGACAGCAGTGCCTGGCAGGGGGCAAACACTCAATAACGGTTGCCAGTGTGCAGATGCTGTCCCTGCTGAGGAGGGCAACCCAGTTTGTCCAGGTCGAAAGGGAGGCTCAGAGCACAGGTTAAGATGGGGCTAGGGCATGTGTTATCCTGACAGTTGCTTGGTAAAAGACCTGATCCAGGAAGGAGAAATGAAAATTAAGCAGAAAGCCTGCTTCAACCAGAGCAACTGGCCCAGATCTCCAAGCTGGTGGGGCCACGTGAGGATTCAGTGAAGACCAGGAGGGTTGAGAGAAGGCAGCAAGGAACAGGTGGAGGGATGTTGTCTGGTGGTTTAAGTAACTGTCTTTGGATGCTAGGCACAGGGTGTAGAGCCCCTTCTGTGGAGACCTCAGACCTCTCCCCAATGCTAGCAGCAGCTCTTCAAGGCATGCCTGGTAGAAAAAGCCTGGGAAGAACACATGCCAACCTGACCATAGCAGTCAACTCATGGCCGATGGGGAGGGCCCAAGCTTGGGAGCAGTCGCCAATGGACATGCTTGCCTTGTACGTAATATATTTTTAATACATTAATAAACTCAAAATGCTGTACATTTAAAATGGGTCCGATACATGACAGCTTTTTGTCAACTGTGACACATAGTGGAAATGCTATGGATGAGAGGGAGATGGAGATGTGCTAGAATGGGGAGGAGCCTAAGGTCTGGATTGCCAGTGATTCATCCTTCTCCACTGTGGCAGATGCTGCTACGGATTTCCCAGTTCCCAATCTCCCCTCTCCCTCAGTATTAGAAGTACAGAAGCCCCACATTTCAGCTGGGAACACTGTAGCCCTGCAGTAGAGGTCACACTTCTCAGGCTCCCTTGCCTCAAGGTGTGGCCACGTGACTGAGCCCTGGCCAGTGAAGAAGTGACATGTGCCAGCTTCAGGAAACTCTCCTTTGAGCTGCAGGCACCGGCCTTTGCCCCCATTTCTTTGTCTCTTCCTCCAGTGGCCGCCTAGAATATGGATGTATTGGAGACCTAATCACCAATTTAGACCATGAGGATGAGAGCCACACCCGAGGGATCGCAGAGCAGGAGCTGGAAAGAGCCTGGGTGCCTGAGGACGTCACAGAGCAGGGCCACTGTGCCAGCCCAGGAGTGCCTCCCTCAGTTATTCACAGGACAAGGACATGAACCTCTCCTTGTATGAGCCACTGTATTTTAGGTTTTCTGCCAAATGCAGAAGGGACTATCTCAGTCTCTTGGATTCTTTTGTTAATTTTTGCTTCTTCTCCGCCTATGTGCAGGTCTCTTAGGACCGCCACCCCCCGCCCCCCCGCCCCGCTGAACTGAGGAGGCTGAGGCTGACCTGTGTGTCTCAGCTGTTTCCCTTTGTGAACCCCTAAGTGCCTTACAGACCCTGTGTTTATTAGTAGTCTATTGTTAATAATCATAGTAAGCTATCCAAGCTGACTTTTTATTGAACTTCGGAGTTTTATGGTTATAAGAGAATGAAAACCTCAGAATAAAATATTAGGCTCTTTGATCTGTGTGAATAGTCCCTCTTGAGCTGTTCTGGGTGTGTTTTTCTGTGATTTCCCAGCTATTGTGCTAAGCACCACACTCAGTCTCAGCTGCCTGTTAACGGGAACAGGAGGACTGATGCATTAGCATAACAAGGGATCTGCAGCTAGCCTAGGCTTTCTGAGTACTCCATGCACAGATGGGGTGGAGGGTGGGCAGGGACCAGAGCTGGGGTGGAGGGTGGAGGGGCATCTGAGAACAGGCAGGCATAGAGGGCAAGGGCAGGAGAGATAGAGTCAAAGGGGTGGGCAGAGATGGCTCGCTGCCACTTAATAGGTATACAATGAGCAACTCTTGAAGAAAGAAAGGGAGGAGGAGGAGAGGGAAAGAAGGAAGGACAGAAAGAGGTTGCTAGGACCAAGTGCTAGGCAGCCAAAAAAGCACTGGGGGTTGCTTCAATAGAATACACAAGACAAGAATGTACATGCAGGTGCACGGGGATAATGCTTCAGCAGGGTGATAAATACACACACACACACACACACGGACACAGGCATATACAGACACATAGACTCATACAGATATACACATATGTACATGTGTGGTAGCCAGCCTCCACAATGGTCCTAATCCTTGCCTTCTGGTGTTTACACCCTTGTGTCATTCTCTCCTACAATGTGTATGTCTGACTTTGTAACAAATAGAATATTGTAGTCATGATGGTGAGTGACTTCCAAGGCTAGGGCATAAAAAATTATGGAGGCTCCCACCTTGCCCTCTCTGGGATCGCTTTCTCTGCACGAAGGCAGCCCTCATGTTGTGAGGACACTCAAACAGCACTATGGAGAATTTCACCTTCTGCCAAAAGCCCATACCAATTGGCCAGCCATGCGGTGAGCCATCTCAGAAACAGATCCTCCAGCCCCATTCTGGCCTTCAGTTCCAGATGATAGCAGCCCTGGCCACAACCTCACAGCAGACCTTAAGCCAGAACCACCCAGCTAAGCTACTCTCACTTTCCCAACCCACAGAAACTGTGAGGTAACAGTTTACTGGGGTTTTATGCCAAGGTAACTTGCTAAGCAGCAATAGACAACTAATACAAACTACATACACACATAATTTTCCATATATATAAAATCTATAATACAATGCATTTATAGTTTTTCATAATTATCAAAATAATATGGATTTACTGGAGAAATCTTATGAGATAAGTACTATCATGATTCCCATTTTAATTGACAGGGAAACTGAAACACAGATAGTTCAAATACTTTAAGCAATAAGTAGAGGAGACAGAATTTGATCTCAGGCAATCTGAGCCTATCACTGTCTTACAGGATGGCACACTCTGGCTGACATTTTGTTGTATTTCCCTCCAGTCTTTTAAAAATACAGTTTAAAAAAATCAATAGACTTTATTTTCTAGAGCACTGTTAGGTTTACAGAAAAACTGAGCAGAAAGTACAAAGAGTTCCCATATATCCCCTCTCCCCTCCCCTTTCGCCTAGTTTCCCCTATTGTTAATATCAGGCATTAGTGTGGTGTGTTTTTTACAACTGAGGAGCTGATATTGATACATTAAGTCTGAGCTGACATTAGGTTTCACTGTTTGTGTTGTGCATTCAATGGGTTTTAACAGATGCATGCTGATATGTATCCACTATTATCGTATCATACAGAATAATTTCCTGCCTTAAAATCCCGTGCGGCACCTGTTCATCCCTCCCTATGCATGTCATTCTTAAGCAGAGTTAATACTACATATACTAATTTTGCAGTTTTTAAATTAATATTGCATAAGTATTTTTTCATGTCAGTAAAACTTATTTATAAATATTATTTTTAACACTTGAATAGCATTCTATATGTGCATGGCTAAACCATAACTAAATTTATTTATTCCCTGTTCTCGGGCATCAAAATTGTTCTCCCAGGATTTTTTTTTTAAGTCCTGGGATGGAGGACCCTTGACAATTCAACTCATCCTGAATTATAAGTGTGCATTTGTCTACGGATGTGTGTGTCAGCTTTGGCACGTAGGTACAACTGCTGCAATTTCAACATCCTTAACCTGGCTCTGTCGGAAACTTGGAAATTATTGATTCTGTAAGTTATTTCTAGCCTGCCAGAGCACTTGTTCTTGTCCTCTCTCCCCCGACCCCAACTTGGCTTTTAGAATAAGTTTTCATCAGTTCCCAAGAAATGAAACATTGTGAATACAAAATGACTAAGAGCATTTCTTTGGACCCTACGCCCCACAGCAGACACAGGCTGCCCGCTGATTCCCTTTCAGGATTAACAAGGATCTGAGAACAAGCAGTATAGAAGTAGGGGCAATAAAGGAAATTGATGTTCTCTGAGATTGATTTGTTAAATATTCTGTATATCTTTTGCCCATTCCGTAATCCCTTCACTTCATTCTAAATTTGATTTTAACAGCCTACAAATTCCTATTGGATTAAATCTTTATGACTCATCTGTACTTTCAAGTTCCTGTAATTGAAAATTCCATTTATATGTGATTTTCTTATTATTATAGTATCTTTTTTTGCACACCAGAGGACACCTGGGTCTGTATTTCAGGAAGGTACATACACCTGTTTGGACTGGCCTCATAGTCAGATTGTCATTAATAAGAAGGAATAAGGCACACAAAATTTAAGCCTCAGGTTTAAGCCTTGCTCTGCCCTCCACCTACAACTCTCTCTCTCTTTTCTCTCTCTCTCTGAAATCTGATGCTCAGATAGAAAGTTGGGTTCTAGGCCAGGCGCAGTGGCTCACGCCTATAATCCCAGCACTTTGGGAGGCCAAGATGTGCAGATCACGAGGTCAGGAGATTGAGACCACCACTAACACGGTGAAAACCCGTCTCTACTAAAAATACAAAAATTAGCCAGGCATGGTGGCAGGCGCCTGTAGTCCCAGCTACTCAGGAGGCTGAGGCAGGAGAATTGCTTGAACCTGGGAGGCGGAGCTTGCAGTGAGCTGAGATAGTGCCACTGCACTCCAGCCTGGGGACAGAGCCAGACTCCATCTCGAAAAAAATAAAGTAAAGAAAGTCGGGTTCTAAACTGTGTGACTTCAGTAATCCTTAGTGCTAGTATTGACAGGAGAAGAACCTAAAGTAGTTAAAAACTAGAAGTGGCAAACTTGAACCGGCAATTGCAAGACTTTGTAAGTCACTGATTTTAATCAAAGAAACGTTTGTCTCACTCATAACGGGCAGTTTGTCTTTTAATTCTGAGAAAGTTAACCTAAAAAGAGTGAAGCACAACCTTAACTTTTGTTTTAATGCGGTCCCGGACCTTCAGATTGAAGAATAAAAATGTATGTAACTTGCTGAATGCTTACAAATTGTTTAGATAACTTAGTTGGTTTTTCCAATGAAAATTATTAGGCCACAGTAAAATGCTGGGTTAATCTGTCAGCATTCAGTAGAAAATTCAGGAACTATAATAAATAGGGGAGCCAACAGCCTTTACTGAAAATTAATAAAAATTTTAGTCAAGTGACTAGCAATAAGCTTTTAAGATCACCATTTGTTACAATCTATTATAAATTTTGCTTTACCTCCAGCAAAAGTTCACATATAAAATTGGAATCATTATTTAAACTGGTTAAATATGTGATGATAACACATCAAATCTCTAGTATCTCACATCTACAAGATTACAACAGACTTCTGAATTTCCTTCCCCTACACCTTAGGCATAGAACAGACTCCCCTCAGTGCAGAGGTTCCCATGGCAGTGATTATTAACCAGGGATGGGACCTAGAAGGGTGTGGGTGACACATCGGAACTGGGTGGGGAAAGGAAGGGTATTGATGTAGCATCTCAGGTGATTCTGAGGTACCCCTCATGCGGAGATACTACCACTGTTTTAACCGGTGTGCCAGGTTCAATCCTTGCCCAAATGTAATCTCTCCTTCCTCAATACCATGATATGAATTTTTCTTAAATCATTCACTTTATCATCATACTCCCTTTCTTACACACCTTCATCATCTACCAGTTAATGCTCATACTCTTCAGCTTGACTTTCAAGAAACACTGTACCTCTCCCCCCAACCATCATCACAAAGCTTCACAAGATTAGAAGTTGCCTATATCTCCTACTACCCCTTGCCATTACATTACCCTTCCAGAATGCTGCTGGAAAAATCCGTTTATTTCAAAAAAAAAAAATTTTTTTTTGGCTCTAACATGTATGGCTTCGGTGGACCCAAGAGTAAACAAAAGCCAGAATCACTATTCTAAGGAGCACAAAAGTCAACTGGAGAGAAGAGAGGAAACTGGCCATTGCAGTCTCATGGGCTGTGTGCTTTGCTTGGGCAGAGAGAGTTGAGCCTTGAGTGATGAGAGGTCAGGGTGGCTTCTGGGAGGAGCCAATTTGACAGCTGAAATCCGAAGGGTGAGAAGGAGTTTGGCAAAGAAAGGGAAGGCAGGACATTAAAGGCAGAAGGAAAAGACTGCATATAAAAAGGTGAGAAGGAGTGACCAGCTCAGGATGGATGAGTCATCTGTGGACCAAATCTGTGCTGGAGATAGTTGACATACCTATTGCTGATAATAATGTGGGGATCACTGAAGTCCAATCACAGCAATGTGGAATATACTTAGAAGTGCTTTAAAACCAGAGAAAGTGTTGACTCAAACCAGTAGGTTGAACATGCCTGCTTGGTGGCAATGGACAGAAGGGAACATCCTAGGAGTGTGACAGGCTGTCAAAGTCTGTCTGTACTTCTTAAGCACTGTCCAAGGGACAGACACATGCATCAGTTGGGCACGAGTACTGTCATCACTAGAGGGGGATGCTCCATGGTGGGGCTGGGAGAGATCTCCATTCTATGTTCCCTAAATAACTTCTCATGCCTGGAGACCTTCATACTGGAAAGAGGCTATCATTATAGCAAACATCAGTATCTGGTCCCTTCCAAAGGCATATTTGCTTTCAAAGAGAGAGTGATTTTACTTTGTAACCAGTTTCTTAAAAACAGTTTAGCATATGGACAGTGCCAAGTGCCTGATTAATGTGTGTGTTCTGACAAGATCAAAATTTGGGCTCTGTAAAACCAAGGACTAGGCTCTGGGCCCTGGTGGCTCCATGGGGCTCTGCCACATGGAAGGTACTAACTAAGAGGTCAGCAGGCCTCCTTTTTAAATGCAATAAGAACAATTTGTGTGTCCTGCTAGTACTGTTACTTGTGTGTTTTGCATCTCCTCTGTCTTCTCCTTGCCTCCATCTCCATCTAGAATGTAACAGGGAGCACTGTGACTCAAAGTGCCATGCTGCAAATGGTTTGTCACCGGTCCAAAACAAGATAAATCCAGAAATTGAGAGTAAGAGTTAGAACATTTTAGAGAAATTTGACAGAGTAATTAATTTCTGTTGAATGTAATAAAATATTGGGATTTGTTTTTATTAGGCTGTATGTCTTTGTTTTTTCATTTCATTTTATAGTAATTTATTTCTACAAAAATATTGGTCTATGATGGACTGGTCTTTCACCCCAGATAGTTTGAGAAGTACCAATATAGAGGGTAGGGATCCCTGTTTTACATTGATGGTCTATGACATTCAGTGCCTGTCCAAATGTCAACCCTGCTGCACAGTAGAATCACCTTGAGAGCTGAAAAAAAAAAAAATTCTATCTCTCTATAGAGAGAAGCTTCAGCTCGACCCTCACCAATTAAATGAGAATTGAGGTGGGATTAGGGTGTGGCAAGGGCATCTGCATTTACTAAAAACTTCCTTGGTGTTTCTAACTTCTGGCCAGGAATGAAATCCTTAATGTGGGTGGTATCCAATCAATGACCACAGGTTGAATGAATGACTAAAGCATGTCAGCCAGCTAACAACAGGCGTTTATTACACACCTGACAGTGCTGTACCAGGTGGTGAGTAACACATTATAAAGTCATGAAGCTTAATCAAGGTTTTCCAATCTGATGATAAAGCTCCTATTGACAAAGCCAATACAAAACAAAGGGCACAGATTAATAAACCTATAGCATTCACCCACAAATAAAGTAACATTTACACACTATGGATGGATGAAGCCCGACTCTCTCTCTCTCTCTGTCTCTCAAAAGCAAACAGCATATTCAATAATATTTCACCTAATGGGAAAGAGATTTCCTTAGGCTGGTGTCTCCCCGGTGGTCAAAGAATCCACTAGATGTCACTCAAGGTCCCTCAAGGTTCCCTTTCACAGGCTTTGCGTGGTCTTTAATTACATCAGATCATTTTCCTCACCAAACTTTGTCCCCACAGTCTAAGACTTCTAATGGAAACCATGCAAAATGTAAGGCATAGAATGTGCTGGTTGTTTGATCTCTTTTCATGGCTTTCTCTAGCACTCTAGGGCCACACCATTCATGCATCTATTCAAGAATAGTAACTGAGGGCTGATGTTCTAATAGGACACATTAGTTTAAGCTGTGGTGGAATCATGAGGAGTGAAATAGCCTTGGTTCTGTCCTCACGGAGTTTACAATTTAATCTATGAAAGCACTCTTCATTCTAATTTGTGTTGTTTATTTAGTTATTATTTCTCCCTTCAGACCAGAAGCTCTCAAACTTTTTTGGCCACCATATCCAGAGTAAGAAAGAAAGAGATTTTGGCTGGGCATGGTGGCTCATGCCTGTAATCCCAGCATTTTGGGAGGCCAAGGAGGGTGGATCACGAGGTCAGGAGATCGAGACCATCCTGGCTAAAACTGTGAAACCCCGTCTCTACTAAAAAATACAAAAAAGTAGCCGGGCGTGGTGGCGGGCACCTGTAGTCCCAGCTACTTGGGAGGCTGAGGCAGGAGAATGGCGTGAGCCCGGAAGACAGAACTTGCAGTGAGCCGAGATTGCACCACTGTACTCCAGCCTGGGTGACAAAGCGAGACTCTGTCTCAAAAAAAAAAAAAAGAAAGAAAAAAAGATTTTATATTGCAACCTATATTCACACAAATGCTCAAACACATAACCAAAGTTAAAGCTTCACAGTACAATGCTTATCTTCATGTTGTGCGATACATTCTGATATTTTCTAGTCTATTCCAGTTCCTTTTTTTTTTTCAAAATGCTAGTCATGATCCCCCAAATTGATTTCACAACCTACTAATAAGTCACAATCCTAAGAATAAAAAATACTTGACTTGAAGGCAATGGCAACCTCTTGTGCTTAGCAAATAGTAAGTGAGCAATATATTTTTTTAAATGAATGAAAATTATGAGAACTAATTTGCATTAATGTTTACATTAAGAAGATATATACAGATTAAGTAGTTTATAATATGTATAATCAGTGTCCTAAGAACACATTTCTATATACACATTACATTCTATATACACAATTATAATGGATAATTTTTTTCAGATAATCTATACCAGATATACTAGGTACACTATATATGCTGTCAATGTAATTTTTTATTTCAGTAACAATCAAGGACTCACATATTTTAAATTCACATAATTAAAAGTATGTTCATCTTGGAAAAAGAAGTCATAAGGAGCAATGAACTCTTTCAGATATTAAAACTCATTATAAATTCCAATAGTAAAAGAGCTTGGTATTAGAGACCATAGCAACAGAGTAATGGCCTCCAAAGATCCCTAATCCACAGAACCTGTGAGTGT
Organism: Macaca mulatta; assembly: GCF_049350105.2. Lineage (NCBI taxonomy): Eukaryota > Metazoa > Chordata > Mammalia > Primates > Cercopithecidae > Macaca > Macaca mulatta. The sequence goes on along the minus strand of NC_133417.1, from coordinate 17,741,132 downwards.
TAGCTTGCACAGCAAAAAGGATTTTGCAGATGTGGTTAAGTTAAAGATTTTGAGATGTGACTATTATCCTGGATTATGTGGGTAGACACAATGCAATCACAAAGATCCTTGTAAAAGGGAGGCAAGAGGGAGAAAAAAAGGCAGAAAAGATGATGAGAGAGAAATTTGATGCCATGCTACTAGGTTTGAAGATGGGGGAGGGAGCCATGAGCCAAAGAATGCAGGTGGCTTCCAGGAGCTGGAAAAGGCATGGGAACAGATTCTCCCCTAGAGCCTGCCTCCTCAAGGAACACAGCTTGGCAACCTATTTTGGATTTTTGATGTCCAGAACTGTAAGATAATAAATTTGTGTTCTTTTAAGCCACTAAAGTTATGGTAATTTTTTTGGTTTTTGGGAGTTCTTTTTGAGACAGAGTCTCACTCTGTCACCCACGTGGAGTGCAGTGGTGTGATCTCAGCTCACAGCAACCTCTGCCTCCCAGGTTCAAGTGATTCTCCTGTCTCAGCATCCCGATTAGCTGGGACTACAGGTGTGTGTCACCACACCTGGCCAATTTTTTGTATTTTTTTAGTATAGATGGAACTCCATCTATACTATACCTGGCCACCATGTTGGCTAGGCTGGTCTTGAACTCCTGACCCCAAGAGATCCACCTCCTCGGCCTTCTAAAGTGCTGGGATTACAGGCATGAGCCACCATGTGCGGTCAAAGTTATGGTAATTTGTTACAGCAGCAACAAGAAATGAAAATAGAGATGGAGTAAATCAATGGCATGAAGTAAAAAAAAAGTCCAGATCCAAAAAAATCTTTGAGAATTTCATATCTGATGAAAGCAATCTGGGGTGTGTGTGTGTGTGTGTGTTTATTCCATAGGTGGTATTAGGACAACTGGATAGTTATTAAAAAAAAAAAAAAAAAAGCTGCATCTCTATCCCCTTACACCAAAATTATTTCCCAGATAGCAGCAGAAGACCCACTAACAATCCTGAGATTGGGATCATGGATTTTTAAGTATTTAAAAAACACAACTAAAAGTACTAGAAGAAAATACAGGATTTTTTTTTTATTGTGAAAAATACAAAACCCAGAATGATAAGAGTTGGATTATAGTAGTAATAACTCTCACACAGTGAGGCAATCAGTAGTCAATTTGGCAGCATTTATCAAAGTTAAACATGGCCATACCCTTCAACCCAGCAATTGCATTTCCAAGAATTTGTCTTAAAGAAATGCTTCGATGAAAACGTTCTTTAGAGCATTATTTGTAACAGTAAATTACTAGAAACAGCCCGATGCCCATTAATTAGAGAAAGTTAAATACATTATGGTTCAGCCCTTAGAATGACATGTATCCATATGTTTTGTTGAGGAATGATTTCCACACACATTTGTAAGTGAAATACGGTATGATCCCTTGTGTGTAGGGAAAAGAGATGTAGGTTTAGCTTGTATATTCAGAGAAAATTCTGGAAGGGTACGCAAGAACTGTCAATAAAACTTTTGAGAGTGGGACTGAGAGTAGGAGGAAGTCTTAGATTTTTAAAATGTTACACTTTTTTTGTACAGTTCCTGATATCAGGATTGCTAACAGGTCTGCTGCTGCTATTCAGCAATAAAGGAAAAAAAGGAAAGAATTGCTGAAAATGAAGAGGGAGAGAGCCATGCTGACATGGTGACAAATCTGGGCCAACTGCCTCCGAGTTATATGGTATAGGATTTTTAATGTTTTAAGTATATTTAACACAGCTCTGTGATTAAAGGAAGCCCAAGCCACAGAATCCTGAACTTACTGGAAACGTGTGCCACCTCTTTAAAGGTTTCAATTATTTAAATATGCTTGTTTTTGCTTTTAAGTTATGCATGAAGATTCCAGGCAGGTAAAAAAGATGAAATTCTCCCTTAATTGACTAGCTAAGGCAGACAGGTACCTAACTAAGGTCTCCTGTTGGGGACCAGGTTAGACAGCACTCACATTTGACTGAAAGCCTGTATACCTTGTATGTCCCGCCTCACCAGCATAGGTAACAAAATGAAGTCAGTTTAAGTCATGTGCTTTTTGAAGTTAAAATTCATACCACTCTGAGCTCTACCTAGCGAGTAGAGTCCAACCTTCCCTTGAGGTTCTTATCCCTAGATATCCCCAGTGATCCCACTGTTACTCATTTCTTCCAAAGGGGTCCTCTCCAGTTACTGATAGTGGGTGCTGGTGAGTCAGCCACAGTGCCTAGTCAAAGCTGCTTCTCCACTGCTGCTGCCTGGGGTCACTGCCAAGGCCCATACAGGCAAGAACAAATGTCTGTTCCCTTCTGGCTGTAGCTACCCAGGGTTAAGAGAGGTCCTACCATTGACCACACAGTGCAAAATGGCCAGTCCTTGCCTGCCAATATCCTCCAAGTGTGGATACAACCTTTGCTCTTACTCTCCCAAAGCACAGTCAAGGGCAGGCTGCAGACAAGGAAAAAAATCAGTCAATAGCAGTGTCTGCCAATATCCAGTAATGTTTGAGGCCACTTCTGAATGAAAAAAAAAAAAATTCTTGCTAACTTCCAACTGTTAAGTCATTTTAATTATGTCTCTTAATTATACATAAACTTTAGGTAATAATTTCTTATTCTTATAGCTCACGTCTATAAAACTAAAATAATTTTAGAAATTAAATTCACAAATTTAAAAAATTCAATTAATATTATGTATGTAATGTGTGGTAACGACATTTGTTGTTTTGCTGAAATTAAATTGTCCTCTGATATGAGAATATGGAACTCACTGCTATGGTATGTGCTTTTTTGTTTGGCATGCTTATAATTGACTTAATTATCCCAACATTCTTCTCTATTTGAATTTCTGTTAAACTTTTGTGCAGTGTGCCGTAAAGGACGTGTGACCTTTGCTTAGCCAGAATGCTGTCCTTTCCACAAGAAGTATTCTATTCTCTTCCCATTAGCCCCAGAAAATTAAATTTGTGCTTGGTGCCAAATACAAAATCAAGTGCAGGGTTTCGTTACAAGGTGGTCATCAAATGATCCAGCATAGCGGTTAGAATATATTAACTTTTAAAAGAACATAATTTAAGCAAGAGCAAAATATTTACATATTTTGTAGAGAATTTGCATATATATTTTCTTAGACTGCAGTTTAAGGAACTACATCCTTGCTACTCCAGGGTGGTCCAAAAGCCAAGGAGCTTGTTAGAAAGAGTTTCTAGGCCAGGTGCAGTGGCTCACTCCTGTGATCCTAGCACTTTGGGAGGCCAAGGCAGGAAGATTGTTTGAGGCCAGGTGAGTTCAAGACCAGCCTGGGCTGGTGAGAGACTGTCTCTATGTAAAAAATAAACAAAAAAAGCAATGCAGAGTCTCAGGTCCACTCTAGACCTAATGGATTAGAACATGCAGTTTAATAAGAACCCCAGGTGATCAGCATGTACATTAAAGTGTGAGATATATTAATTTATTATTTCACAATTCAACTTTCAATGGGCCCATGTGAGGCTGGGGCACAGTCTAAAGCGCTCTCTCTCTCTCTTTATTTTTAAGGACAATTATTGATTCTTCTCCTTCCAGGGTTGCAGGCAGGTAGATTTAAGGTGAACTCAGATTTTTCAAGGAATAATGGTGAGTATTGGTAACTTCAAAGGGTCCATCCTGGTGACTTGCAGGGGAAGTTCAACTCGGGAACTTTTGTGTCTTGCTTAACACCAGACACACGACTACATGTAAGCCAGGTGGCTCACACCTATAATCCCAGCTACTCCAAAGGTTAAGGCAAAATCTCTTGAGCCCAGTAGTTGGAGACCAGCCTGACAACATAGGGAGACCTTGCCTCTAAACAAAAATTACATATTGTATGATTCTGTTTACATAGCGAGACCTTGCCTCTCAACAAAAATTACATATTGTATGATTCTATTTATATGAAACATTCAATTTCTGGTGGAAGTCTCATGTGATCTTTGGTTGGAGGATGACTGGATGTTGACAGATGACAATGAGGTGAAGAGCATTTTAGCAGAGGGACTGGCATGATCAAAGACAGAAAATGGCGAGTCACAGGCAGGAATGCATATTTAGGGAGGAATGAATGAGCATTGGTTACAACAGAGATCTGGGAAGAAAAGCAAGTGAAGAAGTAAAGCAGGAAACATGGATGGGCAAGCTGTCTTTTTCAAATGGAAAAACTAACAGGTGTGAGGCAGAAGTGAGTCAATATAAATTTCTATCTTGTCCAGATTTGTTCAAATTCCCTTGATTTGTAGTCATTTTGTCGGCTTGGGGGGAAAGTGGTTTTGGAAAGATCGTCTTTATAAAGGTAGGCTCTGATAGGATGCTCAAGCTAAGAGCAAGGAAGGACAAAGAAGGCACCTGGAGACAGAAAAGGGCACTAATAAAAAATTGGGCAAAAAGGAAGTGTGGCGGTCCCCAAATCCCTTCTTCCTCCATTTCAGCTGAGATCACCCGCAGGCAACTGTCCTATTACCAATAAGTTTGTATGACCAATAAAATATTATGCACCTAGCTAAAAACCCTGGCGTGATAACACCAAATTCATGTTATTGGAATGAACTAAATTTTAAAAAGCACACCGTTCAGGCACACAGAAGGCACCCCCGAACGTTTGTTTTATAAACGAAGGTTGGTTGCTGAGGCTTTGTTTTGGAGCCTATGTTTAGGAGAGGAAATGATTCAAAACTGCCCCCCAAAACTTATATCCTTTAGGAGCACTGAGGTTGGGGCGACCTGCTGCCAAGCGGTCTGGTTTTCCCTTTTAACACTGGCTTCTTGTCCCACTATCCGGTCCCTCAGGTCAGTGGGTGCAGCAGGGGTCGCAGCCCAAGCAACCAATCGCGATGCGGCTGCGGGGCGGGGGCCACAGCGCTCCGCCTCCCCCTCCAATCCGCGCTCCAATCCGCCCTCCCAATCCTGCTAGGCCGTCCTCTCTCGCACCTGCGTGTCCCTTCGCGCTCCGACTGGAGCGACTTCTCATCCCTGCGCTGGCGGGGCAGGCTTTTAGCCTCGCTTCTCGCGAGATCGCCTCCTGCTGCTGCCGCCGCCGCTCCCGGCCGCTGACTGGCGGCGCCTGCGCAGCCGCCATGTTCGGTTGCTATGCTGCGGCCTGGGAGAGGGGGTGTGCTTGAGGGAGGAGGAAGAGATAGCGGAGGAGGAGGGGGAGGAAGGGGAGGTGGAGAAGGAGGGGGGTGACTGAGCTCCTCTTGCACTCTCACACACAAACGCTGCCCAGGATTACCCGCCAGCTCACGCCGTGCAGCGCGCTTTTCCGCTCCTCGCGCCCCACCAGCAACATTGTTCTCTCAGGACTCCTGGGTTCCAGGGGCCGGAATTGGGCCTGAGCCGGAGAGGAAAGAGACTTGGCTTTGGCCGAGGGGTCGGAGGATTGGGGCCAGGCCCCCCTCCCCCACGCACTTTTGGGGGTGTGGATTATCTCATCCCCGCAGGGAGGTAGGAGAGGTCGCCGGCTGCCCGCCTCCCTGCCACCTCCCTGGCGACGCCGGCCCGCGGCTGCCCAGCAGCATGAGGTGGTGCTGGCGGCTCCGGGTCGTGGCGCGACCGCTGCGGCGGCGGCTGCTCGGGGGGCGCTGAGGTAGCCCCCCGGAGCGGCACGGCGGACGCGCTTCTCCCCTGCGCGCCGGGGCCTCGAGGCTTTTTTTCTCCAGCCGAGAGGACGCGGCTGTGATATACGAAGGTAAGAGGTTCTCCGGTCCCCGCCGGCCTCTCGGCCCTGCACGCTGAACGCGAGGCTCTTACCTGCATGTGTGGCTCCTGGGAGGTGAGCCAGGTAGAGCAAGCCTGAGGTACGAGGATGATTTAAAAGGAAGGGAAAAAAAAATGCCTTATTTCCTTTCTTCCCGGGACCTCTGCTCTTGCGGGGGTTATAGTTGGAATCTCTGTTATGGGTCAGAGAAGGGACAAGGGATGGAATAGGTGCGGAGATGGAATGTTCCCCAGTACCTAAACTCTAGGTAAAGCTTTGGAATCTTGAGTTTTCCATTGCTGGTAGAATTCCTTTTTTTTTTTTTTTCTTAAATTGGCTCATATGAGCGCTTTTTGCACGTTGCATGAGCCAACTCTTCCTACCATTGAAGTTTTAAGCCTGTTATGATTCTATCAGTCTATACCTGTATTTGGGAATCTGTAGTTCAGCTAAAAAAAAAAAAAAAAAAAAAAAAAGTTGTAGGTAAATAATGATGCATTTCGCAGGGTTTCCATAAAATGGAACAGCTTACAGTTGCACAGGTGATGTGTGGATGTTTCTGCAAAACTTGGGGTGGAAGATTTTATGTCTGGGCTTGCATCATGTAGTGACATCAGTATGTACAAGGACGATTTGTAGGATTTTTCAGAACGCTTGTTCTAGGGTAACTTGTTATACATCTGCAGTATGCCAGCTGCTTTTCGAATAAGAGGTTTCAGTAATACTAAGTTTCTGTGTCCAGATCTTGGGCCCAGTTGAAAGAGTACAGCGGATTGGTCACATTTAAAACGTATTTATGGAGAAAGATAAAAACAAAAGGCCAATGTGTCCGACTTGCAAAAGGCAATTAGAGTAGAAAGAAGATTGGAATAGTAAAAACCAGGGCATTTTAAAATCTTGGTTTTCTGAACTTGAACGTGCCAGAGGAAAAAAATTTTTTTTCAATTTTAAGGGGGAAGGAGATGGCCTTAAAATAAAGTATTGTTCAGAGCCTAAAGTGTGCTTAATGGAATAGAGCTAGATATATCATTTAAATCTTAGATTTGATTAATATAAATTCAGCTTTCTTTTAAAGAAAAAACTCCTAAGCAAAAGTTTGTGTATTGTACAGAACCTCTTCACTAGCTCATGAATGTGATCATTTTGTGGACATCACCATTTTTTGTCAGAATAAATTTATGCTCCAGTTACCACAAAAGCAATTTTTATGTCTCTTCGCATTTTTTATGGTACACATATCTTTGTTACATTTTGCATTGAAACACGCACGGTCCCATAATATGATCTTGAGTGATTTATAAGAGAAACAGTCCTTTTTGTACATGGGAATGTTTGTGATTTTGCTAGTCTGTTTTAAAAATTTGGCAAGAGGTTTTTAAAATCCAAGGAGGCATCACTATTTTGTAGTTTTTAAAAATATTAATTGAGTAGGTCCACGTTTATTAAGTTAGAAAATCACAGGTTCCTCAAAAGTAGTAATAGATGAGGATGGGATTTTCTTACTGCCCGTTTTGTAACGTCTTAGCTTCAGAGCTGTAGGTATTGAATTGAGTCAAACTTGTGTTTTTTTCTTATGTTCTAATTAAATATCTTTTAAAATGTCCCTGGTAACATTGTTACTTTAAATTTATAACACCCAATTTCTAATTTAGGCTAGGCATAAAACCAGCATTGATTGAACATACTTGCTAAAAATACTTTCTGGGTCGGATGTACTTAGAATGCAGCCTCAGGAAATTTCATTTGAACTATTCTGTGACCAGGGTACACTTCATTATTGTTGAAGGACTTTAAAAAAAATTATAGATCTCTCATACTCGATTTAATCAGTTTGGGCATAGATGCCTAACTTTTAAAAAAAGTATAATAAAGTGAGATAGTAATACAGTTTATGTGAGATGGTAATAAAAACTTTTCAGCTTTTTTTTTTTAACTTATATGACTTCGTTAGATTGTTATTAAAGTGTGATTTGTGTTTTTAAAATAGTATTGTTTTTTAAACATAATTGAGTTGTACAGTATCCATTGTTATCTGTTTAGTATTTATTTATGACTTACAAACTCTAAAAGTGGGATCAGTGATCATGGTTTTTAGTAAGTTGTCTTTAAGGAGCAAAGTAAGAGACTAGCAGAGAATTGCAAGGAGGTCTGTTATCGAGAGTACTTTTGCCTCCGCTTGAGAGTTAATATGGCCACTTTTAAACAAGAAAACTTTTCTAAAAATATGTGGAAATCTTGTTTGGTGTATGTTTAAGGGCAAATGTTTAAAAATTCTGCCTAAATTCTTAGAATGCAAAATTGATCAACTCACTAGGAATGGTTGCTGTGGCTAGGAGTGGTTATTGTGGCTAAATATGAATTGTTGCTCCTATATAAAATTTAGCTATTGGTAGAAGTTTACGAACTGAGTTGAATTTTGTTGTTTTTCTCGGTTATTGCATGTTATGAAGTTTTTTATGTACCACAGTCCAGATGTGTTAAATTTGCCAGTTTACTAGAATAAGCTCTGAAGCCTTGAGTTTGGCTTAGCATTCCGAACATCCTTTTTATTGTTTGCCAGAAAAGTACTGTAGGAAGGAGGTGTTGTTCTCTCTTCATTTAACATTTAATTAGTAGTACAGACGGTGAGATAGGGTATAATGTAGAAATACCATAGAATCATCTTTATTGATATGAAAGTACCATTGTCTAGGAACAGCATAATTTCTTACCTTTTGCATGAATGGGGAAAAAGAGGAGGGGAAATTTATTAGACTCTCTTCCATTTCATTAGAGGTATCTTCCCTCACATTCATTCTTCATTTCATTATTCTTAAGTAGAAACTTTGGAAGAGAGATGCAAGTAGTTGAATAAATTAGTACAAAATGAAAATTACATCGTATAGACTATTATGAGGAAGATATCAACTTGGATTGGTTATTGTATTTGTGTTTTTTAACAAGGAGGTTATATAGAGTAGTTGAAAGAAAAAAGGATCCAGAAGGGAAGAGTGTTAGTATTTATTGTCTGTTAAGTGTCAGATACCGTATAAGGGGCTTTTCATGTTCCACTCACCAAGTACACTTTATGAGGTAGGTACTATTAATCCTGTCTCCTCCCTGCCAAATAGAAGCTAAGGGAAATGAAATAACTTGTCCAGGCTCATACTTCTAGTAAGTGGAATTCTCTGAAACTATTCTTTAGATCAGTTCTGTCCAATTAAACGTTCTGCAATGATGGAAATATTCTTTTTTCCTTCAACTTTATTGAAGTATAATTGACAAATATGATAGAAATATTATTTGCACTGTTAGTTATGGTAACCATTAACCATGTGTGGCTGTGGAGCACTTAAAGTGTGACGAGTGTGTCTGAGAAACTAAATTTAAAATTGTATTTAATTTTAATCAATTTAAATTTATAGCCAGATGTGGCTGGTATCTGTAGTATTGGACAGCATAGCTTTAGGTCTTCCTGCTTAGAAAATCTGAGTTCTAGTATTTAATCTTGCACTAGTTTATTTATATATGGCATTAGGCAAGTTATTTAGTTCTGAGCTTCAATTTAATCTGGTGTGAAAATGAAGGGGTTGCCACTGAAAGATTATCTCCAAGGTTCCTTCTTGCTTAAAATTCTGTGATTCTTATTAAAACATACAGTAGCATTTAATATTCACAAGCATTGTATCTGAAAGGATCCCCCTCCCCAGTATGCTCACCCATTACCTAAAGATTTTTATTTAGTCAGTTTCTCTTTTTGAGAAGAGTATGTATAAAGCACACATAAAGGGTAGTGGATTATTCCCCACCTCCCCAATTGTTTGGCAAAAACATTGTGTAACTCAAGGCAGTACTTTATGATGGAACAAAGTTTGAATCTTTAAAGGTCATGTTTTAACACGCCACCTTCCCATTTAAAAATATATAGGAGTTCCCTGGTACTTATCAAATTAATTACAAATTTACCTGCTTCACCTTGAAGACTTTCTACCAACTTCATCTCATTAACCTTGTTTCTCATTCTTGCTTAAAAAGAAAATAGCCTTGTTTTTTCCTTTGTCCTCGTTTCCTTAATTTAAACATCGCCTTCTCCAGTTCATATGCCACCTCTTTAAACCTTTTTCAAAATTCACCTGTTTCTGGAAGAATGCTGCTTAATCCACTCACAAGGATCAGTTAATGAATCCTGGTAATAGGTACCCTAAGGTTAACATGTTTGTTTAGATATAGTTTAATACATCCTTCTTAAGCTTTTTTTTTTTTTTTTCCTGCTTAAATTTTTATGTTACCTACTCTGTTTCCTTAATTTTCTTAGGTTAAAAAAATTAAAATAAGAATTGTTTCTTTTGTATTGCCTTATGAATTTAGTCTATTTTTCAACAATACTGCTTTTAAAAGTTGCTAATTCTTTAAAAAGATACTGTAACAACATTTACCCTTGGTCACCACCATAATATATATTTTTTTGTTTCCTTGCAGATAATTGTTCATATTTAAAAAATAAAGTTGTGTGGTAGAGATAGAATTTTGAGATGAATATATTGGGAACATTGTGTAGTAGAGACTGTGCAATGTAGGGAAAAGATCATAGACTTTGGAGTCAAATCTGGTTTGGAATCTAGCCTCAAAAACCTTGTACAAATTATATAATTTCTGAGTCAGTTGGCCTTGAATTGTTGTGAGGATTAAGATAATATATGTAAGGCATCTAGCATTGTGCTTTAAATAGAAGAGATGATCAATAAGTGATGGTTGGTATTTTTTTTCATTTTTCTATTCCCATCTTCATGAATATTATTTATTTATTTATTTATTTTAGCTACCCAAAGCCGCCAAGGTCAGTGAATATAATTTAAGTGATTAAACATTCAGGTGATATACCATGACTGATTTAGACATTTACCTTTTGTTAACCGGTTTTTTGTTTATTTCCTCAGTTTAAAACCCTAGGACTGGGATAATGGTCAAGTGTCATGAATATTTCTATGCCAGATCTCTCTCTTACAAAAGTACCTACAGTGGGTGTCCTTGTTTTGGGAAGAAAAAATGCTAATTGTATAATTGTATTTCATTGTTTTAATTAATGTAATTTGAAAATTTATTTGGGGATGATGGTGAACATTCCTTTATATGTTAGTTAAGCAAACATTTGAAATGCCAATTGTAGTGGGAGCAATGGTATAAAGGTAAATAAGACATGATTTTTGTCCTTGAGCTCACATTCTAGGATGGTAACACATGTCAACAAACAATTACAATTCATAGTGACAGTGTAATAAGATCTGGGGAAAAGAGAAGTGGCATTTGAATATGGTCTTGAAGGATCATTTGGAATTGATCTGGGTAGAGAGAACAGCATGTACAAAAAGTCAAGTATGAACGGATGCGTGTTGTGTTTGGAGAAATGTAAGTTGTCTTGTTGGATATGTCTGTCTGTCTCTGGGTGGGTGTGGTTGTCTGTTCCTTTGTGTGAATCTCTGCGTGTGCGTGTGTGTGTGTGTGTGTGTGTGCTCGTGCGCACGCATGTGTGTTGATTGCAGTGGGAAATGAAGCCTTGTGGGGGTCCTTGTGTTTGGGCAATGAGTGGGATCATTTTAAGACCTTTAAAATAGAGCTTCCCAACTGGCGTGCCATGAATGGTTTACCAGTGTTTCAGAGAGCAAGATACCCTTGTTTATGGGACCTGGGCATATCAGATCCCCTTCCCCACCCCGCCCCAGGATGGTTTCTTTTGGCTTTGAATAGCCTTCGTGGCTTATCCCGGTGTGCTAAGAAATTATTATTTTCTTTGTTGCCAAGTTGGGAAAAGGATTGGGAAAACCACTCTTTAAGAGACTGTAAGTATTGGAAAGTTTATGGTACCCACTCACCCTTGGCATACACTGTGTAATCAGAAATAAATATCAAATCCTAAAGTAAGCTTAAGGTAAACTTGAGAATTCTTAAGTCAGAGTCCCTCGTCTTTCTCCCTCTTTTTCTCTCCCTTTACCCGCTGCCTCCCCCACTTCACTGTTGTGTGTGCATGTGCGTGTGCGTGTATGTGTGTGTGTATGTGTGAAATATCTTTTTGGTGCCCTTGCGTTACTGGTACCCTAAACACGCATTTAGTCTGCCTCTTGAGAAATCAGCATTAACATTCGGGAACAATTAGAGGTATTTAAATAAGGAATGATAAGATTAGATGCGGGTTTTGAAAGGTAATTCGTGACTTCTAGATAATGATGCAAAGATACAAGGATAATGCAAGGATGATGAGGTTAGAAATGGAGCAGAGAGACCAAAGAGACCAGATGCTGTTGCAGTGGTCCACGGGAGGGATGATAGGAACCAGAAATAGGGTAATATAGATTAGAACTGAAAACTGAGTAGTTTCACTAGACCTGAGAGTCCATTTGGACATTGTGGGGGAAGAGTTGAAGATAATGCTAAGATTTCTTCTTTAGCAACTTCCCTTCTTTAGCGAGGGAAAGCCAGATGATTTTTATTGAGCGCTTCCAGTGAGCCAGGTATTTTGCTAGACAGTGAAGTTGTCATGAGTTCTTATTTAACATTTTAAAATAATTTCAAACCTAATGAGAAATCTCAAGAAAAGTACAACAAAGAGCTCCCAAATCGCCTTAAACTAATTTTTAACATTGTACTAGCTATGTATCATGTGTATACACAACACAGAATGAGCCTGGAACATCTAGTGCTTGGCTCAGTAAGGTCTTCTTTTCAGGATGCCCCAAGGGGTAACCTTGGAATTGTCTTCAACCCTTTCCCTTTTTCTACTATATCTAATTGGATCCTCAAATTTCAGTGAAACAACCTCATCATCTCTCATTTCTGGTCCTACATTTTAATCCTTATTTCTCCATTTCAGGGGAATGCACCATTTCTAATTTCATTTGACTTTTTTCTGAATTATTTGAGAGCAAGTTGCAGACATGATGCCTATCACTCCTAAATATTTTAGTGTGTATTTAGAAAACAGGACAGTTTCCTACATAACTGCGAAATCAGGAAATCAACATTGATACAGCGCTACCTTCAGGTCCCTAGATGCCATTCAAATTTTTCCAGCTATCCCAGTAGTGTGTCTCGTTTCTTTTTGGTCCAGCATCCAATTCAGGTTCACACATTGCATTTGATTGTCACATCTTTTAGTCTCCCATCAGTTTGGAATGGTTCCTTAATATTTCCCTGTCCTTTATGACCTTGACAGTTTTAACGAGTGGAGTCCTTTTTTTCTGTAACATGTTTTCCTCAACTTAAGTTCATCCAGTGGTTCCTCATGTGCAGACCGAGTGCATTGTTGGCAAGAATGCCATAGAAATAATGTTGTGATATTCTTAGTACGTCACTAGGAAACGTGCTGTATAGTCCTGCTACCAGCGATGTTTAACTTTGAACATCTGTTAAATTCAAGTCTGCTGGGTTTCTCTACTGTGAAGTTACCGTTTTTTCCTTTTGTAATTGAGAATTCTCATGTGAGAAGATATCTAGGAGTGTGTCAATAGAGCTGAAGGTGCTAACCACCAGCCTTCAGGTCTGATGACTGCTACCTGAATCAGCCACAACTGTGAAAGCTGTCGCCTACATTTATTAGTTCATATTCTACTGACAGAGATTTCCCCCTTCTTCTCCATACATTTATTTATTCATTTATTTATATCGATATATTCTCCTGGATTTGTTTCTGTTTAGTGGTTTTTATTAGTTACTGTCATTTTAAAATTTCATTTTGTTGGTCAAATTGTCCCAAATTTGGCCTTTAAGTTGGCTCCCCTATCTCCTTGACCTGTCCCCCTCCTTGGTGTATTTCCTTACATTCTGGCCTAACAAGATGTTCCAGATGATCTTAATAATCTCCAATCACAGCTCTGAAATAGTTTGTTTTTCTAAGGAATCCAGATTTTTTTTTTTTTTTTTAAGTAGAGGTGCTGTTTAGGAACTGAGATCCGAGTGTTTACTGTGTTCATTTCTGTTGGTATGTCATCACTTTTAGGGGGATAGAGCTAGGAATTGCATATATGTATGCACACATCTGAATCTGTTTCTATGCCTGTGTAGAGGTATTTTAAAAGTTCACACTGGGCCAGGCGCGGTGGCTCAAGCCTGTAATCCCAGCACTTTGGGAGGCTGAGGCGGGCGGATCACGAGGTCAGGAGATCGAGACCATCCTGGCTAACATGGTGAAACCCCATCTCTACTAAAAATACAAAAAAATTAGCTGGGCGTGGTGGCGGGCACCTGTAGTCCCAGCTGCTCAGGAGGCTGAGGCAGGAGAATGGCGTGAACTGGGCGGGGGTGGGGAGATGCGGAGCTTGCAGTGAGCCGAGATCGCACCACTGCACTCCAGCCTGGGGGACAGATCAAGACTCCCATCTTAAAAAAAAAAAAAAAAAGTTCACACTGATACAGCCAATTCCAATCTAACATCTCAGGATTCGTCTAGCCTTTTCCCTTTCTGTATTTGTAAATCTCTTCTCCAGCAGTGAGAAATTGGTTCCTATTATCTCCTCAGTGTATTTACTTATCTGCTCAATCCCCTTGTATGTGCCAGTCTTCTGACCCCACATTAGTTATCTCCTTTCTCCTTGCTTGCCACCTCTAAGGCCTGTAGCATGGGGTCCTCAGGGCATGCTGTCAGGTCCATGTGGTAATGAGAACTTCTCATTTAATCTTTTTTTCCCCCTTATTTAATCAGGACAGAAATTTGTTAGAAAGGTGCCATTCCTAGTTTTAAAAGGAGAACAGAGCTGAAATTCAAAAAGGTGTGTGTCTTTAGGCATGTTACTGTGTAAATAGCTGAGTAAATATTTTGCATTCAGATTCGTCTGATACTGAAACATCTTTTCTCTCCTGTACTGCATAGCCTCTATCTGTGGAATCCAAAGTGGCAGGATTTAAGGTTGTGTAGATGGTAGCTGAAGCAATGGGTGTGACTGTCACTGCTTATGAAGTATATATAAAGTTAGGGAGAGGCACGCTGACAGAGCTCCTAACTACCATCATTGAAAGATTAAGGACTCTCGGAAATCAAGAAGCCAGTGAAGAGGACTGATAGAAAGGTTGTGAGAGAGAAGAGTGTGGTTGTGTTAGATGATGATGAAGTAAGGAATTTCATGAAGCTGTCATGCTGCTGAGAGAAAAAGAGAAGACCAAAAGGCTTTGAATTTGACTATTGGAAAGTTATTGATAATCTTAGCTAGTTGGTTTTTCCAGTGTGTTCAGGCAAGCTGCCTGTATCAGAATTATGGAGATACTAATGAAAAATTTGAACTCCCCAGGTCTCATCTAAGACCTTACAGATTGTTAAAAGGGGGAGTGGGGAGCCAGGAGGTAGTAGCCTGGAAAAATCGACTGAAATGCTAAGGCTCTTCTGAGGTGTACTAGTTTGAGGTTTGTTGCTTTAGCAGAAGAGTTATAGTAGAAAGGTGTGATAAACTAAATTGAGGAAACCACGTGTACAATGAATATAGATGAGACGGCTCTTCGAGAAGTCTGGCCATAGATAAGAGACCTCAGGTCATGGAAGAATAGGGGACAGCATCGAGAAAAATACCTTTGTGTTTCAAGGGTTACATACACCTTAACATTTGTTGGGATTAAGAGAAGGAAACTGTAGTGATTATTTTAAAGTTTGGTAAGCAAAACTATATAGCAACACCTACTATCAAAAAAATGCCCTAAGTGAACTTTGGTAGGTATCTGGGATAGCTGCCTGCTCCCATTTTAAATGCCATCTTTTGGTAGGTCTTTGGAGTAATCCAAGGGTCATTGTTTATTTTATTTTTAGTTATATTTGTATCTTGTGTTTTTGTTATACAGTTGTGTTAAGAGCTTCTCTTTGCTCATTTTTATGCAAACACGAATTCTAAGTATATTCTTGTATATAGACGAGTCACCAGCAATACAATTAAAAATTACGTCCAGAATTGGAGGCGACTTTAGAGGGAAAGCCAGTCCAGGGCAGATTTAATGTATTCTTTGAGTACCAGCTAGGTACCAGGCACTGTGCTTGGCTGTGGGGATACAGAATTGAATAAGACATGCTCTTTATCATCAAGATTATTGTTCTATCTTCAGAGGAACTTGAAATCTAGTATATAGCTAGAAAAGGTACAGATAAGTCATAGATAACTATGTTAGTCTACAGCAAAGTAAGTACAGATAAGTCAAAGTTTAATTAATACAGCAGTGTATATTACCGTGATTCTCAGACTTTTAAAATTGTATTTAAGTTGTATTTTCCTATTTGAATTGGCAATATGGCTACGTGGTTCAAGTTTCAAAATAATATAAAAAGGCATATGAGAAGTCTTGATACCACTCCTTCTCTTTCCTGTTCTGTATAGGTGACTACTTTTATTTTTTGTATATTCTATGGTATTTATGCAAATAGAAACAAATAGAAAGATTACTGTTTTCCCCCTACCTTTTTATGTAGAAGGTATTTACTACATTAATGCTTTGTACCATAATTTTTAAATTTAAAATATACCTTGGAGATCATTTGACTTTAGCATATAAAGAGCTGTCCTTTTTTTCTTCTTCTTTTTAACAAAATTTAGTAATATGTTCTATTGTATAGATATACTATTAAGCTAACTAATTCTAAGTATTTAAACTTTAAGTTTTAGACCCCTTTACTTACGTAACCCATTTCCTGTTCACCTCTTTCTGTATGAACTAGTGCTCCCTGAGGCATTTTTACATTAGTGACCTGCCTGACTTTTCTGCATCTAAAGGGCCTATTTATTTATTTATTTTTTTTTGAGACTGAGTCTCGCTCTGTCACCCAGGCTGGAGTGCAGTGGCGCTCTCTCTGCTCACTGCAACCGCTAGCTCCTGGGTTCAAGAGATTCTCCTGCCTCAGCCTCCAGAGGAACTGGGACTGCAGGCTTTTAAAAGTCTTGTCAGTTTATGCTTTTACTCAGTAGAAACCAGTTACCATGTAACAAGTTTGACAACCTTGAGACTCCCATGCTGTGAGGAAGCCCAAACTCTCACAGGAGAGACAAGAAGGCCATGTGGAAGAGTACTTCAGTGAGGACACATGAGAGTGATGCCTTCTTGGACTTTTCAGCCCAGCCCTGCCATCAACTGAATGTAGATGAGTGAATGATCCCAAATGATGCCAGATGACATCCAGTGAAGCAGAAGAGCTGCCTAATCTAGCTTTTACCCAATTCCTGGCCAGGGAATTGTGAGACATATAAATCCTTATTGTCTGAAAATAAATAAATAAATACATAAATAAAAGTAGGTTTATTTGAGCGCAGATCTGTATCTGTTCTGCTCTGTCCTGGTTTTCTGTGTTAACAATGTCCTATATTTAAGTTCCTGTACTCTAGTCTTGTAGCTGGAGCTCTCTGCTATCTGCTGTAAGCGTTGCCTGCTGCCATGTTTCCTTGTTGTGTTTTTTCCCTGATTGCTGAGATACCACCTGCTTATCTGACCTCTATGATGCTAAGGACCTGCTTGCCTGGATCACTACTTATTGCTTGGTACTATAAGCTCTGGATACTATTTTCTAACTGCCTGTCTGTATTGCCTCTCATCATTAGCGAGTTTCCCTCTTCTCCCCTAATTTTCCCGATTGTAGCCCTATCAATCCCTTGAGTTTTAGTTTGTCAGTGTGAAACTTGGCAAAACTTCTGAAATTATTTGGGATGATTTAAAATTTTCTTGATGTTAATTGTTATAAGTCCATTATGCTTTGTCTGGACTCTTGTAGTAGTCTTTTTAAGGGCAGTTTGCTATAGTTTTGCCCTTTATAATCTGCTTTACGCTGTAGCCAGAGTGATTCATGTCTGATCAGAATTCTTTTATCTCTCCATCTCTCTATAAAATAAAATGAAGGAGTTTTCCAAGGGGATTAAAGTTATTTGGGAAATATCAGTTTTTAAGGTAATATTCTTTTTGTCTGTTTCTTTTTTAGATACTTCTTGTTCATGAAAGCAAAATATCATTACAAATGCCAAGGACTTCCAAATTGTTTTATTTGCATTGAAATAAGGAAAATATTTCTAATATATCTTACTGTTTCCAGCCTAGCACAAATTGCAGTCAGTTATAATGGCTTACTACAAGAAGCTACTAGGGAAAATGGAATGTCTTCATTGGGAAGGATCGTGATTTGAAAAAGTTCTCTTAGGTAATTCTGATACTGTGACTCACTTTGTATCTGGCTATTTTTATGGCTTTTGATCTGTGTTATAATTGTTTACAAAAAGAATTTTATAACCAACAGTTTGTTATATGCAATTCTGAAATTAAAAGTTTTGTTAACTAATTTGGCAACCAAACTTGACCTATACTGAGATGACGCTACTTAGTCTCGTTTATTCTACTTACAGTGTACATTCTTCAGATTCTCTGAAGAAATTTTATTTATTTATTTATTTATTTATTTATTGGAAACGGA
Source organism: Macaca mulatta (assembly GCF_049350105.2). Classification (NCBI taxonomy): domain Eukaryota; kingdom Metazoa; phylum Chordata; class Mammalia; order Primates; family Cercopithecidae; genus Macaca; species Macaca mulatta. The sequence continues at coordinate 17,723,031 of NC_133417.1, read as the reverse complement.
GTCTCGCTCTGTTGCCCAGGCTGGAGTGCAGTGCCATGATTTAGGTTCACTGCAACCTTTGCCTTCTGGGTTCAAGTGATTCTCCTGCCTCAGCCTCCCAAGTAGCTGGGATTACAGGCTCACGCCACCACACCCAGCTAATTTTTTATATTTTTGGTAGAGATGGGGTTTCACTGTGTTGGCCAGACTGGTCTCGAACTCCTGACCTCAAGTGATCCACCCACCTCGGCCTCACAAAGAGCTGGGATTACAGGCATGAGCCACCGTGCCTGGCCCTTAAAGAAATTTTAAATAGCAGTATGGTTGAATACAGGGTGCTGCCCTAGAACCAAGAACATTACTTAATGTAAGGCATCTGTGTCATATCACCTGTCTGTGTCCCAGATACTCTGAAATTCAAAACACTTCTGAAAGTGTTTTGAAGCTAGAGATCTCAGTTACAAGATTGTAGATCTGAACCACCAAATTCCCTAGCAATGGAAAGAAGTGGTACTTTGTTTTCTTTTGTATTTCTTTTTAGTGATAATGTAGTTGAACATTTTTTCATGTTTATTTCATTTATTGCTTATATTCTTCAAATTCTGTGTTCATTTATCTGCTAGGGCGAATAGTTTTTTCTTACTAATTTATAATATCATAGATACTAACTGGTTTTCTGTTCGTTCTAAGTTTCTGTAACTGGCATATTAATGGAAACTGCTACAAGTTGAAAATGCATATACAGCCGATGCTTGAAAACATGGATTTGAACTGTGTGGGTCCACTTATACATGGATTTTTTTTCCAATAAATATATCGGAAATGTTTTTGGAGGTTTGGGACAGTTTGAAAAAAACACAGATGAACTATATAGCCTAAAAATATCAAGACATTTTTTCAATTAAGAAAAAAACTGACTGGGCGCGGTGGCTCACGCCTGTAATCCCAGCTCTTTGGGAGGCTGAAGCAGGCGGATCATAAGGTCAGGAGTTCAAGACCAGCCTAACTAACATGGTGAAATGCTGCCTCTACTAAAAATACAAAAACTAGCTGGATGTGGTAGCGCATGCCTGTAATCTCAGCTACTCAGGAGCTGAGGCAGGAGAATCACTTGAACCCAGGAGGCGGAGGTTGCAGTGAGCCAGGATCATGCCATGGCACTCCAGCTGGGCGACAGAGCAAGCCTCTGTCTCAAAAAAAAAAAAAAAAAGAAAAAAACTAAAAAGGAAAAATTAGATATGTCATGAATACATAAAATATATATAGATACTAGTTTATTTACTACCATAAAATATACACAAATCTTCTATAAAATGTTAAAATTTAACAAAACTCAAACAGACCATACATGGCATCATTTGCAGTTGAGAGAAGTGTGAATAAACATAAAGATGCAGTATTAAATCAACTTCATACAATTAACTATCTTCATAATGTATTACTGTAATAATTTAATAGCCACCTCTATTTCTAGTGAGTGCAAGTGTTGGAAGTATCCATTTAAAATGCCATATGATGCTAATCATCTCCACATGAGTAGTTTGTCTCTCCAGTTAATTGCCTATCACAATAAAAAGTGATCTTTTGTGGTTATTAAGTATTTTTCAGCATATGTTTCATCATGTGTAGTGCAATATCATAAACCTTGAATAACACCATGGAACCCATATGAAGTGCAACTAGTGATGCTGGAAGTGCTCCCAAGGAGAGAAATGTCACATCATTACAAGAAAAAATTGAATGGCTTGATATGTAGCATAGATTGTGGTCTGCAGCTTTGGTTGCTTGCCATTTCAAGAGAAATGAATCCAGGATAAAGACCTCTTTTTTTTTTTTTTTTTTTTTTTAAAGAAATCTGTGAAGCTGTTGCTATAGCTACACCAGCAGGTACAAAAATCTTGCACTTTTTGTGAAATACCTTTTTATCTCACATGAAAATGCAGCTTTTATGTGGGTGCAGGATAGCTATTAGAAAGGCACACTTATAGACTCTAATTAATGATTTGAGTAAAAGCAAAGTCATACAATGACTTGAAGCAAAAGAAAGGTGAAGGATCTAAAGTTTGAGAATTTAATGCCATCCAAGGATGGTTTGATAGTTTTAGAAAGTTTGGCTTAAAAAATGTCAGGATTACAGGAGAAGCAGCTTCTGCCAACCAAGAGGCAACAGATGAGTTCGTAGGCACCCTTAAGAAAATCATTGAGAACCAGGCACGGTGGCTCATGCCTATATCCCAGCACTTTGGGAGGCCGAGGTCGGCAGATCATGAGGTCAGGAGTTTGAGACCAGTCTGCCCAACAAGGTGAAACCCCGTGTACTAAAAATACAAAAATTAGCCAGGCATGGTGGTGTGCGCCTGTAATCTCAGCTACTCAGGATGCTGAGGCAGGAAAATTGCTTGAACCTGGGAAGTGGTGGTTGCAGTGAGCCAACATCACACCACTGCGCTCCAGCCTGGGCAACAGAGCGAGACTCCATCTCAAAAACAACAACAACAACAACAAAAACTAAGAAAAAATAAAATCATTGAGGAGAAAAGATATCTGCCTAAGAGGTTTTTAATGCAGATGAAGGTGCCCTATTCTGGAAAAAAAAAAAAAATGCCACAAAGGACATTTATTAGTAAAAGAGAAGTGAGCACCAAGATTTAAGGCAGGAAAAGATAGGCTAACTCTACTGTTTTGTGCAAATGCAGTCAGGTTTATGATCAGGACTGCCCTTAAAGCTGCTAACCCCCGATCCTTGATGGGATAAAGTAAAGACCAGCTGCCAGTCTATTGGTTGTATAACAAGAAGGCCCGAACAATAACTCTTTTTCTGGATTGGTTTCATGTGTACTCTGTCCCTGAAGTCAGGAACTACTTTGCCAGTAAGGGATTGCCTTTTGAAGTTCTTTTGATGTTGGACAATGCCCTTGGCTGCCCAGAACCCTGTGAGTTTAACCCTGTGTCGAAGTGGTCTGCTTGTTCTCCCAAACACAACATTTCTAATTCAGACTCCAGATTGATTAGTCCTAAGGACCTTTAAGGCTCATTACACATGATACTCTATGGAAAGAATTGTCAGCATTATGGAAGAGAACCCTGATAGAACACCATGGAAGTCTGGAGGATTACACTATGGAAGATGCCATTGTTGTTCTAGAAAAAGCTGTGAAAGCCATCAGGCCTGAAACCGTAAATACCTGCTGCAGACGACTTTGTCCAGATGTTGTGCATGAGTTCACAGGATTTACAACAGAGTCAATCAGGGAACTCATAAAAGAGATTGTGGATATCTATGTCTATGTCTATGTCTATATCTATATATACTTTTAAAATGTTGAGGATGAAGGGTTTCAAGGTATGTATCTTGAAGAAATTCGAGAGCTAATTAGACACAACACCAGAGGAATAAACGGAAGATGACTTGATGGAGATGAGTGCTTCCAAACCAGTGCCAGATGATAAGCAAGAAGATGTAGAAGAAACAATGCCAGAAAACAAATTGACTGTAGACAGTCTGGCAGAAGGGTTCCAGTTATTCAAGACTGCCTTTAACTTATTTTACAACATGGACCCTTCTAAGATATGGGCACTGAAACTAAAGCAAATCGTAGAAGAAGGATTGGTACCATAATATAAACATTTTAAGTGAAAGTTTTAGAAAGTCCAACATAAATTACTATGTATTTCTGTAAAGTTACTTGGAGTGTGCCTGCCTCTTCTGCTTCCCCTTCCACTACGTCTTCCATCTCTGCCACCCTGAAACAGCAAGACCAATCTTTCCTCTTCCCCCTCCTGAGCCTACTTAATGTGAAGACAGTGAGAATGATGAAGACCTTTGTGATGATCCACTTGCACTTAACGAATAGTAAATATATTTTCTCTTCGTTATGATTCTTAACATTTTCTTTAGCTCTATGGTAAGAATTCAGTATATATAATGCATATAACATACAAAATATGTGTTAATTGACTTTGTTATTGGTAAGATTTCCGGTCAACAGTAGGCTGTTAGTGAAGTTTTGGGGAAGTCAAGAGTTATATGGGTTAGGGTCAGTGCCCCTAAACCCTGCATTGTTCAAAGGTCAACTGTATTTATATGGTAAAGGAGATGATCTTGCTCCTTTGCTCACAATCCTTTAATGGCTTCCATTCTTACTTAAAGTAAAAGCTGAAGTTTTTACTGTGGCCAAAAAAGCCCTACATGGTCTGTGGACCCAGCTGTCTTTCTGATCTTATCTTTGGCCACTCTTCTTTTTCATTTTTCTCAAGGCACACTGGCCTCCTTTTTGTTCTTGGCACTGGCAGACTTGTTCCTACTTCAGGTCTTCATGTTTGTTCTTCCTTCTGCCTTGAACGCCCACCTTTCTCCCAAGTGTTCCAGGCAGATGGAGTATGCACATGGCTCACTCTTTTACTTTTTAAGTCTCTGCTCAAAAGCAAATTTCTCAGCCGTGGCTTTCCTGAGCCGGCTATTTAAAATTGCTTTCCTACTCCTGCATGGCTGATATTCTCTGCTTAACATCTCACATTATACTATATATATATTTTTTCTTTCCTCATTAGAATAGAAGCTCCATGAGGGCAAGGACCTTTATCTTGTTTTGTTTGTTGATATATTCATGTCACTTCTTCCTGTCTGGCACAATGTGAGGTACTTAATAGATATGTTGAAGATGGGAAGGGTTAGGGAAAAGTAAAGAGGAACATTTATCTAATTGCCTAACACATGGACACTTGATTTAAGCCTTTAGTTATAAATACTCTGCTAATTCTGATGTAACTAGAGTAATTTATATGTATTTATTTTAGAGACAGGGTCTTGCTCTGTCTCCTTAGCTAGAGTGCAGTGGCATGCTCACAGCGCATTGCGGCCTCAACCTCCCAGCCTCAGGCGATCCTTCCACCTCAGCCTCCCGAGTAGCTGGGACCATGGGTGTGTTCCACTTTTTTTCCCCCCCCCAAGAGACGAGATCTTGGCATATTGCCCAGGCTGATCTTGAACTCCTGGGCTCAAAGGATCCTCTGGCCTCAGCCTCCCAAAGTGCTGGGATTATAGATGTGAGCTACTGTGACCAGTGGAAACAGTTGCTTTCTGAAGGAAGGATAAAAACTCTAGAGACCAGCATTCTTTTTTTTCCCCCTCTAAAAAAATGCACTAACCCCCTAACTAATGAAATAATTTTTGCTGGAGAAGAGAGGAACAATAAAGCTTTAAATATAATACCACATATACTATAAGACTGCCTCTTTTTAGACAAAAATGAAAATATTCTCATTGACTGGTAGCACTTATGAAAGATTGGCTTTATTGTTGGAATCTCATTGGGAGGAGACCAAAGGACAGAAATTTAGAAAATGGAGAGGGAGAGAGGGAAAGAACTAGCTGGCTGCTTCTAATGTTTCTAGTACTTAGGTAATGAGCTGTAGATAGGAAAAAGAGTAGTTCTTTGACTCATTAAATTATTTATGTCTTTTTTAGTTAATAATTTCACTGAATTATTTGGTTTCCATCCCTAAGCAGACTGTGAGCTTCTTGAGGTCAGAGATCTAGATGTGTGCATATTTGTATCTCTAGCATCTAGCACTGTGTCTAGCAACTGGGAGCTAGCTATTCACATACTTATATGAATAAGCAGGTATACTGAAGGCATAGGTTTAGAAAACTCTGTAGGGCCTTAGTGGGTCTGGGAGTGTGTTTCTTTCTTGCACACACTGTACTTTAGATGCTGAAATGTATAAATAGGATATAGTGAGTTGTAAAAGATTAAGTTAAATAAAAAAGGAAAAACCTTAAGTACATCAATTTGATGCAAGAAATGACACAAATTAGATTTCTGTATTTAATATATAGTTAATGAATATCAAATCTATTTTGACATTGTAATTCTTCATTCTTGTCAGTCACAATTGAATAGAGGACATACAAAGGACATTTTGGAAATGCTGTCTGTACATCAGTGAATCTATGTGTAGGTCCAGTGTTATGCATTCATGTTCAGATGATTGATTTTGCACGTGATTACCAGGAATACTTTTTTGTTGTCGTATACCATTTCTTAAATAAGAAGCTTCTTATTTAAGTTGTTGCATAATGACTTCTATATAAATGTGTTTGGTATATATAAGTATAGAGAGATAAATTTTAGAGAAAAACCTGTTGCTACATTTGAATTTTTTTTCCCTTCTACAGGGTATCAGTTTTATAGTTCGTAGTTTTGGTAGCACTATCCTAAGGGAATCTGGCCCATTCTATTGCCAAGTTCAGTTCACAAAGCTCAAGGGAACCTTCTTTGTATACAGTATTATAACAATAAGCTAAGTTAGTCCATTATCTTACACTACGAGCATTTGAATTTATAGTTACGTACAAAACATTGTGTAATAAACTAAGTTTGTAGTAAAGCAGATGGTCCAGTTGGGAATATTCCATTTCAAATAAGTACAAAGAATTATCGGCTGTGCTCTGTGGCTCACGCCTGTATCCCAGCACTTTGGGAGGCCGAGGCGGGCAGATCACGAGGTCAGGAGATCGAGACCATCCTGGCTAACACAGTGAAACCCTGTCTCTACTGAAAATACAAAAAATTAGCCAGGCGTGGTTGCAGGCACCTATAGTTCCAGCTGCTCGGGAGGCTGAGGCAGGAGAATGTCGTGAACCTGGGAGGCGGAGCTTGCAGTGAGCCGAGATCACGCCACTGCACTCCAGCCTGGGCAACAGAATGAGACTCCATCTCAAAAAAAAAAAAAAAAGCTATGAAGAAAACTTTTTAGGTGGCTAATTGCTTGGTGATTTTTTATAACTGGTTTTATTGTGTATGCATTTGTTAAGTATAAAAGCAGAATTTGAAATGATTTTTTTCTTTTTTATTTTTGAGACAAGGTCTCTCTTTGTGGCCCAGTGGGAGTGCAGTGGTGTGATCTTGGCTTGCTGCAGTCTTGATTTCCCAGGCTCAAGTGATCCTCCCACCTCAACCTCCTGGGTAGTTGGGACCACAGACACCACCACTCCTGGCTAATTTTTTGTATTTTTTGTAGAGACGAGACTTCACCATGTTGCCCAGGCTGGTTTTAAATTCCTGGACTCGAGCTCTGCCCTCCCTGGCCTTATAAAGTGCTGGGATTACAGGCATGAGCCACCACCCCTGACTGAAATAATTATTTTTTCACTCTTTCCTCACAACTTTTTATTTTGAATAATGTCATGCCTATGGAAAAGTAGTAAGAATGGTATATTGAATGTCTATATACTCTTGCATAGATTCATTAATTGATACTTTGCTTTCTTGCTCTCTCTTTGTATATGTACTTTGAAAATTTCTGAACTATTTGAGGATTGCAGATACCATGATCATAACACTTTACCCAAATGTTTCAGCATGTAATCATACATCTTTTGGTAATAAACATGTTCTTCTGTGTAACATGATCACACTCTGGAAATTTAGCATTGACACAATACTGTTATCTAAAATGCAGTCTGTATTCCAAATTTCTCCAATTGTTCAAGCAAGTCCTTTATACTTTCTACCCTACCCCTGCCAAATTCATGATTGGATCAAGAACTACACATTGCAGTAGGTTGCTTTATCTTTTTAAATCTACAATGCTCCGCCATCCTTTTACATCTACTCCTCACATTTTCGAAGAATCCAGGCAAATGGTTTTTTAGAATGTTCCTCAATTTGGATTTGTCTCATTGTTTTAATTTTATTTATTTCATCACTAGATTCAAGTTAAACATTTTTGGCAAGAATACTACATAAGGTGTTATGTTCTCAGTATATGACATGAGGGTGTCTGTGATAACAGTTTTGGTTAAATTTGATTATTTGGTTAAGGTGGGATATGACAGATTTCTCCATTGTAAAGATATCGTTTCCCCTTTGTAATTAAGTAATCTATGGGGTGATACTTTTGGAGTATGTATCTTGTTACCCACTAACTCTCACCCAATGATTTTAGCATTTGTTAAGTCTTACCTGAATCAGTTATAGTAATTATAAAATGGCATTTTTCTATTTCTGTTATTCCTTCTATATTTATCATTCGATATTATTATTAAAAAAAGTTATTCCTCTCCCTCACTTAAAAACATTAGCATCAGGTTGTACTTACAGATTTTTATTCAGAGTATTATAATCTATTATTATTATTTATTTTGGAACTTAAGTTGTTCCATATTTCCTGGTAGCAGTTTCTTTAAACTGCTTCTCTTGTTCTTTGACTAGTCCTCATTTAGATTTTGAGGGCTTACTTACTTACTTACCGGTACAAGACATTTAGCCTCACCTTGTATTTTCCTTGCTCCAGCTCTGAAATCAGCCTTTTTTCTCCAGAGTCCTAATTTCTTTTACTGGGGAATAGTATATAGTGGATTAAGTATATTCAGTGTTATTGAAGTATTTTGACTTCTAGGTTCTAATGGATAATTTTTTAAACATGAGATTAACCAGTACCTCTAATTCTCATCCAGTACTGCAACCATCTCTGATGCCATATATGACCTCTTGTCTCCTGTAGCCAGACTCCTGGTTCTCAACAATATCAATATTTATTCATTTGTTCAATCCTGTAATACACACAATATAGTTTCAGAATGTTGCGTCAAGACACTGTCAACAACAAACTTTATAAAGTTCGGAGTTTTTTATATTTCTTTTGATTTATCTTCAGTGTATTCTGCTGTGGTTAGCAAACTGTGGCCTGTGGGTCAAATCTGACCACCACCTTTTCTGTATGGCCTGTGAACTAAGAATGCTTTTTAAGTTCTTTAAAAAAAATAAAAAATATTTCATGACCCATGAAAATTACATGAAATTCAGACTTCAGTATCTGAATTTAGAATACAGCCATTCTCATGCATTTACATATTGTTTATGGCTGCTTTCATGCTACAGAGGTAGAATTAAGTAGTTATACCAGGGATCTTACGGCCTGTAAAGCCTAAAATATTTTCTGCCTGGCTCCTAACTGAAAACGTTTGTCAATTTTGATACTATTATATTTAAAAATTACTGGAATCATTTTTTTTCTGCGTGATTGTGTTATATATTATTAAGTTCATTTATTTACTCAATTTTAGGGAGAAAAGAAATTTTTTTAAATGTTGGAAATTGGAAATGATTGAATTTTAGAATTAGAAGGATATTTAGTGTTCCTATAGTCCCACAGTGTCCAATGGGATAACCACTAACCAAATGTAGCCATTTAAATTAAATTAAAAAAAATTCTTGGCTGGGCACCATGGCTCACGCCTGTAATCCTAGCACTTTGGGAGGCTGAGGCGGGCGGATCACTTGACGTCAAGAGTTCAAAACCAGCCTGGCCAACATGGTGAAACCCCGTCTCTACTAAAAATACAAAAAAAATTGCCGCGTGTGGAGGTGGGCGCCTGTAATCCCAGCTACTCAGGAGGCTGAGGCAGGAGCATTGCTTGAACCCGGGAGGCGGAGGTTGCAACGAGCCGAGGTCATGCCACTGCACTCCAGCCTGGGCAACAGAGTGAGACTCCGTCTAAAAAAAAAAAAGAAAAAACAAATTCTTAAGTTATATGAGTCACATTTCCAATGCTTAGTCATCCTATGTGGCATGGTTCCTGTATAGGACAGTACAGATTATAGATCACAAAAAGTTCTATCATTTTACAGATGAGGAAGTTGAGATTCAGAAAAATGAAGTGACTGCCCCAAGGTAATAGATAGATAGTAACAGATTTAGAGTGAATCAGTGGCTTACTAGATATTGTAATTGTGACATTTGTAATAGAAAAGAAAGACCCCTGTGTTAGGCTATGAAACCCCCCGCCTCCCCACTTTTTTTTTTGAGGCAACCTCACTCTGTCACCCAGGCTGGAGATCAGTGGTATGATGATGGCTTACTACAGCCTCAACCCCCCAGGCTCCAGCTATCCTCTCACCTCAGCATACTGAGTAGCTGAGACCACAGGCAGGTACCACTACTCCCCGCTAATTAAAAAAAAAAATGTGCAGAGACAGGATCTCCCTATGTTCCCCAGGCTGGTCTTCAACTCCTGGGTTCAAGTGATCCTCCTGCCTTGGTATTACAGGTGTGAGCCACCACGCCTGGTTGAAAACACTTTTTTTTTTTTTTTTGCTAAATTCCAGATGAGTGCAGCATAATAACATCGAAATATTTGTATTTTGAGAGCTTAATGTTTGCCTGAATGGGTGCCCTGTTTTTGCTGCTTTGCACTCATTTGCATTCATTCATTTGAGTTCAGTTTTCACTCATTTGTATTCATTCATTTTTGCAGTAAGGACATTTTTCCATTTATACATTGATTTAGGAACATAGGAAGCTATTGGGAAAGGTTAGAAAAACTAGGGTATGCTAAGTAAAACAACAACAAAACTATTGATTCTCTGTCCAGCTGTAATCCTTTTCTGTTAATGTCACCAACATACATGAGCAGAGTTATTCTCTCATTTGTGAGCCCTTACTGTAACAAAGGTCTCAGTATATGTGATTGTGACTTCTTTTCCCCTTAATTTTCTGGGGCAAGTGTTGAGGTGGAGATTGAGGAAATAATATATTGAGTACAGTGGATCAGATTGAAGATTAGCAAACCTTACAAATAGTAGTGTGTCTTTTTCCATGATACCTTCAATTAGTTTAGATGCTTCTGTGGTTGACTTTGAAAATAACAATCAAAATAATTTCAGCATGAAGAAGTAGAAATCATTATGATATGGTGGAAATCTTTGAGATTAGACAGATCTGGATTCAAGTACTACCCTATTACTTTTGCCTGTGTAACCATAGGCAAGCCACTTAATCCTTAGGGGATTAACATAAGGAACTGTCATTGTTTTAAGAATAAGTGACAGAATGTGAGATGTTTAAGTTATTGTTGCTGCATAACCATGCCAACATTTAGTAGCATAAGTCAGTCACCATTTTGTTATTTACAGGATCTGTGATTGAAGAATTCAAACAGAGTATAGGATTTCTGTTCCAAAATGTCTGCTTGCTCATTGGCAGTAGCTGGGGGTTGGAACACTTGGGGCTGGAGGATCCACTTCCCAGATTGCTTATTCATATGTCTAATGACTGAAGGATGGGCTCAGCTGGGACTGTTGAGCAGAGCACTTATGTATGGTTTCTCCATATGGTTTGGGCTTCTTAACAGCATGTTAGAAGCTAGGTTCTGAAGGGGAGCATCCTGAGAGTCAGTGTTCCAAGGGAGCTAGATAGAAGCTAAAGGCCTTTTCTGATGTAGTCTTAGAAGTCATATAGCATCACATCTACTCTACTCTGTTGGTCAAAGCAGTTACAAGTCTCAAGCTTCTTCCCCTATCCCTCTTTCCCCAGAATCAAGAGAGGTGATGTAGACTCCCTATTTTTTTTGATACAGAGTCTCCTGGGCTCAAGCAGTCATCCTGCCTCAGCCTCCCACCAAGTAGCTGGGACTACAGGTACACACCACCATGCCTAGCTAATTTTTTTTTTTTTTTTTTGAGACAGAGTCTTGCTCTGTCACCCAGGCTGGAGTGCAGTGGTACGATCTCGGCTCACTGCAAGCTCCGCCTCCTGGGTTCATGCCATTCTCCTGCCTCAGCCTCCCGAGTAGCTGGGACTACAGGCGCCTGCCACCACGCCCGGCTAATTTTTTGTATTTTTTAGTAGAGACAGGGTTTCATCGTGTTAGCCAGGATGGTCTTGATTTCCTGACCTTGTAATCCGCCCGCCTCAGCCTCCCAAAGTGCTGGGATTGCAGGCATGAGTCACCGCGCCTGGCCGCCCAGCTAATTTTTTTTTTTTTTTGTAAAGATGGGGTTTTGCTATATTGCTGAGGGTGGTCTTGAACTGAGCTCAAGCAGTCTGCCCACCTCAGCCTCCCAAAGTGCTGAGATTACAGGCGTGAGCCACCATGCCTGGTCAGTCTTCTAACTCTTGAAGGGAGGAGTGTCTGGCATTAAAAGCAGCATAAGTCAAAGTTTCTAGTTGTGTCAATCTGGGTTCCTCATCCTTTCCATTTTTCTTCTACTCATTTTATGATATTGAGGAAAAGAAACACCTCTGAACTTCCTCTTAAATGCTGTTTGATAACAGTGTATTAGAGTTTCTCAACTTTAGCACTGCTGACATTTTGGACCAGATAATTATTTGTATGGTTGTCCTGTCCGATCCATGACGTCTAATGGCATCCCTGGCATCTCCGCACTGGAGCCAGTAGCACTTTAGCCTTCCATGGTGAGAACCAAAAAATGTCTCCATACATTGCCAAGTGTTCCCTGGAGGACAAACTTGGCCCTGTTTGAGAACCTCTGCTCTACATTCGTGTTTCTCAAAGGTGTTGATATGAACCAACCACATTAATATCACTTGTGGGACTTACTGAAGTGTTATTTTTTCAGAATCTGGAATTGGGTCCCAAAAATCTGTATTTTTCAAAAACTCAAGTGATTCTGATTCACACTTAAGTGAGAGAAAGGCCAATAAGTTATCCTTAAGAGCTGAATGACTAGGAGGTGGTATATAAATGCTTTACTCATTGGTAGTATACTGGTTTCAGGTCACATTAATGGTATAGTAGCATTGTTAAATATACTGTTATATATTGTATATTATTTTGGGTTCTATTTCCATAGATTTATTAGTGTAAATAGTATATCCATTCCTGTTTCATGAAATTTTTGTTTAATTTTCTCAGCTTTATTATGAAAACTTTCAAACACAGAAAAATTAAAATAATGATGCATATAATGAACACTTACATACTTACCACTGAGAATCGAGAGCTGCTAAAATTTTTGCCGTGTTTGCTTTGTGTGTTGGTCTGCGTGTGTGAGAGAGAGTGAGTGCATATGTGTGAGCAATCGGAACTTCCTTGGTGTGTATGAGAGAGAGACAGAGGGAGAGAACAATCAGGAGTTTTCATGGTATGTATGAAATCCAAGTAAGGGAGAGATAGGTGTAGGATTCTGCAGTATAAGCTCTCCCATGTGGATAGACTGATCCATTCGTCTTCATGGTATTTAATCAGGATACCTTTACTCTCAAGCAGAGTTGATTTAATGTAATGGATTGCAAAATTTTAAAAATGCTTGCTTAGTTGAACACCTTTCTTTCCTTACTATTTGGTGGTTTTAATGCCACTCCAGTCAAATTACACTTCTCCTGCTTTCATATAGCCTAGGACAGTGCTACTCAACGGATCGTCGATGGACTGGGTACCGGTCCCTGGCCTATGAGGAAATAAGTACGGTAAATGAGAGTGAGTATTTAGTATTAGTATTTTATAACAGTTGAGAGAGACTTCACCTTCTGCTTAATAATAAAAAATTATGACTTATATTTTTTGTGTCTTAAAAAATTTTATTTTCTAGTCATTTTTAATGTATTTGCAAACATACTGTATTGGTCTATGTTCTAGTTACCTACTGCTGTGTAACCATCCCAAAACGTAATGATTTAAAACAATAACAGTAATTAATTTTGTTCATGAGTCTGTAATTTGGGCAGGACTTGGCAAGGAAGACTTTTCTCTTTTCAATGCAGTCAGCTGTAGTGGCTCAACTGCAGTGGCTCCACTCACATATCTGGCAAATTGGTGCTGGCTGTGAGCAGAGATTCTGCCAGTGCTGAGGGGTGAGGATCTCAGTTCCTTTCCACATGTGGCCTGGGCTTCCTTGGAGATGGGTGGCTGGATTCCAGGGATAAGTATCCCCCGACAAACCCAGTAAAAATTGTATCTCTTTTTGTGACCAAGCCTCAGAAGTCACTGTGTCATTTCTGCTGTCCTCTTACTCACTGAGGCAGATACAAAGGTCTACCCACATTAATGGTGGAAGGGACATAGACTCCACCTCTTGGTGTAGTGGCAAAATTGTAGAAAATTGTAGCTGTCATTTTTGTTAAAATACAATCTGCCATAGTCTGTGATAGATTAAAAATGGAAGACACTGGCCCTTCCCCACAGATACAACCTGAGAGGCCCCACTGACCTGGTCCTACATGGCTTTAGGTGGGGTCCTTACTGTACTATGGTTCTAATTTAACTACTATACATTTGGAAGACACCTTATTATACCTTTATACAGCCAACATAGTATGGGACAATGGTGGGAGAGATAACAAAAGGCTGATAGGAAACTCGTGAATGGGTGTGTGGGTGCATGTGGGTGCATACGTGTGCATGTGTGTGCATGGTGGTTCTGTTTTTGGCGTATACGTTTTAGCATTTATAAGTCTTCTCCTGGGCTGCTGGCTAGTTTCCTCAAAGGGATTACCAGTGTCCTGCCTGGGCAATAAACCTGGCTGCTAGTGTTCTAGAAACCCAGTTGGGGAAGGACATTGAGAGAAACAGAGGCCAAAGTGATACTAATGTTTCTATATAATACATACTTTTTGAATACTGCGGAGTACAGAGCTCAGTACTAGGTGCTAAGAGAAATACAAAGGTAAAGCTCCTTTTATTTGACACTTTAATGTTTAGTATTCTTATTATTCAAGATCTATACATTATGATTACTACAAATAGTGATACTGCTATTAGAAGTAGTATTGTCTAACACTTCATGTATGTAATACTTCAAAGATTCCAACTTGTTTTTCTAATATTTTCTACTGCCTTAGCTAATACATTAGCTCTAGTGAGTTCTCAGTACTTAGTGTAGTGCCTGGAACAGAATGCATGCTTAATATATATTTTATTAAATAAATAAATGAATCTTTAAGGTATGGTAGAATGATTGCAGCCTCAGGTGTCTGGCTCATTAGGTCTTATACTTTCTAGCAGTGTGACAGTGAGGGGATTGTGGAACCTATGTAGTTCTATTTCTTCATCTATAGAAATAAAGTTAGTCTCTCTTTACACACTATATATAAAAATTGGTTGAAAGCATCAGGTATGAGTCCCTAAGTTGGTGTATGTGTTTTCCACTTCTAGTTTTATTTATTTATTTATTATTTTTTGAGACGAAGTCTCGCTCTTGTTGCCCAGGCTGGAGTGCAGTGGCACAGTCTTGGCTCACCACAACCTCCGCCTCCTGGGTTCAAGCGATTCTCCTGCCTCACCCTCCCGAGTAGCTGGGATTAGTAGCTGGGATTACAGGCATATGCTACCACGCCTGGCTAGTTTTTGTATTTTTAGTAGAGGTGGGATTTCTCCGTGTTGGTCAGGCTGGTCTCGAACTTCTGACCTCAGGTGATCCACCCGCCTCAGCCTGCCAAAGTGCTGGGATTACAGGCGTGAGCCACCACGCCCAGCTCTTCCAATTCTAGTTTTAAAACCCAGTATGTGTAGTAAGTAGAAGAAATTGCTGGTATTAAAGACTAGTATTGGACATTTTAGGCACTGAAGTTTAAAAATGGCATGTATTTTTAAAAAGGTGATGGAGAAAGAAATCCAATTGAGTGTATTTATTTAGAATAAGAGAGATCACAAATTAAGAGATGCTAATACCACAAATTTCACAAAATTCAAAAATACAGTATTTTCACTAATTAACTGCCTGGCACACCTTTAAACATTTGTTGATTATAGAAACTTAGATCACTTCCTAAAATGTTGTTTTTTTATTTTTTATTTTTTTTTATACTTTGAGTTCTAGGGTACATGTGCACAACTTGCAGGTTTGTTACATATGTATACATGTGCCATGTTGGTGTGCTGCACCCCATTAACTTGTCGTTTACATTAGGTATATCTGCTAATGCTATCCCTCTCCCCTCCCCCAACCCCACAACAAGCCCTGGTGTGTGATGTTCACCTTTCTGTGTCCAAGTGTTCTCATTGTTCAATTCCCACCTATGAGTGAGAACACGCAGTGTTTGGTTTTCTGTTCTTATGTTTGCTGAGAATGATGGTTTCCAGCTGCATCCATGTCCCTACAAGGGTCATGAACTCATCCTTTTTTATGGCTGCATAGTATTCCGTGGTGTATATGTGCCACATTTTCTGAATCCAGTCTGTCATTGATGGACATTTGGGTTGGTTCCAAGTCTTTGCTGTTGTGAATAGTGCCGCAGTAAATATACGTGTGCATGTGTCTTTATAGCAGCATGATTTATAATCCTTTGGGTATATACCCAGTAATGGGATGACTGGGTCAAATGGTATTTCTAGTTCTGGATCCTTGAGGAATCGCCACATTGTCTTCCACAATGGTTGAACTAGTTTACAGTCCCACCAACAGTGTAAAAGCATTCCTATTTCTCCACATCCTCTCCAGCACCTGTTTCTTCCTGACTTTTTAATGATCGCCAATAAAAACGTTATGTTTTAAAAAATTGTTTTTAATCTAGGTAAAATATGAATAGCATAAAATTTACTAAAATTTACCACCTTAACCATTTTTAAGTGTACACAGTTCAATAGTAGTAGGTACATTCACATCCTGTGGAGCCATCACCACCATCCATCTTCAGAATGCTTTTCATCTTTAAAGTATGAAATTCTGTACCCAATAAACAGCTCTCCATTCCCCATTCTACTTTTCATCTGTGATTTTGAATGTACCAGTTTCCTCATATAATGGAATTATATACAATATTTGTCATTTTGTTGCCTGGCATGTTTGACTTAGCATAATGTCTCAAGGTTCATCTGCATTGTAGCATGTGTAAGAATTGCCTACCTATTTAAAGGCTGAATAACATTTCATTGAATGGATATACCATATTTTGCTTATCTCCTCAGTGAACATTTGGTTTGTTTTCATCTTTTGTTTATTGTGAATAATGCTGTTGTGAACCTGTGTGTACAAATATCTCTTTGGGACCCAGCTTTCAGTTCCTTTGGGTATATACCCAGAAGTGAAATTGCTGGATCATAGGATAATTCTATTTTTCATTTTTTGAGGAACGATGACTCTGCTGTTTCCCACAGTGGGTGCACCATTTATACTCCCACCAACAGTGTACTTCCAGTTTCAGTTTCTCCTTATCCTTGCCAACAAGTGTTATTTTTCTTTTCTTTTTTATTTTTTTTTTAAGTAGTAACCATCCAAGTAAGTGTGAGGTGGGTATTAGTTTTAATATGCATTTCCCTAATAATTAGTGATACTGAGCATCTTTTCATGTGTGTATTGGCCACTTGTATATCTTCTTTGGAGAAATGCCTATTGAAGTTCTTTGTCCTTTTTAAATTGGATTGTTTGGTTTTTGGTTGAGTTATAGGAGTTATTTATATATTCCAGACATTAGTTTCATCTGATATATGATTGGCAAATATTTTCTTCTATATTGTGTTCTTTAAAATCACTTTCTTTTTTTTTTTTTTTTTTTTTGAGACGCGAGTCTCGCTCTGACCCCCAGGCTGGAGTGCAATGGCGCGATCTGGGCTCACTGCAAGCTCCGCCTCCTGGGTTCACGCCATTCTCCCGCCTCAGCCTCCAGAGTAGCTGGGGCTACAGGCGCCCGCCACCACGCCCGGCTAATTTTTTTTTGTATTTTTAGTAGAGACGGGGTTTCACCGTGTTAGCCAGGATGGTCTCGATCTCCTGACCTCGTGATCCGCCTGCCTCAGCCTCCCAAAGTGCTGGGATTACAGGCGTGAGCCACCGCACCCGGCAAAATCACTTTCTTGATGGTGTCCTTTGACACACAGATGGTTTTAATTTTGATGAAGTCCAGTTTTTCTGTTTTTTCTTCTGTTGCCTATGCTGTTGGTGTCATTTAAAGAAATTATTGCCAAATCCAGTGCCATGAAGCTCTATTCCTGTGTTTTATTCTAAGAGTTGTGTATGCAGGGGTTTATTTCTACATCGCATCTATTTTGATGTGTTGTTATTTTTGTTTTCGTTTATCCATCTCAGAGTATTTTCTGATTTCTCTTGTTTTACTTTGACCATTGATTACTTATGAATGCGTTAATTTTCACTTTTTTGTAAATTTCCCCAATTTCCTGTTAATAATTGATAATTTCTTTCTTACTATTTTTTGAGACAGAATCTCACTCTGTCACCCAGGCTGGAGTGCAGTGGTGTGATCTCGGCTCACTGCAACCTCTGCCTCCCAGGTTCAAGTGATTCTCCTGCCTCAGCCTCCTGAGTAGCTGGGGTTACAGGTGCATACCACCATGCCCAGCTAATTTTTTTTTTGTATTTTTAGTAGAGACTGGGTTTCCTTATGTTGGCCAGGCTGGTCTCGAACTCCTGACCTCAAGTGATCCACCCGCCTTGGCCTCTCAAAGTGCTGGGATTACAGGTGTGAGCCACTGCAGCTAGCCACCTGTTACTCGTTTCTAATTTTATTCCATTGTGATTGAATGACATACTTTGCATGATTTCAGTCCTTTTAAATTTACTGATGATTTTTTATGGCCCTAATATATGTTCTACTTTGGAAAATGTACCATGTGCACTTGAATAGATTCTATATGTTTTTTTGTTGATCATAGTGTTCTATAAATGTCTGTTAGATCTAGTTGGTTTATAATGTTGTTCAAATGTTCTGTTTCCTTATTTTTTTGCATATTTTATTCATTATTGAGAATGAAGTATTGAAGTCTCCTACTATTGTCAAATTGTCTATTTCTCCCTTCAATTCTGTCAGTTCTTGCTAGATATATTTGGGGACATTGTTTTCAGCTGCATATATGTTTATAATTGTCTACCCTTTTGTTCTTATACAGTAAGAATAAAACTTATCTAGTAGCACTTTTGGATAAATATCTCATTTTGACTGAAATTAGTATTAGTATAGGTATGGTAGCTCTGTTGTTACTTTTTTGTGGTATATATTTATATATATTTTTATATTGTTTATGTTTTAGAATCTGAAATATGGCTTTTGTAGAGAGCATATAGTTGGAGCAGGTTTTTGAAAATCCATTCTGCTCATCTCTGCCTTTTGATTTGAGTGTTTAGTCCATTTACACTTAATGAAATTACTGACAAGCTAGCACCATTTTGCAAATATTTTCTGTGTCTTTGGTCTCTTTTGTTTCTCTGTTCATCTACATCAGATGTTGTTGCATGTTGATATTTTTAAATTTGTCATTTTATTTCTATTGTTTATTTTACTATATGTTTTTGAGAAAATTTTTTCTTTGTGATTGCCCTGGGTATTTACTTATAACCATCTCGTTGGGGGAACTGCAACTTAATTCAGTAGTATTCAGAAATTTACTCCTATATGGCTCATCCCCCTTTCCCCTTCCTTTGTATTATTGTCATACAAATTGCATCTTTATACATTGTAAGCCCATCAACATAGTATTGCTTTGTGCAGTTATATTTTAAATCAGGATGAAAAAAGAGTTACAAACACAAAATACATTTCTACCGTTGTTTACATTTAGCTATCTAATTACTCTTTTTTTTTTTTGAGATGGAGTCTCACTCTGTCGCCTGGGTTGGAGTGCAGTGGCGTTATCTCGGCTCATTGCAACTTCTGCCTCCCGGGTTCAAGCGATTCTCCTGCCTTGGCCTCCCGAGTAGCTGGGACTACAGGTGTGTGCCACTATGCCCAGCTACTTTTTGTATTTTTAGTAGAGACGGGATTTCACCATGTTGGTTGGCCAGGATGGTCTCCATCTCTTGACCTTGTGATCCACCCACCTTGGCCTCCCAAAGTGCTTGGATTACAGGCATGAGCCACTGTGCCCAGCGTATCTAATTACTCTTAAGTGGTACTTTGTATTCTAGGGCAGATTGCTAGTGACAAATTCTTTTAGGTTTTGTTTCTCTGGGAATATTTGAAATTATTCCTCATTTTCTAAAGCTTTGTTTTGCTACATATGGTATTCTTTTTGATAGCCATTTTCTATTAATACTTTGAATGTATCATCCTACTACCTTGTAACCTTCATGTTTCCGGACTAGATACTGCCTTGTACTGTAATTGAGGATCAGTTGTAAGTGATGAGTTACTTCTTTCTTTTCGCTCTGGAGATTTTCTTTCTCTTTGACTTTTGACCGCTTGACTATGATATGTCTAGGTATAAATTTCTTTGAGTTTATCCTAATTTGAGGTCATTAAGCTTCTTGGATGTGTAGATTAATTTTTCTAAGTCAAATTTGAGGAGGTATGTGCCATTATTTTTTCAAGTATTCTGTCAGCCCCCTTTTCTGTCTACTATCTCAGACTTTTATTATGACTGTGTTGGTATGCTTGTTAGTGTCTTTGAGGTCTCAGGCTCTGTTCATCTGTTCATGGTTGTTTTTTTTTTTGTTTTTTTTTTGTTTTTTTTTTTTCAGGCTATTCTTTCTGTTCTTGAGACTGGATATTCTCAGTTAACTTATTTTCAAGTTGACTTACTCTTCTCTCTGTTCAAATCTGCTGTTGTGCTCTTCTGTTGACAGTGGTAGAAGGTTTGATTTAATGATTATGGAAATTGAGATGTCATTTTTAAACTGTCAGGATTTTTAAAGTGAAAACATTATAAAGCGGTTTCTTTTATATTTGAGCTGGAATGTATAGAACCACTTACATAAATTATTCTTTAGGGTAAATTGATCACTTAAAGATTAGTCATTTTGTGTTTTAGCTTAGTGCAGTACCTGTATTTCCTCATACCAACAATAGCCTTTTGAGGTGGGTGCTATTATTCTTTGTCCATTTCAGTGAAGCAAGTGAGGCAGAGAGAGGCTACCTAGAATAAATAAATACACAACTAGTTATCACGGTTCTTTCCTTATTAACAGGTTTTATGGCTATAATCTATAGAACAATGCATAGCTGAACTGTCACAACATCTGAGGTTAAAAGCCAATATTAAAATTTTTAATTTGCATTAATATTTACCATCACTGAAAGAAATAAGCTACATTTTATTAACATAATGGAGAATTGCCAAAGTATGGATTTTGCCAAATTAAACTAATCTTGATGTTAAACAGGAGATTGTGAACCAGAATGTCTAGTGGGGGAACCAGCCCCCAGTCTTTCAACGTAGGTTCTTTTCTATTTTCCCTAAGTGTCAGCTGGTCTGAGAAATAAAGGGAAAGAGTACAAAAGAGATAAATTTTTAAGCTGGGTGTCCAGGGGAGACATCATGTCGTCACGTTCCGTGATGCCCTCTGAGCTGCAAAACCAACAAGTTTTTATTAGCGATTTTAAAGGGGAGGGAGTATACGAATAGTGTATGAGTCACAGAGATCACATGCTTCAAAGGTAATAAAATATCACAAGGCAGATGGGCAGGGCAAGGTCACAAGGCCAGGGCAAAACTAGAGTTGCTGATGAAGTTTCATGTACTACTGTGCACGCATTGTCATTGATAAACATCTTAACAGGAAACAGAGTTCAAGAGCAGAGAAGTGGTCTGAGTAGAATTCACCAGGCTGGAATTTCCTAATCCAAGAAAACCTGGGGGCACTGTAGGAGACCAGGGCGTGTTTCATCCCTGTCTACAACTGCATAAGGCAGACACTCCCAGAGTGGCCATTTTAGAGGCCTCCCCCTGGGAATGTGTTCTTTTCCCAGGGCTGTCAATTATTAATATTCTTTACTGGGGAAAGAATTCAGCGATATTTCTCTTACCCGTTTTTGGCAGTAAGGGAAACATGACTCTGTCCTACCTGGCTCCCAGGCAGTCAGACCTAATGGTTATCTCCCTTGTCCCCTGAACATCGCTGTTATCCTGTTCTTTTTCAAGGTGCCCAGATTTCACATTGTTCAAACACACATGCTTTACAAACAATTTGTGCAGTTAACGCAATCATCACAGGGTCCTGAGGTGACATACATCCTCACGAAGATGACGAGATTAAGAGATTAAAGACAGGCATAGGAAATTATGAGTATTGATTGGGAAAGTGATAAATGTCCATGAAATCTTCACAATTTATGTTTAGAGATTGCAGTAAAGATGGGCATAAAAGTATTAAGTTGGGGAACTAATAAATGTCCATGAAATCTTCACAATTTATGTTCTTCTGCCACGGCTTCAGCAGGTCCCTCTGTTCCGGGTCCCTGACTTCCTGCAACATCTTTCCCTTTCTTTTTATATAAATGTGCCATGGCGATGAAGGCTTGTTTGTTCACTCGATTTTGACGCAGGATCCTTTGACTTGTCCGGCACACTAAAGATAAGCCGATTATACAGAGAAACATAATTCCAAAATTTACTACAGTGGAGCCCCCAGTAGACTTAATCCAAGTTGTAGGGGTTAGTCCAGAAAGATTTTCTGCCACCTGATGTAACGCCTCAGCTCCAGGCACAATGGATAAATGAGCTTGAGAGGCTTCAAAAATTTGTTTCTTTAATTTAGTTATGTCCAATGGTAAATTATCTTCCCTACCCAGAAGGTGTCCTTTGACCATTTCCCATGAATGATCACTCTCATTGTAGGAATATGGGGTGATACAGAAATCACAAGTATTCCAGTCGCACTGCATTTGCATGCTATGTTCGAGACTCACTACCCAATCTCCAAGCTAAATAACAAACTGTCTAAAATCATTAATTTGATTAGCCAATTTTTGATCAATACCTTGTTGAGAATTCCCCATCTGGGTGGAATTGGCTTGCCAATCGTTAACAGAATGAGCCGTTTGAATAGATTGATGTAACACCATTTGAATAGATTGATGTAACACCATTGAATAGATTGATGTAACACCATTCTGGTAGTGGTGGCCATTGCAGTGACTGTAATTAGGCCCATGATCACGGCGATTAAAGTGAAAACAAATCTCTTAGATTTTTTTAGAATTTGCTGTAACACTCATTAATTAAATGTATTGAGGGGGAGAATTCCCAAAGTCTGGGCAAAGTTACCGGAATCCCGATTCCTTCTCGAGCTCGAACTAACATTACACTTTACTTGGTGTCAAAATGGGAGTTAATACAAGTATATAAATGACAATGCATTGAACAGTTTGTTCATCCAAATTTTGATATTTCCCACTAACAGCATGTAAGGAGGCTTAACACAACCTGTATGGGAACAGTCAGGTTGGAGTTAAGCAAATTGGAATGTCTGAATCTACGTTGATACTGAGAGAGGAGGACGGTAGCAGGGACAATAGACAGAATAGTTTCCCCTTCCCGTGCTCGCAGTCCAGACATGGCAATAGCCAGTTTTCAAAGTTCTGGGTGTTGTGGGCTCAGAATGGGGATTATCTTACGAGGCCTTGGGGTAATGCCTTTATCTTCCCATTTTAAGAGAAAGAACGAACCTCCTCTGCAAAATAGAATGATTATTCTCGTTTTCCCGATGAGAAATAAAATAAATAGCCTCCAGGCTTTCCCTTCCACCAGAGGAGCAATTGTTTTTTAAATAGCCCTTTAGTGCCCAGTCTATTACTAAACCATGTGAGTCATTTTTTAATATTACTGCATGTGTGTTAACACAGTCTTAACAAATTAAGGTTTTAGATGGGCCTTCAAAATTTTTAGGACATGGTTTTCCTGCAGGTTTATATTGAAAGTATGGGGTATCTCCCATTACTCCCCCTTTCATTTCTTGTAAAGGAGAAAGGGAGAGACCGGAGACCAAATGTCCCAGTTTCTCTGTAGCTGATCTCTCCGGAAGATAAGCAGCCCAGACTTGGGTTTCTAGATGGATACAACCAGGTGCATGTCCGATGCACAGAGGAAGGTATTTATAACCCATGGTAACATTAAATGCAGTGCCTTCTTCTCCTGGTTGAGCGGGGCAACGGTCATCTGTAGCTCCAGGCATCCACACACTGTCGTTAGTGTAGATTTCTGCAGGAGCATCCATCCGGGTGAGAGGTCAAGTAAGTGGAGGAAAAGGCACATAAGCCCTATAAGAATAATTTTGTGTAGCAGGTAAATCAGTTTGAGAGGAAACTGGTGAGACAGAAAGTATAAAGAGGAGAATCATTAAAACCTATTGTAAGCGAGATTCAGTGCTGAAGGAGGAAGAGAAGAACAGAGGGATGTTATTTTCAGGCTAATAGAAATGGTGAGATTTTTAGGTTTGAAAGGAGAAAAAGGTAATTAGGAGAATTGGTATTAGTTAGATGGGTCTCCGTTGCCATCAGGGAGGATTGAATTAGACTCATTTTGATTTGGTGTGCCAGCTTCTGAGGAGTTGGCGCAGATCTCACCACGTCTGAGGGCAGTCTGACACGGACGTCTTTTCCTTGTGGTTTTCGTTTGATGATCTGGTGAAACACAAGCATATCCTCTTTCCCATGTTAAGTAGAATCAGAGACAATATTTAAAGGTTTGGGGAATTCCTATAAGGCAATAATTACAGGAATTAACTCTGCCTTTTGAGCAAAGGTATAAGGGGTAGAAATAAGCCTGTCTGTAGGACCTACATAACCAGCATTTCCATTACTGGAGCCATCAGTGAACACTGTAATGGCCTCAGGAATGGACTGATCTTTGGTTAATCGAGGGACCACCCAAGACATCATTTTTATAAAATCAAACAATTTGTTTTTTGGATAATGATTGTCAGTAACGCCAATAAAACCAGCCAAGTGAATTTGCCACAGTATTCAAGCAGAATGTTGTGCTTGAATAAGAGGTTCAAGCAGAATGTTGAAAGTCTGCTTGAACCTCGAGCTGATTTAAAGGAACTACAATTAAATTCAGATCAAATCCGGAAATTTTAAGTATTCTACACCGAACTTGTCCAATTAAGATGGCCAGTTGGTCCAGATAAACAGACAAAGTTTTTGACACAGAATGAGGAAGAAAACACCACTCCACTAAATCATTATGTTGAACTATTAGCCCAGAAGGGGAGTGCAATGAAGCGAAAACTAGAAACTGAAAAGGCTGAGACGGCTGTACTCTAGATAACTGGGCAGTCTGGATTCTTTCCTCTATGAATTCCCATTCTAGTGAAGCCTCAGGGGACAAAGTCCTGGGAATGCAGAGATTGGAATCTCCCCGCAGTGTAGAAAACAAGTTAGACAGCACATAGGTCGGAATGCCTAAAGTAGGTCTTAAATAATTAATGTTACCCAAGAGTTTTTGGAAGTAATTTAAAGTTTTCAAAGAATCTCTCCTAATTTGAACTTTTTGGGGTTGAATACGTTGTTTATTGACCACCATTCCTAAATGCTGAACAGGAGTGGTGTGTTGAATTTTATCCTGAGCGATGTGTAATCCAGCCTCTGTAACATGGCAGCGCAAACTTTGGTAACAGTCAGTTCTTTATCAGTGGGGGCAGCAATTAAAATATCATCCGTATAATGAAGAATATAGGCCTGGGGAAATTGGGCTCGAACTGGTGACAGCACTTGTCCAACATAAAGCTGGTAGATTGTAGGGCTATTCAGCATTCCCTGAGGAAGTTTCCATTGATAACGAGCTGCAGGCTCCTGATTACTGATAGATGGTACAGTAAAAGCAAATTTTTCACAATCCAGTTTATGTAAAGCAATATGAAAAAAACAATCTTTAAGATCAATAACTATGAGAGGCCAATTCTTAGGTATTAAAGCAGGGGCAGGCATGCCGGATTGGATGGCCCCCATAGGTTTAATTACAGCGTAAATGACCCTTAAATCGGTTACGATCCGCCACTTGCCTGATTTCTTTTTTACTAGAAACACAGGAGAATTCCAGGGGGATAGAGAAGGTTCCACATTACCGAGTTGTAACTGTTCAGAAACCAATTGAGTCAAAGCCTCCAGTTTTTCTTTAGAAAGCGACCACTGCTCTATCCAAACAGGTACGTCAGATTTCCATTGTAAAGGGATAGGATCAGGAGGCGTGGCAGTGGCCGCTATTAAAAAGGATAACCTAAACCAGGTCTGTCTGCTTTTACAGTAATTGGGAGGGGTTTAGTAATCCCTTCATGTTTTGGACCGAGACCGAGTCCAGGAACGAACAAACCCCATGTTTTCCATAATATGCTGACTGGGAGCATTATAAGAGTTATGTGGAATATTAATTTCAGCCCTAGTATCTACTAGGCCTTCAAACTTTTTTCCTTGAATGTGTATGATGCAGATGGGCCATTGTTTATAAATTACATTAATCCAATAAGCGACCTTTTCACTGCCAGAGCTCATCCCAGGGCCAAGTGTCTTATCTCCTTTGTTTAAAACGATATTAGGTAGTAAAAATAATTGAGCAATTGACTCACGGGCCGGAATAGAAACAAGAACCTTGGCAGACACGATTAGTTTAATTTCATCAATAGAATCAGAATTAATGAGACCAGTATGAATGGTGATCCCTTTAGCAGAGGTGGGTACCCTGCCTAGCACCAGGCCTACCGAACCTTGAGGTAAAGGGCCAGTGAACCCCATGGGGACAATTAAAGGCAGAGTTAGGTAGTAAATTTAGAGGAATGGTCCTACAGAGATCGACTGCCCCACCACCTACCGCGGAGGTGGACAAGCATTGTACTGAGACAGAAGGAGAGGCTGGGACCTACCTGGGTTGGCTCTAGGTAAATTTATTCGTGCTGGGGGCTGTTTCCGCCTGAAGCGGAAATGCAACATTGGTCTGAGTCCGAAGCGTCCCATTTGATATTGGGGCCTGGGACTGGCCCCACTTCCGTTTCCTTGGTTCTGTGGCAGGGGGTTTCCATCTATATCATACTTAGAGTGACAATTACTTGCCCAATATTTACCTTTGTGACAATGTGGGCAAACAGTAGCAGCAGCATTTGGCCATGTTTGTTGAGCTGGCTTGGCTGCTTTTAGGTTTTTAATAGTGCAGTTTTTCCAGGTATGACCAAGTTGACCGCAATTATAGCAGGCTCCAAGAAAAGAATTTGTGGGGCCAGTTTGATTGGTGTCCTTCGTGGCCCATGCCCACAGAACAGCTTTGTGGGTGTCTGATCCAATACCTTCACAAGCTTTAATATATGCAGGCAACACCTCGTGATCAGGTAAATTTTGTTGTTGGATGGAACGCATGGCAATTTTATTTTACACTCATGGTTCGCATTTTCAAAAGCTAACATACGAAGGAGAATACCTTGAGTGCACTCATCAGAGACAGATTTTTCAACAGTATCTTGTAATTTAGCTAAAAAATCAGGGTATTATTCAGCGTGACCTTGCTTAACCATAGTAAAAGAAACAGGATCTTGGCCTGGGGCGCATAATTTATCCCAGGCTCTCATACACACCTTTGTTACTTGTTTTGTGGTAAGAGCATCAAAGTTTAATTGGGCATAAGTATCAGAGAAACTATCAGAGCCTGTGAGCTGAGCCTGAGTAACTAGAATGCCATTAGTCTGATTTAGCTGAGCCTGCAAACGGGCCTCCTCTGACCACCAGGTATGAAATTGTAAATGCTGAGATGGGGTTAGAACAGCTTTTGCCAAAAGGTTCCAGTCTAAAGGCAGCAAAATGACCTCAGTACAAAAAGTTTGTAATACCATTTTAACATAAGGAGAAGTAGGCCAACTGAGTACAAGCATCCTTAAATTCTATTAAAAACATAAGATTGAGTGGCGCATATCAACGCAGACTGGTTGAGGAACCGAAATGACAGGAGGGTGAGGGGCTACAGTGGAGGGCCTGAAGAATTATAGGTAAATTGTAGTTTGGTCCCGGAGCAATTAGGTGACTCCGGAGGTTTGAAGAGAGAAGAATTAGCCTATATATGGTCCCAGGCTGTCTGAGTTGGGGCGCGGAAGCTACAAGTACCAGCTCTTTGTGAAAAGAAATAAGATCATCAGGGGGTGCCGGTAATCCAAAGTCACCGGAGTTAGACATTGAATTCTCAGAATCGTTAGGTGGGAGAGGAGTAGATGAAGGGAGAGGCTGATCAGATAATGAAGGCCATGCGGGAGAGGAAGGTTGAGGAGGTATTAGGACGGCACATACCAAGGCCCAGTCACCCTAAACAGTGACAGGAACATAATTCACTGTCGAGACCAGTTCCTGGAATGTTGTACCAACACGATCTTATAGTTGTGCATCTAAGGTTCCTTTTTCAGGAAACCAAGGACAGTATTTTTCTACCGCCCTGAATAGAGTGACCATATTTTTCATGGTTACTCGGACCCTTCCCTGTTTTAACAGGTCTATATCTAAGGTTCCTTTTTCAGGAGACCAAGGGTGGTATTTTTCCACTGCCCTGAATAGAGTGACCATATTTTCCATGGGCACTCGAACCCTGTTCTGTTTTAACCGGAGTTTAATATAGAAGAGATAAGTATAATTTTTAGACTCTGTGTGACCCATAGTTAATCTGGACTATACACAGACTCACCAGTTGTCAGGGAGTCGAACAAGCATTTCTGTGGACTGAACCAATGACGTTTCTCTGCACCTACCAAAGGGAATCGGGTTCCCCCATGCACTTAGGAAAAAAGAAAAAGCCATGCTGGGTGCCAGATATCGTCGGAACCAGCCCCCAGTATTTCAATGTAGGTTCTTTTCTATTTTCCCTAAGTGTCAGCCAGTCTGAGAAATAAAGGGAAAGAGTACAAAAGAGAGAAATTTTTAAGCTGGGTGTCCAGGGGACATGTCGGCAGGTTCCGTGATGCTCCCTGAGCCACAAAACCAGCAAGTTTTTATTAGCGATTTTCAAAGGGGAGGGAGTGTACGAATAGTGTGTGGGTCACAGAGATCACATGCTTCAAAGGCAATAAAATATCACAAGGCAGATGGGCAGGGCAAGGTCACAAGGCCAGGGCAAAACTAGAATTACTGAAGAAGTTTCATGTCCTACTGTGCATGCATTGTCATTGATAAACATCTTAACAGGAAACAGGGTTCAAGAGCAGAGAAGTGGTCTGAGTAGAATTCACCAGGCTGGAATTTCCTAATCCAAGCAAACCTGGGGGCACTGTAGGAGACCAGGGCGTGTTTCATCCCTGTCTACAACTGCATAAGGCAGACACTCCCAGAGTGGCCATTTTAGAGGCCTCCCCCTGGGAATGTGTTCTTTTCCCAGGGCTGTCAATTATTAATATTCTTTACTGGGGAAAGAATTCAGCGATATTTCTCTTACCCGTTTTTGGCAGTAAGGGAAACATGACTCTGTCCTGCCTGGCTCCCAGGCAGTCAGACCTAATGGTTATCTCCCTTGTCCCCTGAACATCGCTGTTATCCTGTTCTTTTTCAAGGTGCCCAGATTTCACATTGTTCAAACACACATGCTTTACAAACAATTTGTGCAGTTAACGCAATCATCACAGGGTCCTGAGGTGACATACATCCTCACTTACGAAGATGACGAGATTAAGAGATTAAAGACAGGCATAGGAAATTATGAGTATTGATTGGGAAAGTGATAAATGTCCATGAAATCTTCACAATTTATGTTTAGAGATTGCAGTAAAGATGGGCATAAAAGTATTAAGTTGGGGAACTAATAAATGTCCATGAAATCTTCACAATTTATGTTCTTCTGCCACGGCTTCAGCAGGTCCCTCCGTTTGGGGTCCCTGACTTCCCACCACAAATGTCAAAACTCCATGTATATTTTGCTTCTTAGGTGGTTTGGCCATATAGTTTGTTTATTTCTTTCATTTTTAGGGTTTGTTGTTGTTGTTGTTGTTGTTGTTGTTGTTTGGTGATAGTCTCACTCTTCACCCAGGCTGGAGTGCAGTGGCTTAATCATAGCTCACAGCAGCCTTAAACTCCTGGGTTCAAGTGATCCTCCTGTCTCAGCTGGGATTACAGGTGCGTGCCACCATGCCTAGCTAATTTTTGTTTTTTGTTTTTGTAGAGATGGGGTTTTGCCATGTTGTCCAAGCTGGTCTTAAACTCCTGGACTCAAGCTATCTGCCCACCTCAGCCTCTCAAAGTGCTGGGATTATAGGTTTGAGCCATCGCGTCTGGCCAGATTTTTTTAAACAGCTTTATTGAGGTAAAGTAGCATATAATAAGTGACACATGTTTAGAGTGTAGTACTTGATGTTTTTGTTATAGGATCCTTGCGGTGTTACTTAGCCAACTGGAAACCTCTGTGGCCAGTGGCGCCTTTGCCTGAGTTTTGTTCTGGCCTGCTGGGCTTGTTCCATCCATTTGGCATGGCAGGTTGCACTTGGTTCCCACTACCAGCCTGGATCCCACACCTGCCAAGGGTGAGCCAGACGTGGAGCAGCCAGGTGTGTGTGGAGCTGGGGTCTGGCCACTATGCACAGCCAGGCACTCTGGCTGTGGCAGGGTGTGCAACTCCAGGTGTTGGCATGGGTGCTGGCTCCGTGCAAGGCTATAGCTGGATCAAGCATACCATAAGCAGCCTTCACGGCTGACACTGGGGAATGCAGTGTGGTGCCTGGAAGCTTGGAGTTGCCAGGAATCACAGAGCCTTAAAGAGGGTGTCACAGCCCTGGCTTGGGGAGTTCCTAGGTCTGGGCTCCCTGAAGGGGTGCAGCTTTTCTCTCCTTCTCTCTTCTGTCCTTCTTGTCGCCCACAACGTGGCGAGCAAGAGGTGTGTTTCAGCCCCATTTGTGTTACAGCTGTTTTAAGCCTGCCATTCAATGGATCCTGAGTTCTTGTCCTGTGTCCAGGAAGAATGAGGTATGCAGACAAGTGGAGAGTGAGCAAGACAAAGAGAAGCTTTATTGAGCGACAGAACAGCTCAGAGGAGACCTGCGCAGGGCAGCTCCTCTCTGTGGTCAGAGTGTCCAGATGAGTGTTCAGCTCTCAACAGAGTGGGTAGCTCTACTCTGCAGCTGGCTGTCCCATTGTTTCTTCAGCTCTCAGCAGGGAGGGTAGTTCCTCTTGGCTGCTGGTTGTCCCGTCGTCTCCTCAGCTCTGAGCAGAGAGGAGACCCTGAAGTGGGCACCTCCTCTCTGCAGTTGGTTGTCCCATCATCTCCTGGAGTCTGGCTGAATCTGGGGATTTATGGGCCTCAGAGGGAAGTGCTTGCTGACTGGTCCATGGGTGGCCATGGGCGGACTGGAAAAGGCACCACAAGTTCCCACTCTGGTCCATGAGACCAGCAGTCTAGCCCCCAGGCTTCAGGCTCTCTGTGACTTGAAGGTGGGGCTTTACCGGGGACCTGGCTGGCCTCTTCCACCCAGGAGCCTGATTCCTGCCGCCGTTCATGGTGCCCAGGCAGTTTGTGCCAAGGGGCACCTGCAGGCCAGTGCTAAGTGACCCTCACCCCCCTCCTTGGCCTTTGTCTTGTGCCCGTTGGCACCCAAAGTCCAGAGGGGGCCAAGGTAGCAGGGGGCTGACATGTCAGTACTGCTTCTAGTATATGCATACCTGACTGGGTTGTGACAGCACCGGGCTTGGCCTCAACTTTGCTCCACAATCAGAGCTGACATTGATAACAGGGAGAGGCCAGGCAGTGGGAGCAGACATCTGTGAGCCTGTGAGGGCAAAGGGGGGCCTTCCTGGGTCCCCCAAAATTTCGCAGCAATATCCATGCCTGGGAGGGTGGGGCTTCCGCCTGCTCTTAGCTTCCACCAGCTCTGTGGAGCAAGGCACTGCCCTGGGCCCAGTTCTGCCTTGGGGCCCTCTGTCCCCACCTCTTTGTGCCCGACACCACTGCTTCCTCACTGGTGGGTGACTTGCCCAGCCCCATCGCAGTGACTCGGGGGTGGGGAGAGGCGTTGGGGCAAGGTGCAGGTGGCACTGCAGCCAGGCAAACCCTGCACAAATGAACCCTACACTTGAGGCCGGCCTTGTGAGTCCTGACTACACCACCTTTGTAGTGCCTGCGGTCCCCTGGAATGCAGTGGGGAGCAAGATTGCCGAGGCTTCGGGCCTGGAAATGGGTCCTACCTGGCCATGCAAGGGTGGGGGTGGCACAGTGGCTGCCTCAGGGACACAGGACACAAGGGACCCACTGCCGCCACTGCTGTTCCCACAGCTGCTCCTGCTGCCACTGCTCTGACCTCCCCACTGCAGCTGGCGTGATGGCAGTGGCTGCTCCTACTGCCGCCGCCATCATTTTGACATGTGTATACATCCGTGAAACCACCACCACAATAAAAATAATGAACATATCTATTACTCCTGAAAGGTTTTCTTTTTTGTGCCTTGATGTAATCCCTTCTCCCACACCTCCCCCACTGGACTCTCATCCCCAGGGAACTGCCGATCTGCTATCACCATAACTTTGTTTGCGTTTTGTAGAATTTCAAACAAATCGAATCGTACAGTATATACTCTTTTTTTGGTCTAATTTGTTTCTCTCATAATTATTTTTAGATTTGTCTATGTTGCATGTATGAATAGTTCTATTTTATTACTTGTTTTCCATTTTACTGATATACTACAGGTCAATTAATAAATATCACATATGAATAAACCAATTTATCTATTAGTAGATGCTTGTTTACAGTTTTGGGATATAATAAAACATTCATAAACAGATCTTTATGTGGATCTATGCATTTGTTACCTAGGAATGCAATAGATAGCTCATAAAGCAGGAATATGTTCAATTTTGTAAGCCAGTTGTTTTCCAACATTGTTACAACATTTTATATTCCCACCAGTGATGAATGAGAGATGTATTTTCTCTAGATCATTTCCAGCATTTGGCATTGTCACTGCTGTGTGTGTGTGTGTGTGTTTTGCCATTCTGATAGGTAGATAGTGATATCGCATGGTTTTAATTTGCCTGAGCCTAATGTCTCATGATGTTGAGCATCTTTTTGTATGGTTATTTGCCATCTGTATATCTTCTCTGGTGAAGTATCTGTTTAGATCTTTGGCCTAGTTTTTTTAATTGGGTTTTTTTTTTCTTTTTATTTAGTTTTGAGAGTTCCTTATATTTTGGATACAAGTCCTATGTGCTTTTGCAAATTATTTTCCCAGCCTCTGGGTTGTCTTTTCATTCTCTTAGCAGTGCCTTTTGAACAGCAGATAGTTTAATTTTGATGAAGTCAAAAGAGTGATGAAGAAAAGATTAGCCACTCTCCACTGAATTCCCTTTTTACCTTTTGCAAAGTGTGGGTATTGTTCCGGACTGTTTTGTTCCATTGATCTGTTTTTCTTATCTTGATGCCTGTATGACATTGTCTTGGTTTTGCTAGCTTTATAGTAAGTCTTGAAATCAGGTATATTTACTCCCCTACGGTGTCCTTCTTTTTCAGAGTTGTTTTAGAAGTGGTAAAATTAGATGGACATCTTTGTTTTGTTCCTGATATTAGATGAAAGATGTTCAGTTTTTTGCCATTAAGTGCGATGTTAAATATGTTTTCCATAGATGTCCTTTATCAGGTCAAGAAGATCCAGCTGATCCCTTTCCTCCATTGTCTGCCACCTTTAGTCCATCTTTCTTGTGCTTTCTTGCTGCTGCTGCATATGGTCATGTCGTTTGTCTTCTATGGCCTAAACCCTTTAATCTGTATTTATAGTAATGGAAAAAATAACTAAGTTTTTGCCATTCGACCTTTGAAGTTAAAAGAAGGTCGGAAACAGCATGCATATTTTTATTAAACAAAATAGATAATGTTAATGGAATTTTAAATATGAAAAAATTGTATCACAGAATTTTAATTCACCAATCATGGTATGCATTTGCCTGAGCGCTGCTTCTTTTTCTGTATTTGTTCATATGTTTTATAGTTTGAACATCATTTATGTTCAACTCTTTCACTTAACATAATGTATATAACTTTTTACATATTTTGTGAACATAAAAATATTTATCTTGATTTTTACACTTTTAGAATATTTACAATTTTATAGGTACATTAAATATGTTTAAAGGAATGGACATTTTTATAGATTATAATTTATAATCCCTTTTTAAAAGAAATGGGCTCTTTCCTACTGTCAGCAGCTATTTATACATATATATCAATTTTACTGTAACATCTTTTTTTTTTGAGATGGAGTTTTGCGCTTGTCACCCAGGCTGGAGTGCAATGGCGTGATCTCAGCTTACCACAACCTCCGACTTCCAGGTTCAAGCAATTCTCCTGCCTCAGCCTCCTGGGTAGCTGGGATGACAGGCACCCGCCACCATGCCTGGCTAATGTTTGTATTTTTAGTAGAGACGGGGTTTCACCATGTTGGCCAGGCTGGTCCTGAACTCTGGACCTCAGGTGACCCGCCCGCCATGGCCTCCCAAAGTGTTGGGATTACAGGCATGAGTCACCATGCCCGGCCAGCTGCAACACCTTTCAAATGGAAAAGTAAAGATGTGATAAATAATTTTATTTGACCTTGTTTTCCCTTTTAAAACATGAAGATTTAGCATATTTTTTCCCAAAGAGAGAATTTTCAAGTAGTGAATTCTCCAGAAATTAATAATTATTGCATTGTGAAGTGAAAAGTAAATGTGGCAAGAAGTGGGAATATATTTGATACCTTGGTAACTAAAAATATTTTGTTAGTTTATGGAAAAATCAAGAGCTGATTAGACAATTCACTTAAGCTTTAGGTCTATATTTATTTGGATAGATTAATACCATATTCAGATAGGTTCTCTAAATATACTGTTTTATTAACTATTGTTTATTCATCTTCAAAGACTCAGCTTATAGTGTCAGACCAATTTATTCACAGCTGTAACTAGTGGAGTATGAGGCAGAAAAGCAGGCTGGGAGGAGTGCTGATTGTCAGGACCTGAAGAGTGGAAAATACACTGTTGATAGTTAATGAATGCTTTATTGGATGTATTGTTTGATGGCTCCTCCTTGGCTTCTCTCTGATCGAGTGATAAACCTTATAAAACCCAGGAGATAACCAAAATGTAGCTCTACACAATCATCTTTCATAGTTGTTATGGCAGGTGAAGTTGTTAGGAACATTTGAATGTTATTTTTCGGCTTCAGATTTTTGGAAACTAGGATGATTTAATGTTCCTCTATTGGTCTGTAGAGATTGTAGTAGCAAAGTTCAAACTACTGATACTAATTTTTGTCACAGCTATTTTTAATCTCCATAAGTGAAATGCCGAAAAGCTATAATAAAACAGGAACAGTGATTATTTCAATGATGACTGCTTCTTAGTATTGGAAATATTTTATTGACAAACTATCCAACCCAAAGTTATCAAACAGGGGGAGGGGGGAGGGATTGCATTGGGAGTTATACCTGATGAAAATGACAAGTTGATGGGTGCTGACGAGTTGATGGGTGCAGCACACCAACATGGCACAAGTATACATATGTAACAAACCTGCACGTTATGCACATGTACCCTAGAACTTAAAGTATAATAATAAAAAGAAAAAGTTATCAAACAAATTAGTAGAACATTTGGAAAAAAAACAAAAACACTTCAGTTGATGATAACCCTTGTTAAAAATCCTTAGAAATAAGATGTATGTGTAATGGCAAATTTTTTGTTTTAAAGTTGGCCAGTCAAAAGGGAAATACTAAACATGGTAATTTGGTTATTATACTTTAGGTTGGGAGCATGAAGAATCACCTTTGTATCTGGCTGTAAGTCTGCTACCGCTCTAAGCACATTTGAAATAATTGAGCTTACAGATTCTCACCTTTCTAAGAAGTTTGCCTAATTTAGGCACTTTTTTCACTCACAGAATTTATTCTTCTTGGAACTGAAAGAATATAATGGGGTTTGTAATTCCAAAACATTTCCCCAGGAAACAGAAAACAGAAATGAAGGAAAAGACTTTTGTTAAAGCTAACTAGGTGGGTTAGCTTCAGGTGCTGGTTCTCTTTTCCTGTGTCTTCACTTCATAAAATCAGGAGTTGATCATGCTTTTAATGTAATTATTTTCTGGTCAAGAAAAATACCATTCAGAAAATTTTAGACTCTTCCAGTGATCTAGTTTGTAAAATAAAAATGTGTTTGACCATTATGAAAGTAATTTTTCTTCATTTTCTTAAGTTACGTATAGAAGATACAATAGAAAAAAAAATGTGAGTCGATACATTCTTTTTGGGAAAAAGGGAGATAATACCTTATTAAAGGAAAAACGTGTAATGACTTCATTCCTCCAGATGGCTTTAAAGAGCCCTTTGTTCTCATATATTCTTTTAATTCTAAGAGGATGCAATCATTTTTTTTAATTTTTATTTTATTATTATTATTTTTTTTTTTTTTTGAGACAGAGTCTCGCTCTGTCACCCAGGCTGGAGTGCAGTGGCCAGATCTCAGCTCACTGCAAGCTCCGCCTCCCGGGTTCACGCCATTCTCCTGCCTCAGCCTCCCGAGTAGCTGGGACTATAGGCGCCCGCCACCTCGCCCAGCTAGTTTTTTGTATTTTTTAGTAGAGACGGGGTTTCACCGTGTTAGCCCGGATGGTCTCGATCTCCTGACCTCGTGATCCGCCCGTCTCGGCCTAAGAGGGAGTCTGGCTGTATCATCAGGCTGGAGTGCAGTGGCGCGATCTCCGCTCACTGCAAGCTCCGCCTCCCGGGTTGACGCCATTCTCCTGCCTCAGCCTCCTGAGTAGCTGGGACTACAGGCGCCCGCCACCTCGCCCGGCTAGTTTTTTGTATTTTTAGTAGAGACGGGGTTTCACCGTGTTCGCCAGGATGGTCTCGATCTCCTGACCTTGTGATCCGCCTGTCTCGGCCTCCCAAAGTGCTGGGATTACAGGCGAGAGCCACCGCGCCCGGCAACAATCATCATTTTTAACATTCCTCTACGTCCTACTTATAGTAGGATGTTTGAATTGTATGTATTTTTTTCAGGATTTTGTCAGAGATCCAGTTTCTCAGCATCTTTACCAAAATGCCACTATTTTTTATTTTGGCTAAATAGGTATATCATGTTATCTCATAATGGTCTTAATTTACATTTCCCAAATGGCTCAGATTGAGCATCCTTTCATGTGCTTAATGACCATCTGAATATCCTGTTTGGTAAAATGTCTTTTAATGTTTTTTTGTCCATTTTCCAATTGGATTATTTGAATTTTTTTTTTTTTTTTTTTACTGTTGAGTTTTGAGAGTTTTATTATATATTCTGAGTACTAGTCCATTGTTAGATAAATGTTTTGCAGACTATCTTTTTTACAGTCTTAAGTTTTAAATTTTGATGACATATCTAATTTGTCCTTTTTTTTTATTATGAATCATGCTCTTGATGTCACATCTAAGAACACTTCACCATACCTAGGTCCCTGAGATTTTCTCGTATCTTTTCTTCTAAAAGTTACAGTTTTAGGTTTTACATTTAAAACTGAGTCAGTGAGTAATATTTTGCATAAGGTGTGAGGTTTATGTTGAGGTTCGGTTTTCATTTTGTGTATGAATTTCTGACTGGTTCAGCACTGTTTGTTGAAAAGGTCGTCCTTTCTCTGTTGAATTGTACCTTTGTTAAAAATCAGTTGGCTATACTTGTGTGGTAACTATTTTGTTCCAGTGATCTCGGTGTCTCTTCTTCTGTCGTTACCACACAGTCTCGATAAATGTAGGTACATAATCATAAAATCTGGGAGAGGGATTCCCAGTTTATTCTTCTTTGGGAGTGGGAGTATAGTTACTCCCACTTTAGTCTTTTTCAAAATTGTTTTTGCTACAATGATTCCTTTGCCTTTCCATATTACTTTTTTAATTTTTTAAAAATCTGTCACCCAAGCTGGAGTGCAGTGGCACGATCTTGGTTCACTGAAGCTTCCGCCTCCTGGATTCAAGTGATTCTCCTGCCTTAGCCTCCCCAGTAGCTGGGATTACAAACGTGCATCACCACGCCTGGCTAATTTTTGTATTTTTAGTAGAGATGGGGTTTCTCCCAAGTTGGCCAGGCTGGTCTTGAACTCCTGGCCTCAAGTCATCTGCCTGCCTAGGCCTCCCAAAGTTCTGGGATTACAGGCGTGAGTCACTGCTCCCGGCCTTCCATATTAATTTTAGAATAAAATTACCTGCAAAAAAAGTAGTGGGATTTTGATAGACATTACATTAAACCTTTATGCCTATTTGGAGAGAATTGACATGTTTACTAGTTTGAGTGTTCTAATCCATGAACATAGTTATGTCTCTCCATTTATTTAGATTTTCTTTAATTTTTTTCATCAGCATTTTGTAGTTTTTAGCATAGAAGTTCTGTATGTGTTCTGTTAGATTTACACCTAAGTATTTTGTTTTTTATTTAGCAGTTGCAAATGATACTCTATTTTAAATTTGACTCCTCATATTTATTTCTAACATATACAAATAAAATTGAGTTTTGTATGTTGATGTATTGGGTGACATTGCTGAACTTACTTACTAGTTCTAGGAGTGCTTTTGTAGATTCCTTGGGATTTTCTTTGTAAACATTATGTCATCTGCAAATGATTTATTCCTGTATGCTATTTCTTTCTTTTTCTGTTCTTTCTTTCCTTTTTTTTTTTCTTTTTTCTTTTTTTTTTTTTGAGACAGAGTCTAATTCTGTCATCCAGGCTGGAGTGCAGTGGCGCAATCTTGGCTCACTGCAACCTCTGCCTCCCGGGTTCAAGCAATTCTCCTTCCTCAGTCTCTCAAGTAGCTGGGATTACAGGTGCCTGCCACCATGCATGGCTAATTTTTTGTATTTTTAGGAGAGATGGGGTTTCACTGTGTTAGCCAGGATGGTCTCGATCTCCTGACCTTGTAATCCACCTGTCTTGGCCTCCCGAAGTGCTGGGATTACCGGCGTGAGCCACCGCGCCCAGTCCTCTTCCTTTTTTTTAACCTCACAGCATAGGCTAGGACTTCCAGCATTATGTTGCATATGAGTGGTGAGAGCAGATACCCTTCCTTGCCTTATTCCTGGTTATAGGGGAAAGCATTCAGGCTTTAACCATTAAGTTTGATGTTAGCTGTGGATTTTTTTGTAGATGCTCTTTTTTATCTAGTTTTCTTTTTTTTTTTTTTTTTTGAGACGGAGTCTCGCTCTGTCGCCCAGGCTGGAGTGCAGTGGCCAGATCTCAGCTCACTGCAAGCTCCGCCTCCCGGGTTTACACCATTCTCCTGCCTCAGCCTCCAAGTAGTAGCTGGGATTACAGGCGCCCGCCACCTCGCCCGGCTAGATTTTTGTATTTTTTAGTAGAGACGGGGTTTCACTGTGTTAGCCAGGATGGTCTCGATCTCCTGACCTTGTGATCCACGCGTCTCGGCCTCCCAAAGTGCTGGGATTACAGGCTTGAGCCACCGCGCCCGGCCTATTTCTAGTTTTCTAAGAATTTTTATTATGAATGGGTGGTGAATTTTGTCAAATGCTTTTCTGCATTGATTGAAAATGTCATGTGATTTTTCTCCCTTAGTCTGTTAATAAGGTGGTTTATATTGATTGGTTGTTAAAATATTGGGTGAAACTTTTTGCACCTTTGAAATAAAACCTGCTTGGTACATGGTATGTAATTCTTTTTACATATTGCTGAATTCTGGTTTCTTGTATTTTATTAAGTGTTTTTGTGTCTGTATTCATGAGGAATATTAGTTTGTAGTTTTCTTTCTTTATGTTTTTGTCTGCTTTTTCCATCAGGGTAAAATTGGCTACATAGAATGATTTGAGAAGTATCCTTTTCTATTCTGCTTTCTGGAAGAGATCATCTAGAAATTGTGTTAATTTTTCTTTAAATGGTAGGCATATTTTCCCAGGAAACCCTTTGTGTTTGAATATTCTGTTGGGTGAGTTTTAGAATTATGAATTCAATTTTTAAAATAGTTATAGGGCTGTTTAAATTTTCTGTTTCATATTGACTGAATTTTGGCAGTTTGTGCCTTTCATGGAATTGGTTCTTTTTATGTCAAATTTATGAATAAGTTGTTTGTAGTATTACCATTTCAATGTTTGCAAAGTTTGTGTGGTATCCTCTGTTTCATTCCTAATGTTAGCGATTTGTGTTTTCTGTTTCTTTGTTAGCCTTGCTAGAGGTTTATTATGTTTATTGATCCTTTAAAGAACTAACTTTTTTCCCCTGTTGATTTTCTCTTTTTTATTTTCTTTAATTTCATTGATTTCTGTTCTTTGTTATTTCCTTCCTTCTGCTTGCTATGAGTTCATTTAGCTCTTTGTCTAGGTTCTTGAGGAGGGAGGTTAGATTACTGATTTGAGACATTTCCTGTTTTCTGTTCTATGCATATATTGCTGTAGATGTCTGTCAGCACTGCTTTAATCTTGTCTCAG
This sequence comes from Macaca mulatta, assembly GCF_049350105.2. Classification (NCBI taxonomy): domain Eukaryota; kingdom Metazoa; phylum Chordata; class Mammalia; order Primates; family Cercopithecidae; genus Macaca; species Macaca mulatta. The sequence continues at coordinate 17,683,271 of NC_133417.1, read as the reverse complement.
AAATTTTGGTATGTTGTGTTTTCATTTTTATTCAGTCAGTGAATCTTGATTTTTCCTTAAGATTTCCTCTTTGTCCAGTGGATTAGTAGACTTGTTTAGTTTCTACGTGTTTGGAGATTATTCTGTTATCTTTCTGTTGTTGATTCTGGTTTGATTCCATTGTTCTCAGAATACATTTTGCATAATTTCAGTTCTTTAAATATTTAGATTTGTTTCTTAGCCCAGGATATGGTCTCTCTTGAAATGTTCAGTGGACGTTTAAAAATAATGAGTATTGTGTTGTCTTTGCTAGAGTGTTCTATAAATAGTCATGATTAGATCCTGTTGGTTGGTAAGTTGGTTGGTAAGTTCTCTTATATTCTTGCTAATTTACCTAGTTGTATCAATTATTGAGAAAGGGGAGTTGAACTCTCCTATAATTGTGGGATTTATCTTTTTTTATTTCAGTTCGACAGTTTTTGCTTCATATATTTTTGCAGCTCTGTTGGTTGGTACATCCACATTTAGGATTGGTAATGTCTTGGTGGCTTGACCGTTTTATCATTATGTAATGCCTAACCTGTTCTTACGAATTTTATTTGTTCCCAAGTCTACTTTATCTGATACTAATATTGGTACTCTTCTTCCTATTGATTAATATTTCCATGATACATCTCTTTCCATCCTTGTACTTTCCACCTGCCTGTATTTTTATATGTGAGGAGAGTTTCTGGGAGACAGTATTATAGCTGGGCCATGTACCCCATCCCCACCCCCACTCTACCAATCACTGTCATTTTAGTTTCTTAGAGACAGGGTTTCTCTCTGTCTCTGACACTGGAGTACAATGGTTACCACTGTACTCACTGTTACCTTGAACTCCTGGGCTCAAGGGATCCTCCTACCTCAGCCTCCTGAGTCGCTAGGACTACAGGCGCATGCTGCCATGCCCAGCTAATTTTGTTTTTTTTTAAATTATACTTTAAGTTCTAGGGTACATGTGCACAATGTGCAGGTTTGTTACATAGGTATGCATGTGCCGTGTTGGTTTGCTGCACCTATTAACTCGTCATTTACATCAGGTATTTCTCCTAATGCTATCCCTCCCCCTGCCCTCCACCCCACGAACAGGCCCCCGTGTGTGATGTTCCCTGTCCTGTGTCCAAGTGTTCTCATTGTTCAGTTCCCACCTATGAGTGAAAACATGTGGTGTCTGGTTTTCTGTCCTTGTGATGCTTTGCTCAGAATGATGGTTTCCAGCTTCATCCATGTCCCTGCAAAGGACATGAACCCATCCTTGTTCATGGCTGCATAGTATTCCATGGTGTATATGTGCCACATTTTCTTAATCCAGTCTATCATTGATGGACATTTGGGTTGGTTCCAAGTTTTTGCTAGTGTGAATAGTGCTGCAACAAACATACGTGTGTATGTGTCTTTATAGTAACATGATTTATAATCCTTTGGGTTATAAGTAATGGGATTATTGGGTAAAATGGTATTTCTAGTTCTAGATCCTTGAGGAATCGTCACACTGTCTTCCACAGTGGTTGAACTAGTTTACAGTTCCACCAGCAGTGTAAAAGTGTTCTTATTTCTCCACATCCTCTCCAGCATCTGTTGTTTCCTGACTTTTTAATGATTGCCATTCTAACTGGCATGAGATGGTGTCTCATTGTGGTTTTGATTTGCATTTCTCTGATGACCAGTGATGATGAGCATTTTTTCATGTGTCTGTTGGCTTCATAAATGTCTTCTTTTGAGAAGTGTCTGTTCATATCCTTTGCCACTTTTTGATGGGGTTGTTTTTTTCTTATAAATTTGTTTAAGTTCTTTGTAGGTTCTGGATATTAGCCCTTTGTCAGATGAGTAGATTGCAAAAATTTTCTCCCATTGTGTAGGTTGCCTGTTCACTCTGATGGTAGTTTCTTTTGCTGTGCAAAAGCTCTTTAGTTTAATTAGATCTCATTGTCTATTTTTTTGTTTTGTTTTTGCCATTGCTTTTGGTGTTTTAGACATGAAGTCCTTGCCCATGCCTATGTCCTGAATGGTATTGCCAGGCTTTCCTCTAGGGTTTTTATGGTTTTAGGTCTAACATTTAAGTCTTTAATCCATCTTGAATTAATTTTTGTATAAGGTGTAAGGAAGGGTTTCAGCTTTCTACATATGGCTAGCCAGTTTTCCCAGCACCATTTATTAAATGGGGCCATTTCTTGTTTTTCTCAGGTTTGTCAAAGATCAGATGGTTGTAGATGTGTGGTGTTATTTCTGAGGCCTCTGTTCTGTTCCATTGGTCTATTTGTCTGTTTTAGTACTGTGCTGTTTTGGTTACTGTAGCCTTGTAGCATAGTTTGAAGTCAGATAGCGAAATGCCTCCAGCTTTGTTCTTTTTGCTTAGGATTGTCTTCGCAATGTGGACTCTTTTTTGGTTCCATATTAACTTTAAAGTAGTTTTTTCCAGTTCTGCGAAGGAAATCATTGGTAGCTTGATGGGAAGGGCATTAAATCTATAAATTACCTTAGGCAGTATGGCCATTTCCATGATGTTGATTCTTCCTATCCATGAGCATGGAATGTTCTTCCATTTGGTTGTGTCCTCTTTTATCCCCAGAATTTCATATCCAGCCAAACTAAGCTTCAAAAGTGAAGGAGAAATAAAATCCTTTACAGACAAGCAAATGCTGAGAGGCCACCAGGCCTGCCTTACAAGAGCTCCTGAAGGAAGCGCTAAACATGGAAAGGAACAACTGGTACCAGCCACTGTAAAAACATGCCAAATTGTAAAGACCATCAATGCTAGGAAGAAACTGCATCAACTAACGGGCAAAATAACCAGCTAACATCATAATGACAGGATCAAATTCACATATAACAATATTAACCTTAAATGTAAATGGACTAAATGCCCCAATTAAAAGACACAGACTGGCAAATTGGATAAAGAGTCAAGAACCATCAGTGTGCTGTATTCAGGAGGCCCATCTCACATGCAGAGACACACATAGGCTCAAAATAAAGGTTTGGGAGAATATCTAACAAGCAAATGGAAAGCAAAAAAAAAAAAAAAGCAGGGGTTGCAATCCTAGTCTCTGATAAAACAGACTTTAAAGCAACAAAGATCAAAAGAGACAAAGGAGACAAAGAAGGCCATTACATAATGGTAAAGGGATCAATTCAGCAAGAAGAGCTAACTATCCTAAATATATATGCACCCAATACAGGAGCACCCAGATTCATAAAGCAAGTCCTTAGAAACATACAAAGAGACTTAAACTCCCACACAATAATAATGGGAGACTTTAACACCTCACTGTCAGTATTAGACAAATCAATAAGACAGAAGATTAACAGGGATATCTAGGACTTGAACTCAGCTCTGCACCAAGTAGACCTAATGGATATCTACAGAACTCTCTACCCCAAATCAACAGAATGTACATTCTTTCCAGCACTACATTGCACTTATTCCAAAATTGACCGCATGGTTGGAAGTAAAGCATTCCTCAGCAAATGTAAAAGAACAGAAATCACAACAAACTGTCTCTCAGACCACAATGCAATCAAATTAGAACTCAGGATTAAGAAACTCACAAAAAACCACACAGCTACATGGAAACTGAACAATGTGCTCTTGAATGACTGCTGGATAAATAACAAAATTAAGGCAGAAATAAAGATGTTGTTGGAAACCAATGAGAACAAAGACACAATGTACCAGAATCTCTGGGACACATTTAAAGCAGTGTGTAGAGGGAAATTTATAGCACTAAATGCCCACAGGAGAAAGCAGGAAAGATCTAAAATCGACACCCTAACATTTCAATGAAAAGAACTAGAGAAGCAAGAGCAAACACATTCAAAAGCTAGCAGAAGGCAAGCAATAACTAAGATCAGAGCAGAACTGAAGGAGATAGAGACACAAAAACCCCTTCAAAAAATCAATGAATCCAGGAGCTGGTTTTTTGAAAAGATCAACAAAATAGACCATTAGCCAGACTAATAAAGAAGAAAAGAGAGAAGAATCAAATAGACACAATAAAAAATGATAAAGGGGATATCATCACAGATCCCACAGAAATACAAACTACCATCAACTATAAAAACCTGTATGCAAATAAACTAGAAAATCTAGAAGAAATGGATAAATTCCTGGACACATACACCCTCCCAAGACTAAACCAGGAAGAAGTTGAATCTCTGAATAGACGAATAACAGGCTCTGAAATTGAGGCAATAATTAATAGCCTACCCACCAATAAAAGTCCAGGACCAGACGAATTCATAGCCACATTCTACCAGAGTTACAAAGAGGAGGAGCTGGTACCATTCCTTCTGAAACTATTCCAATCAATAGAAAAAGAGAGAATCTTCCCTAACTCATTTTATGAGGCCAACATCATCCTGATACCAAAGCCTGGCAGAGACACAACAAAAAAAGAGAATTTTAGACCAGTATCCCTGATGAACATCAATGCAAAAATCCTCAATAAAATACTGGCAAACCAAATCCAGGAACACATCAAAAAGTTTATCCCCCAAGATCAAGTTTGCTTCATCCCTGGGATGCAAGGCTGGTTCAGCATACACAAATCAATAAACGTAATCCATCACATAAACGGAACCAATGACAAAAACCACATGATTATCTCAATAGATGCAGAAAAGGCCTTTGACAAAATTCAACAGCGCTTCATGCTAAAAACTCTCAATAAATTCGGTATTGATGGAACATATCTCAAAACAATAAGAGCTATTTATGACAAACCCACAGCCAATATCATACTGAATGGGTAAAAACTGGAAGCATTCCCTTTGAAAACTGGCACAAGACAGCGATGCCCTCTGTCACCACTCCTATTCAACATAGTGTTGGAAGTTCTGGCTAGAGTAATCAGGCAAGAGAAAGAAATAAAGGGTATTCAGTTAGGAAAAGAGGAAGTCAAATTGTCCCTGTTTGCAGATGACATGATTGTATATGTAGAAAACTCCATCTTCTCAGCCCAAAATCTCCTAAAGCTGATAAGCAACTTCAGCAAAGTCTCAGGATACAAAATCAATGTGCAAAAATCACAACCATTCCTATACACCAATAACAGACAAACAGAGAGCCAAATCATGAGTGAACTCCCATTCACAATTTCTACAAAGAGAATAAATTACCTAGCAATCCAGCTTATAACGGATGTGAAGGACCTCTTCAAGGAGAACTACAAACCACTGCTCAACGAAATGAAAGAGGCCCACTAATTTTTAAAACATTCTTTTTTATAGAAACAGGGCCTCCCTGTGTTGTCCAGGCTGATCTCAAACTCCTGTCCTGAAGCAATCCTCCCACCTTCCAAATTGTTGGGATTACAGCCATAAGCCACTTCACCCAGCCCAATCACTGTCTTTTAATTTTGGAATTTTACTTGGCAAGCGCCTCCTTGTCAACATAGTAAGACTTTTTTCCCTTACACTATTTTTATATTTATATAACATTGGCTTTTACTTTGAGCTTTAATCTTTTGAAATGAATAATCTATGAGAGATCAACTCCAATTATTACCACTGATTTGAAATACTATTTTTATTATATTTTGCTTACTTATTATTCATACTGCTTACTACTTACTGCTTACTCATATTCAAACATCCCATATACTAGTCTTTCTTCTAGTTTAGTGTGTTTCCTTTACCTAATTGTCTTTAAGACAGAGTGTTATGTGTTTTAAAGTTTGAATCCTTAAATGCCTGAGTGTTTTAAGATTTTTTTTTCCCTCCTACCTTAATGTTAATTTTCTAGGTATATAAGTCAGTGTTTCAAAGAATATTCTTTCACAACTTTGAAGCTACAGCTTCATTGTCTTTAAACATCTAGTATTGCTGATATCACTGTGATTTCTGTTTTATAGACCATCTAGTTTTTACCTCTTAGGTTAAAAATTCAGGAGCAAAGATTGGTCACCTTTTCTATTTTGCTTTTGTTTTCTTAGAAATAATACCAACAATACTATTAGGTTGAATTTTGAGGATGGTTAAAATGAAGGGTTTTTTTTTTTTTTTTTTTTAACTTCTACGTTTCCCCAACACCTTAAGTTTTTTTAAAAAAGGAAGGGCCTGCCAAAGTTAAATAATTTTTCCTCCTGTTGTCATTCTACAGTGTTTTAAAATACCTGCATCAATGAGTAATATCCACCTTCCTAAGGCAGCATAATACTCCCACCCCTTTTGGCTACTCCAGAGTTTACATATTTTGAATTGGAATATGACTTCTTAAAAAATTTATGCATTAAATCTTCTGGATGGAGCAGTAAAAAAAAAAAAAAAAAGCTCTTTTTCAAAGCAGGTGGTAACTTTAGTTTGATGATGAACTATATATATCTAACTTATACCTACAACAATTCTTATTCTGGTGTTTCAAAATTTATAACTGTTTTCCACCTAAGTTTTAATTGAAAAAAATATAATAACTTTGCCTTTTAAACTACAGCATATATTTTACCAACCTTTTATTTAGTTATTATTTTATTTTATTTATTTTTTTTTTTACTTAGACTTTGTGTGGACAGTAATGACCTCACGTTTCCGATTGCCTGCTGGCAGAACCTACAATGTACGAGCATCAGAGTTGGCCCGAGACAGACAGCATACAGAAGTGGTTTGCAACATCCTTCTTCTGGATAACACTGTACAAGCTTTCAAAGTCAATGTAAGTATTTTGTGTCTTTTAAAAAATAATCTCTGGCTGTAAGTCTGAATTCAGTTATATATGTAAACTAGGATTATTAAATTATAGTAGAGTTTGAAAAGTCTTATTCAAGTAAAAAAGTCTTTCTGGTGCAGGATTGTATCAGGTGCATGCTCTCATTCAAACTGGGTCTTTTTAAAAAGTGTTGCTCACTGGACATTGTTGAGAAACCAACAGTGTGTCTTATGATTAGTAAGCAGATCCATAGTATGTGTGCGATTTTCATAAGTGTGCTTGAGGGGGCCTGAAAAGAATTTGTTGTTCTAAATAATTTATACATTTTTATGGTAATTTTACTGGTACTGCCTGTGAGTAAAATTTTTCCTGAACAAAAATAAATGACAGCCCTGATCTTATCTGTCGTCGAAATATTTATTTAACAAATATTTGTTCATCCTATTTGTGTCTAGCTTTATTTGCTCATTGTTATTTGTAAGTTTTACCCATGTGGTGTGTTAATAGTAGTTAGTTCATTGTTATTGCTCTGTAGTACCCTTTTGTATGAATATACTGTAGTTTACTTATCCTTTTACTTACCGTTTACTTGTCCAGTTTATTGTTGGTATATATTTGGATTTGTTTCCACTTTGGGCTCTTACAAATAATACTGCTGTGAACATTCTTGTACATATCTTGATACATATAAAAAATGTATTCTCCCTTTTTATTTAAAAACTTTTCAACTTATATAGAAAAGGTGAAATAATACTATGATGAATACCCATATACCCTTTACCTAGATTGACCCAGTGTTAACATTTTGCACATTTGCTTTATGTTTCCTTCTCTCTTCATGATTTTTTTCCCTGAACCTTTTGAAAATAAGTACTTTAGCATCCCAAGAATCTCATAATTACCACATACCTAAATTTAACTTTATGAAAATAATAATATATTCAGTCTGTATTCAAACTGGAGTTCTTATTCTTCAGGATGTTTTGTTATTTCCAAATTCTTCAGGGTGTTTTCTGCTGTATTACTTGGGTATTTCTATACTTCGAAATCTTTAAGTAATATAAAATATGAATCCTACACCAGGGCCAGTTGGGGGGTGAGGGACTGGGGGAGAGATAGCATTAGGAGAAATACCCAGTGTAAATGATGAGTTGATGGGTGCAGCAAACCAGCATGGTACATGTATACCTATGTATCAAACCTGCATGTTGTGCACATGTACCCTAGAACTTAAAGCATAATAATAAAAAAAAATCTTTCTTATTTACCAGTTTAAGCTTAAAATTTTCTGTGTACTACTATATAAGCAGGATTATGAATTTATCTGAAATTCCAAGCTGTTTCACATTGAAAAAGGGGCTGCAGAGTAGTGAATGTTCCATCATTATCATTAAAAATACCTTCAACATTATCTAAAATACCCAACTGATTTAGTGTGCTTTTCTAAAAAGCTAAACTTTTGATTTCTTTTGTATTCTATCATCTGTTAATACATAGTTGGAATATAGTTTGCCAAAAAGAGATAATATAAAAGAAGAGAATTCTACTTCATACAAATTTCTATTTAATAGAAACTCTCATGTATTAGACAGTTGATATAAGAAAATAAGCCTTTTTTCCTATTATTCATGTGTTAGAATTCTTTTTTGGAAAAGGCATAAACTTAATAACTTTTGTCTTAGCTTAAATTTAATTAATACTTAGTTTTCATTTTAACTATAGTTTTGACTGTATTTCAAAATATTGTAAAAAGGTTTGGTATGTTTCCCAGCTAGCATAATTTTCTGTTGAGCACTTTAGTTGACAGTAGTATGCTGTATTTTTCAATGTGCTGTCTAGTTACTCTTTTAGAAAGACATATATATTTAATGTACTTTTATATGTTTATATTTTAAAAATATATATTACATATATTTAGCTGGCAGTTTCAATAGACCTGGATATATTACCTAGAATGGTAAGTAAGCTTACCATTCTGTGGTGCTAGAAACTTTCTCTACCATTATCTCAGGTCATCAAAAAACTTGAGGAACAGTGTATATAAAAAATTGTTGGATGTGTAGTATATTTATTCCTCTGGGCATTTAAACCCAGGCCATTCAAACCAGAAGAGTTGCTTTGTGCTTTTAGATAGATTATTTATCTTTTAATCTATGTGAATAAATCTCCAGTTATATACTTTACAACCTGTGGAGTGGTATGTGGCAGCCTGCAAACTAATTGGGGGTTTGAGAGTTCTGGTGTTTGTTTTCTTGTGTCCACTTAGTACCATTAAGTCTCAGAAATCCTTTATGGGCATCTGCCAGGTTCACCAGCATTTCTCTGTTCACCAGGAAGGAGAACTACTCAGTTTCCTTTGGAGACTACCAAGCAATGATTTATAAAGTCAACCATTGGAGTCATTGCTTTTCATGAAAGATTTTTGCACCACAGGTAAAATATTCATGTTGCCAAAGCCTGCTTTTTTTCATCTGGCAATTATCTCATCAAAGCTGTTTCTGTATTTTCTGAGGGAAATTTTTGTAATGAAGGAGTTGATATAACTTCACTAGATCTTGCTTTCTCCCTGCTGTGGACATAGGAGTGATAAGCCTATTATCACTGGGTTTGTGTTGGCTTGCGTTGTTTCAGTGTCAAGTCCTATTTTCACTATGGCTTTGGTATAACCATTTATTTACTGTAGCCAACCTATGGAGTGTATTGGCCCTCTCGTGCCATGCATTCTTTGTCACTAAATGAATTCATGGCATGAGAATTCATCTCACCAAATATGTTTGCATTAACAACTCACTAAATATGTTTGCATTAAATACTTTAAAATGCATAGTGTCTGTACTACATGGATTGATGTCTTCAATCTATGAGGATTTTTACCCCTAATTTTTGACTTGACTTTTACTTTGGTGCAGCTGATTAACATTAGCCTGTATGATGAACAAGGAAGGGCTGGGAGGGCCAGCTTATTTTAGTTACTGTGACTGCATAAGAAATTACCCTAAAACTTAGTGGCATAAAATAACCATGTATTGTCCTCAGGGATTCCGTGAGTCAGAGATTCACAGACACACAAAAAAGGCTTAATTTTGTTCCATTATGTGTCAGGCCTCAGCTGGAAGACTCAAAGACTGGAGGCTAGAATCATTTGAAGGCTTATTCACTGACATGGCTGTTACCTGAAACCTTAGCTGAGGCTGAGGCACCTATATATGACCTCTTTATGTCCTGGACTTCTTCATAGCACAGTGGCTGGTTTCTTTCTTTCTTTTTTTTTTTTTTTTTGAGATGTAGTTTTGCTGTTGTTGCCCAGGCTGGAGTACAATGGCGCGATCTCAGCTCACCACAACCTCTGCCTCCCAGGTTTGAACAATTCTCCTGCCTCAGCTTCCCTAGTAGCTAGGATTACAGGCATGTGCCACCACACTTGGCTAATTTTGTATTTTTAGTAGAGACAGGGTTTCTCCTTGTTGGTCAGACTGGTCTCGAACTCCAGTGATCTGCCTGTCTTCACCTCCCAAAGTGCTAGAATTACTGGCATGAGCCACCATGCCTGACCACAGTGGCTGGTTTATTTTTTTTTTTTTTTTGAGATGGAGTCTCGCTCTGTCGCCCACACTGGAGTGCAGTGGCGCGATCTCGGCTCACTGCAAGCTCCGCCTCCCGGGTTCACGCCATTCTCCTGCCTGAGCCTCCCGAGTAGCTGGGACTACAGGCGCCTGCCACCTCGCCCGGCTAATTTTTTTGTATTTTAGTAGAGACGGGGTTTCATTGTGTTAGCCAGGATGGTCTCGATCTCCTGACCTCGTGATCCGCCAGTCTCGGCCTCCCAAAGTGCTGGGATTACAGGCGTGAGCCACCGCACCTGGCCAAGTGGCTGGTTTCTAAGGGTGAGCATCTTGAGAGAGAGAGAGCCAGACTGTAGCCATATTGCCTTTCCAATCTGGCCTTGGAAGTCATGTAATGTTACTTGTTCCATGTTCTATTTGTCAAGGTTGTCAGAGAGTTAAGTGAAAGGAAATAGACTGCATCTTGATAAAAAGTGGAGGATCATCATGTGGGATCAGAAATGTTGCTCTGGACTTACTGGGAAAATACAGTCTGCCAGTATGGCATCCTGGTGGAGGTGTCCATTTTGCCTCTTCCTCATCACTTACTGTACCCATCTTCCTACCTTCATAGATACCCAGAAATTTCATCCCAGAACTGTCTGCTTTGCTTCTCAAGGGGTAGCTACCATATTTAAGGAGTCAGAGATGATGAAAGATGGGTTTAATTTTTATTACTTGCTCTTTGTGTTTGTTATTTAAATTATTTATCCAGGTGTGCCATACTTTTAAAAAAATGTGTATGTGTATGTATGTGTGACACTCACACATCTGTCTTTTAAATTTGATTTATATATGTTTTATTTTATAAGTGTATGTATGTACATGTAATTGACTTATTCATTTACACAATTTTCAAAGCCATATAGTTTTATAGGTCTTGTGTTTGTAGAGCCTACTGCCAGTTTTCTTAGAGCTGAGTGAGAGGAAGGGATTGGAGAGGACTTCCCTATTCGCTATTTAGACTGTCTTATTTTGCAGGCTCTGTCTGTACAATACAGGCAGTATAATCTGCCTGTACAATTAGTACAGTACAAATTAATCAGCTACACATGATGCTCCTGATTCCAGAGTCGTCCTGGTTCATTTTCTTCAGAGAGTAAATCTCCAGTTCTCATGGTGATTGGCTGAAGGGAAGGGGAAGTGAGAGAAGTCACGTAGGGGCTGTTGCTTATATAGACTCTCAAACATTTTTTCAGTCCTGACACCTGCCTTCTCTTTTTAAAAGATAATTTGTACCCCTATTTCTAGAGTTTGTGGGGTAAAGAACTTGCTCCTAGGCCTTTCTCACACTGTTAGCTTTCGTTTAGCTTTTTTTCTGTCACTTAAGTTAAGGTGACCACTTAAGTTGCTTTTCATTTTCCAAAATTTTCTTAGTGTAGTCTTTTCTTTCATTACTAACTATACCTACACTGTTATTTTAGTGTGCCTTGAGCAAATGTTTATGTTCAGCCTTCCTCATTTTTAACCTTGACATCTCTCAAGTTGATTGTCAACAATGCCTACCTTGAAGGAGAATTTATTAAATACCAAACTTTTAAAAATAAAATCAGATGTTAAAATGGAGTTTGTTATCTTTAGTACAAAAAGACATGATAATTTTGCCATCTTTTATAGTATATGAAAAGTCCAACTTTATAGTGTATGATAGATTTTTAAAGTTTTTATCTATTTTGAAATCCTTTTTTTCCTAGGCTGTAATCATATGAAACACTAGAAAATTCTTTTATCAATCAAATTTATAGTTGAGCACAATTAAGGTGACCATATTTCTTCTTTTATTATTTCATCGTGTTGTGGTTTCATCAGGCATATATAGTTCTTGGGTCTTTTTTTCTTTTTTTTCTTTTTCTTTTTAATACTTTAATTTCTGGGATACATGTGCCTGACCTTTCTCTCTGGCTGCCCTTAACATATTTTTCTTCGTTTCAACCTTGGTGAATCTGACGATTACGTGTCTTGGGGTTGCTCTTCTCAATAGTTATAGGTGTGTGGTATTATTTCTGGGCTTTCTGTTCTGTTCCATTGGTTTATATGTCTGTTTTTGTGCTAGTATCATACTGTTTTTGGTTACTGTAGCCCTGTAGTATAGTTTGAAGTCAGGTAGTGTGATGCCTCCAGATTTGTTCTTTTTGCTTAGGATTGCCTTGACTATTTAGTTTCTTCTTTGGCTTCATATGAATTTTAAAATAGTTTTCTCTAGTTCTTTGAAGAATGTCAATGATAGTTTAATAGAAATAGCATTGAATCTATAAATTGCTTTGGGTAGTATGACCATTTTAACGATGTTGAGTCTTCCTATCCATGAGCATGGAATGTTTTTCCATTTGTTAGTGTCCTCTCTGATGTCTTTGACCAGTTGTTTGTAGTTCTCCTCGTAGAGATCTTTAACTTCCCTAGTTGTGTTCCTAGACATTTTATTCTTTTTGTGGCAGTTGTGAATGGGAGTTCATTCCTGATTTGGCTCTTGGCTTGACTCTTGTTGGTGTATAGGAATGCTTGTGATTTTTGCACATTGATTTTGTTTCCTGAGACTTTACTGAAATTGTTTATCAGCTTAAGAAGCTTTTGGGCTGAGACTATGGGGTTTTCTAGATATAGGATCATGTCATCTACAAACAGGGATAGTTGACTTCCTCTCTTCCTGTTTGGATACCATTTTTTTTCTTTCCCTTGCCTGATTGCCCTGATCAGAACTTCCAATACTATGTTGAATAGGAGTGATAAGCAAGAGCCTCCTTGTCTACACATATATTTACATCACCCCTAAGTCTGTTTTTATTGACTGCTTTGTCTCTTGATTGTCAGTCACTTTCCCCTGCTTTACACATCTGCTAACTTGTTGTTGTATATTGAACATTGAGTGAAATGTAGAGTAATGGACAGCATACTATGGCCATGGGCCAAATCCAACCTCGTGGCTGTTATTGCATGGCCTATAGCTAAGAATGGCTTTTTACATTTTTAAAGGTTACTGTTTTTGCGATGTTGCCCAGGCTGGTCTTGAACTCCTGGCCTCAAGCAATCCTCCCACCTCGGTTTCCCAGAGCGCTGAGATTACAGCTATGAGCCACCATACCCAGCCTCTGTTTGTTTTCAAAGAGAATGTACAACAGAGACTATGTGTCCTAAAAGCCTAAAAATACTTACTTTCTGGCCCTTTATAGGAAAGGTTTGGACCCCTATTTGTTGGAGCTCTGGATTATTATATCCCTCTAAATAGTAGTGAATTATTTTATGGCAGGCAGTTAAATAGCCAGCAGATCACTTTGATCTTATGGAGGTTAGTTTTAAGCTTTTTAAGGTAGGTCTGTTTCACCTTTGTTCTTACTCCTAGGACACAGTTTGTCTAGGGTCTCAACTGAGTGACCAAGGTGTTCATCAAGATCTCTCTCCTCTGAGCCTGGACCACATCTTCTCAGAACTGCACAACCTTTGAAATCTCTGTTTAGTTAACAGCTATTTTCTCCTAGAGATTCTAACCCTGTGTATGCACATCCTGTGAAGCAAATAAGGACCACAGGGGAATTTCATGTGTATTTTTATAGCTTTTTTTCTTTGACTTTCTCCGTTCTAATAACCTATCCCCAAAACCCTGGCATCTTAGCAACCCCAAACATTAATTTTAGTTTTCTTATCCTAGCAAGACTGCCACTGTCAGCTTGGGCTTTGTTTCTCTACCGTACGTTTTGGCATGTGCCCCCAAGGAGAAAGCCAGTGTGAGACTTGATTCATCTGCCCTTTTCTCCCAAGGATCATAGCCCTGTATTGGTTGGTATCTGTTGCTTGTAAATGTTACATACATGTTTTATTTGGTCTATATTTGGTCTGGTTTTTATAGATGTTTATAACAGGAGAGTATTCCAATACCAGCTACTCTTTATGATTAGAACCCCAAATCCTCATTATTTTAAAATATGAAAATGTATCTCATTATGTAATCAGTGAATTTTGATTTGAAACATTTAACATGTTACTTGCTGTATTTTCTGATTCATTGTTTGCTTGACCCAGATAGTTGAGCCAAATAGGACTTAGATCTCAGTTAATAATAGTAAACATATACATCTTATAAAATCGAAATGGCCCTTGCTTTCCAAAGATGGAACCCTAAACAGCTGGGCTAATGGATTTGATGTTTTAGAAGATTTCATCTGCCACATTTGAGATTCACCTTCACACGAGTTGATCTGGGCATAACCGTTGTCAGAGAAACTTCTTTCCTTGGCTTATTAATGCTTAATTATTTAACTTTTTTTGTTTGTTGTTTACATATCTAGCATCTTAAAACTATTTCATAAATATTTTAACCTATACCCATTTTTTCTCTAATGTATTCACAGTGTGTAAGAAATAGTTGACTGTTGTTTTTTGTTTTGTTTTGTTTAGAGACAGTGTCTTGCTTATCTTCCAGGATGAAATGTGGTAGTACCATCATAGTTTAATGCAGCCTTGAACTCCTGGGCTCAAGGGAATCCTCCCACCTCAGCTTCCCAAGTTGCTGGGACTACGGCCATGCGCCACCATGACCAGCTAATTTAAAAAATGTTTTAGAGACGAAGTCTCACTGTGCTGTTCAGGCTGGTCTCGAACTCCTGGCTTCAAGTGATCCTCCCACCTCGACCTCCCACACTGCTGGAATTACAGGCATGAGCCATGGTGCCTGGCCTACTTGGCTCTTAAATGTGCTGCCTTTTGACTTATTTCATACTCTTGAAGGGATTAATCATTTAAATATTTTTACCATCATAGTGCTTTGGATATCTCTCCTGAATTTTATTTAATGGCATGCCCATCTGAGATAGATGTGATCTGTTCTTTGGGAAAGGATGTATGACATAGCTCTGTTTTCTTGCTAGTACTTGCAAAAAGAAGCTTTTGGTATTCATTGGAATGGAGTTGGTGAGCATAGAAAGAGTTATAGTTATCACATAAGGAAGCTACATGACTCACTCTGCCACCTCACTGCTTCCCCTGGGTTAATTGTCTGTCCTGATTCCCATGTGGATTCAAGAATCCCCCAAGGAAGCCCTGATGCCCAATCTGGCTCTTTGCCCAGATGCTGGTGTTGGTTTTGATGTTGATGGATGTGCTCTGCTGATCATAATACTCTAGAGAAGA
This sequence comes from Macaca mulatta, assembly GCF_049350105.2. Taxonomy (NCBI): domain Eukaryota; kingdom Metazoa; phylum Chordata; class Mammalia; order Primates; family Cercopithecidae; genus Macaca; species Macaca mulatta. Next base: position 17,667,884 of record NC_133417.1, on the reverse strand, counting down.
AGTTGCGTCTTATCTTTGAACCCACCATTCATAATGTTTATTCCTAACTCAAATTGGATAGTTCAATATCTGTATATCAGGAATTTGGTTTCATAATAAAGTTAATATCCATTTATTTGAGTCTTTGTCCTTATTTAACATTCTTTTCAATAATTAGACTTAATAATTATGCTTCCAAATATTTAAAATAAAACAAAGCTGGACTTGCATATATATATGTATACTTTACATATATATATATACACAGCTTTACACACACACACATGTGTGCGATCTCGGCTCACTGCAACCTCTGCCTCCCAGGTTCAAGCAATTCTCCTGCCTCAGCCTCCCAAGTGGCTGGGACTACAGGCGCCCGCCACCACGCCCAGCTAATTTTTGTATTTTTACTAGGGACAGGGTTTCACCGTGTTGGCCAGGATAGTTTTGATCTCTTGACCTTGTGATCTGCCCAACGGAGCCTCCTAAAGTGCTGAGATTTCAGGCGTGAGCTACCGCTCCCAGCCTCTATAATTTTTTAATGTATCAGTTTGGTTTCCATAAAGAAAAGTGACAGCTGTACTATGTGAGGAATTAGTATTATCACACATTTTTTTTGAATGTGCAGACATTTCCTTTTGATGATTCATTTGATTTGTTTATGATAAACTTCAGAGCTCGTAGTTTTGGCTTTCTTTTGCAATTATTTAATTTTTTTCATGTAAAATTTGGATGTTGATAGGCACTGATACATTAATAGGTACTTAATTTTAGCACTAGGTTAATTTACAACTTTGGATTCACTATATTTTTTGACATCACTTATTTTGAGTCACTGTGAGATGACTTTCATTTTTCTTCATCAAGAATATCTTGTGTGGGATGTGTGCTAGTTCTTTATATCCTTCATTTTTGAAAATGTCTAAGTTTTACCCTAGACTTAATTGATAGTTTGGGTAGAGAATTTCAAATTGGAAATAATTTCTCAGAGTTTTGAAAATATTGCCTTCTATTAATATTGCTGATGAGGAGTGTGATACTATTCCAATTCCTGATTGTTTATGTATGACATATTGTTTGTAGACATTTAAAACATGTTTTCCTTTTCACATTTCTTTTTGCTTAAATTTCATGTAGATCGTGCATGAAATCCACCGGCTTGCAATATGACACTCTTTTGCTTTCCACTATGCCTGACGTCCCTAGATTTGAAGCCACTTCAGTTTGTCTTAGAATATTTCAGGGGAGGTATGGGATTAAGAACTGAGGGACACAACTATTCCCTACATGAATTTTCAACCTTCCTTTCCCATTTTTAGCCTCATGCCTTATCTTGCTGTTTCTCACACTTATCCTGCAATGTTTGAGCCTTTCTGTGTATTTGATTTGCTTCCTGTTGGAATCTCTCTCTGCAGGTATTTGGTGTTTAGTTCTGCTGTCTCTTCCACATGCTTTCTGTCTTCCAAAGTGTATTAGTATCTCTCTTTTTGTTGTTGTTGTTTTTTTTGGGTTTTTTTGGAGGTGGAGTCTTCTTCTGTCGCCCAGGCTGGAGTGCAGTGGCGTGATCTGAGCTCACTGCAACCTCCGCCTCCCCGGTTCAAGCGATTCTCCTGCCTCAGCCTTCCAAGTAACTGGGACTACAGGCATGTGCCACAATGCCCAGCTAATTTTTATATTTTTAGTAGAGACGGGGTTTCACTATGTTGGCCAGGTTGGTCTCGATCTCCTGATCTTGTGATCCACCTGCCTCAGCCTCCCGAAGTGCTGGGATCACAGGTGTGAGCCACCGCGCCCGGCCTGTATGTCAGTATCTCTTTAGCCGATATCGTCTCTCCTTTTGTTGTTCTTGTCGTTTTTAGTACATTCCTTCTTTTTTTCCCCTTCAAATTAATGGTCTTTCAGGAATGAGTAAAAGGTAAACACATTTTCATTCCATCATATTTAATCGTAGGTTTAAGCCTTTTTGAACAGTAAGTTATAAATTATTTTTCCTTTAGAAGAATAAAAACAGTGGATGGTGGTTTGCCATGACATTTGAAATCACATTGTTGTATTTTAATTAAAATCAAGTTTTTATTTTTGAAGTTTGCCTCTCCCCACATTTCTATTTTACATGTGTTTTGGGGGACTATAACAAGAGTCACCTTAACCAGTTTGTATTCAAGCACCTAAATATTGCAATCTTATCTCAACCTTTATTCTTTTACTGTAACTGCTTCCTCAGTGATTATCTAGTTAAGAAATTCATCAGTTTATCAAGGCTCATTTTGTTTGACCTCTAGGAGCTTTAAAAACTGTTAACTGCTCCTTGTTTCAAGGAAAGCTGTCTTCTGTGTGATCTCATTCTGGATATACTTCATCTGTTTCTTACATATCAGTATTCCTTGAGGATTTAGTATTGTCTTTTGTATCTTTTCACTTTCAGTTATTTCCTGGTTGCTGAAGATTGTGGTATCTGTTATCTCTAGTCTGGATATCTTTCCACAACTCAAACTCCATGTCTGCTAAATATTTCAGTGATAGTTTTAAAATCTTTGAAATATTTCTTACTGAGAGAGAGAGGCTGTATTCCCTTTACTTGAACCTTAGTGAGCCTTTGTGAGTGCCATTTTCTTCCAGTAGAATCTGTTGAAAGAGATGTTGCATGACTTCCCTCACTAGCTTAGAAAAGACCCTTCAGCTTCTGCTGTTATTTTATGGCAGACTCTTGAAGAACTTTTAGCTGCCCTGTAAGTCTGGCTCCCCTGAGGCCACCATGTGGAGACTCTGTGGAAAGACAACATGGTGTAACTATATCTTTTTGATATATTGTCTTTTCATATTCATTTAGTTCAGAATATTGTCCAGATTCCCTCTAGACTTCCTATTTGCCCCATGCATTATTTATAGTATGTTGTTTAGTTTTCAAGTAGTTGAGAATTTTCCATATATCTTAATGCTTAATGATTTCTATTTTAATTCTATTATGGCTAGAGAACATACTTTGTATGATTTCAATTCTTTTAAATTTGATAAGGTTTATTTTAAGGGCCAGGAATATGACATATATTGGTGAATATTCCATGTGCACTTTAAAAGGATGTCTATTCTACTCTTTTTGTGGGGGGGGGGGTGTGGTGGAAAGGGGCTAGAAATATCAGTTAGGTTAAGTTGGTTGGTTGTGTTTGTATTTTTATGTTAAAAAAAAATTGAGACATTCTGTGTTGCCCGGGTTTGGTCTCCAACTCCTGGGCTTAAGCAGGCCTCCCACCTCAGGCTCCCAGGTAGCAGGGATTACAGGCACACAGTAGTGTTTTTATGTCCTTGCTGCTTTTCTTTTAACTTTGTTCTATTAATTGTCGAGAGAGTAGCATTGAAGTCTTCAAGTATAATTGTGCCTTTATCTATTTCTTTCAGTTATATCATTTTTATCTTTCGTATTTTGGAGCTCTGTTGTTAGATACCCATTTGGGACTGTGATTTTCTTTTTGGTGACATGACTCTTTTATTAGTATGTAAGGAGTTGAATATAAACATTTTTTTCTTTGAGATGGAGTCTCGCTATGTCTCCCAGGCTGGAGTGCAGTGGTGCAATCTCGGCTTACTGCAACCTCTGCCTCCCAGGTTGGAGCAGTTCTCCTGCCTCAGCCTCCTGAGTAGCTGGGATTACAGGCACATGCCACCACGCCTGGCTAATTTTTGCATTTTTAGTAGAGACGGGGTTTCACCATGTTGGCCAGGCTGGTCTCGATTTCCTGACCTCAAGTGGTCGGCCGGCCTTGGCCTTCCAAAGTGCTGGGATTAGAGGTATGAGCCACTGTGCTTGGCCAAATGTAAGCATTTTTAAGCCATATTAAAACAAAGCAAGTTTTTCTTTGGTAGTTGTATAGGATCTTTCCTACGCACATACTTATTTCTATAAACTGAATAACTTCTCCCAGCTTCTCAACTTGTGGAAATTATCTGGTTTTTCAATGTGTTGTCCATCTGTCAACTTGCTTAACCGAGATATACTTTAGTTTTAATAGTTTTGAATAATATTTAGAGTATGTTTCTGTAGAAACAGCTTTTTTTTATATATCCAGATTAATATTACCATAATTTTACTGGGATATGGCCTTAAGTTTAGTCATAGGTTTGTATTAGTATCTATCAAGTAATAATAATGTGTGTTTATTTCCACAGAGTATTCACTTTTCACATTTGTTTTATTCTTGTCAGTAACAATGTGGTGGGGGAGTTATCTCTTTTTTACAGACAGAGAAATCAAATCCAGGGATTTTGTGGCTTGCCCATAGCCACATGCTAAGTAGTAGAGCCAAGACCAGAATCCAGGCCTTTTTTTTTTTTTTTTTTTTTTGAGATGGAGTCTTGCTCTGTAGCCCAGGCTGGAGTGCACTTGTGTCATCTCGGCTCACTGCAACCTTCACCTCCTAGGTTCAAGCTGTTCTCCTGCCTTAGCCTCCCGAGTAGGTAGGATTACAGATGCCCGCCACCACACCTGGCTAATTTTTGTATTTTTAGTAGAGACAGGGTTTCACCATGTTGGGCAGGTGGGTCTCGAACTCCTGACCTCAAGAGATCCACCCACCTTGGCCTCCCAAAGTGCTGGGATTACAGGTGTGAGCCACCGCACTCTGCCAATCCAAGCCCTTTGACCCTTCAAACTGGTGTTTTTATTTCCCACAATATCTGCTATAAATTGGATGGTCTTCTGTTTCATCTGTATATCTCATTGTGAACAGTGATACAGATTTAAAAATTAAAAGTTATGGTCACGAAAGACTAAAGATAAATAGTCTGTGGCATTGTTTTTCTTATCTTTTGTTGAACATAAGAATATAATAGTAAGTTATTAACAAAGGTTTATTAGAAGTTCAGATTGCTGCTTTTCCACCTCAATTTTATAGGTCTGTGTTGGGACCCAGGTGTGTATATATTAAATAAGTACACAAGATAGTTCTGATGCACATATTCTCTGGCCTTACAGAGAAACACAGTTGGGAGAGATGGAGACTGCCTTGGCCTCATTAACATTCTATAATTAGCCATATATTTATAGAACACATTTTCCTATTTGTTCATTGCATATATCAAGTGGGACAGAATCAAAATCCATGTTAAAACCTAGCTGCACTATACTTATTTTTCTCCTTATGGAGTAGGATTTTCTGTTTAGTGTTTTTCTACAGCTGAATGAGAAAATAATCTGTACAAGGATAGTGTTTAGCAAGAGCTTTTGAGCCCTTACCGGAAACTATAAACTCTAAAGGAACTGTAAACTCTAAAGCAATGATTCCTAAATGGGGCAGACTTTGCACTTCCCCATCCCAGTCCCCAGGGGACATTTGGCAATGTCTGTAGACATTTTTGGTTGTCACAGTTGGATGGTGGGTGCTACTGGCCTCTAGTGGCTAGAAGCCAAGGATGCTGCTAAACTTCTTTACAATACATAGTACAATCCCTCCTATCCCCCGCAATAGAGAATGATCCTAATACAAAATATTAACAGTGTCAAAGTTGAAAAACTGTGCTGCAAGGTTGATAATAAAATAGTTTTGATGAGTAAATTAATTTTTTAAATAATCTTAGGTGAGTGTGGTTGCTCACACTTGTAATCCCAGTGCTTTGGGAGGCCGAGACAGAAGGATTGCTTGAGGCCAGGAGTTCAAGACTAGTTAGGGCAACATAGCAAGACCCCTTCTCTACAAAAATAAAAAATAAAATTCACCAGGCATGGTGGCATGCACCTATAGTCCTAACTGCTTGGGAGGCTGAGGCAGAAGGATTGCTTGGGCCAGGAGTTTGAGGTTACAGTGAACTGTGATTGTATCCCTGTAACTCCAACCTGGACAACAGAGTGAGACCCTATCTCTAAAAATAAAATAAAATAGTTTTTTAGCTGCAGTTTTGATCTAACCTAGGCGTTTCTTCTTCAGAAAGTTGAGTCGAGTGATTTTGTTTGGTCTGTAGCCGTACCCCTATACATACACATTTGCTTCCTAAGTTGATAGTGTGCATTGTGAGAATACTTGATAAGGGTTGCTTGAAGATATTAATCACACAGTGGATTAAAAGGTATAACTGCATCAACAAACCACCCTGTGGTGGGGAAATCTATTTGGGTTTAGCCTTTAAAGGAAGGCAAAGAGGGAAAGTAGAATGTTTCAAAGTACTAATTTTGAAGTAGGGAGCATTTAAAATACAAAGTAAAATTTGCAAGTTTTGTGTGCATCAGCATTACATGAGAGTCCCCATTGGGCTGTTTACTTGCTAATTTTCCTTGGTCAAACATAAACTTCTTCCCAGTCTGAATGAATGTGAACTAGTATTTTATTGAGGATTTTGGCAGTGCATATGGACCAGAAATAACTTTTTATTAGAAGTATAGCATATATACAATAAGGAACAAATCTTAAATGTAAGACAAGCATTTATAAGGTGAAATCACCTGTGAAACTATCACTGGATCAAGATAATAGAATGTTACCAGTACTTCAGATACATCCGTTATGCTTCCTTACTGTTGTTATTTGTCTCTTGCCTAAAGTAGTCACCATTCTGAGGTCTGTCATTACAGTCTAGTTTTGTTTTTGTTTTTGAATGTTACTGAGTTAAACTATATGAGATGGTGTTTTTATAAGTTGTAATTATAAGCAATTTCATATATATAGTTCAACCTAAGTATTTTTTCCCATTGCTGTATAATATTTCATTTATGGTAGCTAGTATCAATAGATGGCCCCCTACACATACACTTGATACTCACACCATTGTAAAGTCCCTCACTCCTTGAATCTTGGCTGGCTTCTAAGTGACTCACTTTTAGCCCTGACAGTAAAGTTACCCTTTGTGGCTCCCAGTCATAAGAAGCCTTGCAGCTTCCAATTGGGTCTCCTTAGAACACACACTCTTGGGGACAGTACATTTTAGACATCAGCTGTCATGCTGTGAGATGTTCTCACCATATGGAGAAGCCATATGTCAGTGCTCTGATCATTAGCTCCAACTGACCTCCCAGCCAACAGTCAGCATCAGTTGCCAGCCATATGAGCGAGGCATCTTGTATGTCAGATTCAGTCAAACTTCTGATGACTTTACTACTTGCTGTCTAACTGTAGCCACAAGTGAGGACCTCCATGTGGGCCCAGTCAACCCATAGAACCATGAGTAATACTAATATTTGTTTGGTTTATGTCTGTGTATTTGTCTTAGCATTGTGGTGTATTTGCTGCATAGCAATGTATAATGAGACATCATTGCATGAATATACCAAAATGTGTGCAGTTTACTGTTGGTGGACCCTTGATTTGTACACTTTGGAGCTACTATGAATACTGTAGCTCTAAACAGTCTTACAATACATATATTGGTGAATATATTCATATACTTCTGTTGGGCAGTTATCTAAGAGTGGAAATGCTGGGTCAGCTTTAGGAGACACTGTGAAACAGTTTTCCAAAGTGGCTGTAGGTATGTATGCTCCAGCAGTTTATGAGACTACATTTGTCCCACATCTTCAACAACACCTTATATTTTAAAATTTTAGCCATTCTGTTGCTTATGTTATGGTATTTCATTGTGGTTTTACCTTCTGTTAGTGAATTTTCCCAGCATCTTTTCACTTTCTTTTCCCGACATCTTTTCACTTTCTTTTTTACATAAGTAGAAGGCTCTACAATAAAAAGTATAGGATAGTAAATGCTAGGTGATAGGAATTTTTATCTCCATTATAATCTTTTGGGACCACCACAGTATATGCAGTTTATCATTGACTGAAAAGCAGTAAATGAGGCACATGACTGTACTGAAAGCTTTCCCCTGAAACTGGAAACAAGATAAGAATGTCCACTATCCACCACCCTTTATTCATTGTGTTTTTGGGTTTTTCTTCCCATATATTTGTTGACCATTTAGTTTTCCAATTTTTTTTTTTTTTTTTTGAGACAGAGTCTTGCTCTGTTGCCCAGGCTGGAGTGCAGGCCCGATCTCAGCTCACTGCAAGCTCTGCCTCCCGGGTTTACGCCATTCTCCTGCCTCAGCCTCCCGAGTATCTGGGACTACAGGCGCCCGCCACCACGCCTGGCTAGTTTTTTTGTATTTTTTTAGTAGAGACGGGGTTTCACCATGTTAGCCAGGATGGTCTCGATTTCCTGACCTCGTGATCCGCCCGTCTCGGCCTCCCAAGGTGCTGGGATTACAGGCTTGAGCCACCGCACCCGGCCTAGTTTTCCAATTCTTATCTCACTCTTTCTGTGGTTTGTCAGTGATTTTTGTTTCTCATGCTAAAATCTCCTACTATGAGGGATTTGTCCATTTCTTCTTTTAGGACTGTCAGCTTTTTACATTGTGGTTTGTTTTTTTTTTAATAGTTTTATTGAGATGTGATTCACATTAAAGTGGATTATTCATCCATTAAAAGTGTATGGTTCAATGTTTTTTATATATCACAGAATTAATTTTTAAAAATTGTCATAAAATATATGTAATGAAATTTACCACTTTAGCCATTTTTGTGTATACAATTCAGTGGTATCAATTAAGTTCACAATGTTGTATAACCTTTCATGTCTATTTCTAACTTTTTGATTTTGCCACACAGAAACTCTAGCCATGTGGCAGTAGTTCCCCATGATTCTCTCCCCTCAGCTCCTGTTAACCTCTAATCTTTGTTTCTCTGTGAATTTTCCTGGTCTAGATATTGCTTATAAGTAGAATCATACAATATATGTCTTATTGTGTTTGGCTTATTTCACTTAGCTTAATGTTTTCAAGGTAGCATGTAGCATGTATCAGAACTTTCACTTTTTCTTTTCATTCCAGAGTAATGTTTTATTGTATGGATATACCACATTTTGTTTATCTATTCATCTGCTGACAGACACTTGGGTTGTTTCTGCCTTTTACTTATGTAATTAATGTTGCAAACATTGGCATACAAGTATCTGTTCAAGTCTTTGTTTTCAATTCTTCGGAGTCTATACCTAGGAGAATTTCTGGATCACGTGATAATTCTGTTTAACTTTTGAGAAACTGCCAAGCTGTTTTACACAGTGGCTGCACCATTTTAAATTCCCACCAGCAATGTACCAGGGTACCTATTTATACATATAATTAGCAACACAGTTATTTTCCAGGTTTTTTTTTTAATAGCCATCTTAGTAGGTGTCAGGTGGTTACATGGTAACCATTGTAGGTTACACTATTTTTGAGACTGCAGTCGTGTACTGCATAATAATGTTTCGTGGGCCATAGTCACAAAGGTGTATTCCTATATTTTCCTCCAAGATTTTGTAGTTCTAGCTATTAATTTTAGGTCCAAACTTCATTTGGAGTTAATTTTCTATATGGTATGAGGTGGGGGTCCAATTCATTCTTTTGTATGTGGATATCTTTTTGTCTCAACACCATTTGTTGAAATGATAATTAATATGGTTTGAATCTGTGTACCCGCCCAAATCTCATGTCAGATTGTAATCCCCAGTGTTGGAGGTGGGGCCTGGTGGGAGGTGATTGGATTGTAAGGGTGGTTTCTCATGAATGGCTTAGCACCACTTCTCTTGGTATTGTCCTCGCAATAGTGAGTTCTCATGTTACCTAGTATACCACCTCTACCCTCTCTCTCTATATATTTATTTTTTGAGATAAATCTCACTCTGTCACCCAGGCTGGAGTGCAGTGGCATGGTCTTGGCTCACTGCAACCTCAGCCTCCCAGGTTCTAGCAATTCTCCTGCCTCAGCTTCCAGAGTATCTGGGATTATAGGCGCCTGTCACCATGCCCAGCTAATTTTTGTATTTTTAGTAGAGACAGGGTTTCACCATGTTGGCCAAGCTGGTCTCGAGCTCCTGACCTCAAGTGAGCCACCTGCCTTGGCCTCCCAAAGTGCTGGGATTACAGACATGAGCCACCATGCCTGGCTTACCCTCTCTCTCCTGCACCTGCTTCTACCACATGAGACACCTTGCTCTCTCTTTGCCTTCCACTATGATTGTAAGTTTCCTGAGGCCTCCCCAGAAGCTAAGCAGATGCCAGCATCATGCTTCCTGTACAGCCTGTGGAACTGTGAGCCAGTAAAACTTTTCTTTATGGATTACCCAGTCTCAGGTATTTCTTTGTAGCAATATGAGAACAGACTAATACAATAATTCAGCAGTACCCAAACTGTTTGGCACCAGGGACTGGTTTCAAGGAAGACAATTTTTCCATGAACCAGGGGGTGGCAGTAGGGCGTGATTTGGGGATGAAACAGTTGTACCTGAGATCTGGCTTTAGATTCTTATAACGAGTCTGCAACCTAGATCCCTTTCATGCACAGTTCACAATAAGGTTCAAGCTCCTATGAGAATCTAATGCTACCACAGATTTGAGGAGGTGGAGCTTAGACGGTAATGCTTGCTAGCTCAACACTCACCTGCCCATCGCTCACCTCCTGTTTTGTGGCCTGGTTCCTAACAGGCCATGGATTGATACTGGTTCATGACCTAGGGGTTGGGGACACCTACAATAACTCATTTTCACTTGAGTGGTCTTGGCATTCTTGTTACAAATCAACAATAAATGGAATAATTTATTTTTGGACTCTCTATTCCAATGTCTACCCTTATAGAAGCACCACATTGTCTTGATTTTTTATAGGTTTGTAGAAACTTTTATAGGTTTGTGAAATCAGGAAGTGTGAGTTCTCCAACATTCTTTTTAAATATTATTTTGGTGCATACACATTTAGGATTGCTATGTCTTTGGTGGATTGGCCCTTTGGTCATTGTATAATAATTCTTTGTCCCTATTAAACTCTTTAGCTCTGAAATCTATTTTATTTGATATTATAGGCACATCTTTCTTTTGATTGTTTGCATGGTGAATCATTTTCATCATTTACTTTCAATCTACCTATATCATTAGGTTTTGAGTTTCTTTGAGACAACATATATCTGGGTCATGTTTTTTATATATACTCTGCCAATATTTGAGTCCTGGTTGAAATTTGAATTCCTACACTACAGAGAGGACTTTTATTTACTTCTGCAAGTAACCTGTTGGCATCATCATACCAGAACCACTTGAAGTTTCTTTTTTCACTTAGGTTTTCTGACTACATCATAGTAAGGTCTGAACAGACAGACAAGTTTTAATTTTATTTTTTAAGTTTTTGTTTTGTTTTTCTTTGCCATTCTATGTGGCATGATTTTTTTGTTGCTTACTTTTACTCTGTGAGAATAGCTCATATAAAGCTTGTGGGTCTCTTATTGTATCCATCCTGAATAGACCTTAATATCACTTTTGATTCCCATATATATATATTCTGTGATCAAAATCAAAGGTAGAAAACTTAAGGACTAGAAACTGACCTTAACAGTTCTTACTAGGTAGGCTCCCTGGTTTCACTTTGCTTTGGATCTTTGTTTCTACCTTTTTTCCATGCTAACTCAGTAACAGACTAAAATAAAAAGTTTTGAAAATAATTTATCTAGCAATTTTATTGTATTTGAGAGGAGTTTTCTATAATACATAATCTCCTGTACTGTCTATCAAAAATAGGAGTCATTTTTTTTTGGTGTCTTTATTTGCACAGAAAGTTTTCATTTTAATATAGTCAGATTTATTTCCTTGTTTTCTTTATTGTCATACTTTGGGATCTTTTTCTGAGAAAGTTTCTCCTATTTTGAAAATATAAGGGTATTCTCACATAATATCTTCCAGAAATTTTATAATTGTGCTTTAAATTTATACTGAATTTTTCTGTGTGATGTGAAGTAAGAATCAACTTTTTTTCTTACCGATTTTTCAATTTGATTTCCCCCCTAAATTAAGGAGATACTTGTATATCTTTTTCTCCTTATTCTGTTAATGTTAGTAATTACATGTACTGCATTTGCATTACTGAATTTTCCATGAAATTCTTGTACCTTTTTTTACTGTGATGCAAAATCAGTTTGCTAATATTTTATTTGAGGTTTTTGCATCTCTGTTCCTACATGTGATTTGCCTTTATACATTCTTTTACTTACATTCCCTCTTGAATTAGAATCGTAAGACTAACTGGGTAACATTCCCTGCCTTCCCATTCTTTGGAATAGTTTAAGTAAACTGGAGATTATTTGCTCTTTGAAGGTTAGAATTTCACAGGTTTGATAAAAGCTTTCAATGTCAGATAATTTTTATGTGTGACTTACTGGTTTTTCTTTAATGGTTATAGGTCTAAGTGCTCTATCATTCTGTTCCCCTTTTTTATTCTGATCTGTTTGTTTAATTTGCTTCTTTCACTTCCTTCATTGTTCTTATCTAGTCTTGTCAGAAGTTTGTCTGTTGTTAAATCTTTTTATTCCATCTTTAAGTAATCTTGTGGTATGGTGCAGTTTGGATTTTGATTGTTTTATTCTTTCCATGTGGCTATCTAGTTGGCCTATTGTTATCCCATTGAAAAAGACCTTCCTTTCCCATGCTCTTCAGTACTACTTTGTTGTAAATAACATTTGTGTAGGTCAGTTTTATGGGCCGTTTTCTAATGGTCTTTCGGTGTATTTTCATGCCAATCCATATTGTCTTAATTATTTTAGCTTAATAAGCAAGTTTTTATATTGGATAGAGCAAATCCTTTTGTATCTTTAATACTTTTAATCATTTAAGTTCGTAATCTCTATAGTTCTAATTATTTGATGTCTTAAAGGGATGTAATTGAGTCCTGCTAACTCTTAATAAATTGATTACTCTTGTGTCTTATAATTTTGTGTTATGACCTGGTTATCAGGTAAGTGTTAACTCTGTGAATCATCTTCAGTTGTAGTTAAGGATGTGTTCCTGAAGATGTTTTGTTTTTACCTCGGACTAATTTTTTTTTTTTTTTTTTAATCACAGTGTTTTACCTTTGGGGTTCTGTAAACAGTAGATAATGTAAAATCAAACTTCACACCCATGTGAGACTTTCCTTCTTCATTCCAGATCCCATGTGGAGGCAGAAGAACTTAACTTGTTCTCATCCTGGGCTTATGGGAGGATTGTTTTCCCCTCCTAGTCTACCTTTCATTGAGAAATGTTGCTGTCCAGACTCTTGAGCTTTCACTGGGAAAGACTTAGTTCTGTATCTCACCTTATTTAGGCCCACGGCCTGCACATTTTTCCACCTGTTTGTGATAAACCAAATTTGCTCCGTTATTTTTTCTCCTCTCTTTTTTACAGTGCCCACCTGTTTTCTGATTGATACATAATACTTGTACATATTTATGGGTACATGTGATACGGGGTGCATGTTACATGCATAGAATGTGTAATGATTAAGTCAGTGTTTAGAGTATTCATCACCTTGAGTATTTATCATTTCTATGTGCTGGGAACATTTCAAATTCTCTTTAGGTATTTTGAAATATATAATACTTGTTTTGCACCATGGTCACCCTGCTTTATTGAGGAACATTAGTATTTCTTCCATCTGTTTGTTTGTACCCATCAGACAACCTCTCATCACCTCTCCCCCAAATTCACACATCTTTCCCATGGCTTAGTTTTTAAGAAACCTGTCCATGACAACCCTAGCACAGTTACACCCAACTTCTATTTTTCCTTTCTGCACACTGGAGATTTCTTTTCAGCTTAGCTATGTAATTAAAAGGGTATTTATTAATATTATCCAGCATGTTTTAAGTATTTTGTTGCTGAGATTTCTAGATTATCTAGTCTGCCATATTGCTGGAAAAGGAAGTTGGTATTTTAAAATAAGCTATACAAAGCAATTGTATATTGTTGGCTGAAAGAATTTCCCCCTTCAGGTGGGAGTACTAAATATAATACCCTTCCATTGTTGACACAGTTAAAAACTGTGTCTTTAAAGCAAAGTATTGCATAGTGGCTCTAAGCATGGACTCTGAAGCTTGATAATCTGGGGTAGAGTGTAAGTCCTGCCACTCATTACCTGAATGATTTTTACTAGTCTGTGTAATCTCCCTGTGCCTCAGTTTTTCATCTTTAGAATCTTAATAGTACCTATCTCATAGGGTTGTTTTCATGATTAAATGAGTTAATCCATATACACTGAACAACAGTGTCTGGCAATAGTAAGCAGTGAATAAGTTTAGCTATTACTATTGTTGTTATTAACTTCATTAGATATAACTCTTACTTAGAGCTCTTATCCTATATGGGAAACATTTTCCACTGACTTCCATATAGACAGCATTTTTCATTTTCAATGATAGAGTCCATACTTTATATTTGGAGTACTGTATTGTTTGGTCTCCCTTCTTCCTGTTTTATAAAGGAGCTCAGGGCAGAAAAAGGAGTCTATTGTCACTTCCTTAAGCCACTACTAAATTTTAAGTTATCCATCAGTAAGTAATCTTTTTCTTATCAAAATCAGTATGTTTATGTTATCTCCTTTTTTTGAGACAGAGTCTCACTCTGTCACCCAGGCTGGAGTGCAGTGGCACAATCTCAGCTCACTACAACGTTTGTCCTCCAGGTTCAAGCAGTTCTCTTGCTTCAGCCTCATGAGTAGCTGGGATTACAGGTGCCTGCTACCACACCTGGCTAATTTTTGTACTTTTACTAGAGATGGGTTTCACCATCTTGGCCAGGCTGGTCTTGAACTCCTGACCTCGTGATCCACCCGCCTCGGCCTCCCAAAGTGCTGGGCTTACAGGCATGAGCCACTGCGCCTGGCCGTTTATGTGATCTCAAAGTTTCTGCCTTCTCTTACTAACCACTCTTCCAAATGAAGATGTATTCCTATGATGAATTCTTCATTCAGTGAGGTGATCAGTCTATATGCTCTATAAGGATCTGAAGGATTTCAGTCACTGTTAAGAGTCTTTGGACTAAACATGGAACTAGCTGGTTCTTACAGCCTTTCTTTCTTACTGACCTGCCCAACCTATCAAATAATTTTATGTTTTTTCTTATATGGAAAATAGTCCTTCTGTCCATCTTGAGGAGAGCATCTTTAGAAATATGGAAGGAACCCGCCAGGCACGGTGGCTCACACCTGTAATGCCAGCACTTTGGGGGGCTGAGGCGGGTGGATCACGAGGTCAGGAGATTGAGACCATCCTGGCTAACAAGGTGAAACCCCGTCTCTTCTAAAAATACAAAAAATTAGCTGAGCGTGGTGGCGGGTGCCTGTAGTCCCAGCTACTTGAGAGGCTGAGGCAGGAGAATGGCGTTAACCCGGGAGGTGGAGGTTGCAGTGAGCCGAGATCACACCACTGCACTCCGGCCTGGGCGACAGAGCAAGACTCCGTCTCAAAAAAAAAAAAAAAAAAAATGGAAGGAACCTCAGAGAGATCACTATACTAGTTGTTTTTAGATACTTAAAAATAAGGGATCCTTTTTTTCTTTCCAGTGAATATTCGCATACATGCACACACCACTATACACATGGAGACTATATGTGTACGATGAATCAAGTTCGTTATTATAGTTAAAGCTAGGAGCCCAAATTTGGCCGCCTTAGATTTTTCTTCCTCAGTAACTCAGCCGGAGACATTCATGGAGTCTTAAACATTACACAGTAGAACCCTGGAACTGCTGATCAGGTCTTTCTTGTAGTTTAGGGTTAATGAAACTGGCCTGTGTAGCAAGGAAAATTCACCCAAGACTACTAACTAGCCACATAAGAACTCTGCCTTAGTGATGGCAGTGGCAGCCTGTCTGGAGCGGCTGCTGCAAAGACACCAACTGCAGCGGGGGACGCTCAGTCGGGGCTGTGCACTCCACGGAGCCTGCGAGAGCTGGGAACAGGTGGGAGTCCTGCCCCCTTTCCAGGTTGGCAGGGTGGGAAACCTACCCTTCTGGGGGCAACTGCAGCTGCTCAGCCACGGCTGCAGACCTGGGCATCCCTGTGCTCTCGGTGGTCCAGGAAGCCCCTCAGCCCCTGCAGGCTTGGAAGTACCTGCTCCCGCTGCCTGGCCTCTCCTCGCTCCCAGCGCCTGCTCCAATTTCCAAAGCTGAGGCCGAGGCCAAGCCCAGGCGCCGCCGGCGACCTGGCTGGGTGTGTGTGTGCGCAGGGTGGTGCTAACACACCAGTCCCCTTCTGCTTCAACCCCCTCTGGACTTTGGGCGCTGATGAGCACAGGAGGGAGGCCTGTGGGGGGCTGAGGGTGGCTCGGCACGGGCCTGCAGGCAACTCTCAGCTCCAGCAGCCTGGGCACGGTGGACGAAATGATTGATGGCGGCAGGAGGCTGACCGGCTCCTGAGCGTAAAGGGGCAGGTCCCCGGTGAAGCCCCACCTTCAAACCAGGGATGATCTGAAGCATGGGGGCTGAGCTGTCAGTTCCCAGTTGAGTCCACAGCCCAGAGGGGGATAACTTAAAGTGTTTTTTCTGGACCCACCATGGCCACCCATGGACCAATTAGCATGCACTTCCTCCCTTCTGAAGTGCCTAAAAACAGCCTGATTCACACAGATGTTGGGACTTACCAGCTGTGGAAAGGAGCTACCCATTTTGCATCGGGTCTCCTCGACTCTTCGGGACAATCTGTCTGTGGAAAGGAGCTACCCATCACGAGACTCCTCTCCACTCAGGGCTGGACACTTGTCGGGTCTACCTGCCTGTGGAAAGGAGCCACCCACCGTAGGTCTTCTCTCTCCTGAGAGCTGGACACTTGTCGGACGACCTGCCTGCGGAAAGGAGCCACCCGCTGTGGGTCTCCTGAGAGCTATTCTGTCGTTCTGTGAACTCCTCTCTGCCTTGCTCACCCTCCAGTTGTTGACATACCTCATTCTTCCTGCACGGAGGACAAGAACTTAGGACCCGCTGAATGGCAGTACTGAGAGAACTAGAACACAAACAGGGCTAAAACACGCCCCCTGCTCGCCATGTTGTGGGCAAAGAGGAGAGAAGAGCTGCAGCCGTTCGGGGAACCCAGGTCTAGGGTACCCTTTTAATTACATAGCTAAGCTGAAAAGAAACCCAGATCTATGACACCCTCTTTGGGGCTCTTCTGTTCCTGGCATCTCCAGGCTTCCAGGCACCACCGTGTTCCCCCTATCTAGATTCAGGTGCCCGCATTGGAAGTCTCGTGTGTTACATCTGGTCCAGCCACAGCCTTGCGTGGAGCTGGCACCTATGCCATTGCCTGGAGCTGCCTGCCCTGCCGTAGCAGCAGGCGTGCCTGGCTGTGTGCAGTGCTCACTCGACCCTGTGCTCACTCGACCATACACCCCTCGCTGCTCTGCGCCTGACTCGCCCTTCGCAGGTGTGGAATCCAGACTGGTAGCGCCAGCCAAGCTTCCTTCCAGTAGGAAGTATGACGGGAAAACAGGAAGGCCATGTAATTCAGACTAATAGAAGAAGTAGGTTTCAATGGAGACTTCAAAGAGAAAATGTGAACACCTTTTTTTAAAATACTTTTTTTTTTTCCTTTTCGTATCATCTTGTATTTTTCTTCAATGGGTGATTTCTGGTTTTATTATTTGTTTGCTTTTTATTTCCACCTTTTATTGTAAGTTCAGGGGTAGCCTGCCAGGCCAAGTGGGCAGAACAGGCCCAGTGGGTGCGAGCAGTACTCAGGCAGAAGGCGCCGCCAGCCACAGAGGTTTCTGGCTGACGAAGTGGCACCACGTGGATCCTGTGACATTAGTATTTACGGTTTCCATTCTGGCATGGAAACATACTACCTTCCAAAGTATTTTCCCCTACTGCATGTCTGCAGAGCTGCTGCTTTGTCTTTCCTCCACACATCTCTCCTTGTACTTGGTCTGCCAACAACAAGCTCGTTTTGCCTGGCAGTTGTTACTGACTTAAAATTCTAGTGATAAAGCTAAACAAAATCTGTCAGGACCAGTCTCTTCATCTTTAGAGGAACAATGCCCAGTAAATTAGTTTCTCTGTAGATGTATTATCCCTTGAGCTTTAGAGATTCTTTCAAGTGCCTTGTTCTCTATCTGGTCCTCTTGTGAAATAAGAAAGACTGAAGAATCTGCAACACCGGCAAAGGAAGTAAAAGCACATAAACTTTAAAATTGCTTCTATTTGCTATTTTATCATTCACTCATTCACTTACTCAACTAACCAAATATTTATTGATTGTTTTATTTAACAGCCTACTGGGGATTTTGGTATATGTTAGAGTTCTGGCTACAATTTACCATTACATTTATTTCTCTTTCTTACAGTTAACTGTTGCCTTTTGCCTGTGAGTTTTCTTTTTTATTTATTTATTTTTTATTCTTTTTTTAAATTATACTTTATGTTCTAGGGTACATGTGCACCACGTGCAGGTTTGTTACATATGTATACATGTGCCATGTTGGTGTGCTGTACCCATTAACTCATCATTTACATTAGGTATATCCCCTAATGCTAACCCTCCCCCCTCCCCCAACCCCACGACAGACCCCAGTGTGTGATGTTCCCTGTCCTGTGTCCAAGTGTTCTCACTGTTCAATTCCCGCCTATAAGTGAGAACATGCTGTGTTTGGTTTTCTGTTCTTGCGATAGTTTGCTGAGAATGATGGTTTCCAGCTGCATCTATGTCCCTACAAGGGACATGAACTCATCCTTTTTTATGGCTGCATAGTATTCCATGGTATATATGTGCCACATTTTCTTAATCCAGTCTATCATTGATGGACATTTGGGTTGGTTCCAAGTCTTTGCTATTGTGAATAGTGCCGCAGTAAACATAGGTGTGCATGTGTCTTTACAGCAGCATGATTTATAATCCTTTGGGTATATACCCAGTAATGGGATGGCTGGATCAAATGGTATTTCTAGTTCTAGATCCTTGAGGAATCGTCACACTGTCTTCCACAATGGTTGAACTAGTTTACAGTCCCACCAACAGTGTAAAAGTGTTCTTATTTCTCCACATCCTCTCCAGCATCTGTTGTTTCCTGACTTTTTAGTGATCGCCATTCTAACTAGTGTGAGATGGTATCTCATTGTGGTTTTGAATTGCATTTCTCTGATGGCCAGTGATGATGAGCATTTTTTCATGTGTCTGTTGGCTGCATAAATGTCTTCTTTTGAGAAGTGTCTGTTCATATCCTTTGCCCACTTTTTGATGGGGTTGTTTGTTTTTTTCTTGTAAATTTGTTTGAGTTGTTTGTAGGTTCTGGATATTAGCCGTTTGTCAGATGAGTAGATTGCAAAAATGTTCTCCCATTCTGTAGGTTGCCTGTTCACTCTGATGATAGTTTCTTTTGCTGTGCAGAAGCTCTTTAGTTTAATTAGATCCCGTTTGTCAATTTTGGCTTTTGTTGCCATTGCTTTTGGTGTTTTAGACATGAAGTCCTTGCCTATGCCTATGTCCTGAATGGTATTGCCTAGGTTTTCTTCTAGGGATTTTATGGTTTTAGGTCTAACATTTAAGTCTCTAATCCATCTTGAATTAATTTTTGTATAAGGTGTGAAGAAGGGATCCAGTTTCAGCTTTCTACTTATGACTAGCCAGTTTTCCCAGCACCGTTTATTAAATAGGGAGTCCTTTCCCCATTTCTTTTTTTGTCAGGTTTGTCAAAGATCAGATGGTTGTAGATGTGTGGTATTATTTCTGAGGCCTCTGTTCTGTTCCATTGGTCTATATCTCTGCTTTGGTACCAGTACCATACTGTTTTGGTTACTGTAGCCTTGTAGTATAGTTTGAAGTCAGGTAGCGTGATGCCTTCAACTTTGTTCTTTTGGCTTAGGACTGTCTTGGCAATGTGGGCTCTTTTTTGGTTCCATATGAACTTTAAAGTGGTTTTTTCCAATTCTGTGAAGAAAGTCATTGGTAGCTTAATGGGGGTGGCATTGAATCTATAAATTACCTTGGGCAATATGGCCATTTTCACAATATTGATTCTTCCTATCCATGAGCATGGCATGTTTTTCCATTTGTTTGTGTCCTCTTTTATTTCATTGAGCAGTGGTTTGTAGTTCTCCTTGAAGAGGTCCTTCACATCCCTTGTAAGTTGGATTCCTAGGTATTTTATTCTCTTTCTAGAAATTGTGAATGGGAATTCATGGTTTGGCTATCTGTTTGTCTGTTATTAGTGTATAAGAATGCTAGTGATTTTTGCACATTGACTTTGTATCCTGAGACTTTGTTGAAGTTGCTTATCAGCTTAAGGAGATTTTGGGCTGAGATGATGGGGTTTTCTAAATATACAATCATGTCATCTGCAAACAGGGACAATTTGACTTCCTCTTTTCCTAACTGAATACACTTTATTTCTTTCTCTTGCCTGATTGCCCTCTCCAGAACTTGCAACACTATGTTGAATAGGAGTGGTAAGAGAGGGCATCTGTGTCTTGTGCCAGTTTTCAAGGGGAATGCTTCACGTTTTTGCCCATTCAGTATGATATTGGCTGTGGGTTTGTCATAAATAGCTCTTATTATTTTGACCTCTGTTCCATCAATACTGAATTTATTGAGAGGTTTTTTTTTTTTTTTTTGCATTAAGGGCTATTGAATTTTGTCGAAGGCCTTTTCTGCATCTATTGAGATAATCATGTGGTTTTTGTCTTTGGTTCTGTTTATATGCTGGATTACATTTATTGATTTGTGTATGTTGAACCAGCCTTGCATCCCAGGGATGAAGCCCACTTGATCATGGTGGATAAGCTTTTTGATGTGCTGCTGGATTCGGTTTGCCAGTATTTTGTTGAGGATTTTTGCATCAATATTCATCAGGGATATTGGTCTAAAATTCTCTTTTTTTGTTGTGTCTCTGCCAGGCTTTGGTATCAGAATGATGTTGACCTCATAAAATGAGTTAGGGAGGATTATCTCTTTTTCTATTGATTGGAATAATTTCAGAAGGAATGATACCAGCTCCTCCTTGTACCTCTGGTAGAATTCAGCTGTGAATCCATCTGGTCCTGAACGTTTTTGGTTGGTATGCTATTAATTATTGCCTCAATTTCAGAGCCTGCTGTTGGTCTATTCAGGGATTCAACTTCTTCCTGGTTTAGTCTTGGGAGGGTGTATGTGTCCAGGAATTTATCCATTCCTTCTAGGTTTTCTAGTTTATTTGCATAGAGGTGTTTACAGTATTCTCTGTTGTTAGTTTGTATTTCTGTGGGGTCTGTAGTGATATCCCCTTTATCATTTTTTATTGTATCTATTTGATTCTTCTCTCTTCTTTATTAGTCTTGCTAGTGGTCTATCAATTTTGTTGATCTTTTCAAAAAACCAGCTCCTGGATTCATTGATTTTTTTGAAGGGTTTTTGTGTCTCTATCTCCTTCAGTACTACTCTGATCTTAGTTATTTCTTGCCTTTTGCTAGCTTTTGAATGTTTGCTCTTGCTTCTTTAGTTCTTTTAATTGTGATGCTAGGGTGTCAATTTTAGATCTTTCCTGCTTTCTCCTGTGGGCATTTAGTGCTCTAAATTTCCCTCTATACACTGCTTTAAATGTGCCCCAGAGATTCTGCTATGTTGTATCTTTGTCCTCATTGGTTTCACAGAACATCTTTATTTCTGCCTTAATTTCATTATGTACCCAGCAGTCATTCAGGAGCAGGTCGTTCAGTTTCCATGTAGTTGAATGGTTTTGATTGAGTTTCTTAATCCTGAGTTCTAGTTTGATTGCACTATGGTCTGAGAGACAGTTTGTTATACTTTCTGTTCTTTTACATTTGCTGAGGAGTCCTTTACTTCCAACTATGTGGTCAATTCTGGGATAAGTGCAGTGTGGTGCTGAGAAGAATGTATATTCTGTTGATTTGGGGTGAAGAGTTCTGTAGATGTCTATTATGTCCTCTTGGTGCAGAGCTGAGTTCAATTCCTGGATATCCTTATTAACTTTCTGTCTCGTTGATCTGTCTAATGTTGACAGTGGGGTGTTAAAGTCTCCCATTATTATCATGTGGGAGTCTAAGTCTCTTTGTAAGTCTGTAAGGACTTGCTTTATGAATCTGGGTGCTCCTGTGTGGGTGCATATGTATTTAGGATAGTTAGCTCTTCTTGTTGAATTGAATGGAACCCACCGCAGCTCAAGGAGGCCTGCCTGCCTCTGTAGACTCCACCTCTGAGGACAGGGCATAGCCAAACAAAAGGCAGTAGAAACCTCTGCAGATGTAAATATCCCTGTCTGACAGCTTTGAATAGAGTAGTGGTTCTCCCAGCACGGAGTTTGAGATCTGAGAACGGACAGACTGTCTGCTCAAGTGGGTCCCTGACCCCCTAGTAGCCTAACTGGGAGACATCCCCCACTAGGGGTAGACTCACACCTCACATGACCCAGGTATACCTCTGAGACGAAGCTTCCAGAGGAACCATCAGACAGCAACATTTTCTGTTCAGCAATATTCACTCTTCTGCAGCCTCCATTGCTTATATCCAGGCAAACGGGGTCTGGAGTTGACCTCGAGCAAACTCCAACAGACCTGCTGCTGAGGGTCCTGACTGTTAGAAGGAAAAATAACAAACAGAAAGGACATCCACACCAAAACCCCATCTGTACGTCACCATCATCAAAGACCAAAGGTAGATAAAACCACAAAGATGGGGGAAAAGCAGTGCAGAAGAGCTGGAAATTCTAAAAATCAGAGCACCTCTCCCCCTCCAAAGGAACGCAGCTCCCCGCCAGCAATGGAACAAAGCTGGCCTGTGAGTTTTCTTATATACTGATTCTGTCTGCCTGGAATACCTCCCTCCAAACCTGGTGAACTTTTATTCATCCTTCAATTGTAACTTAAAACTCCCTTATTTCAGGAAGGTTTTTCTAGCACTCTTAAGTGAATTAAGGGTTTTTTCCCCTATGGCTTTCTTATCATAATTAAATTAATTATTTTAATTAGCTTTCATTCCCACACCCTCACCTCAAGTCCCCTTCTCCAATATGATACCCATGACAATATTAATTTTAGGAGAATTTGGTATCATAAGATTTTCTTTAGTCTTGTATTTTTGGTCCTAGCAATGTTTCTGACACATAGTAGATGCACAATAAATACTTACTACATTTCTTATACTCGCAGAAGATTTATAGTGCTAATAATGCATGTATAGTATTTCTCTTCCAAGACGTTGTTTCCAGGATCTTCTGGAGTGAGTGATGAGAAGATAAAACTTTCAAACACATAAATATGATTACTAAATGTTGCCTTTGTCCAAGAAATACTTAAAAATCATTTAGTTCACTTGTTAAGCATATCAGAAGTGGCAACATTTTTAAAAATACTTTTTTTGGTTACTTTACATTTTAAAAATTGCAATAAAAATAAAACTGTAAGCAGGCAACCAAACAGTGATACGAGACTGTAGACCAAAGTGTTCAAGTGGTTCTTATAATTAGAGGTTCCTTATTATGAGTAGTATTTGAAGATACTTCAGTGCTTAGGTAAATATCAACAAATGTGAAATTATTGTACAAAATGCATTACAGGACATACACATTTTGCTATATGTTGCAAATATATATATTTGCTAAACCATCTAGTTAATTGACTGTATTTATAATTTTGTCATCAGTGTGCAGCTTGCTTAGAGAGTAAGTTGTATTGAAGTTGAGAAATTAGACCTTAGATTTGTGACTTGTTGACAGGCTTTCTTCCAGTGGAAGGTATGAGGGGAAAACAGGAAGGCCATTTAATTCAGACTAATAGAAGAAGTAGGTTTCAATGGAGACTTCAAAGAGAAAATATGAACACTTTTTTTAAAAATACTTTTTTTTCCTTTTTAAATCTTCTTGCATTTTTCTTCAGCAAGTGATTTCTGGTTTTATTGTTTGTTTGCTTTTTATTTCCAACTTTTATTTTAAGTTCATGGGTATATGTGCAGGTTTGTTACATAGGTAAATGTGAGCCATGGTGGTTTGTTGCACAGATCATCCCATCACCTAGGTGTTAAGCCTGGCATCCATTAGGTATTCTTCTTGATGCTCTCCTTCCTCCCACCTCCCACCCTCTCACAGGTCTCACAGGTGTTGTTCCCTCCCTTGTGTCGCTGTGTTCTCATCATTCAGCTCCCACTTGTAAGTGAGAACATATGGTATTTGGTTTTCTGTTCCTGTGTTAGTTTGCTGAGGATGATGGCTTCCAGCTCCATTCATGTCCTTGCAAAGGACTGCATAGTATTCCATGGTGCATATGTACCACATTTTCCTAATCCAATCTATCATTAATGGGCATTTAGGTTGATTCCGTGTCTTTACTATTATGAATAGTGCTGTGATGAATATATGCATGCATGTATCTCTACAATAGAATGATTTATATTCCTTTGGGTATGTACCCAGTAATGGGATTACTGGGTCAAATGGTATTTCTGCCTCTAGGTCTTTGAGGAATTGCCACACTGTCTTCCACAGTGGTCAAACTAATTTACACTCCCACCAACAGTGTAAAACATTCCTTTTTCTCCACAACCTCACCAGCATCTGTTGTTTTTTGACTTTTTAATAGCCATTCTGACTGGTGTGAGATTGCGGTTTTGATTTGCAATTTTTCTGATGATCAGTGATGTTAAGCTTTTTGGTTGGCTGCATGTGTCTTCTTTTGAGAAGTGTCTGTTCATTTCCTTTGCCTACTTCTTAATGGAGTTATTTGTTTTTTCTTGTTAATTTGTTTAAGTTCTTTGTAGTTGCTGGATATTAGACCTTTGTCAGATGGATAGATTGCAGAAATTTTCTCCCATTCTGTAGGTTGTTTGTTTACTCTGATAGACTTTTTTTTTTTTTTTTTTTTTTTTTTTTTTTTTTTTTTTGCTGTGCAGAGCTCTTTAGTTTAATTAGATCCCATTTGTCAATTTTTGCTTTTGTTGCAATTGCTTTTGGATATTTTCTTATATTTTAACCGCCCACCAGATCATAATTTTAAAAGTTATTTTGAAAAAATTTTTTCTCATTAATAAAACCCTAGAGGATTTGAAGGTGTAAAATACAAAGTTTAAAACCCTTGTGCTTATGCATTACTATAATAAACTTGTGTATTCTCACATTTCCTCTGCATATGCAAGAAAATATACACGTGTGTGTGTATGTATATATTCTTAGAGTTGGAGTCATGGAATACTTGCTGCTTTCTGTTACCTGCTACTTTCCCTCTTTTTATATGCTTTCTACATACAAAGAATCTTTTTGGTTCTTTTTAATGATTGCAGATATTCCATTGAATGCATGTGTTTTTCTGTTACAATGAAGCAGAGATGTATTTATGCATATATATCTATTTCTCCAACTATAGTACTAATAGTATAGTTGCTAGCTCAAAGGGATTTACATTTTTAGTTATCTTAGTCACACACTCTTTATCTAAAAGGCTTGTGTAGATTTACACAATTTATGTTCTCTCTACCAGTTTATGAATGTATCTGTTTCTTCTCCTTTCCCATGCTCATTACTCAGCAGCCTTCCAAAGTAAATAATCATGGGCTTTTACTGCTTAATCAGATTAGCACAGTAAATGGTGGAAAAATAACACTATTGATTGAAACGTTGGTTAAGAAGACATAAGCTTGCTGCTGTTTCTTTCATAGTTTTGGTGTTAAAATTTGCTGGTGCTGAGGTAACTAATTTTAACTGGATTCAAGGTGACATTATCTGTAAGAAAAGATCTTGGGAACTTGAGAAGAATGAATCCATATTCATACCAGGTTAGTTCATGGAAATATCTGCTCTCAACATTTAAGCAAACTAAGAATGAATTATAATTTGTTACAATTTACAACATATGATTTCATTTATTCCTCACATAGATTTTAATCTATTCTGCAGTGAAGTAGAGTAAAACTCAGAAAGATAAGGAAGGTTGCCTAAAGTCACAGTTTACAAATGGTGGAACTTTTGTTTTGTTTTGTTTTTATGAATTATATTGCATTTCTAATCTAAGGAAGCAAGTGTGCATCAGGTCCTAGTATAAGGTCTACTAAATAACAGAGGCTCAATAAAAGTCTTCGAATTAATGAATTCTCTTTTGAGAGGAAATATTTTGAAGTCTTTGAAGGCATTAGTAGGGTTCAAGACTAAGAAAGAGACCACAGGGCCTTATTACTTTGATTTTTACTAGGGAAGGTTGTAAGCATATAAAAGTAGAAAGAATTATAAAAATGAACTTCTGTATATCCAGCTTTATAACAGTTATTAACTTGTGGCCAACCGTTTTCATGGTGGAAACCCACTCAACACAAGATGACAACTCAAAAAAAGCTATAGAAAACAGAAAAATTCAGGTGGACTTATTATATAATAAAATAGTTACTAAATGCCTACTATTGATAGACATATGTAGAGTAGGGTTTTGGTTGTTTTGTTTTGTTTCTTTTTCTTTTGAAGTAATTGTAGGTTCACAGGATGTTACAAATAGAGTACAGAGAGGTCTTGTTTACTGTTTACCCAGCTTCTCTCAGTGGCCCAATGGTAACATCTTCTCTAACTGTGGTACAATATTAAAGTCCCATTAATTGACATTGGTACCATCTACAGATCTTTTATAGGTATCACCAGTTTTTACATGCTCTCGTGTGTGTGTGTGTGTGTGTGTGTGTGTGTGTGTGTGTATCTGCATGGATGTGTTACTTTTTACGTGTCTAGATTCATGTAACAATTATAATCAAAACAGCATTAAGTATTATATATGATGTTAGTTAGCTGTGGGACTTCATAGATGTTCTTTATCACATTGAGGAAAGTTCTCTATTACTAACTTGCTAAAAGTTGTGAACGAATGTTGCATTTTTAAAAATGATTCTTGTGTGTCTGTTGATATGATCATGTGACTTTTCATTAGCCTGTTAATATAGTGGGTTACCACAAATAAATTTTAAACAAATAAACTAAATATGGTGGATTATATTTAGTTTGTTTTTAGAATAATCTGTCAAGAATTGGTATGAATTTTTCTTTAAATGTAATTTTTTTCTTTAAATTCACCAGGGAAACCATCTGGATCTGATTTTTTCTTTATGAAAAGTTGTTTCTAATTCAGTCTCTTTACTTATGATAGGTAAATTTAAAATTTGTATTTCTTCTTGAGTTAATACCTGTAGTTTGAGTCTTTCTAGCAGTTCATCCATTTCATCTACATTATTTATTGGCATACATTTGTTCATAATATTCCTTAACATCTTTTTTTTCCCCCTCGTAACTTCAGTATTAATGTACCTTCTTTTATTCCTGGTTTTAATAACTTTTTACTCTTTTTTTTTTTTTCATTCTCAGTCTACCTAAAGGTTTATTAATTTTCCTGATCTTCTCAAAAAACTAACTTTTGGTTCTATTGATTATTATTTTTTAATTCTCTATTTTATACATGTCTGCACTAATCTTTCCTTTCTTTGTGCTTTGGATTTAGATTTGTATAGTGTCTTCAGGTAAAAGATTCTTTATATGAGATCTTTTCTTTTGTTATACAGTCATTTGTAGCTATAAATTTTTCTCCAGTTTAGCTGCATTCCATCAAATGTGATATGTTATCTTCATTTTCATTTATATCGAAGTATTTTCTAATTTCTCTTGTGATTTCTTCTTTGATCCATTGGTTATTTATGAGTGTGCTATTTAATATCCACACATTTGTGAATTTTCTGTATTTCTTTCTGTTACTGATTTCTAGTTTGATTCCATTTGTTGTTGGAGAATATGTTGTGTATTATTTCATTTCCTTTAAATTTACTGAGGTTTATTTCATGGCCTACCATATGGTTTATTGTGGAGAATATTTCATGTGCACTTGAGAAGAATGCCCTTTCTGCTATTGTTGGATGGAGTGTTCTGTCTGACCTGTCAGTCAGGTCTCATTAGTTTATGGCATTGTTCTAAGTCTTTTATTTCCTTACTGATCTCTGCCTTGTTGTTTAATATGTTACTGAAAGTTGAGTATGGGAATCTACAACCATTATTGAATTGTCTGTTTTATAGGTACATATATTTTTATGTTTGTATCTTCTGATGGAAGAACCTTTTAGCATTATAAAATTTTCCTCTTTGTCTCTAGTAACATTTTTATTTTAAAACTTTGTGTGATATTAGTATAGCTGTTCCACCTTCCTTAGGGTATAACTTTTTAAATCCTTTACTTATTATATATTTGTATTTCTGAGAGAAAAGTGTGTCTTCCGTTGGCAGCATATGCTGTGTCTTATTTTTTTTTTTTACCAGTCTGACATCCCTGCCTTTTGATTGATTTTTGTTATGTCAATTCATGTTGTTATTGATATGGCTGGATTTATATTTGTACCATTTTACTTTTTGTTTTCTGTATGACTCATGTCTTTTTTGTTTCTCTTTTCCTCCTTTATTGCTTTCTTTTGCATTCAGTGCATATTTTCTTGTGTAACATTTGAATTCCTTTAATGGTTTTTTCAAAATTTTTTTTTTTACTAGTTGCTTTAGGACTTAAGCAGATACATCTACTTATCAGAATACTTCAGGCTTATAATAACTTAATTACAGTGAGATACAGAAATGTTACTTTATATAGCTCAATTTCCTCTTTCCCCTTCTTGTACTGTTATTCTTGCATATACGTGTATTACAAACCCCAAAATATATTCTGTAATTATTACTTTATATAATTTTATGTCTAGTAAGCTGAGAGAAGAGAGGAGATCAAGTATGTATTTATAGAAATTGATATATTAGCCTTCTATTTATCATTTCTGTTGCTTTTCATTTCTTTCTATAGATTCAAGTTACCATCTGGTATCATTTCCATAGGCCAAAACAGCTTTTATATACATATACATATATATGTATACATATAAAAAATATATATATTGTGTGTATATATACACACACATGTTGTTTTATACTATTTATACTATAATAAATCAGATAAGAAAAAAAGGAGATACTCATATATATATATTTTTTTGAGACGGAGTTTTGCTCTTGTTGCCCAGGCTGGAGTGCAATGGCACGATCTCCGCTCACTGTAACCTCCGCCTCCTTGGTTCAAGTGATTTTCCTGCCTCAGACTCCTGAGTAGTTGGGATTACAGGCATGCGCTACCACGCCCAGCTAATTTCGTATTTTTAGTAGAAATGGGGTGTCTCCACGTTGGTCAGGCTGGTCTCGAACTCCTGACCTCAGGTCCGCTGCCTCAGCCTCCCAAAGTGCTGGAATTACAGGTGTGAACCACTGCGTCCGGCCAGAGATACTCTATTTTATAGTTACACATTTACCTGTACCAGTGCTCTTTGGTTTTTCATGTAAATTCATATCACTGTCTGGGGTCACTTTTTTTCAGCCTGAAGAACTTCCTTTGGTATTTCTTGTAAGGTGGATCTGCTGGCAGCAAATACTCTCAGTATTTGTTTACGTGGAAATGAACGTATTTAGCCTTTATCTTTTAAAGATGTGCTGAGTACAAGATTCTTGGTTAGAGTTTTTGTCTCTTTCAGTGCTTTGAAATATGTCATCCAAGTGTCTTCTGGCTTCTGTTGTTTCTTATGACAAGTCAGCTATTCATGTTTTTGGAGTTTCCTTGTACATGAGGAGTTGTCATTTTTTCTTTTGCTGCTTTCAATGTATTCTTTGTTTTTTTTGGCATCTTTAATGCTTCTTGGTGTGGATTGTTTTGCATTTATTGTACTTATAGTTCATTGAGCTTTTTGCATGAGTAGATTAATGTTTTTCATCAAATTTAGGAAGTTCACATCCACATTTCTTTAAATAATTTCTTCTGTTTCCTTCTCTCCTCTCCTTCTGGTACTGTCGTTACGCATACATTGGTGGCCTTTTAAAAGTGCTTGCATTTCTCTGAGGCTCTTAATTTTTCTTCTTCTTTTTTTTTTTTTTGGAGACGGAGTCTCACTCTGTCACCTAGGCTGGAGTGCAGTGATGTAATCTCAGTTCACTGCCACATCTGCCTCCTGGGTTCAAGCAATTCTTCTGCCTCAGCCTCCTGAGTAGCTGGGATTACAGGTACATGACACCACACCTGGCTAATTTTTGTATTTTTAGTGGAGACGGGGTTTCACCATGTTGGTCAGGCTGGTCTCAAACTTCTGACCTCGTGATCCACCCACCTCAGCCTCCCAAAGTGCTGGGATTATAGGCGTGAACCACCACATCTGGCATCTTCATTCTTTTTTCTCTGTATTATTTGGATTATATAAGCTGTTGATTTGCTTTCAAGTTTGCTGATTATCTTTTTTCAGTTCAGATCTACTGGTAAGCCCCTTAAATATATTTTTCATGACAGGTATTTTTATGAAAAACCATTTGATTTTGTTTTATAACTTCTATCTCTTTATATTTTGTATCTGAGATATTGTCGTCATACCTTTCATTATCTCTTTAAGCATGGTCTCCTTTAGTTCTGTGAATATATTTATAATGACTGCTTTGAAGTATTGCTCAATCTGACACGTATGCCCTCTCACGAGCAGTTCCTGTTACCTACTATTTTTCTCCTGTTTGTCTTATACGTTTCTATTTCTTTGCCTGTGTTATGTTTTTGATTAAACTTGACATTTTACTTTATTTTATATATTTTTGAGATAGGGTGTTGCTTTGCCACCCAGGCTCAAGTGCAGTGGTTGTGATCATGGTTCACTGCAGCCTCAACCTCCCAGACTCAATTGATCTTCCCACTCAGCCTCCCGAGTAGCTGGGATTACAGGCACACAGAAACACATCTGGCTAATTTTTGTACTGTTTTTGCAGAGATGGGGTTTCGCCATGTTGCCCAGGGTGATCTCAAACACCTGGGCTCAAGCAAACTACCCACCTCAGCCTTCCAAAGTGTTGGGATTAGAGGTGTGAGCCACTGCGTTCAAGCAAACTACCCACCTCAGCCTTCCAAAGTGTTGGGATTAGAGGTGTGAGCCACTGCGTTCAAGCAAACTGGACATTTTAGATTGTGTATTTTAACTATTGATAACATATTGACCCCTCGCTTCCAAGCCTTGTCATTATTGTTTGCTTGTTTTTCAGTGATTTGATTGAACAGTTTTAGCCTCTGATACCTTCTCACAGTGCACAGCATTAGGCATTGTCACAGTCACCCTGGGATGACAGTGGTTTATCAGGGCTCTGTTTAATTCTCTTCTCTGATTTCTGTTAGGTTAACTGCCTCTGTCAGTTTCATATGCAGTTGTTAAGCTTCAATAATTATTGTCTAATTTCTACATTTTTTTATCAGTGTATAAAATAGAGCATAAATTGTTCCACAGTCTTGATCCAGTTAAATCCAAGCCCCTTTGCAGGGATAGTTTTTGAGGCCAATCTTTGATGTTTGTTCTGACTCTAGGAGGGCTCTTACCTTATTTGTCTTACCCTCTTATCATATTTCCTTGGTTATCTCTGGTAAACTAGCTGACCTATGTTGTTTTCAAGAGCACTCTTAGGCTGGAACTTCTCTATACTTGGTACCAAATAAAGTCAGTTTCTTTGGGTCGAGCTTTTAAGTATTCTGTTCTTGTGGCTTCTCTTCCTTTAACACAGCTTCTCCACTGCTCTAGAGTTGGGGTGGGGGACAGTGTTCGGCTTCTCTTGGAGTGAAACTCCTACCTTACAAGCAGGGCTCTTGTAGGGGCAGTGTCCTTTACTTGATTTGCCCCTCCCTACATGGGAGTTTTGCCCTATGAGTGAGCTGAGGCAAGGGTGATTAGGGCTCAGTATTCTGGACCATCTGTGTCTGAGGTAGAGTCTTGCCCTATAAGCGTTGGGCGGAGGAAGGTCGCTTTTGATATCTTTGACACACCATTCTGGAATTTAAATTGTGATAATGTTGCTGGGAAGCATGAGAAATGCTGGTGGTCTGCCTCTCCTGTATCCCTTGACTAGGATCTGGGGGAAAAGGGATTTGCATCTTCCTGGCCACATTTTCCCAGAGTGGATCATTGGCCTGGGCAGGAGAAGGAGGGAGTGGGTTGTGGCTTAAGTGCCACAGGGTCTTGCTGATCTTACTGAGATTTAGTAGACTCTGTGGAATAAATGCTGTTTTCTTTGTTGCTTTCTTTTAGGTGAATTCTCCAAGACTAAATTCTTGCTTTTTGTTTTTGTTTTATAATTTTCCCTAGTAGTAGTTGTTATGCTCAGGAACAGATTCATAGAGTTCTTTTCTGTACATCATCACTTGATTGGTTTTTAAGCACTGAACCAGCCTTGCATCTATGGTAAAACCCCATTTGGTCATGTATAATCCTTTTGAGATATTGCTCAGTTCCCTTGCTACTATTAATATTTTTTGAAGATTTTTGCATCTGTGTTCATGAGAAACATCAGTCTGTAGTTTTCTCTTTTATACTGTCTTTTTCTGTTTAAGTATCAGGCTAATGCTGGTTTCATAGAGTGAGTTGGGAAATTCCATCCTCTATTTTCTGGAGGAAGGTTGTGTAAAATTATTCTTAATTCTCATCTAAATGATTTGTATTTTGTAGACTTCTCCAGTGAAATCAGGCCCACGAGATTTGTTTTTTGGGGAGGTTTGCTTTGAAACTGTTGTTACCGGTGGAAGGTGTCCGAGTTACTGGCAGTGAATCCTTACAGGTCTGCAGCAACCTTAACTCTTGCCTCATTATAAGAAAGAATTCCACTGAGGGGCATAAGGTAGAAAAAGAGACTGAGGCAAGTTTCAGCAGGAGTGGAAGTTTATTAAAAAGCTTTAGAGCAGGAAAGAAAAGAAAGTGCACTTGGAAGAGACCCAAGTGGGCACCAAGAAGGTCAAGTGCCACGTTTAACTGTGATCCTAGGACTTTATGGGCTGCTCCCCTTCCAGCATCTTGGAACCCTTCCCCATGATTCTTCCCTTAGGGTGGGCTGTCCACATGCACAGTGTCCTTCTTACCCTTAGGAAGTGAGCACATGCAGTGTGTTTAGAAAGTTTTACACGTGCCCATCTGAGGCTTTCTTCCCTTTTCCAGTGGTGTGCCCTCGGAAAGCCAGGCTCTGCTATTTTGTCTCTTAATGCACATGCCTGGGTTCCCTCACCCAACACCTGAGATTTTATTGGAAGTCCTTTTTGCTTCTCCCTGGCGCCTGCATTCAGTTAACACTTTATAACGTTAACAGCTGTAGATCATCAGGAGATTGTCTCTCCCTGCCTCCAGCTGCTGAATTATCTTTAGAGAGGCAATGCATAATTGTGGAACCATCACCTGATCACCTGACATTCTTAGTGGGTGGGGGAGAGCCCTCTCCTGCCTGGCTTATGCCTGCCTAACTACCTGTAACACTATGATTTCAATTTTTAAAATTATTATGTGTCTTTTAATATGATCTATTTCATATTAGGTGAATTTTAGTAGGAAATTTGTGAGGAATTTGTCTGTTTCATCCAAGTTCTCAAATTTATGCTTATAGATTCCTTTCTCCTATTTTGTTACCTTGTAAATGTTTTTGGAATGTGTAGTTACATCCTTAGCTTTGTTGGGACAACTGAATTCCTCTTCAAAGACTCAACTTCCTGGTCATAAATTGTAAATCAACCCTACTCCCTTCTTTTTCCCCCTTCTCCTTTTCTTGCAAATTGCATGTTTACCCTAGTTGGGAAAAAAAATTAGGTCTAAGCCAACCAGGATCAGCTTAGATTGTGCGGTCCAACCCCAGCCAATAGGGGAAGGACACAGAAACAGGAGCTGCACTAGGGTTAAAAACCTCTTCCTTCCTTTGTTCGGTGTGCTCTTGTAATTGTAACAGGTGCAAGCAGCACCCTTCCGCCAAAGTAAAAGTGCCATGCTGAGAAATTTTCTGTTTAAGTGCAGGTTTCTTTTGGCTACACTGAGCACTGGTTTCTGACAGCTTCAATTCTGTAAAGGTTGATTTGTGTCTTTTTTTTCCCCTTTTTATTTTAGTCTTGTTAGAGGTTTGTTAATTTCATTGATCTTTTCAAATGACCAGATTTTTGTTTTACCAAATTTTGTCTATTTCTTGTTTTTAAATACTTAGATTTCTGCTCTTTCCTGTATTCCCTAGTTTTGGTTTCTGTTTTTCTAATTTTCTTTAGGTAGGAGCTTAGACTTGATTTGAGACCTTCCCTTTTTTTAATGTAAGCATTTAGGTTTATAAATTTTCCTCTCGTCTCTGCTTTGGCTATATTCCACAAGCTTTGATATGTTGAGTTTTCTTTCAGTTCAGTGTTTTTTGTTTTGTTTTGTTTTGTTTTGTTTTTCTCCAGAGTCCTCTTTGTCCTGTGGGTTATTTAGAAGTTGTTTAATTTCCAAATGTTTCCTGTCTTTCTCTCGCTGTGTTCTATTTTGATTTCATTATAGTCACAGAACACACTCTGTGATTTCAGTTATTCTTAATTGAGTAAGGTTTGTTTTATGACCCAGGATATAGCCTGTCTTGTGAATGTTGGTGGATGCTTTAAAATAACATATATTCTGCTGTTGTTGAGTGGAGTGTCCTAGAAATGTCAGTCAATTCTATTAGTTAATATGTTGTTGGGTTCTTTTATATCCATGCTGATTTTCTTTTTTACATCTTTGCTGATTAATCTAGCAATTGCTGAGAAAGAGATGTTGACATCCCTAGTTATATTTGTCCCTTTTCTATGGCTTAAGTTGTTTTCTGCCATTTTATTACTAGTTTTATTATTTTATTATTTGTTTCCTTATTTTCTGTTTGTTCTGCTTTTCATTTTTATTTTTACTGCTTTTCTTAGATTCGTGGCATTTTCTAGAATTTCATTTTTGTTTTTTTTTTTGAGACGGTGTCTCGCTCTGTCGCCCAGGCTGGAGTGCAGTGGCGCACAGTCTCTGATCACTGCAAGCTCTGCCTCCCAGATTCACGCCATTCTCCTGCCTCAGCCTCCCTAGTAGCTGGGACTACAGGTGCCCACCACCACACCCAGCTAATTCTTTGTATTTTTTTTTTTAGTAGAGACGAGGTTTCACCGTGTTAGCCAGGATAGTCTCGATCTCCTGACCTTGTGATCTGCCTGCTTCGGCCTCCCAAAGTGCTGGGATTACAGGCATGAACCACCGCACCCAGCCTCATTTTTGTTTTTATAGTGTCTTTGAGAGTATATCTTTGGATAGCTTTTTTAGGTGATTCTTGCTATTATAATTTACATTTAAAAATTTTTATGCTATATCATTAACAGCATTTTATCCCTTTGAGTACATATAAAAACCTTATCTACTTTTAGAGGCCTTTCCTTCCCCCTTTATAATAAAATTATTATAGTATTGTGTTTTCCCCAATATAACTGTGTTAAGTATTTTTCTGTATACATTAGGGGCACATCAAATAGGTATAATTTTTGCTTTAGCCTTTAAACATTTATTCTTAAAGAGAAGAATGGGCTTTTGTATTTACTTCCATTTCTCCCATTTCATTACTCTTTATTCTTTTTTGTTGTTCCAAGTTTCTTCATGTTATTTACTTTCTGGTTCGAGAACTTCTGATAGGTCTTTGATGACTGGAGGAACACCAGGGTCATTTGTCTCAGACCAATTAGATAAACAACACGGATACATGTGGCGCGGTTTCAAGGTTTCAGTGAGTGGAAAGTTTAATAAGAAAGAAGGAAAAGGCTCCCCCTTACGGAGACCGAGGGAGTGGGGCTCCGAACGGAGAGGAAAACCCTGAGTGCACCAGAAAACAGTCGGTTATATTAGGAGGCTGGAGGAGGCGGTGTCTGATTTGCACAGGGCTCAGGGCATTGATTTGATCAGGTGTGTCATTCACGTAGTCAGCGAAAAACCTGGCTCTCCCACCCTGGCCTTTTAACATGCAAGTGCAGTTCGCCATGATGTCCTGCACACACGGAGTCATCTGGAGGCAGCCATGACACTTGGCACACATGGTGATGAGGAAGAGATGGAGGAATCACCATGCTGAATAGACCCAGTTTCTAATCACCAGTATTTGCATATCAAAGCTTGCCGGCCTGGCTTGTCAAGCTGCTTTTCTATTAGAAAAGAAATGTTTCAGGAGCTACCTTTATTAAAAGAATAAAAAACCTTACTGAGGACTCCTTACCCTCTCTATCTGCCTAAAATAATTTCTTAATAACTCCTGTAATATTTCCCCTGAGGAGGTGTCACCTTAACTGCTGTTACAGGGTTTTGGGCGACGACTCTTTCTGGTTACTTCCTGCTGAAAGGGGGCATCAGGTGGGGAAGAACAGCTCGGGTTCCTCCTGGGGTCGATCTAAGGGTCCTCAGAAGAATGGTGTGCCCACGCATGGTTCACTTTG
Source organism: Macaca mulatta (assembly GCF_049350105.2). Taxonomy (NCBI): domain Eukaryota; kingdom Metazoa; phylum Chordata; class Mammalia; order Primates; family Cercopithecidae; genus Macaca; species Macaca mulatta. Next base: position 17,631,914 of record NC_133417.1, on the reverse strand, counting down.
CAGCACCATTTGGAGTTTGATTGCTTCTAGGCAAGAGAAAATAATTCAAGTTATAGTAGTGAGTATACAAGGTGCAAATATGAATACAAGATGTATAAGTAGGAAGGAGCTTAATAAAAGAGCTAACCAATTCCATAAAGATGACTGGAATTCATTAAAGAGGGATTGTAACCACCCAGGGCTGAAGCCTGCATTTTTTTTTAGCCTGTCAATTATTTTGATTTGATTTTTAAGTATGTGTATGTTTTCCTCTACTTGACTAGAGGTGTTAATCCAGAAACAGCATGTTTCATTTAAAAGTGCACAGGTACCTCCTACTTCAGCTATCAGGACATCTAAGGCCTGTCTATTTTGTGCTACTACTGAGACTAAAATGTCTGTAGATGGCTGTTGTGCTTCTATGGCGCCTACAGTTGCTTTCCATCCTCATTGCATCATAATGGAAATATTAAGTACTGATCTTTCAAGGAGAGGGGTGCCCATAAACCAGAATAGACCTCTGGCTATAGAATTTCTCATCCATGGTTTTTCTAAGATGGTGTTATCATGTGCATGCCCTCCCCAGTCTACCCTTTCAGTTAAATCTCCATGCCAGGGCATAGAAATGATAGATCTCTTTGTCCAGCATATACGAGATAATGCAGTTTGCCTAAAAGACCCTGAGTTAGGGATGTCCCCAGATGATGCTGCCATCTCAGGAGAATTTAAAAATAACAAGTCGAGAACTACTGCTTTTGTAGTACAAGTTCCCTTACAAGGCCTTGGGAGGATTACGTTTATCCAGGAGCCACAAAGAAAATATAGCCTTGTTCCTTGAAGGGATGGTTCTAAGTTGTGGCTTGTGAGAGACACCAGCAGATTTTTCTCATATCATAGAAGTTTCCCTTCTTTACATGCAATAGGGGCATCCTTGGGATAAGCATATCCATATTTAGAATAGTCATTTACAATGCTGTTTGGAATTTGACATGCCAAGTGAGAAGGATCCACCTGACAAATGGAGTTTCGAAAAATTAAAAACATAATATGCCATGGCCAATATCTCAGATGATCCTTGTGGCAAGGGCTGTCAGTCCAGATGTCTCCAGTTCACCCACAGATTTGTAAGCTGCTACCATTAGCAAGCATCATACAAGGGTCTGGAATTCCATGGGGGAGCATATTTGGAAAGGCTCATGTGTTCTTTTTTTTTTTCTTTTGAGACAGAGTCTCACTCTGTCACCCAGCCTGGAGTGCAGTGGCACGATCTCTGCAAGCTCCACCTCCCTGGTTCACACCATTCTTCTGCCTCAGCCTCCCAAGTAGCTGGGACTGCAGGCGACTGCCACCATGCCCGGCTAATTTTTTGTATTTTTAGTGGAGGCAGGGTTTCACCATGTTAGCCAGGATGGTCTCAATCTCCTGACCTTGTGATCCACCCACCTTGGCCTCCCAAAGTGCTGGGATTACAGGCATAAGCCACCGCGCCCGCCCCATGTTATTCTTTACATTATAGTCAGCATGGTGACTTAGAGCATACCACTCCCATCGGGACTTCCAACCAGAAGGAAAGGCTAGATTTTGAAAGCCCCCCATTAGGGCTTCTCATCCTTTTAGATCGCTCCTGTTGCGTTTTCCTCCCCACATCTTTGAACTATCAGCAACTACAAGTGTGATGTTACAGGATCTGAGATCTCCCAAGTATGGTCCTTCCCTACTGCTTTTAAAGCAGAGGGAGGTATTTGCTATTACCCGGTCAACTTTTACCAGCCTGAGGGTGTGAAGTTTATCTTTGGGGAGAGTGTTCTTTGGCACTGGGGGAAGAGCGTTGTGCTGAGAGGAGTTAGTTACCCAGTTAAAAGTGCCCCAAACTATGTCCCATTTATGTCTCCTAAATCTTTAAGGATTAAAGGTAAAGCTAACAAAGGGAATCCTACGATGGTGAGTTGTGGGTCACTGAAGGGTTCCTTAGTGTCATTAAACTGAGCAAACCACTTAGGACAGACCCAACAATTAGTCTTGTTATCCAAATGGGCCATGGCTGATACTGCAGGAGCTAAAGGATGTGACATATTACTAAGTCTGACAAGAAGTCCTAACAGGCTTATTGATAGTAAAACACTCATGTTTACTTCCTGTTAGTAACTTATTCCTACTAGGAGGATGATAATTAAGCAAAATGCTACAATAATTGAGATTCTCTGTCCAATATTGTACCCTGAGAGTGCTACAGTCTGTAATCCTACTGCAAATAGTAGAGTGTAGCAATTCCTGCAGGGGCGGCATGGTAAATAATTCCCATCAAAAAGAAATTCTAATATTTGGCAATGAATCTCAAAAGGAGAGGTAGACAAGACAAAAAGTATTTGGTGAGGTAGGGGTGAGACTGCGTAAAATGAGTAGTTCTCACTCAGTTACTTATCTTTTGTGACTTTCAGCTTAAAGATCTCCCATTTCTTTTTTATTTATATTTTTTTAAATTTTTTTTTATTTTGAGACAGAGTCTTACTCTGTCGCCCAGGCTGGAGTGCAGTGGCGTGATCTTGGCTCACTTCAACCTCTGCCTCCCAGGTTTAAGCAATTCTCCTGCCTCAGCCTCCTGAGTACCTGGGACTACAGTTGTGCGCCACCATGCCTGGCTAATTTTTTTGTATTTTTTAGTAGAGACGGGGTTTCATTATACTGGCCAGGCTGGTCTCGAACTCCTGACCTTGTTATCTGCCCACCTCAGCCTCCCAAAGTGCTGGGATTACAGGTGTGAGTAACCATTCCCGGCCAAGATCTCAAATTTCTTATTTTTGTATTCTTTTGTTGGAGACAGAGTCTCGCTTTGTAGCCCAGGCTGGAGTGCAGTGGTGCAATCTCGGCTCACTGCAAGCTCCGCCTCCCGGGTTCTCCTGCCTCAGCCTCCAGAGTAGCTGGGACTACAGGCGCCCGCCACCATGCCTGGCTAATTTTTTGTATTTTTTGTAGAGACCGGGTTTCACCTGTTAGCCAGGATGGTCTCGATCTCCTGACCTTGTGATCCACCCGCCTTGGCCTCCTAGAGCGCTGGGATTACAGGCGTGAGCCACCGCTCCAGCCAGATCTCCTATTTCTTCACATTGATATTCAGAACATTCTTCTGGGCTGTCAGGGGTTGCTCCCTCAGTTCTTCAGGCTTTGACGCAAGAGTTATGTATCCAGGAGTAACTTTTATTCCTGTAACTTTTATTGCCTAGAGGGGGTTAAAAGAAGAACAGTGTTAGGCCCTTCCCAACTTGGGTTTAGGGAGGGAGGGAGAGAGAGAAGGGAGAGCCTTTATCAGTACCAAATCTCCTGGGTTAAATAGAGGTATCCCTGTTTCCTGGGGTTAGGCTTTTGCTAATTGTGCTAATTCCTGTTGGAAGTGAGCCAGAGAGGTTATATGCTTAACTAGCTCAGAGGTTTCTTGATCTAATAGAAAATCATTGGTAAGGCAAGACTGTCTGTACAGCATCTCAAAAGGGCTAAGACCTAATTTTGAAGGGGTATTTCTTATTTGTATTAAGGCCTTAGGAAGAAGAGTGACCCAAGGAAGGTGAGTTTGTCGGGATAATTTTCTGAGGTGTCTCTTGATAATATCATTCGTTTTCTCTACTTTTCCTGAGGATTGGGTGTCCAAGCACAATGGAGATGATATTCTATGCCTAGGACTTTTGAGACCCCTGTGTGACAGCTGCCTTAAATGAGAGCCCTTTGTCACTTTGAAGGTACCTACGTAGAGGAGTTATTCCATTAATTAACATTTTTATTACCTCAGAGGCTTTTTCTGTATGGCATGGAGATGCTTCTGCCCAGTTAGTGAAGGCATCTACCCATACCAGCAGGTATTGAATGCCTTTTGTTTTTGGCATATGGGTGAAGTCTAGCTGCCAGTCTTCCTCTGGATAACTTCCTATTCTTTGGGTTTGAGGAGGAAGGCGTTGCCTGTTCAGGGGATTATTTTTAAGACAGACTTCACAAGCATTAACAACTTGCTCGATTGTTTTTAGTAAGTTCTCTCGTGAAAACAATCTCTGGCACATCAGTAAGTTTTATCCTTTCCCAAGTGAAAAGCTTGATGAAAGATTTTAAGGACTTTCTGTTGGCTGGAGACTAGCAAGTGAAGTTTGCCATCCTCTAAGTGTAGCCATCCTGAGGGCTGACAAGTATCCTCGAGAAGTGGCCCATTCTGTTTCTGTAGGGGAGCACTGAGGTTTAATTTCTCTTCTGGAGCCTTCCCAGATTAGAGGGGTTTGAAGTGTGTTGATGTCTTGAGGCTTCCTTGCCACTGACGTTGCTGCCTAATCAGCTAATCTATTTTCTTGGCTACCTCATCTGTTCCCTTTTGATGTCCCCTACAATGCGTCACTGCTATTTCTCATGGAAGGAAAACTGAGGATAATAGCCTGTTAATTTTCTTGTGATATTTTATAGGAAATCCATTGGTAATAAGAAAATGCCTTTCCTTTCAAATGGCAGCATGAGCATGGAGATGGCAGCATGAGCAAGGAGAACCAGGCAAGCATACTTGGAGTCAGTGTAAATGTTAACTACCTTTCCTTTGTTTAATTCAGTTACTCTTGTAAGAGCTGTTAGCTCAGCTAATTGAGTGCTTGTGCCTGGAGGGAGAGACGCAGTTTCAATGATGTCATTTTGAGTGACTACTGGTATCCTGCCTGACTGATCCCTTTTTCTACAAAAGAGCTGCCTTTGTGAAGAGGGTCCAGTCCTGGTTCTCTAGGGAAGTTTCCCTGAGATCTTCCCTGGCTACATAGGTCTGTACTATGACTTGTTCACAGTTTTGCTCGGGTTCCCCTGTTTCCTTGGGGAGGAAGGTGGCTGTGTTTAGGCGAGAACAGGTCTTTAATTGGATGTTGGAACCCTCCAACAGCAGGACATGATATTTAAGGGGCTCGCCAAAGGATCCCCCTAGAGTACTGTAGTATTGCCACGTTATATGGGGTATAAACAGTTAAATCATTTCTTAGGGCTAATTTGGATGCTTCTGGAACCAGCAGAGCTACTGAGGCAATGGCTTGGAGACATGCTGGCCATCCTTTAGCCATCAAATCAAGTTCACCACTTAGGTAACCCACTGGCTGTTGAGCTGGTCCTCAAGCCTTTGTTAAAACTCTCACAGCCATTCCCTTCCTTTCTGATACATACAGATTGAAGGCCTTCCCTACAGGAAGGCTGAGAGCTGGTGCCTTAAGCAAGGCTTGTTTTAGCTGGTCAGAGGCCTTTAGAGATTCAGAATCCCAGGTTAAAAGATGAGTTTTAGCTCCCTGAGTTTCTTTTCTTTTTTCTTTTCTTTTTTTTTTTTGAGACAGAATTTCGCTCTGTCACCCGGGCTGGAGTTCAGTGGCATGATCTTGGCTCAGTGCAACCTCTGCCTCCCGGGTTCAAGCAATTCTCCTCTCCCGGTCTCCCAAGTAGCTGCTTTGCAAGCTGCTTTTCTATTAGAAAAGAAATGTGCAGGGCACGGTGCCTCATGCCTGTAATCCCAGCACTTTGGGAGGCCAAGGCGGGCGGATTGCCTGAGGTTAGGAGTTCGAGACCAGTCTGGCCAACATGGTGAAACTAAAAATACAAAGAAAATTAGCTGGGCTTGGTAGCATGTGCCTGTAATCCCAGCTACTCCGGAGACTGAGGCAGGGGAATTGCTTGAACCAGTGAGGTGGAGATTGCAGTGAGCCAAGATTGCACCACTGCACTCCAGCCTGGGTGACAGAGCGAGACTCTGTCTCAAAAAAAAACCAAAGAAATGTTTCGGAAGCTGCCTTTATTAAAAGAAAAAAAAACCTTACTGAGGACTCCTTACCCTAACTGCCTAAAATAATTTCTTAATAACTACTGTAATATTTCCTAGAGCATTATTTTAGGGATGATCTGTTGGTGATAATTTCCTTAAATTTTTCTGAGAATATTATTATTTACTCTTCATTCCCATTGAGTATTTTCTGTTGACATAGAATTCTGGATTGACAGGCTTGGGTTTTGTTTGTTTGTTTAGCAACTGAAATTTTTTTTGTACACTTCCCAATACGGTTTAGATGTTTGTCCCCTCCAAATCTCATGTTGAAATGTGGTTCCCAGTATTGGAGGTGGAGCCCAGTAGAAGGCAGTTAGATCATGGGAGCAGATCCCTCATAAATGGCTTATGACCATGCCCTTGGTGATATGCGCGTTCTTACTCAGTTAGTTAACCTGAGATCCAGTTGATTCTGGGACCTCCCACCCTGGCTCTTTTACTCCTGCTCTTGCCATGTGATGTGCCTGCTTCCACTTTGCCTTCTGCCACGATTGTAAGCTTCCTACGGCCCTCAACAGAAGCTGAGCAGATGTTTGTGCTGTGCTTATACAGCTTGCAGATACGTGAGCCAATTAAACCCCTTTTCTTTATAAATTACCCAGTCTCAGATATTATTTACAGTGACGCAAGAACAGCCTAACACATTTCCTTTTGGCCTTCTTGGTTGCAGATGAGAAATTCGTTCTAATTTGAATTGTCATTACCTATTGGTAATTTCTGTTTTTTTTTTTAGTTACTTTCAAGATGTTTACTTTGTGTTTAGCTTTTAGTATTTTGATTATGATGTGTTATAAGGTAGATTTATTTTGATTCATTTTGTTTGGGGTTCACTTGGATTCTTGAATGTGCGTTTTTGGTTTTGCCAAATTTGTAAACATTTTATTTTGACAATAAAACGTGAAATGAATGCTGCTTCATTTTTTCTTGTCCCACAGGTTGCTGACAGTCTGGTTGTTGTCATCCTTTTATTTTTTCAGTCTGTTTTTTCTGTTGTTCTTTTTCTTTTCTTTCTTTTTTTTTTTTTTTGAGATGGAGTCTTGCTCTGTCGCCCAAGCTGGAGTGCAGTGGTGCCATCTCCAACTCCCGGGTTCAAGCGATTCTCCTGCCTCACCCTCCTGGGTAGCTGGGACTACAGGCGTGTGCCACCATGCCTGGCTAATGTTTTGTATTTTTTTTTTTTTTTAGTAGAGACAGGGTTTCACCATATTAGCCAGGATGGTCTTGATCTCCTGACCTCCTGATTCTCCTGCCTCGGCCTCCCACAGTGCTGGGATTACAGGCGTGAGCCACTGCACCCGGCCCTTTTCAGTGTTGTTCTTAATGACTAATTTCTATTGCTTTTTCTTCAGGTTCATTGATCATTTTTTTTCTTTCTTATCTTTATTCTTCTGTTGAGCCCATCTAATACGTTTTTGTTACTGTATTTTTCAGTTATATAATTTGCATTTGGTTCTTTTATATCTTCTCTTTCTTTGCTGAAATAATCTTTGTTTTTTTCTAATTTTCTTTTTAACAACATTCATAATGGTTGCTTCCATTGAAACTTTTTTTCTGATGACTGCTTCCAAATCTTTGTCAGATAATTCCAACATCTGATTCATTTTGGTGTTGACATCTGTTGATTGTGTTTTCTTATTCTAGTTGAGATTTTCCTAGCTCTTGTTATAATGAATGATTTTAGATAGTATCTCAGACATTTGAGACATTTTGTTATGAGATTTTGGATCATATTTAATTGTCTTCATAGTAGGGAGTAACTTTGGTAGCATACAGGTCTTGGCCTGCTTTTTAAATTTTGGTCAGTTTCAAATGTAGTTAGTTCATTGTTAAGTGTCCTATCCAGGATTACACTTCAAGATTTAACTGTCCCTTTTTCCATCTACCTTTTCTCTCAAATCTTCTTCCTCCTGTCTGTTTTGGAGACACCACTTGCTACAGCAATGCAATGATAGCTGTGAAAGTCCAGGCTTCCTCCTCAGCTTCTCCTAATACCCACTCAATAAGGGAAGCCTAATACCTCCTGCTACCAGTAAGCCTAAGTGAAAGTTCAGGATATGTTTTCTGCTTCTGCTTTACACCACCCTAGAGGAGATGTTATGAAGTACTACTCGGTACTGTTTGGAAGTGGGTAGAAGTTCAGGCTTTTCACTTGCTGCCTGCACAAACCAGGTGGCACATGAAACTAGGCTTCTCATTTGATTTCCATGGACACAAGTAGAGAAGGGCCCAGTTTTTTTCCCATTGGGTTTGGCATTGTCAGGTTTCTGTGCTGCCATGTACCCTTTTCTGGTCCTTTTCCTAGAGAAAGCAGGCTTTCCCTGGGCTCTTTCATCAGCACCTATTGGCATTTCTGGGTTACAGAATTCTGCAGTACCCAGTCTGTGATATATAGGAAGTGAAAGAAAACCCAAGGTATAGAGCCCAGAAATAAATCTATACATTCAGTGGAGGAAAGAATAGTTTCTTCAACCAAAGGTACACTGGACTCACCTTAGTAGCTTTTTAAAAAGATTAATGCTTGATCTCTTCCCCAGACAAATATAATCAGAATGAGAGACAGGTCAGGGAGGTAGACTGCATCAGTCTATAAAACATTTGCAGGCAATTTGAATGGAAGCCAACATTGAGAAGTGCTGTTTGAAGCACATACTTCCCATGATTGATGAGTTTTTTTCAGATAGCCATTTGACCCAATTCTGGCCTATAAGAGTCTCTGTACGGTAACTTTTACAAGGGAGCTTGTTCTTTTGAACATTGTCACATGTGGGTATGAATCTTGGAATTGCCGTGAGCATCTTGCTAAAAGCTCACAAATATAGCCAACACTTGGAATGCAGATGAGAATGATGGAAAGAAACCTAGTCTTGATGTCCCTTGACTGCCAAATTAGCTTGCTCTGGAGTCTTTTGTGCCTCTATACTTTCTATTATATGAAAAAAATATGTCCTTATTGTTTCAGCTGTAAGTTTGAATTCTGACTGGTATCTGGAAGTTTCTAAACTGCTATAGCTAATGAGAAGAAAAACTAGTGGTAAAATATATCACTGTTCTCTACCATGTCCATTTTCTGTTACTATAGCAGAATACCTGAGACTGGGTAATTTATTTTAAAAAGAGGTTTATTGGCTAGGCGCGGTGGCTCACGCCTGTAATCCCAGCACTTTGGGAGGCTGAGGCGGGCAGATCACCTGAGGTCAGGAGTTCGAGACCAGCCTGACCAATATGATGAAACCCTTTCTCTACTAAAAATACAAAAATTAGCCGGGCGTGATGGCATGCACCTATCATTCCGGCTACTCAGGAGACTGAGACAGGAGAATCGCTTGAACCCGGGAGGCGGAGGTTGCAGTGAGCCAAGGTCAGATTGTGCCATTGCACTCCAGCCTGGGCAACAAGAGTGAAACTACTTCTCGAAAAAAAAAAAGAGGTTTATTTTGGCTGGGAAAACAAATCCAAGATCAGATTGCCACATCTGGTCGGTCCTGAGGGTTGCATGCTGTGTCATAACATGTCAGAGAAGCAGAGGGGGAAGTGGGTGCATGTAAAAGGGACAGAACCCCAGGGGCAGCCTCACTTTATACCAACCCACTTGTGGTAATTAATCTAGTACTGTGATAGTGAGAACTCACTCGCTCCCTTGAGAATTAACCTTGTCTCTGGAAAGTGACATTAATCCCTCTAAATGATCTAATCACCTCTTAAAGGTCTTGTCTCTCAAAACCACCATACCAGGGACCAAATTTTCAACACATGAATTCTAGGGGACAAACTCAAACCATTGCACATGTGTTTCTAATATATGTCATATATAAATGTAGCAAGAATAAGCTTCTCTAGTGAATTTATTGATAGGTATAGAAGATTCCTCCAGTATTAGATTTTGTTTGCTACTTATATTAAGATGCCAGAGTAGTTGATATTGTTATTGCTTGTTTTGTCAAATTGCTTTCCCAACAGCTATCTTTCTACCATGTTAGCAGCAATAAGTATTTCTTGTCTTTATTTTTTATCATTGGATTTTATTTTGGGGATTATTGTTTGCCCATGGCATGTCATTATAATTTCCCAGTTTCTTTTTTAATTTTAACTGAACATGTTGATCATTTGTCTGTTTTTACTCACTAGTTATATTTTTTGGTGGGGAGGATTATCTAATCATATCTTTTGTGCCACAATTTAACAGCTTTGGAATTTGGGGAAGTTGTAGTTACTTCCCCAAAGAATAGTAGTACTAATTCTACATGATAGAATTAGTATGAGGTTAAAATGAGATAATTTTCTAAAGTTCTCTGAGTACTTTGGCAATGAAAATATTAGCAATCCTTTATCAATTAGCTATGAATTATTGTTACCATCTTTGTTTCCCCTTTTATGGCATTATTTATTTTAATACAAAATTATATTTTAAGTAATATTTAGCCAAATATATCACTTTCCAGTCACAATTTAAATATAAGAATAAAAGGCATAACAAAATGATATAGATATATACATGAGTTGATGCGGCAATAATATGAACTAACAAAAATACCATGATAGCCTGAAAGTGGAAAGTATTTTCAATAAAATGTTTCTTTATATTTTCGTAGTATATGCTCTTTAAACCAGTTTGCCTAAGGTCAGGTTGTTTTCTAAAAGTACTATGTCACATGTGAAGTCTTTTTTCTCAACCAAGTCATCGGTATGGAAACAGTTACCAAGTTAACCCATTTATGCCTAGTGCCCCATTATTGGCATGCTAAGCTCCTGGGAGTTATTTATATCCTACTGTTCAAGGTCATTGCCAAGGCCTGATTTTTCGCAGAAAAAAAGTTTGCTACCTCTGCCATAAATGGGTTAATATATGAGGACAAAAGTCGACCACGTTAAAAAATGTAAAGTGTGTAACCTATCAAAGTTGATTTCATTCAATTTTTTTTTCCAGAAACATGATCAGGGGCAAGTCTTGTTGGATATAGTCTTCAAGCATCTTGATTTGACTGAGCAGGACTATTTTGGTTTACAGTTGGCTGATGATTCCACAGATAACCCAGTAAGTTTAACATTTTGTCTTTCATTTTTATTTAGTTTTTCCTCTCAGTTTAGTATAGAAAGTCCTTTCTGATTTACAATATTCACTGATTTGATGAAATTTTTTTTTACTTGACTTAAATAGAGGTAATTCTTTTTCTTTTGTTCCTCTTTTCTTGACGTTTTAATTTTTCAGAAGTTATTAGCTTTAAGGCTTTCATGATTATGTCAGGTAATGTCACTTTCATTGATTATACGTCTCAGACAACTAAAAATTAAGTCCAATTTGTGCCTGTTGACTGAAAGAGAGGAAATTGGGCATAAAGGTTAAAATACCTTCAGATGTATATAGTCTGCACTAAAGTAAAATTAGTTTTTTTATTTTATTTGTAGAGAGCTATTTCTAATAAAAATTCTTAATTTATTCAATGTCAAATTTCCAAATTCTATCAGAGACCCTCATAAATAAGATAGAGATTAAATTTCAGAGCGGTACAATTATTTGGCATTAAACTCCTTGGATTTTTACTTATTCTTCAGTAATTGCAATTGTGGTTCTTTTAGTTAGAAAGATCACATCATAGAAATAGAAGATAGCATGTGAATAATAGAAATGTTTACTTTGACAATTAAGCATTATAAAATGCACTAAAGGATATACCTTACTCTGAACCTAGATAAAGGGTATACAAGCAAATTCTGATTGAATTCTTTGTAAATTTATATGCTTACACAGTGAGGAACTTCTACAATAAAGTATATTCTTTTGATTACTGTAAGAGGATCTCCATTTTGAAGGGAATATTTCGTATACTTTTAGAAAAATTAGGAGGCTGAAGAAATGGTTCTGAATTAATGTTTTAGAAATCTGTTTATAAGGCTATATTAATAGAAGGGCTATAGAGAATACAAGTAATATTTATGAGAAAAGTTAGTTTGTTTTTTTCTTCCTCTCTCTCGTGGTTGGGATCTTCGTTCTCTGAATGAATAGCTAGTGGGAATTATATATGAAACGTTAAATACTACCACTTATTTTCTTGACATCATTTACTGATTTTGTACCACAAACCAGCCATGGAAAAATATGAGGATGGCACAAAGAAAAACAAACCAAGGGCCAGCTAGTCTCAGAGAAAATAAATGCTTTTATACTGAACTAAAATTAAAATAAACTTTCCTCATACTTTGATGCCTTCACTAGACGACCTGAGCTTCTTCAGGGGCCTAGAGTTACACTGTTGTTTCCTGATAAATAAACCCATGTAAAAATGGAAGTGAGTAGAGATATCAATAATGCAACCTTCCCAGGTTGAACCTAAAATAATCAAAAGGATCAGAATGTAGTTTAAAGAGAGTTTATTCAAGTGCAAAGGTTGAGGACCTCAGCCCAGGATATACTTGCAAGTTGCCTTGGAGAGTGCTCTGGAGAACATAAGAAAAGTTCGAGTTTTTAAAGAATAAACAGGATCAATCAGGAGAGCGAGTAAGTGCAAAAGTTGTTCTTCAGGAATTCTCATTGATTTACAGAAATAACATTGGTTAGTGATTGGCTATACATGGTTGAACTGTAGGGTGTATAACATTTTATGGCTACTTGGCTTCAGTCTACAGCCCATATAGCAGGTAGCTTCAAGAGATAATTATGTCCCTGAAGGGAGAGTGAGATGTGACTGCTGTTACTTTTTAAATGCCGTTCTTGTCCTGATCATTTAAAGGTGCTCACATTCCTCAGATAAAAGGTTTTTTTCCTTTCTTAATTGTGAGCCAAGCAAATACTGAAAGGTGACTGTTATACCTCATTGAAGTATACCTCATGGAGAGAAAAAAATAGATAATTCTTAGATCTTGCTGACCCTCGTCAGACCCTCTAGCTATAGGCTGGCATTAGATTGACTGGGTAAGTGACAAGATGACAAAAGAGGAAGAGACCAGCGACTCACCACCGTAGTCACTACCATAAGTATGAAAACCATCCTTTTCAGGAAGCACTCCAGAAGGATTAATATTGAGATCATGTATACTACAAGAGATAAAAATTCTGTCACATAAATTTGTATACAAAAAGACATATCATATACAAAAAGATGTAGAGCTAATTACACCAGAATGAATGTAGGGAAAAAGGTATTTGTAGCTAGGTTGATCTTTTTGCTGTCTCCTACTTTTTCTTTCTTTGTCTTTTCTATCTTGAGTATTCCTTCTCAAATAAGATAAATTCCAGGTTCCAAGAGTCCAGTTGTTTATGATTCAAAGTAATTCTTCCAGAAAAGTTAGAATCAGAATTTTAAAGGCCCAAAAGAGGCTTTAGAGATTATCTGGCCTCACACTCTAATTTTTCATAAGACATCATCCCAAGCCAAAGCTACTTCCTGGCATTAGTGAGACTAGGACCTGGATCTCCTAACTCCCCATGCTAGTCTTGTCTGCTGCACTGCAGTTTCATTATTTAAATATTTGGAAGAATTTTTGAGATGCAAAAATGTGTCCACAGAAGGACCTTTAGAGCACAAATCTTATAAATAGTGTCCCATTTCTAGTTGTCAAGAGCACAAATCTTATAAGTAGCGTTCCAATTCTAGGTGTCAGTGTGAATTAAGGCTTTGAGGATAATTAACGGACTGAAGGAAAAAGATGCTATGCTTCAAGAGAAAGGAGTAGGGGAGTATCATTTATAAAACATCTGTGAATTTGTTAATCAACTAAATGTTTTGCTTATAATATTCCATTTTATTCTCACAATACTTTCCTCACTTATGATTAAAGTGTCATTAAAACCATTTTAAAAATGAAAAACTAATGCTTATGAAAGTCAATTAATTTGTTTAATGTCATGCAAACTACTGAAGTAGCTGAGAAAGAACTTGAACTCAGATCTAACTTCAAAGCCTATACTCTCTACCACATGATATTGCTTCCCAAGTGATGATAATATGGATGCATAGGATTTACATAGTAAATGAACATATTAAGGAGAGGAGGTAACCATATAATAAAATTACTATCAGTAATCAAAAGGAATTTGACAAGATTCTACTAGAATTAATTCTCACCTATCTTTAGCTCAGAGTTTTTAAATCTTAAAACTTATGTATGTTACATATACATATGCACATGTATGTATATATTATGTATATATTTTTGCATATTTTTATATATTAGTTTTAGAGAATTAGAACTACTATTGCCTTAGACATTGAAATTAATGTAATTGGGTTTATAATTGATAAAAGGCACTTAGCATGTTGTTTTTTTCTCATAAGTATTAAATAACAAATACAGAATAATAGCTGACTGTCTTTCCCTTTAGAATCTTCCTTGGTAATAAGTTCCAGTGCAACAAAGAAAATTACTTAAAGCTTTGACTTTTCAGAATTTCTCATGCTTTAATTTAAGACCTATGTATCACAATTTTAGCTTTTAGCATAATATCTTGTTGTAGTAGTAATATTCAGTAAATGTATGTTGAATTAATGAGGAAAATAATATTGTGGTTATAATTCATTATGCATTATTTGTTTAATTTTATGAGCAGTTAAAGGTGGCTTTTTCTTAGTGGTCTTTATCAGCATGCTATTTAACAGAGCCTTGAGATTATATTATTCCTGTGCATTTGCTGTTACTTTCCTTATTAAATTGAATTATACTGCTCTTAAGTAGGATAGAGGGTAGATTATTAATTATTGTTGGCCTGATCTTTGTGCAAGTTCAGTCTTCTGGAATTTTTGTTGGATTATGATATTTTACTGGTCTACTCCTCTTTGCATAGCTCCTAACCCCATGGTTTTCAAACTGCAGCTTGCATGAGAAACAACTGGAAGGCTTCTTAAAATACAGATTTCTGGGACCTATGCCTAGAGATTTCTGAATCAGAAGGTCTACTGTGGAACTCAATAAATTACTTTCAAATAAGTTCCCTTGTGTCACTAATGCTGCTTGTCCAAGGAACCATATTATGAAAATCACTACTCTAATGCAGTATACTGTTAATTAACACTACTAAATTATGACATCATTTATTTGTTATAATTTTATTTACCTTTTCAGTATTTCTTTTATATAACTCAATTCTTATATTATTTATCACGTTAGGTTTGAATAAATATGAGAAAAGTCACATAGAGGCTGACCATTATTTCAACAAGCCATGTTTGAGTACATGGTTGCTAATATGCTTAAATTTATTTTATATATTTCACTATTTCTTTCTTATCTTTTCATATGTTTCTACTGTAATATCTTAATTCAAGCTCTTATTTACCTATTGTGTAATCCTCTTTGGTAGCCTGCTAACTGGTATTTTTTGCTTCTTGTCTCTTTTAAC
Source organism: Macaca mulatta (assembly GCF_049350105.2). Taxonomy (NCBI): domain Eukaryota; kingdom Metazoa; phylum Chordata; class Mammalia; order Primates; family Cercopithecidae; genus Macaca; species Macaca mulatta. Next base: position 17,616,789 of record NC_133417.1, on the reverse strand, counting down.
TTTGTTGTATTTTGAGAGGGAATGGCAGAGAAACCTGGGGTACACCGAAGTGTTTAAGAAAGAAGCAGGAGCATATGCCGAGATCAAGAGTGAAGAAACAGGAATGCTGAATTTGAAGAACTGGAAAAAAGTTTTAGTATTAAACTTTTATTTAATAAAAGGAGAAGGGGTAAAAGATGAGGTTTGAGCAGTACATGATATCATAAAATGCCTTTTAATCCATGATAAAATCAAACATGAATTTTTTTATATGACTAAACATAAGACTTGTATTTTACACATATCCCTTTGGTTATAGTGTAGCCAGTAACTAATAGACAGTTGGGAGATTGTTGGAATAAAGAAATTACTAAGAAAGTAGTGGTTGGCTGTGGGGAATGAAGAAAAGAAGGTAAGTTAGGAGATAGTCAACAGGACTGGCTGATTTGATTCAGATAGAATGAGTTCATGAGGAAAAGGGGTAAATCACGGTTACTACTTCAAATTCTGTTTTTGGCAGCTTGGTAAATAGAAAAAACATGCAAATAGTATTGTTGGTTTTCTTTTTCATTTCAAAATGTTTATTTCTAGCAGATAGAAATACAGTTAAGTTTGTGTATTGATTTTGTATTCTATACTCTTCCTGAGCTCACTTAATTCTAGTAGCTTTTTGTAAATTCTATAGAATTTTCTACATAGATTATCATGTAGATATATGGTAAATTACATTGATTTTCAATTTTTAAACCAACTTTGTGTTTCTGGGATAAACCCTAAGATGACTGACTGATTGTATATTAACCTTGTATTTTGAGACCTTGCTAATACACATTACTGTTAGTAGTTTCTTTCATTGATTCCTTAGGATTTTCTGTGTAAATAATCATGTCTTTTGCAAACAGGGACAGTTTTACTTCCTCCTTACCAGTCTTTATCCTTTCTGTTTTTCTCATTTTTTGATTTGTTATTGCACTGGCCGAAGCCACCAGGGCAAAGATGAATAGAAGTGATAGGAGCAGACTACCTTTTCTTGTTCCCGATCTTAGAGGAAAATACTGAAAACACTGTTTCCCCATCAAGTACACTGTTGAGTTTTTTCCCTAAATCAGTGTAACTGAGGCATAAATTACAGAGAATAAGATTCAGCAACCATTCATAATGAAAACTCAACAGAACTTGGAAAAGAAAGGAAAGTTTTTACTGTACAAAGGACGTTTAATATTTAAAGATGCATCCAGAAAATGCAAAGTAAAACCACAATGAAGCAGTATTTCCACTAGAAGTAGTATATCCACTAGTAGTATATCCAGTGAAGTAGTATATCCACTAGAATAGTTAAAATTAAAAATTATTTCAATACCAAGTGTTGACAAGGATGTGGAATAACTGATAAAATTGCTTGTGGTAATTTAAAATGATACAACCACTTTTTGAAAAATAGTTGGAAGTTTTCTTGTAAAATTAAACATAGGTTTAATATATACCACTGAGAAATCCCACTTTTAGCTATTTATCCAAGAGAAATGAAAACATGTCACATAAAGCCTTGTATACAAATGTTCATAGTAGTTTTATTCATAATAGCCCAAATGTGAATTAACTTTAATGTCCATCAATAAACAAAGGGATGAAAAATAACTGCTGTGTATCTATAGAGTAGAACACTATATTTTTCCGTTTATATTAACTTACAGAACAAGCTAAACTGATACATAGTGACCAAAAGCAGATCAGTGGTTGCTTAGGGTTTGGTGGACTGATTGCAAAGAAGCAGAGGAAACACTTCAGGATAGAAATTATCTTGATTGTGGATGGTGATGATTACCTGGCTGTATACATCTGTCACAATTTAAACTGCATATTGCAAATGGGTACAGTTAACCTGGCTGGACCCAGAGTCTGTATTCTGTGTCCAATTTGGGAGGAGTATCTCTACTTATTTCTTAAAGGTTCCAACTCCTCCTCTTTCTTGCGACTCTGGAGTCTAACTATACATGCATAGTTCAGCTGTCAGCCAGAGCTAACCCTAACCCTAACCCTAACCCTAACCCTAACCCTAACCCTAACCCTAACCAGAATGAACAGTGGTTCGTTGGTGTTCATAGCCAGAGTTTGGGGCTAATCCTCTTTCTGAGTTCTCCTTTTCAGAATTTCCTCCCAATTTTCTGTCTTTTTTTTTTTTTTTTCCACTCCATTCCTAAACTCTGTCCTCTGACACCTCAAGTCAGTAAGGATGTCCTCTGCCTGTGCAGGATTTGAACTTACCCTTAGGCAAAGATTGTTAATATGTATGTCAGCCCTTGCAGTTTTTCTGTTTTTTCGAGAGTAGATTTTCCTCCTCTTTTTGCCTACTTTTGGTTGCTTTCCAATGTCAAATAGTACATACAGAGAATAAAAATGAATGCCATCAACAGACAAGAAATTTTCAAGATTTTTTAAAAGATTGAATGTTGACATTCAGTGTTGATAGGATTGGTGGAAGAGTCAAACCAGAGGAAAACTTACCAACAAGGTGTTGAAGAGGAGAGATTTCTGGGTAATGTAGTATGGGTATCAAAGTGATTAACTGAGAAACTAATTGAGGCCACTTGGCCTCGTCTTTTCCCCTTTTCTAATTGAACAGAGGGCAACAGATATCCCTGTGGAATAAAGCTGTGTGTTAGGGTATGGTTGTTGGGGGAAGACTCATTTTTCTTTAGCAATATGATTATCCACCTCGAAAGCGCAGATGAATCATTTGGAAAACTATTATAGCTAGTAAGATTTAGAGCTCAACAAACAAATATCAGTACCTTTTTATATACCATTTAGGAGACATACTCCAACAAAATAGCAAATCACATTTTTTTAAAAACCCATCTTCATTAAACATCTAGGAATAAACCTTAGCAGGAGTGTCAAGAGCCATATGAAGAAAATATAGAACTTTGCAGGAAGATATAATAGAAATTATGAATAAATGGAGATATACCATGCTCATGATGAGGAATGCTCAGTATTGTAAAGGATCTCAGCACTATTTCAGTTTCATTGGTAGAACCAGTGGTATTGCTGGTTAGAATCTGAATGGGATTTTTGGGGAGAAGATTTGACAATAGGATCCTCAACTTCCTCTGGAAGAGAATCTGGATAAACTTAGCCAGATATATAAAATATAATCAACTTGTCCTAACAGATATAAAAATGTATTATGATGACATAGTACTTAAAATAGTATGTTCTTAGTATGGATATAAGCCAGTGGGGTAGAAGAAACAGCCCAAGTATCAATTTTTGTCTGTATGAAAACATAGTTTATTATAATGATGGTATTCAAGACAGGTATTAGAACAATTGGTTAAAGATGGGAAAATATGTATTTAGATTCCTAATAGATACTATATATAAAAATAAATTCCAATGTAAATTTAAATGTAAAACAATAGTATAAAAATGTTGGGTAAGAGTTGGAAACATTTTAAATAACATTTGTTTATTATGATCATCCTAGGCAATAATAGTTCATGCATTTGTAAAGGAAATGTTGATAGATTTCACTGCATAACATTTAGAATACACACTGAGGACAAAATACCAACTCGAGGGAAATACTTGCAATTTATGTAACATAATATTAAAATCTAGAAGAGCTTCTACAAATAATGAATAAAAGTCAGATAACCCAATAGAAAAATGGGAAGATAGCATGAACAGAAAAAGAGTAACTATTAATGATAAACGTGACAAGATATTCAGCTTCACTAGTTAATCAGAGAGATGCAAATTACAATGATAATACTCTTTGCATACTAGATTAGCAAAAATACAGATTCACACTACCTGTTCTGGCAAAGGCTCAGGGGAAATGTGCATTCTCAAGATACTTGGTGAGAGTATAAAGTGAAAAAGTGTTTTTGGAAGGCAGATGGCAGCATATATCAAAATTAAAAATTTATTGTATGGAAGAATTTCTCTTGCAACACTATTTTTAATAGGAAATAGTAATGGAAAAACCTGAAACCCTCATAAGAGAATAGTTGAATAAAGTATGTGACATCTGCTGGGCATGGTGATGCATGCCTGTAGTCCCAGCTACTGGGGAGGCTGAGGCAGGAGAACCACTTGAGCCCAGGAGTTCTGGACTGTAATGCACTATGCTGATTGGGTGTCTGCACTAAGTTCTGCATATATGTATAATTATTAAATGCTTATATGCAGGTGTACCACAGCATTGTAAGGTATACTTACTGGTAGTGAACAGAGGCTACCTCTTTGGATGGGAGAGTAGAATTGGAAGAGCCATAATAAAGGACTTTTATGTGTTTTTTTGCTGTGTGTGTGAGAGAGAGAGAGAGAAAAAAAAAAAAAACTTGAATGTTTTATATTGATACTGTTTTTTTAATAAAAAAATTATTATAGAAAACAAAAGGGTAAACGATCATTCATCTAAACTTGGCTATGCTTCCAAATCCCTTGGGAAACATAAAAAAATTGCTGACACCCTATGCCTAGAGATTCATGGTTAGTTGGTCTATTCACCTAAATATCTGAAGAAAGTCCCTATGCGAGTCTGATACTCATTGACCATCATTCATAGTCACCCATTTGGTTAAGTCACCTGGTTTTTATAATAAAATAATAAAAGACTTGAGAGGTAAAAGGGGAGCTGTAGTGGGAACGTATTCACACGAGGATTTATCGAATCCCACTAGTTCTCCAGCATTGTTTTTGTTTTAATTTTATTTGTTAAATTTTGTTTTATTTTTATTTAGCCATTGTTTTTGTTATAATTTTATTTTATTTAGCATAGTGAAAGGTAAAGTTGGGATCAAATCCAAGTTTTCCACATCTTTTCTTTCTACTGTTTTCCTAAGCCCTATGTTTTTTGCTGGATCTAGTGACTCTCCAGAATTACTTTATTTGGGAGATGTTCTTCCTCCCAAGTTTCTAACTTGATTTCTAGTGAGAAATAGGATTGATTTATAAGAGAAACAAAAGGTTAATATCACAATGTATACAGCTGCCATTAAGATGAGTAATGGCAGGTATTACTGCTAAAGATTTCTAAAAATGGATAGAAAATGGAATATTTTCAGATGAAATATGCAATACTTGATCTTTGCTATCTTGGGCATAAATACATTCTGTGCCTGAAATATCTCACCTTTACTTTAACTCACATCCTTCATTCCCCTCACATCCTTTACCCTACCCCTCTCCCTTCACTTTTTTTAAGACTTAGAGTAAAGGTCACTTTTCCTCTCAAGCCTTTCCTGACTACCACTACTCCCCAGGTATAATTTATCTCTTTCTTTTTTATCTGTAGCAGTGGTGATACTTGATTGAGCTGATATGTTTCTTACCAGTTTTTGAGGATAGGGACCATGTTTTGATCTTATATCACCCCAGTACCTGGCACAGTGCCTTATAGAAAGTAGGCTTCAAATAATGAATGAGTTAAGGGAAAAAAATACACATCTAAAACTTGATACTGTGGAAAAGAATGTAAGCTAGAATTTAATCTCCAAAGTGATACTGAAACAGATGAAATAAATATATGGCTGTAATTTGTCCAAATTATATTTTCTTTAAGACCAAGGCTGTTTACAATAGCAACCCTGAACAGTTTGGAGTTAAATTACTTGTTTGATTGATTGAAACATGGTCTTGCTCTGTCACCCAGACTGGAGTGCAGTGTGCAATGGTGCGACCATGGCTCACAGCAGCCTCAACCTCTCAGGCTGAACCTCAACCTCCTAGCTTCCCACCTCAGCCTCCCGAGTAACCAGGACTACAGGCATGTACCACCACGCGTGGCTAATTATTATTATTATTTTTTTTTTTTGTAGAGATAGGGTCTTACCAGGTATCTTTCCCCTAATTTGCAGAAAGATACAGATGTACAAATAGAAGAAGCTCACTGAACTCCAAGTACAGTGAAAGTGGTCGAAAGACAGACTTTTGAAAGCAGCAAGAGAAAGAGAAAAGTGGCTTGTTACATACAAGTGCACCTCAATAAAATAATCAGTGGATTTCTTAGTAGAAACCTTGCAGATCTCAAATGTAGAAATTTTATTACGACGTTTTGGCAGATACAAAAATTAACTTTGTCATATGAAGCAGTATATGGAGTAAACAAGAGATTCTTCCCAGGGAAAAGAATGGGAAATTGGCTTTGAAAAGATTAGAAACCATGAGCCATCAGGTAACCGATTAGCAATGTCTAATCGCTTTGAAAGGTTTGAAAAGATTAGAAACAGAGCTGCATCCTTAAATAGACACTCCTCCATGAATGGAGTTGATGATGTAGTGCCATCTCTTATTAGCTATCAGTATTAACTAGATAGTTATAGTTTCTAATAAAATATTACATTTAAAATTCATATATATTTCATTGCAGACAGTTCACCTTTTCTCAGATGTAGCACAGTAATCCAGTTAGTACAGCAGTTCTTGGCACAGAAAATGCTGTCTATAACTATAGGTGGTGATATAATCCCAATGCCCATTTATGTAAGAACAAAATTAAGGGTTTATAACATGTGTTTTCAAGATGTATTAAAACAGTTACTGTAAGCAGTTCTGCTCCCAGATACATATTGAAGAGATTTGAAAATGTATGCCCACACAAAAATTTATACACAGATGTTCGTAGCAACATTATTCATAATAGCTAAAATATGGGAACAATCCAACTGTCAATCAAGTGATGACTAGATAAACCAAATGTGGTATATCTATACAATGAAATATTCAGCAATGAAAAGGAAGGGCATACCACAGCACACTTATTGGGATGGCTATAATTTTTTAAAGGTAGTATTGATGAGGATGTGAAGAAATGGCAGACTTTATACATTGATATTGGAGATGTAAAAAGCCACTGTGGAAACAAGTTTGGCAGTTTCTCAAAAAGTTAAATATACAGTTATCCTGTGACCCAACAATACTGCTCCTAGGCATATACCCAAGAGAATTGAAAACACGTGTTCACACAAAAATGTGTACACAAATGTTCATAGCAGTATTACTCATAATAGTCAAAAAGTAGACACAACCCAGTATCAGCCACACAAAGGAATGAATTATTGTTACATGCTACAATGTAGATGAACCTTGAAAACATTATACTATGTGAAAGCAGACAAACACAAAAGTCAGCCTGTTGTATGATTCCATTCTTATGAAATGTTCAAAACATAAATTCGTAGAGACAGAATGTAGGTTAGTGATTGTTAAGGGCAGGAGGGAAGGGCATATTGAGACTGACTGCTAATAGGTACAAGATTTCCTTTGAGGGTGGTGGAAATATTCTGGAATTAAATAGTGACGATGGTTGCATACCATAGGGAATATACTAAAGTATAATGACACATACCTGTTAAAATGGTACATTTTGTGGTGCATGAAATATATCTCACTAAAAATACTGCATAAAAATAATGCTGAGTCTTGTCATATGTCATATTTTATAATTTTATAGTTTGATAAATTTTGCAAAGTTATCCTCCATTGAGATGGTACAATTTATACTTTCAGAAGCTATGTACGAGAGTGCCTGTTCTTCTCACGTGTATGTCATCATACGTTTCAGTCTTTGCCCAATGTTACTGTTGAAAACTAATAACCCAATGTAGATTACTTTTGTATTTCTCTAATTATGATCAAGATTGACTATCTTGTCATATACTTAAATGCCATTTGTATTTCCTTGATTGTGAACTTCCATTCTTATTCATTGCCTGTTTTTCTATTAGTGTCAGTTTTTTTCTTATTGATATGTAGAACTTCTTTATATATTATGTTTTTTCCTAGTTTGTTTCACAACTTAATGATGGATTTTTACAACAAATGCTATTTTTACTGTTCAGTAGTGCTTGTTATAGCACTGTTCCATCTTCCTGGTTTAAACCAAGAACCTAAGCCCTATCTCATTGATATCATTGTTGAGAGCTATTAAATTTCTCAGTGCTTGTCTTTGTACTTCTAAGCTATGTCAGCTTAACGCATCTGTGTATATAAATGTGTTTGTATTTCTTTTACCAGAATATTTTGAAGGCGAACTGAATGAGGAAGACAGGTTTTCAATAGATTAATTGATCTGAAACTTTGATTGTAGACAGTCATTAAAATGGATATAATTTATGACTTTTCCTAGAAGATATTAAGAACAAAAATCATTAGATTAATAGATAGATGGATGGGAAGGTGGATAAATGGGTAGATAGATTGAGGAAAGTGTATTAAACAGGGCTGAAAATCCTACCCCTGGCTATTGAGTCATTCAGCAGGTTTAGTCCTTCAGTAAATTATTTATTTACTTATTTACTTTACTTACTTTCTTGCTTATTTTGAGACGGGATTACAGGTGTGTGCCACTGCTTCTGACAGTATTTTTAATTCATATTATGTCAAGCCCTGTGCTAGGTGCTGACTGTACAGTATTGACTGAAACAGCTTTTATCCCTGGTTTCATTATAATCTAATGAGGGAGTCAGAAAAAAAAAAGGTGAAACAGATTTAATTGAGGCAATGTAATGAAGGAATATAATGTTCCTTACTTGTTCATAGAAAATAAATGGGAGCTGTATGACATACTTTTGGTAGGGTGGTCAGTGAAGGCCTTTCTGAGGTGGCAGGCTTTAAGCTGAGACTTACAGATAGTGAAGAGTACTGTAGGAAATCTAGAGGGCATTCTGTGAAAGGGAAGCTTGAAATTGAGGGCCTTATGATGACATCTTTCAGAAACAGAAAGGAGGCCATTATGGCTGGAATTTAGTAAGTTGAGGTGGAAGAGGTAAGAAGAGACCATACAAGCCATAGTTTTTGGATCTACTACTGAGAAATTATCAAGAAGTGTTAAGCAAATGAGTGACATATTCAAATTTATGTTTTAAGACTACTCTTGCTTCTTTATGGAGCATGAAGAGGGACATGGTGATAAGAACATCAACTGGGAGAGCAATTAAGTGGCGATAGGCAGAGCTTAGACTAGAGAGATAAGGATGATAGACTGATAAATTCTAGATACAGTTTGAAGATAGACTTGGATTTAATGTGTTGGATGTTATGGACAGTGGAGAGGAAATCATTATTAATTACTCCCAGCCATTTATTTATTATTAAAAATCTATGTGTTCTGCCTGGATTTAATTATGGGTGGTAGAAGTTTGGTTTATAAATAATGATACATAAACTTACTTGGAAAATTCTACCATATCTAGTACCTCATTTTGGGTTCTTTGATTTTTTTTTTTAACCGAAACATGTTAGCAGTTGAAATTTTTCTGAATTCAGCCCTAATTGTCCAGAAATAGAGCTAAACTGGCCTTCAGAAGTATTGAAACTGCTTAAAATTTCTCACACATAAAAATCATCCTCAAAACTAAACATTATATCTTTAAAAATTGGTGGGTTTTTTTTAAAGGGGAGGTATTTTATTTTTAAAGGAATGAGGTAAATGTTATAAAATTTCTCCTCAGTGGATTTTCAAGTTCTGTAGTAGAATTTTGCCTGAATGGGTATAAAGCCCAAGATTTTGTGTGTGGGGTGTGTGTGTGTGTGTGTGTGTGTGTGTGAAGGGTGAAGATAATTTTGAAAACTTGCCAGATTATTAAGAAATATAGTTAGATTAATATGAATCACTTCAGGTTGCTGCAATTATTAACCAGCTTTACTTTTGAAATAGAGGTTATTGCACATTGTACAGTGTGATGGAAAAGTCAAATCAAAATCTTAATATTAACACAAATGAATTCACTAATTTCTAGCATAATTTTATTACATTTGATATGAAAAATATTGTCTGTAATGCAATGATATTTTTCCTACCTGGGCCTTTTCTGAAATGCAGCTTTAAGCATTAATCTCCAAATGGAACAGATTTGTAAGAATCAATATAGTAGTTCCCAAAGGAAAAAAGAAATCAATTTTTTTAATTTATTTTTCAGAGGTGGCTGGATCCAAACAAACCAATAAGGAAGCAGCTAAAGAGTGAGCATACATATTTAACATTTTGCAAGTTTACTTTATAAAGATAAAGGATTAATATAGTCTGATTAATTAGAACTACTTTTATTAATTCTAGGAGGATCTCCTTACAATTTGAACTTTAGAGTCAAATTTTTTGTAAGTGACCCCAACAAGTTACAAGAAGAATATACAAGGTGGGTTTATGGAGCATATTTTTTTTGAAAATATTGTCAAAACTCTAATATAAAATTTTGAAATTAATTAGGCAAAAGGAAATTACTATGGTGTAATTCTGAGCTTTCCAGTCAGTACACAGAATAAGTTATGGCTATTCCAAGATAATGTTTTCCTCCTTTTTTGGATGGCTAGGAGAGTGTAAGGGGATTTAGAACCTCAGGGTGGCCCAGTCCAGCCCCAAGCAGCCTCCTGAGCCATATAAATATTAAAAATTTCTACTTGTGAACACTGCTTAAGTGTGGCTATAATTAATTGAGGTCATCAAATGTTGCTGAAATTGTATCCAAAGGATGCTGTGTGGTGAGAAATGTTTGGTTTTTTTTCCCATGTGAAAGCATATTCTAGTATCTTTTTTTATTGGGGAGAACATAGAATTTATAAAATATATAACCATTATTTGCAAGTCAGTAGGTACCTTTTGTCCCTTATGTGTTTTTAATCTTTGATTCCAAAAAAGTATAATGGAGTTTATAAAGGATGTTGCATAGAGTGCACTAGCATTTTGAGGCCTTTACATGCCCACTTGACTCTCCATTTTAAGTCTCAGCTTATGTTACTATCTAATTTTGTGGTCATTTCAACTTGACAGAGTATATACGTGAATTATCTAGATGAACATTTTGATAATGTTCTTGAATGTAAGGTGAAATATTGAAGGTAGAAATGGAGAAATACCAACAGTGTGGTTACTGTCAGTATTAACCTGAATGACAACCTTGTGTGTTGCCTGAAAGACAGAATTAGTAATTAGTAATGATTTTTTTAAAAAGACAGTTAAAAATTAGCATGTTATACTCTCTGTAAAATTCTCAGATATAAGAATATAGGCCAGTGACTACATTCAGAATTACTATATAAGATAGGTGTCAAATTTAAAAATCCACACTTAAAATTACCTATAGATAGGATGTTAAATTTTAATGTATTGGTTATCATTTAGGATACTGTCTTGGAGTGGAGAAACAAAAGGATAAATTAAAGATACTTAATTAGCTGCAGCTGCCAGTTCTAAGGTGTTTGCAGAGTTTTCAATAGTAAACCAAGTGAGAAAAATTAGATTGAAATTCTAGAGATTTCTTTTCAGTGTGTTTTGGGGTGAGTGTGCAGGTGTTCCTTTTTTTAACAATGGGAGTATTCAGTAATGTTGTCTCTGGATTATGTAATCCTAATGCTTGCAGCTAATAGTAGAATCCAAGCTAATTCCTCTTGAAAAACAAAGTTGTGTTATATGTATACATCCTGGCTTAATATTATAACCCTTAAAATATTATGAGTTATAACCATGTTCATAATGTACTTCACTTGAAAAACTGTCTTTGAATTTCTGAGTGGAAGTAGAATGTGTTGATTCTTGTATAGCCTGCATTGAAAACATAATAAGGAAATAAATGTATCTCTCTCATAAGTTGAAATAACTTCCTGAAGCAGAAAAAAGTAAAATCAAGTTTGATGGTAGTCAAGGAATTAACTTGTTCTCAGACCCTTTTGTAATGGAATGTTATGGAATCTTATAACTGGTATTATTTGGTAAAATGGGGTAAATGTCTAGTTTTTTTTAAATTTTACTACCACAGTGTGTATCAGTGATTTTTCTACTCTGATTAGAAATTAGAATCATGTGGGGGAGCTTTAAACCATAATGATGTCTTGGTCACATCCCTAGATTATTCTGATTGAACAGGTCTTAGATGGGACCTGGGCGTAGGTATGTACAAGTTCCCCCAAATGATTCTAATATGTAGCCAAGGCTACATATTAGCCAAAGCTTTAATGCTTGAGTATTCTTAATGTGATAGTTATGATTAGTAACAGTGTACCTTCTGCCACAGCTGCTAAGTTTTCAGAACTAGTTTAGACCCCAGGAAACAGGAAATCTGCTATACCTCCTTACCTTGAGATTTCAAGAATGTAAATATACATTCCCAATATGCAGATGAATCTGCTTAGTAATTCTTTTTCAGTTTTTAGCTGTATGAAAGTTGATTCTGTTTGGTAGTGAGCCAAGAGAAGAAAATAAACTCTATGTAGTACTAAATTAATTTTTAAAATATCCTTTTAATTAGTGAATTAGTTTAGTTTAATTAGTAAAAAATATTCCTTTAATTTTGAAATAGTGGGCGGGGAGGGGGGCGGGGAAAGAATGGAGTCAAACAGGTTCCACAAGGTTAAACACTATTTAGTTTTAGCAGGTGCTAGCATCATTAGAATTGAATTTTTCCAATTCCTAAGATACATATGCTAGGCAAATTGATACTACTTTCTTTTTACAAATGTAGAAACTAAGGCTCAGCCACATTTTAACTAATTTGCCCAAGATCACAAGCTAGTTTTGCCTAGGACTTGAATTCTGGTTTCTGCTTTTAACAGTTAAGTTCTTGCCTCTTGGTTAAATGAGTATATAAGTAAAATTTGGCAAGTATAGGCATTATTTATGTCAGATTTACAATATTATGGCAAGGATATACATGACCTTTAAATCCTGACTATAAGATTGTTTCTCACCAGGAAACTTTAACTTTGAATTATTTTTATTTTTATTTTTGGGACTGAGTCTCGCTCCGTCGCCCAGGCTGGAGTGCAGTGGCGCGATCTTGGCTCACTGCAAGCTCCGCCTCCCGGGTTCACGCCATTCTCCTACCTCAGCTTCCCGAGTGGCTAGGACTACAGGTCCCCTTACCACGCCCAGCGAATTTTTTTTTTTTTTGAAACGGAGGCTCGCTCTGTTGCCCAGGCTGGAGTGCAGTGGCGTGATCTCAGCTCACTGCAAGCTCCGCCTCCCGGGCTCACGCCATTCTCCTGCCTCAGCCTCCCGAGTAGCTGGGACTACAGGCGCCCGCCACCACGCCTGGCTACTTTTTTTGTATTTTTAGTAGAGACGGGGTTTCCCTGTGTTAGCCAGGATGGTCTCGATCTCCTGACCTCGTGATCCACCCGCCTCGGCCTCCTAAAGTGCTGGGATAACAGGCGTGAGCCACCGCGCCCGGCCCTTTTGTTTTTTTTGTTTTGTTTTGTTTTTGTTTTTTTTCTAGTAGAGACGGGGTTTCACCGTGTTAGCTGAGATGGTCTGGATCTCCTGACCTTGTGATCCGCCCACCTTGGCCTCTGAAATAACTTTGAATTATTAAACCAAAACAGGCCTGATAGAAATATACTGTCTTGGATTGAGTAAATAGATTATATTTATAATATTATGCACTAAGCCTCACAAGAAATTATATATGAAGCCAGGATATTTGTATTCTTTTTTTTTTTTTTTTTTTTTTTTTTAATAATGAGTATTTGATTCTCTGAAAACCTCTTTGGTAATTTGAATATTGTCATGGAGCTCTTCAATGACTTTAATCAGCCAAACTAGAATTTCTAATGACTTTTGACTCTTTGAATATGTATTTTTTTTTAGTGAAATAAAAATCTTAAAATTTCCTGGTTAAACATTTAAAACCACAAAGTTTGGTCGTCTGCCACCCCTATACAACACAGATGACTTTGCCCAAGTATTGATAAATCTTTGAGTGAATGGGTTACCCACTAACAGAGACCAAAGGACAATGCTATCTTTTAAGCAACGACAGTAGGCTTGTTAAAGAAAACTTATGTTTTTGTTCGTTTCACAGGAAATTGAATACTTGACAGTTCTAACGATAATAGACAAAAGAGCTCTTTTTTCCCCCCCTAAACAAAGAGAAACTTCTTAACTCAAATGGAAGTGTATAGGTGCTTTTCTGTAACAGGCAGCTTCCTGCCATCTGATGATAAAATGATCAAAACACTGGCCTGTACTCATAGCTGACTTTCTGTCTCAGACCAGCAAAAATCTTGGCTGGTCTCTAGTGCATTGCTACTGTCAACTCTTTCATGTTTGTGATACTCAGGTTTTCTATGCTTCCCACTTCTACTTTCTTCATATACCAACCCTCAGAATATTTCTCCCTCTGTCATGTAACTGTTTAAAATCTTGAGGGCTTCTATAATGGAAGCTAGTGGAAACAAGACATTCGAAGTACAAATTTCATACATCAAAGAATTTTAAAGATGTAGATTCATGAGCTTATGAAATCTTATTTTTAAACTACTTTACGTGTTTTAATATGTAAATTATAAAAGCAAATATTTAAATATTTTTATTTGTTAATGTAAGTATATAGTTTCTTAGAATTGAAATTGTTGCAATTCTAGTAAATGCTATCCTTTTTTTTTTTTTTTTTTTAAGGTACCAGTATTTTTTGCAAATTAAACAAGACATTCTTACTGGAAGGTGGGCTCTTTAAATTTCTTACAAATTTTTTTGTAATGGACTTTAAAAAATACTTTTAAAATCTGTATTAAGTAATTCATGGTCATTGCAAATAAATTATTTAAGAAGGTTACATGTAGTGTGAATTCTTTTCATCAGATAAGTTTATTTCTTAATAGTTAAATCACATGAAACTTCAAGTGTGATTGTTTAACAAATTATAGTACTTTTGAAATTACTATGTTTAACCTTCGGTTATGTATTTTTGTTTTGTTTTATTAGATTACCCTGTCCTTCTAATACTGCTGCCCTTTTAGCTTCATTTGCTGTTCAGTGTAAGTATCAGCCCATTTTTAGGTCAAATAGCATATAACTTTGTGGTTTGTGTTTCTAGTACATTGGCTTTAATGTGGGAGTTCTGTAGATGTGTTACTATATAGAAAATAGTGACTGCAGTGGAAATGTAATTAAATCTTCAGTTAGTTAGCAATTACTATGACTTTTGGAAAAAAAAATTTCCTCTGAAATTGAGACCTAGAAGAATGTTAAATGGATTGCTGTAGCTTGCTGAAGTGGTTATATTAGAAACATAAGTAGTTTACATCCAGAAATAGAATTAATGACATCACTGATTTGACTATAATAATTTAAAAATTTGTTTATTAAAATGTGAATATTTTCCTTTCATTATTAGCTGAACTTGGAGACTACGATCAGTCAGAGAACTTGTCAGGCTACCTCTCAGATTATTCTTTCATTCCTAATCAACCTCAAGATTTTGAAAAAGAAATTGCAAAATTACATCAGCAACACATGTAAGAGTTTTTTAGTTTTTTATTTGATAAACTTCTTAATGGCATTCTTTCTAGAGAAATGTTTGAAATTACTTCTAATTTGATGGCTGTATTTAATATAGAATAATTACTCTTACCTAAAATAATATTATTTTAAAGAAATATAGGTAATCTATGCTAAAAAATGATTTCATAGACTATATGAGGCTCATTTTCATTTCTATTAAGAGCCATTAAGCTATCTGTAAACAGACATTTATTTGCTATTGTGTAATAGTCTAAGTAATTTTAGAATATAAATAGTATAGTCACATTGTAGAGATCCGTCTGCTTAGTAATTCTTTCTCAGTTTTTAGGTATAAAGGACTTGATTCTCCTTGGTAGTGAGCCAAGAGGAGAAAAGGAACTCTATATAATACTAAATTAATTTTTTAAAAATATTTCTTTAAAAACAGTACAGGTTGAACATCCTTAACCCAAGTTTAAAATTCAGAGAGCTCTAAAATTTGAAACTTTTTGAGCACTGACATTACACCACAAGTGGAAAATTCTGCACCTGATCTCATATAATGGGTTTCAGTAAAAATGTGGTCAAAACTTTGTTTCATACACAGAATTATTTTAAATATGATACAATATTACCTTCAGGCTATGTGTATAAAGTATATATGAAACATAAATTTCATGTTTAGACTTGGTTTCTATCCCAAGATATTGCATTATGTGTATGTAAATATTTCAAAACTTGAAAAAATCTGAAATCTGAAACACTTATGATCCCAAGCATTTCAGATAAGGGATACTTAACCTTATCAATATTCATTCATTAACAATATTCATTCAACTTTGATTCTTTTGTGTGAGTATAATTTTCTATATTATTTTTTCAAAAGAGATTTGTTGCCTTGAATAGAAAGTAATATTGTTTATTAGTTCAGAATTCAGTTGTGCTTCAATATACGATTCTGAATACTCAGGGAAAAACTAAGGCAGTGTTGCATATTGGTAAGAGTCTGAACTAGAGAGCCAGACTGCCTGGTTTGAAATTCTGTAAGATTGGTTACTATCTTATAACCTTGGCCAAACTGCTTTATGCCTCTTCTCTGTTTCCTTATGTAAACTAGGGATAATAAAAGTATCTATCTATCTCTGGAGTTATTGTAGGTCTTAAATGAGTTGATATACATGAGGTTCTCATAACCATACATAGCACATTGTACACACTGAAGAAATGTTAGCTGTTGTTATTATTCAGAAAACTTTCTTTTGCTAATAAGTCATGTATCTAAGACAGCATAACAAACCATGGCCCATTGCCTTTTTTTTTTTTTTTTTTTGAGATAGAGTCTCACTCTGTCGCCCAGGCTGGAGTGCAGTGGCACGATCTCAGCTCACTGCAATCTCCGCCTCCCGGGTTAATGCCATTCTCCTGCCTCAGCCTCCCAAGTAGCTGGAACTACAGGCGCCCGCTACCACGCCCAGCTAATTGTTTGTATTTTTAGTAGAGACGGGGTTTCACCGTATTAGCCAGGATGGTCTCGATCTCCTGACCTCATGATCCGCCTGCCTCGGCCTCTCAAAGTGCTGGGATTACAGGCATGAGCCACCGCACCCGGCCCCCATTGCCTATTTTTATATGGTCCACAGGCTAAGATTGTTATATAGATTTTAAATGGTTGCAGAAAGTCAAAAGAAGAGCATTTTGTGGCATGTGAAATTTCATAAAATTCAGTGTTCATGAATAAACACTTACTGGAACACAGATACCCTCATTCATTTATATGTTGTCTGGCTGTTTTCGCACAATGGCCAAGCTAAATAGTTGCCACAGAGACCGTATGTCCTAAAAGCCTACAATATCTACTATCTAGCCCTTTGCAATAAAAGGTTTGCTGATTCCTGATCTAAAATAGACTAAGAGTAAGAGTTTGAAAAACTGGTAACCTCCTGGCGTAAGCGTAGACTGCCTAATGTGGTGAGGGGGCTATTTTTAGTCTAAGTAAATTCCATTCATAGTGAAAGTTATACATATAGCATATCAGAATCAAGAGTTTGAAGATAAGCCAGATTTTTTAAATTTACCAATAATAAAAAGACTCTTAAGGAGAAGCTTATTGATTATATATTTCTGTTGATTATATATTTCTGTTTGATTTAAGTACATGATTCATCAGATCTTTAAATGAAGAAAAATAGAATTATCCACTTTAACTGGAGGGAGTATATATTTAATTTTATAGAAATTTGAAGTGTGCTGCTTGTTTTGTGCATTAGCAGGCTGTTGGCTCCCTTTTCTAGTAACATTAGTGAATAGAAAGTTTGTATCTTTGTTTTTGTAATTTGCTGCTTTTGCTCTGCTGTAGTCTGATAATAACAGATAACTAAGGTTGTTAAAACTATATGTGAAATAGGAGTAAATCTATTTTTAAAGGCCTTACATGTAGAGCAGTGGTTCTTCAACTTGTGTTTATAAGAATCACTTGGGATTGTTTTTAAATATAAACAGTTTTGACCTCATCCTTTCAAAATCAGACTCTACAGAATAGTCTTCTTAAACCATCTGTGATAAAAGATGATTTCTTCCCTCCAGCTGTCATTATTGTATTATTTATGTTTTGTAAAATATAATAAAAATTAATTACTAGAAAAGTAAAGTGGAGAAAGCAAAGATGTAAAAAATACAAGTCCTCGTTTGTTTGTGTTTTTGTTTTGTTTTTTTACTGTTAGATTTAACAGATATTACCCTGCCAGATTGCTATACAAGCCTCCAACACTCAGGTTCCATACTGTGAATCAGCCTCTGATTGTGCACCACACTCTGGGAAGCACTGCCCTGGAGGTTGGCTTAGAATCTGCAAGTTTCAGAGATACCCTGTGTGATTTAAATGCAGATATTGTGTATGAACCAAATTTTGAGAAATACTGCTTTTAAGTTATATCTAAAAGTGAGGGGCTTTGTTACAGTCACCCATATGAATAGCAAGGAGCTTTAAAAACTTGGTGTATTCTTGTATTTCTAGAAAATAAGAAAGTATTCTGGAAAATAATAATTTGGGTTACTGAAAATGTGCCCTCCAGGTAAGTTAGAGGAGTAGTCCTGCATGGCGTTTTGTAGATTTAAGACTGCTCAGTTTTTTCAGATAAATAGCCTTTTTCTAATTTAGCTGTATTTGATTGATTGATCCAATTTTTAACTTGATGTCTTTATAGAGGCTTATCTCCTGCAGAAGCAGAATTTAATTACCTAAACACAGCACGTACCTTAGAACTCTATGGAGTTGAATTCCACTATGCAAGGGTAAGTGAAGAAAACTTACTTCAATGTTGTTGAGTTAGGCTCCATTACTCAGTATAACATTTTTTAAGATTAGTTAACAAGTGGAATAAGTTATGATTGCTGCTGACATAGCTGCACTGAAAATTTCCTCTGAATTTAAGTATTTTCACAATAACTTAAGATTCAATTCCTGAATGCAAAGGATGGTTAATATGGATTCTTCATGTTATTATTCTTCAAGGTAGTGTTTTATATGTAAAGATAATTTTTACAGACCATAAGATATAGTACCTTTAGAATATTTATTTTAAAATATAATTCTTAAGCTATAGGAAAAGTGGCTTTTGTATACTTTTATAATAATGATCATTAAAAATATTCTCACATCACTGAGGCCTGCTGCCTTTGAAAAACTGGTAACCTCCTGGCATAAGCATATTTGTGAGTGTTTATCCTGTATTTGTGTGTTTCCTCATGTTTTTCTTGAGTTCTTTATCAAAAGTACTTGGAGTACAGCTATTCTATACTCAGTGAAAAGTGGACTTATAATCATCAGTTGAGTTGTGGATAGTGTTTATCTTCTCTTGGGAATGAGTAGTTGAGCCTAAAAAGAGTATCAGCCTGAAAGGGAATTCAGAGCCAATATTTTTCTTAGATAATTATTTTCAATCATTTTAATACGCAGACACTCACAGGTACACAGATAGTTGTTTAAGTACTCAAAGTTCTACTTCATGTAATGGTTTTATCCTTTAGGACCTTTCCTGACCATATTCTGGGAGAGGAACATCATTTCTTATGTTTCACAAAGCTTATGTCAAGCTTTCCTTTAAAAGACCAGATGAGTTGCTTTACTCAAATGATTTTATCTTGTAATTCTGAGTTTTACTTGGAAATCTTTTTGTCTGACTCCATTTAAAATGTGTCTCTTAGAAACTTTCAGCTTTTTTTTTTTTTCCTTCAACTTTTATTTTAAGTTCAACTTTCTGCTTTCTTTAAAATATGCCCCTTTACTTTCCTTCCTTATTTAGGGCCTATATCTTTTGAACATGATTCTTAAAAATGTAATGTACTGGTCAGTGTTTGTGTCACTAGTTTTTTTTTTTTTAAATAATAAAGTTTAAAACAGATGGAACTTTAAATATGTGAATTAAACTATGGTTAAAAATAAAAAGGGGCTGGGCATAATGTATCGCGCCTGTAATCCCAACACCTTGGGACAGCAAGGCAGGAGGATTGCGTGAGCCCAGGTGTTCAAGACCAGCCTGGGAAACATAATGAGATCTCAGCTCTACACATTTAAAAAATAAGCTGGTCATGGTGGTGCATGCCTGTAGTTGCAGCTACTCAGGAGTTGAGGCAGGAGGATCAGCTGAGCCCAGGAGTCTAAGCCTTCTGTAAGCTATGATCATGCCACTTCACTCCAGCCTGGGTGACAGCAAGATCCTGTCCTTTCTTGTAGTAATATTATAGTTTTGGGTGTTACATGTATGTCTTTAATGGTCTTGAGTTGATTTTTGCATGTGGTAAGAGCTAGGTGTCCAGTTTCCTTATTCTGTATGTGGCTATCCGATTTTCTCAGAACCATTTATTGAAGAGGATGTCCTTTCCCCAGTGTAAGTTCTTGTTGACTTTGTTGAAGATCAATTGGCTGTAAATATTTGGCTTTGTAAGTTCTTGTTGACTTTGTTGAAGATCAGTTAGCTGTAAATATTTGGCTTTGTTTCTGGGTTCTCTAGTCTGTCCTATTGGTCTGTGTGTATGTTTTTACATCAGTACCATGCAGTTTCGGTTACTGTAGCCTTGTAATACATTTTGACGTCAGGTAATTTGATGCTTTGTTCTTTTTGCTCTGGATTGCTTTGGTTATTTGGGCTCTTTTTTTGGTTCTATATGAATTTTAGGATTTTTTTTTCAAATTCTATGAAGAATGATGTTGGTATTTTGATGGGGATTGCACTGGATCTGTAGAGTACTCTGGCAATATGGTCATTTTAACAATATTAGTTCTTCAGATCCAAGGGCATGGGATTTTTTTGTTTGTGTCATCTTAAATTTTTCATCAGTGTTTTGTAGTTTTCCTTGTAGAGATCATTCACCTTCTTGGTTAAATTTATTCCTAGGTATTTTTTGTAGCTATTGTAAATGGGATTGCCTTCTTGATTTCTTTCTCAACTAGATCATTATTGATATATAGAAGTGCTGCTGGTTTTTATGTGTTGATTTTTACTGAATTTATTTATGAAATCTAAGCATTTTTGGTGGAGTCTTTAGGTTTTTTAGATACAAGATCATATCATCAGCAAAAAGAGGTCATTTGACTTCCTCTTTCCCAATTTGAATACCTTTTCCTTCTTTCTCTTGCCTGAGTGCTCTGGCTAGGACTTCCAGTAGTATGTTGAGTAAGAGTGTGAAAGTGGGCATCCTTCTCTTTTTCTAGTTCTTAGGGGGAACAATTTCAACTTTTCTGTTGAAATTCAGTATAATGTTGATTTTGGGTTTGTCGTATATGGCTTTTATTATTTTGAGGTATGTTCCTTCTGTGCGTTTGTTGAGATGTTGAAGTTTTTCAAATGCTTTTACAATGTCTTTTGAGATGGTCATATGGTTTTTATTCTTCATTATCTTCTTGTGATATATCATGTTTACTGATTTGTGTGTGTTGAATCATCCTTACATTCCTGATATAATGTATTGTATCTGTGGTGTATTATCTTTCTAACATGCTGTTGGATTTGGTTTGCTAGTACTTTGTTGAAGATGTTGGTGTCTTTGTTCATCAGGGATATTGGCCTGTAGTTTTCTTTTTTCTAGTTTTTGCATCCTTGCCTGGTTTTGGTATGATACTAATGCTGACCTTATAGAATGAGTTAGGAGAATTCCCTCCTCTTCAATTTTTTTTTGGAATTGTTTCAGGACTGTTATTACTTCTTTGTATGTTTGGTAAAATTCAACTTTGAATCCATTTGTTCCTGGGCGTTTCTGTGTTGGGAGACCTTCTTTACTGATTTCAATCTCACTACACATTATTGGTCTCTTCAGGTTTTCTATTTCTTCTTGATTCAGTCTTGGTAGTTTATATGTTTTCATGAATTCATTTCCTCTGGGTTTCCCAGCTTGTAGTTGTTCATAATAGTCTCTGATGATCTTTTCTATTTCTGTAGTATCAGTTGCAATGTCTCCTTTTCATTTCTGATTTTACTTATTTGGATATTCTGTCTTCTTGGTTAGTCTAGCAGTTTATTAATTTTGTTTGTCATTTTGAAGAACCAACTTTTTGTTTCATTTATCCTTCATAATTTTTATGGTCACTGTTTCATTTATTTCTGCTCTGATCTTTGTTATTTCTGTTCTACTAATTTTAGGTTTGTTTTGTTCTTGCTATTCCAGGTTTTTGAGATGCATTGTTAGACTGTTAACTTGTAGTCTTTCTCCTTTTTTTGTGTAGGTATTTATTGCTGTAAACTTCCCTCTTATCAGGGCCTTTGTTGTATCCCACAGGTTTTGGTATGTTGTATTTCCATTTTCATTTATTTCAAAGAATTTTTTTATTTCCATCTTAATTTCTTAATTGACCCAATGGTCATTTAGAAGCATATTGTTTAACTGATTTGTTGAGACTTGTTTTGTGACCAAACATATGGCCTGTCTTGGAAGATGTTCCATGTGCTTATGAAAATAATGCACATTCTGCATTGTTCAGTAGAATGTTCTCTAAGTGTCTGTTTGGTCCATTTGATCTAATGTTCAGTTTAAGTCCAATGTTTCTTTATTTTCTTTCTAGATCTGTCTCATGCTGAGAGTGAGGTGTTAGTCCCCCACTATTATTGTATTACAGTCTGTATCTCTCTTTAGATCTAGTAATATTTGTTTTATGAATCTGGGTACTCCAATGTTTGGTGCATATATATTTGGAATAGTTATGTCCTCTTACTGGGTTGATCTCTTTATCATTATATAATGACCTTCTTTGTCTTTTTTTTTTTTTTTAACTGTTCTTGAAATAATTAAAATCTGTTTTATCTGATATAAGTTTGGGTACTCCTAACTTTTGGTTTTCGTTTGTGTGAAGTATTTTTTTCCATCCCTCTATTTTCAGTCTATATATGTTTTTAATGAAAAACTGAGTTTCTTTTAAGCAACATATAGTTATATTATGTATTTTAATCTATTCAGCCATTTTGTATCTTTTAAGAGGAGAATTTGATCTATTTACATTCAGAGTTGTTGGTATATGAGGTTTTGTTCTTTTCATATGGTTAATTGTTTTCTGATTATTGTATGTATTCTGTGTTTCTTTCTTTTTCTCTTATAGTTTGTTGTTTTGATGGGTTTCTGTAGTGATACTGTTTGAGTCCTTTCTCTTCCTCCTTTATATTTCTTTACCCATTAAGTTTTATACTTTTGTGTGTTTTCATGATGGTAAATATCATCATTTCACTTCCAGGTTTAGGACTCCCTTGAGCATATCTTGTAGAACCGATCTAGTGGTATAGAATTCCCACAGGATTTATTTGTCTGTGAATGATTTCATTTCCCTTTCATTTATAAGTGATAATTTTGATAGATATCATATTCTTGAGTGGCAGGTTTTTTCTTTCAGCACTTTCAATATATCATTCCATTGTCTTCTGGCCTGTAAAGTTTCTGCTGAGAAATTCACTGTTAGACTGGTGGGGTTTTCTTTGTAGGTGATGAGACACTTTTGCTACTTTTAAGATTTGCTCCTGAAGTTTGACTTTAGACAGTCTGATTATAATGGTGCCATGGAGAACACCTCTTTACGTTATATCTGCTTGGAGATCATTGAGCTTCCTGTATCTGAATGTCTAAACCTTTCTTTGTTTCTTTGCCCTTGGAGATACAAATAATATGTAAATTTGGTCACCTTATCTTGCCTCAAATTTCAGGAAGGTTTTGCTCATTCTTTTTTCATCTCTTTTCTTTATTTTTGTTTGACTGGATTATTCCGAAAGACTTGTCTTTAAGTTCCAAGATTCATTCTTCGGACTGATGTAGTCTGTTGTTGAAGTTTTCAAATGTAGTTTGAATTCTTTTAAGTGAATTCTCCAGTTTCAGATTTTTTTTTTTTTTTTTTTTTTTTTTTTTTTTTTTTGAGACAGAGTCTTGCTCTGTTGCCCAGCTTGGAGTGCAGTGGTGTGATCTCAGCTCACTGCTACCTCCACCTCCCAGATTCAAGCGATTCTCGTGCCTCAGCCTCCCAAGTAGCTGGGATTACTGGCACACGCCACCATGCCTGGCTAATTTTTGCATTTTTAGTAGAGAGGGGGTTTCACCACGTTGGACAGGCTGGTCTCGAACTCCTGACCTCAGGTGATCCACCCACCTTGGCCTCCCAAAGAGCTGGGATTACAAGCATGAACCAGCTTCAGAATTTTTATTAGGTTCTTTAAAAAAGTATCTCTTTGGTAAATTTCTCATTCATACCGTGAATAGCTTTCCTGACTTATTTGTATTGTTTTTCAGAATTCTCTTGTGTCTCACTGAGCTTTAAAGTTAATAATTTGAATTCTTTATTTCATGCTGGGATTTTGAAATTTTCTTTTTGATTAAGATCTATTGCTGGAGAATTATTGTATTCCTTTGGAGATGCCATATTTTCTTGCTATTTCATGTTTCCTGTGTGCTTACATTGTATCTGTGCATCTGATGCAATAGTTGCTGCTTCTTATATTTGAATTTGCTTTTGTAGGGGAGGACTTTTTCCTGAAAATTTATCTATGGTTTGGGTTGAGTAGGGTCCATAGACTTCGATTCTGGCTGCATGCAGTAATATGGTCTCATTTATAGACATCGCAGATATAGCAGTGAGTAAAGTAGATAAAATTCAACCCTCCCAAAGCTTGCATTCTGGGGGGCAAGAAACAAAACTCTAAATGAACAATTATGGGTATATCAGAGTATGTACTATTTGATTCCATTGAGGTTCAGTAACTGGCAAAATACCAATCTTTATTGATAGAAGTCAGAATAGCAGTCAATTCTGGAGGAATATTTATTAACTGGGAGACTCATGAGGGAGCTTTCTGGGTTTTTCAAAATGTTCTATATATTAGTTTGTGATGGTTATGTTGGAGTGTAAATAAGAACATGTATGTATGTGTGTAAAATTTTGAGTTGTACATTTAAGAATTGTGCATTTTACTATATAGTACTTCAGTTCTTTTAAAAAATTAAGTAGGTAATATGTCAGAAATTGCTAGACGCTATGAAGAAAAGTTAAGCTGAGAAAGGGGAATTAAACAAATGAGGTATCAGGGAAGGTCTCACTGAGAAGGTAAACAGATCTGAAAGAGCCATGTAAACATCTGGGAGGAGATTATTCTAAGCAGAGGAAAGAGCAGTGAAATAGTATATATAGCAGTTCCAATAATAGCTAAGAGCTTAGTATGGCTTGTGTAGTGCGAGCAAGGAGAGGAGAGTATTAGGAGACGAGATCTAAGCAGACAAGAACTTATAAGCCTCTTTCTTTCTCTCTCTCTCTCTCTCTTTCTTCTTTCTTTCTTTCTTTCTTGGCAGAGTCTTGCTCTGTCATTCAGGTTGGAGTGCATTGGTGCCATCTCAGCTCACTGCAGCCTTGGTCTCGGGCTCAAGTGACCCACCCACCTCAGCCTTCCACGTAGCTGGGACCACAGGCACGTGTCACCATGCTGGCTGAATTTTTTTTTTTTTTTTAAGTGGAGATGGAGTCTTGCTCTGTTGCTCAGGCTGGTCTCAACCTTCTCAGTTCAAGCAATCCTACCTGCCTTGGCCTCCCAAAGTGCTGGGACTGCAGACATGAGCCACCACATCTTTATAAAACATTTTAAGGACTTTGGCTTTTAATTATAATCAAAACCATTAGAGAGTTTTGAAGCAATAAAAGACTTGTTGTGATTTACGTTTTTAAAATATAACAATGACTTTTGTTTTGAGAGTATACTATAAGATACTAAGGGAAGAGACTGTTAGTGATCCAGGGGAAAGGTAATGGTTCTTATAGTATTGGGGTGGTGGACAGTAATCAGATTTTGAATATATTTTGAATATGGAAGTGACAGCTTTTACTGATGTGTACTGGCTATGGGTGTGAGAAAAAAAGGATTTGGTAATTATTTCAAAGCTTTTGGCCTGAACTTTTACTAAGTTGGGAAAGACCTAAGTTGGGAGAAGCAGATTTAGTAGGAGTGTAAGTCAAGAATTTATCTTGGGATATATTAAATTTGAAGAGATGTAAATCATCATGAAAGAGGGCTAGGCATTTCAATTTATGGACCTGGAGGTGAGAGGAAAAGTCTGGACTAGAAATAATACATTTGGGAATTGTTAGCTTATAGTTAATAGTTAAAGTCCTGAGATGAGAGGAAAATCTGGACTAGAAATAATACATTTGGGAATTGTTAGCTTATAGTTAATAGTTAAAATCATGAGATGAGAGCGCTGAGGGAGTAAATTTAGTAGGTATTGAAGAGAATAGGTCCTCAAAGTTGGAACACTTCAATGTTTAGAATTTGAAGAGATGAAGAAGAACCAGGAAAGGAGACCAAGAAGGAGCAGCCATTCAGAAAGGAGAGCCTTTCTTTCTATCAAAGACACAAATATGTGTCTCTGAAGCCAAGTAAATCAGGAGCAGTCAGCTTTGTTGGATGATGCTGTTAGGTCAAATAAAATGAGGACAGAGAACTGGATTAGAAAAGTGAAGGTCACTGGTGACTTTTCAGGAGCAGTTTTGGAGGTGCAGTGATGGCCAAAGAGTGATGAGAGAATACCCAAAACTGAGAACAGTAATTTTGAGGGCTTTTGCTCTGCAGGACACAGATGATAATAACAGGAAACACCTATATAGCATTTACTACGTCCCAGCCATACTTCTTAGGGCTTTATGTATATTAATCCCATTTAATCCTTACAACAGCCTTGTGAGACAGGAGTATTATTATCTCCACTATACAGATGAGGAAAATGAGACACGGAAAAGTTAAGTAACAGGGACATATAATCGCTATTTCTGTATTAAGAGCCAATTCATAACTTCTTTCCAAAACCTCGTTTTTAACCTGAATGTATTTGAAGACTTTTTGACAGATCCATTAAAATGATCAAATAATTTACAAATGTAATCTCTTGGCACAGAGAAAGGAACTCTTTTCTGAGATTGGAGCTATACATATGACTTTATCCATATCACTCTACTGTACTCAAATCACATAGTGGTTTTCCATAATTCTGATGTGTGCTTTCACTCATTGTGACATAGCATCATTTTATTTTTAGTCAACTGTCTTTCTATATCAAGCATCTTTGTGAAAGCATAAATAGGTCACTAATTGTTTTCATTTTCACTGAATAATTTGTTTGCATTCGCATACTCCATTAGGCCTATGGAAAGCATACAAACATTTTTTTCATCATTAATGAATGTATAAGCCTTTATGCCTAACTACATTAAAAATAGGCATGAAAATTTTAAGCAAATGATATATTGGAAAAGAACATACTGCTACAGGATAAAAGAAAATAATTTCAACATACGTTATAGAAAATTTTTTAATATTCATTTTTTATAAAGAGTTCCCCAAAGGAATAATTTTTTTAAACTTGTAAGTAGAAACATATGGCATACAGATATAATAAACATTTCACAGGAGAAATATAGGTGACCAATATTACGTACTTGTTGCTAATAATGAAAACCAGGAGATACCAATTTTATCGGATTACCAAAAGTTCAAAGGATTAAAAATATCCATTTTTTGTCTTGAGTATGGTAAAGTGGACACTCTAATACATTGTTGAAATATAAATTTGTACAAATCTTTTGGGGGGGCAAATATTAATATGAATATAATCTTTGCTCACTTCCATTACCGAAACTCCATTCTTTAAAATATTTATAGATGTGTTAGAAAAAGTTGTGTAAAGATATAGGAAAATATACACCAAAGTGTTAATAGTGGTTATCTCTGGGAATGAGAGAGGGAAGCAGGGAAGGTGACAGGGGGAGTCTTTGACTTCTTATTTGATATTTGAAATTGTTATATATTGTTTTGAAATTGTTTTATAATTAAAAGTAATTAAGAAAATTAACAGCTGTCTCCACTACTTAAAATTAATGTTGTTCTTATGTACGTCATAACATTGAGTGGGTTTGGGTTATTGTACTGTTAATGTGATAATAGAGAGGTCAGAATATTTAAGTACCCTAGGTAATTAGTTTGTGTATAGTATAGTAGTCTCCAAAAAAAGGAGGGGATGTTGGGAGGCGGAGGTGGGTGGATCACCTGAGGTCAGGAGTTTGAGACCAGCCTGGCCAACATGGCAAAACCCCATCTCTAAAAGTACAAAAATTAGCCGGGGGTGATGGTGGGCACCTGTAATCCCAGCTACTCAGGAGGCTGAGGCAGGAGAATTGCTTGAACCTGGGAGCGGAGGTTACAGTGAGCCGAGATCACACCACTGCACTGCAGACTGGGCAACAAGAGCAAGACTCTGTCTCAAGAAATAAAGGAGGGGATGGCACATCACAAGAGAAAGTGAAATGAACAATTAGGGTATGTTCAGAAAATGTTAGAACATCTGTTCATATTCAGTTTAAATATCATTTTTTCCTGCTCTTTTTAAACATACGGTTGTAAAATAAAACACAGATAGGTATGTATATCTTACTGAATTACTGTAAGGCAAACATCAGTTCAAGTAGTAGAATGAACACCAGTTCAAGTAGTAGAATGTTGCCAGCTACTCCGGAAACATTTTCCCAATAAGAGCTCCTTCCTACATAGTATTTTTTTTTTAAATAATTTTTATTACCCAAGTGTGCCTCGCTAGAAACTGTAGCTTGATCTTGCTGTTTGGTGTATTTTATTTGACTCACGGTAACTAAGATCTCTCTCTTTAATCTACAGGTTGTTGCTGCTTCTGTTGTGCTTAGAATTTACCTGTAAAGCACTGGATTATTTTACCTGTAGTTTCTTACAGTCTGGATTTTACTTGATCACATATTCATAATGTAATTCAACATGATTTGCTCTCCTCTCTATCTCCTGCAGATTGGCAGCTTGATCTAGCAGCATGTTCAGATTCAAGATTAATCTCTTATGTTCTTTTTTCAGGCGGTGCATAATGCCTGGGTTTTGCTCTTATTCTGTGCTAGCAGCCATTTGTGCTGGATGCCTAGGTCCATTAATTTATTGGAAGCTGCAAAATGGAGATATCCTAATATATTTTTGTTTTTTATTTGCTGGAATGATTTTGTAAGGGGTCCTTTTCTTTCTTTTACTGTTCAGTTACCCAGTGGTATAGTTCATATAGAAAATGCATGAAAAAGAATGTTTGATTCTTTCCTTTATTTACCTGGTTTTCAAGATAATGAATATGAAGCGGTAGATTAGATATTACTGATAAGATTTAATACAGTATAATTATTCTCCTTATTGAAGCTCAAATTAGCCCATCTTTGGTCACCAGTGGAGGTGGTCTTCTTTTGGCTCGTAAGTCTTTTTTTTTTGTTTTTGAAACAGGGTCTTACTCTGTTACCCAGGCTGAAGTATAGTGGGGCAATGTCGGCTCACTGCAACCTCTGCCTCCTGGGTTCAAGAGATTCTCCCACCTCAGCCTCTTAAGGTGCACACGACCACACCCAGCTAATTTTTGTTTTTGTTTGTTTGTTTTTGATAGAGACGGGGTTTCACCATGTTGGCCAGGCTGGTCTCAAACTCCTGACTTCAAGTGATCTGCCTGCCTCAGCCTCCCAAAGTGCTGGGATTACAGGCATGAGCCACTGCACCCAGCCTCCTAAGTCCTTTTGACGTGATCTTGGTCTAGTCTTTGATAGCTTTTATGCTATCTAGTATTTTTAAGATGTTTTGCTACAGACATGAAATGAGCCATTTCTCCAAGAAGCCCTTTTAATGGAAAATGATATTTCAAAAATCTCAGTGTGGGTGCTAAGGATGCTTATTCCTACTGGGTTGGTGATTGTTTCTAGGGTTTTTAAGTGAACAGAGTTGGGAATTTATACTAGTTTCTATATCTATATTGAGATACACAGAATGTTTTGGTACTTAGAGCTCAAGGAATTCTACAATTCACATATCCTATAATTATTTATTTGCTTCATGCTATCCTGTAATTAAAAATAGTACTTATAATTGCCATATCAGTTATTACTAGAACAATGAAAATTTTTAACTTTTAAAATTTGTATTTTAAATTTATTTTATTTGTATTATAAATTTAAATTTTATTTTAAATTTAAAAATGTAGAAAAAGAAAAATCTTTTTCTTTTTTCATTGTTGCTCTGAATTTACATTTTCAAATCATATAGCCACTGCATATTATAAATTCTCCCCTTTAATTATCATTTAATCTTAGTTCCAAAGGTAACTACATAGTTAAAGCTCATCACAAATCTTTATAATCTGATTATATATCAAACATTCTCTAGTAATATGACTGGCTAAGTGTAAGCATAAAATTACCATCAGAAATCAAATAACGTATTTGAGAAGTAGGCTCTTTGGAGGAGTGTGAAATGATATAATTGTTCATTGATGTTCCAAGTATGATCCAAAAACTGTTGCCAGTCTGTAAACTGTAGTTGGACCATGAAGAGACACATACAGAAATTAAGTGTAAGATTTAGCTACTTTTATAGCAGTCTGACATAAAGCATGTTAGTGTGATTTGCAAAAGCATCATTAGCTGACAGATTGGAAACTTCAACAACAAAAACACAAAACATAACTGGTCCTTTTCCACACGTAGTTGGAAAGACACTGTTATGAACAATATCAGCCCTTATCTCTACAATAATTAGATCTTTCAGATATGTGGTTTAAGAAACAGATAAATATGAGAGAAATATGTAGATGTGGGCTAATAAAGTGTTTACTGAGAAGATGGATGTAATCTAGACTTTGGTTTGGTTTGGCTTGATTTGGCAGGAAGATACGAACAGAGATACAAGAACAGGTTTAACACGGAGTTGTGGGCACACAAAACACGTCATAAAAATGACCTAGCTAGAGTAGAAGATTTTTACCAGTTAAGGAGGAGAGATTAAATGGGAATGGTTGTATAAAGGCCTTGGATCCCAAGCTGAACAGCTAAGATATTTTCATACAGACGATAATAGGGAACCATTCATGCCACAAAAGAGTACAAGGTACTTTTTTCTATGCCTACAAGGTACTTTTTTCTATGCCTAAGAATCCAATAAATAGTTCTAGTGAATAATTTATTTATTAAATTTATAGTACAGTATTAATAAGTGATATGAAGAAAAGCAAAATAAGGTATTTTAAATTAAGATGATCAAAGTGTATTTTTCTAGACATTGGAGTTAATAACATTTGTGTCCATGAAGGCTATAATACTTGTTCTCTCATTTATCTTTCCCACCTCTAGGAATGCCTTGGGAACTACCACTTCAGTCTAGATATCTATAATTTAAAACTTGAGTTCCTACATATTTCTGAATATGTTGTTTCTTAAACTTGTTTTTCTACTACGATTGTATCTTAATTGGCTTCTCTGTTTATTGGGTTTGGTATATATCTCTCTAATGGTATTAGCTTTCCAGAAACACTTGGTGATTTTTTGGTTCTGTACCCTCTTTTGTATTTGTGATTTCTGGTTCACTTGGTTGCGAATGCTATTACTCTTTACTCTAGCCTGCCTTACGTGATGGTTAAGGTGGGAAGGAATACAAAGCCAGTTACAGTGTGCCTATAGTTTGCCTCTTTCAGTTTGGGGTTCTCTATTCATCCCTTCTGAGGATTACCCTTAATTCTAAATTTTTGAACCTACTGTCCACAATGCTGTTTTAGACAGGCTTCGCACTTTCATTTCCTATAGTTGAATCCAGTTGGAGTGGGATTGTGGGACTGTTAGGAGTTAATTACCACAGCTGCTCCCTACCTGATTATCCTGACAGTAATTTGCAGGCCCCTCTCAATTCTTTTATCTATGGTAACTGAACTCGTACCTGAAAATTTCGTTTCTGTTTTTACCTCCACATAGAGCAGTCACTTTCGTACATAGTTTGGGCTGTGGTTTTATGAATTTTTTTTTTTCCTCTCAGTAAATCTAGTCTTAGCACTTTATGTCTTTAAGGATTCCTCAAGATGTCTGGTCCATTGACAACATATGTTCATATGTTATAGATTGTTTTTAAATATTACAGATTCTTTTGCTTTATGTATTTCTTCCCTAATGTATATCTTCTATAATGTTTTTTGAGGTTGGGAGCAGATAGGCTAGTAGGAGTATATATTTACTCTTGCATCATTTAGGCTCAGTCTTATATCTTGATCCAAACTTCTAATTGATGTCCTTTAAAACATGCTTTTTAATACTCTGATAATGGTGTACTGAAATAATGTTGATTATTGCAAGTCAAAAGCAGCCACACAAATTAATATACACTGTTGCATTTGACCATTTATGTATTATCTTACCTAACAGATTAATAAGATTTTATTTCATTAGAAGTTATTGATACTATAAAGTATTTGTTCTAGGAAGACAATGTTAAAATCTAGCTTATATTTTATTTAATAAGTTCTGTCTTCTCATTAAATGAATGGTAGGTGGTAAAAGTGTGCCTTCTGTATTAGGTTACTTGTAGAATCTTTTAAATAAAGCAAAATGGTTTCAAGGTAAATTAGCATCTAAGAAATGTATTTTTATTCTACCCATTCTCTCATTAGTGTAGGTTAGCTATTCAAATTGGGTCATTTAGTATGCAAACTCTCACTCATTCTTCAAGGTACAATTCAAATGTTCTTCTCTGGGGTCTTCTAAACTCTCTAAGAATTATTCTCTGTTGTATACTCTCATGATGTTTCTAATGTATCATATTAGTTATAGGACTTCTCATATGTTGTAAATATCGCTTTATTGGGTTCCCTTTCACCAAACTCTGAATTCCTACATGTTTTATTCATGTTTATGATGTTAGCATCACAGTTACTTAGTAAATGGATTGTAATAGTTTTAGGAATGGTAAAATGAATACTAAGTCATCATGCTACCAAAGACAAAGGTTTCTGATTTCTGAATTCTAGGTTCCTATTCCAAAGAGTCAGTTCTAGTCATAAATTGTGGGAAATCCTGAGATCCATTTTGCTTTAGATTAAAGAATTTTAGTAAGACATTTCAGTTTGATTTAAAATTTGTTCTTTATTTTTATTTTGTAATAATTACCATTTGAGTTTCTAATTAGTATTCAGTTCTTTGCAACCTTTGAAAATGCCATGTTTAGTTTAAAAAAAGAATCCTATTTTTAAAATATATCTCTAACAAAGCCCATTAATTTAGATTTATCATGTTTTTATTCATTTTTTTGAAGGATCAGAGTAACAATGAAATTATGATTGGAGTGATGTCAGGAGGAATTCTGATTTATAAGAACAGGGTACGAATGAATACCTTTCCATGGTAAGAACATCCATTGATACTTTTATGTTTACCACTGTATTATCAAATATAATAATGTATACTAAAGACAGTGGCTGTTGAACTATTTTAATGTTGTCATTTTACTTGTGAGATAAACTTTATACTTTATCCCACTTGGTTAGAACCTACCGGAAGACACCAAAATAGTTTATTTCAAAATTACTTATTAAAAATTATTACTTATGAATTTTTCTTGTATGGAATTTTTTAAAGATGATCAGAGTTTTCCAGTCTTTTTAACAAAGATTTGCCCCCAGGGCAAACTATTTTACCAGCATCTAACCAATGTGGGTTTTATCAGAGTTTAACCAAAGTGGGAGAATGGAAATACCCAATTTAGACCCCTCCTGCTTTCTTATCTCACCTAAGGAGGGGTTGACCTGAGAAGCACCGAAGATTACAGCCAAGAGGCACAGACCACTAAACCACAAAGACCTAATTACAGGATGAAAGAATGATTCCTCCCTATCCCACACCTTACTGCCACGTCAACATGGCTCGTAAATAATAACAGGGAATCACAACTGAAATAACTGTAAGGCTCAGATTATTTAGGAGTCCCTTAGGGAAACCCAAAGACAGCAGGGATGTGAAAAACAAAGATGGAGAAAATTATAACCTCTGACACCTACAGAGTGTTTACACAAACATTAAACATAGCATTATGCCTTGCCAGGTCTACATAAAACTTCACACCAAAGGCATATTTATTTCTTTTACCCAGTATATCATATCCAGCATTTAGCAAAAAAAAAAAGGCGGAAACACAGTTTGAAGAAACAAAGCAAGGAAGAGAACCAGACCCAGATATGGAAGAAATTTTGGAAGTATTATACCAGAACTTTAAAATAACTGTAATTAATATACTAAGGGAAAAGTATATGGAAAAAGTGTGTAATGTACAAGAACAGATGGAAATGTAAGCACAGAGATGGAAACCTTAGGAAACCTTATGAGAAAGAATTAAACAGGAATGCTAGAAATCAAATGCATTGCAACAGAAATAAAGAATGCCTTTGGTCTTATCAGTAGATTATACACGAGAAAAAAATGAGTGATCTTGAAGATATGTCAATAGAAACTTCAAAAACTGAAAAGTGATGGGAAAAAGGAACTAAAGAACAGTATTTAAGACGTGATGGGAATAAAGAGAGAAAACAGAAGAAATAAATATCTGAAAAAATAACGGCTGATAGTTTCCCAAAATTCATGACAGCCACCGAATCGCAGATCCAGAAAGTTCAGAGAACACCTAGCAGGTTAAATAAACCAAAAACCCACACTTACACGTATCATAGTCACGCTGCAGATAATCAGAAAATCTTTTAAAAAGCAAAGCATAAAAAGCACATTTAACCCAGAGGAACAAGGTAAAAAATATGTTGTATTTCTCTTCAGAAACCATGTAAGCAAGAAGAAACTGGAGTGAAATATTTTGGTTAAAGTGTTGAAAGGAAAAAACCCACCAACCCAGAAGTCTATAGCAAAGTTATCCTTCAGAAGTTTAAGAGAAATAAAGACTTTCACACACACAAACAAAAATTGGTGGAATTTGTTGCCAGTAGACCTGCCTTGTGAGACATGTTAAAAGAAGTTCTTCACAGAAAAGGAAAATAATATAAGACAGGAATCTGGATCTACAGAAAGAAAAGAAAGCAGGGAGGGAGCTTCAAAATGGCTGACTAGAGTCACAGAGGCACTGGTGTCTTCCACAAAGAGGACCAAATCAGCAAGTAGATAACCACACAATGAATAGGACATTTAAAAGAGAAGAGAAGAATTCAGCAAGGAAGTGACAGGGAACCTCTGACACACAGGAGAGGGAAGCAAAGTAGCCTGCCTAGCCAGGATCACCTGAGAGCCAGGAGGAATTGCCCATTGCAGGAAAAAGGTAAGCAAGAAATCCTCAATAGTTCACATTTGCACCAAAGATTACTGCAGTCCTACTTACATGAGAGAGCCCCTTGGCCCTCATGGGCCGTGAGACTAGCATAGGGAGCTGCCTGAAGTCCACACCATGGCATTGTTTCAGAGAGGGAGTTTACACTCCCTCTGCACACCCCCTAAGACCCAGGCAGTTGCAACACAGTGCCATTTTGAGAGCTCAGCCCCCATCAGAATACATCCTGCAGTGAGGCCCAGTAGCTCCTGCATTTCCACATCTCCCAGACCCCACTGACAACCCTCCGTGTCCACACAGAGGGCTGCAAGGTTGCAATACTAACTGCACCCAGGATGTAGCTTAGGTCCTCAAAACTGTATCTCTTACATTGTCATTCACCCTGGGAAATGGGCAGTGCGGTATGCCAGGGAGGCTGTACCCATCGTAAAGAGAGATGAAGCATGTGCTCATTATAGCCTCAGAGTTGCCTGCACAGGAACATTACCATTGACAGCAACTCATCGTCCAGCAGCAGGACCAGTGTACAGCTGCACGTGCCTTCAGGGAGGCTAAGGACTGGCCTACCTGAGCACACCTTCCAGGGACATGGACATTTACATGCCCTGTCCGCCATCACCAATGACAACATCAAGGGCCTGAACACAGGACCATCTCAGCTGCTGGCATCTGTATATGTCATTCAGGAACCTAGAGATTGACCTACCCCACTTAGTACAACTGTGAGGGCCCTCACACAACATCCAAGGGCCTGACGATAGAAGTGCTGCCTCACCCTCAGCCACCATCTCCAGGCACTGTTGGGGTCTAGGCGTTGGCTGGCCATACCTACAGCTACTGACACACACACACACACACACACACACCTTTCAGGGGCTCAATAATGGACCTTCTTTGCCTGCCCCTGGCACCTGTGGGCACTTCCCAGGGGCCCAGGGATGGGCCCCTCCACCCTGCCTCTACCAGTACTATCCCCCACATGCACAGCTCAGGACCCCAAGGGGTAGCCCACTGATAATACTGGCACCATGCATACCACCTGGAGACCCAAGAACTGGCGTGTCCAGCCTGCCATCATCACAGCTGGTGCCCATGAACCAGCCTACTTGGCATTTCCATACCCAATACAGCTTCACCACAGCCTCTACACCCTAAGCCACTGAGGAACTCACAGACACCTCTGACACTGACTAGAGCCAAATAAATAATGTGAAGACTATGCTACTTCACCCACCCAGAACCAAAGCCAGAGCACCCTACCCAATCCAGCCAACACTATAGGTACATCAGAAGAAAAAGTTTGTTCCTATTACAGCCAATTCATAAAATTAGAAGAAGCACCTGTTACACCAGATGTGCAGATATCAACGTAAGGACAGAAGAAATAATGAAATGCCTGAAAAATAAAATAATATTTTAAAAATGCAGTGAGATATAAGACAGCTTAACAATACAGAGATATCAAGAAAACAATTCATAATCTGAATGAGAAATTCAGCTGAAATATATTTTTTAAAAAAAGCCAACAGATCTTGGAACTGAGTTCAGTGAATGAAGTAAAAAATACAGTAGAAAGCATCAACAATAGACTAGATTAAGTGGTAAAAATAATTTCTGAACTTGAAGACAGGTCTTTGGAAATAACCTAGTAATTTTTTTCAAAGGATAAAAAAGCCTGAATGACATGGAACACTATAAAGCAGCCAAATATTTGAATTTTGAAAATTTCAGAAGAGTTGGGCAAAGGCATACAAAAAAACCTATTTAGGAAAATACTAGCTGAAAGCTTCCCAACTCTTGCAAGAAGTAGTGACATTAAGATACCAGAAGCTCAAAGAACCCCATAGACATTCAACCCAAAAAGGTCTCCTCCAAGGCACTTTGTAGTCAAATTGTTAAAAATCAAAGACAGAAGTCAAAAAATAGCAAGAGGAAAGGATCAAGTCACACATAATGGAATCCCCATCAGACCAATGGCAGATTCCTCATCAAACACCTTACAGGCCAGGAGGGAATATGGTGATATATTCAAAGTGCAGCTAAACCAATAAAAATGCTGACTGAGGATACATCACCCAAGCAAATCTATCCTTCAAAAATGAAGTAGAAATAAAGTCTGTCTCAGATAGGCAAAAATCAAGAGAATGCATTGCCACTAGATGGATCCTATAAGAAATGCTTAAGGGAGCCCTACATCTGAAAGTGAAAGGATACTATGTACTATCATGAAAATGCACAAAAGTATAAAATTCCCTGGCAGAGCAGATAAGATACATCTAGAGTAGACGAGAAAAAGAAAGGAGTCAAAGGTTATTACTCCAAAAAAAAAAAAAAAACACAGACACACCAAATAATCAAGGGAAACAAGAGAGGATGAAAAGAATAAAGGATGTACAAAACAATCAGAAAATAATTAGCAGAATAACAAGAATAAATCTTTACATGTCACTTAACAACATTGAATGTGTATGGTTTAAATTCCAATTAAAACTTAGACACTGGCTGAATGGATGTAAAAAAAAGACCCAATTCTATGCTACCTACAAGAAACTCGGCTTCACCTGTAAAAAAGCACAATAGACTAAATGTAAAGGAAAGGAAAAATCCCATGTAAATGGAAACTAAAAGCATACGGAAGCAGTTATTTTAGACAAAATATACTTTGTAAAAAACCATAAAAAGAGACAAGGTCAATATCAAATGATAAAGGGATCAATTCAGCAAAAGGATATAACAATTGAAAATACGTACCTAACACTGGAGCACCCAGATATATGAAGTAAATATTGTTAAAGATAGAGAAACAGACTCCAATACAATAGTAGTTGGGGACTTCAGCACACCAGATTCACCATTGGACAGATCATCTAGACAGAAAACAAACATTGGACTTAACCTACACTGTAGACCAAAGGAACCTAATAAACATTTAGAGAACATTTTATCCAACAGCTGCAGAATATGTATTCTTCACCCCAGCACGTGGAATACTCTTCAGGAAAGACCATATGTTAGGCCACAAAACAAGTCTCAAAAAATTTTTAAATACTAATTATATCCATTATCTTCTCAGACCACAATGGAATAAAACTAGAAATCAATTACAAGGAACTTTGGAAACTGTACAAATACATGGAAATTAAATAACACTCTCCTGAAAGACCATTGGGTCAATTAAGAAATTAAGACAGAAATAAAAAAATTTATTGAAACAAAAACAGCAACATAGCATACTAGAACCTATGAGGTACGGGAATAGCATTTCTAAGAGGGCTGTTTATAGCAATAAATGCTTACATCAAAAAAGTAGAAAGAGCTCAAATAAGCAGTTTAATGATGCATCTCAAGGAACTTGAAAAGCCAGAACAAACCAAGCCCCAAATTTAGTAGAAGAAAAAACAATAAAGATCAGAGCAGAACTAAATCAAGTAGAGACTGTAAAAATAATACAAAGGATCAACAAATTGAAGCTTCTATTTTTTGAAGTGATAAAAATCAACTAACAACAAAAAAAGAAAGAATTATCCAGGTGTGGTGGCACATGCCTGTAGTCCTAGGTACTCAGGCAACTGAGGCAGGAGGATCACTTGTGTTCAGAAGTTCATCCTGGGCGACAGTGTGAGACCTGCCTGAAAAAAAAAGAAAAGACAGAAAAAACTACTGGCCAGTATTCCTAATGAACATAGATGAAAAAATTCCTCAACAAAATACTAGCAAAGCAAATTCAATGATACGCGAAAAAGATACACTTTTCACGTATCTCCATGTGATCAAGCGGAGTTTATTTCCAGGATGCAAGGATTGTTTAACATACAAATATCAGTAAGTGAAATACTTTACATCAACAGATTGAAAACCAAAAACTATACATTCGTCTCAGTAGACACATAAAAAGCATTTGATAAAATTCAACATCCCTTCATGATAAAAACAAAAAATTCAACAAATTAGATATAGGCGAAACATATCTTGACACAATCAAAGCCATAAATGACAGTTCCACAGCTAACATCATACAGAACAGGTCAAAGCTGAAAACTTTTCTTCTAAGAACTAAAAGAAGACAAGGACGCCCATGCTGACCACTCTTATTCAACATAGTACTAGAAGTCCTAGCCAGAGCAGTCAAAAAAGAGAATGAAATAAAGGCCATCCATATGGGAAAACAGGAAGTCAAATTGTTCTTCTTTGCAGAAAACCTGATCATAAAGAAAAGCCTAAAGACTCCACTAAAAGTCTCTTAGAACTATTAAATGAATTCAGTTAAGTTGCAGGGAACATAATTAATGTACAAAAATCAGTTACATTTCTATACACCAATAATAGC
Source organism: Macaca mulatta (assembly GCF_049350105.2). Classification (NCBI taxonomy): domain Eukaryota; kingdom Metazoa; phylum Chordata; class Mammalia; order Primates; family Cercopithecidae; genus Macaca; species Macaca mulatta. The sequence continues at coordinate 17,577,626 of NC_133417.1, read as the reverse complement.
TAGAAAAGAAATCAATAACGCAATCTCATTTACAATACCTACCAAATGTTATACTTAGGAATAAACTTAACCAAGGAGGTGAAATATTTCTACAACAAAAACTACAAAACACTGATGGAAAAAAATTGAAGAGAACAGAAAAAAAAGTAGAAAAACATCTCATACTCATTAATTAGAAAAATTAATATTGTGAAAATGACCACACTGCCCAAAGCATTCTACAGATTCAATGCAATGTCTGTCAAAATACCAATGACATTCTTCACAGGCATAGAAAAAGCAATTCTAAAATTCATATGGGTGGGGAGCCAAGTGGCTCACACCTGTAATCCTAGCGCTTTTGGAGGCCAAGGCAGGAGGATTGCTTGAGCCCAGGCGTTTAATACCAGCCTACACAACATAGCGAGACCTGTCTCTATAAAAAATATTTTTTAAAATTAGCTGGGCATATGGCATGTATTTGTAGTCCTGCCTACTCTGGAAGCTGAGGTGGGAGGATCACTTGAGCCCAGCTCTTTAAGGTTGCAGTGGGCTATGATCATATCACTGCACTTCAGCCTGGATGGCACAGTGAGACCTTGTCTCTATTAAGAAAAAAAAAAAAAAAAAATCATATGGAACCCTAAAAGATCCTGAATAGCCAAAACAATACTAAGTCAAGAGAATAAAGACGGAAGACATCAAATTACCCTGTGAAGCTGCAGTATTCACAACTGCATGGTACTGGTATTAAAATAGACACATACACCCAACAGAACAGAATAGAGAACACAGAAATAAATCCATGTATTTACAGCCAACTGAATTTTGACAACAGCACCTAGAACATATAGTAGGGAACAGACACCCTTTACCATAAATGGTACTGAGAAAACTGGATATCTATTGCAGAAGAATGGAACCAGACCGTTATCTCACTATATACAAAAATCATCTCCAAATGGATTAGAGAGTTACATGTAAGACCTGAAACTATAAAACTGCTAAATGAACACAGAGGAAATGCTTCAGAATATTGATCTAGGCAAAGATTTTATGGGTAGGTCTTTAAAAGTACAGGCAACAAAACCAGAAATAATCGAATGGGACTATCAAACTAAAAAGCTTTTACACAGCAAAGGAAACAATTGACAAGAGTATAGAGACAACCTATAGAATTGGAGAAAATATTTGCAAATTGTACATCCAACAAGGGCCTGGTATCCAGAATAACAAGGAACCCAACAGCAAAAGCCAGCCTAATAATTCATGTTTTAAAATAAACATTTCTCAGAAACAAAGACATGCAAATGGTCAAATTGAAGGTTTGTGGCATCCCTGCATCAGACAACTCTGTTGGTGCCGTTTTTCCACCAGCGTGTGCTCACATTGTGTCTTTGTGTCATATTTTGGTATTTCTCACAATAATTCAAAGTTTTTTATTATATATGTCATGGTGTCAGTGATCTTTGATCTTAGTATTGTAATTGTTTTGGCATGCCACAAACCACACCTACATAAGACAGCAAACTTAAGTGATAGATACTGTATTAATATTGGTTCTTTCTGCCCCACTGACTGGCCATTCCTGGCTCTCTTCCTCTCCTTGGAACTCCTTGTTCACTGAGACACAACAATATAGAAATTAGACCAATTAATAACCCTTCAGTGGTCTGTAAGTGATCAAGTGCAAGGAGGAGTTGCACTTTTGTCACTTTCAATCAAAAATTAGAAATGATTAAGTTTAGTGAGGAAGGCGTGTCAAAAACCCAGACAGACCAACAACTAGGCCTCTTGCACCAATTAGCCAAATTGTGAATGCAAAGGAAAAGTTCTTGAAGGAATTGAAAGTACTACTCCATTGAACACCCAAATGATACAAAAGTGAAACAGCCTTATTGTTGATATGAAGAATATTTTAGTGGTGTGGATACATGAAACCAGCCACAACATTCCCGTAAGCTTAATCCGGAGCAAGGCTCTAATTCTCTTTAATTATGTGAAGACTGAGAAGAGAGGTGAGAAAGCTGCAGAAGAACAGTTTGAAGCTAGTGCAGGTTGGTTCATGAGGCTTAAGGAAAGAAGCCATCTTCATACATAAAAGTTCAAAGTGAAGCAGCAAGTTACACAGAATATCTAGCTATCTAGCTAAGTGATGAATGGCTACACTAAGCAACAGGTTTTCAGTGTAGATGAAACAGCCTTCTGTTGGAAGAACATGCCATCTAGGACTATCATAGATGAAGTTAATACCTGGCTTCAATGTTTCAAAGGACTGACTGAGTCTCTTGTTACGGAATAAAGTTGAAGCCAGTGCTCATTTACCATTCTGTAAATGCTAGGTCCTAAATCTACCCTACTTGTGTTCTAGAAATGGAACGTCAAAGCCTGGATGACCACACATCTGTTTACAGCATAGGTTACTGAATATTTTAAGCCCATTGTTAAGTCCTACTGCTTAGAAAAAGATTCCTTTCTGAATATTACTTCCCATTGACAATCAATGCATCTTGCCACCCACGAGCTCTGTTAGAGATGGCAAGGAGGTTCATGTTTGCTGCCACAATATGAATTCTGTAGCTGATGGATCAAGGAGTAGTTTTGACTTTCAAGTCTTTTTTAAGAAACATATTTTGTAAGACTGTAGTGGCCATTGAGGATGATTTCTCTGATGGATCTGGGAAAAGTAGGTTGAAAACCTTTTGGAAATGATTTACCATTCTAGATGCCATTGAGAACAGTCATGGTTCATAGTAGAAGGTCAAAGTAGCAACGTTAACGGGAATTTGGAAGAAATTGATTCCAACCCTCATAGATGACTTTGAGGGGCTTAAGACTTCAGTGGAGGAAGTAACTACAGGTGGGGTGGAAATAGCTAGAGAATTATAATTAGAAGTGGAGTCCGAAGATGAGGTAGGGGATGAATTGCTGCAATCTCATGATAAAACTTGAATAGATGAGGATTTGCTTCTTATGGATGGCAAAGAAAGTGATTTTTTTGAGATGGAATAAATATACTATTGGTGAAGATGCTGTAAGCATTGTTTAAATGACAAAGGATATAGACTATTTCATGATAAAGCAGCAGCTGGGTCAAGAGGATTGACTGTTTTGAAAGAAGTTCTATTGTAGGTAAATGCTATCAAATAGCATTTGGCAATGTGGTCTTGCCACAATGTGGCAAGACCCTCCACCAACAAAAAGATTACAACTCCTGAGGGCTCAGATGATCATTAGAATTTTTTACAAATTACTCTGATTTTTTATTATACAATTGTTTTCACTATAGTATACTGAACTCTTAATAGACTACAGTATAGTGTAAACATAACTTTTATATCCACTGAGAAATTAAAAAATTGTGTGACTCACTTTATCACAATATTCGCTTTATTGTGGTAGTCTGGAACTAAGCCCTAAGTATATCTAAAGTTTGGCTGTACCAGTATCCAGAATGAAAGGGGATATCATTACAGACCCTACATACATTAAAAACATAATAAAATAATATTGTGAGCAGATTTGAATGTTTGAATATTGATATGGCTTGTCTCTGTGTCCTGCCCCGCCCCCCCACCCCACTGCCACTAATCTTACCTTGAATTGTAATGTCCATAATCCCCATGTGTCAAGGGTGGGACTAGGTGGAGGTAATTGAATCATAGGCAATTTCCCCCTTTGTGTTCTCCTGATAATGAGTGAGTCTCATGAGATCTGATGGTTTTATAAGCATCTGGCATTTCCCCTGCTTGCACTTCTCCTTCCTGCTGCCTTGTGAATAAAGTACCTTGCTTGCCCTTTGCCTTGTGCTATGAGTGTAAATTTCCTGAGGCCTCCCCAGCCATGCTGAACTGTGAGTCAATTAAACCTCTTTCCCCAATAGATTACCCAGTCTTGGGCATGTCTTTATTAGCAGTGTGAGAATGGACTAATACAAATGTCATTAATAAATTTCACACCGTAGATTAAATGTGCAAATTCCTTGAAAGACAAACTAAAAAATGACGTGAGAAGAAAAGACACTTGAATCTATCTGTATCAATTAAAGAAGTTGAAATTGTAATTAGAAACCTTTTGAACATTTGAGCTCCAGGCCCCTTGTTGTGAATTCTGTCGAACATTTAAAGTAGAAGTAAGGCCAGTTCTATATAAGCTCTTTTAGACAATAAAGAAGGAACATGTTTTATGTGATTATTACCTTGATGTTAAAACCAGGCTAAGACTTTACAAGGAAAGAAAACTGCAGTTACTCATGAACATAGATGCAAAAATACCTAATAAAAGTTTAGCAGATTCTATTGAGTAATATATAAAAATGACAATTCATCATGTTCAAATGGGGATTATTTTAAGAATGTAAGATTGCTTTAACATCTGAAAGTCAATCAGTATAATTAACCATATTATTATAATAACATAGAAAAAACATTTGAGTATTTCAATAGATGCAGAAAAAGAATTTGACAAAATTGACCATGATAAAAAAATAAAGACATAGCTAACTATAAATAAGAAGCACTTTCCATTTTGATTAAGGGCATCTACAAAAAATCTGCTAATATTGTACAAAATGGTGACAGTCTTAATGCTTTTTATGTAAGATCAGGAAAATACATACTTCGTGTCACTACTTCTCTTCAGCGTTGTACACCAGGTCCTTACCAGTGTTTTAGAAAAGAAAAAGGAAAAAGGAATAAAAGGCAAACAAATGGGGAAGAAAAAAGTATAATGGCTTTCCTTGTAGATAAGAATATACATATAGCGATTGGCTTTATTTTCAGAGATAAAAAGGTGTACCATGCAAGTAGTAAGCATTAAGGAGACTAGAATGAGTATATTCTTATAATATATACAAGGGTCTAACCAGTCTAGAAGACTCTTCTGTAGTTTCTTAAAAAGTTGGAAATATATCTACCATATGACCTAGCTGTTTCACTCCTACCTAGTATTTGACCAACAGAAATTAAAGCAAATGTTCATACAAAGACTTGCACACGTGTTCAAAGTGACTTTATTTGTAATAGCCAAAAACTAGAAACAACTTAAATATTCGTCATGAAGTGATGGCTATTTCCATCCATGTTGTGGTATATCCATAGAATGGAATGCTCCTCGGCGAAGTGGAGAAAATATTTAGTGAAAAACACAATGCAGATGAATCTCTAAATAATTAAGCAGAGTGACAGAAGACAGATGAAAAATACATACTCTATGCTTCGATTTATATAAATTCTAGAAAATTCCATCTGTAGGGACACAAAGTTGGTCAGTGGTTACGTAGGCGGGATGGGTTGCTGTGTTGGAGTTCTAGAGGAAGATTACAGTGTGGCAGAAGGAATCTTTTGGAAATGATGGATATGTTCACTATCTTGACTGTGATGATGGTTTGATAAGTACGTACATACGTCACACTTACCAAAGTATATACTTTAAATATGTTCATTTTGCATGTCAGTTATACATAATAAAATGCTTAAAAGGGAAAATGAAAAGATGCATTGGTGGTGTAATGGTGAGCCTAGCTGCCTTCCAAAACCATGTGAAAGTTAATCAGTAAAACAGTATAAAATAGTTATATGATATAAAATAGTTATATAGAATAGTTATATGATCTACTGGAATTGGCATTCCAGTAGAAACAGAAAACTTTGGACAAGTAGCAAAAAAAATTACAGTAGAGATAAATCCAAGTATGTTAGTTATTATCAAAACTGTAAATGTGTTGGATATTCATATTGAAAACATCAAACTGAATTTTTAAATAACTTTATTGATATAATCTACATACCATAATTTTGCCTATTAAAGTATACAGTTTAGTGGTTTGTGGTATAGTTTCAGGGACAGCATCACCATAATCTAATTTTGAATCATTTATATTACCCCTAACAGATAACCTTGTAATTACTAGGAGTCATTCCCTGTTCCTTTCTCTGCTTTTTATTTGCCAGAAGTCTTAGACAATCACTAATCACTATCATGTATCTCTATAGATATGCCTATTCTATATATTATATTAATATTGAATGAGATCATGTGCTATGTGGTCTTTTGTGATTTTTTCATTCATTTTTGAGGTTCATCCACATTGTAGTATGTATCCATTTTGCTTTCTCCTTTATTGCTGAATAATTTTCCATTTTATAGTTATACCACATTTATATCACCAGTTTTGTCCGCTTTTGGGCTAGTAAGAATTATGTTGCTCTGAACATTTGTACAAGTTTTTGTGTGGGCATATGTTTTCATTTTTCTTGAGTGTATGTATCTAGGAGTGGAATACTTGGGTTTGCTAAACTGTTTTCAAACATGGCTGCATCATTTTACGTTCCCACCAGCATTGCATGTGGGTTTAATTTCTCCAAATTCTCACCAGCACTTGTTATCTGTATTTTTTATTATAACCATTCTTGTGGGTGTAAAGTAGTATCTCATTGTAGTTTTTATTTGCATTCCCCTGCTGGCTAATGATAATGAGTGTCTTTTCAAGTACTTATTATTGTTTCATATATTTTGGATTATTCAAACTGAATTTTTAAAAATCAGTCTGAGCCATATGCAGTGGCATACACCTGTAGTCCCAGCTACTCAGGAGGCTGAGGCAGGAGGATCACTTGAGCCTAGGAGTTTGAGGCCAGGCTGGGCAACATAGTGAAACTGTGTCTGTAATAGTATACATTTTAAGATGACAAAGGCAAACCTTAAACTGAAATGTAAAGTCAGTGTAAAAACTCTGATGTCATGTGAAAAATGCATAGTATGTCTAATGATTTATTAACTACTGGAAGGGATTGTTCCAGTTAAAAAAAAATCAATCTTTATACTGTTTACAAGAGACATACCTAAAATGTTATACAAAATGACAGAAACATTGAAAAAAATAAACCAGGCATATAGTAGCCAAAAGAAAACGGTTATAGCTATACTACTGCTATATAAAATAGATACTGTTTGAAAGATTTTTAATTGGTACATTGGTAAATTTCTGAAAAAAACTTTGTAGAAAATACAAGTCACACAAAATACATTTATAAGAAAATAAAAGTTATACAAAATATATATTGTACAACAGAGAACATTCAGTGAAAAGATTTTTATTCATTGATTGATACCTTCCTGGGAATTTTTGAAATTAAGGTGATTTGAAACGACCTAGATTTCCTTTCTCTTGATCATTTAGAAATGAACAGTGTTTTTTGTTGTCTAACTTCTGAAATATCAGTATGTCTTCATAGGATTTTTTGAATTGAGGCACCTGGCTTTTTTTCCCATAAATACAGTAAATTTTTATTTTTTATTTTTTATTTTTTTGCTTCTGGAAATAATGCCCTCTCTCTATGACAGAATCTCTATGACAGAATATTTTTCCCATGTTGTTATATCCCTGTCAAGTGAAAGCTCGGTATCCAAAAGTAAAATACAAAATTTTCAAATCAGAAGCCTAAACAAATCTCTTCTTCCCTACTCCGAACATGCATGCTTGAAGTTGACTCATGCATTTGCCTCTTCAAGTGATTAAAGTGTATGAAGTTTATTCTTTGGGAATGCTGAGAGCTTCTTGGATAGATAGGGCCATAAGCCATGAAGATTCAGACTTAGAATTATCATGAATATATTTACTTAGAAGATTGAGACAGGATCCTGAAAGACATTTTGCTCAGTAAGATCAAATCTCTTTAGTCTTATTACCTCTATGTCTTAAAGTTTAAAAAGACTTTATATGGTTTGAATGAGGTAAAATGACTTGGCTTATACTGATTGTACTAATAAGGCTTTGGGAACTCTTATGGCATTATGTGGGTTGCATTTAAGAAGAAAGGTGGTGTAGAAAGGTAACTTTTTAAAATTTAGTGCTTTTTAAAATTAAAAGTGTTTTTAGGGTTGTTGCGTAAAATAATTAAATCTTACATTTTTCCAAGGCTTGTTTATAAATTTGCAGAGAGTAAACAACTAAGTTAGTGATATTTTTTGAAATTTTAATTTGTGACATCTGTTTTTAAGTGTTTCTGTAGATACAAAATTTTCCTCAGTTGAACACAAATACTAATTATTTTTTCCACGAAGCACCAAAAACTTTCAATTCTTTATGTACTATGTGTATGTATATATGATAAAATGTTTAGGTATTACTAAATATACATGTAAAATATTTTTTGTAATTTGTTAATATTTTTATCATTATGCAATACTTTGAATAATTTATTCTCTTTTGTCCAGGTTGAAGATTGTAAAAATTTCTTTTAAGTGCAAACAGTTTTTTATTCAACTTAGAAAAGAATTGGTGAGTACTGATTTAATAATTATTGATGTAAATGAAGCCTTTTAAGAAATACCCATTCATGACAGAAGTTTTCTATTAGTACAAGTGAAAGTGCAATTAATACTATGGATAACTGCCTGCTGAGGTAATGAATTCACTTGTTATAACAAAATGTACTTGTTTTTCCAATGTGTATGTGGTTCTCATTTAAAGTTCTTCTAGATACTCCTCTTGCTGTTTCTCGAGCTTAGAAACTGATTTCTCACACATGATGTTCATTGAAAACCTCGGGGTCCCTGTATGGAGGGCAGCAAATGAGCATTTCATATATCCCTTTTCCCCTACTAAATCTCTAGTACTTCCTTTCGTATATAAGTTCATTTCGTTTTAGGGGAGCTGAGTGTTACAAGTTCATGAACTTATAACACGTTGCCTCCCTTTGTTGGAGTGGTAATGGCTTTATATATTAAAAATAACAAATTGGGTTGTCATGGAAAGTATGGTGTTGCAAATAATTTCATCTTGTAAATGATTTTATGTGTTTCATTAAATCAAACTAACCTTATCCTTTGATTTACATTATTTCTTAGAAATCTGAGAAATCTTGGCAGATTAGTGCAGATTTCAAGATGATTGTATGTGTATGTGTGTAAAATGTATTTGAAACCTTAAAAATGTCTTTGGGGCTGTCCACAGTGGCTCAATCCTATAATCCCAGCACTTTGAGAGGCTGAGGTGGGAGGATCACTTGAGACCAGAAGTTCCAGACCAGTCTTGGCAACTTAGTGAGACACTGTCTCTACAAAAAAAAAAAAAAGGAAAAAAAAATTAGCCAGGTGTGATGATGTGTGCCTCTAGTCCCAGCTACTCAGGAGGCTGAGGTGGGAGGATCTCTGGAGCCCAGGAATTCAAGGCTGCAATGAGCTATCATCACACCACTGTACTCTAGTCTGGATAACATAGGGAGTCCCTGTCTCCAAAAACAAACAAACAAAAAAAGCTTTTGGCTACAGTGGTGGCTTCTACCTGTTATCTCAGCTGCTTGGAAGGCTGAGGTGGGAGGATAGGTTGAGCCCAGGAGTTCAAGGCTGCAATGAGCTATGGTTGTGCCACTGTACTGCAGCATGGGCAACAGAGCAGGACACTACTGCCTCTTGAAAAATAAAGAAAGTCTTTGAATCAGCTCTGTTGTGTTGATCTACTAAGTGATTATAAACTGTGGTTTATCATTTATGTTCATAAAATATAAAGGGATTTTTTTCAAGAGAATTTTTATTGAAATAAAATATAATACCGAAAATGTGCATATTTTAAGTACACAACTTGATGAAGTGAACATATCCATATCAGCACCTCCAAGATATGTAGGATATGTACCTCCTTCTAATATGTAGAACTTTACCAGCACCCCAGATGCTTGAAATGTTGCTGCTGGAGCTGATGCCCACTTCCAGTCATTAAGCCTCCTGGAAGGTAAACATTACTCTCATTTGTATGACCATGGATTAATTTGCTTATATTTGAACTTTAAAAAATGAAATTATACAGTTGTTGTCTTTACTGTCTGCCTTCTTTCCCTTAACATTTTTTGTGAGATTCATCCATGTTGTTGCATATAATATTAGTTCGTTTCACTTATGTATGGTATTCCTCTGAATGACTATGCCATAAATTATTAATTCATTCTGCTGTTAATGGACAGCTTTGCCATTTCCAGGTTGGGGATATTATGACTAATGCTGCTAATGGAAATTCTTTTACATGTTTTAAAATTTAGCTGATTAAAATATAATACTGTTATCTGGAAACCAGAGGGCAAATATTTTACTTTAAGTAATCGTAGATGGCACTGTAGAAGTCAACTTTTCTAATTTAACGTCTAATAATATCCCATCATAATACTATTGTTATTAATAATAGTTATAATATCCAGGCTTTATTGAGAACTTACTATGTGCCTGGTAAAAGACCGGTCATTTTCATATCACTGAATCCTCACACTCATTTTCTGAAGTAGTGTACCAGTTAAAAGTGTGTTTACCAATAAGTGATAACAGCAACAATATCTAACTGACAACTGATTAAAGACAGTATACAGGGATCCTTTTGTAGTTCATAAGCATGATGATTAGATTTTCATGCTATTTGGTAAGATACGCCTTCCTCAGACTTTGTTACAGCATAGGCACATTACAACCTGTCTGATAGGAGAAAAGAAAGTAAAGATGGTATACAGGCCAGGCACGGTGGCTCACGCCTGTAATCCCAGCACTGTGGGAGGCTAAGGTGGGTGGATTGCTTGAGACCAGGAGTTCAAGACCAGCCTGGCCAATATGGCGAAACCCCATCTCTACTAAAATACAAAAAAATAGTTGGATGTGGTGGCACACACCTGTATTTGCCGTTGCTTGGGAGGCTAAGGCACAAGAATGTCTTGATGAAGGTTGCAGTGAGCCTATATCGCGCCATTGCACTCCAGCCTGGACAACAGAGCAAGACTCCATCCCAGGAGGTGAAGGTTGCAGTGAGCTTATATCGCGCCACTGCACTCCAGCCTGGACAACAGAGCAAGACTCCATCTCAAAAAAAAAAAAAAAAAAAAGACAGTATACAGGCATACTCTGCAGAAGATGGCCTTGTTAATGTCGTCTTTCTAAAACATCTCTTTGTTTTTAAATACCCAAACTTCATACAATATACTTATCTCTCAGTACAACTTTTTTTTGTGTATTGTTTAGAAATTGGGCTGGAAAAATTTTTGTTACATTTCAAATATAATGATAGAATATGGAAATTACTTACAGACTTTTTGAAAAGTATACCAAGTGTCAAAATGCGTGAATATATATGCATCTTAGATGCTGATAGTGAGAAGCATTAGTGCATCACAGTAGCTGAGACATTTTCTCTTACTTTGCATAACGTTTATGGCATATGGTAAAACATATAAACTATATATGTTAGTACAAACAAAACAACTATTAACCATAAGTAAGACTTAATTTTCTCGTAATCAAGAAGTGATGTTTTAAGCATGTTTCCTTCTGATATGATAGTTTAATACTTTATACATGGGCATTTTATTATGTATTAGTCATGGGAAATATCTTAATGAACTTTTAATGGGCAAGGATATCTTTAACCGGACATAGAAGGAAACCTTCATACCCTTAAAAGATTGATGATTTGGACTGTGTTAAGATTAATAACTCTCTTCATCAAAAGATATCACTAAGAGAGTGAAACAGTATAGAACATTATGTAATACACACAGAATCCTTGGTTTTATATGCATCCTGATAGAAATATATGCCAGTGAATTGAATAGACAGTTCACAATTGAGGATATCCACGTGGCCATTAACATTGAACCTCAGTAATTATAAAGGAGGTTCAAAGTATAACCAAAATATGCTACCTCTACATACACAACAGAACAGTAAGGGGAAAGAAATTGATAAACCAGTAGTTTGTGAATATATGGCACATATACTACTGGTGGGAGGGAGTGTATATTGATCTACCCATTTTGGAAAACTGTTGGGCATTATCTACCAAAGCTGAGCATATGCGTACATCAAATGACCCAGCAACAAAAATGTGCATATGTGTACACCAGAGAACATACAGAAATATGCATGGCTGCATTCTTATATCCCCAAACTAGAAATATCAAATGTCTGTGAACAGTAAAGTGGATAAGTTAACTATTAAATTCATTATAATAGAGTACTGTGGAAATGAGTGAATTGCTGCTTCACAAACTTTGAATTTATATCAGAAACATAATGCTGAACAAAAGCCAGACCTAAAGACACATATGTGTGATTCCATGTATGTACAATAAAGTTCAAAAACAAGCATGACTATTCTATGGTGATAAAGGCAGAAGAGTGATTAACTTTGGGAAGGTAATCTGGTAGAAAGGGGAGATAAAGGATACTTCTGCGGTGATAATAACGATCCATTTCTGGAACTGGGTAAAGGTTAAATGGTTGCATTTATTGTGTGAAAATCAGAGCTGTGCAATTATGGGATGTGAATATTGCTATATATGGTTTACTTTAATGACATTATTTATTTAGAAATCTGTACCAGTGTTCAAGAAAATGGAAAATTATTTTAGTACTCATTTTAAAATTTGAATTATGTAATAGTGTTCAGAGCTGCTGAATGTTCTTATTTACAATCTCGACAGATATTTTAAATTAGGAATATTGTTAAAAGTTGTGATGATGTATTTTAACATTTAATTTATGGCCTAGAATTATATTTTGAAACAGAGTCATAGCTAATGTTGAAAACAGATACATATTAAAAGTTTGAGCTTATTTCTAACTATGATCTAAGGTAAAAGTTCCTAAGAGTTGTAATATGAATGAACAAGGCCAGCACGGGAACTCATGATGTAATTCCAGCACTTTGTGAGGCCAAGGCAGGTAGATCACTTGAGGTCAGGAGTTCAAGACCAGCCTGGCCACCATGGTGAAACCCTGTCTCTACTAAACATAGAAAAAGTTAGCTGGGTTTGGTGGTGCATGCCTTTAATTCCTGCTACTCGGGACCCTGAGGCTCAAGAGTCACTTGAACCCATGAGGCGGAGGTTGCAGTGAGCCAAGATTGCACCACTGCACTCTAGCCTGGGTGACAGAGTAAGACTCTGTCTCAAAAAAAAAAAAAAAAAAAAAAAAAAAGACTGAATTAGGTCCAGATTTTGCAGGCTTTTCCGTATACTTCATTGCCTTTTTATTGGATAAGCAAAAAACCCTAGATAAAAGATCCTGTAGATTCTATCTATATCATTAACAAGTTCGTGTTTAGAAGGCTAGAATAATTTATCTGTCAAAAGTAAATTAAATGGAGCATTAGATCCTGACATTTTTTTGGTATTCTCTGCATTTTGTCATTTATTACAGCATGAATCTAGAGAAACATTATTGGGATTTAATATGGTGAATTACAGAGCATGTAAAAATTTGTGGAAAGCATGTGTAGAACATCACACATTCTTCCGTTTGGACAGACCACTTCCACCTCAAAAGAATTTTTTTGCACATTATTTTACATTAGGTTCAAAATTCCGGTACTGGTAAGTATTGCTTCTGTGTTAAGGCTTTATTGTTGGGGTTTTTTCCTTTCTTGAAAATAAAGATGTAGTTTATGGAACCATACAGCCTCTGTTACACATACTTAACTGAGTCAAAATTCGCATGGATTGCAACCTCTGTATCAGTATCATTAAAAAGTTCTATCGGTTCTTGTGATATACTACAGGCTTGAGAAGCCACTTCTGTTTTCTGTATTTCCTGGTCATTATTTTCTGGAGTAAATTAACTACATTTACTTATTTACAGTCAAGACAGATGACATAATTTCTATTGTGTCTTTATTAGATATTTACTTAAAAACTTTTCTTTGTTCTAAGACACCCAAGATATCTTCTGCTTAAAACTATATAATTATTGGTTTTTTAATTTAGAATTTAGCATATTTTTGGGTTGTCAGACCCTTTATTGTAAAGAGTTTAAAATAGTCACGAGGCAAAATCAGATTTAGTCATTGAACAGTAACCCCAGGTTCCGTTTCCTAAAATTGTTTTATTCTTGATAGCTTTTATTTTTTCTGAAGGCAACAGATCTTTGGGGAATAACTAAATCTGAAGAAGCTCTGATTAGTTTTACCTATGGAATTATTACAGGGCCCAAGAAAGCTAGTTTTTAAGTGGAACCTGGTAAAAATCATGTAGAAAGTTACTCATTATCTTTTAGTAAAACAAGTATTATTCATTCTTGTTGGTTTATGCTTCACAAAATAAGATTTTTCATCTTCGATAAATAAAACCCTTGTCCAGTCGCAGTGGCTCACACCTGTAATCCCAGCACCTTGGGAGGCCGAGACAGGCGGATCACCAGAGGTCAGGAGTTCAAGACCAGCCTGGCCAACATGGTGAAACCCCGTCTCTACCAAAAACAAAAAAAAATTAGCCAGGCATGGTGGCGGGCACTTGTAATCCCAGCTACTTGGGAGGCTAAGGCACGAGAATCGCTTGAACCCAGGAGGCAGAGGTTTCAGTGAGCCGACATCTTGCCATTGCACTCCATCCTGGGTGACAGAGTGAGACTCCATCTCAAAAATAAAAATAAAATAAAATAAAAAAGCCTTGACCGTTATGTGTTAAGATTAATTCATGTTATATATTCATGAGAAAAATGTTTAGATGTTCCCAGAAAAGATTTAAATAGTAAACCTAAACATGTATAATTGCCTAATTTGTAATGTCAGTAAAAATAACAGTATGAAGCTTAGTACAGGATATGTCACTTAAAATACATGACTCCAACCCCAGAAAAATTAGCAAAAGTGGCTCAAAAGTTCAGTATTAACAAACAGAATTAGAATATTTTTAACCGAACAAAAGGCACAGTAATTTTCTAAGCGGTTTGCTGTCATGTTTAACTCCTTTTTTTGCCTTTCCTGAAAGCAATTTTGAGCAAAGTAAGGTGACAGTACTTACAAATTTAAAAGTAAATAGATGGAAGGAGAAAGTGTCAGACCTATAATGAAAGTCAAGGAAAAAGCAAAGAGGCTTACCTACTGTTAATAAATCTCAGCAAGGACAGAAGAAATCTCCACGGCTTTATGTGAAATGAGAACAGTACAAACCCTAAAGATATTATTTCAGTGAATTTAATTTCTAATTGATTACCAGGGTAGTTATACAAGGACTACTCTTACCCTCTGTTTGAATTCTCTTTTCTCCGCTTTGTCCTTGCGAATGTGACATAAACACACACCATTTAATTTAGATACAAAGAAATGAGTAGGACCAATAATCAGTCTTCAACTGTAATTCAAGCAAGTCTCAGACAAGATGAGAAAAAAGTCAAGTTACCCAAACCATACCAAAGCAAACAAAGTTTACATATGGTGACTTCAAATACAAAAAACAGTTGGAAAAACCTGTTTGGGAGGAAATCATCACTGAAACAGAAGGAAATTTGTACCATAAATATTAATAAAAGCAAGTTCAAGGACAGTCTGATTTAAAAAAAAAAAAAAAAAAAAGATCAACCGGGAGGGGAGCAACACCTGCCATTCAGAAGGCTGTTACTGCCCTTGGGGAAGATTGGCCTAGTATTGACAAATTTTACATGTTTTTCAACAAACTGAGATTAAGGACTCTCAGTTAAATTAAATGGGATATGTACATTTTAGAAAATTGAACAATTATTTTAACAGCTTTATTGAAGTATAATTCACACATAAGAAATCATATTCGAAGTTTAAAATCTGATGTTAGTATGATGAATTACTTTGATTGCATTTCAAGTGTTAAGCCAGCCCTACATTCCTAGGATAAACCCCACTTGGCAATGATATCCTTTATATATATTGATTGATTCACTTTGCTAAATTTTGTTTAGGATTTTCGCATATGTGTTTATGAGGGATAGATCTCTGTAGTTTTCTTTCTTACGATACCATTTTCAGATTTTATCATGTCAGGGTCAAATTGGCTTCATTGAATGTGTTGAGAAAATTCCATTTTCTGGAAGAGGCTGCATAATAATAATATTATTTCCTTTTTAAATGTTTGATAGAATTTGCAAATTAATTCATCTGGGGCAGGAGTCTTATTTATAAATAGGAAGGTTTTGAACTTTCAAATTCTTTAATAGATAAGGCAATTAAGGTTTTGTCTTTCTTCCTGAGCAAGATTTGGTAGTTTGTGTCTGTCAGCAAATTTATCCATTTCATCTAGATTGTTGAATTTATTGGCACAGAGTTTATAATATTCCCCATTTCTTTTTAATCTCTAGAATATGTAATAATGTTGCTTGTCTCATTCTTGGTATTGGTAACTTGTGTCTTCTTTTTTTCTTGATTAGTCTGCTAGTGGTTTATCAGTTTTAATTAAATATTTTAAAATAATGTAGGCCAGGCATGGGGGCCTATAATCTCGGTGCTTTGGGAGACCAAGGTGGGAGGATTGTTTGAGGCCAGGAGTTCAAGTCCAGCCTGGGCAACATAGGCAGACCCCTGTCTCTACCAAAAGTTTAAAAATTAGCTGGGCTTTTTGGCATGCACCTGTAGTCCTAACTACTCAGGAGGCTCAGGGAGGAGGATCAGTTGAGGCCAGGAGTTCAAAGTTATAGGACTATGATCAGGCCACTGCACTTCAGCCTGGGTGACAGAGCGAGACCCTGTCTCTTAACAACAACAAACAGTATGTATGCCAAATAAAACTTATGTCTTCAAGCTTGTATTACTTGTGGGCCATCGTTTGTCAACCAAGTCCTAAAGACAAAAACATGACCAAAAAATATTAAACATGATCACATTGCCATTCAAGTCCAAAGTCAACACATAGACATTATCCAATATGAAAAAACTCAGAGAATATAACATCTTCAGGACCTTCCTGGAAACATTTATTGAGTAGTAAAACTCAGCAAACCAGGAGATAAATCAAAATAACCGAAGAAGAATCCTGATAAAAAGCACTGAGAATGAAGATTAAATCCTCTATATAGAAACAATTATTGACAACTATGAGAATTATAACTGCAGAATAAAATTAAAATAGTATAAACTTTGCCAAAGTAGAATAAATAATATAACTTAAAAAAAATGAAGCAAGGGACTAGTGGGAGGAAGTATTTGAACCCTTAAAGTTTGAAACAATTTTAGACGTTAACACAGTGCTTCTTAAGGTTTTCTTAGTCTTTTTTCCTTTTTTTTTAAATGAATGGCAGTCTTTTTTATCTTTTATTTCACTGGAAACCAGTTTAATTTTTTTCATTGAAAGTGGCATATATACCATAATTACATTGTAATAAAATTATTGTGTCTGTATGTCTAGCCTTTTTAATGTTTATATACATGAATTTCAGAATGATTTTTACCTGCTTATAATTGTGATGATTTCTTTATGGATAGGACTGTGGCTAAAAACAATTTTTTTGTTCTTTTTATATTTTTCTATGTTGCTTGAATAACTTATAATAAGCCTATATATATATATAGAGAGAGAGAGAGAGAGAACTTTCTCATTGCTCAAAAGATAAGTATCTTACTGTGAAAGTTTAGTGTTCCGAAACTGGAACAGTTTTTCATTTTGTGGTAATGATAATACTGAACCCCTAATGTCTGTATTACGGACAATATGAAATATAAGACTTTCTCTCATTAATTTTTTTTTAAATGTTTTTTATGAAATTTAACTTCTTACTCCAGCCTTTTGAGTAAGTGTCCCATTTGAATCTTCTTCACTGGAGAATTAATGTATCAGTCAGAGTTCAGTCAGGGAAACAGAAAGCCCTTTTGGTATTTCAAACAAAAGCAATTCAATTGAAGAAATTAGTTACATGGTTGTTGGAAATGCTGGGAAAGCAAAAGGGAGGAAACGTGGTTATGAAGAAACAAACAGGAAGAAGGGGTAATGCCTAAAATTCAGATGCATGGGTCACCCGTGGGCTGGAGTCCACAAACCTACACCTGCTACTACACTGTTAGAGCTCTGTTTCCCTGACTGAACTCTGACTGATACATTAATTTTCCAGTGAAGAAAAGTCAGTCTGTATCTTGCAGAGAAGTACTGCTTTAATCAAGGATGGGACCATCTACAGGATGCTTTTTCTCACTATGCCCTATCCCCATAACTATTAAAGCAGCTGCCAGCAGCTACCAGTTTACTGCTCTGCCTTTCTCCACTTTCTGATCTTCCACCAGTACCTTCTAAAAGCAGAACCTAAGGCAAAATAATCTAGAAAATGGAATTTGTTTATCATAGCCCTTGCAAAACATAGGGCACAGGACAGGATTGGGCCTATGACAGCTCGCACATTAAATTGTATATATGTAATCGTATATATTTATAGTTTTAAAAAGTTAAGCTTTGCGTTTGTAGTTCTTAAGAACTTTAAAACATATCCAAAGCACTTTTTAATCATCAAAATGATTAGACGTCTTGTAAATGAACTAGGAATGGGAGCATAAAAAATGGTAGTTGGACACAGTCCTGTCCCTAATGAGTATGCACTAAATAAACTTTTTTTCCCTTCATAATAAGCAGTGGTGGAGAATACTGGAACTGTTGTCATACTTAAAATGTTGAAATGCTCTTTTGACTGACAGATGGTACTGGGACTATCAGATCTATTACTTTCTCCACCAGTCTCTTCATGTACATATCCTTATCTCTGTTCCAAAGTATTCAGAGGATTAACATCATTATTCTAATGTGGAAATACAAAACAATGATGAACTTTAATGTATTACCTCCCTCTTAGAGGAAATACTTTCTTAGGAAAATTCAACTTGAAGTTTAAAAATCATGGTAATATTTCTCATTTTTCCATTAAAATCTCATAAAAGTGTCATTCAATTCATATTTACTGATCTTTATCCATGGAAAATAGTCTTAAAATTGCTTGCTTAACTATGGAAACTGGCATTTGGCTGATTTTATATGCATTCGTTATCTATATTTGTATATGGTTACATTTGATACACCTCAAATTTATGTTCATTCACAGTTAAGTAATGAGAATGTCTCAAATAAATGCTCTGAGAACTTTTATTAACAAATTTCATCTGAACACATTGGTGTATACCTCAGAAGAAGATCAGTTTCTCTGTATCAACAATTTCCCTCTAGACAAATCAGCTTGAAAACAAATCTCCTAGTGCCAAACCCCCACCATTTTTCTGCCTCAGTTCCTTCCTCTAAACAAAAATCTGGAGCTGTTCTGTGTCTGGACATGGAGGGAGTTGAACACATCTTTCTTCATGAATGGGAGAAATGTAACTAAGCTTCATTCATCCAGGCAGAATTGGAATGTTGTCCAGTCTTTTTATTCTCTGCTTCCTTTTCTCTGCTAGAAATGTCTTGTCTCTTAGGAAATTATACTATAATCATGTTATGTGTTGTCATTTTATCTTATAGTTCTCTTTAAGACTTTATTGTTGTGCATATTTATATATTTCAGTGGGAGAACTGAAGTCCAGTCAGTTCAGTATGGCAAAGAAAAGGCAAATAAAGACAGGGTATTTGCAAGGTAAGCCAAATCTGTTTCATTGTCTGAATTTTTTTAAAAGATGGATTGAGTTTACTAAAATTTTTCTAAATATTTTTTCTTAAGTTTTTCTAAATATTTCAAATTTTTGATTACAGAATTATCACTATTCTTTAACAGTAAATAATGTTGAGGGAATGATAAACTAGCTTGTCTAGTTTATTGATTCATTTTTTATATGAACATTAATAGTGTGCCAGGCATTGCAGCTCTGAATAGGCTGATCAGATATTATGTTATTAATATAATATTTTGTTCAAGGTTGCTTTCCTTTTTTAAACATTTTTGAGAAATATAGTGACTTATTTCATGTTATCAAGCCATTTCCATATTTATTTAAATTATATTGTTAAGAGATAAGTTGTTTTATTTTTGTTTACCATTTATTGTCTTTATTTCTTTAGGGTCTATCATAGTCAATTTGCTCTTCTTTTTTTGTTGTTGTTTTTGTTTTGAGACGGAGTCTTACTCTGTTACCTAGGCTGGAGTGCAGTGGCCCAATCTCAGCTCACTGCAACCTCCGCCTTCTGGGTTAAAGCAATTCTCCTGCCTCAGCCTCCCTAGTAGCTGGGATTACGCATGCCACCACACCTGGCTAATAGTTTTGTATTTTTAGTAGAGATGGGGTTTCACCATGTCAGCCAGGCTGGTCTTGAACTCCTGACCTCAGGTGGTCCCCCCACCTCAGCCTCCCAAAGTGCTGGGATTACAGGCATGAGCCACCACTCCTGACCTACCTGATTTGCTTTTTAACAAGTGAAATGACATGATAAGATCTGTGTTTTAGAAAATAGTATTATGAGCAACGATAGAGAATGGATTAGAAAGGAAAGCCTCGTTACCCAGAAACTAATTATAAGGTAATTGCAGTAATCCAAGTGAAAATAATAAAGCCTGAACAAAAACATTGGTAATGGAATGGAAAATAGGGAACAAATTTAAGGAATGTTTTGTAGGCAGAACTAGCAGAATCTGATGACCAACTGGACACAGGTGTGTTAGAGACAAGCGTCTGTTTTCAGTGAAAATTACTTTGAGAGGCTAAGTCTTTTAATTAGTTATGTGCTTGGCATCTACTGCTATTAGAGGCTTGAGTTTTAATAAAGAGAACTAGAAAGTTTGCTTTTGATTTCACTCTGTTTAAATTTTGTTCTTAAGCCTTTATCTAACAGACCTTCTTTGTGTTTCCAGAGTAAAGGGAGTTTTGTGTTCTTGGTTTTTTTCTTCCTCCTTCCAAAAGTGGAAATTGCTTTTTTCCCCTAGTAATGTAAGTGATAGCTCATTATGTTTAAATACTCCAACAGTATCAAAGAACATAAAGAAAATTTATCATCCGAAGACAACTTTTTAAAAAAATTTTTATACTCATTATTCAGGATTTTTCTATGCATATACTCATAGAGACATTTTTATATGTATGTTTGTTTTGAAATTGTTTTATACTATTTGTTGTTTGTTTTTATCATTTAACATATCATGCACATTTTCTTTGCCGTTCAAAAATCTAGTCATTTATAATGGCAATAAATCTTTTAACAGTTAAATACTTTAATTGTAAACTATAAACTTAACTTTTAGGATTCCTGCCTTTACTGAGCCACGTCCCTGCCTCCAGAGTAGTTGTTGCTAAGACTTTGTAAGGATATCACAGTAATATGTGACATACAGCTTACATTTAGTAGTCTAGTATATGAGGAAATAATAGTTTAGTACGTTGTGAATTAACATTAATAGAAGAGCCATAAATGGTAACTTAATCTTTATTTTAAAAATCAAATGCTTGAGATAATATACTTTATTTTCATTGTGTTGTGACTGATAGGAAAATTTGCACTGCAATGTGAGGGGGTTGGACCAAATGGTGTCATGAGTTGTCTTCAAATCAAAAAATCCTATAATTTAAACCTGTGATAATGGAAAACCTTCACACCTAAATTACTTTGAATTCACTTATGGAAAATGAAATCTGAGTCAGTGTATTTTTTTAAAAAACCAATAACATTTCTTAAAATATTTTTCTGATTCTTAGTGTTGTAACACCATAACAATGTACTTAAAACTTTTTTATTCCTCTCTTAACAAGCGTCTTCTTTCTTGCTTGACTTTTATAAAAAGTATAGAACATGTGATTTGATCACTAGTTGTATGTAGTATATCCTAATATGAATACCAGATCATAGGTGTATTTATATATTAAGTTAATATCACATATAAATGGTTTCTTTATAAGTGTTAATGTTTTAATATTTTGATCATATCAGATTTTAGAAATAAGCAGAGTTATACCTGCATTTAGTTGTTCATTTTGTGTATTCATTATTAAAATGTATGGTTGTTTAATAGGTTATTTTATAAAACAAAGAGCCATTATTCAGTGAATAGTAGAGGTAAAATTTCAATATTATAAGCCTCAAACAACTCTCCTATTCCTTTTGTTTTTCTGGAATTGTGTGGTTCCTCTGAAATAATAAGGTATCAGCTACAATGAGGTTGTAATAGTACTGGGCTGTTTAATGATCTCTCTTCCTCTGAAAGATGAAGCTTTTCTGGGATTGTTTTTCTAATATGTTAGGATCTAATTGTAATAAACAGATACATACCTACCAAAATTCTCTAATGGTTTTAGTAATTATTAAGTTATTTTATTAAAGTACCAGATAATTCTAGAGTTCTTTTTTTTCCTTTGGGTTTCAGTTGGCAATATGAATAGATAGAAAAGGCTCCTCCTTAAACTTTTCATATAATAATTTTTTAGCAATCATTAAATGTTTTTTCTTTTTTCTGATTATCACCGCTTCGTGTTCGCCTCAGCAGCACGTATACTGATAATCACCTCTTCAAATTGCTTTCACATTTTGCAGTTGTCATATATCTAAGAAAAGAGAAAAACAATGTTCTCATACAATAGAAAAATAAGGTGCCCTGCACAGAAAAGAAGCTTACCACATCGCAAACACACTGATGCTGTGTGGTATTTTTTTCTCTGAAATTTCCACACTCAACAGGAAACATAGACAGCAAGCTTGAGTGGGCGGTTCCCTGAGGTTAAAACTGTTAATAAAATAAAATACATGAAGTTTGGTTTTAAGTTCAAAGTGTCCAGCCATGTTTAGTCCATTAACAGCAATAAAGTGTTCTGACGCTTCAGACTAGGTGAGTGTGCTGGAATTTTTTTTCTTCAAATGACTTTTTCCAGCTTTTAGAAAATGAAAGTAGTTGATGTACTGATTACAGTTAGTGAACTTTCATACAGCTTACATTTCGTAGTTTAATATTTGAGGAAATAATAGTTTATTACATGATAAATTAGCATTAATAGAGCCGTAAATATTAATCTTTATTTTAAAAATCAAATGCATGAGATAATATACTTTATTTTCATTCTGTTGTGACTGATAAGAAAATTTGCACTGCAATATGAGGGGGTCAAACTAAATGGTGTCATGAATTGTCTTCAAATCAAAAAATCCTATAATTTAAACCTGTGATAATGGGAAACGTTCACACCTAAATTACTTTGAATTCAGTTACGGAAAATGAAATCTGAGTCAATGTATCTTTTTTAAAACTAATAACATTCCATGTCTTAGAAAATGCCTACAAGTTTTTTGATTAAGGAAATGTCATTAGGCCAAACTAAAAAAGTTTTAGCTATGAATTGCTGAAATGATAGGACACTTGTGTAGTTTAGATTCATAAGTAACTTAAATTTTTTGTGGTTTAGTAAAATTAATAGGCTAAAACATTGCCCTGAAAATTTGGATATTCATAAATCATAAAATTCAGGAGGTAGGGAGAGACCTATGGGTCATATTGTGCTAATAAATTTATACATTTAGATACAGAAACATAAGAGGTTTGCCTAATAAGCCACATCTAGAATTCAGAGTCCTTATTATTTTAATGCTTCCTACTGTACACATAATAATGATTTATTCAGTTCTCTTTGGTCAGTGTTCTTGTGCGTTTTAGTCCAACCTTTCTTTTTACACGTTTAACATATTGGAAAGGAAATTCTAGTAGATAGTGAAACTTCAAACTTCGTGAGATCATTATGTATCAGAATTCTAATGTTATTAAGTTTTAATGTAATCAGATGAGTTAATATAGCGTTTGCTTTGTGCCTTCCTTGGTAATTGTTTTATTTTTTTAGCCATACAGAAGTGTATACATAGTACATGATGAGAGGAAAATATCCCAATGAGCTAAAAAGCAAGTCCAATACTACCTGCAATTCTTTATCATTATAGGAAAATCTGAAAATAAATCCAAATTCACACAACAAAAGCCCATAATTCCTATTAACTATAACCAAAAATAGTCTTCATTTTTAAATTTTAATCAAATAGGTATTTCTACCTAAATGTTTATGATCTGATTTTTGTAGGAAGACAACAGGATGTTTCGTTTTTTGTAAATTGTGCTATAATGGAAAATATATATAATTTTTATATGCTTCAGTTAATTACTGAAATATAATACTGTTTACAAGATGATTTATTATATACTTTATATATGTAGCTTAAATTATTAGCCTCCACATTAACTCTCCACGTCGTAAAGCCAGGCATTTAAAGGATAACATATATTTTCAGCTAATTTTGTCCATTATCTGAATTTGCATATAAAAATACTTTACTTGTTAACATTCCTAAAATTCTAAGGGTTTATGATCTCTGCATAGATCAATATCTTTTGATCTGAATGAATCAATATCAAAATCTTTCTCTCTCTCTCTCTTTCTCTGTTTCTCTCTCTTTCTCTCTTTCTTTCTTTCTTTTTTTTGAGACAGGGTTTTACTCCTGTCACCCAGGCTGTAATGCAGTGGTGCTAGCACAGCTCACTGCAGTCTCAAATTCCTGGGCTCAAGTGATCCTCTGACTTCAGCCTCCCAAGTAGCTTGGACTACAGGCACCTGCCATCATACCCAGCTAATTTATTTTTTATAGAGACAGAGTCTCCTTATGTTGCCCAAGCTGGTCTCAAACTCCTAAGTTCCAGTGATCCTCCCATCTGGGCCTCCCAAAGTGCTGGGATTACAGTCCTGAGCCACCCCGCCCAGCCAAGATCTTTTTTCAAAACATCACTTAGTTTTCATCTTTATCATTAGGATACCTGATGATATATATAGATGGGTAACAAAACATATCCTTTTACTCCCCACCAATAAACAGAATTGTTAACCCTCCAAAATGTTTTTGGAAAAAAGGGAAAAATCCACTAACCTACTATATGTAAAAAATTGTTTAAGTAGATAAAATATAATATGCATAATTATTTTTGTTCTGTATTCATTGAGGCAGAGGACTGGAATTTAGATAT
Organism: Macaca mulatta; assembly: GCF_049350105.2. Taxonomy (NCBI): domain Eukaryota; kingdom Metazoa; phylum Chordata; class Mammalia; order Primates; family Cercopithecidae; genus Macaca; species Macaca mulatta. Next base: position 17,552,987 of record NC_133417.1, on the reverse strand, counting down.
AGAAGCATTCAGGAGATAATGTGCTAGGAATTATTTAATACAGCCCAAGATAAGCTAGTGTTCCAGATACTCTGGAATAGAAGTAGGTAGTATCTGTCTTATCAGTAACATATGAGAAAACGTTTGGTAGCAGACCCTTCCCTTTTTACCTTTCTCCTTCCTTTTCTTGTTTCTTCTGTTTTTCCTCATCCTTCTTATTCTCTTATTCTTTCTAGCCTATCCTTCCTTTATTCTTCATGTAAAACCAGTGTACATTCTTAGGAAGTTATTTGGTAAATAACCTCTAAATGCATTAATTTTTTACAAGTAAACTCTTTATGTTGCTCGTCTAGAACATAATCTATGAAAACAAATGTAGGATTTGATTCATAGTTTGGGATATAAAAATAAAACTTTTAACATATTATTTAATTTATTTCTGCAGATCCCCAAGTAAGCCCTTGGCACGGAAATTAATGGATTGGGAAGTAGTAAGCAGAAATTCAATATCTGATGACAGGTTAGAAACACAAAGCCTTCCATCACGATCTCCACCGGGAACTCCTAATCAGTAAGTGTGAATTCTGTGACCAACATCAGGTGTGAATTTTGCTAATTTCTAATTATTGGCTGTATATTTTTATGCCTAAGATAAAGATACGCAAAAATTGAGTTCTTTCGGTGAAACATGATTTTTGTTGCTCCAGAGCATTATTTTCTCTTCGCCTGCTGCTCATTGCAGAAGCAACACGGTATAGACTTGCGGGATGAGAGTAGCACATTGAATAAGGACCCCCCACTCTCAACTTTCCTCAACAGTTAACTTTCGCAGTTAAGAGTTCCTGATAAATGAAGATCTGTTAGACTTAAAATCTCATATGATTGTTGTTGACATACTCACTTTTCATGTGGATTCCCAGCAGAATTTCTAGGGGAGCATATATTGTTTGAAAATGCTTTGCAAGTGATTGTGATTCTCTGAAACCCCCACCTCAACCATGGCTTCAGCATGTTCTATGGCCTAGGAAAAGGGGTTTCCAGCACCAGTCCCTACAAGTTTAGTTCTCCCTGAGCTAAAAAGCACTGTGTGATTCACCACTCACCGTATATGTACTTCAGTCTGACATTGCTCACAAAAGTTGTATGTTTTGGTGTAAATGATTGTAAGATCATAAATTAGCCAAATGTACTAGCCAAAGATGTTGATTATCTTAATTTGATAATATTACAAATGTTGTATGTAATTATGATAATGGTAAACAAATGTGTGCCAACATATTAACATACTTTATTAACTCATAAGGTTCACTTATACTTGAATGTTGGTATGCAATATAATATTTGAAGATGTCTTTTTTCATAAATGTTTTACGCACATTAATGTTTAATAAATTTGCACAAAATTCTAAACGTGGCTGGGTGTGGTGGCTCATTCCTGTAATCCCAGCACTTTGGGAGGCCGAGGCTTGTTGATTCCTTAAGGTCAGGAGTGCGAGACCAGCCGGGTCAAAATGGTGAAACCCCATCTTTACAAAAACACAGGAAAATTAGCTGAGCATGGTGACGTGCACCTGTCAGGTGGGTGGGGCAGGGATTGTTTGAACCCGGGAGGCAGAGGTTGCGGTGAGTTGAGATCACGCCACTGCACTTCATCCTCGGTCACGGAGTGAGACCCTATCTCAAAAAAAAAAAAAAACTAACAGCTACAGCATTGAAGCCTATTATCAGCTGAGGAATAAACTTTACCATATCGGAACAGTTTATACATAAACAGTTTGGTTCACAGAGCTTTAATACTTACATGTTAAAGCTACTCCTAGAAAAAAATGGACTTAGTAATTTCTATCTTGCCAATTTCAGGTTGCTTTTATCATTTTTTCTCATAAATGATTGCATATATTCAAAGCCTCATTAGGTTGTCTGAAGAAAATTCAGACCTTGTTTTTCTCTTCCCTTTTGCAACCAGCCATTTCTTCATTTATACCAGCAACATTAAAAAACAATAGCAAGTTATAGAAAACGTAAGATATTTAAGCCAAAGTACTCAAGTAATTAATTAATTAGCAGTAGCTCTGATTAAGTTTTCTGGTTAATGAAACAATTTTAGATACAACCTAAAAAGATTTTTTAACATTCTGAAGAGATAGTACAAAGTGGTGGTTAAGAGCATGGGCCCTGTAATCACTGTATACTTGACCTTGGGCAAGTTAATTAATCTCTGTCTCATTTTTCTCATCTACAAAATTATATTTATAATAATGTCTTTCTTATAGTACTGTTACGAGGATTAAATGAAATGCTTAGAGCAATGTCTGACACATACATAAGTACTGAAATATTGTAATTAAAAATTATAACAACACTACTTTGTGTGACTGTCAAGAGGATGGCAATAGAATTCAGTATCTATTCTAAGGATTCAAAGAAAGTCCCGTAAATAAAAGCATTTATAATGATTAAAAAATAATCAGACTAGAATATATTTCTAAATCATTTATTCTAATCCCTTTATTTTATAAATGCTGAATAAGACAAAATCGTAGTGACTGACACCTAGAAACATTAAGGCACTTAGAGATAGTAGGTGACTTTACAGGTAGAATCCTTGGCAGATTGTTGACTGTAACTCAGATCACTGACTTCCCATTCTCTGTTCTCTCTGTTTATATCACACTGTCTTTTTCAGAGATTGCTTAGTCAACATGGCTTGACTTAAAAACACATACCCACTTTCTGATGTAACCATATATTAAGAAACTTGGAAATTTTTTTTAAAAAATTTAAAAAATTTTTAAAAAGCATATTTTAATTCAGTTTTTCTCCCTCTTTATTTAGTCGAAATTCTGCATTCACGCAGGAAGGAACCCGGTTACGACCATCTTCAGTTGGTCATTTGGTAGACCATATGGTTCATACTTCCCCAAGCGAAGTGTTTGTGAATCAGAGATCTCCGTCATCAACACAAGCTAATAGCATTGTTCTGGAATCATCACCGTAAGAGCTTTTTTATTTTGCTTCCTCACTCTGTGTTTTCAATGCCCCAAATTGCTTTATTTAAAATAATCTGGGAAATTAGGATATTTGATACAAGATTTTAATTATGCAACTTTTCAAAAGTTATATATTTGCAATTATGCTCATTTGTTCCTGAGAGTTCTTGTTGCCTCTCCCTCCCCCACTCAGTCACTATGTTGTTATTTTGTTGACTTAGGTCTTCAATTTTTAGTGTATAAACTCAAATATTTCTGCAGATAATGTAGCACTCTGGTCAAGGAGGAGGGTAAAGTAGAACTTTCTTAATATTTTTAAAGGAAGAGAACCATAAGTATGAGTAAAAATTGTTGAGAAAATTAAAATACTTACAAGGTATGTAGATAGGTAAGAAGATTTTTGAATTTACCTATGTAGATAGGTAAGAAGATTTATTTCTTGAGAAGGAGAAATTGGTGTAAGATATAGTGAATGTGATCAGGAGTAAAGGGTGGGCCCAAGAGTGGTAGGTGGAAGAGAGTACAGGTGTAGGGTCATGTTTGTCCCTGGGTAGGGTAAACCAAGGAAGACTGGCTGAGCTATCAAAACAAGTAAGAGTTCAGCCTGCATGATGTATATCTTGGTAAAACATTTTGATTGTGTGTATATATTATTTAAAATGGAGAAATAGGACAAATACACACTGTACAATGATACCTGTGGGGAATTAGTTGGCAAGAAATAAGATTGATGGGAGATTTAATGTTTTATTACTTTAGAATTTATAATTCTAAACTTTCCGGTTGATTTTTAATAATTATGTATGTTTTAATTTGGAAACTTTAAAAAGTATAGTAATTAAGGACATGATTGAAATATTGATTTGATTTTAAAATTACATACTTTCATGACATAAAAATGAACCATATGCAGGAATCACAAAAGCCTCATTATTACAAACCAAAACCAATATAACTCTTGAGGCCTAACAAAATTATCTTTATCTATTTTTAAAGGGCCTTTTCCAAAGAAAGACATGTAAACACAATTGAATATTTCCACATGTAAATTTTATAGATTCACAAACCCCCAAATCACTTGCTGATATGGTTTGGCTCTGTGTCCTCACCCAGATCTTACCTTGAATTGTAATCTCCAGGTGTCAAGGGCAGGACCAAGTAAAGGTAGTTGAATCATGGGGGTCATTTCCTCTTTCCGTCATGCTGTTCTTGTGATAATGAATGAGTCTTACAAGATCTGATGGTTTTATAAGTGTCTGGCATTTCCCCTGCGTGCACTCATTTTCTCTCCTGCCACCCTGTGAAGAGGTGCCTTCCACCATGGTTGTAAATTTCCTGAGGCCTCCCCAGCCATGTGTAACTGTAAGTCAACTAAACCTCTTTTCTTTATAAATTACCCAGTCTCAGGTGTTTTTTCATAGCAGCATGAGAATGGACTAATACATTTGCCATCTCAAAACACCTTTATTCTACTTTCCTGACTTGAGTGGAGAAGCAAGTTCAGGGTAACTTGGAACTGTGAAGAGTTTTTGCTTCTTCTGTCTTGTGCACAAGATTATAAAATGCTTGGAGTCTCTTTGGACATGTATTTTATAAGGCTTATGTGTTTGTATTCCATTTTGAATCTATAATACTGCATTTGACATTCAACCAGTTTTTAACCTTAAGAATAGTGAGAGAGTTCTGAAAAGATAAGCTTAATAATAATAACTTACTTAGTTGCTTACAGTCAGTTTTACATAAATTCTCTCACTGTTCTATTCAGGAGAATTCAGTGAAGTAGGAAAGATATGTAATATCCATTTTATAGATAAGAAAGCCACACTTAGAACACTTGTCCCAATTTACAGAACAAAAACTCAGGCTTTCTCTAGCAGTCAGCCAGGAGAACTTTGTATTCCAAACAAGATGTTATAGATGTTCTTTGATTTGCAATTTAGATAAAATACTTTGCAACTTGGAATCCATAGATTTTAGTTTTTCTATTGTCCAAATGTGAAAAGAATTTAAATGATATATTGGATTAAGCACAGAACATTTCAACATGTAATGAAATAGATTTTTTTAAGGTTTTTCACATATTCCTTTTTTTAATTGTCAGATAAAATCATCTTACCAATTCTTTATTTAAGTGAGTACAGGAGGTTGCTTATACTGTTTAGAATAAAGTTATCATTTATAGGCTAAGGATAAAGTAAAGGAGACCACAGTCTACAACACAGCATGTGAATTGGATGGTTAAATTTATTAGGATACAAATTTCTAAAGGCGGCAACAGAGAGCTGCATTAACTGCAAAATGAGCTTTTTTTCACTGCTGTTGTTGAAGCATTTATAAGAAAATTTAAAGCTGACTGGACTGAAATAAATTGTGCACATTTTTTCACATATCTTGATTGACATTTCTAACAAACCTTTGGCTACTATGTGACAATATATTGCTCTGTTACCAGCATAGTACACTTGAATATAACATTTTCATTATTTACTCTCCACTTAACATTTTTCAAAATGTCAAATTGCCAAGTGTGGTGGTGTGTACCTGTTGTCCCGGCTTACTCAGGAGGCTGAGGCAGAAGGATCACTAGAGCCCAGGAGTTCGAGGATGTGTTGCTCCGTGATGGCACCTGTGGATGGTCACTGCACCTCATCCTGGACAATACAGCAAGACACCATCTTTTAGAAACTAAAAGCAAAAAAAAGGTCAAAGTTTAAGATAAGCAAGTTATTTTTGGTAAAAAGCCCCAATATGAATGTGGGGCATTTGGAACAATTTTAGAATTATATTGCCATCTCTCCTTTCTCTTAACAACCAAAAGTTAACACGAGTAGTACTTTTTTTTTAATGTGGGTAAAAATTTTTTTTTTTTTTTTTGAGACGCAGTCTCACTCTGTCGCCCAGGCTGGAGTACAGTGGTGCGATCTCAGCTCACTGCAAGCTCCGCCTCCCGGGTTCACGCCATTCTTCTACCTCAGCCTCCTGAGTAGCTGGGACTACAGGCGCCCGTCACCTCGCCTGGCTAATTTTTTGTATTTTTAGTAGAGGCGGGGTTTCACCGTGTTAGCCAGGATGGTCTCGTTCTCCTGACCTCGTGATCCGCCCGTCTCGGCCTCCCAAAGTGCTGGGATTACAGGCGTGAGCCACCGCGCCCAGCTAATGTGGGTAAAATTTTTTGTGGGTAAACCGTGTACAGAATGTGTTTCGAGCCCTGGTGCCCCCTCCTCTAGTACATTTTAGGCAAATTATTGGTTTTAAATATATTAAAACAATTGAGTTAGAAATGTTATCAATTAAAGTAAATATGGATGTATATAAGCCCTGGTGTTTACTAATCTTGCTTTCTGTTCGTTAAAATATAAGTAATTTCTGTTAGAATTTAAAATATAGCAGTATTACCATAACCAAAATGAAGTGATTTAAAATACTCATATTCTGGATATGTTCTGATAAGTTCTAGGAGTTCTGTTGAGGCCTCAGATACTGACTGGGGGGATGCTTATTAGCATTTACCTATTTTGTAAATTGGCTTCTTAGAAACTTTTTTTTTTTTAGGAAAATGTTCCGCTGCCACGAAAAGTTTGGAAACCTCTGATTTAAAATAACCTTCCTCCTTTTTGCAGTTACTTTCTTTTAGATGCAACTATATATCATAGTGGTTACGAGCACAAGCTCTGGATTCAGACTAGGTTTAAAACGGGGTTCCACTACTTCTAATTAGGTGACCTTTGGTGAGTTATTTTATCTCCGTAAGCCTGTTTCCTTACTGTTAAAAAACAGGGTGATAATAATACCTACCTCAAAGGATTGCTATAAGCATATAATAATTACATAGCTTTTTTCAGTTAAGCTTTTGGGATATATTCCAACAACTTTTAATATATTATCAACAGTTTGTCTGGATATTTGAAGTGTGAGCATCTGATTGAACACAGTGAGGAAGTCTCCAGATTCTCAACTTTGTTCTTACATCCCTAATCACACGATATTCTAGGCAGACTTTATAATCCACAAGTGGCTTTTTGTTTGTTTGTTTGTTTGTTTACTTAGGGACAGGGTCCTGCTCTGTTGCCTAGGCTGGAGTGCAGTGGTGTAATCACTGCTCCCTGCAGCCTCGACCTCCTAGGCTTAAGTAATCCTCCTACCTCAGCCTCCCAAGTAGCTGAGACTGCAGGAGCACGACACCATGCCCAGCTAATTTTTGTATTTCTTGTAGAAACAGGGTTGCATCATGTTGCCCAAGCTGGTCTTGAATTCCTGGGCTCAAGTGGTCCACCTGCCTCAGCCTCCCAAAGTTGTTTGGGAGGATTACAGGTTTGAGCCACCGTGCTTGGCCATCTTCAAGTGTTAAATCCATTTCCCTGAGCCATTCTTTCCTGGACTATTCCATTCTAGTCTTATCTAATGAATCCCCACAGCTTTTTCCATACCTCATCAGTTCCTTTTGCTTGGTCTTCAAAGCTTTGCCTTTCCTCCACCCCTCTCAACTACTGGCACTGATGATTTCCATCTACAATTCATTGTCCCCAATTCCCATTCCAGTCTTGATCAAGTTTAGCAATATGTTGTGAACTCTTCAAATACCAGGCTATTCTAGGACAAGGAGATTTAAAAAATCAAAGAAGGTTTGAATAGAAGGAGATACCAAGCCATGGGGACTTAGAGAATGTACCATATTAGATGCTATATTCGTGGCATCAAGACTAATTACGGGTCCCTGGACAGTAGCTGCAGTATGCTTACCTGTCATTCATCTCTGGCTAAAGGCTCTGTCACTTGCACTTGGGAGCTAAGGGTGGACACCTTGATTTGGTTGAAACCAAGAATCTCCGGTCTCTGGGAGGCTTGTTCTGGAATAGATTCTTACTGATAAAATCACATGACATTGTCAGTTCTATTCTTAGATATTAATCATGTCCCTGATAGTTTACATGAACTTTTTAAAGTGCCTTGTGCATTAATTAATAATCAACCTGAAATGGTGTTTACTTTGAAACACTGTCATTATCAGAATAAAGTAGCCAAAGTGTTAAGAAGCCTGAATTTTGATCAGAATTTTATCTGTATCTAATGTAATATAAGTAAAGTACAAGTTGTGTTAAATGCGTATTGAAGATGAGAATAACAGTAGTGATTATAATTAAATGAGACATGATCTCTTGATATACATCTTAGAAAATAAGAGGTTTGTTTTTTTCTTTAAGAGACAGGGTCTCTCTGTCTCCCAGGCTGGGGCATAGTGGCACAATTATAACTCACCACAGCCTCAAATTACTGTTCTTGAATGATCTTCCCATTTCAGCATCCTGAGTAGCTGGGACTACAGGTGCACACCACCATCCCCAGCTAATTAAAAAAAAATTTTTTTTTTGTAGAGATGGTATCTTGCTTTGTTGCCCAGGCTGGAAAATAAGAGTTTTTAAAAGAGCCATCATTTCTGGCACATTTGTATTAGTGTCTAACACGAATATAGTTTTTGTTTTCTAGTCTATTGGAGTAAATTTTATGTTTCTGTGACAGATTTCTATGTACAGTCGTGCCTTTACCGTTGTTTTTTTTTTTTTTTTAAATTCATGATTTTCAAGGGTTGTTCATTTTTCTTTTTTAAAAGTAACTAAAATAATCCCTTCAGGATTGAATTTTTTTCTCACTTTCCCTAAATCAGATCTTTTCCAGTTCCCTTCCTTAAAGCCGGATGATTCCCTCCACTTGTATGTCTCCAGCTACAACCCTGATCCCTGCTTCTTTCTTTAATTTCTATTTCCCTACTCCTGCCTAAACTGCCTGTTAGTAAATGTTGGCCTTCTTTGAAAATTAGAGGTCTCTTCCTTGAGGGTACTATCTGTTACTTCTGACAGGGCTGTGTTTCACTATGCTGCCTAGTTATTATCACAATTGCATGATGTCTCTTCATTCTCTTATACTTGGCAGATTTTTGTGTGTGTGCACTTAGAAATAGTATTGTTTTTAAGAATTGGACTGTTTCATGACATTATTTTTAATGTATCTTTCTAATTATAATGCAAGGTTTACCTATGAAAGTCATCTTCCTAGATAACTGTTTAGGTAATAAATATAATGTATATGATAGCTGTACAATAGAAATGAAGAAGAAAGTTATTCATTAAAGTAAATCGAATTAATATTCTTGGAGTATGTATTTTTAAAAATGTAATTGATAACTTTTGCCCGATATTTGAATTTCAGGAATCTGTGTTGACATCCTTGATTACTTTTATAGACTTTAGAGTGTGTGTGTGTGTGTGTGTGTGTGTGTGTGCACACGTGTGTGTAGAGTTTGGTTATTGAAATTGGAAGTATAGAAAAGGGAAACAGTTACAGGGATTACTATTAGAGTACATAATCAAATTATAAGAGCTCCGTAGACCAACCTAACCCTCTGCAGCAGTCAGGCATATGGAGAGCCTGTCTGCCATTCTCTGAGAAGTTACTTTAATAAGAAAGTTATGTAAGACAGTGAGAAGGCAGGTAGCTCTGTCCTGAAATCCAAAGTTTTACTGTCCTTTCATCTTCATCTTAATCTATACTCCATTCTCTTCACCTTTTCCTTATAATTTGGCTTAAGTCCCAACCCCAGCATTTATACTTGGGTTCTTTTCCTATCTGTATCTTCTTGCTTATTTTGAATGTTTAAAAAGAGGTTAGAAGAGGCTATTATCAAATACCTGGAGTCTTGCAAGTAGCACGGGATGGAGATTTGTGTAGATTATAGAGCTCATGCTGCATCTACAGACAGCAGCTCCCACTTGGCTTAATACAGTGTTTGACAACTGGTACTGCAGGCCCATTCTTTCCGGAGTTTCCAGATTTTTCGTCGTGAAAATCTAGATTTGTATGCAATTTTAAAAATGTAATTGTTTAACTCAATTATTTTTATAAAAGCAATGAATGGTCCAAATGTATGTTGGCCAAAATTGGCCCATAATCCATGAATTTACAACTGCTCTTTTAGGGTAACAATATCTAATCAGAATTGCACAATAAAAACCACCTCTGGAGGTGTTTTTTTTTTTTGCCTAAACTGTAACTCCAGAAATAGAGATTCAACAGTTTTAGCAAAATGTACCATAGTATCAGTGCTGTCCCTCTCATGTAACTGAGTATTGCCACTGTTAGGCCCATACCCACCAAGTTTGACTCACTTAGATATGCCACTGCTGATCAGGCCTGAGTTTCTCCTATGTATTTTGGCGCTGTATTTAAACTGATAGCTGGACCAAGAATAAGGAAGGTTGCCCTGACTCCATTTTCATATGTTCTCCACCTTATACCCTTTCCCACAGGTTTTTAGTTTTGAATGTTTTTTTCCCCAGCTTTTAAATTTAGCTTTTAAATGTTTCCTGGTTATGACAACTGTATGCAAAAGCAGAAAAAGTTTCTAATTATCTTGCCTCAGTGGTTATACATTTAGGTCCAAGTAAGGGGTGAGACCTGTTATATATGTGGAGTCCAATTACTTCTGGTGTTTGTAAAGTTTTAGAGACTCTATCAACTGCCTTTTAAAAATGTTGCATCTGTTAAGTTCTGCTAAGGGATGTCCATCTCTATGTGCTGTAATCCTATGTAGTACGCCGTGGTTGAGTTACGTATCTCTATTCTAGTCCATGGAAACATTTCTGTAGACAAGCAATACTTGAATGTGTGGGCCCTTAGAAGCTTGTATTCATGGCAGTTGAAAGTAACATTAAAAATGACCACGTTTGGGACCTGGAAGCCCTGGCCATTAAAGCAGACCTCAGTGAAGCTTTTGCTGAAAAAGAGGGATGTATGCTCTGATTCAGGCTTTGTAGACTTGGTAGAATTTGGAGCATTTGTGCCCTGAAGTATTTCTATGCAGACATCTAGGCTAAGTGGGCATTACTGTTCACTTGCTTCTTTTGCGGTTATATTTTATACCAGGTTATAAAATTTCAGAAAGACTCTAATCTCTCCTAGGAGGAACTTCTCTGGAAGACCATAAAATCACTTCATTCATTATTAATCCCAGCTGACTTCCTTGGCACTAATCATACTTTCAGTTTCACAATGCTTATTTACTAGGTGTCTAGCAGCCAACCTCTCAATAAGCTTACATGTCCTCTACAAGGGAGAACAAATGTATCCAAGGGTCACTCTGGCAGTAAATCTCTGCATCAGTTATCTTGTTATGCTTGATCACAAATGAGCCTTACTTAAAATGACATAACAAAGGTTCTTTCTTTCTTATATTATATGTACATTGTGTGTCATCTTGGGCTCTGCTCTACCTTGTCTTCATTCTGGGTCCCAGACTGGTAGCACGCCCTGTTTGCGACATGGCTAGTCTCATGGCCAAGGGAAAAAAGAAGCATAATGAAATCATGTGTTTCTTTTTTTTCTTTTTTTTTTTTTTGAGATGGAGTCTTGCTCTGTCGCCCAGGCGGGAATGCAGTGGTGCGATCTCGGCTCACTGCAAGCTCCGCGTCCTGGGTTCACACCATTCTCCTGCCTCAGCCTTCCGAGTAGCTGGGACTACAGGTGCCCACCACCACGCCTGGCTAAGTTTTTTGTATTTTTAATAGAGACGGGGTTTCACCGTGTTAGACAGGATAGTCTCAATCTCCTGACCTCGTGATCCGCCCACCTCGGCCTCCCAAAGTGCTGGGATTACAGGTGTGAGCCCCCACACCTGGCCCATAAGTTGTTTCTTAAAGCTTCCTTTCAAAAGTTACACATTCCACTTCTACCCACATGTCATTGGCCAAAGCAAGTCACATGGCCAGGCCTAATGTCAGTGGGGGGAAGAAGAACTTTTTTTTTTAATGATAATATCATCTAATACATTTTGCTTATCTCCAGACCTTATAGCTTGGATGTTAGGTGTCTCGTCAGTCAACAGAAGAGCAGATACTAGGTGTAAAATGTGCGCTTCAGTGCCACACCAGCAGTCATGTGAATTGACACAGTAGCTGTCATCGCTCTTATACCTGTCCTTAGGCAATAAGGCAGTAATTATTTTATCAGGTAATAACACCAATAGTGGTCAGTGTTCTTATCAAGAACAATTTTCCCCTTACCTATTTAATATTTTACTTCTCCCAAATCCACAAGTTCCGTGGATGCATACTTCTTAAGACACAAGTTGAACCACAAGTTTCCACTTTTGGCCTTTGTGGAAAGCTCACAAGTAATGTTTTGTTTTGTTTTGTTTTGTTTTGTTTTGTTTGAAACGGAGTTTCCCTCTGTCGCCCAGGCTAGAGTGCAGTGGTGCAATCTCAGCTCACTGCAAGCTGCACCTCCCAGGTTCATGCCATTCTCCTGCCTCAGCCTCCCGGTAGCTGGGACTACAGGCGCCCGCCACCACTCCCGGCTAATGTTTTGTATTTTTAGTAGAGATGGGGTTTCACCGTGTTAGCCAGAATGGTCTCGATCTCCTGACCTTGTGATCTGGCCACCTCGGCCTCCCAAAGTGCTGGGGTTACAGGCGTGAGCCACCGCACCCGGCCACAAGTAATGTTTTTATACATATTATGCTTGTTAAAAGCTAGAGTTTCTGCCCTGAAGTTACCTTTATCATATCTAGCTCTTTTTATCAGTTCCTGTTGCAAATTGAGGCTTATGCTCTCTAATGTTAATTGGATTGAGTTTTCTCACCTTAAATCATATGTTCTGACAATATCTAAACCAGTTTTGTCTCTGGTGATGATCTCAGCCCTCTTACTCAGATTTCCAATCCTTATCACATCATTGAATTCAATACTTCCATGAATCGTATTTTATTTCTAAAAAGATTAGGCCAGTCTCTTAAGCTATTTAGACTGGAATAGTTACTTTATCTGTGGAACTGCCCAATTATCAGTTCTGGATTTTCTTGCCTCCCTTATTCCTGGCTACCCATGACTCCTCTGAAAACCTTAAACAATTTTTTTTGGAAAGCTGTTTACTTTGTTATAATAGATTAATAGGTATCTTCACAGGAATACCTTTAAAATATATTTTATTATATAATTGTTTATAAATATGATAAAGTAGGAAATTAGATTTATTACTTCAAAGTTAGGAAAATTTTCATTAAAAAGTGGCACTTCCAAATAAATATGAAATTTAGAGCCTGTCTCCTACTAGACATTGTAAATATGTGGGTTTCTTGACCCTAACTTTTAAAAAAGTTTTGAAACAGCTTCCAAATTTGTCTTATTGTCTAGATCACAAGAGACACCTGGAGATGGGAAGCCTCCAGCTTTACCACCCAAACAATCAAAGAAAAACAGTTGGAACCAAATTCATTATTCACACTCGCAACAAGATCTAGAAAGTCATATTAATGAAACATTTGATATTCCATCTTCTCCTGAAAAGCCCACTGTAAGTAGCTTCTTCAGATATTCTCATTTTTCTTTGAATTTTTAAAATCCTAAATGAAATTTCTTTTGTACTGTGGTATTTTTTAGTTGTAAGTTGTATTACAGTACCTTCTCTTTTTCATCATATTCTTTGGTCATGAATTGTGCCATGATGTAACTCGATACAAGTTCTATAATTAGAAGTGACCATGGAGTGCACAGAGTATATAATTAAATAAGCTTTGGGGTTAAGGGAAGATTCCTAGAAGAGATCATCTCTGATAAGAACTAGTCAGATTTTTTCCTTCAAAGAGCAGGCATAGAACATACTAAATGAAAGAAGCCCAGGACAAATAGCCATGTGTTGTATGATTTCGTATACGTGAAATATCCAAAACAGTCAGATCTATCAAGAGACAGTAAGTAGATTTGTGGTTGACTAGGCTTTGGAGGATGGCAGGTGGGGAAATGGGGAACGACTGCTAATGGATACAAGATTTCTTTTGGAGTTGATGAAAATATTCTAAAATTAGATAATAGTGATGTTTGTACACCTCTGTGACAAGAGTAAAAATTATGGAAATATACATTTTAAATAGGTGAATTATATGTGAATTATATCTCAATAAAGCTGTTTTTTAAAATCACATATATCAAGCAGAGGAAGTATCATTTGAATTCATGTAACATTTATGAGCACCCTCTGTGTACTCATACATATGAACCTGGCTTGCTATGAGCCAAGTTCTACAGATATAGCAATTAATAAAGACAGACATGGCCTCTGTACCTCCTGTCACTTAATAGTCTAGCATGTGCTGGCAAGAATGCATGAGAGGATATATCTGGTTGGGCTAACTGCAAGTTATTAGTCAAAGAATTTACTTTTCTGAACTAAAATTTTTACTAGAATTATGATTTTTTACAAACTATACCTAATATAAGCATATAAAAAGTATGCTTCCTATATATCTGAAGAATAGATTTTAAGTGAAGAAAATTACAGGTTATTTAATTTTGTCTTTTTAAGCCTAATGGTGGTATTCCACATGATAATCTTGTCCTAATCAGAATGAAACCTGATGAAAATGGAAGGTTTGGATTCAATGTAAAGGTAATCTGGAATTTATTTTATACTCAGTTTTTAAATTAAGGTGTTCTTATTTTGGTAATATTTGACTAACATTTTACTTACTCTCTTTTTAAGGGAGGATATGATCAGAAGATGCCTGTGATTGTGTCTCGAGTAGCACCAGGAACACCTGTGAGTTATCTAAATGTTTCAAATAAATCCTGTTTTGAAGAATATGTACTTATTTTATAATTCTTATTAGTTTAAATAAAGGAAGGAATTTCATCATTTCTTTTATTAAATGTCGAATGTTGGCTGAATCTCTTTAAGTTGCTGGGAAGTTAGTTTTTACTTGTTCTCTATAAGTTTTTAAAATCTGTGTTTTTATAAAGAAGCTATTTATGACTTTCAGTGCTTCTAAAGCATTAACAGAGTCTATCAAAATAACCCCCTTAAAAAACAAAATATAGACAGAGGTATAGTTTTGTGAGGGGTTTTGTTTGCTTGTTTATTTTTTATTAGAGTAGTTTAAGTACATTATACTTGCCTACACGCGCCTTTAAAATTTTACTTTAAATGGAAATGATACTACAAGAACCAGCAGCCTGAGAGAAAGAGGCCAGCTATGCTTTTTTTGGTGCTTTGCAGCAACCTCAAAGTTGGTTTGAAAATCACAACTGATATTGATCAAGGATATCATGTTATGTGGTTTTGGTTCTGGTTTTTAAGGACCTTGTTTTTTGCTAAAATAACAGGGTACTCCTGGAATACCCCTGGCATGAGCATAAAGACAGAATAGCTTATTTAAATATAAATACGTCAGATAGCTGTTGAGGTGTCACATGAAACTAAAGAGCATGAATGCAATCATACCTCTACAAGAAACTTTTTAAATCATCAAGACTTTCTACTTTTCATCTGTTTCTTTTTATGTGATTGTTTGATTTCTCTCAGTGCAGATGAATTTGTACATTGAAGCAGCCTACCTCTCAAGCCACTCCAGATAAACACTCCAGTCTAAGTAAAAACAGTGTACTTAGTAGCAGCTTCAAGCAGAGTTTTGTAACACCACTACCACACACACACACGATTGTGACTCCTAAGTCTCCACTAAATAGAAATTGTATAACTACCTACTGCTATTGTGATCCTCAATCCA
Organism: Macaca mulatta; assembly: GCF_049350105.2. Taxonomy (NCBI): domain Eukaryota; kingdom Metazoa; phylum Chordata; class Mammalia; order Primates; family Cercopithecidae; genus Macaca; species Macaca mulatta. Next base: position 17,537,468 of record NC_133417.1, on the reverse strand, counting down.
TGTAGTAGGATATGACTACTAATAACTTCCAGGTTTGTATATTACCAGCTCAGTAGCCCACAGTGACCTCGCAGTCTAAATTATAAACTCCTGGGAAGTAAACCCTTAATAGACCCGGCATGGATCATATTTCCTCACTTGAAAAAAGTCTGTTGTGACTGGCGGACGAGACCAGGGATATAATGTATAAAATGACTCCTGGGGACATGCTATTAATATGTATGTAAAAGATGGGGACAAAGATGGTAGAGATAATCCAAAATTATTTATTTTATATATATTTGATGGGAAATATGAATATGATTGGGACTGCAGATGAAGGGATGAAGGATTGATGAATTATCATCTATCATGTAGAAAGGTAATAGATAATATCTAAAACAGAAAAGAATAACAATAGAGAGATGTTAGAGATGCAGAGGTAAATACAGAAAGATATATCTAAAGTGTTGAAACAACAGTTTTAGAGATGGGGAGGTGGTAGGGAGGAACACAAATAGTTTCTTAACAATCTTACATAACTAGTCAAATCTTTTAATGGTGTGATTTATAACTTTGCTAAAAACAAAAATTTAAGACTTAAAGCAGTTGTATATCTTTTGGCCTGACAATTTCACATTTAGGAATTTCCCCTAATGAAATAATTCGACTAGAGAACAAAGAGTACTTACACAAGGATATTACCTGTATGGTTTATAACAGTTTAAAGTGGAAAAATAATCAAATGTGACTAGGGAACAAAGAAAACTTACACAAGGATATTAACTGTATGGTTTATAACTGTTTAATGTGGAAAAATAATCAAATGTAACTAGGGAACACAGAATACTTACACAAGGATATTAATTATAGCATGGTTTCTAACAGTTTAAAATGAAAAATAACCAAAATGTTTATCGTTAAAGTTGGGGAAACAAATTATATGGTGCTTTGTGTCTATTGAGATGATAATGTAACTCTATATAAATATGGAAATATATCCATAAGATGGCATTATGGAAAAATACATGTTATAATTTCACATATATGTTTGAACCAGTTTGTTAAAATATTACATACGTAGAAAAATTCTGGAAACATGCTTTAAAAAGTTAACAGTGTTTAATGTGGGTAATGGAATTACAGGTATTCTGTATTTTTTTGATTGTCTGGATCATGACAATGAGCATCTATTGCTCTTAGAAAGTATAATACACATTTCTTTATTTACATGACAGTTGTAATAGTCAATGACTTACATGCATAAAAAAAGTATTCATTTTTCTGAGCAATGAATATGGATAGTTTTCAATTAAGTCAAGGTTTCACAGAATATTCTATAGATATATTCATTTCCAAACAGAATTCTAAAACTCTTAAGTTCTCTTTTTAATCTGTACATATTGTTGGTAATTTTTCCCTTTTGCCATGTAGAACTATGTTCCATAAATATTGGCTGAAATTTAGAACAAATTAAAACGTAGTCATTCTATTGGGGGAAAAAATTAAAACAATGGGAATTTATTATTTTTGTATTATTTTATTAATTTAGAGACCACCACAACCTTCTAATTAGAAACCACAGTTTAGGCAATCAGGGGAAAAGGAAAAGGTTTCTGTTTTTTTATGAATACGTAATAGTTGTACATATTTATGGAGTTCAAATATTTTATTGTCATTTTTTATATTGGACATCTTCTGAAATGGATAAAATAACTCCCAATTAAAGTTATGATTCTCCTTCTGTTTGATAATCTTAGCCAAAAGCTGTTGCTCCAACAAAACTCGTTTTAACATTATTGGCCAGGTGTGATGCTCATGCCTATAATCTTAGCACTTTGGGAGGCTAAGGTGGGAGGATTGCTTGAGCTCAGGAGTTTAAGACTACCCTGGGCAACATCGTGAAACCTTGTTTCTACAAAAAAATACTTTAAAATTGGCCAGATATGGTGGTACATGCCTGTGATGCCAGCTACTCCAGTGGCTGAAGTGGGAGGATCACTTGAGCCCAGGAGATAAAGGCTGCAGTGAGCTGTGATCACACCACTACACTCCAGCCTAAGCAACAGACCAAGACCCTGTCTCAGATATATAGCGTGACCCTGTCTGAAATACACACATACACACACACACACACACACACACACACACACAGCAAGACCCTCAACATACATATTTGAGCAAGACAGGGTCTTGCTCTGTATGTGTATATATATACACACAAACAGTTAATTTAGACTTGTCAGCTCGTAATGAAATGCAAATTAAAAATTGTAACATATCTGGCAAAAGGCATATTAACTATAAGAGAGTTCCCTTTAGTGATAATGGATACAGTAAGAGATTCATAGCTATCCTCTTTAACACATAGACCACCTCTTTTTTTCTGCCAACTACACTATGCACAAAATAATGTGAGGGAAAGCTCTATCTGCTATAGCCTATAATTACGTTTTCCCCAGTACCATTGGCTCCCAATTCACTACACTTCAGGTATCTCAAAGACATCTACAAAAACTTGGAACTAATTGGTATACAAAAGCATCACACTGCTAGTGCACAGAGGGAGTATATGAATGTCTGTCATCTACTTCACTACATAAGTAGACAAAAAAGCAACTTGAGAGAATGAGCATAACTCTAAATTTGAACATTCCAGATTTTAAAGCTTTGGGTTGAATTATCTTTATCTTCACAACAACTCTAAGAAATAATCAGAACTTTTCATTTTCAGATGTCTTTTCAGAACTTCAGATGTCTAAGATCACACATGTCAGAAGTAGCAGAGTAACTTCTAGACCAGTATTTTTTCCACTAATGACAATCCTTATTGGATTTTATTGACTTTGTGTTGATAATGAATTTCAATAGTTGTGCTTTTATTTCTTCATGCCTTTACCACAAGCGGTTCCCTTTTTTGTAAGATCCAACCCCATCAGTTCCTTCTCAAGCTGGCCTATCATTCTTCAACCTTCACTGTCATATGTTTTCATTGCTATGTTCCCAGAACATGCTGTCTATATTTCTATTTCTTTTGTCTCTTTTACCCTAATTGCTGTTTGTCTTCTCACTTTGCACTATAGTGCAAGACTATAAAAATGACCATGCAAGATGAAATCGTGCAGGATCTTGATGATTAATGGGAAAAATTATGGTTGTTCCCAAGACCTTTAAATTTGTTGTCAAAACATTAAGAATTTCCTTTACTGTCTCTTACAAAGGTAAAAGGAAATGAAAAAAAATAGTAAAGCTAATATGGGATTTTGTATCCTGTAATTCAAAACATTAGAAACACTGAGAATTTAAATGTTTTATTTTCTTGTGAAAACTCATCATGAGTAGTTTAAATGGTGCTTGCCTCCTCCCTGTGGTACAGCTTAGAATACCAAATGAGCTTCACTTCTTGCCTTGCCAAATTGTCGTAATACTGTCTACTTGACATGCTTTCAACACTTTGTCCTTTGAACTTTCGATGTGAAATATCTCCAAAAGTTCTTTTGGCTACATATCTAGAGTCTCTCGAACAACACCAGTGTTAACATTCCCGTGGTCATCTATTGCTTCTCTAACTCTATTTATGGTCAATTCAAACTTCACCTCTAGCATTATTCACTTTGCTGCACTTTCATCTTTTGTGATCAATTCCCTCTTTAGGTTTAGGTTATTCATTTTAATATGGGTTTATCTCTGGGAGACTAGGAGGCAGCCCAACTACATGCTTTCCTGTCTGCACTTGAACTGAAAACAGATGACCATCAAACTTTGGAAGAACTGATGTGACTGGCCACTGATTATGATGTGTGTCTATTATTTATGTAGTGATTTTTGTATTGAAGCTAGCAGCAAAGTTTGTACTTTTTACAGTTATTCACAGTAAATACACTGTGGTAACTAAAGTTTGAATCGTATTGTTGGGGGACTGGTGTCATTTAATTAAATCATGATGACTGAAGTTTGTATGTATCTAGACAGTGTAAAGCTAAAGCTACTTGTGTGTATGTACCTGGAAATCATCAGTCTTATTTGTATGTCTAGGCACATAATAGGTCATCAGGAAAGAAATCGTTGAATGAAGAAGGAACAAAAATACTATCTCTCTGGCAAAGCTAGATTTCTCTATTTTTTAAATAGATGAATAAATGAATAGATGCTTTTCTATATGTAGTTTAGTTCTCTTGCTATCGGGTCTATAAAAATAAATTCCTGTGCTCTCCTTTCAGAAAGTTGCATGCCAATCTGAAAACTTATCTATATTATATTACAGGCTGACCTCTGTGTCCCTAGATTGAATGAAGGGGACCAAGTTGTACTGATCAATGGTCGGGACATTGCAGAACACACTCATGATCAGGTTGTGCTGTTTATTAAAGCTAGTTGTGAGAGACATTCTGGGGAACTCATGCTTCTAGTTCGACCTAATGGTGAGTACTCTATGTAGTACCAGGTATTTCTCATAATTTATTACTGTTCATTACTGAACACAGCAGCCAGATTTCTGACATAAAACATAAGTCACCTAAGTTTCCTGCTCAAAGCACAGTGGCTTTCGTTGACACGTGGAGCAGAATTCAAGTTCTTTGACCCCACCCCTTGCTCCCACTCAGCCTTGCTTACTTTCCTCTATTCTACACTAGCTTTCTTGCAGTTCCTCAGATGTTCCAATCTAATCTACTTACTAGGGTTTTTATCCTTGCTGTTCCCTCTGCTAACATACTCTTTTTGATTTTGTTTTGACTTATACCTATATTTCATTCAGGTTTCTGCTCAGATACTATCTTTAGAAGGGCTTTCTCCCCTGACTACCATAGCTAAAATGACTTCTCATTTCCCCTAAATTGTAGTAGTTGTAGTACTAGTACTCAATAAATACTAGTTGAATGAATGAGTAAACTTGAACTCTGTTCCACTTTTAGAAAATGCCATAACAAGCTATAAAGTGTTTTTAAAATACTGCCTTTGTTTTCAGTATATGATGTCTGCTGGCCTAATCATGTCATCTCCCGATCTGGACAGCTGATTTGTTAAGTCATAGTCATGGAATTCCAGGTTTGGAGAAACCTTGAACGCCATAAGCTCTAGCTCTTTGGTTAATTGCATGAATTTCCTCCACAACAACCTCAAGAATCTATATTCTACCAATATAGATAGAGTACTTTCTGGCTCCTGAAACAGGTCATTCCATCTTTGGATAGCTCAAACTATAAATTGAACTAGAAGTCCATCTTTCTTCAGTCCTTCTCCTAATTCTATCACTTTGTGCTATGCATTATAAGTTTAACCCCCCTTCCTTCAGTTTTTTGACAATAGCTAATTTTACCAGAAACCCTCCTCCCTTTCTCCAGTTTAACAGTCCTAGGGTCTTCAGCCAGTATTCATATGGCATTGTTTAGAGTTCCCTCAACACTTTATCAGTCTGCTCTAAGAAAAAAGTTTTATACGTCTAATATCCCAGAATTAGACGTATTCTTCTGGTTTTGTTCTGTACAATTTACTATTAATCATTATTTTAGCCACAGAATAATTATTGTTAATGCCATATTACCACTTGTTGAATATGTACCATAGGAAAGTAAAATATCATTCGAATTCTACTTGTCACCACCACACCCAACCCTGCAAAATTTTGCAATGACTTTTCTTTTTTATAAACAAAAAATAAAAAATCCTCTTTTTACCTCTTGTTCACAAATAGGCATTTTCACTTTATCTTCTCCACTTTGTGTTCTTTTCCATTCATGGTCTAGAATTGGCTTTCTAGGAAGATTAAAAGGACTTCAACAGAACATTCTATTTTGACTTTTCAAGGAACTTGTTCATTTAGACCTGATACTTAGGTGAGTCATTAGGTGTTTTCTGTCACATACAGCTACTCAAATTTTAAACCAGGCATAACATTTTTTTTTCTTTATTTATTGTATTCTGTTTTCTCTTGATAATAGATCCTAAAGAACTCAATAATATTAGCTAATAGTTATTAAAAGCTTTCTGTGTACCTAGGCTCTTTTGTATATTTTTACTTAATCCTCATAGACATCCAATGAGATAGATGAATTATCCCCATTCTAGAGTTGAAGATACTTTGACACCAAGACATTTAGTTACCTGCTCACAGATTCATGATGGTACAGAGCCAGCATATGAACAAAAATCCATATGATGGCAAAGACCCAGCCTTTTTACAATCCCAGATCTCATCCTTTTGCTTTAAAGTAGGAGAGGAACCCACTAGGGTCTACTTCTTGCAAAATTTCTTTCTAAATTGTTTCATAGTCAAAATACGGAGCAGAACCTGCATCTACTTTCAGTGTGGGTCTATCTTTTCCATTCTTAAAGTATCACATAATTAAAATTTAAACTATGTTTGCCAAGAATATATTTTTGTTTCTCTGATCTTTTCCCCTTTAATTCTTACTTCTTCTTAGGCAAAATGTTGTCATACCTTTTTGTCCTTTCATTCTTCATTTCAGAAATTTATTTTTCTAAAAAAAAAGTATAGGTATTCAAGGAGGAACCAGATCTCTTAGGCAAGGGTAAAAGAGGCCCCTACCTTGGCTCCATATTTTAGAAGGCCCTGCTTTGGCTCTCTTTCTTCTCCCAATGCAGTCATAATTTTATAGGACCAAAAGGACATGCCAAGCTATGACCTCCCTTCCCTTTCTATGCCACTTTTTTCAAACCTCAGTTCTGGGTCCAGGTAGTCCTGAGCCTCTCTAGATCTTCGTGGGTATTTTCCACACATCCGTTCTCTCAATGTTGGTTCACATGGTATGTGTATTCTAGCCCAGCAGGTGGCTAAGAGGCTACAGTTTGTGGAGGGAGAGGTATACATATATCTTGCATGTGGGCTGGGATCTTCACATGTGTGTTTATAAGCCCCTATGTTAAAAAATGGGACTGAGAGTGGGTAACGGTGGAATATAGGCCTAGGATCTGGGGTCTAAATCTCCTCACATTACCATGACCATGAATTCTGGCCTAGAATTCTCATTTGAATTCTGGCCTCCCAGGTTGTTTTGTAGATACATCACCGAAAGAGGATGAAGCATATTTTGGTTAGCACTGTGTTCAAGTTTTTTGTAACTTAAACATATGGTGTATAGGTCTCTATTTGTACTCTTGCCCTAGGTCCCCTAGAAATTAAGAGAGGGTGTATTCACAGGCGCTTCTCAGCAGCTCTTCTCTTTCCTACTGTCTCTTCAAGTTATAGACATTTTCAGCAATGTAGCCAAGAACCCTTCTTCCCTCCAAAGGTCCAGCAAAGCCCCTGAACTCCACAACTACTTTCTGTCCCCCGCACAGTGGCGCCAGACTCAGGTCTGTCGTAATTCTTCATAAATGAATTGTTTTTTGAACAAAACATTATACAGTGTATCTGGTAAATTCCTGTCATGTGAATTCATTACGATTTCCACGTGTTTGGGGATTGGTTTGATTTTTCTTTGTTTTTTTTTTTTGTTTTTGTTTTTGTTTTTTTAGCTGTATATGATGTAGTGGAAGAAAAGCTAGAAAATGAGCCAGATTTCCAGTATATTCCTGAGAAAGCCTCACTAGATAGTGTGCATCAGGATGACCATTCCCTGCGGGAGTCAATGATCCAGCTAGCTGAGGGGCTTATCACTGGAACAGTCCTGACACAGTTTGATGTAAGTAATACCAATTATATATTAAAAGCATTTTGCTGATATTTTCTAACTAGTTTCATAGTTTTTTAAGTGCCTAATCTATGCATTATAATTTCTAAACTAAAATGATATTCTGAGAAATGTTTGACATAAAGAGTTCTAAAATGCCAAATTTTGAAAATTGCTCCCAAAATACTAGCTATGGTTATATAAATAGAATATCTTTTAAAAAGAGGGATAAGGAAATTTTATACATATGTCATCAAACTGAATTTTTTTCTGTAGTTAAATAGCTGTTTTTTTGAAAAGTGGCAGATGAGGATAGGCTATTATAGACTTTAAAATCCTGAGCTAAAGGAAAATATTATTTTTGAAGTTTATACCTTGTCATATTTCATCTCTGTTTATTTGTTGTCAGTGCAATCTTGAAAACTGGGAAAAACAAAACCTTCAGACAGATCATTATATCCAACGAACTAGAATGCTTCTTCAGTGCTTGTAATACGCATTTGACCCACGGCCACCCAGTGGATTTGGAAATGTTTTATTCAGACTGCGTGAACCTAATTTGTTTAAAATAGTAAACCCGAATTTTTTTTTTTTTTTTGAGAAGCGGCCTCTCACTATGTAGCCTAGGCTGATCTCAAATTCCTATGTCCAGACAGTCCTCCGGCCTCAGCCTCTCAACTAACTGGAATTACAGGCATGCACAGCCATGCTAGGCTCCCTGGATAGTTTTCAATGTGTTTTTAGAAATGACCATCATTATAATTGTTGCTCTGACATACATGTTATAGGTAAATGTTTAATTATAAAACATTTAGGATATGTCTGTTAGTTTTTGTTCAAAAGTTCTTGTTCATATACTGTAAACACCTCCAAACTAAATGAAAGTTAAATGTTTTCTGCAGATTTGCTACTCACAACTTCAGGTGCTCCTGCTGTAAGCAGAATTGGTTTCACTAGTTTTACCGCTTTTCAAAATATGACACATACTTTATGTTAGAAATTGAAGAATTCAGCTTTGCAAATCTGGTTCAGTACTCTACTAGCCTATGATATATCATTATATAGATGACCTATTCAAAGGGAAAAAAATCTGTTTCCTGTTAGTATAGAAACAAGTCCGGAAAACAAACAGAAATTGTTTATGGCTTTTGTTGGAATTGTCCCCTTTTTTTTTTTTTTTTAGCAACTTTATCGGAAAAAACCTGGAATGACAATGTCTTGTGCCAAATTACCTCAGAATATTTCCAAAAATAGATACAGAGATATTTCGCCTTGTAAGTATCTTATTGTCTCTGTTAAATTTAATCTTTTAAACATAACTTTACTAAAACATTATTTCTTTTAAATTTTTTAGATGATGCCACACGGGTCATTTTAAAAGGTAATGAAGACTACATCAATGCGAACTATATAAATGTAAGTTTATTTTTATTATGCCTTTGCCATTTGGAAAAATAGGAGCCACTATGAACTTTGAGATTATTTTCTTTATGTTAAAATCCTAACCTGGGTAGAATATTAAAACTTTCAGATATGAAAAATATTATTGAAGTAATATTAAATAAAATATTTTGGTACTTTATTAATATACAGGTAGAGCAGTGGAATGGAATAGTCCAGTTCATAAACAGACTTAGATAAATACTAGAATTTTGTTTATGGTAGAGATGGTCTTTTAAATCATTGGAGATAAAACAGACTATCCAATGAATGGGTGGTTGGGTCAACTGTCCAGAACAGGAGCCCCCAACCCCTGGGCCATGGACCAGTAATCATACATGGCCTATCAGGAACCAGGCTGCATGGCAGGTGGTGAGTGGTGGGCAGACATTACCACCTGAACTCCATCTGCTGTCAGATCAGTGGTGACATTAGATTCTCATAGGAGTGCGACCTTCGTGAACTGCACATGTGAGGGATCTAGATTGCATGCTCATTATGAAAATCTAATGCCTGATGATCTATGCTGGAATAGTTTCATCCTGTAACCATCCCCACCTCCCAACCCCACTCCATGGAAAAATTGTCTTCCAAGAAACCGGTCCCTGGTGCCAAAAAGGTTGGGGACCACTGGTCTAGAATATGTCATTGTAAAGAGGCATTTTTCTTTCTTACCTGGAAAAAAAAAATACTATTTTTTCTTAACTCTGTAATTAGAAAATTTCAAATGTACAAAATTAGAGCAGACAGTAAAATCAAACTTCATGTACACATCACTCAGTTTCAGCACTTGTCAACTCATGACACACTTTGTTTCACCTTTACCAGGTTCTTTTGAAGTAGATCTTTGTATCATATCTTTCATCTATAAATACTTCACCTCCACTCGATGTCAACATATATTTCAAATACATCAAAATGTAATTTTAAAAGTGGAATTATGAAAATACTTGAAGGAAATATGTGAAAATTGTTTAAAGTCTCAGGGGGAGGTTTTTTAAGCTTAGATACATGTCTAAGCTTAAAGAGATGAATTTGACAAGGTAAAATTTGTTATTTTTGGTATGCTGAAAAACTACTAAAATCAAACGACAAATGGAATTTTTTAAATACTAGAAAAGGCTTATTTAAAATATACAAAGAGCTTCATAAATGAGTAAGAAAAGTAAGCCTGGGAAACATTGAGACTCCATTTCTCGAATAAAAATAAAAATATAAAAATTAGCAGTCATGGTGGTGCATGCCTATTGTTCCAGCTACTCAGGAGACAGGTGGGAGAATTGCTTGAGCCTGAGAGGTTGAGGCTGCAGTGAGCCATGATCATATGACTGTCACTGGGTGACAGAACAAGACCCTGTCTAAAAAAAAAAAGAAAGTTCAATGAAAATAATGGATGAAGGACATGCAAAGACAATTCATAGAAAAGGAAATTATGCAAATGACATTTTTAATAGTCATTTTTAAATCTATACAAAAGTAGAGAGAATAGTATAAAAGAGTCCCCCCATACCTCTTACCCAGTTTCAAGAGCTATCAACTCGTGGCCAATCTTGTTTCAGCTAAGTACTAGCCTCCAAATTATTTTTAAACCTAAATATATCACTGTATATGTAAATTGGGTTAATTTTCACCATTCGATGTTGTCATACTCTAGAAAGTCTTTGTATGTGCTAAATTAGGGAGTATTTAATCATTGCTTCTAGGGAAAATACAGGGTTAGGTTCCCCCAGGCCTAAAGTCACAACATTTTCATTAGCCAATAAATACATAATGTTGTTTCTGTTTAAAAACACTTTATTTAATATATATTGCTGATCCATTAACCTTTAACTCATAGTCAACAGCACTATAACTCATGCCTCAAGGAAGCTTATCTAATACATATTTCCTCCATGAGGTATATCACATCCTTCTTGAACTTAGAAACACTAGTCAGCACTTTAAAACTATACTTGGGGGCCATTTTTAAACAGCAAAATTACTAGTAAAAAAAAAAAAAAAACCAAAAGGTGAAAAGTATGGCACTACATAGAATGCAAAAAGGTCACTTGTTTACAGTATGAGAGGTAAAACAAGATGTCAGAGTTGGTTTGTTTGATCTCACTTGGAAATGTGCATGTCTTCAGATCACTCAAATTTTTCACTGCTGTATGTCTACTACATGACCAAGAAATCCCTGCAATTGTTTTAAGGGTTATGAATATATTTTAGCAAGTAGTCAAATTTGCAAATTGAGAATCCTTGATGGACGATTAGCTACTTAAGAATATACCTCTGATAAGGCCTTTTTTTGTGGTAGCAAAACCACAATACTGTTTTAACACTTGGAAAAATAGTATCAGAGTTAAATGAAAAATACATGCGATTTACAAAAAACAAAAGTGCAAATGAAAACTTCAAGGAATTACTATTTCACCTATGAGATTGAAAGAACAAAAATTTGATAATACTACATGTAGGTCCACATCCTTTATGTGAAACCTTAGGTTAAATATGGGGCCAGGCGCAGTAGTGCATGCCTGTAATCCCAACACTGAAGAGAGGCATAGGCTGGAGGGATAGCTTCAACCCAGGGGTTTGAGACCTGCGTAGGCAACATAGGAAGACCTCCTTCTTCACATAAAGGGGCAGTGAGTGGGAGGGTATAGAAAAATATGCTTTTGGATTTCGAATTTTTGGAACTTTGAAAGTGTGTTTAGTACATATACCATATACTATAATAAGTAACATCGCTGGCTGGCTATGGGACAAGTGCTCTGTAATCAATATATCTGAATAGTTAACAGCAAACTATAGATATTCTCCCTAAGTAAGACTAATAAGGAGTACAAATAGTCTTAGGTCAGTTCAGGTCAGATTTTGCTGTCAAGTGAGGGCAGGTTGGGGCAAGATTACAAAAATAAAAAACATGAGGGCCTTAAATCTGTATGAAATATTATGTTGTATATTTATACAGTAGAGCCATTTAAAAGAATGAAATTTTATTTACTAATCAAACATGATCTTGAAGATGAAGTAAAAAAGAGAAATAAGAAGCAGAACAACATTATATATAGTATGCTACCATTTTTAAAAAACAGTTTTACAGAAAAGTGGAAAGTTAGTTTTGCATATACGTTTGTGTGTTGTATATAGAATATCTCTGATAAAGTTATGTGACAAACTGAGAGAAAAAGATTACCTTCCTGGGTGTAAACTAGAAGCTGAAATGGGAGAAGAGACTTTCTTTTTTTTTTTTTTGAGACAGAGTCTCGCTCTGTCGCCCAGGCTGGAGTGCAGTGGCCGGATCTCAGCTCACTGCAAGCTCCACCTCCCGGGTTTACGCCATTCTCCTGCCTCAGCCTCCCCAATAGCTGGGACTACAGGCGCCTGCCACCTTGCCCAGCTATTTTTTTTGTATTTTTTTAGTAGAGACGGGGTTTCACCGTGTTAGCCAGGATGGTCTCGATCTCCTGACCTCACGATCTGCCCGTCTTGGCCTCCCAAAGTGCTGGGATTACAGGCATGAGCCACTGCGCCTGGCCAGAAGAGACTTTCTTTATTCACTCTTTGTTATTCTTTGAATTGTCATGTGCATATATCACGTTTTTAAAAAAATATTTAATCTCAAAATGTAGTAGGATAATGACTGATGACTCAGCTTTCCCAAATACTATCTTACCTCTTTGTGAAAATTATGAATTTTAAATATTATTCTGATATCCTCTAAAGTTATTTTTTATGTAAAAATTCAAGCTAAAACCAATGGCAGAATTTTTGTTCCTCACAAATTTTACCCATACACTATTTACAGATAGGTATTTTTTATTTCTTTACCACGTCTCTGCCTCTGAAACAGAATTCTGGGTTAAGCTGCTTTTAAAAATCATAATAGGCCGGGTGTGGCTCACACTTGTAATCTCAGCACTTTGGGATGCCAAAGCAGGAGGATTGCTTGAGCCCAGGAAAATATTTGGAAAATATTTAAATTCTTATTTCCACTAATTAAAAGATAAATATCTATGACTGTTGAACATTGCCATGAACTTTCTTCTACAGATAAAATAAGAAATTGTTAATAAAGATTTGTTTTACTGACGGCAGTTCATTGAGATTAGTTGTATTCACTATAACAATTAGTGGATGATTTTCATATTCCTGATTACTGTAAAAAGTAATGCAAAACATTTTATTTTCATGCCCTTTTCTTTTTAGATGGAAATCCCTTCTTCCAGCATTATAAATCAGTACATTGCTTGTCAAGGGCCATTACCACACACTTGTACAGATTTTTGGCAGATGACTTGGGAACAAGGCTCCTCTATGGTTGTAATGTTGACCACACAAGTTGAACGTGGCAGAGTAAGTCATAGTTGAATCTTACACATTGCTTGGACTTTTTTCAAATTATACTGCATCTATGTAGTCAAAATATTCATGTTTATTTAAGCCTTTGTAACCTTTAGTCTTCTTTTCTTGTGGTTTCTTGTTTTAAATCATCATGGTTAAGTGCATAAAACTGTGACTAACACATAAATAAATGTGACATAAGTGTTAGCCATTACTGTCATTGTTATTATTTAAAGGGATTAATGTACATCTGTTAAGGGGCTTGTATCTAATGTATATATGGAACTTTTTACAACTCAACAGTAAAATAAATAATGCAATATTAAAATAAATAATGCAATATTTTAATAAAAAATGGGCAACAGATCTGAATAGCCAGTTCTCCAAAGAAGATATACAAATGGCTAAGAAGCACAAGAAAAGATGCTCAACATCATTATCAGGGAGATGCAGATCAAAACCTTAATGAGACTTTATAGCCAAGAGGATGGCTAAAATAAAAAGGACCTATGATAACAAGTTCTAGGGATGATATGGAAAAAACAGAACCCTCCTATGGTGGGTTTGTAAAATCATCCAGCCATTTTGGAAAACAGTCTTGTAGTTCCTCAAAAAGTTAAACGTCGAGTTGGTATAACTTAGTACTTCCGTTCCTAAATCCGAAAGAATTGAAAAAGTTTGTCCACACAAAAATTTGTACATGAGCATTCATAGCAGCATTATTTATAATGGCCAAAATGTAGAAACAACTCAAATATACAAATAAAATGTGGTGTAGTCTTATCGTTGGATATTATTTGGCAATAAAAAGGAACGAAGTAGTGATACATACTACAACATGGGTAAACCTGGAAAACACTTAGCATAGTGAAAGAGGTCAAAAAGACCACATATTGTATGATTGCATTTATATGAAATGTCCAGGATAGGCAACTCTGTAGGGACGTGAAGTAGATTAGTGGTGGTCTAGATCTGGGGTAAGGATGGGGGAACAGATGAGGAAGAATGAACAGTGACTACTAATTGGTGTAGGGTTTATTTTGGGTGTAATGGGAATGTTCTAAAAGTGATTGTGGTGATGGTTGCACAGTTCTGTGAATATACTAAAAACTATTGTATACGTTAACCAAGTGAGTGGTATGGTACATGAATTACTTGTCATTACAGCTGTTTTAAAAAATCTTGGCCGGGCGCAGTGGCTCAAGCCTGTAATCCCAGCACTTTGGGAGGCCGAGACGGGCGGATCACGAGGTCAGGAGATCGAGAGCATCCTGGCTAACCCAGTGAAACCCCATCTTTACTAAAAAAATACAAAAAAAAACTAGCCGGGCGAGGTGGCAGGCGCCTGTAGTTCCAGCTACTGGGGAGGCTGAGACAGGAGAATGGCGTAAACCCAGGAGGCGGAGCTTGCAGTGAGCTGAGATCCGGCCACTGCACTGCAGCCTGGGCGACAGAGCGAGACTCTGTCTCAAAAAAAAAAAAAAAAAAAATCTTAAGATTCAGTGAGGATTTTTGCTGTCTCAAAATATAGCCAGAGTACTTACTATTACAAAGGGAAAAAGGTGACAAAGAAAAAATGTCGGCTGGGCGCAGTGGCTCACACCTGTAATCCCAGCACTTTGGGAGGCCAAGGTGGGTGGATCACCTGAGGGCAGGAGTTCAAGACCAGCCTGACCAATGTGGTGAAACCCCATCTCTATTAAAAATACAAAATTAGCCAGGCTTGATGGCACATGCCTGTAATCCCAGCTACTTGGGAGGCTGAGGCAGGAGAATCGCTTGAACCCAAGAGGCAGAGGTTACAGTGAGCCAAGATCCTGCCATTGCACTCTAGCCTGGGCAACAAGAGCAAAACTCCATCTCTTTAAAAAAAAAAAAAAAAAAAAAACCACTGGTCAGCAAATCTAGATGAAATTTATTAAATTATTATTGTAACTTTTCTGTGAGTTTGAAATTTATTAAAAATTAAAACATTTTTAAAAATAGGAGAACTTGAATCCGTATGTATATAATTTTATTTATTTTTATTTATTTATATCAATATCAGGTTAAATGTCACCAATATTGGCCAGAACCCACAGGCAGTTCATCTTATGGATGCTACCAAGTTACCTGCCACTCTGAGGAAGGAAACACTGCCTATATCTTCAGGAAGATGACACTGTTTAACCAAGAGGTAAGAAGGCCGGACGTCTGTTCATTAGAACTGTTGTGTTCAAGGTAAAGACTGAAAGCTGAAAATGTTTTTAGTTTGAGTATTGGTTACTTGGAAATACTATAAAAATTATTGAATTATTTATCTGCTTTAATCGGGTACTTTGGAATTTTATTAAGAGTATTCTATTCTATTACATAATTAATGTTTTTCTTTAGTTTCTATGACTCGATATGAATGATCAGTGAAAAAGTAGTCTAGTAAATAATACTTACTACAGTTACTACTTTGCCTATTCAGAATAGCTATTTAGGTATGTTTCATTATAAAAAAACTTTTACTCCAAGTAGTGTCAGTACAGTATTTGGGTGTGTCTGTGGAAATGGAAAAAACAATAGAAAGCTATTAAATTATTTTCCTTTTTTAAAAGAGTACAGGAGAGCAACTTCACAGTCCGCTATGTATTAAGAAGGAAAAGGTTGTAACCAGGACCTTCTGACAGCAGATGGGGTGTAGATTTCTAATTGCCAGCTCTTAATTCTGCCTGAGTCAGTCCCCTTGGCTTCAATTGAAACTGATTAATAAATGATGGCTCAGTATCCCAATTGGAAGATGTATCAGGAGAGCATCATGCTGCCAGTTCTGTAAGGCTGCTAGAGACAGTGCACCTACTTTCTGTGCCTGCAGCTAGATATCCCCCTGCCAACTACCTTTGGTTTTGAAAGGGACTAAAAAAAGGAAATAACTGCTAGAGAAGAGCAAATAGCCCAAGCTGTGAGTGCCCAGGACTATCCTATCAATGGTCAAGCCTTTGGAAATGAGAATTCCCCTCCAACCCCAAGAGCATGATTAAAGGAAACCAGAGAGATAGAGCCTTACTTACTAAAAGGGAAGAAGCCAGAAGTTGTGCTAATTTATAGAAAAGGAATCTGGCCTTGAATGAAGCTAAAATTACAAGAATTTTAAAATTTCAATATTTTATGGGCTAGAGTCCATCAGAATGAATTTAGGGTTTGGGGACATATACTGTGTAGCTCATGGTCTAGTGTAACAGGTCAAGCCAATACAACATTTCTTCGTTTTCTCAAATAGGTACTGAAAGATAGGCTATGTATGTTTATATAAAATAATGTCTATCTTTAGCATAGTCTCTATTATACTCCACCTGTAGATTATCCGTGACAGTTTTATGTACCATAGTGGCTTTTCTTTACACACCCTGAGTACATTAGAACTAAGACATGAGTTAGTTTCTAAAGTTTGAGCCAAACGTTATTGGGAAAATAAGTTTGCTCCCATAGATAAATAGATACATGAATGGATTAATGATAGCAGATATTACCTCAAGTCTTGAATACCTTTTACTTTTCAGGAAGCTCTCTTTAGTGTAAATGGCAATAACCATAGTTATAATCATAGTATTGAATGACTGTAGCAACGGTTTATTGAGTATGTGGTGCCAAGTAGCTGATTGGGTGATTTACAGGTCCTCTCATGGAGTCTTTTTAGCATAAGACTGATGCTTTAAAGTATAGATGTTATTTCATTTTTCAGTTGAAGGAAATTATTTTCTGAAACATCGAATGCCATAACTGGCAGAGTCAAGATTTGAACCAAGATGTATCTAAACCCAATACTCTTACTGTCTCCATTATAGCAACCTTGGCTCTCCAAAAAGAATTAATCTCACTGATTTGACTTTGTGTTTTTATTAACTCCAATTTTTAATATACATTTATCTTGAGATTTTATTCTTCTGATTTCCATAATTTCATCTGTATTGTATGAGGATTAGTTCAGCTTTGTTCACAAAAAATGTTTTTCACTTTACCATTTTTGCTCCCCCAAGAATTCATTAGTTTTCTTTAAGCATTTCTCTGGTTCTTAATTTGTTTCTACCTATGTACTTGATTATCATTTTTAAAATACTTTACACATATAAAAATTGAGTTATAAAAAGAGTAGTAATGTAATTAGCCATTACTTAAATGGATACAACTATTTCTATAAAATAGTTTCTTTCCCTTTTGTTGAAATTTTGCATTCTAATGAGTTTATACATAACTTTTGGTGGAGAAGAGGAGTGGTTGGTTTTGCTTTCCTTCTAAAATTCCAATGACATGAATATATTTTAAAGATAATGTCATAGTACCAACAGGTTCATATTCCTGCTGTGCAATAACAGACCAATACACTGAGACAGCAGGGATGCAGCAGATAAAGAGTTTAATGATCACCGGGTACCGAACAAGGAGATGGGAGGAGACCCTCAAATCATCTCCCTGAGGAGATGAGATCTGGGATGGGGTTTTGAAGGGGATGGTGGAGAGCAAGGGGCTGGGAAATTAAGGTCGTTGATTGGTTGGGATAAGGTGGATGAAATCATCAGGAGGTGGAAACTGCATTCTTTGGTGAGTTAGCTTATCTCAGGGTCCTTTAGACTGACTGAGTCAGTAGTTTCATTGGTCTGCAGGACCCAAAAGAACGTCTCAAAGGGGCAATTTAACATTTCATAATGTCCCAAGTTGTTATCTGTAGAGCAGTTAAGGGGGGAACTATAATCTTGTAATGGGGTCTCTGGGATTGAGGCAGCAGGCACCACACAACTATGAGGAAGCGGGTCAGAGAACAGCTGAACTAATGATCAATGCTAAGTGTGCTGCAAGCTGTGTTTAGTTTTCTATCTCCCCCTCCCTTCTTTCCTGATTAATTTTATGAGGTTTATAGGGACAATTTAAATAATGCATACATCAAGGTGCATAATTTTTCATTTGTTCTTAGAAAAATGAAAGTCGTCCACTCACTCAGATCCAGTACATAGCCTGGCCTGACCATGGAGTCCCTGATGATTCGAGTGACTTTCTAGATTTTGTTTGTCATGTACGAAACAAGAGGGCTGGCAAGGAAGAACCTGTTGTTGTCCATTGCAGGTATTCTGTTTTCCATCTTTTATGAATGTATAGATGAACAGATAAGTCATTTTTAAAAGAGAGTACATATTTTGTCCTTATGTTGTTATTGTCACTGTAATAATTAGAACTCAAAGCTATGCTCTGAAGATAGAAGGCAAAAGATATGTTCTAACATATGATTGGCAGTAACTTTATCATAAGACATAAAAATAATACTGATTGCACTGATTCTTAAATGCTCCTCCTTTTCATATTTTGACACCTCTGAAATTGGTCTTAACAATTTACAATAGATTTGATGAAATACAGTACTGTGGGCTGTCTTAGTGCATTTGTGCTATGTAACAAAATATTTAAGACTGGGTAATTTAAAAGGAACAGAAATGCATTTGTTATACTTCTGGAGGCTGGGAAGTTCAAGATCAGGGTACACACAGGTTCTCATGAGGGTCTGATGAGGGCTGCTCTCTGCTTCCATTATGATACTTTGTTGTGTCATTCTCTGGACGGGACAAATACTGTTTCCCCACACGCTAGAAGGGACAGAAGGGGCGAACCCACTGTCTGAAGTCGTTTTATAAGGGCTCTAATCCCATCAACCCTCATGACTTAATCACCTCCAAAGGGTCCCACCTTTTCTTTTTATTTTTGAGTTGGAGTCTCACACTGTCACACAGGCTGGAGTGCAATGGCATGATCACAGCTCACTGTAACCTCTGCCTCCCAGGCTCAAGTGATCCTCCTGCCTCAGCCCCCGCCCCCGCCCCCCAAGTAGCTGGAGGTACAGGTGCACCACCGAACCTGGCTAATTTTTGTATTTTTTTGTAAAGGTGGGTTTTTGCCATGTTGCCCAGGCTGGGAGCTCCTGGGCTCAAGGGATCCACGGATCTACTTTGGCCTCCCAAAGTGCTGGGATTACAGGTGTGAGCCACCATGCCTCACCGGTTCCACCTCCTAATATTATCACATTGGTGACTAAGTTTTAACATAGGAATTTTATGGGACACATTCAGACAATGGCTTAGGCATTAGGTTATAGCCTAATATTTAGATTCCCTTCCTTCTTCCTTGCCTATGGCTTCTCTTAAGATATTCATTGAGTACTCCTACCTCTCTTGAAGTGACCCTACCAAAGGATATGCTACTTCTAAAAGCTTTAAGTAAACAGCAGGCTACTCTTTCTTTCTTTGAGACCAAGGTCCCCTTCTGCCCTCAAAGGGCCAAATACAGTGACTCCAGGCTTTACTGCTACTGATCCAGAGATTAGGAGACAGTTGTTCCCTCCCTATTATGGCCACCTTTGTTAAGTGATTTATTCAGAGGATATATTGAGGTATCTCTTTATCCTTAAACTTTCCAACACATTTTAAGAGTAGAGTTTCAAATCATCAAAACAGATTATAGACCAAAATTTGGGAGGTAAAGTAACAAAAGTGGTGAAATACCATTTTATATCCCAAGTCCCTGATGACTACTACATTCATGTTCACAGATTAGAAGTTAAAAAGTTGTTCTTGGCTATCTCAATGGTAAAATTTAATTTAAATTTTATTTAAAATGAGACCGGGAGCGGTGGCCCACGCCTGGAATCCCAGCACTTTGGGGGCTGAGGCGGGCAGATCACCTGAGGTCAGGAGTTCTAGACCAGCCTGACAAACATGTTGAAACCCCGTGTCTGCTAAAAATACAAAAAATATTAGCCAGGCATGGTTGCACACATCTATAATCCCAGCTACTCGAGAGGCTGAGGCAGGAGAATCACTTGAGCCCAGGAAGTAGAGGTTGCAGTGAGTGGAGATCTCACCACTGCACTCCAGCCTAGGCGTGAGCGAGATTCTGTCTCAAAAAAAAAAAGATATATTTGAGTGTAAAATATTGTTGTCTTTTGTGCATTCATTGATGGCTTATTATTGTCATTCTATCATTTTGAATTTTAAAGAGGAGTTGCTCCAGTAAGCTTCTATTCCTTATTCAGATTTTAAAAACTGAAATTTAACTCCTTTAAAATAGTATTTTTCCAACTAATGTGGTAGATGGAAGGTACAGAACATTTAATTAATATTAAATGAGTAAGTGCATTTTTTTTTTCTGTTTTCAAAATATTCTGTATTTGGCTTCCTACCTTTTATAATATAAAATATTAAAATGATATTGTTCTTCTATATTATAATTCAGTTTTATGCACAAAAGCCACAAATAGTATAACAGAATAGTATCATTAGGATCTTGCCTATATTTGTCTTTTTTAGTGCTGGAATCGGAAGAACTGGGGTTCTTATTACTATGGAAACAGCCATGTGTCTCATTGAATGCAATCAGCCAGTTTATCCACTAGATATTGTAAGAACAATGAGAGATCAACGAGCCATGATGATCCAAACACCTGTGAGTATTGCACTTCATATACAAGTGTATATTCTTAACATGATGATTTTTTGTTACCAATGTGTATTCTAAATCACATTTTTATCCTTTTTTATCTTTTCAATTCCTTGCCATGGTCAAATAAGCTCTAGCACAGGGGTAAGCAAACTACTGCCCAGTAGTCAAATCTGGCCTGTCACTTGTTTTTGTAAATAAAATTTTAGCGGAACACAACCATGCTCATTTGTCTATGCCTACTTTGATATTATAGCTGCAGAGTTTAGAAGTTGCAACAGTACCGTAAGGCCTGCTATTTCTAAAATATTTAATATCTGACTTTTTACAGAAAAAGTTTTGCTAACATGCAAGTTGCCTGGCATATTAAATCTTGAGTGTTTAAACAGGTGCAGAGGAACTTGTTTTGTATTATTTAGTCAAGTGGAATGCTGAGAATGATAGTATCCCTGAACTGGAGAATCTTGATAGACCTGCTTTCTGTGAAATAGCTGTGGTGAAATTGTTTTTCTTTTTACTTAAGAACTTACATTGTAGTGGCCGGGCGTGGTGGCTCACGCCTGTAATCCCAGCACTTTGGGAGGCCGAGGCGGGCGGATCATAAGGTCAGGAGATCGAGACCATCCTGGCTAACACGGTGAAACCCCCCCGTCTCTACTAAAAATACAAAAAAAATTAGCCGGGCCTGGTAGTGGGCAGCTGTAGTCCCAGCTACTTGGGAGGCTGAGGCAGGAGAATGGCATGAACCCGGGAGGCGGAGCTTGCAGTGAGCCAAGATCGCGCCACTGTACTCCAGCCTGGGCAACAGAACAAGACTCTCAAAAAAAAAAAAAAAAAAAAAAGAACTTACATTACCATAGCAAAAATTACAGAAATTAAGGTACTTTTTAGTGTATTCTATACTGAGTGTTAATTATGCTTTGGGAGCCAAAAGAGGAATCATGGAATTTTAGTGTTAAAATTATCTTTTGTACTGATTAAACCATTGTGAAATAATAGCATTGTTGGTGAAATAGGTTACTTGAAGGAAATTGACCTATGTGATCCAGTAAGTGCCTATAATTTTTTTGTTCTTGTTTTGTGAGGCAAGAGTCTCACTCTGTTGCCCAGGCTGGCGTGCAGGGGTATGATCATAACTCACTGCAGCCTCAGCCTCCCAAGCTTAACAATCCTCCCACCTCTGCTGGGACTACTGGCATAAGTCACCACATTGGGCTGATTTTTTTATTTTTTGTAGAGAGGGGATCTCACCATGTTGCTTAGGCTGATCTTGAACTCCTGGGTTCAAGCTATCCTGCCACCTCAGTCTCCCAAAGTGTTGGGATTACAGGCATGAGTCACCATGCCCAGCCTGGTTTCTAATTACAGAAAATTTCAAACATAGGCAATATAATGAACATCATGTTTATACTCAGATCCCACATTTGCCATATTGTTTCATCTGTATAGCTGTTCACTTTCCCTGTATTTGAAGCAAATCTTAGATATATCATTTTGTTCATAATATTTTAGTGTGTATCTCTAAAAGATAAGGATTGATTTTCCTTTTAAATAAAAACACAGTACCATTATCACACTGAACTGTAATCAATTTCTTAATATTATCAAATTGCCAGTATTTAAATTTCTAGTTGTTTCCTAAAAACCGTCCTTTTAAATTTATAACAGCTTTATTAAAATACAATTCACATACCATAAAATTCAGCCGCTTAACGTGTACAATTCAGTGGGTTTTGTGTATTACAGAGGCTTGCAACCATCGCTACTATATAATTTTTTTTTTAATTAATTTTTTTTTTTGAGGTAGAGTTTCGCTCTTGTTGCCCAGGCTGGAGTGCAATGGCATGATCTCGGCTCAGTGCAACCTCCGCCTTCCGGGTTCAAGCAATTCTCCTGCCTCAGCCTCCCGAGTAGCTGGGATTACAGGCACCCGCCACCATGCCCAGCTAATTTTTGTATTTTAAGTAGAGACAGGGTGTCTCCATGTTGGCCAGGCTGGTCTTGAACTCCTGACCTCAGGTGATCCACACACCTTGGCCTCCCAAAGTGCTGGGATTACAGGCATGAGCCACCATGCCCAGCTATATAATTTTTAAAACATCTTCATACCCACCCAAAAAAAATCCAAGCTCATTAACAATTATTCCCATTTCCCCTCATACCCTCTCTAACCTCCCCCAACCCCCAACCTCCAACCTAGGCAATCACCAGTCTACTTTCTTTCTCCATAGATTTGCCTATTCTGGACCTTTTATATGAATGAGATCATACAGTTTGGTCTTTTCTAACTGGCTTCTTTTAAGTAGCATATTTAAAGGTTTATCTGTACTGCAGTATGTATCATTACCTCGTTCCTTTTTATTGTTCAATAATATTTCATTATAAGGATTTTTACCACATTTTGTTCATCCGTTAATCTGTTGGTGGACATTTACTTGGTTTGTATCCACTTTTTGGCTATTATGAGTCATGCTGCCATGAATTTTTATGTGAACATACGTTTTCATTTATCTTGGGTATACCCAGGAGTGGAATTGCTAGGTCATGTTTTCATTCTGATTAACCTTTTGAGGAACTGCCAGATGTTTCCAAATTTTCTGTACCATTTTGCAGTTCCTCCAGCAGTGTATGAGGATTTTGTTTTCTTCACATCATTGTCAGCACGTGTTACTCTCTATCCTGCTGGGTATGAAGTAGTATCTCATTGTGAATTTGTTTTGCATTTCCCTGATAACTAATTGTATTAGTCTGTTTTCACACTGCTATAAATAAACACCTGAGACTGGGTAATTTATAAAGAAAAGAGGCTTAATTGACTCAGTGCCCCCAGGCTGTACAGGAAGCGTGACTGGAAGGCCTCAGGAAACTTACAATCACAGTGGAAGGCAAAGGGGAAGCAAGCATATCTTCACATGGCCCGCAGGAGAGAGACAGAGAGAAAGAAGCAGGAGGTGCTGCCTACTTTCAAACAACCAGGTCTTGTAGAGAACTCTATCACGAGAACAGAAAGGAGGAGGTCTGCCCCCATTATTCAGTCATCTCCCACAAGGCGTTTCCTCCAACACTGGGAAATAGTGTTCCTCAACACTATTTGACATGAGATTTGGGTGAGGACACACAGCTAGCTAAACCATATCACTAATAATGTTAAGCATCTTTTCATGTGATAATTAGCTATTTTTTTGTATATATTTTTTGGAGAACTGTTCAAATCTTTTGCCTATTTTTGAATTTGGCTGTCATTTTATTGTCGAGTTGTAAGTTTTTTTTTATATTTTCTGGATAAAAGCTTCTGATCAGATCTGTGGTTTGCAAATATTTGCTTCCATTTTTTTTGTTTTCTTGATTATAATAGTTGATGCACAGAAGTTTTGAATTTGATAAAGTCTGGTTTATCTGTTTTTCCTTTATCGCTTGTGCTTTTGGTATCATAGATGAGAAATTATTACCTAACCCATCAATGAGTCTACAAGTTTTATAGTTTTAGCTCTCGCATTTAAGACTGATCCATTTTGAGTTAATTATTGTGTGTGGTTTGAGGTAGGGTTCCAACTTAACTCTTGCATGTGGTTACCCACTTGTCCCAGCACCATTTGTTAAAATGACTGTTCTTTCCTGTTGAATTATCTCAGGGCTCTTCTCAAAAATCAGTTGACCACAAATGTAAGAGCTTATTTCTAGACTTTTAATTCTATTCCATTGATCTGTATCTCTGTTCCTATGCTAGTACTACACTGTCATCATTAGTGTAGCTTTGTTGTAAAATTTAAAATCAAGAAATGTAAATCCGTAACTCTTTCATTTTCCAGCTTGATTTAGCCATTCTGTGTCCCTTGCATTTTCATATGAATTTTGAATAAGTTTATTCTTTCCGGAAAAACAAACAAACAAAAAAAGACGGCAGCCAGAATGTTCACAGGGATTGGGTTGAATCTCTAGATCAAATTGGGAAGTATTGTTCTAATAGTGATATTACATCTTGCAAAGCATGAACGCAGGATGGTCTTTCTGTTTAGTTAGGTATTCTTTAATTTTAATTGTAGTTTTCAGCATGCAAGTCTTGCATTTATTTAAACTTATTTCTCAGTATTTTAGTATGTTTTGGTGCTATCGTAAATAGAATTGTTTACTTTATTAACCAATAGTTTTGTGTGTGAGAGAGTGAATTTCTTAAGATTTTGTATTGACAGGATCATGTCATCATGTCATTTGCAAATAGAGATAAATTACTTCTTTCCAGTCTAGATGCCTCTTTCCTTTTTCTTTGTCTTTCTTTTATAAATATCCTGGATAGAACCTCCAGTACAATGTTGAATAGAAGTGATGAGACCAAAACACTTGTCTTCTTCCTAATCTTAGAGGGAAAGTTTTTAGATTTTCACTAATTATCATATTAGCCATGGATTGTTTATAAATGCCCTTTATCAAGTTGAAGAAGATCCCTTTGTTACTTGTTCATTGAATGTTTTCATCCTGAAAGTGTGTTCAGTTTTGTTAAGTGCTTTTCCTGCATCTGAGATATCATGTGGTTTTTGGTCTTTTATTCTATTAAGGTGGTATATTACATTGATTTTTAGATGTTAAGTTAACCTTGCATTCCTGAGATAAATCTCACTTGGACATAGTATGTAATGCTTTTTATGTATTGCTCGATTTGGTTTGCTTGCATTTTCTTGAGATCTTATATCTATATTCTTACATAATAGGATTTTTAAAAAGATTTTAATTATGGCAAAATACAATAAAATTTACCAGCTCAACCATTTTTAAATATACAGTTTAGTCGTGTTAATTATACTTACTTTTTTTGCAACCAATTTGCAATTTCTTGCAAAACCAAAACTGTACCCATTAAAAAACTCCCATTTTTCTCCTCCCCTCAGCCCTTGGTAACCACCATCCTACTTTCTGTTTCTTTGAGTTTGACTACTCTAGATACTTTATGTAAGTAAATTCATGTATTTGTCTTTTTCTTATTGACTTATTTCACTTAGATTAATGACCTCAAGATTCATCCAAGTTGTAGCATAAGTCAGAATTTCTTTCCTTTCTAAGAGTGAACATACCACATTTTCTTTATTCATTTGTCTATCTATCAGTGGACAGGGTTGCTTTTGCCTTTTGCCTATTGTGAATAATGCTGCTAAGAATATGGACGTATAAAGATCTCTTTGAGGCCCTGCTTTCATTTCTTTCAGGTATACACCTAGAAGAGGAATTCCTGGATCATAGAACACATGGGCTTTTGGTTTTGTTTTTATAATTTGTTTAAAATCAGAATTCAGATATAGTCTACACATTTTGATTGGTTTATATGTCTCTTAAATCTCTTTTAATTGAAAACTTCCTCCTTCATATCTTGTCTTTTTTTTTTTTTTTGGTAATTTATTTGATAAACGAATCAGGTTATTTGCAATGTATTTCCAACGGCGTGAATTTTGCCAGTTTACATCCTCAAGATGGTGTTCTCTGTGTTTCCTAAAAGTGGTACATGTATGGCTTAAGCATCTTAGGTCATATATTCTTTCTTCAAAAGCACATAATGTCTGATTGTCTTTCTTTTTGTGAAGTTAGCACCCTTGAGCAACCAATCCCTGCATTCATTAATTCATTAGATTTGCAAAATAATGATATTCTAATTCTATCATTCTGTCTGTATTAGCTGGACTACTTCTTTAAAGAGAAACTTCATATTTACTATTCGGTTAGCAAGTAGTATAGCATGTGTAGGGAAGGCAAGAAAAACATTTGATTCTTTCCCTTTATCTACAAGCTTTCAATATAATGAATCATTTACTAGCTTCCTCCAAGGGTGATGACTTAACTTTCGTTTGAGTATTATTTTGAAATCAAGGATTTAAACATAGTTGATGTGTTTCAACCCATTGTAGTTTTTTTGTTTTTGGTTTTTGGGTTTTTTTTGAGACGAGTTCGCTTTTGGTGCCCAGGCTGGAGTGTAATCCATCTTGGCTCACTGCAACCTCTGCCTCCCAGGTTCAAGCAATTCTCCTACCTTAGCCTCCCGAGTAGCTGGGATTGCAGGCGCCCACAACCAGGCCCAGCTAATTTTGTTTTTAGTAAAGACGGGGTTTCTCCATGTTGGTCAGGCTGATCTTGAACTCTTGACCTCAGGTGATCCGCCCACCTCGACCTCCCAAAGTGCTGGGATTACAGGGGTGAGCCACCGTGCCTGGCCTATAGTTATTTTTCTTAATGATACCCAAATTGTCTTATTTTTGGCCGGTGGGAACCTGTTCAGCTTGGCTTCTGAGTCCTTTTGTCAAGACCCTGGTAACTTTGATAGCTTTGTTACTATCAGAAAATATGTCCAGGCCCAGCTTGTACACCTTGTGCCCCTGATTTAGAATCAGTAGTTTCTCCAAGAAGCGTGGTTCTGTGTATTGAGAAACTATTTTAGGCACCAACCTAAGGGCACTAAGGACTTTTATTTGCTTGGGTTAATTTTTGTCTCTCAAAATGTTAAATTGCACAACCAGGAAAATACATTTATCATAGGTTAATGCTTATGCTTCCAATACAAATTCAGGACCACAGTGTTTTTACTTAGCTTCTTTTACATCTTTAACAAGAATACTGGTTCTCTACAATATTAGCAGTGAAAGAGTTAGAATATCACAAGTACTCCACATTACACAACTGTTTCAAAATAACAACACTACCACTATGAACAGCATGGCTAATAAAAAGAGTTTTCCCTTTTTTCACAGCACTTTTTGCCCTTTGAGTATATTCTCCCACAGATATTCAGTCAAATTTTACTGAGGTGTTTATTTGTTTGTTTGTTTGCAGTATTTTTGAGACAAGAGTCTTGCTCTCTTGCCAGGCTGGTATGCAGTAGTGTGATCACCACTCATCGCATCCTCAACCTCCTTGGCTCAAATGTTCCTCCCGTCTCCACCTCCCAAGTATCTTAGGACTACAGGCACATGCCACAGCATCCATTTAATTTTTTTTTCTTTTTTTGTAGACACAGGGTCTTGCCATGTTGCCCATGCTGGTCTTGAATTCCTGACCACAAGTGATGCTCCCACCTTGGCCTACGGAAGTGCTTTTATTACAGGCACAAGCCACCATGGTCAGTCAAATTACTATTTTAAAGTCCCTTCAGGGCCGGGTGCGGTGGCTCACACCTGTAATCCCAGCACTTTGGGAGGCCAACGCAGGTGGGGATCACCTGAGATCAGGAGTTCAAGACCAGCCTGGCCAACATGGTGAAACCCTATCTCTACGAAAGTATAAAAATTAGCCGGGCATGGTGGCAGGTGCCTGTAATCTCAGCTACTCCGGAGGCTGAGGCGGGAGAATCTCTTGAACCTGGGAGGCAGAGGTTGCAGTAAGTCGAGATTGTGCCATTGCACTCTAGCCTGGGTGACAGAGTGAGACTCCGTCTCAAAAGAAAATGCCCCTTCAAATAGCTCTCCTCTATATGGTTGTCATCAACTAGATACGCACATTGATGAGTTTCATGATATTGTCAATTCTTAGGGATTTAAAAATTTTTGTAATTATATGCTATATTTACATTATTCCAAAGTATAAATCTAAAAAGAAGGAAGGTATATTTAATGAAGGCTAGTCTCTGTACCTCTCCTGCTCCCTTTTCCCTCCATCCCTTTATAAGAAACTATTTTTAAAATAATTTATTCTTCCACTGCTTTTTTTTTCTTGACATATACCGACATAGATATTTGTATTTTCCTCCCTTTCTTTTATGAAGGTAATATATTACATGTACTTTACCTTCCTTGCTTTTCTTTACTTAATAAAATAACCTACCCTATAGTTTGTAGACTTTTATACCTTTTCTTCCCAACTAGCTAGTATTCCACTGTGAGAATGTACAGTAGTCACCTGGTCCCTGTTGATGGCAATTAAATTGTTTCCACCTTTTGTATTATAAATAGGCAATGAATAGCCTCGCTTGTGAATATGTGTTTTCAGTTTCTTTTTCTGGTTAATTTTTTGGATAGATTCTTAGAAGTGGGATTGCTGGGTTAAGAGGTAAATTCGGTTAATTTTGTTATATGCTGCCAAATTCCCCTTTATAGAGGCTGCAGTATTTTAACATCCCTACCAACAACATATAAGTGAGTTTTGCCAATAAAATATAGTGCCAAACTTTATTTTTTAACCAGTCTAGACTGTTAGTGAAAAATGGTATCTTTATGGAGTTTTTTTTTTTTTTTAAAGTAAGCAAGCCAAGTGAGATGTTTGTCTTTTTTGGGGGAAGAGGGCAGTTTTCTGACTTTTCTGATCAATTCTGTTTTTTATATTTTATTTTTCAGAGTCAATACAGATTTGTATGTGAAGCTATTTTGAAAGTTTATGAAGAAGGCTTTGTTAAACCCTTAACAACATCATCAAATAAATAAGAAAGCAGAAAAATCTGGGATATGTGTTGGAAAACTACTTTCCCTTATGTTCACTGTGCCATAATGCTGCTCGCAGGAAATGGCATTTTACAAAAAAAAAATGAAGAACTCAAAAAAACTTTGAAAACTTCAGCACTGTTGCACTTTATGTTTTAAAAAATGTCACTCTTTCAAAATCTATAACTCATGTATTTGAAGACTGTTTCATGCTTTGCTCCGAACAAATAGTAAATAACTGAGTATGTTCAGGGTAATTTATGAAATTTTGTAGTGGTGCCATGCAATCCCCTTTTGGTAGAATTGCCACAAACAAGGCTCAAAATTCTCATCATCTCTGTTATACACCTGTATAATGAAAGCAAAAAGAAGTAAACATCAGGAGTCAGCTCTGGTCTTTTGCAGTGGTTTGCGTACTTACTATACTGATTACCAGATTTTATTTTTAAAATTTTAGCAATATCATTCTTAATATTAGCCAATACACTGCCTATGGATGCAGCACGTTTCTCCCTGCACACCCTTGTAGAGACCTGCCTGCTGCTCAGAAGAAGAAAGGTGGAATTTGCTGTTCCCAGGAAATGCTGCACATGTCCATTTACCAGCATCTTATAGAAAATATAAATATGAATCTACAAATTCTCTTGGATTTAATAATGTAACTTATATTTATCATAAGGTTGGCTTATTCCAAATCATGTGATTTCACATACTTGATGTAAAAGAATGCATGCATTGTGTCTTAACCCCTTAAGTGCCTTGAGACGTCCTTGTATGTCTAACGAAAAGGCACTCATTTGACCCCACTAGGAGGTATATATGTATATTGTACATTCTTATATTTTTATGCATTTTGAATAAGTTCACATTTTAAAAAACAGCTATATTGAGTGTTATACAGTCAAAGAAGGGTAAGGAAGTCCTGTTTCTTACTCAGTACTTGTGATTTGCTGTAAGAAGCAAAGATAATTTGTGTTCTACTGAGTGCGCACTGCTGCTATGGAATTGTTCAAAATCTGCACATTCCTTTACTTGAGGGACTGAGAGGTTACAGTTTAGCAGCTCAACTTTAAAAGATGCTTTATGCTTCAAATTTCATATTTATTTCATCCCTAACTTTAGGAAGACATCTAACATGCACATTAATGTTAAACATATTGATACTCTAAGCTAAAGTTAGAGCAAATAATTGTGATTTATTCATATCCATAACTAAAATATTATTCTTTAGCACTTATTTCAGTTAATATCAAGCTTTGTTCACATTGATAAATTGATTGGGATTCTTCAAAGAAAGAAACATTGACTTATTTCTTAAGTGTAAATCACTCAATAACTAAAATGAGAGTTTTCTTGGTTTTTTTGTGTACAATTAAATTATTCCATTTTATGTATACTTATTAAGTTATAAGCATGTTAGTAAGGAGACTTTTGACTGTCCAGCCTAATGGAGGATCTGATTCCCATTAAGGATGTGGGAATTCCCATATTTTCCTCTTCAGGTTTTTTTAAGTCTACAGAGAGATAGAACTTTAACATTGCCCAGTTTGATACAAGTGAAAATTTGCTCACCTATTCAAATGTTATTTTACACAATTATGTGGATTGCGGTTTTAAAAGATTCATTTCCTAGCAGTTTCTGAATATTTCTGTAAGATCTTGATAAAGTTTAGAGTCAAATGGTAGATATTTTGGAAAGCCATTTAGTGTGAGGAGAAAAATGCACATTTTAAATCTTTGGTATAGTCTAAATGATGTCATTTCAAGCATTCAAAACTCATAATAGTAAATTTCAGGAAATTAAGCTCCTAAACATTAATAGCCAAGATACCAAATAAATTATAATATTAAAATATTTAAGTTTATTTAAAGAGAGAAGTAAACATAACCTTAAGTCGAAGAGAAATTCTCTTATCTATTTCCTGACTACACAGTCAAAACAATATAAGATAGTAATTTATAATCTATTTGATCATTCTGTTCTATAGACAGACAAATATAATGTAGGCTGCTGTATGGCATGATAAATTAAAAACTGCGAAAGTAAAATTATGTTGGGGTCTACATATTAAATAACTGTTTTGGCAGTTTTTCACCTTAATTTTAAAATAAAATTTGTTCTATCTGTATGGACAGAATGTGACAACCATAGACCAAAAGATACCGTTGTATGGATGTAAAGAGACAACAGTCATGGTTGACATGTTCTTTAATTTAGAGCCTTGTTTATACTTGTGAGTTTAATAATTTCTTGGCAATGAGCACTGCTGCCTTTTTGAATCTTCAATGCCTGTCTTTAAATGCCAATCCTTAGAAGTTTAGAATTACATTTAAATTTCTCACGTATGAATTTT
The DNA here is from genome assembly GCF_049350105.2 of Macaca mulatta. NCBI lineage: Eukaryota > Metazoa > Chordata > Mammalia > Primates > Cercopithecidae > Macaca > Macaca mulatta. The sequence continues at coordinate 17,505,899 of NC_133417.1, read as the reverse complement.
TCATCTGGGAACTACCCACTGTCATTATTTTTATGTGCAGAAAAGATCCTTTTTTAAAACCATATTTATTGGGATCTTATTTAAATTTAAACTATCCTTTACAACTTCTTAAAATGAATATGCTAATAGATAAGACTTTATCCATTACATCTAAGAATGTTTTAACCTGTATATCAATCTAAATAGGTTTCTAGAAATAATCCTAGCTTTCACACACCATGTAGTTCTAGATATCAGTGTAACATTGTGTGATAAAATGCCAAATTTCTTGTATCTAAGCTACCCTCCCACTCTTCCAGCCACCCCTACCTCCCACCTTGACACCCTTAAGAAAGCAGTGCTGACTTTTATTCTGACAAGTGGAAATCAATAGTGGTTAATCAAGTGGATTTTGTAAATGCTAAGAAGTGTTTGTGAAAACCTCCCCTTTCTGAGTTAGGATCGTTTTTTCATGTTCATTTCAGGTGTTTTATTGAGCATCTGATTTGTGTCAGCGCCATGTAAATACGATTAGGAGTATTTGGAATAGACTTTACATTCACCAGAAGATTGAGAGTATTTGTTAAACCAATGCATCCATTCAAAATAGAGGCAGGGTAAACAGCCTAAGAAATGATTTCCTTTCTACAGTCTGCTAGGAGAAAGAGGTGATAGGGGAATGGTTGATGATTTTAATCAAGAGTAAAGGGAACATTTATTATATGAAATCTGACTTCAGTTGTGCAAAGGTATGTTAAGACATTAAGACAATTGCTGGAAGGTTTCAAATATGTGTACACAACACATAGAGATACTTTTATGTGTTTATTTATATGTATATTTCACAAAGGCTAATGCCCACAGAGGAAAATTAGTATTTTAACTTATAGGTTATCATCTGCTGGCAGGGTCTGATCAGGTCTAGAGGATTTAAGCAAAAGTCTCCTGTCTTCTATCTCCACTAGAAGTACTGCAGCTTGAGAGCTGAAAGGAACTCGAAAAATGTTATCCAGTCTTCACTTACCCCATTTTTATCAGCATTAGGAAACAGGGTCCAGCAATGATTATTGATTTAGCAGTCTGGTCTTACATGATCTGCTTTCTAATTATCTAGTAGTCCTATATTATACTGGAACTTCAATAAATTATAACCTATGTGAATATCATAAATTCTTGTGAATTTTTGTCTGTTTCCACTAGAGAAGCATACTCAGCCAGTGTTTTCACTTAATAACTATGATGACCTTAAAAGATGTCACTTAAGTTAGAAAATAAGCAGGTTTCAGAAGTGATTCTAATTAGGACCCCCACTCAGTTTGCTAGTCATGCCTGCCTGACAGAACATAAGCTTTTGTAAAGTATTTAGACTGATACACATGCAGTATGAAAACATTATAGACTGCAATTAGAAGACTAATTTTTTAAAAGCACTCAAAATGTAGAACTAAGATTTAGAATATATGTCCATTTATAATGAAATAATTTATGTTCATAATGTGAACATGTAAGAGAAGTAAATAAAGCATTACTTGTTTTATAATCTTATCAGGAAGAGAGAAGGAAACAGTTTATAACAATGTGCTATTTAATATCTGTATTTTGAACATTTAAAATACTCTGATGGTAAGGTTGCCAAAGTAATTTTCAATTCATAAAAGTTGTTTATACCACAATAATGTGGGATATGTTTACAGGCTCTTATTTCGTGGTAGTTACTTTATAGTTCAGATGAATTTGCATTTCAGTCACTTATAGTAAATACAGTATAGTAAATATTTGTTGGACTAAACATCTCAATAATAGGACACAGATAAATTATGCAACAGCCTGCTTTTATGAAAGCTGGTGCATTATGTAAGCTGCCACAGTTAATACTTTGTATTAACATTGCTTACTTCCCCATTTGCTTCACCTATCTTGACTACAGTTGCTGGAACCATTCTTTTTGTGGTGCTTCCTCCAAGTGAAATAACTGTTATTAAAACCTACTGGATTAATTTTATCAAATACCAGACTTACTGATCTGTTGGCAGAGATTTATTGGTGTCTCAGTGTGATCACAATACAAGTTGTAGCAACCATTTTATAAAACTCTTAGAGAATTATGTAGATAAAATGGAAATTACATAATCCTAAAACATTTTTGAGGGCTAATTGATAATTTCAGCAATTTTATCAAGAACCCAATAAATTAATCCCTAATTTGTATGTTTTTTTGTTCAACTTACCATGTCTACAACCATTATCAACACTATTTTATTACATATAGACTTAACTGATTCTCAGCAATTACTACAGTGTGTCTTACAGCGTTATAAAAAACAAACAGCAATCTCTGTCTGCCAGAAATTATACTTTTTTTTACAGTCCTGATTAATTTGTTGTGAGTAGACATCACATAATTACTTCTGTTTGCATATAAATTTGCTGCTATTTATGTTTTTCTACTGTAGTATGCTATTGATTTCTGAAGTTGTAATCATTATAATTTTTATTTTAGTAATCCAAGCTAAATGGGCAACCAGAAGTAATATCTGCTAGGGTGCAATCCATCAGCATTAGTTCAGTGCATACATAAGTAAACCAGTTTAAAAAATTTTTACAAAGCAAAAGGTAGTAGCAATATTGCTAGTTAAAGACTACCATTTTAGGGAAAAGTTCAAAGGTTTAACTTCCTGAAACCTTTTAAAATCTTCAGTGCAAGAATGAAAATGTTTGAAAGCCTTGTTAAGCTCATAAAAGTTTCAGTTAAACACTGTAGAGTTTCCTACCTTTGTTGTGTAAAGGATATAGAAAATATTTTTCTATGGACAGAAGGTTGAAACTGTTAACTTCTTTAGTTTCATTGTTTAAAGGAGATAAAATGATATTTGTATGTCTTTCATGCTGTAAAGAAAATGAATGTATCTTTCAAATGTCATTAGAATTATGGCTTGATTCTAAGGATACTCTATTTGTTTAAAAAAAGTCTGCAAGGGATTGAAAAGAAAGGGAAGAGTATTACACTTCATTGTACAAAATGTAATTTTAGAAGAAAAACTAATTTTCATTATAAACAAGAGCAATCATTATTGAAGCATATTTCAAATATAATGTACATTCTTTTTCATTTTGCTCTGCCTCTAGAATAGAAACTTTTCAGAAAATTTGCACATACTGTTTTTAAGTGTAAAATAATTCTAGACTTTTGGAGTGTGGAAGGGTGTTTGTGTGTGAAGGTAATAAATGTGTTGTGCATGTGTTTACCATGGAGAACGTTTCCAGGCTTTGTCAAATGAGGACATTGTTGTGAGGATGTGACTTTTGTGAAGCCAGAAAACGGTGCCTAAGATTCATTACAGTGAGTATGTGCAGCGGCCCCTGACCCAATCAATGGTTTTTGCCTTTTTATTCCCAATGTCGTGGACAGTTAAGACCACTTGGCCCAACTCTGAATTGTAGCAGTGGTGTCTTATATGCTTAAGAGTTTATATTAATTCAGCTGAACAAAAACTACATTTTAAACTACCTTTGTAGGTATGATTAATATGTGCAACAGTTTCTTTAAAAGGTAGTATTTATCACTCATTAAACTTGACTCAGTGAGGACTCTTTATTTCTCTTTCCCCCTCTCCAACTTTTTAACAATCACTAATTTAACACTTTGTGAAGTAAGTACTCAAGTACAAAGTGATCTCTTTCATGAACTTTGCATAGCTGTTGAAAGGATTGGTGTCAGGCTCTCTCAACCCTGGGAGTTACCAAAATTTAGCAATTATTAGTTGTGATAAGCTTAAATGCCACATTGCTAAGTAAAATTGTTACCAGGAATTCATCAAGGAGGAGGAGATAGACCTGCTCACACCCTTAGACCCAAATAGGTGCTGCTGGTTCATGCTTTCTCCACAAATCGGCAGTTAGGTACTTCCCCACTATAGTCACAGTTGAGCCCATTTTAACATATATTCAAAGAAGCTTTTTAGTTTCTACTCCTGAATTGTAGTGTTCCAGTTATTTGCCTTCCTGGGTAAGAAAATTTTAATCCAAGTCTGGGATTCTCTGGCACCTGTCTTTTCCAGTCCTTCAATGAGTTGGCAAGATTAGAGTAGGTCAAATTTCAATGCTCAATTTGATTTTTTGAATTTTAAATAGCACTTTATTTCATGCTGACCACCAACTTAATTTATACATTTTAAAATAAAATTATCCTAGAAGTTTTGTAAATACGGGAAAATTTTAATTAGTATTGGAGGTCATTAGATTGGACGCAAGTTTAAATATAATGATCTCTTCATAGCTTATTTGATGTTTAAGAGGCAACTTGCGTGATCTTAGCTTTGCAAGTTTTCTGTAATTTATGTAGCACAATAAAGGATACCCAGTTGAGTGTGTTACTGGACTCTGAGTTCTCAGCTAGTTTCATCTAAGCTTGGTTTATTATCATTTCTGCTTTGGATTTTTTTGTGCATCACATGAATACTTGGAAATCCATTTGTTTTCAGTGTAGTACCTAGGGTGAAGCAGATGCTGCACAAGTAAGTTTAAGGGAATAAAAGTCCCGACACTTATATACATGTTGAGGGGCACGATTTAAGAGACTGAAACAGTTTACATTAAACTGTTTTTATTTTCTGCCAGTAGACTCTATCTGCTTAAAAAAATAAAAATTGTTCAACCCAGTGTTCTCCAGCATCAGGACATTACAGTGGTAATCTATGTTGTAATCTTTTCAAATAAGAAAAGCTACTCCTTATTCTCTACAGTGTAGGCTTAATTTTAGAACCAATAATTTGCTATATCTGCATTATTGATATTTTTAAGTAGTAGTTTTAAAAATTATTTCTATGTGGAGGGTGTTTTAATTTGGGATTTTTTTTCTTGTAACAGGTGCTATTTGTAAATATGAAGGGGGAAAGTCACTTAGTTAAAAGTCTAGCTTATGTCAAAATTAAAATACAATTATACATGTCATGTTTGATTCTATTAAACTAGTGACAAAACAACTGGTCCCTTAGTTTCTTAGATTACCTTTCCCCCCATTTCACAAAAATATCTCTTTCCGTATGATCTCATAATTGAGGCAAAGAAGCTAAGGGTTTATTTAAAATGTGTATAAGCTTGAATTCGGTCAACACTGCATAATTTGAAATCACTCTGCATTTGTCACTGCAGCTTACTGTATGCTTGAAAGGCCTTGTGTATTTGTCTTAATTTTAGTGAAAAAATTTCTGCCATTCATGTACAAAAAAATTACAAATACAGCAAACAAAAATGCTGGTTTGCATTAATACTGTTTTAGTCTTAAGAGCAATTTATATTATGTGAAATGCTGTTACACATATTTTGTTGGCCATATTTCATTTTGAGAAACAGTTGTTCAGGTACAAACATGAAAAAAAAAACTAGCTATGACTCTTAATGTTCAATTGCAAAATAAAGATGTGCTTTAGTAATCTAAAGTATAGAAGTTTTGAAGATTATTTTATGGGAGTTTTTTCATGGGCTTTTCTAACAGTGGTTCTATTTAGTAATTGGTTATCAAGAATGATGAGTAAAATTTGTTTCTGGAGTTACTGACTCACATAGTGGCTGTATTTGAGGAAAGGGAGTAGGTGAGGAAGTAAAAGGGAGTTAGAAGAATAAACAGTGTCTGAAGAGGCCGGGTGCAGTGGCTCACACCTGTAATCCCCGCATTTTGGGAGGCTGAGGCGGGCGGATCATGAGGTCAGGAGATCGAGATCATCCTGACCAACATGGAGAAACCCCGTCTCTACTAAAAATACAAAATTTAGCTGGGAGTGGTGGTGCACGCCTGTAGTCCCAGCTACTTAGGAGGCTGAGGCAGGAGGATCGCTTGAACGCAGGAGGTGGAGGTTGCAGTGAGCTGAGATTGCACCACTGCACCCCAGCCTAGCGACAAAGCAAGACTCTATCTCAGGAAAAAAAAAAAGTCTGAGGAGAAGCTCCTCTTTCATTGTGGCCATTGCTTGGCTCCTCTCCTCTCCCAGTACCAACCCTCTACTCTGGTAATCCTAAGGCTCTCCTTCTATCCCTGAAGTCAGCTTGCCTAAGTGCAGTTAGATATGCCGTTTTTCCTCTGAAAGAAAGTACCTAAAGAAAAGGTAATAAAGCAGAAAGGTGATTTTTGATTATGCCATGCCTTTGTTCTTATGTACATGATAATTCGAACACTATAATGAGAATCAAAATGAGTTGCGACATCCTCTTCCCCATGCCCCAACCTAAGAAAAGCCCCCTCAGGCCGGGTGCAGTGGCTCACGCCTGCAATCCCAGCACTTTGGGAGGCCAAGGAAGGTGGATCACGAGGTCAGGAGATCGAGACCATCCTGGCTAACACGGTGAAACCCCGTCTCTACTAAAAATACAAAAAAAAAAATTAGCCGGGCGAGGTGGCGGGCGCCTGTAGTCCCAGCTACTCGGGAGGCTGAGGCAGGAGAATGGCGTAAACCCGGGAGGCGGAGCTTGCAGTGAGCTGAGATCCCGCCACTACACTCCAGCCTGGGGGACAGAGCAAGACTCCGTCTCAAAAAGAAAAAAGCCTCCTCGGCCGGGCGCGGTGGCTCAAGCCTGTAATCCCAGCACTTTGGGAGGCCGAGACGGGCGGATCACGAGGTCAGGAGATCGAGACCATCCTGGCTAACCCGGTGAAACCCCGTCTCTACTAAAAAATACAAAAAACTAGCCGGGCGAGGTGGCGGGCACCTGTAGTCCCAGCTACTCGGGAGGCTGAGGCAGGAGAATGGCGTAAACCCGGGAGGCGGAGCTTGCAGTGAGCTGAGATCCCGCCACTACACTCCAGCCTGGGCGACAGAGCGAGACTCTGTCTCAAAAAAAAAAAAAAAAAAAAAAAAAGCCTCCTCAAACCAATGGCAACCTCTATTCAATTTCTGGTATTTTCTTCTGGGGTAAAAATGTGTACTTCCATTTGTGTGTACATACACATTTTGTTAAAGCCAACAAGGTTGTGCAGTATGTTCTTCTGCAGCTTGTTTTTTCATCTTGGGATATATACAGATGTTGGGATATGTATATCAGCATATTCAGATCTATCTTATTGTTTTTCACCACTGCCTAGTACTCTATCATATGGTTATACTCTTAATTTCTTAATGGACACTTAGATGGTTTCCATTTCTGCTATGCAAACAAAGCTGCAATGAAAATCATACAAATATTTTTGTTAATTGTTGCAAGTGTATGCATAGCATACACTTGAGCAGTAGGGTTGCTAGGTCATAGGGCACCTGCATTTTCAGGTATTAATATTGTCTAGTTGTTCTCAGACACAATTATACCAGTTTATACTCTTCTACCAAAGCATATGAGAATGTCTGTTTCTCCACATTCTTATTAGAATTTCATGAAACTTAATTTACCTGCTTATCTCAGAGAAGAAATATTTTGACATCCATTTCTTCTGTAAGGCTAAGTAGCTTTATTGATCCCTTCTATTTTTTTTACACTACATTCCTATTGATTCCCTTTCCTCATTTTTATATTGGTTGTTTGACATTTTAATTGTATGAGATGTTGGAAATTAAGGAAACTAGTAATTTGTCAGTCATATGTTGCAAAAACCCATTGTACTTTGACTTTGTTTTGGGGGCTGACGGGAGGAATCTGAGGACATTTTTAATGCTTGTATAAACAAACATACCAATCTTCTTGATGACTTTTGAGTTTGGTGTATACCTACAAAGGTTTTACTCTAGTTCCTAGTTATATTCCATTTGTGACTGAAGCTTTCTTAATCACCATCCAAATAACCAACTCAGAAGACTGATACTCTGCTTTCTCCTTTTGATCTCCCTGGCCTTGTTGACTGCTCTCAATTATGCTAGAGCTCTTCCAGTTCCACCAGTTAAGCTGTAAGCTTGCTAAAATCAGTTGTGCTTATGTGCTTTCATATGCATACAAATTTATCTTTATTATGTCACTTAATGCTATATTCCATAAGCCAACGAAGTGAGGGTGTGAAAAGAAGGTTGGGCTTTTGTGAAAGCCTTTTAACGTGAGTCACTAAAATTTTAAGGATTTTTATTTTTTTATTTTTCTTTATTTATTACTATTATTATTATCATTATTATTTGAGATAAGGTCTTGCTCTATTACCCAGGCTGGAATGCAGTGATGTGATCTAGCTCACTGCAATGTCTGCCCCCCAGGCTCAAGTGATCCTCATACCTCAGGCTTCCTAGAACCTGGGACCACAGGTGTGTGCCACCACACCCAGCTAATTTTTTTTTTCTTTTTTTTTTTTGAGACGAGATTTCACCATGTTGCCCAGGCTGGTCTTGAACTCCTGGGCTCAAGTGATCCACCCACCTACCCACGCACCTTGGCTTCCCAAAGTGCTGAACCACCACACCCAGCCTAAGGATTAATTTTTTTAATTTATTGAAAACAGATATGACCAAGACAACTATGAGAGACTAACAAAAATACAGGTGATGCACTTAAGGTTTTTTGTTTTTGTTTTGCTTGCAAGAAAGACTAAGGGATTACAAGGAGGCTTAAACCTATTGACAAAAGCCTTGGCGCTACATGAAAAGAATCACAAATGAATATACATGTATGGTTTTTAAGCTAAAACCAAATGCATATCGGGTTTTTTTTCCCTCCTTTAAATGGTTTTTCATTTAATCAAGTACTAGTTCTGATCCCATCAGATATGTGGTCTTCTACAATGTATGTAGCAATTTCTCTGTTGAAAAAAATGCAGGCAGTTTTAAAATGTTTGCAGTTAAAATTGATATAGTTTTTTACATTTATCAATTTTTATCAAGTTACTTTTATACATTTCATTTTTTTCCTTATATATATATATATATATTAGACATGGTGTCTCTGTCACCAGACTGGAGTGCAGTGGGGCAATAACAGCTCATTGCAGCCTTGAATTCTTGGTTTCAAGCAATCTTCCCACATGAGTCCCCCAAACTCCAGAGTAGCCATGCCATTGTACCTGGCTAATTTATTTATTTTTTTGTAGAGCAGGGTCTTGCTTTGTTTCCCAAGGTGGTCTCAGAATGGGCGACAGAGTGGGACCCTGTCTCAAAAATAAAACAAGGCCGGGCGTGGTGGCTCACGCCTGTAATCCCAGCACTTTGGGAGGCCAAGGTGGGCGGATCACAAGGTCAGGAGATCGAGACCATCCTGGCTAACAGTGACACCCCATCTCTACTAAAAATACAAAAAATTAGCCAGGTGTGGTGGCTGGCGCATGTAGTCTCAGCTACTCAGGAGGCTGAGGCAGGAGAATGGTGTGAACCCAGGAGGTGGAGCTTGCAGTGAGCCGAGATCGCACCACTGCACTCCAGCCTGGGCAACAGGGCAAGACTCCGTCTCAAAAAATAATAACAATAATAATAATAATAAAACAAAAACCAGAAAACTCAATGAACACAAAGCATGCGATAAACTCTCTTCAACACACAGTGAGATACATTAAATTGTCAAAACCCAAAGACAAAGAATTTTGAAAGCAGAAAGAGAAGAAACTCATCAGGTAGAAGGAATCTTTAATAAGATTAGCAACAGATTTCTACTGGAAACAACAGAAGCCATGAGGCAGTGAAATGCCATATTTAAAGTTGGGGAAATCTGTATCAGCTGGATGCGGTGGCCCATGCCTGTAATCCCAGCACTTTGGGAGTCCAAGGTGAGAGGATCACTTGTGGCCAGGTGTTAGAGACAAGCCAGGGTAATATAGAGAAACCCTGTCTCTACAAAAAAAAAAAAAAAAATGTGTTTTTAATTAGCCAGGTGTGGTGGCATGTGCCTGTAGACCCAGCTACTTTGGAGGCTGAAGTGAGAGGATCACTTAAGCCCAGGAGGTTGAGGCTGCAGTGACCTATGACAGTACTACTACACTCTGGCCTGGGCAATAGAGCAAGATCTTGCCTCACATAAATAAATAGAAGATATACAATGGATTCCTCAGAAACAAAAAGGGTCATAAATGATTATGAGCAATTAATTATATGCCATCAAACTGAATAACCTAGAAGACGCAAAGTCCCGGAAACATACAACCTACCAGGACTTAATCTAGAAGATATAGAAAGCCTAAACAGAACTCTAACAAATAAGGAAATTGAAGTAGCAATTGCTAACAAAAAAAGCCCGGGACCAGATGGTTTCATGGCTGAATTCTACCAAACATTCAAAGAGGAATTAATACCAATACTTCTCATACTCTTTTAAAAAATAGAAATAGAGAGGATACCTCCAAACTCATTTTATGAGACCAGCGTCACCATGATACCAAATTCAGATGAAGACATGATAAAACCACAGGCTAATATATCTGATAAACAGATGGAAAATTCTTTAATAAAATACTAGCAAACTGAATTTGAAAACACATCAAAAACATTATATACCCTGACCAAGTGGGATTTATCCCTGGGATGCAAAATTGGTCTAACATATGTAAATCAGTTACTGTGATACACATTAACAGAATAAAAAGATAAAAAAGCTCAAATCCATTTTTGATAAGAACTCTCAAAAAAACAAGTATAGGCCGGGTGCGGTGGCTCACGCCTGTAATCCCAGCACTTTGGGAGGCCGAGGTGGGCGGATCACAAGGTCAGGAGATCGAGACCACGGTGAAACCCCGTCTCTACTAAAAATACAAAAAAAATTAGCCGGGCGCGGTGGCGGGCGCCTGTAGTCCCAGCTACTCAGGAGGCTGAGGCAGGAGAATGGCATAAACCCAGGAGGTGGAGCTTGCAGTGAGCCGAGATCGCGCCACTGCACTCCAGCCTGGGCGACAGAGCGAGACTCCGTCTCAAAAAAAAAAAAAAAAAAAAAAACAAGTATAGAAGGAAATTTCCTTAATACAAAAGGCTATTAATGAAAAGCCCACAGGAAACATCAAAATAAATGAGAGAAAACTAAAAATTTTCCATTAGATCTAGTACAGGGCAAGGAGGCCCACTCTCACCAGTTCTATTCAACAGAGTGCTGGAAGAACTAGCAAGAACAATCACACAAGAAAAAGAAATAGGCCGGGCACGGTGGCTCAAGCCTGTAATCCCAGCACTTTGGGAGGTCGAGATGGGCAGATCACGAGGTCAGGAGATCGAGACCATCCTGGCTAACATGGTGAAAACCCGTCTCTACTAAAAAAAATACAAAAAACTAGCTGGGCATGGTGGCGGGCGCCTGTAGTCCCAGCTACTCGGGAGGCTGAGGCAGGAGAATGGCGTAAACCCAGGAGGCGGAGCTTGCAGTGAGCCGAGATTGCGCCACTGCACTCCAGCCTGGGTGACAGAGCGAGACTCTGTCTCAAAAAGAAAGTAAAAGAAATAAAAGGTATCCAAATAGAAAAGGAAGAAGTGAAATTATCCTATTTGCAAGTAACATGTTCTTGTATGTAAAAACCCTAAACACTCCACAAAAAAAAAAAAAAACTATTAGAACTAATAAATCCAATAAAGTTGCAGGATACAAAATCAACATACAAAAATCCGTTTTGTTTCTTCACAGCAATAATGATTATCTGAAAAGGGAATCAAGAAAACAATCCCATTTACAATAGCATCAAAAAGAATAAAATACATAAGAATAAATTTAACCTATGAGGTGAAATATCTGTACAATAAAAACTATAAAACATTGATAAAAGAAATTGAAGAAGATATAAATTGGAAATGTATCCCATGTTCATGGATTGGAAAAATGGTTAAAATGTCTGTGTACTATCCAGAATACTGATTCAACACAATTTCTATGAAAATTCCAAAGGCATCATCCATAGAAATAGAAAACAACAATTCTAAAATGTGTATGGAACCAAAAAAGACCCTAAATAGCCAACACAATCTTAAGAAAGAACAATGTTGGGCCAGGCATGGTGGCTTACGCTTGTAATCCCAGCACTTTGGGAGGCCAAGGCAGGCAGATCACCTGAGGTCGGGAGTTCAAGACCAGCCTGACCAACATGGCAAAACCCCATCTCTACTAAAATACAAAATTAGCTGGGCATGGTGGCAAATGCCTATAAATCCCAGCTACTGGGGAGGCTGAGGCAGGAGAATTGCTTGAACCCAGGAGGCAGAGGTTGTGCTGAGCTGAGATTGCGCCATTGCACTCCAGCCTGGGCAACAAGAGCGAAACTCCATCTCAAAAAAAAAAAAAACCATGTTGAGACATCACTCTTCCTGATTTCAACTTATATTACAAGGCTATCATCAAAATATTATGGTACTGATGCGAAAACAGACACATAGAACAATGGAGCAGAATAGAGTCCAAAAATACACTGCTGATATATGGTTAAATGGTTTTTGGTAAGGATGCCTTTCAACAAATTATGCTGGGAAAACGGAAAATCCACATGCAAAACAATGAAATTAGACCCTTCTACTATGCACAAAAATCAATTCAAAATTGAATAAATACTTAAATATAAGACCTGAAACTGTAAAAATCCTAGAAGAAAACATAGGAGAACTTCCTGACATTGGCCTTAACAATAATGTTTTTGGATATCACACCAAAAGGTCTGGCAACAAAACAAAAACAAGTGGGACCACATCAAACTAGTAAGCTTCTGCATAGCAAAAGAAACAATTAACAAAATTAAAAGGCAACCCACACTTGAGACATATTTGCAAACCATATATCTTTTTTTTTTTTTTTTTTTTTGAGTCTTGCTCTGTCACCGAGGCTGGAGTGCAGTGGTGCAATCTCAGCTCACTGCAACCTCTGCCTCCCAGGCAATTCAAGCAATTCTCCTGCCTCAGCTTCCCGAGTAGCTGGGACTACAGGCACATTCCACCACTCCCGGCAAATTTTTGTATTTTTAGTAAAGACGGGGTTTCACCATGTTGGTCAGGCTGGTCTCGAACTCCTGATGTCAGGTGATCTGCCTGCCTCGGCCTCGCAGAGTGCTAGATTACAGGCGTGAGCCCAGCCTTGCAAAACATGTATCTGATAAGGGGTTAATATCCAAAATATGTAAAGAACTCACAACTAAATAGCAAAAATAAATAACCCAATAGCATAAATTACCCAGTTATTAAATGGACAAATGGCCTGAACATTTTTCCAAAGAAGGCATAAAAATGGCCAACAGGTATGTGAAAAGGTGCTCAATATCACTAATCATGGAAATGCAAGTTAAAACTACAATGAGATACCACCTCACACTTATGAAGATAATCGTTAAGTGTCAGGGAAGGTGTGGAGAAAAGGCAACCCTTGTACACTGTTGGTGGGAGTATAAATTGGTACAACCATTATGCAAAACAGCAGAGTTACATTGAAAACAATAAACACGGAGCTACCATATGATCCAGATATGATAAAAGACAGAGGAAGTATCTCTCTTCTGGGTATCTTCCCAAAAGGCGATGAAATCAGTACATCATAAAGATAGCTGTTTTCATCCATTGAAGTACAGAAAGAGGCAGGGCGCCGTGGCTCACACCTATAATCCCAGCACTTCGGGAGGCTGAGGCAGGTGGATCACCTGAAGCCAGGAGTTCAAGACCAGCCTGGCCAATATAGTGAAAACTCTCTACTAAAAACACAAAAATTAGCCGAGCATGGTGGTACATGCCTGTGATCCCAGCTACTCGGGAGGCTGAGACAGGAGAAACACTTGAACCTGGAAGGCGGAGGTTGCAATGATCTGAGATTGTGCCACTGCATTCCAGCCTGGCAACAGAGCAAGACTCCATCCCCAAAAAAAAAAAAAAAGGACAGAAAGGAAAAAAAAAAAAAAGATCTCCACACTCCCATGTTTTAGCAGCATTATTTAGAGTATAGCCAAGATATGCAAACAGCCTAAGTGTCTGTCGACAGATGAATGGATAAAGGAATTTGCAACACCATGGATAAACCTAGAGGACATTATGCTAGTCGGAATAAGCTAGACACAGAAGAATACTGCATAATTTTAATTATATGTGGAACCTTTTAAAAGCTACTAAACCGGGCGCGATGGCTTATGCCTATAATCCCAGCCCTTTGGGAGGCTGAGGCGGGAGGATTGCTTGAGCTCAGAAATGTGAGACCAGCCTGGGCAACATGGCAAGCCCCTGTCTCTCCAGAAAAAAATTTTAGAATTAGCCTGATGTGGTAGCATACACCTGTAGTCCTGACTACTTGAGAGGCTGAGGTAGGAGCATCACTTGAGGCTGGGGGGTCAAGGCTGCAGCGAGCCTTTTTGGTGCCACTGCACTCCAGTGTAGATGACAGATCAAGGCCCTTTACAAAAAAATAAATTGAAAATTTTTTAAAGCTACTGGAAGATAAGAGAGGAAGTATCTAGGAGACATTGTGTTTAGCAGTCACTTTTTAGATAAAACTCTAAAAGCACAATTTGTGAAAGAAAAAAATTTATAATTGGACTTCATTAAAATTAAAACCTTATACTCTGCAAAACACATTGTTAAGAGAATGAAAAGACAAGGGAGAACGTTTGCAAAATATCTGTCAAAGAACTGATGTCCAATGTGCACAAAGAACTCTTAAAAGTCAACAGTAAGAGCCAGGCGCGGTGGCTCAAGCCTGTAATCCCAGCACTTTGGGAGGCCGACACGGGTGGATCACGAGGTCAGGAGATCGAGACCATCCTGGCTAACAGGGTGAAACCCCGTCTCTACTAAAAATACAAAAAAACTAACCGGGCGTGGTGGCGGGCGCCTGTAGTACCAGTTACTCGGGAGGCTGAGGCAGGAGAATGGCGTAAACCCGGGGAGCAGAGCTTGCAGTGAGCTGAGATGGTGCCACCGCACTTCAGCCTGGGCGACAGAGGAGACTCCGTCTCAAAAAAAAAAAAAAAAGAAATCCATGGAATGTACAACACACACAGAGTGAAACCTAAGGTAATTGATGGATTTTAATTAATAATGTATTGGCCAGGCGCGGTGGCTCACGCCTGTAATCCCAACACTTTGGGAGGCCGAGGCGGGCGGATCACGAGGTCAGGAGATCGAGACCATCCTGGCTAACACGGTGAAACCCCGTCTCTACTAAAAATACAAAATACTAGCCGGGCATGGCGGTGGGCACCTGCAGTCCCAGCTACTCGGGAGGCTGAGGCAGGAGAATGGCGTAAACCCGGGGGGCAGAGCTTGCAGTGAGCCGAGATGGTGCCACCGCACTCCAGCCTGGGGGACAGAGAGAGACTCCGCCTCAAAAATAATAATAATAATGTATCAATACTGGTTCATCAATTGTAAGAAATGTACAGCAGTAATGCAAGATGTTAATAGAGAACACTGTGGGGTAGAAGTTATATGGCAACTACTTTGTCCTCAGTTTTTCTGTTAACCTCAAACTGCTCAAAAAAAAATAAAGCCTATTATTAAAAATGTATAGGCAGCCCCACCCCCAACATTTCCCATCCTCTTCTCATGCTTTATTTGTGTGCCTCACGTACTATATATTTTACTTATTTATTTTGGCTTGTAGTCTAATTGTGTACTAGAATATCAGCTTTAGAAAGGTAGGGATGTTGTATTGCTCATTGCTGTATCCCCAGTGCCTAGAACAGTGCCTGAAATGTAACCCCTTAGATTTTTGGTGATTTTTTAAAGCTAGTTCTGAAAGATTCATCAACTGTTTTATTTCAGTGAATTGAAGAGTCTGACATAGAAAGGCATTTGTAAACAAACATTGAGAATATGATGAGATGTTTCTTTAATAGGCACCAGTAGGCCAACAGAGAAATCCACCAATAAAAAGTAAATGTAAGCTTTCTTTCTTTTTTTCTACAATGTTTTTTCTTATTGGTGACTCACAGAACTTTCTTTTAAGAGACGGGGTCTTGCTATGTCCCTAGGCTGGAGTGCAGTGACGCCATCATAGCTCACTGTAACCTCGAACTCCTGGGCTCAAGGAATCCTCCCACCTCATGCTCCTATGTGGCTAGGACTACAGGTGTGTGCCACAAAACCTGTGTAATATGTATATATATTATATATACACATATATATAATACATATGTGTATTAATACACACACACACACACAGAGATGTATATTTGTGAAGACGATGTCTTGCCATGTTGCCCAGGCTGGTTTCAAACCCCTGCCTCAAGTGATCATTCCTGCCTCACCCTCCCAAAGTGCTGGGATTACAGGAGTGATCCACCACGTCTGGCCAGCTTTCTTCCTCTTCCTTTCTCCTCTCTCCTCTCTCCTCTCTCCTTTTCTCTTCTCTTCTCTTCTCTTCTCTTCTCTTCTCTTCTCTTCTCTTCTCTTCTCTCGCTTTGTCGCCCAGGCTAGAGGACAGTGGCGCAGTCTCGACTCACTGCAACCTCCGCCTCCCAGGTCAAGTGATTCTTATGCCTCAGCCTCCCCGGTAGCTGGGATTACAGGCACCCACCACCACGCTGGGCAAATTCGTGTATTTTTAGTAAAGGCAAGGTTTTCACCATGTGGGCCAGCCTGGTCTCGAACTACAGGCTTCAAATGATCCACCCATCTCGGCCTCCCAAAGTGCTGGAATTACAGGTGTGAGCCACTGCGCCTGGCCTGGCCAGCTTGCTTTTTTTTTTTTTTTTTTTTTTTTTTGACATTCTGTAGCCCAAGCTGGAGTGCAGTGGCGCAGTCTCTGTTCACTGCAACTTCCACCTCCTGGGTTCAAGCGATTCTCCCACCTCAGCCTCCTAAGTAGTGGGATGATGGGCATGCACCACCAGGCCCAGCTAATTTTTGCATTTTTAGTCGAGCCAGGGTTTCGCCATGTTGGTCAGGTCTCCAATTCCCGACCTCGTGATCTGCCCGCCTTGGCCTCCCAAAGTGCTGGGATTACAGGCGTGAGCCTTGAGCCACCGTGCCCGGCCCCAGCTTGTTTTCTTAAAGATCCATGTTAACTGATTTCTTTCAGTGAATGGAAATGCTTGGTGAATAAGATACTTTCTAAGCAAAACTTTAGAATAGGTTATTAGAACTTTTTCTTTCCCCATTGTGCACTATATTATATTGCGCCGGTAAAAACATCCTGCTTTAAAAGGCAAATGTAAGCATGCTTTCTTTAGGTTGCATCATAAACTGTTTTCTTTTAGTGACTGAGAGAGTTTGACACAGGAAGGCACTTTAAAGAACAAACACTGAGACTATGTTATCACAATATGTTTCCTTCTCTAATAGGCCCATTTTTTAAAAAAAGCCGGTAGTGGAGATAAAATCCTAAGCAATATTCAGTATCCTAAGTGGAGACAGAATCCTAAGCAATATTCAATAAATTCAATATTAATCAAGGAAAGAAGAAGGAACCAGGAGCAGATAAATAGCAAGATGTCATATTTAAACCCAGTTATACTGATAATCATGTTAAATATAAATAGTCTTTAAAAAAAAAAGCAGGTCAGAGGTTGCTGGGGCTGGTGGTAAGAGGAGGGACGGTCCAAAAAGGAACACAAGGAATCTTTTGGCAGTGAGACTGTTCTGTTTTGATCATGGTGGTTTTATGGGCATATAAAACTATCAAAAGGAACTCAGTGGGCCAGGCGCAGTGGCTCACGCCTGTAATCCCAGGACTTTGGGAGGCCGAGGCGGGCAGATCACGAGGTCAGGAGTTCGAAACTAGCCTGGCCAACATGGTGAAACTCCATCTCTACTGAAAATAGAAAAATTACCTGGGCGTGGTGACAGGCGCCTGTAATCCCAGCTGCTCGGGAGGCTGAGGCAGGAGAATAGCTTGAACACAGGAGGCAGAGTTTGCAGTGAGCCAAGATCATGCCATTACACTCCAGCCTGGGCGACAAGAGCGAGACTTCGTCTCAAAAAAAAAAAAAAAAAGTAACTGAATTGCACACTTTAAATGGGTGCAGCTTATTGGAGGCAAATTATTTCTCAGAAAAGTTTGCACATATTTGTTAAATTTATCCCAAGTATTTAATGTTTTTTGATGTTTTTGTAACTGGTAATTTAAAGTACCAAGTTTAAATGGTTTGTGTCTAGTATGTAGAAATACAATTGGTGTATTTATTAATCTTGCGCCCTGAAAACTTGCTGAAATCACTTATTAGTTCTAATTTCCATTTCATAGAGTCTTTAACATCTTTAACATCTTGCTTTTGAATCCATATGCCCTTTTTTTCTGTTTCTTTCCTTATTTTATTGACTAGGACCTTCATTACAATGTTGAATAGAAGTGGCGAGAGTGGATATCTTTGTTCTACATTTTAGAGGTAAAGTGTTCGTTCTTTCACCGTCAAATGTAATATTAGCTGTAGGCATTTTTTTAGACTTTCCTCTACCACATTGAAGAAGTATCCTTCTAATGCTACTATCCTGAAAGTTTTTACCATAAATGGCTTCATATTCTGTCAACTGCAAAATCTGTCCACAGAGCTATCAACATTATTGAGAGAAATTAAAGAAGACACAAATAGTGTGGAAAACTCAATAGTGTTCAGATTGCAGTTGTCTCTAAACTGACGTATAGATTCAAAGTATCCCAATCAAAATCCAAGCAGTTGTTTTTTGTTTTTTTTTTCCTAAAATTGACAAGCTGATTCTATGAACATTTTAAAATGTCATGACAAATTAGCCAGACGTGGTGGCGGGTGCCTGTAATCCCAGCCACTGAGGAGCCTGAGGCAGAAGAATTGCTTGAACCCAGGAGGCGGAGGTTGCAGTGAACTGAGATCGTGCCCCTGCACTCCAGCCTGGGTGACAGAGCAAGACTCCGTCTTGAAAAAAATTTAAAAAAATAGTAATAAATAAAAATGGAAGGAAAGCTGTGGACAGTCTCCCCCAAAATATGTACATCACACATATAAAATTTTGTATAAAACATCAGGGGTTTTATGAACCTTTGGAAGCCTATCCATGAGTCTCAAGTTAAGACTCTGATTCAGGCTGGGTGCGGTGGCTCAAGCCTGTAATCCCAGCACTTTGGGAGGCCACGGTGGGCAGATCACTTGAGGTCAAGAGTTCGAGATCAGCCTGGCCAACATGGTGAAACCCCGTCTCTACTAAAAATATAAAAATTAGCTGAGCGTGGTGGGGCACACACCTGTAATCCCAGCTACTCGGGAGGCTGAGTCAGGAGAATCACTTGAACCCTGGAGGCAGAGGTTGCAGTGAGCTGAGATTGTACCACTGTACTGCAGCCTGGGTGGCAGAACGAGACTCCATCTCAAAAAAAAAAAAGACTCTGATTGTCCCAATAATTATGAAAGATATTTTATTATATGATAAATTCCCTGGCCAGGCACAGGGGCTCATGCCCATAATCTCAACACTATGGGAGGCTGAGGCCAGAGGATTGCTTGAAGCCAGGAGTTCAATACCAGCATGAGCAACAAAGTGAGACCACAATCTTTACAAAATAAAAATTATAAAATAAAACAAATTAGCTGGAGACAGTGGCATGTGCCTGTAGTCCCAGTTACTTGGGAGGCTGGGGTGAGAGGGTCATTTGAACCCAAGGGCTCAAAGTTGCAGTGAGCTAGTGCCATTAGTGAGCTAGTGAGCCTCAGTGCCACTCAACTGCAGCCTGGGTGACAAAGCAAGGCTCTGTTTCTAAATAATAAAATAAAATAGTAAAGTAAAATAAATAAATAAAACAAATTCCCTTACATATAGAGATTTCGCGAAGTTGTTCCTTTTATCTTTATGTTCATTCCTGTGGCTTTATAATAAAGTAAGTATTGATAGGCAAGTAAGTCTTCTGTGCTTTGTTTTCTTGGTTTTTCTTACCCTTCCACAGAAAGCCACACCCCCTAATAATACTTTCGAGATTTATTTATTGAAATTACATTAACCCTGTAGATTGAAAAGGACATTTACACAAAATGAGGATCCTCTTACAAGAACATGTAACATCTTTGCAAGTATTCACATCTTCTTTTATGTCCTTCACTAATTTTCTTAAGTTTTAAATATTGTTTTTTCTCTAAATGCTGAAAGTAGTGGTTGATATTATAAATGGAATTTTAAAGTTATATTTCCCTATAACTTATTGTTCTGATATAAAGGAAAACTCGATTTTTTAATGTTTTATTGAGTCTGGTAATGGCTTGTTAATTTTTTTTTTTTTTTTGAGATGGAGTTTCACTCTTGTTTCCCAGACTGGAGTGCAATGGCCCAATCTGGGCTTGCTATAACCTCGCCATCCTGCGTTTAAGGGATTCTCCTGCCTCAGCCTCCCAAGTAGCTGGGATTACAGGCACCTGCCACCATGCCCAGCTAATTTTTTTTTTTTAAGTAGAGATGAGGTTTCACCATGTTAGCCAGACTAGTCTCGAACTCCTGACCTCAGCTGAGCCGCCCACCTTGGCCTCCCAAAGTGCTGGGTTTACAGGTGTGAGCCACTGCGTTTGGCCACTTGTTAATTTTAAATAGGTTTTTATTTGCTCCTTTTGACTTAATATGTAAACATAATGATTTGGTCTCTTCCTTTTCAATATTGATTACTTATTTTTTTCTCTATTTCTGGCCACCTAGGCCAACCAGCAAACTACTGAATAATAACCATGCTAAGAAACATTTGTATCTTGGTGCTACTTTAATGGTGTTTCAAATTTTTGTATGATGTTTTCTGTTGATTTTCTGATGCATACTGTTCATTGATTTTCTGATTCATACTGTTCACTATTTTAAAGAACTTTTTATTATAGTTCACCATTTTTTAATCACAAATAGCTATTTAGTTGAATAAAGTGTCTTTGGGGGCATGTATTGTAATAATCGTGTGAATTTTCCCCACATTTTATTAATGACTTCATGCAATTGAAATTTTCTTACATTCTGGCTGGGCGGGGTGGCTCACGTCTATAATCCCAGCACTTGGGAGGCCAAGGCGGGAGGGTCACTTAAGGTCAGGAGTTCAAGCGTCTCCACTAAAGATACAAAAATTAGCAGGGCATGGTGGCGCGTGCCTGTTGTCCCAGCTACTGCGGAGACTGAGGCTGATGCTTAAACCCAGGAGGCAGATGTTGCAGTGAGCTGAAATTGCCCCACTGCACTCCAGCCTGGGTGACAGAGCGAGACTCTGTCTCAAAAAAAAAAAAATTCCCTAAATGATCCCCCATTTTCTTTACAGTGTTTTATTTTTTTTGTGCTGCTGGATGTTGTTTCTTCACTTTTCTTTGTTTAGAAAATATTATCCTTTTTGAAAATATTATCTTGAAGATTACCTTTGTGGCCTAAAATTCTTTTTCCTGATTAAATCCAAACTGGTGCTTTTTTGGTAGATAGTGGAGTTTATTATCTTAGATAAAATTTGGCTAATAAGTGAAAATTGGTTGAATTTAAAAGACTATTATGAATAAGAGTAACTTATTCCAAACCTAGGAAGACTCCTACCCAATATTTTCTTTTATCTTCCCTAAGCCATGTATTCTAATAAATACAAAGCAAATGTTGATGTTAAGTGGAATACTAAAACCTATATTCACAGTGTTTTTTAAAAATGTCTTTCACTTAGTGTAAGCCATGAGGATGGATTCCTTAAGAAAAAAATTTGAAGAAAAAAGGAGTTCAAGTTGTCATACTAAGTTTAATAAACCTCACTGAATGAAAATACTAATTATTAGGTTGAACTATATATGAAATAGACAGCCAGGCAGGGTGGCTCATGCCTGTAATCCCAGCACTTGGGAGGCCAAGATGGGAGGATTGCTTGAACTCACAAGCCTGGACAACACGGCAAAACCCCATCTCTACAAAAAAACATAAAAATTAGCCAGGCATGGTGGTGTGCACCTGTAATCTCAGCTACTTGGGAGGCTGAGGTGGGAGAATTGCTTGAGCCCAGGAGGTTGAGGCTTCAGTGAGCCATGATTGCACCACTGCACTCCAGCCTGGGCAACATAGCAAGACCCTGTCTCAAAAAAAAAGAAGCAAAAAGCAAGAAGGAAGAAGGAGGAGGAGGAGGAGGAGGAGGGGGAGGAGGAGGAGGAGGAGGAAGAAGAAGAAAAAGAGGAGAAAAGAAAAGACTCATATTTTACCATATCAACTTGGCAATTTTCATATTTCATTCTACTACTAAAATGTCATTGGTTCAAATATAGATTCGGCATCTTACAGATCTAGCTTATCCCTAGCAAAGATGCACTGGCCCAGAAGATTGGGTAAGGCAAACTTGAGGCTTCACTAGGAAATTAAACAGAGAATTCAGCAGGACAGAGAATCCTAAAACCAGTATTTCCAAAACTCATTAACTCACCTTACCTATGTAGAAATGTTCACATATACAAAAGACTCCCATCTCTCACATGCTAGCACAAAGAGAAGCTGAAATAATTCAACCTGAAAATGAACCCAGGGAGTAGGTAAGTTGATGATGTTCACATGACTATGGGAAGTAGCACAAATTAGATTTTCTGATCTGTACTGTTATGTTCATCTTAGGTAACTGTGTCTGGGTTGCTACCTCAGTAATCATACTTCAGCTGGGTTACTGAAGAAGCAGATGAAAGAACTTCTGACTTGGTAATATTTCACAGGAAAGTAATGCATGTCCAATATCTGTGTCATCAAATCTCACCTGCATTAGGACTCTTTCTTTCTTTCTTTTTTTTTTTTGAGACTGAGTCTCACTCTGTTGCCCAAGCTGGAGTGCAGTGGCGTGATCTCGGCTCACTGCAACCTCTGCCTCCTGGGTTCAAGCAATTCTCTGCCTCAGCCTCCCGAGTAGCTGGGACTACAGGCGCCCACCACCATGCCCAGCTATTTTTTGTATTTTTAGTAGGGACGGGGTTTCACCGTCTTGGCCAGGCTGGTCTCGAACTCCTGACCTCGTGATCCACCCGCCTCGGCCTCCCAAAGTGCTGGGATTACAGGCATGAGCCACAGCGCCTGGCTTAGGACTCATTCATTTATAATTGACATGCTACCATTTTTCATATCTGAATGAGCACTGTCCTCCTAAATAGTCAAGTATAGATGCTGGGCATTTATTTCAATATCAAAGGTGATGATCAGAATTTCTATAGGTAGTCATCTTCAGAACCTGCCTAGGGCTTATGCAAAACATGTTTTTAATCCTTTCTACAAGTCGCTTTCTTTTAATTAAAATGTTTAATCTGTTTACTTTTTTGTTTTGTGTTGTGTTTTTTTTTGGACAGAGTCTTACTCTGTCGCCCAGGCTGGAGTGCAGTGGCATGATCTCAGCTCACTGCAACCTCCACCTCCCAGGTTCAAGGCATTCTCCTGCCTCAGCCTCCCAAGTAGCTGGGACTACAGGTATGCACCATCACGCCCAGCTAATTTTTTGTATGTTTAGTAGAGATGAGATTTCACCATGTTAGCCAGGCTAGTCTCGAACTCCTGACCTCAGGTGATCCTTCCACCTTGGCCTCCCAAAGTGGTGGGATGACAGGTGTGAGCTACTCATTTACATTTAATGTAATACTGATAAAATAGTATTAAATCTGCCATTTAACTACTTTTTAAATATGTTTTGTGTTTATTTTGTCTCTCCTTCCATTACTACCTGATTTTGTGTTAGATATTTTCTCATGTGCCGTTTTAATTACTTCATTTATTTTACTATACATATTTTTGTTGTTTTCTTAGTGGTTTCCCTAAGGAGTTTAATGAGCTGCTTAATTTATAATAATTTAGTGTGAATGAATACCGATTTAATTTCAATAGGATACAAAAACTTGGCCTCTATATTGATCCATTTTCTCACCCCTCCTTTGGGCTGCATCATTATATGAAATATTTATACTGGGTATACATATCAGCGTAGATAACATAAACTATTTGTGCAGGTGTCTTTTAAGTCAGATAGGAGACCAAGTGTTAACAAAAAATGCGTATATACTGTGTTTCATGGTTATCTATGAGTAACTTTCACTAACGAGCTTTCTTTTTGCAGATATGAGTTGCTATATAGTGTTCTTTCATTTCATCCTAAAAGACTACATTTAGTATTTTTTGTGGGCAGGTCTACTAGTGAGAAATTGTCTCCTTGGGGTTGTTTAAATTTAGAAATATCCTGGCTGGGCACGTGGCTCACACCTGTAATCCCAACACTTTGGGAGACTGAGGCAGGTGGATCACCTGAGGTCAGGAGTTCAATACCAGCCTGAGCAACATGGTTAAACCCTGCCTCTACTAAAAACACAAAAAATAGCTGGGTGTGGTGGTGCACACCTGTACTTCCAGCTACTTGGGAGGCTGAAGCAGGAGAATCACTTGACCCCGGGAGATGGAGTTTGCACTGAGCCAAGATCGTGCCACTGTACTCTGGCCTGGGCAACAGAGCAAGACTCTGTCTCAAAAAAAAAAAAAATTTTTTTTAGAAATATCTTAATTTCTCCTCCACTTTTGTAGGGCAGTTTCACTGGATAGAAAATTCTTAGTTGACAGTTTTTTATTTCAGCACTTCCTTTTTTTTTTTTTTTGAGACGGAGTTTTGCTCTTGTTGACAAGGCTGGAGTGCAGTGGTGAGATCTCAGCTCACTGCAACCTCTGCCTCCTGGGTGCAAGTGATTCTTCTGCCTCAGGCCTCCCAAGTAGCTGGGATTACAGGCACCTGCCACCACGCCCACCTAATTTTTTTGTATTTTTAGTAGAGAAGGGGTTTCATCATGTTGGCCAGGTTGATCTCAAACTCCTGACCTCAGGTGATCCACCTGCCTCGGCCTCCCAAAGTGCAGGGATTACAAGCATGAGCCACTGGGCCTGGCCTCTTTCAGCACTTCCAATATATCATCCCTTTGCCCACTGGCCTGCATGATTACTGCTGAGAAATCAGTCATTAATCTTATTAAGGATGTCTTGTATGTAATGGGTCATGCTTCTCTTGCTACTTTCTAAGTTCTCTCTCTGTCTTTGTTTTTCAATAGTTTGATTATGACATACCCAGGTGTGGATGTCTTTGAATTTATCCTTCTTGGAGTTCAGTGAATTTCTTTTTTTTTTTTTTTTTTTTTTGAGACAGAGTCTCGCTCTGTCACCCAGGCTGGGGTACAGTGGCCAGATCTCAGCTCACTGCAAGCTCCGCCTCCCGGGTTTATGCCATTTTCCTGCCTCAGCCTCCCAAGTAGCTGGAACTACAGGTGCCCGCCACCTCACCCGGCTAGTTTTTTGTATTTTTTAGTAGAGACGGGGTTTCACCATGTTAGCCAGGATGGTCTCGATCTCCTGACCTCGTGATCCGCCCGTCTCGGCCTCCCAAAGTGCTGGGATTACAGGCTTGAGCCACCGTGCCAGGAGAGTTTCTTAAACATGTTTATTAATGTTTTCAACAAATTTGGCAAATTTCAGCCATTATTTCTTCAAATACTCTTTCTATTCTTTTCTCTCTCCTCTCCTTTTGAGCCTCCAATTGTACATATGTTGTTACACTTAATGTTTGTATTAGTTTTCTAAGGTTACTATAACAAAGTTTCACAAACTACAACCTTGAATGGTTTAAGATAGCAGAAATGTGTTTTTTCACTATTCTGGAGGCCAGAAGTCCTAAATCAAGGTGTGGGGAGGGCCATGCTCTCTCTGAAGTATCCAGTAGATAATATTTCCTTGCTTGTTCTAGCTTCTGTTCAGGGTTCAATGGCAATCCTGGGCATTTCAAACTACTAGATGCAGCACTTTAATCTCTGTCTCTGTCTGTCATATGGCTACCTTCCCCTTGTTTTTATCTACACAGTCTTTTCTCTGGGGGTGTGTGTTTCTTTGTCCAAAGTTCTCTTTCTCATAAGAACCGCAGTCGTTTTGGATTAGCGTCTACTCTAATGACCTCAAGTCATTAGACCTTAACTTGATTACATCTGTAAAGAGCCTTTCTAAAGGGTCTTTTCCAGGGTCACATTGACAGATACTGGAGTTAGCACTTCAGCATACCTTTGGGGGAATACAATTCAACTCATAACAGTGTCCCACAGATCACTGAGGCTATGTTCATTGTTCTTCATTACTTTTGCTTTCTGTTCCTCACACCGGATGGTCTTAATTGACCTACATTAAATTCACTGATTCTTTCTTCTGCCAGCTCAAATCTGCGAATGAGCTACTCTAGTGAATTCTTTATTTCAGTTATTGTACTTTTGCATATTCAGAGTTACTATTTACTTCTTTTTGTATAATTTTTATCTATGTTGTCTGTTTAAGACATCAGCCTTACAGTTTTCTTTAGTAATTTACATTTGGTTTCCTTGGTGATTTCGTGTGTGTGTGTGTGTGTGTGTGTGTGTGTTTTGTTGTTTTGTTTTGAGACAGCATTTTGCTCTGTCTCCCAGGCTGGAGTGCAGTGGTGTGATTATGGCTCATTGCAACATTGACCTCCCACCATGCCTGGGTAACTTTTTTATTCGTTGTAGAGACGGGGTCTACCTATATTGACCAGGCTGGGCCTGAACTTCTAGGCTCAAGTGACCCCCCCGACCTTGGTTCCCAAAGTGCTGGAATTAGAGGCCTGAGCCACCATGCCGGGCCCTCATTTGATTTTTCAACATATTTTAAATAGCTGATTTAATATCTTTGTCTAAAAAGTCCAGTGTTTGGACTTCCTCTGGGACAGTTTTTATTGACTGGTTTTTGTCCTGTGTATGGGCCATAATTTCTTGCTCGTTTCCTTACCTGATGTTTTCTTTTTGAAAACTGGTCATTTGAAATAATATAACGTGAAATGCACCATGGATGCAGCCATAAAAAAGAATGAGTTCATGTCCTTTGCAGGGACGTGGATGAAGCTGGAAACCATCATCCTCAGCAAACTGACACAGGAACAGAAAACCAAACACTGCATGTTCTTACTCATAAGTGGGAGTTGAACAATGAGAACACATGGACACAGGGAGGGGGACATCACACACCAGGGCCTGGCGGGGGGTGGGGGACAGGGGTAGGGAGAGCATTAGGACAAATACCTAATGCATGCTGGGCTTAAAACCTAGATGATGGGTTGATGGGTGCAGCAAACCGCCATGGCACGTGTATACCTATGTAACAAATCTGCATGTTCAGCATATGTGTCCCAGAACTTAAAGTAAAATTTAAAAAAAAAAAAGACTATAATGTGAAAACTTTGGCATTTAGAATCTCCCCTTCTCTAGGGTATCTTGTTGTTGTTGTCATTTGTTTGTTTCACAGTTTTCCTGAGCTAATTCTGTGAAGTCTGTGTTCTTTACTGTATGTAACTATGGAAGTCTTTGTTCAGTTATCTTAGTGATCACCCGGATGACTGGATAGAGATTTCCCTAAATTCCTGGAAGCAGTACGTCTCCCAGTCTTTGCTAAAAGGCTTTATGTGTTCGCTGGGGCACATGTTATTTATTTATTTATTTAGAGACAGAGTCTCACTCTGTCACCCAGGTTGGAACACAGTGGCACAATATCGGCTCACTGCAACCTCTGCCTCAAGGGATCCTCCTGCATCAGCCTCCTGAGTGACTGGGACCACAAACACAGACACATGCTACCATGCCCGGCTAATTTTTGTATTTTTGGTAGAGACAGGGTTTCACCATGTTGCCCAGGCTGGTCTCAAACTCCTGAGCTCAAGCGATTCGCCCGCCTTGGCCTCCAAAAGTGTCAGGATTACAGGCGTGAGCCACTGCACCCGGCCTTTCAACATTTAGCCAGGTAGTTTACAAGTCTGGCTTAGCTTTTCACTTCCTGCTCGAGCAGGGGTTCAGGGTGTTCTCAGATCTTTCCTGACCATCTTTATAGCACTGGTCACATTCATAGCCCTTTGCATGCGAGTAGCCTTCTAGATGCCCTTAAATATATCAGAGCTTTTCAAAGACCCTAAGGATATCTCATCCCCAACTTTTGATTTTGAGCTCATTTGTTGTTGTTGATGGCCTATTACTTACTCAACTGCCTCAGGCATCCATAATGTTGTCTTCAGCAAATACCCTGGGAAGAAAGCGGTTTGTCCTGAATGAGCTTTGGTTTTTCTTTTTTTTTTTTGAGATCAAGTCTTGCTCAGTGGCCCAGGCTGAAGGGCAGTGGCGCAATCTCAGCTCACTGCAGCCTTCACTTCCTGGGTTCAATAGATTCTCGTGCCTCAGCCTCCTGAGTAGCTAGGACTACAGGCGTGCGCCACCACACCTGGTTAATTTTTGTATTTTTAGTAGAGACAGAGTTTCATGATGTTGGCCAGGCTGGTCTCAAGCTCCTGACCTCAAGTGATCTGCCCACCTCGGCCTCCCGAAGTGCTGGGATTACAGATGTGAGCCACTGTGCCCAGCCACGTGAATGAGCTTTGAATCACGTTAAATAAAGACAGTTTTGTCCATGGGGTTTTCACCAGACATCATGTAGTGACAGTTCTCTGGGAATGGGACTTTGAAGAAGCTGCTACTCTGTTCTACCTCCCCCAGGGGCTGCCAGGCTGCATTTTTTAAGGCTGCTGTGGAACTAGAAAGAGGGAGATTAGAATAGTGCATTTAAATGCCCTAAAACTTACTGCTCTTATCAAGATTCAGCCATTTTTCCTGAATAAACATCTGCCAGACTGTTGTATGTCTTTGGCTAATATGCAGAGTTCTGAAAAAACTGATTCTGATCATTTTTTACAGTATTTTGTTGCTTGTGTGGTGATGATTTTCAGAGATTTTTACTCTGCCATTTCGACCAACTTCTCTCAATACATTGTTTTTAGATACCTTATTTTTCAACATACTCACTGAACTGTATTCTGATTGACTATTGGCTGTTGCCAGGAAACCGAGTCAATCCTCAAAGGATAAAGATTAGAATGAGAAAATCCAGAGCCCTGGGAAGTGGTTTCTGCCTAAGTACCCAGCTTCATCTCCCACCACTCTTCCATTGTTCTCTGGCCTTAATGGCACTAAAAATAATGTCCCTAAACTGCACATTTTCCACCTTTGCATTACATTCTTTGAATTTTTTTTTTTTTTTTTTTGAGACAGAGTCTCACTCTGTCGCCCAGGCTGG
Organism: Macaca mulatta; assembly: GCF_049350105.2. Taxonomy (NCBI): domain Eukaryota; kingdom Metazoa; phylum Chordata; class Mammalia; order Primates; family Cercopithecidae; genus Macaca; species Macaca mulatta. Next base: position 17,477,088 of record NC_133417.1, on the reverse strand, counting down.
AGTGCAGTGGCACAATCTCAGCTCACTGCAACCTCTGCCTCCTAGGTTCGAGTGATTCTCCTGCCTCAGCCTCCTTAGTAGCTGGGATTACAGACGCCCACCACCATGCTCGACTAATTTTTGTATTTTTAGTAGAGATGGGATTTCTCCATGTTGGCCAGGCTGGTTTCGAACTCCTGATCTCAGGTGATCCACCCACCTCGGCCTCCCTAAGTGCTGAGATTACAGGCGTGAGCCACCACGCCCAGCCCATTGTTTCAACTTTTATTTCTATTTTATAAATGAGGAAATTGAGCTTCAGAGAGTTTAGGTGCCCCTCTGGAAGTTAAATAGCTAGTATATGGAGTGCAGAGCCCAGAATGAAGGTCTGTCTGACTCTAAAGCCAAATTCAATATTCTTTGAGAGAAACTATTTTTTTTTTTTTTTTTTTGAGACGGAGTTTCACTCTTGTTGCCCAGGCTGGAGTGCAATGGCATGATCTCGGCTCACCACAACCTCCCCCTCCCGGGTTCAAGCGATTCTCCTGCCTCAGCCTCTCGAGTAGCTAGGGTTACAGGCATGTGCCACCACACCCAGCTAATTTTGTATTTTTAGTAGAGATGGGGTTTCTCCATGTTGATCAGGCTGGTCTTGAACTCCCGACCTCAGGTGATCCACCCACCTCGGCCACCCAAAGTGCTGGGATTATAGATGTGAGTCACTGCGCCCGGCCGAGAGAAATTTTTTTTTTTTTTTTTTTTTTGAGACGGCGTCTCGGTCTGTCGCCCAGGCTGGAGTGCTGTGGCCGGATCTCAGCTCACTGCAAGCTCCGCCACCCGGGTTTACACCATTCTCCTGCCTCAGCCTCCCGACTAGCTGGGACTACAGGTGCCCGCCACCTCGCCTGGCTAGTTTTTTTTTTTTTTTTTTTTTTTTTTTTTTTGTATTTTTTAGTAGAGATGGGGTTTCACCGTGTTAGCCAGGATGGTCTCGATCTCCTGACCTCGGGATCCGCCCGTCTCGGCCTCCCAAAGTGCTGGGATTACAGGCTTGAGCCACCACGCCCGGCCAAGAAACTATTTTTAAAGGAACTATACCAATTTATATGTTTGAAAGAGTATTGTCATAACTTTAACCTGCACCTCATATTTCTCAAATTTTGGAAAATGGGCATTTAAAGTGTGATAAGAAAATTCTTTCTTTAAAGGAAACTTGAGGTTTGAGTTATTTTTAACAAAACTCTAATAATCTCTAAGCCCAGATTTTCTCTATCTGAGATTAATGTAACATTAAATAAAATCGTCTTCATGTATAGGAACAGGTTTAGAACACTAAGTTTTAAGATCTTGAAGAGATCTTAGAATCCTCTCTTCTAATTGCCTCATTTTATTTTATTTTTTATTTTCGAGACAGAGTCTCGCTCAGTCACCCAGGCTGGAGTGCCATGATGCAATTTTGGCTCACTGCAACCTCCGCTTCTCGGGTTCAAGAGATTCTTGTGCCTCAGCCTCCCGAGTAGCTGGGACTACAGGCACCTGCCACCGTGCCCTGCTAATTTTTTTGTGTTTTTAGTAGAGATGGGGTTTCGGCATGTTGGCCAGACTGGTCTCGAACTCCTGATGTCAAGTGATCTGCCCACCTCGACCTCTCAAAGTGCTGGAATTACAGTCATGAGCCACTGTGCCCGGTCTAATTACCTCATTTTACAGATGAGAAAACTGATGCCAGGAAAGATGATGCCTTGTCCAAATGAGTTAGTAGCGGGTGGTCGCCACTGATCTTTCTACCATATGGTCTCCTAATACATTCCCTGGCCCTGGTGTCAAGCAGTAGTCACAGGTATGGGGACAGTCACCTAAAGACTAAGTTACTCAGTGTGTAGACCACTAATGTCCACTATCAACACATGGCAAGCTTGTTTGTAGGGCAGAATCTCAGGCCCCACCCCAGGCTTAAACCTTTTAGAAAGATCCACAGCTGACCCATATACACATTAACTTCTAGAAGCACTGAGCTTTGGCTCCTACCTTTTTCTTCCCCTGAATCTCAGTCTCATCATGGTTTCACCAGTAGGCAAAACCAATGGTAAAATAGTTTCACTTCTGCCTATTACCCAATATCAATGAACTTGCCTGGATCCATCAAGCTTTTCTGATTTTTTTTTCTTCCTAATAGTATAAAGAGTATAGGCTACCAAGGAAGTAAGTCACTGTTCCAGATAATTCTGAACAAAATGATGCATTCGGTCCTTTGCCCTGAGTAGCCAAAAGTAGGGGGAAAGCCTGGAGGCTTTGGAGAAAGAAATGATTTGTCTCCAACTCACCCTTCCAGGTCTCTTCTCTGCATACTTCCAACCCCTGACTCCCCTATTCGGTTAGTGTGTCCTTCAATTAGCCAATGTGGCTAATCATTTAGTATGAATTAGTTTAAGGTCTTGCTCCTCCCAGGAATATTTGCAAAGAAGGGAAGGGTGGAATTTCAGACATGCGATTCTGGCTCAGGAAAGATTTAGCTGGGTAAAGGGAGCCACCAAATCACGTGAAAGTAGGCTTGGGCCGTGGCTCCATTTCAGGAGATCCTAGTCTTCCATTTGTAGCACAAAGGTTATCTTTGCTCCTAGGTCTGTAAAATGTGCATCGTCTTATGTGTAGTACTGCATGATTTTGAAAACATGATAGATAATTTATTTTGTGTAAGGCTCATAACTGTTCTGGTGAGGAAGCTGGCATCATCTTCGTTTTACAGGACTTAAAGTTGTTTGGGGCCTTTTAGCTTCCGAACCAAACTTTAGGCTCTTTGTAATATGTTAATAAAATTGTCTCTCTTAGAGGTGTTTCTTTTTTTTCTTTCTTTTTTTTTTGAGATGAAGTTTCGCTCTTGTTGCTCAGGCTAGAGTGCAATGGTGCCATCTCGGCTCACTGCAACCTCCACCTCCTGAGTTCAAGCGATTCTCCTGCCTCTGCCTCCCAAGTAGCTGGGATTACAGGCACGCACCGGCATGCCTGGCTAACTTTGCTGTATTTTTAGTAGAGAAAGAGTTTCTCCATGTTGGTCAGGCTGGTCTTGAACTCCCCACCTCAGATGATCTGCCTGCCTCGGCCTCTCAAAGTGCTGGGATTACAGACGTAAGCCACCATGCCTGGCCATGCGAGTTTCTTATGACTGGTTTTCGTTTTGTTTTGTTTAGTTTTGTTTTGAGACTGAGTGTTGCTCTGTTGCTGGCTGGAGTACAGTGGTGTAATCTTGGCTCACGCTCACTGCAACCTCCACCTCCCGGGTTCAAGTGATTCTCCTGCCTCAGCCTCTCGAGTAGCTGCGACTACAGGTACGCACCACCACACCTGGCTAATTTTTGTATTTTTAGTAGAGACGGAGTTTCACCACGTTGGCCAGATGGTCTTGATCTCTTGACCTCGTGATCTGCCCACCTCGGCCTCCCAAAGTGCTGGGATTACAGACGTGAGCCACCACGACCAGCCTGGTTTTGTTTGTTGATTTAACTTATTCGTACACGTTTTTTGAATAGATAATGCTCTCCTAGATTCAGTGTTTGAGAAACAAATTCTTCATGATACTCAGTCTTCTGAGGGTACTTTCCTTTCATGGCCTATTCTTGTTTCACCAGTACCTTCACTGTTTCCTCCCTACCATATCATCATGGCCATCACTGTTCTTTTGGAGTGCAGGACCCCTTCAGTCTCCAAGAGAACTGATTCTCATGTTGGAATTCTCTCTAAGCCATTCTGTTCAGAATACTTTGACGCAAATGAATGGCCTCACCAGGGTGGACCAGTTCAGAGAAGGCTGACCAAGGAAGCAAAGAGCCTGGAAATCAGAACAAGAGAAGATTTTGCAGGCTTGGGACAAGTGTCTTCAATTATTTAAAGGGTTGTGATGTGAAAGAGAGATTATGATTTTTCTTAGGGGTAGAGGTAGATTTACTGTGAAGATAATCTGGTTTAAGCTTTAGGGTTACTGTGTGGCCTCCTTCCAAGACCTTGTACCTAATTTTGAATCTTTACATTTGTGTTATTTCTTTTTTTTTTTTTTTTTTTTTTTTTGAGACGGAGTCTCGCTGTGTCGCCCAGGCTGGAGTGCAGTGGCCGGATCTCAGCTCACTGCAAGCTCTGCCTCCCGGGTTTTTATGCCATTCTCCTGCCTCAGCCTCCCGAGTAGCCGGGACTACAGGCGCCCGCCACCTCGCTCGGCTAGTTTTTTGTATTTTTTAGTAGAGACGGGGTTTCACCGTGTTAGCCAGGATGGTCTCGAACTCCTGACCTCGTGATCCGCCCGTCTCGGCCTCCCAAAGTGCTGGGATTACAGGCTTGAGCCACCGCGCCCGGCCTACATTTGTGTTATTTCAACTAAAGACCTCTTCCCCCACCACCAAATTACAGTATATGAGTTTCACAAAACTGGATATATCCCTTTCTGTGTGGAAACAGGGAGCAAACCAGGACCTAGGATAGAAGTGAAAATCTCAAATGAGGGTATTCGTTCAGTATTAGTTCAATAAAAGAAAATCTTTCCATGGGCCAAGACAATGCCATCAGGAAGTGGGTTGTGATAGGCACCTTCTTTTTTTTTTTTTTTTTTTTTTTATTTTGAGACGGAGTCTCACTCTGTTGCCAGGCTGGGGTGCAGTAGCGCAATCTCGGCTCACTGCAACTCTACCTCTGGTGTTCAAGTGATTCTCCTACCTCAGCCTCCTGAGTAGCTGGGACTACAGGCACCCGCCACCATGCACAGCTAATTTTTGTATTTTTTTAGTAGAAACGGGGTTTCACGATGTTGGCCAGGATGGTCTCTATCTATTGACCTCATGATCTCCCACCTCGGCCTCCCAAAGTGCTGGGATTACAGGTGTGAGCCGCCGTGCCAGGCCAGTAGGCACCTTCTATAGCTACCCACAGTCATTTGTCTCAGCAACATCCCCTCTTTGAGGCTAATAGAATTTGGATTTGTTCAAAAAGTTAAGGAGAGCCCTTGATCTCCAGCTCCCAAGAGTGAATTCTGATTGGTCAAAGCCAATCATGGTATTCTCTTTCCCTATGGCCTTTAATTGGCCTGAGTAAGGGCAGGTCGTGTATTTCTGGCCGGAGACAGGGGGTGCTGGTACTGTCTTCTCTGATTAAAAGACAAGGCTTCAGGTAAAGGTCTTTTTCCCCTTCCCTTTTATTCCTGAAACTCAAGAGAGCTGGAGATAAGCATCCATCCTGTGGCCAGTAGGCTAGAAGCCTGAAAACCAAAGTCAACATGCTAAGGGTGGCAGAGCAGAAATGGTAAAGGGGTTTAGGACCCTTACAGCATTGTTGAGGAGCAGAACCAGGACTAACAGCCACCTACCTCTAGATTACTTATGTGAGAAAAATAAACTCCTTATTTGTTCAAATAACAGTTAAAATTTCCCATTACTTCCAGCCAAATGCATTCTTCCTTGATACAGCTATCTTCAAGGAGAGGGCTTTCTCTGTCTCTGGTGAAAGTCAATTTTCTGGGGGAATTTATTACAAAACATGGGTTGCAGAGGGCCCCTATGTCTAGGAGAGAGGATTTGGGAGACGATGACTTGTTTTTAGGAATAATTTCGCATAATTAGAACATGAACAATTTTCTATGACTTGGGCCCCTTAAGCTTCATCCTCCTTTCCTCAAGTCTTCATATTTCCTTTAGCCTATAACCATCTTTCTCAATGGATTTCTCTAACCTCATCCACAGCCTCCTTCAATTCCATCTTTTTTCTTTTTCTTTTTTTTTTGAAATGGAGTCTTGCTCTGTCACCCAGGCTAGAATGCAGTGGTGCGATCTCAGCTCACTGCAACCTCTGCCTCCCGGGTTCGAGCGATTCTCCTGCTTCAGCCTCCCAAGTAGCTGGGACTACAGACACACACCACCACTCCTGGGTAATTTTTGTATTTTTAGTAGAGACAGGGTTTTACCTTTTTGGTCAGGCTGGTCTCAAATTCCTGACCTCAGGTGATCTACCTGCCTCAGCCTCCCAAAGTGTTGGGATTACAGGCATGGGCCACCGTGCCCGGCCCCAATTCCACCTTTGATAGGGGACAGAAAAAAAGATTGAGCAGGATGGATGAGGAGGACACTGTTTTTCAAAACTGGTATGCTTTCCGACAATTTAGGATAATAAGATATGTTTATAAGTATTGACAGAATGTGCTTCCATTTCTGATCTGTAATCAGATAAACCCGAACTTTTCAAATGAGTAAACAGCAGGTAAACATAAAGAGAGACAGCCTGTACAGGCTGAGGAGATGGCACTGAAGACCCTGTAGTTTTCAAACTGGCTAATCAGACCCCTGGGAAGAAGGAATGCTTTTCAGGGGTACGTGGCCTGGGTGGGGTTTTTTTTTTTTTTTTTTTTCTTTGACAGAGTTTCACTCCCATTGCTCAGGCTGGAGTGCAGTGCAGAGATAGCAGCTCACTGCAACCTCCACCTCCTGAATTCATGCGATTCTCCTGCCTCAGCCTCCCGAGTAGCTGGGACTACAGGTGCAGGCCATTGCACCTGGGTAATTTTTGTATTTTTAGTAGAGATGATTTTCACCATGTTGCTCAGGCCAGTCTCAAACTCCTGAGCTAGAACGCTTGAGCCTTGGCCTTCCAAAGTTCTGGGATTACAGGTGTCCAGGAGGTATTTTTAAAAATACTTTTTTTTTTCCAGACAGAGTCTCTGTCACCCAGCTTGGAGTGCAATGGTGCAATCTCAGCTCACTGCAACCTCCACCTCCCAAGTTCAAATGATTCTCCTGCCTCAGCCTCCCGAGTAGCTGGGATTACAAACATGTGTCACCACACCCAGCTAAGTTTTGTATTTTTAGTAGAGATGGGGTTTTACCATGTTGGCCAGGCTGGTCTCGAACTCCTACCTCAAGTGATCCTCCCACCTCGGCCTCCCAAAGTGCTGGAATTACAGGCATGAGCCACCATGCTCAGTCTAAAGGACTTTATTGTGAAACATTTTAGATAGAATAGTTTAATGTCCCCATCACCCAGCCTCAGTTCATGGCCCATTCTTGTTTCATCTGTACCTTCGCTGCTTCCCCCTGCCATATCATCATTTCTTTTTTTTATTGAGATAAAGATGCAAGATGACCACCACCAATTCCTCCCATCCCTGAAAACCCATGCTGCTCCTCTAATGAAGAGTGATGAAAATATTCCACAATTAGATTGTGGTTGTACAACTCTGTGAAAATACCCAAAGCCATGGAAGTGTACACTTTAAGTGGGTGAATTATATCTCAATAAAGATGCTTTTAAAAGGTGGAGAAGAAAAATTTCTCTATTTTAATAATACTTAAAGAAAACAAAGAGGTAGAGTCTCTGTGATTTGCTTAAACCATTAACAGGTAGCAGAAGGGATGCTCTGTGACTGCTGGGCATAGCCCTTCATCGGCCCCGGAGTTTCTGTTTTCACTGTTTTGCCATACCAACGGACCTGTAGGAGAGTAGCCCAGGCAGAATCCAGCAGTTCTTTTGAGCCACCCCAGCAGAGATGCCACACAGACCAGTGAAACCACCTTGGCAGCTCCAGCACTTGTTGAGCTGCCCAGCCAACACCACATGGGGCAGAGATGAGCTGCCAAGCCTGTCTACTATGTTTTGGGGTGGTGGTGGAGTGGGTAGTGCCAAATTCCCAGAAGAAGCTCAATGAGTATTTATCTGTTTTCATTTCAGCCAGCAGAGGGTCCTCAAGGTAGCACCTTCCAGTGGCTCCCCCACCTCTCTCAGAGCTCTGGCCAGGGCCCACAGGGCCCTCCATCTTACCCCTTTCCTCTCTGACTGTCACCTCTTCCTTCTCTTCCTCTTGCTTCCTCACTTCTAGCCAAAAGGCCTTCCTTCAACAGACAGACCTGTCCCCTTGCAGGGCCTTTTGCCCTTGCTCTTCCCTTTGGTCCTCCCCAGATGGCCACAGGGTTCCTCCCACACTTCTTGTAGGTCTTCGCTTAAATGCTACCTTCCTTTTTTTTTTTTTTTAAGACTGAGTCTGGCTCTGTCGCCAGGCTGGAGTGCAGTGGTGTCATCTTGACTCACTGCAACCTCCGCCTCCCGGGTTCAAGCGACTCTCCTGCCTCAGCCTCCTGAGTAGCTGGGACTACAGGCCCATGCCACCACGCCAGGCTAATTTTTGTATTTTTAGTAGAGACAGGGTTTCACAATGTTGGCCAGACTGGTCTCGATCTCCTGACCTCGTGATCCGCCCGCCTCGGCCGCCCAAAGTGTTCGGATTACAGGTGTGAGCCACCGCGCCCAGCCAAATGCCACCTTCTTATGGAGACCTGCTGTCTGTGTAAAATCGCAAACCCTCACTCCCTGTCCTTATTCCCTACTTCTACTTTTCTCTTTAGCATTTACCAATGTCTAACAGTATTTAATTTCACTAATTTATCTCGTTTATTTTCTGTCTCGTTTATATTCCTGCTATAACATAAACTCCAGGAAGGATTTTTGCCTGTCTTGGTTGTCTGTCGTATCTCGTGTCTAGAACACAGAACCCATAGTAGGCACTTCAATAAATTACCTGTAGAATGAATGGACTGAATGTCACCTTGTTGGAGAGTACCCCGCCACCACCACAGTCTGTTAAGCAGTAATCTTTTATTTCTCTTTCCCAGTTTTATTTTTCTTTGTTTATACTTAATCACCTTTGACACCTATTTGTTTACTGTTTCTCTCCCCAGTAGAGTGAAAGTTACTTTAATAGCAGAGATTTAAATGTATTTTAATCCCTACAAAAAAGAAAAAGGGAGGAAATACATGACAAGCTCTCAGTAAGTATTTGCGAAGCAATTAATCTCTTGAACGAAGATCCAGCAGTCAGCTCCACCAGCCTCCTTCGTGATAGGACTAACTTGGGGTCTGTCTGCGGGCGAGCACCTCCTCCGCAGGCGGAGGGCCGCAGCGAGAGCTGGGTTTCGGCAGCGCCCCATTAAACCAGCCGCGGACGCCCGGCTGCTGACAGTAGTTCCAGCCCGTCCCGGCCCGGCGTCGCCGGTTTTTCTCCAGTCGCCCTGCCAGCCAGTTTCCGGGGCGGTGTCATCGCCCGTTTAAGAGCGGAGCGCTCCGCCCTGGGGGCGGAGCTGGGAGGGAGCTTTAAGGGGCGGACGGGCGGGAGGTCGGGGTCCTGCGGGGATTAGAGCCGGTGGGCTCGCTGTGGGCGCCATTTCTCGGCGTCTCCCGCGGAGTCGCCCCTTCCTCAGCCTTGCTCGGCTCTTCTCTCCTCTGGTCGCCGGAGCCGCGCCGTCCCCGCTCAGGTAAGCGCGAGGCCCGGCGGCGCCGCGGTACAGCCCGCTGCCCTCCTAGCCGAGCGGACCCCTCCTCGCCCGCGCCTGCGGTGGCGGCCTTGTCCCCGGGGAGGCGGGCGGGGGCCGCGCCCAGACCTTAGGGCGGCCGGTCCTTGGCTCGTCGGGCCGGCAGGGCATTAATCCCGCCGGAGGGAGGGGCGGCGGCGGCCAATGAGGCAGGGCCGCCGAGTTTCGGTCGATACCGCGCGACGGGCCGGAGCGGAGGGCCCGGGGCAGCCGGGTTAATGTTTGCCGGGCGGACGCGCTCCTGGGGCCGCGGGCACCCCTCGCCGGTCCGCGGGGCTGCCGTCCAGCGGGAGAGACAAAAGTCGCAAGGGAGGGGGAAAAACGAACTGAGTTTGTGTCACGGTTTTGGTGAACTTTTCGAGCTGACTTGTATTTGAGTAAAATTTCAGCTCCTTGGGAAAGGAGATGCAGGTGTGTTCCCCGGAAAGACGAGGTCTGAAGCGCCCGCCCCGCCCCCACCCGAGGCGTTTGTCGTGCTAATGATGGGTTCTTTGGTGTGTAAATGTTAATTGTCTCTGTGGTTACTTGAATTCTACCTAAGAGCGAGACCCGAGTCTTAAAACGTTTGGCAATATTTTAGACTAGTATTAACATTTTTTTAAAGAATTACGGGGAAAATTCCCATTACCGTGTACATTTCTAATGTAACCCACAACTGCATTAACTCAGTTTCTAACGTAACCTGTTGCTGAGCTCTAGTTAACCTTGTTGGATTATTTGTGCATGTAAGATAGTGTGCAGGTTTTGGAAAATAGGCTAACTTCATTCGAAAGCGATATGCGTAACTGCTGTTGAATTACTCGCTTGCATTTTCTTTATTGGGATTTCTGGGACAAAATATAGTGGTACCTTCATGGCATTTGCTGTATATTGCTTTATCAAAAAGCAATTACCATATTGTGGCCACCAGTCATGTAAGAGTATACATATTTCATGAGTAACTTTTGAGTTTTGGATACTTCTTTTAACCAACTTCTGTTAGGATTGCTTAAATTTGCGTTTTATGATTCCAAAGGAAATCCTTCTAGTTAGGAGCTAGAGTAGAAACAGCTGTTTTTTGGAAGCCACATAAACCTACCATCCAAAAATTCCACTGTCATTCTAGTGTGTCAGGCGAGTTTTTTATTGAGTGCCTGATATGCGGGTTGTTAAGCCAGCTGTTGGGCCGAAGCAGTGAACAAGCCAGACGAAATCTTTGTCCTTGTGTGTGAATGGGGGAAGTAGCCAGTAAAAAAATAATAATTAACAGATACTTAATTACAATGTTTTTGTTATAAAGAAAAGGCTAAGAGGACTAAAAGGGACATCGAATTTAGACTCACAAGTCTGAGACTCTGTTTTTCTGAGACTAAGACATTTCGACTGTAAGTCTGAAGTTAGTCCAGTGAAGTGGGAGCGGGTGGAAGAGAGGGGAAGTGGAAAAAGAGCATTCCAGGAAGGTGGAACAGCTAGTGAAAAATGGTCCAGAATTAAGAAGACTCTTGGGCCGAGCAGAAAGAGTACAAGAGCAGAGCCAACAGTAGGGAGTAGGTTGACAGATGGGTCAGGCAAGTAGGAGGAGCTGCATCTAGGACCAGGGCCATTAAATATTTTAGAATAGGGATCAGATTTGTGGTTGCCAAGAATCCAGTGGCTGCGACATGAAGAGTGGAATTGGGAGAGTGCAGGTGGGAAGGGAGAAGTGAGTATGAGGAAACTTTTTTCACAGTCATAAAAAAAAATCCCCACAGCTTTTAATGACCCATTCATATATTATTGTGGTTTTTTCCATTAAAAAAAAAATAAATGGGGTCTTGCTATGTTGCCCACGCAGGTCTTGAACTCCTGGCCTCCAACAGTCGTCCTGACTTAGCCTCCCAGAGTGCCAGGATTGCAGATGTGAGCCACTGTACCCGGCCATATATTCTTGTTGTGACCTCTGACATGTCCCTCTTCAGAGAGAATCTCACTTAACAGTTTACGAGCGTGTCTGTTTAGCGTCTGTGTGTGTGTGTGCATGGATCCCACCTCAGTGTAGGATAAAACTCTTCAGTGTTCTGTGATTTGATTTTTCACTTACAAATGTTGTCATATCTAAGTCAAGTATTTATTTAAAACAACTGTATTATGGCTAGGCTTGGTGCCTCATGCCTGTAATCCCAGCACTTTGGGAGGTTGAGGTGGGAGGATTCCCTGAGGCCAGGAGTTTGAGACAAACCTGGCTAAGTAGCAGTACCCTGTCTCTACAAAAAATAGCTTAAAAAACCATTAGCTGGGTGGGGTGGTATGTGCTTGTAGCCCTAGGTGGGAGAATCCCTTGAGCATGGTAGATGAAGGCCCTGGTGAGCCTTGGATGCTAGAGTGAGACCGTCTCTAAAATAAATAAATAAATACATAAATAAAAATAAAACAACTGTATTGTATGCCATTGTGTGTACCATAACTTGTTTAACTGCACATTGATGAACATATTTAAAATTTTCTTAAATCAGTTATGCCCCGAAAAATCCCGTTCCTACAACTTAAAGCACAGGTGTGATTTTTTTTTTCTTTAGGTTATCCTTCCAGAAATAGAACTGTTGAGTAAGGAGTATGCATGTTAAAATTTTTAATATTGGCCCAGTGAGGTGGCTCACGCCTGTAATCCCAGCACTTTGGGAGGCTGAGGTGGGTGGATCACCTGAGGTCAGGAGTTTGAGACCAGCCTGGCCAACATGGTGAAACCCAGTATCTACTAAAAGTACAAGAATTAGCCGGGCGTGGTAGCTGGTGCCTGTAATCCCCGCTCCTCGGGAGGCCAAGGCAAGAGAATCGCTTGAACCTGGCAGGCAGAGGTTGCAGTGAGCCAAGATCGTGCCATTGCACTCCAACCTGGGGAACAAGAGTGAGACTGTCTCCAAAAAAAAAAAAAAAAAAAAAATTAAAAAAAAATATTAATAGCATGGGCAAATCTCCCTCCAAAAAAGGCCAATGTATGACTCACATTCTTTTTTTTTTTTTTTTTTTTTTTTTTTGAGATGGAGTCTCGCTCTGTCGCCCAGGCTGGAGTGCAGTGGCCGGATCTCAGCTCACTACAAGCTCCCCCTCCCGGGTTTACGCCATTCTCCTGCCTCAGCCTCCCGAGTAGCTCGGACTACAGGCGCCCGCCACCTCTCCCGGCTAAGTTTTCGTATTTTTTAGTAGAGACGGGGTTTCACCCTGTCAGCCAGGATGGTCTCGATCTCCTGACCTCGTGATCCGCCCGTCTCGGCCTCCCAAAGTGCTGGGATTACAGGCTTGAGCCACCGCGCCCGGCCTTCTCACATTCTTTTTAACACTATCTTGAGTCTTTAAATGACAGACGGATGGTATCTTATTTTTTTCATTTGGATTTTCTTGGATACTGTTAAAGGTGTTCGTTTTTATGAACATCTTTCAAATTATCTTTTAGGAGTTTTTCATATCAGGCTCTTTTTTTGATACAGCATCTCACTCTCAGGTTGGAGTGCAGTGGTGGGATATCATAAAATGTTTCTTGGGAGATATTGGTGGAGTTAAAAGGAATATGTAGGGATTCTGTGACACAGGATTTTAGAAAGCTGGGATAACAAGTACTGTCTTAGGCAGCTGAAATGAGACTGGATAGCAAATTCCAAAGGGAGAAATATCTGGAGAGAGAGTGGGATCAGGTATTATTATATATGAGTGTTTGGCACACTGGAAAGTTACCTAACTAAAATTTTAGTTATCTCCTTGGGATTAGTTTACCTAATTACACAAGAGTATACTTGTATAAAATGTGTAGGTTAATCTTCGGTGTATAGACATTTTAATATGGTAGTATCTTAAAAATTGGATTTTATCAGGTTTATAAATAAATCTAGTTGAAAAAGTCATTTAATCTGAAGGCTTCTCTTGAAAAACAGCATTCTTCTGAATTCTTCTGCTCCCTCTCCCAAGGCAATCATTTTCACATTTTAAATCAAATGCTCTTACTGCTAGTTCTTGATTTTTTAATTTTAGTGATGACCTGTTGGCTTGCTGTTACGCATGATGAGGAATTAACTCTTTTCGTATCTGTATCCCCTACCTCTTATTATGTACCTCCTCTCTGTTGTAGTTAGTTATTGTTTGCTCAATATTTAGTGTTTGACATTTAAATCATTAGCAGCTGAGTCATCTAGTGTATTGTGATTTACTTTTCCTTTTCTGCACAGCTTCTTGTTTCGTTTGGAATTAATAGCCTTTTTGGCTTATTTGGTGGCTTATGTGTACTTAAACTCTCTTTGTTGTGCAAATGAAACGCATTAGGATAGCAAAGTGACTTTGATTTTGTGTTTCCATTTAGTGTGCTATGTTTTAAAACCCGTTTTAACTGTTTTGATTAACATTAATGTTCTTTATAGAGATAAGGAAAAAAGTAGCGTTAAAGTACTTTGACATTAAAAAGATTTATGTTAAGTAGTTATTTAAAATCTGTATGTAATAGAATATTTGACAAAACTTATGAAATTTGAATTATATTTGTATTTTAGCTGAAATAGGTGATTGTTTTTATATTTTTGTTATGAATGCTCAGAAAAGAAATGGAACTTCTCAGGACTTTTTTTTTTTTTTTGAGACAGTCTCGCTCTGCCACCCAGGCTGGAGTGCAGTTGGCGTGATCTCAGCTCACTGCAAGCTCCGCCTCCTGGATTCAGGAGAATGGCTGAGCCATTCTCCTACCTCAGCCTCCCGTGTAGCTGGGACTATAGGCGCCCACCACTGCGCCCGGCTAATTTTTTGTATTTTTAGTAGAGATGGGGTTTTCCCGTGTTAGCCAGGATGGTCTCTATCTCCTGACCTCGTGATCCACCCGGCTTGGCCTCCCAAAGTGCTGGGATTACAGACGTGAGCCATCACACCCAACCACTTCTCAAGATTTTTATGATCATCAAAGGATACCTGAGTATATCTTAGGATATACAAGATGTTGTACATATAATTTACCTTTTTAGAAGACCTGATGAACTTCATGAGTGTTTGCCTTCTCCTGCCAAATCAGTTCCTGATAAAATGGTCCAGTAAATTTAGAAAGCTCCAAACAAACCGTGGCTATGTCTTATACATACAAGTCTTTTAAAACTTTGAATTAAAGTAACCAGATTTTTAAATTAACTTTTTAATTGACAAAAATTGTGTATATTTATCATGTATAATATCTCTTGAAATATTTATTAAAAGTAGCCAGTTTTAATGATTTTTTTCAGATTTACTTGACCAGGAGACCTTTTTATTTTTTGTTTTATTTACTGATTTTTTGAGACAGGGTCTTGCTCTGTTGCCCGAGCTAGAATGCAGTGGTGCAATCCCAGCTCACTGCAGCTTTCACTGCCTGGGGTCAAGTCATCCTTCTGCCTCATAGCCCCTCAAGTAGCTGGGACCACAGGTATGCACCACCACACTTGGGTAATTTTAGTTTTAGTAGTGATTAGGTCTCACTGTGTTGCCCAGGCTGGTCTTGAACTCCTGGACTCTAGTAGTCCTGCTGCCTGGGCCTCCCAAAACGTTGGGATTGCAGGCGTGAGTCACTGCACCCAGCCCAGGAGGCCTTTTTAGTAGCATTTCTACTAATTTGCACAGGACTTGACTAAATAATGCCATTTGACTGACTGCAAGTTGTGGAGAATCTCATTTTTTTGCTGATGCCATCTTTTTCTCTCTGCTTTTATAGTGACAAAAATGCTGAGTTTCTTCCGTAGAACACTGGGGCGTCGGTCTATGCGTAAACATGCGGAAAAGGAACGACTCCGAGAAGCACAGCGCGCAGCCACACATATTCCTGCAGCTGGAGATTCTAAGTCCATCATCACGTGTCGGGTGTCCCTTCTGGATGGTACTGATGTTAGTGTGGACTTGCCAGTAAGTAGGTCTTGCCGAACTCCAAATTCTGTTTGCGATTACTGTCTTTGTTTGTTTGTTTAAAAGCTTTGTATTGATAACTTCTGGATCGTAATCGGTAAAGGTACTATGGGTTAATATAGTTCAGGCACTGTAACATTCGGGTACACGGATCAGATAACTGTAGACCAAAAGTACTTGGATTGATGGTATTTCTCTTTGGAATTAGTGGCAATTACCTGAAGCATTTAGATGATAGAGCAGTTATTGGCATGAGTCCGTTTTGTGTGTGTTTATGTGTGTTCTTTGTGATGGCAGCACGTAATGTAGTCTAGTGGATTTCTCACAATCCTTGTTGAACAATTATTAAAACATTGTGACTCTTTGAGAATAACAACACTTCCATGTGTACTGTAAGACTTTTAGTTTTCTGTGCACTTCTGTATTTTTTAAAACTCTCCTTACTTTCTTCAAAATAAGTATTTCCCCACAATTTGGTTTACTTGCAGACATTAATTAGGTGAAGTGAGAAAAAGGACTTTCTTCATACCCCTCAGCTCTGACTGTCTTTCTCTTTGCTCCCGAAGTATTTTGCATTGTAGGTTTTTCTTACATTGTAGCCTTTATCTCAAGACAGCCTGTTGTAATTATATTTGCATTTTGGATAGGTGTTTTTTTTTTTTTTTTTTTGCAGAAATGCATAATCATAACTCCGTGTGAAACAATCCGACATGTTTGAAAGGGGTTAGCTTATTTTTTTACAGACCTTTTTGGGTGGAGGAGGGGAAGAAAAGGTTACCTTTTTGGTTTTGGGCAGTTGAATATTTTTCTGAGCTGCTTACTAATACCAAGTATCTTTCTCATGTCTTTGTTCTGCATTTAAAGACTTACCGTAAATTATGTCATTTGATGTGAGCTTTGTAGGATGTTCCTTGATGTCTTTCCTCCCGACAAACTTTTTAGTACACCTTCATTTACCCAAAATTCAATTAAAAAAGTCTCTTTGGGGCCGGGCGCGGTGGCTCAAGCCTGTAATCCCAGCACTTTGGGAGGCCAAGACGGGCGGATCACGAGGTCGGGAGATCGAGACCATCCTGGCTAACATGGTGAAACCCCGTCTCTACTAAAAATACAAAAAAACCAGCCGGGTGAGGTGGCGGGCGCCTGTAGTCCCAGGTACTCGGGAGGCTGAGGCAGGAGAATGGTGTGAACTCAGGAGGCAGAGCTTGCAGTGAGCCGAGATCGCGCCACTGCACTCCAGCCTGGGCGACAGAGCGAGACTCCGTCTCAAAAAAAAAAAAAAAAAAAGTCTCTTTGGGCAAAATGATCTACATGCTGCTGTAATACATAATTGAATAAGCTCAGGAAGGCCTTAAACTCACCAACTGAGAGTATAAGGAATTGGAGAGTTTAAATGGATGTTCTGATTATCTTAATAATTTGGAATGTATTAGATATGTACATTATACATTTAAAAATGTTAAAGTATAAAATTAAAGAGTCAGGATTTCTTGAAGTGTTTTGAAGTCATCATTACGTGTACTTGTTATCTTTGTCGATAAGAATGTATATTTTTAGGGTTTTTGATTCTGGACAACTTGAAAGCATCTGAATTTTCTTCCTGTAAGTACTTCTTGAGGGTTTATCAGACATTCCAACATGAGCTATTTTGTGAGGATAGTTTTCGTACTCATTTCTTATTTGATAAGAATCTTAAGAGTTTTGTGTACTATTTCATTAAAATATCATTAAATATGTGGTGAAAAGCCTGAGATTGCTGTGTAAGAGACTGGAAAGAAGTTTCTTATTACCTAATGTTTGAAGTATGAAGTCTCAGGGTTGTTGATGGATAAGCTGATAGTAGGAGAGTAGAATTTGTAAAAAAACAAAACAAAACAAAACAAAACTTTTTAAAAAGGCAGTGCAATATGGAGGAGAAACAACACTAGTTTTTAAAGTAGTGAAACAAATGGCTAGTTACTGATCTGGAATGGTTTCCTAAACTTTGTATGCTTAGCTGGGTGTATGTGATGCTTGATCAAGTATATAAGCTAACTGGTCTGTCATGGGGACAGTTGTAGTGAAACAGCTGGAGTTATAGATTGGACGTTTTGCGAAACAAGAACAGTTATCGGCAGGTGCAGTGGTTTATGCATGTAATCCCAGCACTTTGGGAGGCTGAGGCAGTCAGACCCCTTGAGGCCAGGAGTTCAAGATCAGCCTGGCCAACATGGTGAAACCCCATCTCTACTAAAAACACAAAAATTAACCGGGTGTGGTGGCATGCATCTGTAGTCCCAGCTACTCAGGAGGCTGAGGCAGGAGAATCACTTGAACCTGGGAGGTGGAGATTGCAGTGAGCTGAGATCGCACCACTGCACTCCAGCCTGGGTGACAGAGCAAGACTCCATCTCAAAAAAAAAAAAAAAAAAAAAAATTGGGCCGGCCAGTGGCTCACGCTGGTAATCCCAGCACTTTGGGAGGCCAAGGCGGGTGGATCACAAGGTCAGGAGTTTGAGACCAGCCTGGCCAACATAGTGAAACCCCGTCTCTACTAAAAATACAGAATAACTGGGCGTAGTGGCGGGTGCCTGTAATCCCAGCTACTTGGGAGGTTGAGGCAGGAGAATTGCTTGAACCCGGGAGGCAGAGGTTGCAGTGAGCCGAATTCGCACCACTGCACTCCAGCCTGGGCAACAGTGCAAGACTCCGTCTCAAAAAAAAGGAACAACTGTCTTTCCAGTTCTGTAGGTGAAATCATACTTACTAACCTAACTCTAGGTACATGCATGGATATAAAGCGGTCATTGGCCTGTTTTACTAAGTTGTCGCTAAAGGAAAAAATAGGCCAGAAGAATAATAATTTCTAAAAAAGAAAAAATGATTTCCCCTTTTTAGATTTATTTTCTCAATCAGTCTGCTGTGATTCTGGAAGAAGATTTAGAATTGATTTTAGAAATTGGATGAAGCACATACTCATTTCCCATTAGGATAAGGGTCACTAGTGATTATAGCTAACCATCTAAAAAAAAAAAAAATTTAAATAGAGTGAGAAGGCCTTTCATTGAATGACAAAGTTATCAAGTAGAAATTTCTATCTAATTTTTAAGCTTTTTCTTTGAAAATACTACAGTAAACTTGTTTAAGAGCTTAGTATTAGTAAATCACTTATAACGTAAAATCCTTCTAAGTTTTAAATTAGGAAATGTTTGGCCAATTAACCAATAGATAATTTTTTTCCTTTTTTTAAAATTATATTTTAAGTTCTGGGATACATGTGCAGAATGTGCAGGTTTGTTACATAGGTATACACGTGCCATGGTGGTTTGCTGCACTCATCAACCCGTCATCTACATTAGGTATTTCTCCTAATGCTATCCCTCCCCTAACCCCCTAACCCCCGACAGGCCTCAGTGCATGATGTTCCCCTCCCTGTGTCTGTGTGTTCCCATTGTTCAACTCCCACTTATGAGTGAGAACACGTGGTGTTTGGTTTTCTGTTCCTGTGTTAGTTTGCTGAGAATGATGGTTTCCAGCTTCATCTATGTCCCTGAAAAGGACGTGAACTCATCCTTTTTATGGCTGCATAGTATTCCATGGGATTTATGTGCCACATTTTTATCCAGTCTATTATTGATGGGCATTTGGGTTGGTTCCAAGTCTTTGCTATTGTGAATAGTGCTGCAGTAAACATACGTTGTGCATGTGTCTTTACAGTAGAATGATTTATAATTCTTTGGGATATACACCCAGTAATGGGATTGCTGGGTCAAAAGATATTCTGGTTCTAGATCCTTGAGGAATCGCCACACTGTCTTCCACAATGGTTGAACTAATTTACACTCCCACCAACAGGGTAAAAGCATTCCTATTTCTCCACATCCTCTCCAGTGTCTGTTGTTTCCTGACTTTTTTTATTGATGGCCATTCTAAGTGACGTGACATGGTATCTGATTGTGGTTTTGATTTGCTTTTCTCTAATGACCAGTGATGATGAGCCTTTTTTCATATGTTTGTTGGCTACATAAATGCTTTCTTTTGAGAAGTGTCTGTTCATATGCTTCACCCACTTTTTGGTGGAGTTGTTTGTTTTTTTCTTGTAAATTTAAGTTCCTTGTAGATTCTGGATATTAGCCCTTTGTCAGATGGATAGATTGCAAAATCTTTCTCCCATTCTGTAGGTTGCCTGTTCACTCTGATGATATTTTCTTTTGCTGTGCAGAAGCTCTTTAGTTTAATTAGATCCCATTTGTCAGTTTTGGCTTTTGTGGCCATTGCTTTTGGTGTTTTAGTCATGAAGTCTTTGCCCATGCCTATGTCCTGAATGGTATTGCCTAAGTTTTCTTCTAGGGTTTTTATGGTTTTAGGTTTTACGTTTAAGTCTTTAATCCATCTTGAGTTAATTTTTGTATAAGATGTTAAGGAGGGGGGTCCAGTTTTAGTTTTCTGCATATGACTAGCCAGTTTTCCCAATACCATTCATTAAATAGGGAATCCTTTCCCCATTGCTTGTTTTTGTCAGGCTTGTCAAAGATCAGATGGTTGTAGATCTGTGGCATTATTTCTGGGGCCTCTGTTCTTTTCCATTGGTCTGTATATCTGTTTTGGTACCAGTACCATGCTGTTTTGGTTACTGTAGCCTTGTAGTATAGTTTGAAGTTAGGTAGTGTGATGCCTCCAGCTTTGTTCTTTTGCTTAGGATTGTCTTGGCTATATGGGCTCTTTTTTGGTTCCATATGAAATTTAAAGTAGTTTTTTCTAATTCTGTGAAGAAAGTCAGTGGTAGTTTGATGGGGATAGCATTGAATATATAAATTACTGTGGGCAATATTGCCATTTTCACGATATTGATTATTCCTATCCATGAGCATGGAATGTTTTAACATTTGTTTGTGTCCTCTCTTATTTCCTTGAGCAGTGGTTTGTAGTTCTCCTTGAAGAGGTCCTTCATATCTCTTGTGAGTTGTAATCATGTCATCTGCAAACAGAGACAATTTTACTTCCTCTATTCCTATTTGAATATCCTTTATTTCTTTCTCTTGCCCATTGCCCTGGCCAGAACTTCCAATACTATGTTGAATAGGAGTGGTGAGAGAGGGCATCCTTGTCTGGTGCCAGTTTTCAAAGGGAATGCTTCCAGTTTTTGCCCATCCAGTATAATATTGGCTGTGGGTTTGTCATAAAAAGCTCTTAAATTATTTTGAGATACGTTCCATCAATACCTAGTTTATTGTTTTCAGCATGAAGGCGTGTTGAATTTTGTCGAAGGCCTTTTCTGCATCTGTTAAGATAATCATGTAGTTTTGTTTTGTTTTTTGTTTTTTTGAGACGGAGTCTTGCTCTGTCACCCAGGCTGGAGTGCAGTGGCGCAATCCTAGCTCACCACAAGCTCCACCTCCTGGGTTCACGCCATTCTCCTGCCTCAGCCTCCTGAGTAGCTGGGACTACAGGCGCCTGCCACCACACCCGGCTAATTTTGTTTTTGTATTTTTAGTAGAGATGGGGTTTCACTGTGTTAGCCAGGATGGTCTCAATCTCCTGACCTCGTGATTTGCCTGCCTCGGCCACCCAAAGTGCTGGGATTACAGGCGTGAGCCACCGCACCCAGCCAATCATATGGTTTTTGTCATTGATTCGGTTTAGGTGATGGATTACGTTTATGGATTTGCGTATGTTGAACCAGCCTTGCATCCCAGGTATGAGGCCGACTTGATCATGGTGGATGAGGTTTTTGATGTGCTGCTGGATCAGTTTGCCAGTATTTTATTGAGGATTTTTGCATTGATGTTCATCAGGGATATTGGCCTGAAATTTTCTTTTTTTGTTGTATCTCTGCCCAGTTTTGGTATCAGGATAATGCTGGCCTTATAAAATGAGTTAGGGAGGTGTCCCTCCTTTTCTGTTATTTGGAATAGCTTCAGAAGGAATGGTACCAGCTCCTCTTTGTACCTCTGGTAGAATTCGGCTGTAAATCCATCTGGTCCTGGGGTTTTTTTGATTGGTAGGCAATTAATTGCTGCCTCGATTTCAGAACTTGTTGTTGGTCTATTCAGGGATTTGACTTCTTCCTGGTTTTGTCTTGGGAGGATGTATGTGTTCAGGAATTTATCCATTTCTTCTAGATTTTGTAGTTGATTTGCGTAGAGGTGTTCATAGTATTCTCTGATGGTAGTTTCTGTTTCTGTGGGATCCGTGGTGAAATTCTGTTTATTATTTTTCATTGTGTCTATTTGATTCTTTTTGTTTTCTATTTGATTCTTTCCATTTGCTTGGTAAATGTTCCTTCATCCCTTTATTTTGAACCTGTGTGTGTCTTTGCAGGTGAGATGGTTCTCCTGAATACAGCACACTGATGGGTCTTGACTCTATCCAGTTTGCCAGTCTGTGTCTTTTAATTGGGGTGTTTAGCCCATTTACCTTTAAGGGTAATAGATAACAATTTTTATATCCTATTTTACTGATATAGATGCTAAAGGCTTTAAATTATATAAGACCGTGTATAGTTATACTTTTAAATACATGAAAACCATCCCATGTTCTTGAATTTGAAGACTTAAGGTTGGTAGGATGGCAGTACACCTCACATTGATTTATACATTCAGTGCAGTCCCCGTGAGAATTCCAGCTGACCTGGTTGTAGAAATTTACAAGCTGATTCTAAAATTCTTAAGATATTGTAAGGAACTCTTAATAGCTAGAACAATATTGAAAAACAATAATTAGGAGGACACATACTTCCAATTCTAAGACTGACTACAAAGCAACAGTAAGTTGGTGTGCTACTGGCACAAGGATAGACACATAGGTCTGTGGAACAGAATAGAGAACCCAGGAATAAACCCATACAGTCATGGGTCAGGTGATTTTTGACAAAGATGCCAAGACCATTTAATGGGGGAAAGAACAGTCTTTTTAACAAATGGTACTTGGGGAGGTGGGATTGCCATATGCCAAAGAATGAAGTTGGGCTCTCACTGTGTATACAAAAATTAACTCAGAATAAAGACCTAAAAGTATCAGCTAAAACTATAAATCCTTAGAAAAAAATAGGCGTAATTTTTGGTGTTTTTCATTGATATATCATAGTTGTACATACTTTGGGAGTACATAGTGCTATTTTGATACATGTATATAGTGTATAAATGATCAAGTCAGGGTACATGAGATATCCATCACCTCAGACATTTAGGAGTGAATCTTTAGATCTTGGATTTGGCACCACTTTCTTTTTTTTTTCTGATACGGAGTCTTGCTCTTTTGCCCAGGCTGGGATGCAATGACGCAATCTCAGCTTACTGCAGTCTGCCTCCTGGGTTCAAACAAGTCTCCTGCCTCAGCCTCCTGAGTAGCTGGGATTACAGGTGCCTGCCACCACACCTGGCTAATTTTTTGTATTTTTAGTAGAGATGGGGTTTCACCATGTTTGCCAGGCTAGTCTTGAACTCCTAACCTCAAGTGATCCGCCCGCCTTGGCTTCCCAAAGTGTTTGGATTACAGGCGTGAGCCACTGCGCCCAGCCTGGCACCACTTTCTTATATATGACCTAAAAAGCATGAGCAACTGAAGAAAAAGTAAATAAATTGGACTTCATCAAAATGAAAACTTTTTCATTTAGCCTTCAAAGGAGACCATCAAATAAGCTACAAGACTGTCACACAGAATAAGAGGAAAATATTTGCAAATTACATATCTGATAAGGAATTTGTATCTAGGGTATATAAAGAACACCCAATTTAAAAATTGGCAAAGGATCTCAATAAACATTTCTCCAAATAGGCTATATAAATGGCCAGCAAGCACATGAAAAGAAGCTCAACATCATAAGTCATCATAGAAATGCAAAATAAAACCACAGTGAGATACAGCTTTCTAGCTACTAAGAAGGCTGAAATAAATTCATATAGTATTGAATGTTGGTGGGGATATGGACACATCAGCACTCTCAGACACTGCTGGTGGGAATGTCAGATGGCACAGCTGCTTTGAATAACAGTATGGCAGTTACTCAGATATTACCACATGACACAACAGTTACATTCCTAGGTGTATCTCCAAGAGAATGGAAAACATGTTGCACAAAAGCTTGTAATGGATGTTCATATCAACATTATTCATAATAGTTAAAAAGGAGAAACAACCTGGATGCTCATCAATACGTAAATGGATAAATAAAATGTGTAATATCCATATAAGGGGATGTTATTTAGCCATAAAGGAAATGAAGTGTACCGCTAAAACATAGATGAATTTTGAAAACATTGTTCTGTTAAAAGAAGCCAGTGGCAAAAGACCATGTGATCCCATTCATGTGAAATTCCAGAATAGGGAAATCTGTAAGGGAAAGAAAATAGATTGTGCTTGCTTAGGGCAGCCTGAGTGAGTGGGAACTGACAGGGTGGTAGGGGTTGACAGCTACAGTGTATGGACTTTCTTTTTTTTAGGGATGGTATCTTGCTCCGTTGCCCAGGCTGGATTTGAACTCTTAGGCTCAAGTGATGCACCACTCACCTCAGCCCCCTAAGTAGCTGGGACTACAGGCACATACCACTGTGCCTGGCTTAGGGTTTCTTTTTGAGGTGATGAAAAGGTTCTAAAATTGGTTTTTGTGATGGTTGTATATATCTGTGAATATACTAAAATCCGTTGCACTGTTTACTTTTAATGGGTGAAGGTATGTGAGTTATAGCTCAATGAAGCTATGTTTTTTTAATTAAAAAAAATTTTTTTTCTTATTTTTGGAGATAAAGTTTCGCTCTTGTTGCCCAGGCTAGAGTGCAGTGGCGTGATCTCAGCTCACTGCAACCTCCGCCTCCTGGGTTCAAGCAATTCTACTGCCTCAGCCTCCCGAGTCACTGGAATTACAGGCGCCCACCACCACACCCAGCTAATTTTTGTTATTTTTAGTAGAGAAGGGGTTTCACTATGTTGGCCAGGCTGGTTCTGAACTCCTGCCCTCAGGTGATCCACCTGCCTCGGCCTCCCAAAGTGCTGGGATTACAGGCGTGAGCCACCACACCTGGCCAGAAGTTATTTTTTTTAAAAGAATGCTTTGATTTTTGCGTATTTGTATTTTATTCCACTTAAGATTTTTTAGTAGTAAGAAACATGACTAGGCATGGTGGTTCATGCCTGTAATCCCAGCACTTTGAGAAGCCAGGGTGGGAAGCTAGCTTGAGTCCAGGAGTTTGACTAGTCTGGGCAACACAGGGATACCCCGTTTCAACAGAAAATAAAAGAAATTAGCCAGGTGTCATGCTGGACACTTGTGGCCCCAACTATTCAGAAGGCTGGACGTGAGAGGATTGCTTGAGCCCAGGAAGTAGAGGCTGCAGTGGACTATGATCATGCCACCGCACTCCCATGTGGGCAACAGAGATAAAAAGCAACAAAAGAAAGATATATAGGTTTAACTTAGACATGATATGCTTGATTTGTTACAGAAGAAAAAATCATGCCTGGAGACTGCTGTAGTAATGTAGGTACAAGACAATGAGGCTACAGACTTCCAGTGACAGTGAGGCTGCATAGGAAAGAGTGCCTGCTTAGTATATGGATATGGTTGGTGATGGGGGGAGTGAAGACTACTGTTTAGTACTTGGATATAGTGCGGGGAGGGAATAAAGATGAGTAAAATACAGTTCTAACTCTGATGGGAGTGGGGTGTATCAATTATGTCAGATCATGAGAAGATAGTCTGCTGTCATGAAGAGAGAAAAAGGATGGAAGTGAAGCAAAGAGTTTTGGTGGGATGGTGTGTTTGAAAGCCAGATTTTAGAGGGCTAAAGGAATTATTGGAGACAGTCGTATTTTTTGGACCTCTTATAGTCCCTTGCAAATAGTAGGTGCTTAATATTGATTAGTTTGTGGAAGTACGTGAAGGGAAGACGCAGGATTGCTACGAGATTTGGCAATAGATGGAAAGAAGCAGATAGCACGGCAGCTGGAGAATGGCTGGTTAGGGCAGATTTTAGTTTCTTTAAATGAGTAGGAAAAATGTTCCTCAGTAATTGCATTTGTTGTTGTAGTTGTTGGTTTTGAGATGGAGTCTCACTCTGTTGCTGAGGTTGGAGTGCAGTGACGTGATCTTGGCTCACTGCAACGTCTGCCTCCCCAGTTCAAGCAATTCTCCTGCCTCAGCCTTTCAAGTAGCTGGGATTACAGGTGCCCACCACTATGCCCAGCTAATTTTTGTATTTTTAGTAAAGAGTTTTAGTATTGTATATACAATATACACATTTTGTATTTTATATATACAATATACAAATTTTGTATTTTGCATATCGGTCAGGCTGGTTTTGAGCTCCTGACCTGAAGTAATTCACCTGCCTCCACCTCCCAAAGTGCTGGGATTATAGGTAATTGGTTTTATATACATAGGTAGAGATGGGAGGAAGAACATTCTAGGAGAGATACCTTCTGCTGAGAAAGATGGAAAGCTGATGAAAAGATAATACTGAAACCGCCCACCTGTTGTTGTTTTTGAGTTTTTTTTCTTCAATTTAGACTAAATCCTAAATTTTTTGTGGACTGTAAGTCCCCACACTAATGCTTTCAAATTTTTAATTTTAAAACTGGAAATTGTACTCCTTATCCTAAAATTCATTATTTAACTTATAGTATACTGTCTGTTTAAATGCTGTACTAAAACTATAGATAAAAATACTACCACCTACATCACACGCCGGGTCCTATTGTAGGGAGGGGTGAGGGATATCATTAGGAGATATACCTAATGTAAATGACGAGTTAATGGGTGCAGCATACCAACATGGCATATGTATACATATGTAACAAGCCTGCACATTGTGCACATGTACCTTGAACTTAAAGTATAATAATAATAAAAAAATACTACCGCCTTTGACGTGCAAGCCTTGGAATCCCAGCCCTGCCTGCATGAGTACACTCAGCTGCAAAGCGGTTCCGCTTCTCTCGCCTTAGAGTCAGCTCCTGTTCCCACGACGCCCCCTGTCAGCAGGAAGAAGCCAGAGTGATTGACGGCTTTTTCCAGTCTTCGTAGCCCACACCTTGAGAATAAGGTGCTAAGAAACACAAAGGGAGGGATTGAAACCGCCTTGGCAAAATTATGACTGAGGAAATGATGACAGTGAAAAAAATCAGACCTAACTGACTCCATCTTGCTTCTAACGTTTAAGCTGTCCTTGTTCATTCTTGTGCATAGGCCTAACTAACTTTCAGTTCAGTTCATGGAATTCAGTTCATGGTTTGACTATGAAACAAAATTGATAATAACTATTTCCCGAAAAGACCCACTTCTTGCCTGGGAACCAGCATGGCTTTGCAGGACTAACAAATTAGCTACAAGATTAGAAATTACAGTTTAGGGGTCATGCAGCCTTTGGCTCCAAGAGTCTGAACCTCCCCAAATTGCTCCTGAGGATAACATCACTATTGTAAAACCTAAGATCCGTACTTGAGATATTTTGCAGAACCTGCATTGGATGGATCAGCTGACACCACCCAGATCGGTAATCTGGCTCAACCAGTTCTGCTATCCCATCCAGGAGCAGTAGACAGCAAGAAAAACTCACTTTGACCCCTATGATTCCATCTTCAACCTGACCAGTCAGCATTCCCCACTTCCCAAGCCCCGACCTGCCAAATTATCTTTATTTTATTTTATTGAGGCAGAGTCTGGCTCTGTTGTCCAGGCTGGAGTGCAGTGGTGTGATCTCGGCTCACTACAACTCCTGCCTCCCGGATTCAAGTGATTCTCCTGCCTTAGCCTCCCGAGTAGCTAGGATTACAGGTGCATGCCACTATGCCTGGCTAATTTTTGTGTTTTTACTAGAGATGAGGTCTCACCATGTTGGCCAGGCTGGTCTCGAACTTTTGACCTCAGGTGATCTGCCTGCCTCAGCCTCCCAGAGTGCTGGGATTACAGGCGTGAGGCACTGTGCCTGACCTCAAATTATGTTTATTTCATTTATTTATTTATTTATTTATTTAGAGATGGAGTTTCACTCTCATTGCCAAGGCTGGAGTGCAGTGGTGTGATCTCGGCTCACTGCAACCTGCGCCTCCCAGGTTCACATGATTCTCCTGCCTCAGCCTTCTGAGTAGCTGGGATTACAGGTGTCTGCCACCATACCCAGCTAATTTTTAGTAGACACAGGGTTTCACTATGTTGGTCAGGCTGGTCTCAAACTCCTGACCTCAGCTGATCCACCCGCCTTGGCCTCCCAAAGTGCTGGGATTGGAGATGTGAGCCACGGCGCCCGGCCCCAGCCCCAGCCCCAGCCCCAGCCCCAGCCCCAGCCCCAAATTATCATTAAAAGCTCTGATCCCCTAATGCTCAGGCTGATTTCAGTAACAATAAAACTCCGGTCTCCTGCACAACCAGCTCTGCTTGAATTACTCTTTATCCATTGCAATTCCCCTGTCTTGATAAATTAGTTCTGTCTAGGCAGTGGGCAAGGTGAACCCACTGGGTGGTTACAATACCTTGGTGAACTTAATCATTGCAAAGAGGAGGTGAAGTGAGGGCTGGGTCTGAAAGAGGTGGTGACCTGAAATAAATTTGTTAGGTGGGGATAAAGAACCTAAGTAGCAGGTACTGGTGTAGATACAGGTGACTAATGAATTTGTAGTGGGCCAGAGCTTTGTGGGTCTGTTTTCACTTTCCTGTTTCCAGTTTGTTCATTTTCAATAGCTACAAGGTGAGAAAAACATTTTCTTTTTAATTTACGAAAATAAACAAGACATTGACCCTGTAATCAAGATCTCACATCCATATTCTACACACTCTGACCATACTGGACCTTCTTACTCTTGCCTAAACATGATAGACCCATTACAAGTCTATGCCTTTGCATAGGCTTTCTACTAATTAGAATTTTAGATACAAGATAGTACAGAGGAAGGAGGATTTATTCTCTATGGGATTATTGAAAGGCAACACTGATGTACTGATTCTTGCGAAGCCAGAATCAAGAGTTCATTAGAAGGGCCCGGTGTGGTAACTCATATCTGTTATCCCAGCACCTTGGGAGGTTGTGGTGGGAGGATTGCTTGAGGCCAGGAGTTTGAGACCAGCCTGGCCAATGTAGCCAGACCTCCATCTCTACCCAAAAAAAATTTTTAAGTTTATTAGAGGCATAAAGGACATTCTAAGCAGAAAGAAATGCATTTTGTAAGAGTTCAGAGGCATGACTTATTGGGGAGATTATAAGCAGATAAAAATGCTGAAATAGGCCAGGCGTGGTGGCTCACGCCTGTAATCCCAGCACTTTGGGAGGCTGAGGTGGGTTGATCATGAGGTCAGGAGTTCCAGACCAGCCTGGCCAACATGATGAAACTCAGTCTCTACTAAAAATACAAAAATTAGCCCGGCCTAGGGAGGCTGAGGCAGGAGAATGGCGTAAACTCAGGAGGCGGAGCTTGCAGTGAGCTGAGTCCGGCCACTGCACTCCAGCCTGGGCGACAGAGCAAGACTCCGTCTCAAAAAAAAAAAAAAAGAAAAAATTAGCCTGGCCTGGTGATGGGTGCCTGTAATCCCAGCTACTCAGGAGCCTGAGGCAGGAGACTCGCTTGAAACCTGAAGACGGAGGTTGCAGTGAGCTGAGACTGTGCTACTGCACTCCAACCTGCGCAACAAGAGTGAAACTTTGTCTCAAAAACAAAAGAAAGAAGCTGAAATGATAGAGGAGATAGGCCGTCATATGTAATAATAAGCAAGAACAGCTAGGAAGGACTTTTAGGAATTTTATGCCTAGAGTTTGTACATTAATCTGTAGATGATGAGGAATGATTAAAGGATTTTAAAGAACAGAGTGACATTCTGTGTGGCAGTTTTAGGCAGATCACAGTACATCGGCAGCTCCTGTCACTTTGTTTTCTGACTCTTGCCTCCAGTCTTTTCTTTCCTAAATCCTTCCTTAAACTGTCAAGATTCCAGATCTTTATTTTGTTTTTATCGAGGTTAGCAGAATTCTGTTCACATTTCCAGGCCCGGTTTTGAATACAGAATTTTCTGAAGCCTTTAATACTTGAGGCAGAATGAACAACTCACCCCTCATTTCTTTAGCATTTTGTTATACAATAGGAGTAACATTCACATTTATTGTGTTTATTTGTTTATAATTTTATTCTTAGTTAATAATTAAAGAATTTAATTCTTACCTAAGAATAAAATTCTAAGAACCTTGTGATTGCTTGAGGGCAAATATAAGCATATTCATCTGTATAAGTAACATCTAACACATAATAGGTATCTGTCCGAGAATTGAATATTACGTCAAAAATGTATTTTTCCTATAATGAAAATTTTCCTGTATGTACTGTTAAGTGCATAATGAAATTAAAAACTCTGAAAATGTAGAATGGAACAAAACCAACTGATTTAGAACACGATTTCTAAGGTTGATAGTAGCAGGTTGATAATTATTCCTCAAATCATGATTGAGTCAGGTATTCACTCACCCAGAATAATATTATCATGACCATGCTTTCCATCTTAGCAATAATAACATTTTATTTCTGGGTTAGAATCAGAAATCTTCTTGAAATCAACATACTACAGTTACTGCATTTACTTCTTATCTGTGACTTATTTTCATGAAATGGTATAGTTTTTTCTCAGGAAGGGTAGACTCAATGAAGTTTTTAAAAAATTACATGCTATCTCTAAAAGTAAGATGTTCTGAGAAATTCTTTTTTGGGATATCAGAATTTTGTTATTAGGTTGGTGCAAAAGAATTATGGGCCAGGCACAGTGGCTCATGCCTGTAATCCCAGCACTTTGGGAGGCCAAGGCAGGCAGATCACCTGAGGTCAGGAGCTCGAGACCAGCCTAGCCAACATGATGAAACCCCATCTCTGTTAAAAATACAAAATTAGCTAGGCATAGTAGCAGGCACCTGTAATCCCAGCTACTTGTGAGGCTGAGGTAAGAGAATTGCTTGAGCCCGGGGGAGGCGGAGGTTGTAGTGAGCCGAGACCACACCACTGCACTCCAGCCCAGGAGACAAGAGCGAAACTCCATCTCAAAAAAAAAAAAAAAAAAGGATTTATGGTTTTTTCAATAGTTTTTAATGGCAAAAACTGCAATTACTTTGTACCAACCTAAAATAGATATTGCATTGTTGTCCAGGTGGGATGGCTCATGCTTATAATCCCAGCACTTTGGGAAGCTGAGGTGGGAGGATTGCTTGAGCCCAGGAGTTTGAGACCAGTCTGGGTAACATCGTGTGAACTCTGTCTCTACAACAACAACAACAACAACAAAATACTAGCTAGCTGTGATGGTGCGCACCTATGGTCCCAGCTACTTGGGAGGCCAAGGTGGGAGGATTGCTTGAGTCCAAGAGGTTAAGGCTGCAGTGAGCCAGGATCCCACCACTGCACTCCAGCCTGGACAACAGAGTTGCCCTGTCTGAAAAAATAAAATCATGCATCGTTTGCTTCAGGAACCTGTAAATGTCTTGTATTCACCATTACTTGTCTTAGAACTAGCATCTCTTAAGAAGGAGTCAATGTATACCTTGAAAAGGTTTTTGTTCTGAGTAGGCAGCTGTCTAGTGGGCAGAAGTCCATTCTTTCTCTCCTTAGAACACAACTGTCATATTTCAAGAGTCTAGCAAATGATGCTTTGGCAGAATAAGGAGGAGAGTTATTTTTAAAGCAGTGCTTCCCTTTGGTCTTGAAGCAAATATAGAATGTTGATGGAATATGAAATTGATTCTAGAAATATGCCTTAGAATGAAGGTAATGGAAACATATAAGTTTGGTACCAGATAAATGAATTCAGCAGAAGACTTCTGTGGCTTTCTACTGTAGTGTAAAAATATTTTGTAGTGTAGAATAAAAATACTTGTAGTGTAGTGATTGCCATTAGCAAATTTTAGCATAATTAAATTTGTTAACTGGGCTCAGTGTGACCACACCTATAACCCAGCACTTTGGGAGACTCAGGCAGTCAAGACCAGACTGGGCAACAGGCAAAATCCTGTAAAAAAAAAAAAAAAAAAAAAAAAAATTGAGCCAGGTGTCATGGTGCACACCTGTAGTCCCAGCAACTTGGGAGGCTGAGGCAAAAGAATTCCTTAAGACCTGGAGGTCAAGGCTGTGGTGAGCCGTGCATGCCACTGCACTGTAACCTGGGTGACAGAGCAAGACCCCGTCTCAAAATCAGTCAGTCAGTCAAATTGTTAACAGTACTTACTTTGTTGTTGTTATTATAAGCATTGTTTAAAACCAGTGGTTTTCTTTTTCATTTCCAATAATGACCTTCTCCTCCTTTTTCATTGTGTTGCTAGAACAAATATGTTGATATATTCAATTGGTTTGTTTTATTATTTAAACACACACAGTTGGGAATTTTGCATTTGTTATAATTTCTGGGATTCGTTTCTCTAGATAATTACATAGTTGACTTGTGTCACTCAGTCTCTTTTCAAATCTCCCTTATTAAATGGGCCCCATGTAAACACCTTTCCGTAGTTAACTTGTTCTGTATGACCTTTATCACTAGCTAGCATAATATTTTCTTCCCTTGCTAGGATGTAAGCTTCTTCTAAAAAAAATTTTTTTTTTTGAATTTTTGTAGAGATAGGGTCTTGCTGTGTTATCCAGGCCGGTCTCAGAATGCCTGGCCTTAAGGGGTCCTCCTGCCTTGGCTTCCCAAAGTGCTGGGATTATAGGCATGAGCCACCATGCCTGGCTTTTTTTTTCTTTAATTGAATGTAAGCTGCTTGAAGGCAGGGGCTTACCTGTTTTGTTTTCCTGTGTAGTTGTTTAGAACAGTGCCTGGCACGTAGTAAGTGTTGTATTAATATTTGTTCAATAAACCAAGCTCAGTGATGAGTGCCTGTAGTCCCAGCTACTCAGGAGGCTCAGGTGGGAGGATTGCTTAAGGCCAGGAGTTTGAGGCTGTAGTGCACTGTGATGACACCTGTGAATAGCCACTGAAATCCAGCCTGGGCAATGTAGTGAGACCCCCATCTCTTAAAAAAAGTGTTGAGTAAATCAAATTAGGAATAGTATTTGAAACAAACCTTTAATTTTAAAACAAATTCATCCCTGAAGGAAGTTAGGATCATTCCCAATCACACATTTTTAATGAGGATTTTTGCCCTGTTTGGGACAAGTTATTGAAGTTAATAAGGGCTTCTGGTGTCCTCTCCTAAGATTAACCCATGAATGATCATAAAACCTAAGATAGAAAAATTAGCTCCAGGTAAGGAGTGTTGGTACTAGAGTGTGTGTGTAGTAATGGTTGCTGCAGTCTGGTTTAGGGGGCTGCTACTGTGGCTGTGGCAGGATAATTGAGGTAAAAGGCAGTTTGGATGGAGGTCTTACCCCCTGCTCCAAGTTTGTCTTGATAATTAGTATCTCTTTTAAGGGGTGTGATAGCAATAACTCAGACAGTGGGTGGAAGTGTCTTCAAGAATAAATCATAATAGCACTCCCTAAAAAGTTTTTGACCTCTAAAAATCCTTATCCCTAAAATTCCCTTACCTAAATTTCCTACCCCTCCACCAAACTCTTAGAGGGCAGTGAATTATTGTTTTAAAAAATGCCTCCTTCCCAATGCTACTTTCCTTTTTATCTGTGGACAGAGAATGAATTCTTAACCTGAGGGAGTTATTTGTTTAATGGAAAGTGATTAACTGTGATTTTCTCCTTGTTAGGGCTCTCCTCCCTAGAGTTCTTCTGTTCCCCCAGGGGTTTCTTAGTGCTAAATGGAGCTGATACTGGCTAGAGTCAGGCCTTTCTCTTGTTACACATAATCTAGAGAAAGTGACTCATGTTGCCAAATGAATATGTCCAAAATAAGGAGACAAATGAGTGCAAGCACCTCAAAAGTCAAGTAAAAGATAACAAACTGTGTGTATGTGTGTGTTTTCTTGTTTTATGTTGTTAATATCTTTATGTATATGGTAGAAGCAAAGGCAGATGGAATAAAAAGAAAAGTCTAATACATTTTCTAAAAGGTAAGGTATTAACAGCATGAAACAAGAACAAAAACTTACTTAAAAGAACCAAAGGAAAATACTAGGTATAAGAAGTATAATCTGTAGAACATATTTGATGGGATGAAATTAAGATCAATTCAGGTGAAGGAGAAATTAGTGAGTTGGAAGGTCATATTTAGGAATTCTTTCCATAGGAGGAAAGAAAGGATAGGAAGCATAAAATAAAAATTAAGAAATAAATGAAATTTAAAAGTAGGAGTTCCTTTTTCCCCTAAGATCAGGAACAAGATAAAGATATCTGCTGTTGCCATTTCTGTTCAACACAGTATTGAAACCTCTGTCCAGAACAGTTTAGCAGAAAAAAGAAATGCATCCAAATGGGAAGGGAAGAAATAAAATTATCTCTGTTTAAGATGACATCATCTTATATGTAGAAAACCAAAGATTTTGTGGAAAAAAAAAATACCTTTTGGTGCTAATAAATTAGCAATGATCTGAAAATAAAATTAAGAAAACAGTTTCATTTATGGTAGCATCTAAGAGAATAAAATGCTTAGGAATAAATTTAAGCAAGGAGCCAAAGACTTGCACTATATATAAAACACTGCAGAGAGGAATGAAAGAATACATGAATAAGTAGGAAGATATCTCACATTCAAGAATTTGGAGACTTAATCTTGTTGAGAAGACAGTACTACCCAAAGTGATCCATAGATTAAATGCAGTTCCTATCAAAATCCCAACGATGTTATTTGAAGAAATAGAAAAACCCATTCTAAAATCCATCTGGAATCTGAAGGGAACCCAAATACAGCGAAAACAATCTTGAAAATGAAGAAGAAAGTTAGGGAAATCAGGACTCACAGTTCCTGATTTATTTCGAAAGTTACTATGAAACTACAGAATCAAAAACAGTGTGGGGCTGGGTGTGATGGCTCACACCTGTAATTCCAGTGTTTTGGGAGGCCGAGGCAGGAGGATTACTTGAGACCAGGAGTTCAAGATCAGGCTGGGCAACATAGCAAGACCCCGTCTCTACAAAAGAAAAAAAAAAAAGCGGTGTAGTACTGGCAATACAGACAGACATTGACCAATGGAATAGAATAGAGAGACTAGAAACAAACCCTTGTAAATATGGTAAAATGAGTTTTTACAAGGGTGCCAAAACCAATCAGTGGAGAAAAGACAGTCTTTTCAACAAATGGTGATGAGAAAACTGGATACCCCCACAGAAAAGAAAGAAGTCAGACCTTTTCCTTATACCATATACAAAAATTAATATAAAGTTGGTTCAAAGACATAGTGAGAGAGCTAAAACTAGAAAACTCTTAGAGGAAAACAGGGAAAAAGTCTTCATGACATTAGATATGGCAGTGATTTTGTTGGATGTGATAACAAAAGCACAGGCAGCACAACAAATAAGTTGGACTTCATCAAAACGTAGAACTTTTGTGTATTAAAGGACACTGCCAAGAGAGTAAAAGGACAACCCACAGAATGTGAGAAAATGTTTGTGAATGAGATATATGATAAGAGATTAATATCCAGAATATATAAAGAACTCCTACAACTCAGCGGCAACAACAACAACAAAAACCAATTCGAAAATGGGCATAGAACTTGCACATTTCTCCAAAGAAAATATATAAATGACTAATAAGCACATTAAAATATTTTCTACATCACTAATCAGTATGGAAATTTGAGTCAGAGCCACAATGGGAGAGACTTATTCATACCCGTCAAGTGGTTATTTTTAAAAAATAAAAGAGAAAGTAACAAATGTTGGCAAGGATGTGGAGAAACTGGAATTGTTATACTCTTTTAGAGGGAATGTAAAATAGTGTTGCTGCTGCAGGAAACAGCTTGACAGTTTCTCAAAAAGTTAAACATGGCTGGGTGCAGTGGCTCACGCCTGTAATCCCAGCACTTTGGGATGCTTGAGGCCAAGAGTTCGAGCCCAGCCGGGCCAACATGGCAAAACCCTATTTCTACTAAAAATACAAAAATTAGCCTGGCATGGTTGTGCACCTTAGTCCCAGCTGCTTGGAAGGCTGAGGCATGAGAATCGCTTGAACCCTGGGGGTGGAGATTGCAGTGAGCCTTGATCACACCTTTGCACTCCAGCCTAGGTGACAGAGTGAGACTGTATCTCAGGAAAAAAAAAAAAAAAAAAAAAAATATATATATATATATATATATATATATATATATATATATATATATAAATAGTTAGATATAGAATTAGCATATGACCCAGCAATTTTACACCTAGGTGTATACCAGGAAGAGTTGAAAACAGAGACTCAAACAGATACTTACACACCAGTGTTCATGGCAGCATTATTGCAAACTGAAAAGGTGGGAAAATCCCAAATGTACATCAACACTTGAAGAAGTAAACAAAATGGTATTTACTTGCAATGGAATATTTTTCAGCTTTAAAAAGGAATGAAATTTTGATATATTTTGCAACACGGATGAACCTTGAAAATACTATGGGTGAAACAAGCCAGAAACAAGAGGACAAATATTGTTATGATTCTACTTATGCGAGATACATGGAATAGGTAGATGCATAGAGACAGAAAGTAAGAGAGAGGGTGAGTGAAATAAGCCATAAACAAGAGAACAAATACTGTTATGATTCTGCTTATGTGAGATACATGGGATAGGCAAATTCGTAGCGATTGAAAGTATTAATGGGAGAGAGGTTACTAGGGGTAATGGTGAGGGCAAGTGGGGAATGGTTTTTTTAATGGATATAGTGTGTTTCTGATTGGGATAGTGACAAGTTCTGGAAATGGATAGTGGTGACAGCTGTACAACATGGTGAATATTTTTAATGGCACTGAATTTTATACTTAAAAGTAGTTAAAATGGCAAATTGTGTTATACTTTAAAAAAAGTAGAAGTGAGGCTGATGTCTGTGAAGTTGGGTCAGTGTACTGGAAATTCCCCGTGTGGCTGGAGAACTTAGGCATTAAAAGTCATTTTGTGGCCAGGCGCGGTGGCTTATACCTGTAATCCCAGCACTTTGGGAGGCCGAGTTGGGCGGATGACCTGAGGTCAGGAGTTCGAGACCAGCCTGACCAACATGGAGAAATCACGTCTCTACTAAAAATACAAAATTAGCCGGGCGTGGTGGCACATGCTTATAATCCCAGCTACTCGGGAGGCTGAGGCAGGAGAATCGCTTGAACCCGGGAAGCGGAGGTTGCAGTGAGCTGAGATCACGCCATTGCACTCCAGCCTGGGCAACAAGAGGGAAACTCCGTCTCAAAAAAAGAAAAGTAATTTTGTGAATAAGCTAGAAGAAGTTGTTTAAGAAGTGGGGTGTCTGACTTAACTGATCTCAGGTGACATTCCAGGTGAAATCTAGATGAGGTATGTATTCCTCAGTGAATTTGAACTTGGAAGATAGAGCAAAATTCAAATTCTAGCTTTGTCATTGTTTTAAATGTAATTTTGTTATATTACTAAAGCTTTCTGAACTTCTGTCTGTGTTATGTGTTATATAAATATATAGTTAAATGGATAAGTAATGTATACTAAAAAAAAAAAAAGATGCCAGCACTGAGGTAGGAAGCTTAAAATGATAAAGAAGAAATATTTGAGAAAACAATAGAGGTTGATGTCTAGAATTAAAGAAAGATGAAAGATCTCAGGTTGAAGGGGTTCGTATAGAATACAGTATAATTAAGAAAAAAACACACTTGTACACAGTACAGTGACATTGAAGAGTCTAAAAGTGAACAAGTAACATTATGAAGGAACAAAATTGAGATTGACATCATACTTACCAATAGCAGTGTTGACTGCAAGAAGATAATGGAATAATATTTTTTTTAAGTATTGGAGAAAGTATTGAAAGAAACTATGAACCTTGATGTTTCTACCCATCCAACTGTCATTCGAGTGAGGGCATGATTAAAATATTCTCAAATATGGGAACATTTTTAGAAACATTTTTGGAGAAAGAACTCAAATGAGTATTTGCAAATCTAGCAGATGCTACAAGACTTGTAATGTACACATGTAAGACATGTACATTTTTGAAATATCCTAGTAGAAGTTGTTGTCTTTAAAAAGTTAGCTAAGAATAAATAAAAAAAAACACAAAAGTATGTCCATAAAACTTGATGGGAATTGGGTGGAGGGGAGATGAGAGGACATGAGGGCATGGTCAAATTTTTGTCTTGATAAAGGGAAGTATAGATGACAGATTTACTTATCTAAAAGAAAAAGCAAAGGACAAGTTGAAATAATAAATTTGTTAAAAGGCAGAGATTGATATGATAAACCAAGTATATGTTCATTTTTAATAGGAAATACTGTAAATCACAGTTTAGAGTTCTACAGATGGGAGAGGCATGGATGAGCAATTATGAAAATTGAGGATCCCAACAGTACTTTTGCTTATGTGGATTATATCTACCAATAGTTACAGTATTAGAAATTAAAACTGAAAACATTTTAAATATTGATTAGCTGATTAATCAGCAATTGATTAATGTCTATTAATATAGGAACAACATACCCCTTTTATGTTAACATAATATAAAACATATTATAAAAATAACTATTTCCCAAAACAACAAAGAGCTTAGAAGAGTGGCATTGTTTTAAGCACTTTGCAAATCTATTTAACGTCTGATTTAATAGAAGGTACTTGGATTCTCTTACCTGCTTCTATGTTCAGTGTGTTGCAATGTGATGTTTTTTTCAGGTATATGAGAAACCTAGGACCTCATGAATCTTTTGAAAGGGTCTTGGAAACCCTCGGTGATCTTGAGACCACACTTTGAGAACTGCTTTTTCCATACAAAGTTTCTTTGCTATTTATTACCCTACTATTTGGTGTCTTCTGCGTCATCACAGTAGTTTTCTTATGATCTCATATTCCCTCCTACCTCCCAGTTTTATTATTTCTTACCTTACATTCTCTTCCAGTTTGACTGATTCTTCTCCATCAAGCCTTCATTGATTATTCTAGTTTCTGTCTCTTCTCTAAAATCTGTTTGCAAGTATGTAGTTTCACATATTTTGTACTAAAGTACTCTTACGTTTTTTGTGTTTTCTTTTTCCAATGACATTATGGCCCTTTTAAAGTAGGGACTCTAAAAATTGATGACAACACAAGAATTTATCCTTACACACAAATATTTGTACCTCAAAATAGATAATTTTTGTCAGTTGATTGGAAGTAACACCCTCTAGGAAAACATATAGATCACAAATTTGTTTTTGGCCTTAAGTGATCTATTAGAAAACTATAATGTCTTATCCATTATCTGCCACATGCCAATACTTTTGGTATTGCAAGTTCTCCTTTCTTCAAGAGATCTTGTGTAACTAAAACCTTCTTTTGTTCAGCCTTGTTGATCTTATAAGCCACTTATTGATTTACCTATTTTCTTGCCATTTCAGAAAAAAGCCAAAGGACAAGAGCTGTTTGATCAGATTATGTACCACCTGGACCTTATTGAAAGCGACTATTTTGGTCTGAGATTTATGGATTCAGCACAAGTAGCAGTGAGTAACTGTTTTTTGGAAGTTTTAGCATAAGGGGAAGAAACGGGAAATTTCAGATGATATACTAATTGCTATTAGGCTTCATATTCTTGATGTGTTATTTCCTGTGATACAAAGCTTTGACACCGCTCCCTCCCCCACCCCCTTGCTTTAGCATCACCTGAAGGACTTGTTTGAAAAAATGTGAGTTCTGGTCCTAATTTCCTAACCTAAATTATAAGAACAAAATTTTTGAGGATGGGGCTCTGGAATCTTTGTTTTTAAGAACTGTTGACTTGATTGTTGGGCACACAAGAATTTGAGAAACATTGTGTAATGGAAAGAATGCTAGATGGGAGTTTTGTGGGCTCTTGGGCAAATGATAGTAGTTTTTAATTTGCAAATCAAGGTGCATACACTAGGATATCTCTAAGTTCCCTTTCAGATCTGTGATTCTGTATCTATAAATAGTGGTACTTCGACGTGCATTTCTGATGAGAGAACAGCATACATAATAGAGTAGAAAGTTGGAGGCTATTCAAATAATTGGTTACTATATTAGGATTTTACTGGAGAATGTTTGAAAGAAAGTAGCGGATAAAAACATTGGAAGGTGGTTTAGTGATTGTATCATTCAAACTGAATGCCCAAAGTATTAAATAATAAATTAGCAGTATTTACTTTCAAATAATTGGGATTAGGTAGTCTTCAAACAGGGAGGTTATGTTTTCCTTCAGGAAGTTTGATGTAGAGATATGTAGGATTTGGAATGGACAGAGATTGAAGTCAGGAAAAGTTATTACAAATACTTTAGGATAAAAGTAATATTAAGGCCCGAACAGTAGGAGGCAGAGGAAGAGACCAGAGATGATAAGGATGTCATGGCATTAAGCCTTTTTTTCTAGAAGTTGTGTGTGTGTGTGTTTAGAGAGAAACTCCTAGCTGGTTTTATAAAGCATCTGGGCTAAGTTTACAGCAGTTAATAATTTTAGCTGTCATTTTTTCCTGACAACCCTCCCCATCATGCCTCCAAATTAAGTAACCATGAGCATTTGGCAGCAGGGCATCAGTTAGGCAAATTTTGGCATATCTTTGCAATTAATACTATGCAGCTTATTAAAAAATGGCGATTTTTGGCCATGCGTGTTGGCTCACATCTGTAATCCCAGCTCTTTGGGAGACTGAGGCAGGAGGATTACTTGAGGTCAGGAGTTCGAGACCAGCCTGGCCAACATGGCAAAACCCTCTCTCTACTAAAAATACAAAAATTAGCCAGTGTAGTGGTGTGCCCCTGTAGTCCCAGCTACTCGGGAGACTAAGGTGGGAGAATTGCTTGAACCTGGAAGGCAGAGGTTGCAGTGAGCCAAGATTGCGCCACTGCACTCCAGCTTGGGTGACAGAGCGAGACCCTGTCTCAAAAAAACACAAAAACAAAAAGGTGATTTTTTATTTAAAAAAAAAATTAGCCAGGTGTAGCAGTGCACGCCTATAGTTCCAGCTGGCTGGGTGACTGAGGCTGAAGGATCCCTTGAGCCTAGGAACTTGTAGTTGGAGGCTGCAGTGAGTTGTGATTGCAACACTGCACTCCCAACCTGGGTGACAAAGTGTGAGACCCTATTTCTAAAACAAAACAAAATTGTGATTTTTAAGTATTAATATACTAATTGAAATGGAGTGGTAGAAGTAGTCATAAAGGATTATAAAGCAGTATAATTGAATTTTTCTATTTAAAAAAATGTCTGAGCTAGGAGCAGTGGCTCATGCCTATAATCCCAGCACTTTGGGAGGCTGAGGAGGGAGGATCACTTGAGGCCATGAGTTTGAGACCAGCCTGGGCAATATTGCAAGACCCTGTCTCTACAAAAATAAACAAATTAGGCATGGTGGTGCATGCCTATAGTCCTGACTACTTGGGAGGTGGGAGGATCTCATGAACCCAGGAGTTCAAGGTTGCAGTGAGCTATGGTCATGCCACTGCACTCTAGTCTGGGTAACAGAGCAAGACCCTGTCTCTTAAAAAAAAAAAAAAAAGATATATGGACATGCATATACATGAAAAAGTTGTGAAGCTATTTTTCACAGTTTCAGTTTCTGATCTCTCGGTGATGTTATTGTGGGAGGTGTTTCTTTTATTTTTCTTTCTAATGTTCTTAATTCTCTTTTATTAGACTAAATTCACTAATGGTAGAGAATGAGTCCAGCAGGTAGTAGGCACACAAAACATTTGTTGAATTTAATTCTGGACTTCTATTTAGTTTGATAACATCTTGGTTGCCTGTTAATTTTAATATCATTCAGCTTTCACTTCTAGAATAATCGTAAAGCTGTACAATCAGGTGAATAAATAGATGATATTAAGGATAGCAATCTATGACTTCCTGTTTTTTGAGGCAGTATAAGGGAAAAGAAAGCAAAAGTGTGCCAAAGTTAGGTTTGAGGTACTTAATATTTAAGTAATTGTGGAAAGAAATATGCAGTCATTACTAAGTTGTATTATTAGCTCTTTGCTAATATCAGCAATTACTGAATTCCATATTGATGTTTTTTCTCTCGTTTGATACACATATAGTGTCTTTCTTGTCATGATAATAAATTTTTGGTAAAGCCAGAATTAGGATATTTAATCCCTACTCTTTAGTTCTAGTTTATTCCTTCCAGTAACCAGAAATCTAGGCATTAAAATTAAACTTACAGGCTTACTTTTATTTCATTTTATTTTTGCCTCACTGAAACACTCTTGAGTTGAGCTGGAAGAACAGTTAGTAGACTAAAGATATTAAAAATGAACTCCGGATAAGCTAAACTTTTCAAGTTCTCACTCAGTTGATTCCGTGATAGTCTCATGACATAAGCAAACAAAGAATCACCTTGTTGTGTGGCCATATTCAACCTCAGAATGAAATGAAACCAAAGTGGGGTGAGGGGCAGCGTAAAAAGCGACCAAGGAATTACATGCTATAATTTCACATTCAGCATATGGCATGTCCATATATATCAAATTAATGTGCCAAATTTTAGTTTATTGATCACTAAAGATCAGTCTGAAACGTCTATGACTATAGAATTATGGAGTCATCATGGAGATAACCAAAATTAGTAAATTGATGAAGCCAAAGTTCACTTTTCTTATACAGACATATAATCTGAGCTCTATTTTTTAAATTGTTTACTTTTTATTAGACTGGGTTATTCTATATTCATGTACACCTATTTAATTTCATAGTTGAAACAATCTCACGTTTACAGAAAGTTGCAAGGATGGTATAAATAACCATTTTTCTGGGACCATGTGAGAGAGAGTTATAGTTAAGATGTCCCATCACACCTGAATTCTTCAGTGTATGTTTCCTGTAAGCAAGCACACTTCATAACTCAATACAGCCATCAAAACCAGGAAATTAACACTATGATAGTACCACCATCTTATCTCCTTAGGCTGTATTCAGATAATGCTAATTGTTTCTAGTATGTTCTTTATACCCAAAAGATCCAGCAGAATCATGCTTTGCATTTTTTTTTTTTTTTTTTGAGACTGAGAATGCTGTTGCCCAGGCTGGAGTGCCGTGGCGTGGTTTCAGCTCACTGCAACCTCCACCTCCTGGGTTCAAGCGATTCTTCTGTCTCAGCCTCCCGAGTAGCTAGGACTACAGGCGCGTGCCACTATGCCCAGCTAATTGTTGTATTTTTAGTAGAGACAGGGTTTCACCACATTGGCCAGGATGGTCTTGAACTCCTGACCTTGTGATCTGCCTCCTCGGCCTCCCAAAGTGCTGGGACTACAGGTGCGAGCCACTGCGCCTGGTCATGCTTTGCATTTAGTTTTCATGTTTCTTTAGTTGCCTTCAACCTGGAATACTGTGGTTTCCTCAGTCTTGCCTTGGCTTTCATGACTTTGAAGCTCTTGAAGATACAAGACAGTTATTTTGTATACTGTCCCTCAATTTGGGTTTGTCTCATGTTCCCTCATAAAGTAGATTAATCTTGGTACCTTTGGCAGGAAAATAACCGAAGTGATCTTGTGTTTCATTCTGTCCTATTGGGTGTCAT
Organism: Macaca mulatta; assembly: GCF_049350105.2. Classification (NCBI taxonomy): domain Eukaryota; kingdom Metazoa; phylum Chordata; class Mammalia; order Primates; family Cercopithecidae; genus Macaca; species Macaca mulatta. Next base: position 17,434,442 of record NC_133417.1, on the reverse strand, counting down.
GTAATTTGATGTGGTCCCATTACTAGTGATACTAAATTTGATCCCTTAAGATGGTGTCTGCCAGGCCTCATCACTATGAAGTGACTCTTTTTTCCCTTTATCATTAGCTGTTTTGTGGGCAGTTACATTGAGACTGTTCCTCATCAAACTTTCTATTTATTTATGAACTAATAGATCCCTGTTTTGTTCAGTGGATTTATATCGGTTACTGTCATTTATTTTGTTGCTCAAATTTTCCCAAGTATGGTCAATGGGAGCTGCTTCAGGATGGCGTCTGTGTTCATTTAACATGACCCCTTCATTCTTTGAGCTCTACCTTACTTTCTGGCTTATGAAGGTATGCCATGTTCATCTTGCAGTGCCCTACTCCAGCCCTTTAATTAGCCAATTCTCCAATGAGTCTTGTGGCCAGATTTAGGGAGTATGTGTTTATGTTTATTTCTCCATCTCTGTCTCTCTCTGTCTGTCTCTCTCTGTCTCTCTATCTCTCAAGAATACCATGAATACCATGACTTCAACACCCATAAATAATTGAAATTCCAGTGTAACACTATAGGGCTTGTAGTTTTGTTTCTCTTTCCGCATCTGTAGTTCACTTCTGCAGAAACCAGGCTATGATTATCACAACTAGGTTTACTCTATTGATCACTCAGCATGTATGGAAGCAGTCTCTAGCCTCTTGCTGTGTAGATGCTGGTCTTGCTCAGACAACCTAATTATTTGTAGACTGAGTTACTATTTTTTATTTTTATTTTTTGCTATTTCTTTGATCTTGGATGGACTGAATTATTTGGAAAAAGGAAGGGATTGTGAAACTTGTCAACTTACAAATACACAGTGGTACATAAAGTACTCCTTTGACAATAGTATTGAAGAGTTATTACCTCAGAGATTTGGTTTGGAGTAGGAGGCTTAAAGAGAAGAGAGAAGGCATGCTTAAGTAAAAGGAGTTGGTTTTAGTTAGCATGACGATGTCATTTTTTCTGTAAAGTAGGCCACTTTAAAAAAAAATGAGATATAATTTACATACCATAAAGTTCACCATTTTACATTGCACAGTTCAGAGTTTTCAGTATATTTGGAATTGTACAGCCATCATCACTAATTCCAGAACATAATAATCACCCCTAAAGAAACCCTCTTACACATTACCAGTTATTCCCCATTTACCCCTCTCCACAGCCTCTGGCAAACACTGTCTGTGGATTTGCCTAGTTTGAAAATTTCATTTGAATGGAATCATGTAATAGGTGGCCTTTGGAATCTGGAAATGTACTTAGCATAATGTTTTCACGGTTCATCCATGTTGTAGCATATCTTAGTACTTGATTCCTTTTTATTGCTGAATAATATTCTGTTTTATGGATATATCACGTTTTATTTACTCATCCATCGATGGACATTTGGAGTATTTCTACTATTTGGCTGTTACGAATAATGCTGCTCTGAAGACTGGGCATGGTGGTCTGTAATCCCAACACTTTGGGAGGCTGAGGTGGATAGATTGCTTGAGCCCAGGAGTTCGAGACCAGCCTGGGCAACATGGCATAACCCTATATCTACAACATACAAAAATTGGCCGGGTGTGGTGGTGTGTGCCTGTAGTTCCAGCTAACTCAGTAGGTTCCGGTAGGAGGATTGCTTGTGCCAAACTTTTCCACTGATGGCGCCATTCCACACTCCCTACTAGCAACGTATGAGGATTCCTGTTTCTCCGTATACTTGCCAACCTGTGATTTCCCCTTCTTTTTGATTTAGCCATCCTAGTTGGTATGAAATGATGTCTCATTGTGATTTTGATTTGCATTTCCCTAATGACTAATGATGTTGAGCATCTTTTCATGTGGTTATTTGCCATTTGTGTATCTTCTTTGGAGAAATGACTATTCAAATCCTTTGCCTGATTTTTAGTGGGTTATTTACCTTTTTGCTGTCGAGTTGTAAGAGGTCTTTATATTTTCTGGGTACTCAGCCCTTGTCAGAAAAAATTTGCAAATTTTCCCCCCACTTTTCACTTTTTTTTTTTTCACGTTCTTGATAGTGTCCTTTGCACAAAAGTTTTACATTGTGATGAAATCCAGTTTACCTACTTTGGTTGCTAATGCTGTTTGTGTTATATCTCTGAAACGATTGCCTATTCTGAACTCACAAAGATTTACACGTTTTCTTCTGAAAGTTTTTTTTTTTTTTTTTTTTTTGAGACAGAATCTTACTCTGTCACCAGGCTGGAGTGCAGTGGCGCAATCTCGGCTCACTGCAACTTCCGCCTCCTGGTTCAGGTGATTCTCCTGCCTCAGCCTCCAAAGTAGCTGGGACAACAGGCATCTGATTCATTTAGAGTTAATTTTTGTATATGCTATGAAGTTGGGATCCAGCTTCATTCTTTAGCATGTGAATATCCAGTGATCCTAACACCACTTGTTAAAATGACTATTCTTTCCCCATTGAAGGGTCTTGTTGCATACTTGTTGGAAATCTATTTACTATAGGCTATGGATATGTGGGTTTATTTCTGGATTCTCTCTTCTGATATATATACACACACACAAACACATATATGTGTTTGTGTGTGTATGTATGTATGTTTTTTGTTTGTTTGTTTTCTTGAGATGGAGTTTCACTTTTGTTGCCCAGGCTAGAGTGGTGCAGTGGCGTGACCTTGGCCCACCGGGACCTCTGCCTCCCAGGTCCAAGCGATTCTCCTGCCTCAGCCTCCCAACCAGCTGGGACTATAGGCATGAGCCACCACACCCAGCTAATTTTGCACCTTTAGCAGAGACCGGGTTTGTTCATGTTGGCAGGGTGGTCTCGAACTCCCGACCTCAGGTGATCGGCCCACCTCAGCCTCCCAAAGTGCTAGGCGTGAGCCACTGCACCTGGCCTGTTCCATTGATCTTTATGTTGATCCTTATGCCAGTACCACAGTATCTCGATTATGGTAACTTTGTAGTAAGTCTTAAAATTGGGAAGTGTGAGTTCTCAAGGTGTCTTCTTTTTTCAGTTCTTTTGGTTATTCTGGGTCCCTTGCATTTCCATATAAATCTTAGGGTCAGCTTATCCATTTATGCAAAAGAGGCAGTTGGAATTTTGGTAGGGATTGCATTGAATCTATGTATCAGTTTAGGGAATATTGCCATTTTAACAGTAAAGTCTTATGACCCATGAACATGGAATGTCTTTCTATGTATTAGATTTTTACTTTTTTAAAACAATGTTTTATAGTTTCAGTTTATAGAAATCTCACTTCCTTGGTTAAATTTATTCCTAAGCATTTTATTCCTTTGATACTATTTTAAGTGGAAGTGTTTTCATAATTTCATTTTTGGATTGTTCGTTGTTAGCATATAGAACTCCAACTGATTTTTGCAGATTTATGAAAGGTTGTTGGGTTTTGTCAATTGCTTTTTCTGCATCTATTGAAAGGATGATGTGAGGTTTTAAAAAAAAATTTGTTTGTATGGTATGGTATGTTGATTAAAAAAAAAATTTTTTTTTTAAATGTTGAACCAACCTTGGATTTTTGGGATAAATCCCACTTAGTCATGGTTTATAATCTTTTTTTTTTTTTTTTTTTTGAGATGGAGTCTTGCTCTGTTGCCCAGGCTGGAGTGCAGTGGCGCGATCTTGGCTCACTGCAACATTGCCTCCTGGTTCAAGTGATTCTCCCACCTCAGCCTCCCAAGGAGATGGGACAACAGGCATGTGCCACTGTGCCTGCTAGTTTTTGTATTTTTAGTAGAGATGGGATTTCGCCGTGTTGTCCAGTCTGGTCTGGAATTCCTGTATACAAGCGATTCTTTTGCCTCAGCCTCCCAAAGTGTGGGGATTACAGGCGCGAGCCACCACACCTGACCATATAATCCTTTTTATATGTTGCTTGGTTTGGTTTGCCAGTATTTGGTGATTATTTTGGTTCTATATTCATAAAGGATATTAGTCTGTAGTTTTCTTGTGATTTTTTTTTTTTTTCCTGGTTTGGGTGTCAGGGTAACGCTGGTCTTATAGAACGAGGTGGGAAAACCATCCCTCCTCTTGTGTTTTTTTTGGAAAATCTTGTGAAGGATTAGTGTTAATTCTTTCAACATTTGGTAGAATTCGTCATTGAAACCATTTGGTTCTGGGCTTTTGTTTGTGGGAAGTTTTTAATTATTGGCTCATTCACTTGTTATAGGCATATTCAGATTTTCTTTTCTTTCCATTTTGAGACAGGGTCTCACTTTGTCACCCAGGGTGGAGTGTAGTGACACTATCACAGCTCACTGCAGCCTCGACCTCCCAGGCTCAAGCAGTCCTCCCATCTCAGCCTTCTGAGTAGCAGGGACTATAGGCATGCACCACACCTGGCTAATTATTTATTTTTTTGTAGAGATGGGGGCTCACTACATTGCCCAGACTGGTCTTGAACTCCTGGATGCAAGTGATCCTCCTCAGCCTCATAAAGTTCTGGGATTACAGGCGTGAGCCACCACGTCTGGCTGTGTTTTCTGTTTGTTTTTTGTCAGTTTTTCAACTAGGCCACTTTAGAGAGTAAAAGGGGAACTTAATGAATGAGGGATTGGGATAGGCACAAGCCGCCAGTATTATTCTGGTAAACCAGAATATATGGTCATCTTTGTTTTAGTGGACTGCAGAATACTACCCCATCGTCTATTTTAAAATCTAAACTTACTTTAATATCCTTTTATATAGTCCAGTGATGATCTTAAACTTAGAGTTGTGAAATCTGTGGACTCTTTCCCTAGAAAAATGCACATACGCATAACATTTTATCTATATGTAGTAATTCAGATGTCCCTGAAGCCCAACTATGAATTCTCCAATTTAGTAACACTTCTTTAGCAAATAAATAACCTATAGCTTAAGGGAAGATGGATAATGGTATAAATTTGTGAGTTTTTCTCTTTAAATCTTTAAGACAGTTATGCCATCAAACGTATATAATCTCTCTTTTTTTTTTTTTTTGCTGTTGGTACAACTTTGTTATTAAATCTCACTGTATAACTAAACAAAGATTTTTGTGGTAATATATTCTTTCTTGATGAAGGCTTAGGGAAACACTTTTTTTTTTTTGCTGTCATAAAAATAGTATGTATAGCAAAGTTACCCATGACAGGAGCACTGCCAATATTACTGGTTAAAAAAGTGACAATTTTGGGTAGTTTCTTGTATGCAAGACTTTCCACAGTAGAAGTAATGTATTTTTAAGCCAGGCAGTAAGGAATCTTTCTTTTGATATTGAATGGTTTTAGGTTGGTACAGTAAGACTTTGCAAAATAATTGGAGAATTAACTGTACCAATTTCCTGGAGAACATGTTTGATAACATTTTGAAGGAAGAATTTTCAGTCTTAAAATCAAGTGTTACATGGACCAGGCAGGAGAGCAAAAGAAGGGAAGCAAGTTGGTATGCACATTAAAGATTTTACATGGTTATTTACTTCCAAGAAATATGGCTTCTCCCATTAAAAAAAAAAAAATCATGCTACATGTTTGTTATGTTTTGTATTTTATTTTATTTTTAAATAAAAGAAGCAGGGTTTTGCTATCTGTGTCTGCCCAGGCTGGAGTGCAGTGGCATGATCAGAGCTCACTGTAGCCTTGAACCCCTGGGCTGAAGTGATCTGCCCACCTCAGCCTCCCAGGTAGGTAGGACTATAGGTGTGCACCACCATGCCTGGCTAATTTAAAAAATAATAATTTTGTAGAGACTGCCCAGGCTGTTCTGGAACTCCTGGCCTCAGGTGATCCTCTTGCCTTGGCCTTCTAAGGTGTTGGGATTACAGGTGTGGGTCACTGTGCCCAGCCTTTTTCTCATTTTTGGTAGGGATGGAGACAGAGAAATATAGATAGCACAATGATAAATCATAGCTGATACCCAGCAGACTGTAGAGGATCAAAAAGGATTGGTGGAGGGGATGTGGTGAAGTGGGAAGCATATTACCTTTAGCTGCAAAAGGGGTAATAGGGCAACTACCACTTAGCTCCAGGCATTTGCTGTTGAGTAGGTTTGTTGTACCAGCATTGCTGGATCTTCAAGTATTTCAAGAGAAGCTGAAATCCAGATTTCTAGGTTAAATTGTCTATTTTTAAAAAAGTTGTTAAACGTATTTTTAAAAATAGTGTAGCTGATGGAGGAAATCAAAGAAGATAAAAGTAAATGGAAAGACATTCTACATTGAATGGAAGACTCAACAAAGTAAAGATAGATTCCAGTTCTCCCCAAATTAATATACAGGTTTAATGCAGTTTTTCTCAAAATTCCAGTAAGATATTTTATAGATATAGATTGTAGATATAAATTTTTATTCTAAAATTTATGTGGAAAGACAGAGGAACTAGAATGGCTAAAGTAATTTTGAAAAAGGGGAATAAAATGGGAGGAATCACACTACCCAGTTTCAAGACTTACTATATAGCTTTCATAATCAAGACTGTGTGGTGTTGGCAAAGCGACAGACATGTAGATCAATGGAAAGAAATAGCCCTACACAAATATTACCTCTGATTTTTGTTAAAGGTGCCAAAGTAATTCAGTGGAAGAATAGTTTTAATAATGGTGCTGGATTAGAACCTGTGGAAAAAGGCAGAAACAAAAACAAAAACAAAACAGGATGGAGCAGCTGTATATCTGTAAGACAAAAAATCTTGACCTAAAGTGTAAAACTATAAAACTTAGAGACAAATAAACAGGAGAAAATCTGTGGGACCTAGAGATTAGAGAAGAGTTATTAGTAAACATGATACCAAAAGGATGATTTTTAAAAAAAGATAAAATGAACTTCATAAAAAATTAAAAACTTTTGCTTTGGGAAAGACCCTGTTACTAGAACGAGAAGCTAAGCTACAGACTGGGAGAAAATATTTGTATATTGCACATCTGACCAGGAACTCATGTCTAGCATATATACACAATGCCTAGCTGGGTGCAGTGGCTCACGCCTGTAATCCCAGCACTTTGGGAGGCCAAGGCAGGAGGATCACTTGAGCCCAGGAGTTCGAGACTAGCCTGGGCAACATAGTGAGACCTTGTCTCTACCAAAAAAAAAAAAAAAAAAAAAAAAAAAATTAGTTTGGTGTTGTGGCTACTTGGGAGGCTGGGCAGGAGGATCGCTTAAGCCTGGGAGGTGGAGGCTGCCGTGAGCTGTGACAGCCACTGCACCTCAAACCTGGGCGACAGAGCGAAACCATGTCTCAACCAAAAACAAAATGAAACAAGTTCCTCAGCTCAACAATTAGAAAGCAAACAATCTAATTCGAAAATGAACAAAAGACATTAAGAGACATTTCACCTCAGAGGATATACAGATGACAAATTCATGAAAAGATGTTAGACTAGTCATCAGGAAAGTGCCAATTAAGACCTCAATGAGATATTTTCACTACACATCTATTAAAACAGCTAAAGTAAAACATAGTGACAACTCTAAATTTTGGTGAGAATGTGCAGAAACGGGATCTCTCATACATTGTTGGTGTTGGGATAGTAAAGTGATATCGCTACTCTGGAAGATAATTTGGCAGTTTATTTTAAAACTAAACATGTATTAAACCATATGACTCAGCAGTTGTATGCCTGACCATTTATCCCAGAGAGATGAAGACTTATTTCCACAGAAAAACTTGGGCATGATTGTTCATAGCATCTTTATTTGTAGTAGCAAAAAACTTGAAACAACCACAATGTCCTACAGTAAGTGAATGGTTAAACAGTGGCACAATCATACCATGTAATACTGCTCAGCAATAAAAAGAAGAAACTATTGATATGCAACAACTTGGATGGATTTCAGAGGGCATTATGCCGAATAGGAAATAAAGCCAGTATCAAAAGGTTATATATTATATGATTCTATTTATGTAACATTCTTGAAATGACACAGTTACAGACATAGAGATCAAATTAATGGTTGCTAAGGGTAAGGGATATTGGAGTTGCGGGAGTGGTGACTATAAATGAGTAATATGAGAGAGTTCTTTGTGATAATGGGATATTTCTATATCTTGATTATGGTATTAGGATAGGAATCTAAATGTGATAAAATGACACAGAACTATACATGCACATTATACCAACGTTAGTTTACTGATTCTAATACTGTACTGTAGTTATGTTAAAATGTAAGCATTGGCAGAAGTGTACACAGGACCGGACCTCTCCTTGCTATCATTCCAAGTTTGTGTGAATCTCTAATTATTTCATAATAAAACCTTAAAAAATAAACATTGTGTAGTACAAACAAACCATGTCTCAGGAGCAAAATTTAATCCTCAAACATATATATTTGTGCTTGGTGAAGTTTGAAAAAGTTAAATTTAGAGATTAGAATTTTAACTGGTTCAGTGAAGTGTTTTTTTTTTTTTTTTTTTTTGAGAAGGAGTCTCACTCTGTTGCCCAGGCTGGAGAGCAGTGACACAATCTCGGCTCACTACAGCCTCCGCCTTCCGGATTCAAGCAATTCTCCTGTCTCAGCCCCTCAGGTAGCCAGGACTACAGGCATGTACCACCACACCTGACTTTTTGTAATTTTTTTTTTTTTTTTTTTTAGTAGATACAGGGTTTCACCATGTTGGCTGGGCTGGTCTCGAACTCCTGACCTCAGGTGATCTGCCCACCTCAGCCTCCCAAAGTGTTGGGTTACAGGCATGAGCCACTGCACCCAACCTATTCAGTGAAGTTTTTAAAGAAAAATAAGTTACTGTATTTATTATTTACTTTATGGTAGGTATCATGCGTCAGGTGTATCTTGTATAACGTGATACTGTATACTATGCTTTTAGAAAAGGGAAACAGATAGCATTTCTAATAAATATTAAGAAAGAAGGAATTTTAAGTTGTCAGTATTAATTATGTTTTGTCTTTTTCTTAAATTGATTGGAAAGCTTGTTTATGTTCTGTAATTTTTTTTTCAAAACTTCCTTGGTTCTTGATGTAAGCATGGGTAGACAGATGGTCCAACATGTGGCACCTGTGGAGAACAGAGCTGGTAGTTGCTCACTAGCTCTCCATTTTTTATTTTTTATACTGAATTTTGATTTTTTGAGATCCCTAGATTAATAATATAAGCATTTCTAATAAAGAGAAGGTGATGACAAGTATGCCTACTATTACCATTGCTACTTAATTTCATAGAAGTACCAGCAAATGCATTTATGGAAGAGAAAATTATAAAGATTTGAAGGAAATAAAATTATCAGTGGCAGATGACTGCATTGTATTCAGGGATTCAACTGAGAACACAATAGGATTCAGTAAGATAGTGGGAGGTGAAAAACGTAGAAATAAACAACATGTTAAATGTATATATCTGTATATTGTAACACATATTTGCTGAACAAGGAAGAACTAAAAAGTTAAGGGCATAAGTCTAAAGAAGGATGACCTTGTTGAATTTTTCGGGAAAACTCCTGATCTTACAGCTGCCCAAAATGATTGTTTATAATTTATGGCTAATAATATTCTGAAGTTGATCATCTTTGTAAATCCTTGTCAGTATTCTGGATTTAAAAAAAATTAAAATAGAAGAAATGGAATCATCAGGTCAAAGAGATAGACTTTAAAGCTGTTTGATTATATTTACAAATTAAAATTATCAGTGTATGAAAGTAACGATATGTTTTCTTTTATCTAGATACTCTTGTTTCCGTTAATATTTATTGCTACATTATAAAATGCTCTATTATGAATATTCAATAATTCATTTAAAGAAATGTAGATATAATTCATTTTATTTGTTCAATAATTATGGGGTTTGAGGCAATAGTTTTTTGGTTTGATCCTCAGAAAAATCTCCTGTGAAGAATAAAAGGTTTAAGTGAGGTCTACTGATTTCTAGAGACTGGATTTGAATTTATGTATTTTGATTCTTAAGTTTAAGGTATGGACTGAATACCACAGAGAATTCCGTTTAAAAATAGTGATGAGGAGTGTGGGAAATAAGATCCTACAAGGCTCTGATGAACTTTTACTGGGTTCTAAAAATGTGTTTAGCTGTTTTAAAATACAGGGTATTTTGAAGTGGTCAGAATGTGAGTTCAAAATCGATACATGTGTGAGCAGTAATAAAAAAATAAGTGGGCTGGGTGTGGTGGCTCACAGCTGTAATCCTAGTACTGTGGGAGGCTGAAGTGGGCAGATCATCTCAGGTCAGGAGTTCAGGACTAGCCCAGCCAACATGGTGAAAACCTGTCTCCACTAAAAATAAAAATAAAAAAATTAGCCAGGCATGGTGGCTCACACCTGTAGTCCCAGCTACTTGGGAGGCTGAGGCATGAGAATTGCTTGAACCAGGGAGTTGGAGGTTGCAGTGAGTTGAGATCACACCACTGCATTCTAGCTTGGGCAACAAAGTAAGACTCGATCTCAAAAAAAAAAAAAAAAAAAAAAAGTGAATTAAGTGTAAAATGACCGTCAAAACCTAGCGAGCTCCTATGCAATTTTAGTAGCAAGCTGTCTCCCTTTTTAAAGTGTATTTCCAAAATAGATTATCTACTTTATATCTGGAAAGTGAATATATAACCTACATAACTTGTGAAAAAACTACCATATTACCCCTATAGAGTGTACTATGCTTATTACCTGGGTGGCAAAATAACCTGTATGCCAAACCCCCATGACATGCAGTTTACCTGTATAACAATTCTGCACACGTACCCCTTAACCTAAAATAAAGGTTAAAAAAAAAAAAAAATCCTGGCCAGGTACAGTGGCTCACGCCTGTAATCCCAATACTTTGTGAGGCCGAGCTGGGCAGATCACCTGAGGTCAGGAGTTCAAGTCCAGCCTGCATGGCAAAACCCTGTCTCTCTTAAAAATAGTAAAAATTAGCTGGGCATGGTGGCGGGCACCTGTAATCCCAGCTACTCAGGAGTCTGAGGCAGGAGAATCGCTTGAACCCAGGAGGCGGAGGTTGCAATGAACTGAGATCGTGCTACTGTACTCCAGCCTGGACAACATGAGCGAAACTCCGTCTCAAAAAAAAAAAAAAAAAAACAGAAACAAAAATCCTTAGAGCATACTAATAATATGCAGAAAGGCACAGTGGAAGGTATATTTTAATGGTGATTTAAGTCTTCATTTGGAATGTCTTATAATACAGACTGTGAACTCAAAAAAAAGTAGTCACTCAGGGAGTTTTATAGTGGACTCTAGATCAAAATTGAAGTGTTTTCAGTTAGAACACAGTAATGCTATCATCTCTTTTCTTAGGATAGTTTTTAACTTTTAAGATTATTCAAAATGTAAGAATTTGTTTTAAAATAATTATTTGATTCAGAGCATAAACCTGTATTCATAGAAATATTTTTTGCAGAGGCAATTGGTTTGAAAGATGGTTAACATTTCTCTACTATAAGCTCTTTGGTCTTTGAGCAAGAGTAGTGGTGGTCCATTTCTTTATTAGAGGCATGTAGGTTAGGTGGTTAGAAGGCAGGAGTCATTCATTTGAAGAGCTGTTTACAGACCATATTTGACGATAGGGTCTGGGATGAGGGTTGTGTGTATGTTAGTGTTTTATGGACGCTCCCTAGGTGATTCTTTGTTTGGTTTACTTATGGCTGTTATGTTTGTTGTTATATATTATTTATATTTTAAGATGCAAGTAGATAATTGTTCTTCCATGCCTAGTTCAATAGGATGGAAAGAAATGTGGCTTTCTACATCCTTTGATATCTCTTTATCAACTAAACTTTAAAAGTAGGAAATTAGAAGGGAAGTTTTCTCTTTTTTAAGGTACAGTGAGGAAAGAGAATCTTACTAGTAATCTATATCTGTGTGCTTTCACTTTTATCTTCTAGTGTAATATATACCCAACTCCTAAAGATCCTGATTCAAGGAAAATACTATCAGTGCCTGTCTCTGAGGCCTGAATTTTCCAGGCCCTGGTCTTGGAATGTGGAGGAGATGAAAGAAAACAGACTTGAGAATATGCAAACATGAACTCAGACCTTTCCAAGAAGAACATCGCCCGGAACTCCCACAGCTCCTAAATCTCACTTTAAAATGTGTTTGATGCTTTATCTGAGTTTGGGTCATCGTAAGGGAGTGCAGGTATTAGAAACTACATAGGTTGTCCTAATTTTCTTTGATGTAATTTCTTGTGGGTCAATCTACACACATCCATAATGATTTCTAGGTGTAGAATTGCTGGGTTGAAGACACATAGTTATTTCTGAGGCATTGTCTACTGTCTAGTCAAACTGCTTCCTGGAAGAGTTGTGCTCATTTGCACTCACTACGGTGTGCGAGAGGCCACCTGAAACAGTGCCCAGGTGACCAGCCGTGGAAGATAGGGCAACTTCCAGTTACATGGTTTTGGGGAGAAAATCTGGGGCATGAAAACTAGTTTTTTTCTTACTCCGTATAGGATTTGCATCAGGCCGTAGTAGGTATTTGTGTCAGTTAAGTCTGGACTATTTGGATATTGGATTTCTGGGCTGGACAGTAATGGATGAACTGTTTACTGCTGTAGGTTGAAGTATTTTCTACTGAAAGAAAATTGAATTGTTTTCTGCCTACTGGCAGGCCTAATGTTCTGTTAATGGAAGGATGCAGACCAGAGCTGTTCCTCTTCGGCCATCTTGCCAGCATAGATTGAAAGAATAAAGATTGCTAGATTGAAATGGGACTAAAAGTGGATGTCCAACTGAGTTTATTAAAAGATGAGAGACGGCAAAGTGGCCCACACACTTGAAATCTCGAGAAAATATTGTGTAGTGTTCTAAAAATATTTACTGAATATTTTATTTAAACATGGAAAGGTATTTTGCTGCCACACTGATAGTTTGGTGAATTGCACTTTTGGATCTTGGAGAATGGAGAGAAGCAGCTAGGCAAATAATTGGCAAGGAAAGTAAACAGTTACAATGCAGCTTTGTTTACCCACTCTGCCTATCTGCATTTCTGAAATTGGATTCCTTGGCTCTGTGAACTAGTTAGCCTTCCTTTAGAGTGCTTGGAATTGAAAGCATGCCAGAGAGAACACAGTCACGTATATCTTAGTTGGATGTGTGCATCCTGTCACTGTTAGGACTTGGTAGCATAAAGGAATTAATAATGAGAAGTGAGCTGGGAATGGTTTATTAGTGGAAATATCTGGAATAGGTTTTTAGATCTGTTTGTGTCATGGACATTTCAGAGTGAAGAGGTTACATAAAAGGCTGTTACTCTTGAAACCCAGAAGTCTCATAGTCACAATGTTAACATTTTTTATTTGTGGAACAAAGACTTCTTTATTTAATAGATAGGACCTTGATTATGAGACAGATCTAATTTTACCCTGAAGTTCTTTTAAAAAGTACTACCTCTGAGTAGCGTCTGTTTTATAAAATTTGGGGGACATCGTTTCACCTCATTTTTGGTTATAATCTGCCAATAAATTTTACATTTTAAGAATTAATCAGGCACTGGAATATGGGGATACTTTTTTCTCTGATTTTAACAGTTTTGCAAGAGTCATTTATTTGGGAATAGTGGGGGAAATAAGGGCAAAATTTAGAATGTCAATCTCGTTGCTGAGGGAGCAGAGGAAGTGTTTTGAGAAGTCACATGATGGCTGGCAAGATGGCCGAACAGGAACAGCTCTGGTCTGAAGCTCCCAGCGAGACCAACACAGAAGGCAGGTGGTTTCTGCATTTCCAACTGAGATACCGGCTTATCTCATTGGGACTGGTTAGACAGTGGGCGCAGCTCATGGAGGGCGAGCAGAAGCAGAGTGGGGCGTCGCCTCACCCAGGAAGCGCAGGGGTCGGGGAACTCCCTCCCCTAGCCAAGAGAAGCCGTGAGGGACTGTGCTGTGAGGAACGGTGCATTCCGCCCCAGATACTATGCTTTTCCCACGGTTTTCGCCACCTGCAGACCAGGAGATTCCCTCGGGTGCCTACGCCACAAGGGCCCTGGGTTTCAAGCACAAAACTGGGTGGCCGTTTGGGCAGACAGTGAGCTGGCTGCAGGAGGCCAGGGAGCCAAGTGGTCTGCCTCAGTGGATCCCACTCCCTTGGAGCCCAGCAAGCTACGATCCACTGGCTTGAAATTCTTGCTGACAGCACAGCAGTCTGAAGCTGACCTGGGATGCTCCAGCTTCGTAGGGGGAGGGGCATCCACTGTTACTGAGGCTTGAGTAGGCAGTTTTCCCCTCATAGTATAAATAAACAAAGCCGCCAGAAAGTTCGGACTGGGTGGAGCCCGTTTCATGATGACAGGATCAAATTCACACATAAAATATTAACCTTAAATGTAAATGGGCTAAATGTCCCAATTAAAAGATCCAGACTGGCAAGTTGGATTAAAAACCCATCAATGTGCTGTATTTATGAGACCCATCTCAGGGACAAAGACACACATAGGCTCAAAACAAAGGGATGGAGGAATATTTACCAAGCAATTGGAAAGTTAAAAAAAAAAGCAGGGATTGGCAGGGCGCAGTGGTTCACACCTGTAATCCCAGCACATTGGGAGGACAAGGCGGGTGGATCACCAGAGATTGGGAGTTCGAGACCAGCCTGACCAACATGGAGAAACCCCGTCTCTACTAAAAATTCAAAAATTAACTGGGCAAAGTTGCGCATGCCTGTAATCCCAGCTACTTGAGAGGCTAAGGCAAGAAAATCTCTTGAACCCCGGAGGTGGAGATTGCAGTGAGCCAAGATCACGCCATTACACTCCAGCCTGGGCAATGAGTGAAACTCTGTCTCAAAACAAAAACAAAAACAGACGGGTTGCAATCCTAGGCTCTGATAAAACAGACTTTAAACCAACAAAGATCCAAAAAGACAAAGAAGGTCATGGTAAAGGGATCAACGCAACAAGAAGAGCTAACTATCCTTAATATATACGAACCCAAAATAGGAGCACGCAGATTCATAAAGCAAGTTCTTAGAGATCTACAAAGAGACTTAGATTCCCAAACCCCACTGTCAATATTAGAAAGATCAATGAGACAGAAAATTAACAAGGATATTTAGGACTTGAACTCAGCTCTGGACCAAGCAGACCTAATAGACATCTACAAAACTCTCCACCCCAAATTAACAGAATATACATTCTTCTCATCACTACATCACACTTTAAAATTGACCACATAATTGGAAGTAAAACACTCCTCAGCAAATGCAAAAGAACAGAAGTCATAACAACAGTCTGTCAGACCGCAGTACAATCAAATTAGAACTCAAGATTAAAAAACTCATTCAGAACTGCACAACTATATGGGAACTGAACAACCTGGTCCTGAATGACTATTGGGTAAATAATGAAATTAAGGCAGAAATAATAAATTCTTTGAAACCAATGAGATCAGAGACACAACATCCCAGAATCTCTGGGACACAGCTAAAGCAGTGTTGAGAGGGAAATTTATAGCACTAAATGCCCACAGGAGAAAGCAGGGAAAGACCTAAAATTGACACCCTAACATCACGATTAAAAGAACTAGAGAAACAAAACCAATCAAATTCCAAAGCTAGCAGAAGACAACAAATAACTAAGAACAGAGCAGAACTGAAGGAGATAGAGACACGAAAAACCCTTCAAAAAATCAATGAATCCAGGAGCTGATTTTTTGTGAAGAACTCCTGAGGGAGTTCTTTTTAACAAAATAGACCACTAGCTGTACTAATAAAGAAGAAAAGAGAGCAGAATCAAATAGATACAATAAAAAATGATAAAATGGATATCACCACTGATCCCACAGAAATACAAACTGCCATCAGAAAATATTATAAACACCTCTACACAAATAAACTAGAAAATTTAGAAGAAATGGATAAATTCCTGGATGCATACACCCTCCCAGGACTAAACCAGGAAGAAGTCGAATCCCTGAATAGACCAACAACAAGTTCTGAAATTGAGGCAGTAATTAATAGCCTACCAAGGAAAAAAAGCCCAGGACCAGATGGATTCACAGCTAAATTCTACCAGAGGTACAAAGAAGAGCTGGTACCATTCCTTCTGAAACTATTACAAACAACAGGAAAAGAGGGACTCCTCCCTAACTCATTTTATGAGGCCAGCATCATCCTGATACCAAAACCTGGCAGAGACACAACAAAAAAGAAAATTTCAGGCCAATGTGAACATTGATGTGAAAATCCTCAGTAAAATATTGGCAAACTGAATCCAGCAGCACGTCAAAAGCTCATCTACCAGCTTCATCCCTGGGATGCAAGGCTGGTTCAACATATGCAAATCAGTAAACGTAATCCATCACCTAAACAGAACCAATGACAAAAGCCACATGGTTATCTCAGTAGATACAGAAAAGGCCTTTGATAAAATTCAACACCCTTCATGCTAAAAACTCTCAATAAACTAGGTATTGATGGAACGTATCTCAAAATAATAAGAGCTATTTATGACAAATCCACAACCGATATCATACTGAATGGGCAAAAGCTGGAAGCATTCCCTTTGAAAACTGGCACAAGACAAGGATTCCCTCTGTCACTACTCCTATTCAACATAGTATTGGAAGTTCTGGCCAGGGCAATCAGGCAAGAGAAAGAAATAAAGAGTATTCAAATGAGAAGAGAGGAAATCAAATTGTCTCTGTTTGCAGATGACATGATTGTATATTTAGAAAACCCCTTAATCTCAGTTCAAAGTCTCCTTAAGCTGATAAGTAACTTCAGCAAAGTCTCAGGATACAAAATCAATGTGCAAAAATTACAAGCATTCCTATACACCAGTAATAGAGAGCCAAATCATGAGTGAACTCCCATTCACAATTGCTACAAAGAGAATAAAATACCTAGGAATACAACTCACAAGGGATGTGGAGGACCTCTTGAAGGAGAACTACAAACCACAGCTCAAGGAAATAAGAGAGGACACAAACAAATGGAAAAACATTCCATGCTCAAGGATACGAAGAATTAATATCGTGAAAATGGCCATACTGCTCAAAGTAGTTTATAGATTCAGTGGTATCCCCATCAAGCTACCATTGACTTTCTTCACAGAGTTAGAAATAAAACTACTTTAAATTTCATACGGAACCAAAGAGGAGCCCGTATAACCAAGACAACCTAAGCAAAAAGAACAAAGCTGGAGGCATCATGCTACCTGACTTCAAACTATACTATAAAGCTACAGTAACCAAAACAACATGGTACTGCTACCAAAACAGATATATAGACCAGTGGAACAGAACAGAGGCCTCAGAATTAACAACACACATCCACAACCGTCTTATCTTTGACAAACCTGACAAAAACAAGGAATGGGGAAAGAATTCCCTATTTAATAAATAGTATTGGGAAAACTGGCTAGTCATATGCAGAAAACTGAACCTGGACCCCTTCCTTACACCTTATACAAAAATTAACTCAAGGTGGAGTAAAGACTTAAATGTAAAACCTAAAACCATAAAAACACTAGAAGAAAACCTAGGCAATACCATTCAGGACATAGGCATGGGCAAAAACTTCATACTAAAACACCAAAAGCAATGGCCACAAAAGCCAATATTGACAAATGGGATCTAATTAAACTAAAGAGCTTCTGCACAGCAAAAGAAACTATCATCAGAGTGAACAGGCAGTGTACAGAATGGGAGAAAATTTTTGCAATCTATCCATCTGACAAAGGTCTAATATCCAGAATGTATAAGAAACTTAAACAAATTTACCAGAAAAACAACCCCATCAAAAAATGGGTGAAGGATATGAATAGACTCTTCTCAAAAGAAGACATTTATGCGGCCAACAAACATGCAAAAAGGCTCATCATCACTGGTCATCAGAGAAATGCAAATCAAAACCACAATGAAATATCATCTCACACCAGTTAGAATGGCCATCATTAAAAAGTCAGGAAACAACAGATGCTGGAGAGGATATGGAGAAATAGGAATGCTTTTACACTGTTGGTGGGAGTGTAAATTAGTTCAACCATTGTGGAAGACAGTGTGGTGATTCCTCAAAGATCTAGAACCAGAAATGTCATTTGACCCAGCAATCCCATTACTGTGTATATACCCAAAGACACATGTGCACGTATTTATTGCAGCACTGTTCACAATAGCAAAGACTGGGAACCAACCCAAATGCCCATCAAAGATAAACTGGATAAGGAAAATGTGGCACATATACCCCATGGAATACTATGTAGCCATAAAAAAGGATGAGTTCATGTACTTTGCAGGGACATAGATGAAGCTGGAAACCATCATTCTCAGCAAACTAACACAGGAACAGAAAAACCAAACACCGCGTGTTCTCACTCATAAGTGGGAGTTGAACAATGAGAACACATGGACACAGGGGAACATCACATACTTGGACCTGTCGGGAGGATGGGGGACTAGGGGAGGGATAGCATTAGGAGAAATACCTAATGTAGGTGACGTGTTGATGGGTGCAGCAAACCACCATGGCACGTGTATACTTAGCAAACCTGCACATTCTGCACATATATCCCAGAACTTAAAAGTATTTAAAAAAAAAAAGTCATCTGTGAGGTTTTATGTCGTTTTTGTTCACATATGTCATAAGCTTGCTGCGGATATTGGCTGCTCTTCCCTTTCACCTCTTTTCTCATCCAGTTTGGTTTTTCTCTTGTGAAGTATTTCCTTGTTATCAGTGTAGGCACAATGAAAAGTAACTTTTAGTAATTCAAATTTTAAAGTTCTATCATCTGCTTAACTAAATTTTTGTTTTTGTTTTTCAGCATTGGTTGGATGGTACAAAAAGCATCAAAAAGCAAGTAAAAAGTAAGTGCTGAAAAAATTATTTGTGGGGGGAAAAGGAAATATAATATATTAGAAATTCTGATTTCTGATAGGACATAAGAAATCATGTTTTTTAAGATGAATTTAAGATGAATTTTTTTAGCATTTCCATTTTCTAGAAATCATTTTATTCTGATAAACTGAGCTACTCCCCAAGTTATATAGGCTGCATTGGGGTTTAACTTTCTAGGAGAAAACCTTGCAGCATGCAAATGGGGTTGGCTTTGCCCGAAATGCTTAACGGTTATTTGCTAATTATTTGTGTTGGAATTTTCCTGTTTGGCATCTGCCCTAATATTGAAAATATTTTGAGACTTTGTTATAGTATTTTAAAATTAAGAAAAATGAAACAATTCACATAAAATGTTAGTGTCATTCAGAGAGAGAATACCATTGTTTATTCATTATCCAACTTGACTTTTTTTTTTTTTTTTTTTTTGAGATGGATCTTGCTCTGTCACCCAGGCTGGAGTGCAGTGTCGCGATCTCGGCTCACCACAAGCTCCGCCTCTCGGGTTCACGCCATTCTCCTGCCTCAGCCTTCTGAGTAGCTGGGACTACAGGCGCCCGCCACCATTCCTGGCTAATTTTTTGTATTTTTAGTAGAGACAGGGTTTCACCCTGTTAGCCAGGATGGTCTCGATCTCCTGACCTGCCTGCCTTGGCCTCCCAAAGTGCAGGGATTACAGGTGTGAGCCACCGCGCCCGGCCCCAGCTTGACTTTTTATCAGACTTATTAGGGCACCTCAACTCTTGTCTCAAAATTATGAGACCACTGAGATTATGGAATTTAGTGAACTTGCTGAAGTGTATTTGTGTGGGAAGATTTCACCATGAGCATTTAAATAGGCGTTCTTCAGTGTAGCAGGTTTTCAGGGCTGTTAGATTGCACAGTCAAGACTTTTATTTGATGCATTTGGCCCTGAATTGTAAGAATTAATCTAGAGCTGTCTATTGGGATGAGAGATTATAGTAATATACTATATGATGACATGGTACATTTAAAAAAATGTAATTGATCATTTAGCATCATGTTTAAGCCTATGATCGATCTAACCTGAAATAATGCCATCAAAATCTGATCTTTTGTCTCACTTCAGTAGATTTTTGACCAATTTTCTGGCTGAAAAGTATTGTTTAGTTTCTTTTATTAAAACCTTTTTTTTTTTGATGACAGTTGGTTCACCCTATTGTCTGCATCTTCGAGTTAAGTTTTATTCCTCAGAGCCAAATAATCTTCGTGAGGAGCTAACCCGGTAAGAACACTATTTAGAATTGTGCCAGGGGTACTTTGATAGTTTTGAAAGATTGTCTGTATATTGTTTCCAGTTTATAGCCAGCTAATAAAATGGATTCCTGTTCCCTGGTAACAGGACCTCAAATAATAGAATTTTATTCTGGGACGTGTTTTTTAAGTGTATGATTTTTTTTTCCTTTATCATTTTCAAAATAAAGAGTTGGTTCCTTAGCATCCTCCGAAGGTGACTAGTGATTTCTTTTTTTTTTTTTAAGTATCACTCTCAACTCGGGAATGTTAACAGGATTGACATGTTTCAATACATTGCAATATTATATTTATTGATGTTGAAAATAATCTGTCTTTGGCCTCAGGGAGTTTATTTAGATTGGTTTTCGACTTTCTTTACTCATTGAAATGCCATTGATTAATAAAAAAACATTAGATTCTGATTGATTTGAATAGTTTTGAATAAACCTTATGTTATATATACTTATTTTAATTTTATCCTGCCTCTTTTGTGTTTATTCATGGTCTTTATTGTAAATTCATCACTCCGTATACACATACTATTTATTAAATGAAAAAGTTGAGCTTTTGAGTTCCTTTAGAAGGATTTCCTCTAGAACACCTTGACAATGAGATTGTAGCTATCATCTGTAATTATATCCATGCCTGTATCCCTTCACATAAGAAGTACATGTGTCATTCTGTCATCCAGGCTGGAGTGCAATGGCACGTTCTCAGTTCACTGCAACCTCTGTTCCCCCAGGTTCAAGCAATTACCATGCCTCAGCCTCCCAAGTAGCTGGGATTACAGGCACGTGCTCCCACCCCCAGCCAATTTGTGTATTTTAGTGGAGATGGGATTTCGCCATGTTGGCCAGGCTGGTCTTGAACTCCTAGCCTCAAGTGATCCACCTGCCTTGCCCTCCCAAAGTGCTGGGATTATAGGTGTAAGCCACTGTGCCAGGCCTGTAATTAAGAATACTTCTAAGAACTAGTGTTAGATCAGTAGGGTAATTATAGTTTACAATTATGTGTTTGACATTTCAGAATAGCTAGAAGAAAAGAATTCAAATATTTCTAGCATAAAGAAGAGACAAATGTTTAAGGTGATGGATACTCCACATATGCTAACCTGATCCTTACAAATTATATGAATGTGTTCGATTATTTCATGTATCCCCAAACTATGTACATCTTTACATTAACAGAAATAATTTTTAATAAAATAATACTTCTCAAATTAGAAGGGTAAGATTTTTTTTCACAGTAGACTGTGCTATTGGGTTAAATTTGTGCCTTTTATTTTTCTTAGGTATTTATTTGTTCTTCAGTTAAAACAAGATATTCTCAGTGGAAAGTGAGTATTAGTTATTTAAGGATAAATGCACATTTTCATGGGTGGTTGAAAATTATTTTGAAAGTAATTTTATAGTTGTGAAAAAGAAATGGTCAACATAAAACATGTATTATTTTCATTTATCTTAAAGTGAAGGTTATGAAATCAACTTGTCTAACACACTTGTGTTTCGGTCTCAGATTAGACTGTCCCTTTGATACAGCAGTGCAATTGGCAGCTTATAATCTGCAAGGTAAGCAATTCTTATGTTGACTGTTAAGACTCAAGTATAATCCTTTTTTTGTGTGTTTTTAGTTAAAGAAGATTCTGATTATGAACAAGCAAAGAGACAACACTGTTTTTGTATAAACTTGTATCGGTGTCTAACCCTGACTTTTACTTGTTTTAGAACATTGCCTTCTTTTTCTTCTCTTTCATGTAATTGCTCCCTTTCCACCTAAAGTATTGAAACGTCATAGTCTACCTGATAAGTCTGTGAATGTTATGATTGGGGTTTCAGCGAACTTTTTCCTTAAAAGAAATGCAGTTATATATGAGTAAATTGTTGCTGAAGCCATATAGCTTAGCAGTCCTTTCACTCCAAACCTACATTTTGTTCAGAAATAGCCACAGATGAGTACATACATGTTTGTGCATTGTTCAGATTTTTCCCTGCTGCTTCCTACCCCCGGTTTTTTTAAGTGCCTTTCAGTTATTTCTTTAGGATTAATAATTTTAAAATTTTGGAAGACAGGGACTATATTTAGATTGGTATGTGGGGTCATACTCTGTGTAATCAGTATATTCTTTTGTTCTATTTTTTTTCAGACAGGGTCTCACTCTTTTCCCCAGGCTAGAGTGCAGTTGCATGATCTCTGAAGCCTTGAACAACTGGGCTCAAACGATCTTCTGCCTGAGTACCTGGGTCTACAGGCCATCATGCCTGGCTAATTTTTGTACTTTTTTTTTTAAGAGACAAGGTCTTGCTATGTTGTCTAGGCTGGCCTGAAACGATCTTCCCACCTCAGCCCCCAAAGTACTGTGACTATAAGCATGAACCACTATACCCAGCCTTAGTAATAGTCTTAATAGATCCCAGTTAATTGTCTTTTAACGATTACTAAATTTTTTCAGTTGTTCACTATGAGGTCAGAGGTATTTCTTTATGGAAGTCTAGAAAGCAGTTTTCAAAGGCTAAGCACTGAGGTGTGAATACATTAAGAGAAAGATATGTAATTAAAAATACACTACCAACAATAAATATGAGATATATGTGTATGACTGATAGGCTAGATTTACTTTTGGAGACTTGTCTGAGTATTATGAATTTTTGCAAGAAATTCCTAAGAATCTAGTCTTAGCAGTTTTCATTAATGAAATGGTTTTTAAAGGATTTAGCAGGAAATACATATAACTTTTGAAACTTATGTTTATAGCTGAACTTGGTGACTATGATCTTGCTGAGCATAGTCCTGAACTTGTCTCTGAGTTCAGGTTCGTGCCTATTCAGACTGAAGAGATGGAACTGGCTATTTTTGAGAAATGGAAGGAATACAGGTATCTGGCATTTGACCATACTTTCTTTAAAATCACCACAACAGTTATTTCATATTCATTTTCCTCTATTTCTATCCTTGGTATAGAATTTATTTTATATTTATTGTTACTTTAAAAATCATTGTTTTAAATTTCAGAGGTCAAACACCAGCACAGGCTGAAACCAATTATCTGAATAAAGCCAAATGGCTAGAAATGTATGGGGTTGATATGCATGTGGTCAAGGTAAGCATTGTGTTGTGATGCTTTTTAAAAAATTTATTCTTTGGAGGTTTGCAATGACTGTGGCATTTTTCAGTATGAGGAAGGGCATGGAGTTGGCATAAGCTAGCACTGGGTACTTTGGATGTATGGTTAAAAAGTTTGAGATTAAATACCGAACGACTAGAATGTCACAGAAACGTTCATTATAAGAAAGAGGAGAAGCAACCAAAATCCCAACAAGGTACTTGGTCCTTTTAAGCTGTTATTTATTTATTTATTTATTTATTTATTTATTTATTGTTATAAAAAATTGTTTTAAGCTTTTGAGCCATGTGTTACCCTTTTTACTTCCTATTATATGACTAACACTGAGTAGGCTCTGTTAAAATAATTCAGGATGCAAAGTTGAAGATGTATAGCTTAAGGACTTTGATAAACTTTAGAACAGCTTTGTAGTGATTTATTTCTAGTTTAACTAGTGACAGTTTTCCAGAAAGGCAGTTGTATTAGTTCGTTCTCACACTGCTATAAAGACATAAATTTATAAAGAGGTTTAATTGGCTCATGGTTTTGCAGGCTGTACAGGCCTCCCAGGAGGCCTCAGGAAACTTACAATCATGGGGGAACGTGAAGGGCAGACAGGTACATCTTTACATGGCTGGCAGGAGAGACAGAGAGAGCAAAGAGGGAGGTGCTACACACTTTCAGACAACCAGATCTCGTGAGAACTCATTCACTCTCATGAGAACAGCAAGGGGGAAGTCCATCTCCATGATTCAGTCACCTCCTACTAGACCCCTCCTCTGATACTGGGGATTACAGTTTGACACAAGATTTGGGTGTAGACACAGAGCCAAACCATATCAGCAGTCCTTCCCAAAATACATGATTTAAGTGGTAAGTACAATATGGGAAGAATGTGGAAACAGCTTTGTTTGTAGTGGGAGTGTAACTACCCACTTTCAATGAAGGTACACTCTAAAACTGTAGTGTTTCCATGACTAGAAATAAAAATATATGCATAAATTTTTCTGAGAATGTTATTATGGATACTCTTAATTGTTGAAAACATCTCATATATCAATATTAGCCTGTATATAATTAATACAATTCAATACAAAAATAAAATTTAAAAGTTATGTCAAAATGTGAAACCTGTTTTGTACAAATAAAGTTAACACATTTTTCTCCCCTTAAATTAGGCTAGAGATGGGAATGACTATAGTTTGGGACTAACACCAACAGGAGTCCTTGTTTTTGAAGGAGATACCAAAATTGGCTTATTTTTTTGGTAAGCAAGAGTTATTGTCGAAGATACTATTGTTTTGGTTTTTAATGAGTAAAACCATTTATATAAAGTTAATACATAAACTAGAGTTTGGAAATCAAATAGTTTTGAAAAACTTGTCAGTGAAAGCAGCTGTCTCCTATCACACTACTATGCATCATTTTTCCCACTCTCCAGAGGCAATTATTAAAATTCTTCTAGCTGTATTTCCCATTAGTTTCAAAGTATACCACAATATCTATCTTGATATAAATATTTATATTTTTATATATATCAGATGTTTACATGGGCACTTTCTTCCTTCATGTAGTTATGCTTTTAATATTTATTATTCCACAATCCCTTTACTCCCTATTGTGTAAGAGGAAGATGTTAATATTTTTATCCCTTCTCTAAGCTATGCTCCTTATACTGTTCCAGCTTTTATTGTTCATACTTGTAAATTACATTTACGTTTTACTTTTACATCAAGGATAGATTTTACTTGGATTTCTTGGCCATAATTGAGTCCACCAGGTTTTGTCTGGTATTCTAAAAGCTGAGAATCAGTTGTGCTTACAATAAGATGTGTCTATCAGAACTAGTACAGAGCTTAGGTGTATACTTGTGTACACTAGACAGGGACTATTGGCGCAAAGACCTTTGGTATCAAACTCAAATTCTGACACATCCAGTTACTTTTAACATAGCCCACTAAGTCTATTTTTAGCCATTTCTGCTTTATATATCCCATGAAACTGCACCCTAACATTTGCTGGCCATAGATAAGGCAAGCTCTGTAGGTTAAAGGACCCCAAAACCATGGCTGCCTTTCTGAGTTCTCTGACTTTGATCCCTCACACTTAACTGCTGAATGCCATCCCCTAGGCACTTAGGCCCCCTCTCAGATTCCCCTCTTGACTGAGTTTCCTTGCCCTCTTCCCCATCTGCTGGTAGCCTTGCAGCTGCTGTCTCTGGAAGGTCACCTGCTATTGAAGGACCACCCCTATCATGCAACCCTTTCCAAGCACTGCTCAATAAAGCCTGTTATGCAGTACTTTTTCTTGATCAGCTCTGAAGTCTTGGAACTCACAACTGGTATTACATTTCCTTTCTGTTTAGCTTTTTGTTTTTGTTCTAGAGCTTTTGGCTTCCCTATCTCACATACCCCACATATCCCTTTAAATTACCTACCTTTGTCTTCTCCTCAAGCTTTTTTTAAGTTATCAAGGGTTGCATTAAATGGTTCTTCTGTTCCCCTTGGAACTGTTTGCTGCTCAGGTTGCTCTCCATTTTTTATCTTGAGACTTCCCTTTCCCGTGTTCTCAGCTAGGATCCTGTGTAGTCCTCCCATGGTTTCCTTTTTCTTCGTCCCCTCCACCCCCTCCAACTGCCTAAGTAAAGGAAGTAACTGCCTAAGAAAAGTAATTTGTTTGAATCCTTAAATGCCTTAAAATGGTATTTTGTCTTTCATTCTTTCTTGATAATTAGGCTGAGAATTGAATTTTAGGTTGAAAATTATTTCCCTCAAAAAATTGAAGGTAGTATTTCATTTAGTTTTGCATCTGGGTGTTCTTGCTAGGGACTCTGAGAAACTTCAGTTGAACACCTTTACAGTTGTCCCTTGACGGGTGAGGAACCGCGGGCAATAATCTTCTCATTTCTTGGGTGTTAAATCACCTCATGCCTCCAGCTTGTCCTGTGGGCAAATGGAACTTGCTTCCAGGCCTTAAGAATGGGTTAGGCAGAGAGATAAAGAAAGCGCCTTTTGTACCTTTTCATAAGGTTGTCTTGAGAGTTAATTAATACTTGTAAAGCACTTAGAAGACTACTTAGGGCAGGCCAGATGGCTCACTCCTGTAATCCCCGCCAAGGCGGGGGGCTCACTTGAGGTCAGGAGTTCGAGACCAGTCTGGCCAACATGGTGAAACCCTGTCTCTACTGAAAATACAAAGATTAACCAGGCATGGCATGGTGGCGCATGCCTGTAATCCCAGCTACTCTGAAGGCTGAGGCAGGAGAATTGCTTGAACCTGGGAGGTGGAGGTTGTAGTGAGCCGAGATCACACCACTGCACTCCAGCCTGGGTGACAGAGCGAGATTCTGTTTGCTTTCCTTCTCCTGCTATTATTTATTTATTATTATTTTTTTAGTAAAGCTCTTGCAAAGAAGTTATATTTTACATCTATTTTATATGTTATATTTAAAGATTGGTCAATGGGAGTGAGTGTCACATTGTTTCGACATCCACAATTTATGGAAATACAGAGTTCAAATGTGGTTTGGAATTTACAAGTAGGGAGATACAGTTGGAAAGTGGGCCATAAAGCGAGGTTAAAAAAATTAAGATGTATTTCCTCAAAACAAAATTCGTGTTGAAAACAGAGTTGAGGCTGGTTGCAGTGACTCACATCTGTGAGAAGACTTCCAACACTTTGGGAGACCAGGGTGGGAGGATCACTTGAGCCCAGGAATTCGAGACCAGCCTGGGCAACATAGCGAGATGCTGTCTCTACAAAGAATACAAAAATTAGCCTGGTGTGGTGTGGGAGTAAGGCTGAGGCAGGAGGATTACTGGAGCCTGGGAGTTCACGGCTGCAGTGATCTATGAACACACTACTGCACTCCACCCTGTGCGACGGAGTCCACCCTGTGCGATGGAGTGAGAACCTATCTCAAGCAAACAAAAAGAAAAGAATTGGAAACCATCATCAGTGTTTTTCTTTGTGGCTTTTTTGGAAGCTTTATGTTCATTCCTATGTCTAGTTCCTGTGTTGCTGCTCTGCTTTAACACTGAAACAATTTTACCTAGACTTAAAGAATCTTTTACACCATAATTGAGACCTATCAAATACATAGATTTCTTGGTTTCTTTTTCCTTAATATTTTTAATGTCTGATATGTGCAGCCTCAATTTTGTCAGAGGTCATTTTTGAAATATGTACTGTTTTTCTGTTTCCTTTCTTTTGATGGGTATTGCAAATTATGTTTACCCTTCTGTCAATTTTTAATTCAGGAGTTAGATGGTTAAATGTATATGAAGTAAAAACAATTTTTTTCATATTTAGAGAACATTTATTTGTAATTTGGCTTTTATTATTTTATTATATTATAGGCCGAAGATAACCAGATTGGATTTTAAGAAGAATAAATTAACCTTGGTGGTTGTAGAAGATGATGATCAGGTAGGAATGAAATTATATTACTTGTTTTACAGTGACTGTATTATGTGGTAACTTATTTCCCTAAAAGAGGGAATGTACCTCATTGTTTTATAGAGCCACAGAATGGAAACAGTATAATTAATGCTTTAAATAATTTCCTTACTTGGGTCATACCATCCTAAAAATATGGTTTTCTGCCCTTAGGATGAAAAATAATATAAAAGTCTCTTCTTGTTTCTTCATTGATAATATATCTGAGGTACATAAAAAATTACATTTAAGTGACTTTTTTTTTTTTTTTAATTTTTTTAAAGACAGGGTCTCTCTCAGTCACCCAGGCTGGAATGCAGTGGCACTATCATAGCTCACTGCAACCTTGACCCTCTAGGCTCAAGTGATCCTCCCACCTCAGCCTCCTGAGTAGCTGGGACTGCAGGCACATGCCACCACGCCCGGCTAATTTTTCCATTTATTTGTAGAGGCAGGGATCTCAGTATGTTGCCAAGGTTGCTCTCAAACTCTGGCCTTAAGTAATCCTCCCATCTTGGCTTCTCAACATGTTGAGATTACAGGAGTAAGCCACTGTGGCATACCAACTTTATCTATTTATTAACTGATCAAAAAGATCTACCTAATAATAATAAAGCCTTTTGAATTAAAGATTACCGTTGTATCAGTTACAGTGTGGTTCTTAATTGATACATGCATGGATGCAAGTCACATGCATGTATTAATGCACATCTTAATGCAAGAAGCCAGATTAAAAAAATTATGTATTGAATGATTCCATTTATATGATACTTTAGAAAAGGCAAGAAGAATTTTACTTTATGCAAATTAATAAATTTTAACATATGCATACAGATATAAATAAAAGCAATTTCAGCAAAATATTAACAGTTGTTGAATCTAGACACTATGTATATGGGTATTCAGTTTTTCTGTATGTTTAAACATTTTTATAATGAAAATATTTTTTTTTCAGGCTTAGTTCACTTTATTTTTCTTGTATAAAAACCCTATGTTGTAGCCACAGCTGGAGCCTGGGTCCACTGCACGGAGACTCTGGTGTGGGTCTTGACAAGGTGGTCAGTGAATTCCTGATAGGGAGACTTGGTAAATACAGTCTCCTTCCAGAGGTCAGGGGTCAGGTAGCTGTAGGTCTTAGAGATGGCATCAAAGGTGGCCTTGGCGAAGTTGCCCAGGGTGGCAGTGCAGCCCCGGGCTGAGGTGTAGCAGTCATCGATACCAGCCATCATAGGCAGCTTCTTGGGCACAGGCACTGAGATGATGCCAGTGCCCCTGGGTGCAGGGATGAGGTGCACCAGCACAGAGCCGCAGCGGCCTGTCACCTTGCAAGGGACAGTGTGGGGTTGCCGATCTTGTTCCCCCAGTAGCCTCTGCGCACGGGGACAATGGAGAGTTTGGCCAGGATGATGGCCCCACGGATGGTGGTGGCCACCTCCTTGGAGCACTTAACACCCAGACCGACGTGGCCATTGTAGTCCCCGATAGCAACAAACGCCTTGAACCTGGTGCACTGGCATCATCTTCAAAACCTCGTCTTTGAGGGAGGCCCCCAAGAAAAAGTCAGTGATCTCAGATTCTTTAATGGGCAGGGAGAAGAGGTAGATCTCCTCCAGGGACTTGATCTTCATGTCCTTGACCAAGCGGCCCAGCTTGGTGACTGGCATCCACTCCTTATCCTCGGCCTTGCCTGCGTGAGCTCCGTGGCCTTGGCCCGGGCCCCAGATGCCACTGCTGAAACCTTCGCGGAAGCCACAGCAGTTCCCTATCCCAGGGCCACCAGGGCCTCCGGGTCCCCCCGTTGCACTGGCATCATCCACCATTTGGTGTTTTCTCGGAGAAGAAGAAAAGATTTTTTTAAAATCCAGTTCTTTCATTTTCCTCTCCTCGGTAATTTCACCGCCGTACTTTTCCTATTTTAAACACACAATGGAATATCATGCAGCCATAAAAAAGAATGAGATCTTTTTTGCGGGAACATGGATGGAGCTGGAGGATATTATCCTTAGCAAAGTAATGCAAGAACAGAAAACCAAATACTACATGTTCTTACTTACAAGTTGGAGCTAAATGATAAGAAATTATGGACACAAAGAAGGCAAGAACAGACACTGGGGTCTACTTGAGTGGGGAGGGTGGGAGGAGGGAGAAGAGTAGAACTGAGAGATAACTGGGCTTAATACCTGGGTGATGAAATAACACGTACAGCAAACCACCATGACATGTGTTTACCTGTGTAACAAACCATCTCTTGTACCCCAAACCGAAAATAAAAGTTAAAAAACCAAAAAGAGTGCTGCTGTGAACACTAAGGTGTGTGTGTGTGCATTTAGCCAAATCTCTTTCCAAAGTATTTAATACGAGTGTATACTCCCACCAGCAATGTTATTGGTTATTTTTGTTGTTGTTGTTATTTTTTTAAAAAATGTTTTAAAAAAATGTTATTTTTTTTTCTGGAATTCTGTCTTTCTCATTTTAGCCATTCTTGTGGAGTAGAATGTGGTTTTAGTTTGTGTTCCCCTAATGATGACTCTGGTTTAGTACTTACTTTTATGAAATACCTACTCAAATCTTTTGCTCATTTTTCTATTAGGTCATGTGCCTTTTATTCATTGAAAAAATTATTTATATGTTCTGGATATTAGTTCTTTGTCAGGTATTAGTGTTGCAAGTATCGTCTGCTCCTTGGCTTACCCTTTTTCCACTACTTTTATTTTTAGATGACATGTAATAATTGGACATATTTATTGTATACAGAGTGATGTTTTGATACATGTATACAATGTGTAATTATCAAATCAGGGTAATCAGCATATCCATCTTTACTGTCTTAATAGTGTCTTTAAATAACCTGAAAAGTACCAAAAATTATAAAATAGATAACCATCTTATTTAGGATCTAGATTCAACATTTTTTACATTGAGCTTTAGATCTCTTTTAGAAACAGATAAATACAGTTATGTACATGAATAAATAATACCAACTAAAGTCTAACCCCCTGATTACCTACCCCCTTTCTTCTGGTACCTGGTCACTATTTTTGGAGGGTATTATTCTCATATATATTTTGTAACTTTTTCCAGATATTAACACATATTAGAATTGTTAAAAACTTGCATAATTATATATATTTGCAGCTTGCCTGTTTTATCTAAATGTGTACCTATGTAGATCTAACATATATATGCTATTGTGTAATATGAATAAACAATAGCACATTCATTCATTCATCATTTATTCACTTATCCCTCTGTATAATTTTTTACATATGCCGCTATTTACTTGACCATTTCTCTTTTTTTGGACGTTTAGGGTTTGTGCCAAGTTTTACTATTATAAATGAGACTGAGGAAATATATATCTTCATATATAACTTTTGATGTTTAGGAAATAATTTTCCCTGGAGAGGCAGTATGACTTAGTTGTTAGAGGTGTGTGTAGATTCTGGAGCAAGGCTAATGGTTAAGTTCATTTCTGGTTTTCTTTCTTAATAGCTTTGTGACTTTGGGCTTAATTTCTTTGAGCCCCAGTTTCCTCATCTATGAAATGGGGCTAATGATAGTATCTACTTACTGAGATAATTTATGTGAAATCCTTAGAAAAATTTCTATGTGAATGTTAACTGTTATAATTAGACTCCTGGTAGTGTGGTTACTAGGACAAAGATGTGAGCATTTTTAGGGCTGTCGATATATACTGCCAGGTCTAATATGATCCCTCAAATTATAATTACACAGTTATCCCAAATAATGGCAGATGAAATCTCATTTTATGTCTCTCTGACAAATGAGATCATGTAAGTAGAGGGGAATAACTCTTAGGAATAATTTTGTATTGGCTGAGAAAATGAACAACTTGATTTCAACTCTGCCCTTATGTCGATACTATAAAGAGTGTCTGAATTTCAGGGAGCACACTAGATCCTTTATTCATGGATGTGTTTGTATCTCAGAAATAGGAGATAGGACTGTTTGAACTAGTCATCATCCTTTTATATATCTTTTCTTTTTCAGGGCAAAGAGCAGGAGCATACATTTGTCTTTAGACTGGATCATCCGAAAGCATGCAAACATTTGTGGAAATGTGCTGTGGAGCATCATGCCTTCTTCCGCCTCCGAGGCCCTGTCCAAAAGAGTTCTCATCGATCAGGATTTATTCGACTAGGATCACGATTTAGATACAGGTTATTTTAATAGCTGTTTTATCTATCTTTCATTGCATACAGTCCAAAAAATTTAGGCCAACCTTTTTATTTTTACAGGTTAGGTAGAGAGGAATAAAGTGGTTTGCCAGCGTCTTCCATTGACCAAAATGAAATAGAAAAAGTGGTATTGTTATTGGTTATAATTTCTCGAATAGATGGGAAAACAGTAATTGTATAATGGCTTTTATATCCCTCTGGATGTTTATTTTATATATTAACCCACTCCCAATTTATCTATTTAACAAGAGTTTTATGCACTCTCCACCCAATACTGGATACCATATAGAAAAGGGTTTCTTGCACTGAATGAGATATTAGTCTGGATAACATTTATGGTCCTTTATAAGCCTGAAGTTCATTATTCTTATGATTCCTTGTTTGTTGTCATGAGTTAGAAATGTTTTGGTTTACTGGAGAGTGGATTATTGGTTGTGAGTGTTCTGCATGCCATGGAAATCAGTTACAGAAGGAATGGATTGTTCCAATAATGTGGCAAGTTGATTGCGTGGAGTTAATAGAAGTAGTATTCTGTTCTACTTATGTTAAAATAAGGAGACATTTTCTGAACAGAATTTAAATGGAAATCAAGGAGAATAAGACAATAGTTTTAAAAAACATTTCTGGAAAATTATACTGAAAAGTGTGTATCACAATTAGAAAAAGTAACTGAAAATATTCTTTTAATTACACACTTTGCACTGAGGAATGTAGATGGGAATGAGAGGGAGTTTCCATAAAAGGACAGATATTCCAAACTTATTTAATGTGTACTTAGGTGATATGCATACATACAAGAAAAATAAAACCAACATAATCTGTTGCATAGTTCACAAAAGCCTAAAGAGTGAAAGAATGATGTGGTAAAGAGAGAGATCAAGACTATTAGTAGTTGTTCCTGTGGGATGAAGTTTAGGATGATTCTTTTAAGGAGAACCTGAAGGTAGACTGTCTTATTTGTGTTTGCTTTATTACTGTAGACCTAAAATGTCCCTTCTGTTTTGCCTCATTTAGTGGGAAAACAGAGTATCAGACCACAAAAACCAATAAAGCAAGAAGATCAACATCCTTTGAAAGAAGGCCCAGCAAACGATATTCTAGACGAACTCTACAAATGAAAGGTGAAGTGCAACCCTCTTTCAACGGATTATTTTTCCTTGACAATTAATTATGTGCTGGTGTTGTTTCCATAAGAGGAAGTTACTCAATCTCCTCCTCAGGTCTGTTCCAGTCAACTAAAGTACTTTCCTGGCAGAATCAATTTCATGGGATACATAGAGAAAAATTGCCTGTATTGTTAGCAGAGATTAAACTTTATGTTAATCCCAATTCAAATGATAGTCTGAGGTTATGTTCAGTTTTTGTATACAAAACTGTGTTTCTGTAGAGCAACATATTCTCTCCCTTTTTGACTTATAGATCTCATTCTAAAACATCCCTTAATCCCCTTAGGAATTTTTTAAAATATTATTTTTATTTATTTATTTATTTTGAGATAGTCTCACTCTGTCGCTTAGGTTGGAGTGCAGTGGTGTGATCTCAGGTCACTGCAACCTCCACCTCCCAGATTCAAGTGATTCTCATGCCTCAGCCTCCTGAGTAGCTGGGGTTACAGGCATGTGCCACCACTCTTGGCTCATTTTTATATTTTTAGTAGAGACAGAGTTTGCCATGTTGGCCAGGCTGGTCTTGAACTACTGACCTCAAGTGATCTGCCCACCTTGGCCTCCCCAATCCTAAAAGGATTGCAGGCATGCCTGGCCAAAACATTGTCTTGTGATGAATTTTTTTAAGTAAAATGTATTTCATACTGTATTATAATATTAAGGATTCTATTAAATACTATTTTAAAATATATTCATCATTGTTACACATAGACATTTCCTAATTCATAATTGTTACTTGCTGGTTAAGATCGATTATATAAGAAAAAGCATTGTTTACCTTGACAAATAAATTAAACCTTGTGTTTGGTTTTAAACTGAATTTGCATTAAAATGCAAATTTAATTTTAAGTATTTCCACTGTCAGAGTCATCACGAGTTGTCCAAAAACAACTGTAATGATCTGATGTTTGGCAGTATTGACTTTTTTATAAAAATGATTTATACTCATAAGTTTTGGTGTGGCTATAAATTAAATATACATCTATAAATGAATTGTGAAGATTTTAAAACCCTAAGTTTCCTCTTGGTTTCCGCTGATGAGAATTCGTAATCTGTCAGCTCACTCTGGAGGCTTACAGATTGGTTCTGTTTAAAAGGTGGAGATATATATGCATTCTGTTGCTTTATTTAAAAAATGAAAATAATTGCCATTGTTGACTTTATGGTGTGAACCCCAAGACACTTTGGTGAATTGAAGGTTTTTAGATTTATGGTTGGTGCCAAATGTGGTGGCTCACACCATTAATCCCAGCACTTTGGGAGGCCAGCGTGAGAGAATTGCTTAAGCCCACAAGCTCAACTCTCAGGAGTTCGAGACCAGCCTGAGCAACAGTAGTGAGACCCACCCGTATCTCTACAAAAACACAAAAGACCCTTTCTCAAAGAAAGAAATGTATGATTGTGAAACATGGCTTATAAAGCAATTAAAGTTTTGCTTTGAGTAGTGCAGCAGTTTATCATGTAAGATAAAACTAATGAGGTGTTATCTTTTTTCTTCTGTTAGCATGTGCTACAAAACCTGAAGAACTTAGGTAAGTAATGGTTTGCAACTTAGGAATTGATACAGAATGTTTGGAATTTATGTAGTTGCTATCATTAAGCAAATATTTAAGACCTATCAAAATGTCAGGTTGTCCCTAACGCACCAGGGATATATCAGGGAATAAATAAACATGTAATGCCAGATAAAATTGACATGATGTAAAATTAGAGCAGTTTAAGGAAGTAAAGAATGGGGTTGGGGCAGATGAGCCATTCATGAAGAGAATGACATACATTTGTTATTGGCAAGTGGCTGAGGATCTAAAGATAAATTATGATCCTTGTACATAGGAGCACAAAGAACAAAATTGATTTGCAAATAAGCAATTTTATTCCTGGGATAAATCCCAGTTGGTTGTGGTGTATAGTCCTTCTTTATGTTGTATGTTGCTGGATTTCATTAGCCTAGTATGTTTTTGGATTTGTGTGTCTATTCATCAGAGATATTGGCCTATAGTTTTCTTATAATGTCATTGTCTGGTTTTTTATGTGGGGTGGGTAATACTGGCTTTACAAAATAAGTTTGTATATGTTCCCTCCTCATCTGTTTCTTGGGAAGAATTTGTAAATAATTGATATTAATTATTTAAATGTATGGTAGAATTCACCATTAAAGCCATCTTTCTCTTTATGTGAAGCTTAGAAATTCTTGTGAGATATCTATTCAGATTTTCTTTTCTTCTCTTTTTTTTGCGGGGGGGTGGTGGTGCAGGGCCTAGCTCTTTCACCCAGGCTACAGTCCAGCAGCTTGAGCATGGCTTGGCTCACTGCAGCCTCACCCTCCTAGGCTCAAGTAATCCTTCTAGGCACTTGCTATCATGCCTGGCTAATTTTTAAATTTTTTGTGGAGATGGGGCCTCCCTGTGTTGCCCAGGCTGGTCTCAAACTCCTGGGCTCAAGCAATCTTCCTGCCTCCGCCTCACATCTTGCTGGGATTACAGGCATGAGCCACAGCACAGGGCCCTCCCTAATTCTCTTTTTCTTGATTCAGTTTGGGAGTTGTTGTCTTTCTAGAGTTTATCTGTTTTATCTATGGTATCTAGTTTGTTGGCATACAGTTTGTATTCCCTTTTCCTTTGTATTTCTAAAAGGTCCATAGTAATATCTCCTCATTCCTTTCTGATTTTTAGGATTTTGAGTTTTTTTTTTTCTTGACTAGTATAGCAAAAGGTTTGTCAATTTTGTTGACCTTATCAAATAAAACCAGCTTTTGGTTTCATTGATTTTTCTTTTTTTCTGTTTCATTAATTTTTGCTCTGTATTATTTTTTCCTTCTGCTTGCTTTAGGTTTACTTTGCTGTTTTTCTAGTATCTTAAGATGGAAGATTAGGTTATCTGAGATATTTATTTTTTAACATTTAAAGATATTAAATTTCCTTTCAAGCACTGCTTTAATTCAATAAGTTTTGCTATGTTGTGTTCTTGTTTTTTGGTTGTCTCAAATTATTTTCTAACTTGTGATTTCTTCTTTGACTTGTTTGATTACTTAGGAGTATGTTGCTAAATTTCTATGTATTTGTGAACGTCAAAATTTTATTTTTTTCTAAATTTATTCCATAATGGGTAGAGGACATACTTTGTATGATTTCAGTCCCTTTCAACTTAATGAGACTTGTTTTATGACCCCTCCATATGAGTCATCCAGGAAAATAGTTTATGTGTACTTAAGAAGAGTATATATTTTGCTGTTTCTGAGTGGAGTGTTTTATAGATGTGTGTTAGTTTATTGTGTTCAGATCTTCTGTTTCATTGTTCATCTTTTGCCTAGTTTTAATCCGTTTTTGAGAGAGGAGTATTGTAGTCTACAACTATTGTCTATTTCTCCCTTCAGTTCGTTTCTGTTTTTGTTTCATGTATGTTGTGAATTTGGGGTAGGTATGTATGTGTTGATAATTGTTATAGTATACTGATGGACTATTCTTTTTATTGTGATAAAATGTTCCTTTTTATGTCTAGTAACTTTTGTTTTAAAGTTGATTTTATTTGATGTAAATATTGCCAGTCCAGTTTTCATATAGTTGCTTTTCCATGATATAACCTTTTCATCAAGTCTGGAAGTTTTCACCCATTATTTCTCTAGATATTCTTTATGCTCTCTTTCTCTTCTCCTTCTGGAATTTTCATTAACATGTAAGTTGTTACACTTGATGGCTTCCTACAGGTTTCCAAGTCTTTTCACTTCTCTTGATACTTTTTTTTTCAGACTATGTAATCTCACTCGACCTGTCTTCAAGCTTACTGATTCTTTTACCTACTCAAATCTGCTATGGAGCACCCCCTTTGTTAATTTATTTCTGCTGCTGTATTTTTCAATTCCAGAATTTCTCTCTGGTTCTTTTTTATAATGTCTATGTAATGATACTCTCAATTTGTGAGACACAGTTGTCATACTTTATTTCTTTAGATGTGGTTTCCTTAGTTCTTGAACATATTTAAAATGGATGATTTAAACTATAGAGAACTAGAGGAGTATTAGCCCCATCTTCTTTGCTGCACCCACCAGAAGTAGAGCTACCACCACACCGAGACTGGACAAGGGACAGAAAAGCAAATTGTGGATCAAATGTCACAGACTTAGGCCTTAATGAGATTTAGTAGATTTTCTTGAATAAATGATTCTCCACTTGGTATGTGCCTTTTAATGATTTAAAAAAAAAATGGCAGGGCAAGGAAGCTGGGTGCAGTGGCTCACGCCTGTAATCCCAGCACTTTGGGAGGCCAAGGTGGGCAGATCACGAGGTCAAGAGATCAAGACCATCCTGGCCAACATGGTGAAAACCTGTCTCTATTAAAAATACAAAAAGTAGCTGGGCATAGTGGCAGGCGCCTATAGTCCCAGCTACTTGACACGCCGAGGCAGGAGAATCGCTTGAACCTGGGAGGCGGAGGTTGCAGTGAGCCGAGATCGTGCTATTGTGCCCCAGCCTAGCCAACAGAGTGAGACTCTGTCTCAAAAACAAAAACAAAAAAACAAAAAACAAAAACAAAACTAGGGGGCCAGGCATGGTGGTTTATGCCTCTAATCCCAGCACTTTGGGTGGCCAGAACAAGAGGATTGCTTAAGCCCAGGAGTACCAGACCAGCCTGGGCAACGTGGTGAAACCCCATTTCTACAAAAACCACAAAATTTAGCTGGGTGTGATGGCACCTGCCTGGGGTCCTAGGTACTTGGGAGGTGGGAGAATCACCTGAATCCAGGAAGTTGAGGCTTCAACGAGCCATGATCACACACCACTGTACTCCAACCTGGGCAACGGAGTGAGACCCCGTCACAAAAACAAAAAAATTTTTTTCTTGGCTGAGCGCAGTGGCTTATGCCTGTAATGCTAGCACTTTGGGAGGCGGAGGTGGGCGGATCACTTGAGCCCAGGAGTTTGAGACCAGCCTGGGCAAAGTGGCCAAACCCTTTCTCTACAAAAAATACAAAAAAAAATTAGCCACATGTGGTGGCGTGCACATGTAGTCCTCAGCTACTTAAAGGATGAGGCAGGGGGATTGCTTGAGCCAGGGTGGCGGAGACTGCAGTGAGTTGAGGTTGTGCCACTGCACTCCAGTCTGGGTAACAAAGTGAGACCCTGCCCCCCCCCCCCAAAAAAAAGAAAGAAAAATTTTTTGTTTGTTTGTTTTTTGAACCACTTAAATGTTTGTTTCACTGGGGAGAGTATCTGCTTTTGTTTTCAAATTACCATTCTGAAGGTCTTGCTTCTGATGGCTCCATTATTTTAATTAATTAATTAATATTTTTTGAGACGGAGTCTTGCTCTGTCGCCCAGGTTGGATTGCAGTGACGTGATCTTGGCTCATTGCAACCTCTGCCTTCCGGGTTCAAGTGATTCTCCTGCCTCTGCCTCCCAAGTAACTGGGATTACAGGCACACACCACCATGCCCACCTAATTTTTTGGATTTTTAGTAGAGACAGGGTTTCACCATGTTGGCCAGGCTGGTTTCAAACTCCCTACCTCAAGTGATCTGCCTGCCTTGGCCTCCCAAAGGGCTAGGATTATAGGTGTGAGCCACCACACCCGGCTGGCTCCATTAATTTTAATATTATTTATTACAACGAGTCTATAGTCTCATATAATGCTTAACAATTGGTATATATTAAAGTCTCCTAGAATGCCGGTTAAAGATAAGATTCAGACCATACCCACAAATCTAGTTTATTTTTGAATTTGTCTATACTCTTATATGGCAGGTGTCTCACTAGACCTTTTTTGAAGGAAGTTGGTTATTTTTGGATGTTGAGTATCATCACCCTCACCTTGAAATGTCCATTTTTTTTTCATTTTGAAAGCTGTTAAAGCCAGTCCGTGATTAGTGATTGACTATAGTAGCACTCTGGTTTTTGAACAAGGACTCCCCTCAAGTTTCTTTAGCTGTCAATAGGCTGTTGAAAATAAATAAATAAATAAATAGAACAAGGAGGAAGTGAAATTTCTGTGAGATTCTCTCCGTGAAATTTTTATTGGTTAAAAAACAACATTTTGTGCCTTTTCTGTGCTGTATACTTTTATTTTTCTTGGATTTGTTTATAAGCTATGCTTTTCAGAAAAGTAGAGTAATGGCTGGGAGGGGTGGCTCATGCCTGTAATCCTAAGACTTTGGGAGGCCAAGGCAGGCAGATCACCTGTGGTCAGGAGTTCGAGACCAGCCAGGCCAGCATGGCAAAACCCCATCTCTACTAAAAATACAAAAATTAGCTGGGCATGGTAGCGCGTGCCTGTAATCCCAGCTACTCTGGAGGCTGAGATAGGAGAATTGCTTTAACCCTGGAGTCAGAGGTTGCACTGAGCCGAGATTGCGCCACTGCTCTCTGGCCTGGGTGACAGAGCGAGACTCCATCTCAAATAAAAAAAAAAGAAAAAGAAAAATGGAGTAATATTTGAGATTTTTCTTTATCTTTGAAACTATTTTGTTTATTTAATGGATTATGGCATGCTTTCCTGAAAAGGAGGCTGGGATATGGAATATTAGAGCTTAAAGTAAAAAGTGAGTACCTGCTAAAGTTAGCAGAAATGTGAACAAAGTATTCAGCAATGATACATAGTTGAAAAATTAAGGCTTTTATTTGCAAAAATAGGAGGATTTTCTCGAAGATGTTCTGAAACACATTTCCGGTAAAAAAAAAAAAAATGAATATATACATAGTGCCTGTTTTGGAATTATGATTAATTTAACTGTAATGGCTAAATGTTAGTGTCTCTTCATTAGTGATGCTTTTGGCTCTGGAAAACATAGCAGAAATGGCATATTTAAGGAATGATTTTTTTTTAGACTAGGCTTTTAGAAATGAGATGTAGAGGAGGACCCAACTCTCCTGAAGGGTATTGAGCACCACCCATCGCAGTGCTCGAGAAAACCTGAGCTCAGACTGGCATGTTGTATGCCCTTTCACTCTTGCCCTTCCAGTTCTGTTTGTATGAACAGTTTTGCTCCATTGAACTGTGGAAAGCAGTACTGTTTGAAAAGGCACAACTAGACCTGAAAAGCTTCTCAACCTTGTATTCTGCAGTTTTGTAAAATTCCTATTTGAATAACAGATTTTTTAATTGGCTAATGTCAGTCATTTTTCTTG
The DNA here is from genome assembly GCF_049350105.2 of Macaca mulatta. Classification (NCBI taxonomy): domain Eukaryota; kingdom Metazoa; phylum Chordata; class Mammalia; order Primates; family Cercopithecidae; genus Macaca; species Macaca mulatta. Next base: position 17,394,431 of record NC_133417.1, on the reverse strand, counting down.
TACTATTTTGGCTCCTAACTACTCTTGTGAGTCATGAATACTGTACAGTATTTTAAGAGGTGATGTTTAAAGGATAGTTGACATTTCAATTACTGGTACGTCTTATACAGGCTTAATATGCAGTCTTGAAGACAGGAAAGAGGAAAAGAAAAAATGGTAGAGGAAATCAAATGAGTAGAAGATATACTATGTAAAAGCAAAAGGGTCAGTTATTTTATCTAGTCCTTTAAAAAGGGAAGTTTGAACTAGATTAGTAATGAGAAATAATTCAGTAATTCCTTAATACTCATGGAAGTGAAAGAATGTATATAATTATCAGAAAATAATGCTTTCTATATTTCAGACAATTTAAAACAGGAAGCTATGGTTCAATTAACATCACTTTATAAGTATTTTGTTCTCATGTTATTCTTATTGATCACCTAGTAAAGTTATTTCTAGTTAAAGGCAAAGCTTCCGAGAATAACCAAGGGACCATGGACTAGTAAGTCTAACTTCTGTACTAAGCAGGCTGGGCGAGATTTCATTAAGGCTTAGGATCATGAGTATTCTAGGAAGAGCAACATGGTTAGTAAAAAGAAATTGTACCTGATGGGTATAATCTTTAACATTGCCATGGCAGTGAATCTACACTATATTGTTTTATTTATTTATTTATTTATTTTTGAGGGAGGGGTGGTGGTGGTTTTTTGTTTGTTCATTTGTTTGTTTTGTTTTGTTTTTGAGACAGGGTCCACCCAGGCTGCAGTGCAGTGGCATGATCATGGCTCACTGTAGCCTCAACCTCCTGGGATCAAGCAGTCCTCCTGCCTCAGCCTCCAAAGTATATGAGACTGCTTCAGGCACACACCCCAACACGTAGCTATTTTTAAATTTTTTGTAGAGCTAGAGGTCTGACTCTATTGCCCAGGCTGGTCTCAAATCCCTGGGCTCAGGCATCCTCCTGCCTCGGCCCCTGAGAGTGCTGGGATTACAGGCATAAGCCACCATGCCTCACCAATAGTATTTCTTTTAAAGGTATTTTTTTGTTTTTGTAATTGCTATTATTTGTATTTTGCTAATATTAACTCATTTAGTCGTTCTAACAGTCCCATGCAACTGAGTAACCCAAGGTGTACAGAGTAGACCTAATGACACAGCTTGGCTTTGAACCCAGACAGTGATAATGCAAGTTATGGTGACTCAACTTGTAATTGATCTGTAGTTCTTAAAAAAATGGAATATAAAATGTGTTCACTCTTCATTCCCCAGCTTTTTAGCAGGGCCTCTCTTCATTCTTCGGTTCTTAACTGGTTGGCTTTCATTATCAGGTAGCGGTTTTTGCTTTCACCTTGTTAGAAAGGCTTCTGGATACTCTATTCAGAGGTTGTATTTGAGAGCTTTGCCTGTTTCCTTAGTAGAATGACATGTGGGCTGGTTATAAAATAATATTCTTGATTATTGCTACGGGAGGTCTTTGCCAACCTGGTAATTGGTAGGGATTTGCTTTTAAATCTGCTCGGGGTACCCGAAGTATTCCTTCCTTATCCTTGAAGATTAGTGGCTGAACAATAAGGGATTGATTGTATTTAATTTTCTGTCTCTTTTTCCTGAAACACAGTGCTGTCATTAAATCTGTAAATTTTTTTCTCACTTTCAAGGAATTTTTTTAATCTTTGAATTATTTTTTATGTTAGTTGAATTTCTTACTTCAAGGATACCATATATCCTTGTTTTCGAATGTCTGACATTAGGAAACCTTTTTTCTCATTTCGTTGTGAGTTATAGTTCATCTTTGAGTTTTTATTTTATTGAATTTTTTTTTCTGCTGTTCTGTAGTTTCTATTTTTTTTTCTGTATTATAGGTTGAGGGTTTTTTCAAGTGCTTTTTGTGGGGATGGCAGGGTGGGGATGGGATGGGTACAAACGACACTGAGTTTGTTTTTTTTGTTGTTGTTTGGTTTTTTTTTTTTTTTTTGAGATGGAGTCTGGCTCTGTTGCCCAGGCTGGAGTGCAGTGGCGCAATCTCGGCTCACTGCAAGCTCCGCCTCCTGGGTTCACGCCATTCTCCTGCCTCAGCCTCCCAAGTAGCTGGGACTACAGGCGCCCGCACCACACCAGGCTAATTTTTTTGTATTTTTAGTAGAGATGGGGTTTTACCATGTTAGCCAGGATGGTCCTGATCTCCTGACCTCATAATCTGCCCACCTTGGCCTCCCAAAGTGCTAGGATTACAGGCATGAGCCACCGTGCCTGGCCTAAACTGAAAATTTTAAAACGTGTTTATAAGTCATTTGGAGAGGAAGGTGTACACACAGAATTTTCAAACTTTCTAAACCTTGTATACTAAGGCCTTTTGAGTTATAAAATGCTGAGTTGTTGCTGACACTGGAAGATCTTGAGGGTAGGAATAGACAAAAGAAGTGACAGTTAAGTTTATGTGGGTCTTGTGTTGCTGTCTTTGTTAGGTCATCCTTGACAGCTGTCATCCAATGAATAAACATTAGTTGTGAAGCATACCTCTAAAGCATGATTAAAATACAGGTATATGGAAACATCAAATGAGCAACTATAGAAAAGCAAGTATTTGCCTATAAGAACAAGTGTTTTCGGGTATCTGACATTCTTAGTTTTAGGTACCAGCAGTAGTTTTATTCTTTATTTGAAACAAAATGTTAATATCTTTAAAATAAATATTTTGTTAGTGTATGTGTCATCTTACAAAGTGAAGTCCTGAGATTTCATATAGAATTTTTAATAGATTTTTTTCCCCCATTACAGTGTTCACAATAATGTTTTGACCCAAAGTAATGGCTCCCAACAGGTAAGACAACATTAAGTTTCTAAAACACCAGATCGCCAGTTAATTATGGTAACAGTAGTACTATTGATTGGATTTTCATAGTGGTGTATGTAACCTTGCACAAATTGTGTGCATTTTCTTTTCCTTTTCCCTTAAGTGGTTCAGTAATAACTTCCTGTTATTTTTTCTCTGAGATTTTGTAAATGAAACAGCTGCTGTATAACATTTTCTGTCACTGTGAATCCAAGAACATAATTTAACTGGTTACTAATATTTCATTCGTTAACTATCTCTGAGGTGGTATATAAAATTCAAGCATTTGTTTACATTTTATTTGTTGGCTTTGTAAATAGTACTCCATTTTAGTATTTGTTGATGAAGAGATCTGTTACCTAGGCAAAATAGATAATTTTTATAATTTTTGTCCGAAGGCTTGGGGGATGAGATCTGCTCTGCTTGTGAGTCCTTCCATTTCCTCTGCTTCTGTGCCAGTGGAGATAGAGAATCTGCCACAGAATCCTGGAACAGACCAGCATGACAGGAAATGGTTTGTTAATTCCTTAAACTAAAATAAAATATTGCCTACTTAATTGTATTCAGAATTCCAAGCCGTAATCTTAAAGTACTTTAAATATGATTGAAAGCAAATTATTCATATTTGTGAGCTGGAAAGCATGTTATTAAATAATCATATTGAGATGGGGAAAATAAGGATGTTGGTGATAAAGGGAGTACAGTTGTCTAAATGAAGACCATCGGACAGCTGTCCTTATTATTTATTTGAAACAAAACATTAATACATTTAAAATAAATCTGCTCTTATTAGCTTGATGTGGTAGTGGTGGATGACTCTCTATTGAAAAAGACAGTAGAATATTTTCCCAGGTCCATAAGGAAAGTATATCCACTACATGTTATTCCAGACAACATGATGCTGCTTCGAATGTGTTTTCCTCATTAAAGACAGAGGGTAAAGTCAGAAGTGAAACATGATTAAAATCTGATAAAGCATGAGATACCCTAAGGAGACTGAGAGAGAATCTGATGACAGGAAAAGTATACTTTAATTATTTAGACTTCCAGGGTTTTTTTTTTTTATTAATAGTAAATATACAAGTATGGATACTTTGTGTCTTATTGGAGTTAATCACTTGAGTTTATCCTTTCCCAAATAAATATATGTGGCTTGGTGGGGGCTTCTTGGGGATTATTTGATTCAGTGGTCATGTTGGGTGTATTACCTGTTCAAGTTATTTTTCTGTTTGTGAAATGAATTTTGATAATTCATAGGATTGTTCTCTTTTTCTTTTGCTCTTAGTTTGTGTAGTACCTGAAATCTAATGCATTTCTGTGGTGATCTCAAGGTTTTGGTCAGCTTTCTGTGCAGCCAGTTCTTCCTTCATGGTGGTGGGTCAACAGTGGTTGGTGATTATTTTCAGTCTTTGCTATGTAATTATTTTTCACTGTTATTTTGGCTTAACTAACTGCAAGGTGCCTTGCTCTTGATATTTGGACATATTTTTACTTCAGTTCCAAATAACTTGCGATTAGTTTATAAGATTGAGTTCTCTTCTCCCCCGGCCCCATTTTCTCCTTTTTATTTTCTTTCCATATGGGTGTGTGGTGGTGATACTTTGTGTATATTTGTGTGCATCTGGGTACACACCTAAAAGCGTAAAGAGCGAGGCTTATGTCAAATTTATTTTTTAAAGTCATTTTTAGAAAGTGTCTTCAATTTCTTACGGAAAACACAGCTCCTGTAAGCAGTTATGTTTTATCTCATTGATGTTACCACCAAGTTCTGTTTGCAAGGAAAAATAGTACTGAGACTTCAGCTGTAAAAGAAGTGTCTTTTATATGTTTGCCTTTTACATTCATATGGAATGAGGGTCTAATTAGTTGGCATACTATATTACAACACTGAATCTGAGTTTTTCCATATTAGTAGGTACATATTTAAATCTGATTTTATTTGTTAGGTACTACTTGGTTTATTTGACGCATCCTTTAGAAAGAGCATTGAATGTATTAAATTTTAAGGAAAATGAAAAATTTGGAGCTATGTGTTTTCCTTTCTTTATGTGGTTGTGCTGAGACCTCCTTTGCTGAAATAGAGTAAAGTGGTGCTCTTTATAACAAAATAAGCCTCATGTCAACAAGGGCATGGAACTGAATATAGAGCTGGCATGTTTTGGAGATAATGGACTCTTCCGCCTTAATTTCAAATGTGCTCTGCATTTCATTCTTTTTCTGCATGCTTTGATTCTCATTAATGCTTTCAAAAAAATATAAAGCAGTCCTCCTTTAGAAAGTGATAAGTGGTTAAAATTTGGAAGTGCTTCCTATGTTTGAACAATTGGGCAGAATAATGGACCATTCTATTTCTGGCAGATAACTTTCAACCAGTTTAATCTAAACCTACTCCCTGTTCGAGTCTTCAGCATTTTTTTTGCTGGTATCTTTTAAATGACGCCATTATTAGAGTGAATGATTTGGCATATCAGTAGCTTAGAATAATCAGGTATTTAAAATTTCACATTTTGAGAAACAATTCATGTATTGTAAACCCACAAATCATTTGTAAGCAACAACAGAAACAAAACAGTGTTTAGAAAATCTTGCATTGATAGGGGAGAACATAAACCTAATTTAGTTTTCTAAATTTTTAGAGACCATAACTTGAGGGTTGTGATTTTTGTGAGCTAGGTCTGGTGAACAAATTGTATTTCAGTTAAAAGAAAGATGATTTTGTTATAAAAAAGCCTTCCAAGTTTGTTTTGAAAAATTATTTTAATTTCTTTACAGTTTCCCTAAGGGATAAAGGTGAAGATTAATGTTTTGGTTGAGTTAGAAAGATAACACTTATTAAAAATGTATTTTTGCACATATTTTATATTTGGGGTGGTATTTTCCTTTGTAGTTATTTTAAATATGTGCTACCCTTTCTGCCATGTCACCAGACTTTGATTTGCTTTCTTTCTACTGGAGGACTCTGATCACTTCTAACCAAGAACTGCATGTATGCATGTTTCAGTCTTAGAATTCTATAGGCCTTTTCTATAGCACTGTGATAAAAGGTGCCTAATATGCTTACTAAACTACTTCTTGGAGAAGGGTGTATCATCTCATCACATTATCTGTACCTGTTGAATTTCATTTTGAGATCTTGTGAACTTTAATTATATAAGGAGCGATGATTCTCTATTGTTAATTGGGAACATTGATGTAAAATTACATGGCCTCTGAAGGTAGATTTTTTATTTTTAGTGCTCTGTCTGAATTTTGTTCCCTGGGTTTCAGTTCTGTGTAATCTCATAATTTAAGGAAGAATTTTCACAGTTTTCCTTTTCCATACATACTTTTGTCCTTATGTAGAATTCTTTTTTCAAATATTTGAAGTAAGTAGATTATGAATATTTTTTTCTTCTGATTAAAACCCCTAATAACATTTCTGCTTTTAGTGTTAGTAACAACATCAGGGACAGATACAGAGTGTCTGGCTTTCTGAGAAATTTATTCTTTAATTCACTTAACTGAGTCAGATTACTTACATGTATTTCCATATTGGTATTTTTCATTACATGTAACTTTGTGGATTTCCCCCACTTTGTTATTCTTGAATGTTACCATTGCATGGAGTAGATGTTGTTAACTACTCATAGCAGCAGTGCATGCTAGTGACATTACCTTTCACCTTTATTATCTCTTACACATCCATTTTCTCCTATTCCTATTGACTAACTGTGCTCCCCTCCCACTCCCCAACCATCCAGGCTCTCTGCTGCCAGTGACTGCTGTCAACGTGGTGGAAACCAGTGGAACACAAGGGCCTTGCCCCCACCCCAGACCGCACATAGAAACTACACTGACTTTGTTCATGAGCACAATGTGAAGAATGCAGGAATCCGTCATGATGTTCATTTTCCTGGCCAGGCAGCCATGACTGAGATATGAGTGTTGAGCCTGTTAGGCATTGGGACTCTTTGTCATGCAAGTTGATGGTATACATTATCTGGTGTTTATGGGAGAATTTATAGTGGAGTCACTAGTTGTTTAGTGCTGTTTGTAATTGAATTCTTCCATGAAAGGGGCAAGGAATCTTAAGAAGCCATATGCCGTCAATGATAATGATTAATTTTTTGTATTGAAAAGAATATGTATACCATTGTGATTTTGGAAAGGTTTTCATGATTTTAGTATGTGAACACATCCCCCAGACTGTATCTAAGGAGAAAGTTTGTGTTTGTGAACAAGGTGCCCATTATTCCCCCACCACATGCCATCCAGAGAGATCGAGGTTAAAAGAATCGTACACACTAAAAACACACTGGAAGCATGTCCAGGCATGATATATCAGCCTTTTGAGATATTTATTAAAAACTTGTTCTTATACACTATTTTAATATGTCTAAAGTGACACATGCCTTAATTTAAGTGCCTAAGATTTGAATTAATGTAATTTTAAATTACAAACACTTTTACTTTTTAATAAACACAAATATTTTAACTTACCAAAAAGTTTAGAGATCACATTAATAATGTGGCTCATGTATAGAGAAATCTGAGTGGTTACTTTTGAATAGTTAACTGGTTAACCATTCAGTGGTTAACTGAATGGTTACATTACTACTGAATGGTTATATAAAATGGAAAACGTATTTACTTTGTCTTTTCATTTTACTGGCTTTTCTCTTTCATCTCATACACCTGACAGATTACCCAGGTTTGCAACAGTCTCATAATCTGATACTGTACAACCTTTAAAATAAAATTCTGAAGCCAAAACCATATGATTTTTAGATTGTATTACTATTTTTGATCCTTTTTGAACTTTAGAATTTCAAGCTCCTTAGTTTAATTAATAGAGGCATATTAGCTGGAAAAAGTCCATTTCTGATAGGAAAACATGTAAGGGAAGCATTTCTTCTGTCTTTTTTTAGTTTTCTTTTAGATTTTAGAAAAATTTTCAAACTTAAACTATGTATATAGAAATTTATAGATGTTTTGTATTTCGACGAGTTTATAATGCTTCCAGATAATGAAGCTTCATTATAAGCAGCTTAACTCATTTAATGCATCCTGCTCACATAGAGGTTGGTTTTATGTCTCAAATCCTTCCTGCCAGACAAAGATTAAGGTTTCAGAGGGCTTAATACTGGACTATTGGTTTAATACTGAGTGGTCTGTTGCAGTTTGTCCATAGAAGACCTAAATAAGCAGAACTTACTAATACTTAAAGAACAAAATTTGTTGGCAGGTTTCAATCTGAGTTCAGTTATAATTATGTATAAGGGGATGGCCACTCAAAGTATTTAGCGCATCCTCTAAATAGAAATAGATCTGTATCTTAAATAGCCCGGCTCCCATCTTTATAAGCCCATCTTCGTTTAGTGAGCTTAAAAATGGCCACTAATGTATGGCCCTTATAATTGTTTTGGACTTTACTAGCTTAGATGATAATTGCTAAGTATTGTCATTGCTGATTTTTTTTCTTAAAAGAGAGGAATTTGGATCGTAACATTTTAAGTACAGAAGCTCTGGGTTCAAGAAAAGATTTCATGGTATGTATATCATTAAAAAAAAGTACTGTTTCTATAGTAGAAGCCAAAGAGGCACAATGAATAACAAGCTTTCCTGGTCTTTTAGAAAGCTGTAAGGTTTGACTTCACTCACTTTAAAATTATTCTTAATCTGCAGGACAGATGCTGATATAATGCCCCATATATATCTTAGCAGATTGTAATAGAAGAGTAAGAGCTTCAGTTCATATTGAAAGTAGCCATTTCTATAGAATTTGAATTAATCAGTACTGTTACATTTAAGGGAAGATTCACATCATGGTTTTTCTTTTGTTGAAAACCTTGTTGTAAAGAATTCATTTGTGAATTCCTGATGAGAGAAACTGGATTGGATGGGTGTTAGGGATGGAGGCAGCGATAGGGGTGAGGAAAGTAAAGGGCTAAGGCTGGATGGTAGTAAAATTAAACTTATCTATTTTATAAAAGTTGCCATATGCTTCAGAATTTCTTATCAAATATGGCACATACTTGTTCTTTCTACTGATATTTGCAAGATGGATATATATGTTGTTTCCAGAGCTATCAGGTATTTATAAGTAGCTCAATCTAAATTAAATAAATTGTCACCAACCTATTTACACTCTGCATTTTATTATGCCTAAAGGGTCAGTGATGATAAATTCGGAATTAGAGAAGTAATACCCTCCAGAAGCGCCTTACTGGGTCACCGTCCTTTTGATCAAAGGGTGTCAGCAGCACAGAACTTAAGTATTATGTCATTTAATTTATAGTGCTTTGGGTAATTTTATTTAACATAATTAATTTTAACATCCTGAATTAGGTTGGTTTTATTTTGACTGTTTTTACAGTCAAGGAAACTTGTAGAACCACAGCAAAGCTAGTGACCTTCACACTTTCATGCATGAACATAAATGGGCTCATAAGATCATTGTCTCTTTTTGTTGAATTTCAAAGGCATTTACCTATCTTGGGGTAAGACCTAATGTTTCTGACCTTGATAGGATAATCATAGATAATATACTTTTAAATGAGTTTGCAGAGAAAAATAAATTTTATTTGTGCTGCTATGTATATAATATGTCTATTTTGAAAAGCACCTAGTATACAAACACTAATATTGTAATACCAGTATAATTCAAATCATCTTTTTTTTGGAGGGGAGTTTATTTAAAGTGTTGGACAAAAATATGTTATTTGTAACACTTGGTTGGGTCTTTTTTTTTTTTAATTTCTTTTTGTTGTTGTTCACTGTTCAAAAGGTACATCACCAAGTTGGATCTTTTTATTCACCAATGTAAACTGAACAAGTTCGACGATGGTTGTCCCCTATTAGTGCATCATGCCCCAATGGTGGGAGCTATAGTTGTTTGAGCCATGGTACTGTCTTTGGTCAGGGCACATTCTTCATTTCTAAACCATAGTTCGTTGCTTTGAGAGGCTGTTATTTTAGTGTTAGTCTTTGAATATTGGTTTGAAAATAATACAGTTACTATTTTTTATGGTTGGTATTAGGACCATTATTTGTTTTGCTAAAACAAAATCATCTTTTTTCAATAACATTTTATCTCTTTCCCACCACATACTTCCTTCCTGAATTTTAATATGTATTATACCACATCAGTTATATTCTTGCTTTCCAGGATTGTTGTGAATGCTTGCATGTTAGATGCTTTTACATAAGGGCTAGGATTTGGAGATACTTCTGTGGTGGGGAAACAGCTTTCTTTCCTTCCTTCTTCATGCCTGCCTCTTCCCTTGCCCCCATGTATAAAATGTGATTTGTCAGCTCCTTTCTAGATATTATGAGTCATGTGAATTTAGATATGGTAGTCTTCCTCTACCCCCCCCCCCTTTTGCAGAACATAAAAATTTCTCATCCTCTGTTCATAAAAATGTTTACTTTAGTCACATGAAAACATTGTGAGAATGGAATCTTGTTCCATTAACGTTAGGCTTGGCGGTGTAGAAATTAGGACATGAAGCATGTCACTTTCAGTGTAAAATATGTCAGGGAGCTTAATTTCTTTCATCAATTCTGGACAATTGCTAATGTAGTAATACACTTTAGTTGCTTTGAGCACCTTGGGCTGGTGAGAAGGGACATACATAGTATCTTTGTTAAAGAATGAGTGACGAGAAGAGAAAATTTAAAAAAAATTGGTGAAAGGAAAATAACTTTGGCTTTTTTATTGATATTTTTATACTGAAGTAGAAAAACAATTGTTCCTGTTCTTCCTGAAGGAATTGTTCTCACATTTTTTTTATTATTAGATAATTACCTAAGCTTTTGTGTTACAAGCTGTGGCCTCAGTAGAGATGGTGGTGCTTGAGTGAACATTTTACATTTTGTTCCTGACAGCTGGCCAGCATTGTGTTTATATTGGCATGGAAAAGAGATACCTGACTCAGAGAACAATGTTTTCCAAGGATTGTGACTAAAGACTTCCTTAATGGTATAATAATGTACCTCCTCATAAAAACAGGTTCAACAGCTGTAGCTAATTTTTTGTAGTTGAAGGAAGTTTCATTTGTTTTTTTTTTGTTTTTTTTTTTTTTTTTTGAGACGGAGTCTGGCTCTGTCGCCCGGGCTGGAGTGCAGTGGCCGGATCTCAGCTCCCTGCAAGCTCCGTCTCCCGGGTTTACGCCATTCTCCTGCCTCAGCCTCCCGAGTAGCTGGGACTACAGGCGCCCGCCACCTCGCCCGGCTAGTTTTTTGTATTTTTTAGTAGAGACGGGGTTTCACCGTGTTAGCCAGGATGGTCTGGATCTCCTGACCTCGTGATCCGCCCGTCTCGGCCTCCCAAAGTGCTGGGATTACAGGCTTGAGCCACCGCGCCCGGCTCATTTGTTTTGTTTTTAACTACTTGTAATAAAGAATTGAGATCCAGTGTTTAAGACTTGTAAGAAATTGCAGATTCCGTAATGAAGCTCACATCTACAGACATGACTAATTATTGATGATAATAAATGCAAAATATTTTGAATTATTAGGGGTAGAGTTAAAAGAATGAAAAATAAGAGGCTATGATAATAGGAGGATGATTGCTGGCTTGATTTACCCCCTCGTGAAACTAGTTAGAGGAGTATTCAGATAAATTGTGGAAAACATTAGAGGATGCAAAATACCATTGGAATTCATACCCATTAATAGAGAAGAATTTCTTATTACAAAACTATATTTGTAGCCCCGCCAATAGCTTCAGGAATTATTTAATTATAAACTCTGTAGAAGTTTGGAGATAAGACCTGTGTTTAATAACTTGCATTAAATCTTTCTGGGGACGTCATCAGCAAAACTCTTGGATAATTAGAAAAACCTGGGAAGATTTGGGTTCTCTGGAATATCCAAGTTATCACTTTGAAATTTCACAATCATGTTGGAGTAATAACATTAAAATATTTGAGTAGTAAAGGCATTGAGTATCAGTGTGAGTGATCCACATTTGGTAAGGAGGTCTGGGGCATTTGTTGCAGTGAGAGAGTTCAGGAGTCTTATATTGATACCTCTTTTTTTGATTCATCTCATTTGTTGAACACCTACCAGAGTACCTCATTGGGTCTTCTTTATACACAGCCACTTGTAATTTTACCTTTCCATATACTCTTGAATTTCTTGGCCTTCTCCCTGTTGTATGCATCTGGTAAAATCCAACTCTGTACACTCTACATATAAATGGTGAATGCGAAATACACACAAATTGTTGAATGGTCTTTCAATTTTGACCACTAAACTCAAGTGAGCCTTCAATGCTCCCTGATATCATATTATATTTCCTTAATCTATTTGTTCTCCTACAATGCTGGGCTGACTTTCTCCTCTTTCAAACCACTTCCTCTCTTCCTACTCTATGTTCTCAGCTGATGACCTTGCTTCCTACTTTATTGAAAACATAAGCAATTAGAAGAGGTCTTCTCTATACTCCCACCATTTTATCAATGAACTTACTTGCATTTGGGAATATGTTCCTTGCTTTCTCTGCTGTTAGCTAGGTGAGCCATCCATATTCTATTTAAGGCCCAGGTCCTCACGAGTCACTTAGATCCTCACCCCAAGTTACTCAGGACCTTCATTTGAGCAGTCCTCCCTTCTGTTCTACTGCATCAGTTTTCCCTTTCTGCTGGAATAATCTCATCAGAACAAAAACTTCCTAAGATAGCTCACATCATTTAAAAAAGAACTGTCCCTTCAATCTACCTCTTTTGGCTATTCCTCCATTTTTTTGTTTCACTGGTAGCAAAACTCTGCGTTGTAAGAATTGTCTATACTTGCTATCTCTTCTTTCTCGGAATCTCTTGAACCCATTCTAATCAAACATTGTCCCTGACACAAAGCACTGGGTATGATTGTGCAGGTTGCACACTATACAGGAGTGCCACATTTAGGAGAATGATGTTCACATAACTTATGGCAGTGATTTTCCAGCAGATGGCACCAAGTGTCTTGTTGCAAAAAGACTAGTGTATTTGACAATTTTACAAGAGATGGAAGTGTCTTTTAAGAGGAGCATTGTTTTAATCCATATAAAGGCTCTGCCTTGGGCTAATAGTGTTATGCTACTACTCCACCAAAATAGCTTTATTAGGTCACAGATGACCTCCATATTTCTAATCCCACAGTCCATCTTATAGTCAGCTTAAATAGCATTCGTAACAGTCGCTCACTTCTTCATGAAATTGTCATCACCTAGCTTAGAGATGCCACTGTTTTTTATTGTCTTCTAACCTCCCTTTAACAAGCCATCGTCTTCTAACAAGCCATGGTTTTTAATACCCTTTGCTAATTCCTACTTATCTCTCCAGCCCCAACCTCTGTTTAAGGAACTTTTCTATAACAATTCATTCCCTTTGTAATATCATCCAGCATTACGGTTTTAAATGCTATCCATGCACACTGGCAATTTCCGAGTTTATATCATCAACCTGGACTTTTAAATTTCCGGACTTATATATCCAACTGCCTATTTGACATCTCTACTTAGGCATCTAATATAGGCAGAAATTCCCACACCCCTCCTGCCCTACCTTCCCCTAATTTTTTTTTTTTTTTTTTTTTTTTTTGAGGCGGAGTCTCGCTCTGTTGCCGAGGCTGGAGTGCAATGATGCAATCTCTGCTTACTCCTGCCTCTGCCTCCTGGGTTTCAGCAATTCTTCAGCCTCAGCCTCCCGAGTAGCTGGGACTACTGGAGTGCGCCACCACGCCCAGCTAATTTTTGTATTTTTAGTAGAAACGGTGTTTCACCATGTTGGCCAGGCTGGTCTCGAACTCCTGATTGTTCGAGTGATCCGCCCACCTTGGCCTCCCAAAGTGCTGGGATTACAGGTGTGAGCCACTGCACCCGGCCCCCTATTGTTAACATTCCACATACATTCCATAACTTGTACCAATGTTAATTTCTTAGGTTTTGTTTCTTAGTTTTGACAAAACATTGTCAAAACAAAACCTAAGAAGAAACAAACAAAACTGGACCTTAACTCAGGTTTCACTGTCTTTCCACACATTTTCCAAGATCTGACCCAAGATCCCACATTACATTTAGTCCCCTTCAGTCTGTGACAGCCATTCCATGTCTTTCATGGTTAGCCAGATGCCCTGTGGAATGTTCCTTGATTTGAGTTTGTGTGGTATTTTCACATGATTAGTTTGAGGCCATGGATTTGGGAGAAAATACTGCAGAGGTGATGATATTGGGCATCCCGAATTTAGTATGTTCAAAATTGGACAACGTATATCTCCTGACCCCCGCAGTTTTTCCCATCTGTGTGGTTTTTGTAGCTTCGTAAGTGGCAGTTCTCTCTTCCGTGTTGCTAAGCGCGTCTTGGGCTCTACTCTAGACCTACTGAATCAGAAACACTGGAGGTGAGGTCCAACAATCTGTTCCACATGCCCTCCTGGAGATTCTGATGCATACTGAAGTTTGAGAAGCACTGACTTAGACCAGTGCACCTTATAGTCATCTTGACTCCTCTTTGTCTCATACTCCAGATGTCTTTCAGAATCAGCAAATTCTGTCAGTTCTGTCTTGAAAATGTATCCAGGTCTACTGCTTGTTACCATCTTTACTGCTCCCATCCTGTTTCCATTTTCTGTCAGCCCCGCCCTCTTTTTTTTTTTTTTTTTGGAGACGGAGTCTCGCTCTATCGCCCAGGCTGGAGTTCAGTGGCACCACCTCGGCTCACTGCAAGCTCTGCCTCCTGGGTTCACGTCATTCTTCTGCCTCAGCCTCCTGATTAGCTGGGACTACAGGTGCCCGCCACCACGCCCGGCTAATTTTTTGTATTTTTAGTAGAGATGGGGTTTCATCGTATTAGCCAGGATGGTCTCGATCTCCTGACCTCGTGATCCGCCCGCCTCGGCCTCCCAAAGTGCTGGGATTACAGGCGTGAGCCACCGCACCCGGCCAGCCCTGCCCTCTTACCTGGCCTCCTGGCCATTGCCCTTGCTCCTCTGCTGTCTGATACTCCTTTCAGCAGCTGTAGTGATAAAAACAGATCATGTCGTTTCTCTGCTTACACCTTCCAGTGTCCTTGTCTCAGAGTAAAACCTCAGATCCTCACATTGATAGAAACATGCTTTTCCCTCCCTTTATCTTCTATCAATCCTGACCTTGCTTACATCCCATCTTCTTACACTTGCTCAAACATACCAAGCATGTTCTCTCAGGGTCTTTGTACTTTTACCGCTTCCTGAATATTCCTCCTTTGAATCTCTTATGGTTCATTCAGGCACCATCAGGTTTCTTATTGGAGAAGCCTTTCCTGACCACTCTGAAATAATCATGTTCCCCACCCCCTGCCCAGTCTTATTTTTATTTCCTGTCTGCCTTACCCTGCTTTATTTTTTCTCACTCCTTTCATCTTAGTATGTGTTTGTCATCGCTACACAGACAGTCCCTTAGGATGATTCTTAGGATTTTTCAACTTTATGATGGGTTTATCAGAGCGCCAAGTGCGTTTTTGACGTATGATGGGTTTCTCAAGACATAACCCTACTGGGTAAGTCAGAGTATCTGTGTTTTTCAACAGAATGTATGCTCCATTAAGGGAGAGCATTTATTTTGTTTCCTTCTGTATCCTCATACACTCCATATGTTGTATTTGATTGAATGAATGAATACCAAGCATGGCTTGGCACACCTGGTGTTGCAGAAATAGTCAAAATACTGTTCTTGGCTTCAAGAAATTTATACTCAAACTGTGGAGATAAACAGTTTTACAAACAACTGATAAAGTGCTAAATCCAGCAAGCAAGAAGAGTAGAAGTGGTTGAAGTTAAGAAATCTTGGCATTTGCATCAGGTTTCCAGTGAAACAGAATCAGGAGCTTTGAATGAATAAATCATTACCGGCCCAGAGACCTATAGGAAAAGAAAATTCTAAAGTAGCTAAGTGCAAGGTGTAGTCCAGGAATGATAAATCAGGTTTGAGTAAAGAGTATAGAATTTATGGGAAGGTGTAGTGATAATGATAGCTAATACTTGAGTGCTTCTGTGCCAGACATTGTTCTGGAGGTACAGCCCTAAGTATTTACTCTAGCAAAGCATCTTCACTTAATACTTACGAGGATCTGTAAGGTATTCAGGCTAATGAAGAAACAAAGGCACAGAACAATGAGGCTGGGCTTCAAACTCAGACAGCTTAGACCTAGAACCCAGCCTTGGCTACTGTACTGCCTCCATAACTCTGTTAAGGTCGTTGGGGTCCAGATTGTAGAGAGTAAAAAGGAATGTAATAATAATTCTATTTTAGGAGGCAATGTGAAGAATGAATTCCAATTGGTGGAAGACTGGATTATATTATAAAAATATGCTGCCTCTATTCTATGTAGTTGTTAAAGAATCAGGTCAGTTTTCATGTACTGTTACGAGAGGATATCAGTGACACGCTGTTGAGTTTAAAACTTGAGTTGTTAAGTGTCTGAGGTTTGTTCCCATTTTTGTAAAAGCAACCAAATCATGTGTATATTAGGAAGTGCACACACACAAGAACCTAGATGGGTAAATAGGCTTTCAGAGAATGGGGGTGAAGGCAACATTGCTTTTCTTAGCTATCCTTCACAACTATAACAATAAATTACTCCAAAGTATGGAAGAAGACAAGAAAACCTGCTTCAGTTTACACAGGTAAGTGTCCATGAAAAGTAAGGAAATGGGTAGAAGAAAGAATGTCTTTACATATTTATACATTCTTGAGAGATGGGTATGAACTAAGACATTACCAAAGCCACAGATTAAAAATACTATGTATAACTACATTTAAAAATTTTAAGTGTATAATTCAGTAGGTTTAGTTTATTCACAAAGATGTACAACCATCACCACTATTTAATTCCATAACATTTTTATCCCCAAAAGAAACCTCTTTCCTATTAGCAGTTACTCTCAATTATTCCTTCCTACTAGCCCCTGGCAAATACTAATTTACTTTGTGTTTCTATAGATTTGCCCATTCTGGAAATTTCCTAAAAGTAGAATCATATAACGGGTGTTCTTTTATGTCTGATTTTCACTTAGTATAGGATTTTCAAGGTGCATCTGTTTTAGCATGTATCAGTACTTGATTCCTTTTAAAGGCTTAATAATATTCCCTTGTATGATGCCCAGTGTTTTATTTATCCATTGTCAGTTGATAGATATTTGAGTTTCTGCTTTTTGTGAATAATGCTATGAACATTCATGTGTAGGTTTTTGTATGAACATGTTCTCAGTTGTCATGGTTATAGCCATAGGAGTGAAATTATTGGATCATATAGTAACTCTATTTTTGACCTGTTGAGGAACTGCGAAATTGTTTTTCAGAGTGGCCACACCGTGTGGGTTCCAGTTTTTCCACATCTTCACCAACACCTACTATTACCTGTCTTTTTTATTATAGCCATCCTAGTTGTGAAGTAGTGTATTGTGAAGCTGGATGATGTTGGTATATTTTGATCTGCTTATTGACTTTTTGCTTATCTTCTTTAGAGAAGTATCTACAGACAGTATCCAACTTAATGGCTTGACTTAAGATTTTTCAACTTATGGTGTGAAACTGTTGTAATTTTGACATAATGTTAAAATTTGAATTTTGATCTTTTCCTAGGCTGTAATATGTGATACATAAGATATTGAAACTTTGTTTAAAAATGGGCTTTGTGTTAGATGATTTTGTCACACTGCAGGCTGATGTAAGTGTTCTGAGCACGATTAATGTAGGCTCGGGTAAGCCTTAACATTCTGTAGGTTTGCTGTGTTAAGTGCATCTTCCATTTACAACATTATCAGGATGTGACCCCATCATCAGTTGAAGAGCACCTGTATTTCATTTTTTTGCCCATTTAAAATTTTTGATTATTTGTCCTTTTATTATTGAGTTGTGAGAGTTCTTTATATATTTAAAATACAAGTCCATTATCAGATACATACTTTTGAAAACTTTTTTATTCTGTGCATTATGGTCTGTTTTGGAGAATGTTCCATTTGTACTTGAGATGAGTGTATATTCTGTTAGTGGAGCATTCTGTATATGCCTGTTCAGTCTTTGATTTATAATATTGTTCATCTTCTATTTATTTATTGATCAGAAGATAAACCTATCTAGTTTTTCTGCTCATAAAGTGAAAGAACTATTGTTGTCTGTCTCTAAACTTCTGATTTAGCTTTATGTATTTGAGGACTCTGGTTTTAGTTACATGTATGTTTATAATTGTAATATTTTCTTGATGATTTTCCTTTTGTCATTATAAAATGTCCTTCTTTGCTTTAGCAAGAATTTTTATCTTATAGTTTCTTTTACTTGATAGTAGTGTAGCCACTTCATCCGTTTTTTCGTTAGTGTTTGGGTAGTATACTTTTTTCCTTTTTATCTTGGTCTTTTTGTGTGTTAGAATCTCAAGTGTATCCCTTGTAGACAGCATACAGTTGGATCATGTTTTTTAATTCATTTTGCCAATCTCTATCTTTTAATTGGACAGTTTAACATTTACATTTAATATAATTACTGATAAGGAAGGACTTACGCCATTTCATTTGTTTTTGTATGTCATGTCTTTTTTTGTTTCTCACTTCCTCCATTACTGCCTTTTGTGTTAAGTAGCTATGTTCTGGTGTACCATTTCCATTCTTTTTTCTTTCTCTTACTATTTTATTTATTTATTTTTTGAGATGGAGTCTCACTCTGTCACCCAACCTGGAGTGCAGTGGCGCAATCTCGGCTCATTGCAACCTCTGCCTCCCGGATTCAAGCGATTCTCCTGCCTCAGCCTTCTGAGTAGCTGAGATTACAGGTGCCCGCCACCGTGCCCTGCTAATTTTTTAAAAATTTTTAGTAGAGATGGGGTTTCACCACATTGGTCAGGCTGGTCTTGAACTCCTGACCTCGTAATCCACCCGCCTCGGCCTCCCAAAGTGCTGGGATTACAGACATGAGCCATCGCACCTGGCCCTCTCTTACTATATTAAAACATTGTTTTCTTAGTGGTTACCTTGGGGATTACAATTAACATTTTATGTTATGTTGTGATCTGATGTTATGTGATATGTTATTTTTGAGACAAGAATCTTGCACTGTCACCGAGGCTGGAGTGCAGTGGCATAATCTCAACTCACTGCAACCTCTGCCTCCCAGGTTCAAACAATTCTCATACCTCATCCTCCTAAGTAGCTGGGATTATAGGAATGCACCACCACACTCAGCTAATTTTTTGTATTTTTAGTAGAGACAGTGTTTTGCCATGTTAGTCATGCTGGTCTTGAACTTCTGGCCTCGAGTGACCTGCCTGCCTCAGTCTCCCAAAGTGCTGGGATTAAAGGTATGAGCCATACTCCCCAGCCTACAATTAACATTTTAATTTAAAACAATCTAGTCTGGATTAATACCAATTTAATGTCAGTAGTACATGTAAACTTTGCTTCTATAGAGCTTTGTCTCCCACTTCGTGCTGTTTTTCTCATACAAAATATGTCTCTGTGCCTTGTATGCCCATCAACATAGATTTAAAATTTAGAAGGAACATTTTTCCAGTATTCCCATCATTTCATCTAGCTTTCACAGTGATTCTGCAGTGTGCTTTCCTTTTCCTATATGATTGAAGGAGGTAATTCAGTCTTCCGCACCAATCTGGTTCTTTCCCTCAAATTTAGGAAAATTAGGGAAAGCCTTATACTGGAAACTTAAAAATGAAGAAAACAATGTTTCTTGCCAAAAGAAGGACAATTTTCTTAAAAGTAATGATGAATCGTTTTTTGTTTTGTTTTGTTTTTTGAGGTAGGGTCTTGCTCGCTCTTGCAGTCTGGAGTACAGTGGTTTGATCATGGCTCACTGCAGCCTCAATCTCCTAGGCTCAAGTAATCTTCTCACTTCAGCTTCCCAAGTAGCTAGGACTATAGGGACATGCTACCACACCTGACTAATTTTTTTATTTTTTTATTTTTTTATTTTTTGTAAGATACAGTCTTACAAAAAGAGTCTATGTTGCTCAGGCTAGTCTTGAACTCCTGAGCTCAAGTGATCCTCCCACCTCTGCTTCTCCAAGTGTTGGGATTATAGGCATGAGCCACTACGTCTGGCCTAAATGTAGTAAGTCTTTATGCTACTACTGAAAAAAGAATGAATGTCAAAATAGACTAGTGTATTTGTGAAAACGTACCAACTGGGAATTTGCATAATATAATAAAAATCCAAAAAGATTTTTCTCTTTAAAGCTTCTACTAGAAAAGAATAAAAACATCTTGGATGTTACCCTTGAAAATATTTTTCATTTGCACTTAATTTTAAAAATTTATCATGAAATAAATACATATATTATATATAGAAAAGTCTATAAAACATACAGTTCCAGTTTGAGTATCTTTCTTCAGGTTAAGAAATAGAAATTACCACTTCTTTAGAAGTTCTTCTGGTCTCTTAATCCAAATTCATGCCAACACTCTTAACTCCAAGTGAGTTCCCAGGGTTCACTGCCTTCCCCAATTCTTTATTCCTAGCTCCCTTCTTCCCTGCAAGAAACCTGGCTTCTATTTGGATAATATGTGCTAAACAGTTTCAGAATTGCTATACCCATGCCACTGTCAACAACAAATCTAAGTGACATTTAGTATTTCTTCATGGTTCTCCTTTTTAGACTGAGAGTATATAGTTGAAGTATTGCACTTAAAATTTACTTGGATTCGTTCCCTTTCCCCCTCAGTGTGATTATGGTATTTATTTGGTTGTAGATGAATTTTAATTTTTCTAGATATTGCCTGACTCTCCTTCACTGAGGATTCTACATTCGACTAGCAGAGTAGGAGAGTGCTCATACCTCTCATAGCATCACCAACAAAGGATCAAGAAAGACTGGGATTTTTGCCAATCTGAAAAACAAGACATGGTATCTTAAGTGTTTTTTTCCCTTAGAGCTTTATTGAGGTACACTTGATGCAATAAAGTGCATCTGTTTAAAGTGTTTTGAATTTGGACACACACCCATGAAACCAACACCATACTCAAGATTCATGATGAATATGTTCGATGTAGTTTTCATTTAAATCCCTCTCAGTAGTATATTTGTATGTTTAGGAGCCATTTGCATTTTTTCCATAAATTGCTTGTTCTTATCTATAGTCCCCCTGCCCCCTCCCCATTTTTAAACAAGGCTGTTGGCCTTTGTCTTCTCTATTTTTAAGAAGCGTTTTTATGGATAATTGGGATATTAACTCTCTGTATTTAAGCTGCAAAAATATGTTTTCAGTTTTTCACTTTTTACTTTGCTGTTAGTACTTTTGCTATGCAAAAGTTCTAAAAGTTTTTATATAAGTAGATTGATCCATTTTTTTCTTTAATAGCTTCTGGAATTTAATAGAGTTTTCCTCATTGCTACATTTTAGAGGAATTCAGCTATCCTTGCCTCCAGCACGGTATGGGTTAATTTTCTTACATTTGAATCTCAGACCCATTTTGAATCTTTAAGATAGGATTAATGAAATCTAATTTTGTTATTTTCCAGATGGCTTTCCAATTATGTCAACCCCACTTTTCAAGAAATTCATCGTGGTGCTGAGGCAACTGTGTGTCCACATAGAAAAGAATAAAATTGTTCCCCCGTCTCAGACCTACATTTATTTATTTATTTATTTATTTATTTATTTATTTATTCATTCATTCATTCATTCTTTAACTTTTATTTTAAGTTCAGGGGTACATGTGCAGGATGTGCAGCTTTGTTTATATAAGTAAACGTGTGCCATGGTGTTTTGCTGCCCAGATCATCCCGTCACCTGGGTATTAAGCCCAGCATCCATTAGCTATTCTTCCTGATGCTTTCCCTCCCCGACACCCCCGACAGGCCCCAGTGTGTGTTGTTCCCCCTCCCTTGTGTACATGTGTTTGCATCATTCAACTCCTACTTATAAGTGAGAACGTTTGCTTTTCTGTTCCTACATTAGTTTAATGGCTTCCAGTTCTATCCATGTCCCTGCAAAGGACATGATCTCATTCCTTTTTATGACTGCATAGTATTCCATGGTGTAAATGTACAACATTTTCTTTATCCAGTCTGTCATTTATGGGCATTTAGGTTGATTCCATGTCTTAGGTGCATAGTGCTGCGATGGACATATGCATGCATGTATTTCTGCAATGGAAAGATACTCTTTTGGGTATATGCCCAGTAATGGGGTTGGTGGGTCAAATGGTATTTCTGCCTCTGGGTCTTTGAGGAATTGCCACACTGTCTTCCACAATGCCTGAACTAATTTACGTTCCCACCAACGGTGTAAAACATTCCTTTTTCTCCCCAACCTCACCAGCATCTGTTGTTTTTTGACTTTTTAATAATAGCCTCTCTCCCTGGTGTGAGGTGGTATCTCATTGTGGTTTTGATTTGCATTTCTCTAATGATCAGTGATGTTGAGTTTTTTTTATGTTTGTTGGCCACATGTATGTCTTTTGAGAAGTGTCTGTTCATGTCCTTTGCCCACTTTTTAATTTTTTTTTTTTCTTATAAACTTGTTTAAGTTCCTTATAGTCTCTGGATATTACCTTTGTCAGATGGATAGACTGCAGAAATCTTCTCCCATTCTGTAAGTTGTCTGCTCATTCTGCTGACTCTTGTTGTTGTATAGAAGCTCTCTAATTAGATCCCATTTGTCAATTTTTGCTTTTGTTGCAGTTGCTTTTGGCATTTTCATCATGAAATCTTTGCCCATGCCTACGTCCTGAATGGTATTGCCTAGATTTTCTTCTAGGGTTTTTATAGTTTTGGGTTTTACATTTGAGTCTTTAATCCATCTTGAGTTAATTTTTGTATATGGTATAAGGAAAGGTACAGTTTCAGTTTTCTGCTATAGCTAGCCAGTTATCCCAGCACCATTTATGAAATATGGAGTCTTTTTTTTTTAAATTTTTGAACACATGCCAAAGATTTATTTGGTTAATTAAGGCGAGAACCAGCAAGATGGTGTAACCAATCCAAAGGAGAATTTGAAAACACACATAAATATAGGTGATCAGAAAAACCTGCAATGAATTTACAAAGAGATGAAAACAAGTCAGCATCCACAATAGCATAATCAAATACATGTCTATTTGAGACAATTAGTTTGCATTTCTGTGGGCAAAATCACTTGCATGATTTTTCAGCTCAATATAATTTACATGATAAATTATATTAAGCTCAAAGACAATAAAAAGCTGAGAAAACTCAGAAGAGTATGCTAGATGAGTACGCATTTTTTAATTTTAAAATCTTTCATAATTTTTCCTTTAGGATTCCATCTACAGTGACTATTTGACCAGTTTAGAGTATAAATAAATAAGCTCCACTGGGTTTATTATAACCTCTCATCTTGGATTTTTGAGGAAAAGAAAAACTTCAATTGTCTGAGGTGAATATGATAAAAATATGTGGCAGGGTGCCGGGCCCAGTGGCTCACACCTGTAATCCCAGCACTTTGGCAGGCTGAGACGGGTGGATCACCTGAGGTCAGCAGTTCAAGACCAGCCTGGCCAACATGGTGAAACCCCATCTCTACTGAAAATATAAATAAAATTAGCCAGGTGTGGTGGCACGTGCCTGTAGTCCCAGCTACATGGGAGGCTGAGGCAGGAGAATCACTTAGGAGGTGGAGGTTGCAGTGAGCTGAGATCACGCCACTGCACTCCAGCCTGGGTGACAGAGCGACACTCCATCTCCAAAAAAAAGAAAGAGAGAAAGAGAGAGAGAAAGAAAGAAAATATGTGAGCAAGTAGAAGCAGTTACCAAAAGTTTTCTAAAATGGAACATACACCCTCGGATTGTTTAATTCTAATCACAATTGATGTGGACATAGACATGTAAACAGGTGCTTTAAAAAAAAAAAAAAACAACTCTCATTAATAAAACTAGTATAAAGAAAGAAAGAAGGTGACCATCTAGGCTGTGACACCTGGAAACGCAAAAAATCCCAAAAAGGTCTTCGTATGGTATTGTTTGGGGTTAAAGATTAAAAAAATAAGGGGATCGAGGACTGTAAGTTTTGAAAAACTGCAAGTGGAGATGGGAAAGAAACTTCCAACTTTTTCTTCTTATTGCTCCTTCAATTAAAATTATTTTAGGCCAGGCGCAGTGGCTTACGCCTGCAATCCCAGCACCCTGGGAGGCCGAGGCGGGCGGCTCACCTGAAGTCAGGAGCTCGAGACCAGCCCGGCCAACATGGCGAAACCCCATCTCCACTAAAAATACAAAAAGTTAGCCGGAAGTGGTGGCTGGCACCTGCAATCCCAGCCACTTGGGAGGATGAGGCAGGAGAATCGACCAAACCTGGGAGGCAGAGGCCACAGTGAGCCAAGATTGTGCCACTGCACTCCAGCCTGGACAATAAGAGCAAAACTCCATCGAAAATAAAACTCCATCTAAAACATCTGTCCAATTGAAATGGTAAAGCCATTGAAAGGACTCTACTATGGTCTAAAAGTTTGTGCTGCACCCTTTCCCTCCAAAATTTATATGTATATATATATTTTTTATTATACTTTTAAGTTCTAGGGTACATGTGCACAACGTGCAGGTTTGATACGTAGGTATACGTGTGCCATGTTGGTTTGCTGCACCCATCAACTCGTCATTTACATTAGGTATTTCTCCTAATGCTGTCCCTCCCCCATCCCCCCACCCCCACAACGGGTCCCGGTGTGTGATGTTCCCTGCCTTGTGTCCAGGTGTCTTCATTGTTCAATTCCCATCTGTGAGTAAGAACATGCAGTGTTTGGTTTTCTGCCCTTGTGATAGTTTGCTGAGAATGATGGTTTCCAGCTTCATCCATGTCCCTGCAAAGGACATGAACTCATCCTTTTTTATGGTGGCTTAGTATTCCATGGTGTATATGTGCCACCTTTTCTTAATCCAGTCTGTCATTGATGGACATTTGGGTTAGTTCTAAGTCTTCGCTATTGTGAATAGGGCTGCAATATACGTGTGCATGTATCTTTATGGTAGCATGATTTATAATCCTTTGGGTATATACCCAGTAATGGGATCTCTGGGTCAAATGGTGTTTCTAGTTCTAGATCCTTGAGGAATCGCCACACTGTCTTCCACAATGGTTGGGCTTATTTACACTCCCACCAACAGTATAAAAGCGTTCCTATTTCTGCACATCCTCTCCAGCATCTGTTGTTTCCTGACTTTTTAATGATTGCCATTCTAACTGGCGTGAGATGGTATCTCATTGTGGTTTTGATTTGCATTTCTCTGATGACCAGTGATGATGAGCATTTTTTCACGTGTCTGTTGGCTGCATAAATGTCTTGTTTTGAGAAGTGTCTGTTCATATCCTTTGCCCACTTTTTGATGGGGTTGTTTGCTTTTTTCTTGTAAATTTGTTTGAGTTCTTTGTAGATTCTGGATATTAGCCTTTTGTCAGATGGGTAGATTGCAAAAATTTTCTCCCATTGTGTAGGTTGCCTTTTCACTCTGATGGTAGTGTCTTTTGCCATGCAGAAGCTCTTTTGTTTAATTAGGTCGCATTTGTCTATTTTGGCTTTTGTTGCCATTGGTTTTGGTGTTTTAGTCATGAAGTCCTTTCCCATGCCTATGTCCTGAATGGTATTGCCTAGATTTTCTTCTAGAGTTTTTATGGTTTTAGGTCTAATATTTAAGTCTTTAATCCATCTTGAATTACATTTTGTATATGGTGTAAGAAGGGATCCAGTTTCAGCTTTCTACATATGGCTAGCCAGTTTTCCCAGCACCATTTATTAAATAGGGAATCCTTTCCTCATTTCTTGTTTTTGTCAGGTTTGTCAAAGATCAGATGTGTTTATGCGTGGTGTTATTTCTGAGGCTTCTGTTCTGTTGCATTGGTCTATATATCTGTTTTGGAACCAGTACCATGCTGTTTTGGTTACTGTAGCCTTGTAGTATAGTTTGAAGTCAGGTAGCGTGATGCCTCCAGCTTTGTTCTTTTTGTTTAGGATTGTCTTGGCAATGTGGGCTCTTTTTTGGTTCCATATGAACTTTAAAGTAGTTTTTTTCCAATTCTGTGAAGAAAGTCATTGGTAGCTTGACAGGGATGGCATTGAATCTATAAATTACCTTGGACAGTATGGCCATTTTCACGATATTGATTCTTCCTATCCATGAGCATGGAATGTTCTTCCATTTGTTTGTGTCCTCTTTTATTTCATTGAGCAGTGGTTTGTAGTTCTCCTTGAAGAGGTCCTTCACATCCCTTTTAAGTTGGATTCCCAGGTATTTTATTCTCTTTGTAGCAATTGTGAATGGGAGTTCACTCGTTTGTCTCTCTGTCTGTTATTGGTGTATAGGAATGCTTGTGATATTTGCACATTGATTTTGTATCCTGAGACTTTGCTGAAGTTGCTTATCAGCTTAAGGAGACTTTGGGCTGAGACGATGGGGTTTTCTAAATATACAATCATGTCATCTGCAAACAGGAACAATTTGACTCCTCTTTTCCTAATTGAATACCTTTCTTTCTCTTGCTTGATTGCCCTGGCCAGAACTTCCAGCACTATGTTGAACAGGAGTGATGAGAGAGGGCATCCCTTTCTTGTGCTGGTTTTCAAAGGGAATGCTTCCAGTTTTTACCCATTTAGTATGATATTGGCTGTGGGTTTGTTATAAATAGCTCTTACTATTTTGAGATACGTTCTATCAATACCTAGTATATTGAGAGTTTTTAGCATGAAGGGCTGTTGAATTTTATCGAAGGCCTTTTCTGCATCAATTTCAGAGCCTGTTATTGGTCTATTCAGAGATTCAGCTTCTTCCTGCTATAGTCTTGGGAGGGTGTATGTGTCCAGGAATTTATCCGTTTCTTCTGGATTTTCTAGTTTATTTGTGTAGAGGTGTTTATAGTATTCTCTGATGGTAATTTATATTTCTGTAGGATCGGTGGCAAAATCCCCTTTATCTTTTTTTTTTTTTTTTTGAGACAGGGTCTTGCTCTATCGCCCAGGCAATGGCCTAATTTCAGCTCACTGCAAGCTCTGCCACCCGAGTTCACGCCATTCTCCTGGCGCAGCCTCCCAAGTAGCTGGGACTATAGGCTCCCGCCAGCACGCCTGGCTAATTTTTTTATATTTTTAGTAGAGACGGGGTTTCACTGTGTTAGCCAGGATAGTCTTGATCTCCTGACTTTCTGATCTGCCTGCCTTGGCCTCCCAAAGTGCTGGGATTACAGGCGTGAGCCCCTGTGCCTGGCCCCCTTTATCATTTTTTATTGCATCTGTTTGATTCTTCTCTCTTTTCTTTATTAGTCTTGCTAGAGGTCTGTCAATTTTGTTGATCTTTTCTAAAATAAAGCTCCTGGATTCATTAATTTTTGAAGGGTTTTTTGTGTGTCTATCTCTTTCAGTTCTCCTCTGATCTCAGTTATTTCTTGCCTTCTGCTAGCTTTTGAATTTGTTTGCTCTTGCTTCTCTAGTTCTTTTAATTGTGATGTTAGGGTGTCGATTTTAGATCTTTCCTGCCTTCTCTTGTGGGCATTTAGTGTTATAAATTTCCCTCTACACACTGCTTTAAATGTGTCCCAGAGATTCTGGTATGTTATGTCTTTGTTCTCATTGGTTTCAAAGAACATCTTTATTTCTGCCTTCATTTTGTTATTTACCCAGTAGTCTTCAGGAGCAGGTTGTTCAGCTTCCATGTAGTTGTGCGGTTTTGAGTGAATTTCTTAATCCTGAGTTCTAATTTGATTGCACTGTGGTCTGAGAGACAGTTTGTTGTGATTTCTGTTCTTTCACATTTGCTGAGGTGTCCTTTACTTCCAATTAGGTGGTCAATTTTAGAATAAGCGTGATGTGGTGCTAAGAAGAATATATGTTCTGTTGATTTGGGGTGGAGAGTTCTGTCCTTTCTCCATTTCTTGTTTTTGTCAGGTTTGTCAAAGATCAGATGGTTATAGGTGTGCTCTCTTATTCTTGATTTCTCTATTCTCTTCCATTGGTCTTATGTGTCTGTTCTAGTACCAGTGCCATGCTGTTTTGGTTCTTGTAACCTTTACTGTAGTATACTGTAGCCTGTATTGTGGTATAGTTTGAGGTCGAGTAGCATGATGCCTCCAGCTTTGTTCTTTTTGCTTAGGATTGTCTTGGCTATTTGGGCTCTTTTTTATTTCCATACAAATTTTAAAGTATTTTTTTTCTAATTCTGTGAAAAATGTCAGTGGTAGTTTAATGAGAATAGCATTGGATCTATAAATTACTTTGGGCAATATGGCCATTTTATTGATACTCATTCTTCCCATTCATGAACATGGAATGTTATTCCATTTGTTTGTGTCCTCTGATTTCTTTGAGCAGTGGTTTGCAGTTGTCCTTGCAGAGGTCCTTCACATCCCTTATTAGCTGTATTACTAGGTGTTTTATTCTTTTTGTAGCAACTGTGAATAGGAGTTAAATTATGATTTGGCTCTGTGCTTACCTGTTGTTGTTGTTCTACAGTAATGTTAATGATTTTTGCACATTGATTTTATATCCCGAGACTTTGCTGAAGTTGCTTATCAGCTTAAGAAGCTTTTGGGCTGAGATGATGGGGTTTTTAGATACAGGATCATGTCATCTGCAAACAAAGATAATTTGACTTCCTGTCTCCCTGTTTGAATACCCTTTATTTCTTTCTCTTGCATGATTTCCCTGGCCAGAATTTCCAATACTATGTTGAGTAGGAGTGGTGAGAGAGGGCATCTTTATCTTGTGCTGGGTTTTAAAGGGAATGCTTCCAGCTTTTGCCCATTCAGTGTGATACTGGCTGTGAGTCTGTCATATATGGCTCTTATTATTTTGAGGTATGTTCCTTCAATACCTAGTTTATTGAGAGTTTTTAACATGAAGGGATGTTGAATTTTATTGAAGGCCCTTTCTGCATCTATTGAGATAATCATGTGGTTTTTGCCTCTAGTTTCGTTTATGTGATGAATCGCATTTATTATTTTGTGTATTTTGAACCAGCCTTGCATCCTGGAGATGAAGGCAACTTGATCGTGGTGGATAAACTTTTTGATGTGCTCCTGGATTCAGTTTGTCAGTATTTTATTGAGTTTTTTTTGGCATCGGTGCTCATCAAGGATATTGGCCTAAAGTTTTTTTTTGTTGTTGTATCTCTGCCAGGTTCTGGTATCAAGATGATGCTTGCCTCATAGAATGAGTTAGGGAGGAATCCCTCCTTTTCAATATTTTGGAATAGTTTCAGTAGAAATGGTACCAACTCTTCTTTGTACCTCTGGTAGAATTCTGCTGTGAATCTATCTGGTCCTGGGCTTTTGTTGCTGTTGTTGTTAGCAGGCTGTTTATTACTGCCTCAATTTCAGAACTTGTTGTTGGTCTATTCAGGGATTCAGTTTCTTCCTGGTTCATTCTTTGGAGGGTGTATATGTCCAGGAATGTATCCATTTCTTCTAGATTTTCTACTTTACTTGCATAGAGGCGTTTATAGTATTCTCTGATGGTTGTTTACATTTCTGTGGAGTCAGTGGTGATATCTCCCTTATCATTTCTGTTTGTGTTTATTTGATTCTTCTCTCTTTTCTTCATTAGTCTAGCTAACAGTCTATCTATTTTGTTAATTTTTTCAAAAAACCACCTCTCAGACTCATTGATTTTTTTTGAAGAATTTTTTTTTGTGTGTGTCTCTGTCTCCTTCAGTTCAGTTCTGATCTTGGTTATTTCTTGTCTTCTACTAGCTTTGGGGTTTGTTTGCTCTTGGTTTCTAGTTCTTTTAATTGTGATGTTAGGTTGTTAATGAAATCTGTCTAGCTTTTTGATGTGGGTATTTAGTGTTATAAATTTCCCTCTTAACACTACTTTAGCTGTGTTCCAGAGATTCTGGTATGTTGCCTCTTTGTTCTCATTAGTTTCAAAAAGCTTCTTGATTTCTGCCTTAATTTTATTTACCCATGAGTCATTTAGGAGCAGATTGTTCCATTTCCATGTAGTTGTGTGGTTTTGAGTGAATTTCTTAATTTTGAATTGTAGTTTGATTGTGCTGTGGTCTGAGAGAGTTATGATTTCAGCTCTTTTGCATTTGCTGAGAAGTGTTTTACTTCTGATTATGTAATCAGTTTTAGAGTAGTTGCTGTGTGACAATGAGAAAAGTGTATATTCTTTTGCTTTTGGGTGGTTAATTATGTATTCATCTATCAGGTCTGCTTGATTTAATCCAGAGCTGAGTTCAGATGCTGAATATCTTTGTTAATTTTCTCTCTCAGTGATCTGTCTAATATTATCATTGGGGTGTTAAACTCTCCTACTATTATTGTGTGGGAGTCTGAGTCTCTTTGTAAGTTTCTAAGAACTTGCTTTATGAATCTGGTTGTTCCTGTATTGGGTGCATATATATTTAGGATAGTTAGCTCTTTTTGAATTAAACCCTTTACTATTAGATAATGCTCTTCTTTGTCTTTTTTGATCTTTGTTGGTTTAAAGTCTTTTTTGCCAGAAAGTAGGATTGCAGCCCCTGTTTTTTCCTATTTTCAATTTGCTTGGTAAATTTTGTTCCATCTTTTTATTATGAGCCTATGTGTATCTTTGCACGTGAAATGGGTCTCTTGAAGACAGCATACCAGTGGGTCTTGGCTCTTTATCCAGCTTGACATTCTGTGTCTTTTAATTGGGGTGTTTAGCCCGTTTACATTTAAGGTGAGTATTTTTATGTGTGAATTTGATCCTGTCATCAAAATAACTAGATGCTAGCTGGTTATTTTGCAGACTTGTTTGTGTGGTTGCCTCATAGTGTCATTGGCCTGTGTACTTCAGTGTGTTTTTGTAGCGACTGGTAGTTGTTTTTCCTTTCCATATTTAGTGCTTCCTTCAGAAGCTCTTGCAGGGCAGGCCTGCAAGAATTCCCTCAGCATTTGCTTGTCTGAAAAGGATCTTATTTCTTCTTCACTTAAGAAGCTTAGTTTGGTTGGTATGAAATTCTGGATTGGAGATTCTTTTTTTAAGAATGTTGAATATTGGCCCCATCTTTTCTGGCTTTTAGGTTTTCTGTTGAGGGGTCTGCTGTTAGACTGATGGATTTCCCTTTGTGGATGACCTGGCCTTTCTCTCTGGCTACCCCTACCATTTTTTCTTTCATTTCAACCTTGGAGAATCGGATGATTATGTGTCTTGGGGTTGATCTTCTTTTGGAGCATCTTACTGGAGTTCTCTGCATTTCCCGAATTTGATTTTGGCCTGCCTTGCTAGGTTGGAGAAGTTCTTCTGGATATATCCTGATGTTTGTTTTCTAACTTGGTTCTGTTCTCCCTGTCTCTTTTCAGGTACCTCAATCAGTCATAAGTTTGGTCTCTTTACATAATCCCATATTTCTTGGAGGTTTTGTTCATTGCTTTTCCTTTTTTTTTTCCCTCTATTCTTATCTACCAGTCTTATTTCAGAAAGGTAGTCTTCAAGTTCTGAGATTCTTTCCTCTGCTTGGTCTGTTCTGCTGTTGATACTTGTGACTGCATTGTGAAGTTATCATATTGTGTTTTTCAGCTCCATTAGGTCAGTTATGTTCCTCTCTAGACTGACTGACCTGGCTATCAACTCCTATACCATTTTCTCATGATTCTTAGTTTTTTTGCATTGGATTAGAACATGCCCCTTTAGCTCACCAAAGTTCATTATTCTGACCTTCTGAAGTCTACTTCTGTCAATTCAGCCACCTCAGCCTTTGCCCTGTTCTGTGCCCTTGCAGGGGAGGTGATGTGGTCATTTGGAGGAGAAGAGGCACTCTGGCTTTTTGAGTTTTCAGCATTTTTGCATTTATTCTTTCTCATCTCTGTGGGTTTATCTACCTTCAGTCTTTGAGATTGCTGACCTTTGAATGGAATTTTTGTGGGGTCTTTTTGGTCGATGTTGTTGTTTTCTGTTTGTTTTTCTTTCAACAGGCCACTCTTCCATAGAGCTGATACAGGGGGTCTGCTGCAGACTCTGGTTGCCCTGGTTTTTCTCATAGCTGGAAATATCACCAGTGGAGGCTATGAAATAGCAAAGATGGCAGTCTGCTTCTTCCTCTGGAAGCTCTATCCCAGCGGGGCACTGACCTGTTAATGGCCCAAATGTTCCTGTAGGAGGTATCTGAACGCCCCTGTTGGGAGGTCTCACCCAGTCAGGAGGAATGAGATCTGGGATCTGGGACATGCTTAAGGAAGCAGTCTGGCTGCTTTTTGGTACAGCAGGTGTGCTGCATTGCGGGGGACCCTTCCTCCTCTGCACCTTTTGGACTCCCAAAGCTGGCAGGCTGGAATGGCTGAGTTGACTGAACCACAGAGATGGCTCCTTCCAGGAGCTCCATCTTAGGGAGAGATCAGAGCTCTGTCTGTATAACCCTGGCTGGAGTGACTGAAGCCCCTCTAGGGAGGTCCTGCCCAGGGAGGAGGAATGGATCAGGGTCTTGCTTGCAGAAGCAATCTGGCCACAATGTAGCAAAGCAGCTGTGCTGCACTGGGGACCCTTCCTCATCTGGACCATTTGGACTCCAAAGCTGGCAGACTGGAACAGCTGAGTCAGTCAAACCACAGAGATGGTGGCTGCCCCTTCCCCTGGGAGCTCCTTCCCAGGGAGATATTAGAGTTTGCCCATATAACCCTGGCTAGAGTGGCTGAAGCCACCCCACAGGGAGGCCCTGCCCAGTGAGGAGGAATGCATTGGGGTTCCACTTAAAGAAGCAGTCAGACCTAACTCTGATAGTGACAAAAGTTTTAGAGTAGTGTTCTTTCAGATAGATCACTAAAAACACGTGACAAAAGAAAAATTGATAAGTTTAGAATTCATCAAATATTAAGACTGTTGTATTTCAGAGGATGCCATCAAGAAAATGAAGAGACAACCCATGGATTGGGAGGGAATTATTAGCAACTTTTCTTGTTCTGTACAGAGATTTGTCTTTTTTCTAAGCATTCCCTACTGTTTGATTAGATTTAGATTAATTCAGTCCTTCTAATTAATGGCCACTTGTTAATGTGTTTCACTGCCTTTGAAAGATTTTTAAAAATCTCTTCTGCTCTTTTTTGTCCTCGTACTGTCACACTAGAGTAGTTTTATGAGAAAGAAGTAAAACTTGTGTGTTCGTTATTCAATGTTTAATCCCTCATGAATGTCTCCTTTTGGTAATTATAATCATTATCATGATTATAATGGATAATCATTATCCCCTCTAATATTGCTTCTCTTTCATCATTTCTGTTTTTCCTTTTAGAATTTCTATTAAATGTATGTTGCAGCTTTCAATTCATGTCAATTTCTGTATTTCTTACCTTTCACGTTTACTATGCCTTTTTTGTTTGTTTTTGTTTTTTTGAAACGAAATCTTGCTCTGTGGCCTGGGCAGGAGTGCAGTTTCATGATCCCAGCTCACTGCAGCCTCCACCTCACGGGTTCAAGCAGTTCTCCTGCCTTAGCCTCTCGAGTAGCTGGGATTACAGGCGTGCACCACCACATCCAGCTAATTTTTGTATTTTTAATGGAGATGGGGTTTCACCATGTTGGCCAGGCTAGTCTCAAACTCCTGACCTCAAGTGATCCACCTGCCTCAGCCTCCCAAAGTGCTGGGATTACAGGTGTGAGCCACCACACCCAGCCCATGTTTACTGTGTCTTTATCTCTGTTACCTTCTTAGTGATTTCCCTAATTTTTGTTAGTATCTTTTAATTCAGTTATGTTTGGTCTAGCTTGCTGTGTTTCTTTTTTTCAGTGTTTAATTTGATGATACCTCTCAGAATCTGCTGTTGTTTCATAGCCTCCTTTCCTGTTTTATTCTATCCCTCCTTTATATCTTTCAGCACATTTAATATACTTTAAATTCCTTTTTAGACTGTGTTATATCCTTTCTACTTCCTTAGCTGTAAATACTCCTGTTTCTTGGGTTTGTTGGTTGTCTTAGCATCAGATATATGTGCTTTGTAATTTTTTGTTTGTGAGTTCAAATTGTCTTATGTTAAGCAGATTTGTTTGTTTTCTTTCCTTCTTACCATGCTCTTTCTGCCCTGTAAGTTAGTTTTGAAATTTCCTCAACCTTACTTTTTGAAATCCTCAGCTCTGAAGGTTTTATAGTAGGGTCTTTCAGAGAAATTACCTTCAGTCCTTGAGCCCAAGATATGGTAGTCTGCTTGTTGGTTGCACAGATATTTCTAATTCTTCCCTTCATTGCAGACAAAGTTTTTTTTTTTTATTTGAAACTTAAAAACTCTAAACTTGTAAATAGAACTTTTTCAGCCTCTGTTCCTGTCTAGAAAACCTAGTCCCCTGGTTTCAAGTAGTGCATCTGACTGTTCACTGCCTCCTCACATATGAGGTGTTTTGGGTTTCATTTTCCCCAGTGTTGAAATTTTGACCCTGGTTTCTGTTTTCACTCTCAGCCCTTCACGTGCCCCCTTGCTTGAGCCACACTTAATTACTAGGAGTTCATCACCTGCTTTTAGAAAGGGTTGAATATCCCTCTTGACTTGTCCCTTAATTACTGTATTGATCTGTATAAAGTAAACTTTCCCCATTTCTAGCTCATCATTTATAGATATAAGAACCATCTTACTTGTAATCATTGAAACATACTTTAAATTACAAAAAGTCCACTTCTAATTTAACAATTTCCCCTTTACCCATTCTCAAAATGTACAGAGGTGCAGTGGCGAATGGGGATGGGGAGTGTTTGTCTCTCTCTCTCTCTCTTTTTTTTTTTTTTTTTTTTTCTTTTTGATACAGGGTCTCGGTCTCACTCCTGTTGCCCAGGCTAGAGTGTAGTGGCACAATCTCGGCTCACTGCAGCCTCCACCTCCCGAGCTCAGGTGATTCTCCCATCTCAGCCTCCTGAGTAGCTGGGACTACAGGCATGTGCCACCATGCCCAGCTAAGTTTTTGTTTTCAGTAGAGATGGCATTTTGCCTTGTTGCCTAGGCTGGTCTCAAACTCCTGGACTCAAGCAATCCTCCCACCTCGGCCTTCCAAAGTGCCTGGATTACAGGCATGAACCACTGTGCCTGGCCTGTTTGTTCTTTTAGTCTTTACTTTCTCCCCTTATTCTTGTGGTGCTCACATTGAGGGATGAAGAAGAAAGAAGAGGAAAGGGGGCGAAGACTTACTTGGTTGGTTCTTTGGTAATCCAGTGATGGCATATGTGCAAATGCTTGCTCTTCCGTGCTTCTCATTAGTGTGTTTTCTCAGAGGCCATCATAGAACCAGTCACTTCCCCAACATAGGCAATATACTTCATATTTCACCTCTTCCGACACCCTTCTTCACTCCCCTCATTTCTGGCTCAGCTCCTGCCCACAAGTATCCTTTTACTATTTAGATCATCTGACCTTGGTACCTTTTGGAGTTTCATTGATTGGGCTTAAAGTTGGACTTAACACTTGGCCCAGGGGAAGTACATGCATTCTTTTATTTCTCTCAAATTTTTATTTTGGAAAACTTCAGACCTGCAAAAAAGTTGAATGAATGGTGGGTGAATAACCATATGCCCTTCCTGTAGATTCACCAACTTAGTATTTTACCATATTTGCTCGCATTTGTTTCATTTTCTTGGCTGGCTAATGAGAATCCTAATGCAGGCATGACATTTCTTCATTCCTATGTACTTTTGCATGGATCTCCAAAAATCAAAGATACGTTTATGTTATACTCTGAAAATTTAACATTGGTATAATACTGTTATCTAATATACAGTACCTATTAAGATTTTCCCAAACGTTTCAATACCTTTTATAGCTGTTTTTCCTCCCGACCCAGCATATAATAAATATTTCAGTTCATTTTTCATGTTTCTTTAATCATGAGCAGTTCCGCCAGCCTATCTTTTTTTTTTTTTTTTTTTTTTTTTTACCTTTCACAACATTTGACTTTTTTTTAAAGGAGTGTACACCAGTTCTTTTGTAGAATGCCTCTCAACTTAGATTTGTGTGATTATTTTTTCATGACGAGATTGAGGTTAAACCTTTTTACTAATGTTTTGTTAAGGTGATATTCACCAGAGTTCTCTGTGAAGGTACTTTTTCCTGTATAATCTGTGGAGTGTCATTTTAAGACCGAATGGATTTCTTATTCCCTAACAGTCTTTTACCCTGTAGTTTTAGCATTCATCAATACTTTTTGCCTGTATCCATTATTAACTTGATATTTGTAATATGGTGATGTTCTAATTCTGTCATTTCTTCTATAGATAGAAGTCGGTTTTCTTCTATAAAGAGCAACTTTCCTCTTTTCTCCCACCTTCAAAAGAAATAATTTGTTGTCAGCATAGACTCATGGATTTTTTCAGTGTGTTGTTATCTATTTCTGTAATTACACATTTTGATGTGCAACTTGTTCCAAACTCGTCCTCTAGGGAGTCTATACATTCTTGCCCTGCCAAACAGTG
Organism: Macaca mulatta; assembly: GCF_049350105.2. NCBI lineage: Eukaryota > Metazoa > Chordata > Mammalia > Primates > Cercopithecidae > Macaca > Macaca mulatta. The sequence goes on along the minus strand of NC_133417.1, from coordinate 17,358,320 downwards.
GAAACGCAGCTTGTCCAACTGCTGGCCTTTTCCCTCCATTGGTAAAGTTGGCTCCAGTCAACTTACTGAGTTTGGACCTCTCATTGCTAAGGGAGGCACTTAACTCATGGGAAATATATTTACATATGCTCCCAAATGTGCAGATTCATATGTTGAATTTTCCTAAGAGCACTCCTTCTGCCACACACACCTGACATACGCCTGGTAGTTTCTGCTGCTCAGTAATCTCCCACCACAGAGTAAGATGCCTTTCTCCGCTTTCACAAGTTCTTTTAGAGCTTCCATTTACCCGATATGATTTTACAATGCCCCATTCTTCTGGGGAAGGAAGGAGAAAAGTCACAGTTCTTTTTAGTCCTTTGAGTTCCCTCACAGAATGTCTTTTTGGGATTTTTTTGTCTTTTCTTTTATGGCCTGATGTGCTCTAAGGCTCTCTTTTAGTCCTGTGCAGATCTTTAGAATATGAGATGTATTGGTTTGCTGGGACTGCTGTTACAAGATACCACAAACTGAACTTTGCCTCAGTAAGATGCTAGAAGTCCAAGAGCAAGGCGTTGCTAGGGTTGCTTCCTTTGAGGACTCTGAGAAAGACTATTCTGTGCCTCTGTCCTCGTTTCTGGTGGTTTGCTGGCTGTCTTTGGTGTTTCTTGGTTTGTAGATGCATCACCCTGATCTCTGCCTTTGTCTTCACATGGCATTCTCCCTGTGTGTATCTGTGTCCAAATTTCCCCATTTTATAAGGATATCAGTCATAGCTGATTAGCTGCCTACCCTACTGGAGTATCATCTCATGCCAACTTAACTATAACTTAATATAGTAAGTAATATATATGCTGTATTAACTTATATATCTACAGAGAGTTCCTCGTATGCTTTGGATAACTAGCCCCTTATCAGATACATGATTTGCAAAAATTTCCCCCCAATTTGTGGCGTTTCATTTTCATAATGGTTCTTTGACACTGAAACATTTTTAGTTGTGATGAAGTTCGTCTTAAGTTTTTCTTTTATGGATACTTTTAGTGTCATATCTAAGAATACTCCACCCAAAGTCGCAAAGATTTTTTTCTTCTATATTTTGTTCTAAAGTTTTATAGTTTTTGCTCTTAACACTTAGGTCGCTTATCCATTTTGATTTAATTTTTGTGTACAGTGTGAGGTAGGGCCTAAATTAATATGTTTGCATATGGATATCTGGTTGTCCTAGTACCATTTGTTTAAAAGTCTGTCTTTTCCCCTGATTTATGTTGTCAAAAAGCCTTATGTTGTCACAAGTTCCTTATATTCCATAATATAGACTCTCAATTTTGTTGATTTACATGCCTGTCTTTGTGCCAGTATCAGCCTGTCTTGATTACTGTGGCTTTCTAGTAAGTTTTCAAATTCAGTAGTGTACATTCATTTTTGAAATTGTTTTGGCTATTCTAGCTGCTTTGGCTTTCATAAATCTTAGAATTGGCTGGTCAATTCTACAAAAAAAAGTCCTGCTGGGATTTTGATAGTGAATACATTGAATTTACGCATCAGTTTGGGGAGAAGCCATCTTGAATATTAAGTGTTCCAATCTGTGAACATTAAAAGTCTTTATTTAGATCTCCTTTATAAATGATTTTCAGTGTACAAGTCATACATATCCTTTATTAAATTTATTCCTAAGTTTCTATCCCTTTTGATGTTACTGTGAATGAAATTGTCTTCATAACTTCCGTTTCCTATTACTCATTGTTCATGTATAGATATACAATTGAGTTTTCTTATATTGATCTTGTATTCTGCAACTTTGTGGAACTTATTTATTTAGGTTATTTATTTAACCTTACTTATTTAGGTTATTTTTCTCCCTTAGGTTTTCAGGTGGGAGGGCAAACCAGTCCCTATCACTCCATTTTGGCTGGGAGAAGACGTCTACTCAAAGGGTTGTGAGAGATGAATGAAACCAATTGAGATAAAAACTTTTCCATGAATCTGTTTTCAACAAAGACCTTGTTAGTATAGTCCCTCAGTATCCATGGAGGATAGATTCCAGGACCTCCCTGAGATACCAAAATCCACAGACGCCCAAGTGCCTTATATGAAATGGTGCCGTGTTTGCATGTAACCTACATGCATCTTCCCATAAACTTTAAATCATCTCTAGATTACGTAGAAAACCTAATGCGATATAAATGCTATGTAAATAAACTGTATTGTTTGATTCATGGTTGCTTGAATTCACAGATGTGGTGGAAGTTGCAGATACAGGGGGTGAGCAGTGTTTTAATTTTTTCATGTTAAATGTCTTGGTCTAAGTAAATTTTCTATTTCCATTGCAGCATTCCTCCGAATATTGATTTGCTGAATAGCCCAGACTTATTGGAAACAACGATTGGTGATGTAATTGGGGCATCCGACACTATGGAAACATCCCAAGCACTGAACGACATTAATGTAGCCACCAGGCTTCCTGGATTAGGGGAACCTGAAGTTGAATATGAGAGTAAGTAAATGTTCCATAATACATCAGTCATACCTTTTTGTGTTCCTTTGATATATTTAAATTAGCTTCTCTAATAATATTTTTTATACTAGTTCAACTTTTAAATTTAATCCAGAAGAGTTATGCCCTCTTGCCTTTTTGACTAAAGGGAACACTGAAATGTTTAAGATAACATAATTGAGGTCATCAAACGTGTGTGTCATTTATAAGACATTAAACATTTAAGAGTCTTCATTTGCTTTTTTCTAGAGTGGAAACGTTTTCTAGGGCATAGGATTGAATGAATGTTTGAACATCCCATTAGCTCTTAGAAAGTATTTTGTCATTAATGAGGTTTATTATTGCCTAGGCCCACAAAAAGAAATAACACAGAAAGAATGGTGCTTTAAAACTCACACACACACACATACACACACACACATTTTTGAAGGTTAAAAGGAGACAGTAAATCTCTCATTGAAAATGTCTATATATTTGTGAGTTTAGTTTTATATGAAAGCATAACTTGTTTATAAACAGCAGTTTCCTGTTGAATCTCACTGTAATGCATGTTCATTTTAAAGCAGCTTGTATTTATTTGACTCTTGACAATTTGATTTCTATTGGAGGCTAAAATTAGCCACTACAGTGTTAAACAACTCAGAAAATTGCCCTACGTATGCTGTTGTCTCTGAGACTGTAGAATACAGCAGTAACATTTAGTAATTTAGAAATAAATGTTAGTGAAAAGTCACACAGTGCTTCTGGTTAATAGAACATGTTAAAGTATTACTAATAAGTGGTGCTAAAAATTTGTTTGTTTCCTAAGAAATCACTACAAATACTCTGGTACATCATGGTTTTTTACTGACATCTAACATGTTTAAATTTTGTTTGTTAGTCTCAGGTCAGAGAAGTAATAATTTAACTTATTACATTGGTAATTTCAAAGTAATTTGATTTTTTAAGGTAGTAGTCTGTTATTAGATTAAGAAAATATCCCCCATTACTATTTCTCACGTACTTTCTCTGTAGTAATTTATTTTGAATAGTCCAGTTTTGACAGCCTTTCCCTGGACTCCACTTCTTGTTAGCAACGCTTGCTCTTATTCTCACTTATATGTGGGAGCTACACAGGGACATAAAGATGGGAACAGTAGACACTGGGGATTCCTAAAGGAGGGATGGAGTGTGAAAGGGCTGAAAAACTTCCTATTGGGTGCTGTGCTCACTATCTGGGAGATGAGATCAGTAGAAGCCCAAACCATGGCACCACATAATATACCCTTGTAACAAACCTGTACATGTACTCCCTGAATCAAAAATTAAAATTAGGCTGGATGTGGTGGCCCGCGCCTGCAGTCCCAGCTACTCGGGAGGCTGAGGCATGAGAATCGCTTGAACCTGGGAGGCAGAGGTTGCAGTGAGCTGAGATTATGCCGCTGAGCTCCAGCCTGGACCACAGAGCAAGACCGTCTCAAAAGAAAAAAGAAAAAAAAAAGAAAAGAAAAAATTAAGTTAAATTAAAATTAAAAAAAAATTTGCTTTTTGTTTCTAGAAAGAATTGAGACATAGCATAGCAAAGCCAGCAGGATTTAGATTCAGCCAGAACCATGACTATCTTAATGCAGAGTATTTCCAGGGTTAAAAATAAAAATAGTCTCCTTTAAAGAGATGGCAGTATTGATTTTAGTTACATTCCATTTGATATCCATTACACGAATTCACAAAGTTTAATTTTTCCAGTGCTGTAATAGTGTTGTATTAGTATCACTTATTGAGTACATACTTTTTGCAAAATATGTTAGCTTAGAATTTACATGGTAAAATGAACTAGGGATGCTTAGAAAAGATCAAATGAAATATAACTCTCTTTGATGAAACAAACTCATATTGGTGAATTTAAGTTCATCAATCTTGATATCCAATTGTGTATTTTATTTTGGTTGTAATGTCAAAATCCTGATTCACATAGGTAAATAGTTACAAATTGTAACTAAAATAGCTTGTGCTGCATGGCAGGATGTTCCTCGGACAAAAAAAATGTAGCAGAAAAAGGTTTATTTTAACAACAAAAAGAGTATTCAGGATGGAGTAATTTGAAGCATAAGAAAACCAGGAGATGGCAATTAAGTAAATAGATAGGGAAGAACCGGTGTTGAATTACTGGTTCTCAGCCTTGGTTGTACTTAAAATCACCTGGAGAGTTTTAAAAACTACCAGTTCCAGAATCCTACCTCAAAAGCTTTTGTTATGATTATTCTTGGGTGAGTCCTGGGAATGAGTGTTTCTTGAAAGCTCTCCAGCTGATTCTTAATGTGTAGCCAGGGCCTCCACTCAGTTAACTGGTGGCCACTTTTAGAAGATCCCTTTGACCCAGAGGATATGATTTCAAAGTTTTCTCTTCTTTTCTTCTGATTATATAGAAATTATTAGGCATTCAACATTTTTTGTCAAGTGACAGTGTAAAATTTTATGCTCACATCAAATTAATCTGCAAACTAAGATTATTTCAGGTTAATTTTAAGTCTTCATTTAAAGATGAATTGTGTTTAATGTATTATCTTTTCAGTGGTTAGAGGACTTTGTAATGTATTCTGCCACTAGGAAGAACATTATGAAGACAAAATGCTTGTCTTGCGTCACACCTGATGGTACCAACATATAATATGTTGATTTAGTGAATGAATAAATATATATTCTTCACAGTTTGTTCCACGTAAATTTAGTTTTAGGCAGTCAGGGCCAATGAACAAAGATGGCGAAGTGTTGAGGTTATACATGAGCCTGGGTTGTGGTTATGAACGAAAAGGATCATGTCACAAGTGTTGTGTGCCTTTTGAGTCTCTTGGCTAGGTAAACCTTCTTAACCACACATGCTATTGAGATTTCACATCTACTTGCTTTTTAGGAATGCTGCAGATTTAGGGTGGTGTTTCTACTTAGGATTAACTCTTACTCAGATTAATGGACAGGTAGCTGGTTATGGAAAGAAAATATATTATTTTGTGTTTATCTGGATTATTACTTTTAATTGATAATTGATGTTGAGAAACCGAAACAAAACAAAACCATACCCTCACACAGCTAGCTGTGACAGCCTGGCAGACTGAGGGATTATTTTGCCTTTTTTTTTTTTTTTCCAGCATTAAAAGACGCCTCAGAGAAGCTCAAACAGCTTGAGATGGAGAACAGTCCTTTGCTGTCCCCTCGATCCAACATCGATGTTAACATAAACAGCCAGGTATTCAAATTTCCCCTGCGTATACCTGTTACACATCTCCAGAGCTCCCACAAATCTTTTCTTTCCAAAGATAGTACTTTTTTCTTTAACTGGGAAATCTGTCTGTGCTGATTTCTTATAAACCTGTTTTCCCATTTTAAAAGGATGAAATCTGTAGATGTTCAGGAGGGAAGGGGGAAACTTGCACAGCAAGATGAATTGTGAGGTGATTGCATGATTTAAAAAAAAAAAACCACAGTCAAGATGACTGTTAAACCTTTTATTTTGATGCACCCAGTCTAGTTGAAGGACTTGCTGAAGCCTTTGGAAATTACAGAAGGATTTGTTTTAAAGAGGGCTCCTCTGTGGTATAAACAAGAAAGAGAATAGAATTTCCGATGCTTTAACTTCATCTATCATTCCTTTCTCTCCCCTGTCCCCTTTAAATATTTTTTGTTGTGGGGTGGGGAATACATACCAATTATACCAATCAAGCTTCAATTTATAGTTTGACTATGATTTTCTTATTTCTATGTTAAATAACTTATAGGAAGAGCTAAAATAAATAGAATGAGATGGAAATTTTATAATTAATCATATCAGCTACCAGATGGCCCCACTAAATGGAAGAGTTGATTTTAGGTAATGATCTAGAAATGCCCTTTTTTTTTCTCTACATATAGACAACTGATAACATGGCCAAGATGAATTTTGTTTTTGTTTTAAAGAGGAAAGGAGAATGGCTAACTCACAGTGTTCTTCCATCCTTGGATAACTAACTGGAATTTCTTTTTTTTATTATTATTATACTTTAAGTTCTATGGTACATGTGTACAACGTGCAGATTTGTTACATATGTATACATGTGCCATATTGGTGTGCTGCACCCATCAACTTGTCATTTAGATCAGGTATAACTCCAATGCCACCCCTCCCCCCTCCCCACAATAGGCCCCGGTGTGTGATGTTCCCCTTCCCGTGTCCAAGTGATCTCATTGTTCAGTTCCCACCTATGAGTGAGAACATGCAGTGTTTGGCTTTCTGTTGTTGCGATAGTTTGCTGAGAATGATGGTTTCCAGCCGCATCCATGTCCCTACAAAAGACACGAACTCATCCTTCTTTATGGCTGCATGGTATTCCATGGTGTATATGTGCCACATTTTCTTAATCCAGTCTGTCACTGATGGACATTTGGGTTGATTCCAAGTCTTTGCTATTGTGAATAGTGCCGCAGTAAACATAGGTGTGCATGTGTCTTTATAGCAGCATGATTTATAATCCTTTGGGTATATACCCAGTAATGGGATGGCTGGGTCATATGGTACTTCTAGTTCTAGATCCTTGAGGAATTGCCATACTGTTTTCCACAATGGTTGAACTAGTTTACAATCCCACTAACAGTGTAAAAGTGTTCCTGTTTCTCCACATCCTCTCCAGCACCTGTTGTTTCCTGACTTTTTAATGATTGCCATTCTAACTGGTGTGAGATGGTATCTTACTGTGGTTTTGATTTGCATTTCTCTGATGGCCAGTGATGATGAGCATTTTTTCATGTGTCTGTTGGCTGTATGAATGTCTTCTTTTGAGAAATATCTGTTCATATTCTTTGCCCACTTTTTGATGGGGTTGTTTTTTTCTTGTAAATTTGTTTGAGTTCTTTGTAGGTTCTGGATATTAGCCCTTTGTCAGATGAGCAGATTGCAAAAATGTTCTCCCATTCTGTAGGTTGCGTGTTCACTCTGATAGTAGTTTCTTTTGCTGTGCAGAAGCTCTTTAGTTTAATGAGATCCCATTTGTCAATTTTGGCTTTTGTTGCCATTGCTTTTGGTGCCATTGCTTTTGGTGTTTTAAACATGAAGTCCTTGCCCATGCCTATGTCCTGAATGGCATTACCTAGGTTTTCTTCTAGGGTTTTTATGGTATTAGGTCTAACATTTAAGTCTCTAATTCATCTTGAATTAATTTTCGTATAAGGAGTAAGGAAAGGATCCAGTTTCAGCTTTCTACATATGGCTAGCCAGTTTTCCCAGCACCATTTATTAAATAGGGAATCCTTTCCCCATTTCTTGTTTTTATCAGGGTTGTCAAAGATCAGATGGCTGTAGATGTGTGGTATTATTTCTGAGGGCTCTGTTCTGTTCCATTGGTCTATATCTCTGTTTTGGTACCAGTACCATGCTGTTTTGGTTACTGTAGCCTTGTAGTATAGTTTGAAGTCAGGTAGTGTGATGCCTCCAGCTTTGTTCTTTTGACTTAGGATTGTCTTAGCAATGCAGGCTCTTTTTTGGTTCCATATGAACTTTAAAGCAGTTTTTTCCAATTCTGTGAAGAAAGTCATTGGTACCTTGATGGGGATGGCATCGAATCTAAATTACCTTGGGCAGTATGGCCATTTTCACAATATTAATTCTTCCTATCCATGAGCATGAAATGTTCTTCCATTTGTTTGTGTCCCCTTTTATTTCACTGAGCAGTGGTTTGTAGTTCTCCTTGAAGAGGTCCTTTACATCCCTTGTAAGTTGGATTCCTAGGTGTTTTATTCTCTTTGAAGCTATTGTGAATGGGAGTTCACTCATGATGTGGCTCTGTGTTTGTCTGTTATTGGTGTGTAAGAATGCTAGTGATTTTTGCACATTGATTTTGTATCCTGAGACTTTGCTGAAGTTGCTTATCAGCTTAAGGAGACTTTGGGCTGAGATGATGGGGTTTTCTAAATATACAATCATGTCATCTGCAAACAGGGACAATTTGACTTCTTCTTTTCCTAATTGAATACCCTTTATTTCTTTCTCTTGCCTGATTGCCCTGGACAGAACTTCCAACACTATGTTGAATAGGAGTGGTGAGAGATGGCATCCCTGTCTTGTGCCAGTTTTCAAAGGGAATGCTTCCAGTTTTTGCCCATTCAGTATGATATTGGCTGTGGGTTTGTCATAAATAGCTCTTATTATTTTGAGATATGTTCCATCAGTACCGAATTTATTGAGAGTTTTTAGCATGAAGGGCTGTTGAATTTTGTCGAAGGCCTTTTCTGCATCTATTGAGATAATCATGTGGTTTTTGTCTTTAGTTCTGTTTATATGCTGGATTACGTTTATTGATTTGTGTATGTTGAACCAGCCTTGCATCCCAGGGATGAAGCCCACTTGATCATGGTGGATAAGCTTTTTGATGTGCTGCTGGATTCGGTTTGCCAGTATTTTATTGAGGATTTTTGCATCGATGTTCATCAGGAATATTTGTCTAAAATTTTCTTTTTTTGTGGTGTCTCTGCCAGGCTTTGGTATCAGGATGATGTTGGCCTCATAAAATGAGTTAGGGAGGATTCCCTCTTTTTCTATTGATTGGAATAGTTTCAGAAGGAATGGTAGCAGCTCCTCCTTGTACCTCTGGTAGAATTCGGCTGTGAATCCATCTGGTCCTGGACTTTTTTTTTGGTTGGTAGGCTATTAATTATTGCCTCAGTTTCAGAGCCTGCTATTGTTCTATTCAGGGATTCAACTTCTTCCTGGTTTAGTCTTGAGAGAATGTAAGTGTCCAGGAAATTATCCATTTCTTCTAGGTTTTCTAGTTCATTTGCGTAGAGGTGTTTATAGTATTCTCTGATGGTAGTTTGTATTTCTGTGGGGTCGGTGGTGATATCCCCTTTATCATTTTTTATTGCATCTATTTGATTCTTCTCTCTTTTCTTCTTTATTTGTCTTGCTAGCGGTCTATCAATTTTGTTGATCTTTTCAAAAAACCAGCTCCTGGATTCATTGATTTTTTGGAGGGTTTTTTGTGTCTCTATCTCCTTCAGTTCTGCTCTGATCTTAGTTATTTCTTGCCTTCTGCTAGCTTTTGAATGTGTTTGCTCTTGCTTCTCTAGTTCTTTTAATTGTGATGTTAGGGTGTCAATTTTAGATCTTTCCAGCTTTGTCTAAATTTCCCTCTACACACTGCTTTAAATGTGTCCCAGAGATTCTGGTATGTTGTATTTTTGTTCTCATTGGTTTCAAAGAACATCTTTATTTCTACCTTCTTTTCGTTATGTACCCAGTAGTCATTCAGGAGCAGGTTGTTCAGTTTCCATGTATTTGAGTGGTTTTGATTGAGTTTCTTAGTCCTGAATTCTAGTTTGATTGCACTGTGGTCTGAGAGACAGTTTGTTATGATTTCTGTTCTTTTACATTTTCTGAGGAGTGCTTTACTTCCAACTATGTGGTCAATTTTGGAATAAATGCAATGTGGTGCTGAGAATATATATTCTGTTGATTTGGGGTGGAGAGTTCTGTAGACATCTATTAGGTCCGCTTGGTGCAGAGTTGAGTTCAATTCCTGGATATCCTTGTTAACTTTCTGTCTCATTGATCTGTCTAATGTTGACAGTGGGGTGTTAAAGTCTCCCATTATTATTGTATGGGAGTCTAAGTCTCTTTGTACGTCTCTAAGGACTTGCTTTATGAATCTGGGTGCTCCTTATTGGGTGCATATATAATTAGGATAGTTAGCTCTTCCTGATGAATTGATCCCTTTACCATTATGTAATGGCCTTCTTTGTCTCCTTTGATCTTTGATGGTTTAAAGTCTGTTTTATCAGAGACTAGGATTGCAACCCTGGTTTTTTTTTGTTTTCCATTTGCTTGATAGATCTTCCTCCATCCCTTTATTTTGAGCCTATGTGTGTCTCTGCATGTGAGATGGGTCTCCTGAATACAGCAAACTGATGGGTCTTGACTCTTTATCCAATTTGCCAGTCTGTGTCTTTTAATTGGAGCATTTAGTCCATTTACATTTAAGGTTAATATTCTTATGTGTGAACATAATCCTGTCATTGTGATATTAGCTGGTTATTTTGCTCGTTTGTTGATGCAGTTTCTTCCTAGCCTCGATGGTCTTTATATTTTGGCATGTTTTTGCAATGGCTGGTACTGGTTGTTCCTTTCCACGTTTAGTGCTTCCTTCAGGATCTCTTGTAGGGCAGGCCTGGTGGTGACAAAATCTCTAAGCATTTGCATTCCTGTAAAGGATTTTATTTCTCCTTCACTTATGAAACTTAGTTTGGCTGGATATGAAATTCTGGGTTTAAAATTATTTTCTTTAAGAATGTTGAATATTGGCCCTCACTCTCTTCTGGCTTGTAGAGTTTCTGCTGAGAGATCTGCTGTTAGTCTGATGGGCTTCCCTTTGTGTGTAACCCGACCTATCTCTCTGGCTGCCCTTAACATTTTTTCCTTCCTTTCATCTTTGGTGAATCTGACAATTATGTGTCTTGGAGTTGCTCTTCTCGAGGAGTATCTTTGTGGCGTTCTCTGTATTTCCTGAATTGGAATGTTGGCCTGCCTTACTAGGTTGGGGAAGTTCTCCTGGATGATATCCTGCAGAGGGTTTTCCAGCTTGGTTCCATTTTCCCCCTCAGTTTCAGGCACACCAATCAGACGTAGATTTGATCTTTTCACATAATCCCATATTTCTTGGAAGCTTTGTTCATTTCTTTTTCCTCTTTTTTCTCTAGACTTCTCTTCTCGCTTCATTTCGTTCGATCTTCAGTCATTGATACTCTTTCTTCCAGTTGATTGAGTTGGTTACTGAAGCTTGTGCATTTGTCACGTAATTCTTGTGTCATGGTTTTTATCTCTATCACTTTGTTTATGGCCTTCTCTGCATTGATTATTCTAGTTATCTATTCTTCCATTGTTTTTTCAAGATTTTTAGTTTCTTTGCGCCGGGTACGTAGTTCCTCCTTTAGCTCTGAGAAGTTTGATCGACCGAAGCCGCCTTCTCTCAACTCATCAAAGTCATTCTTTGTCCAGCTTTGATCTGTTGCTAGCGAGGAGCTGCGTTCCTTTGGAGGGGGAGATGCGCTCTTATTTTTTGAATTCTAGCTTTTCTGCCCTGCTTTTTCCCCATCTGTGTGGTTTTATCTGCCTTTGGTCTTTGATGATGGTGACATACTGATGGGGTTTTGGTGTGGGTGTCCTTTCTGTTTGTTAGTTTTCCTTCTAACAGTCAGGACCCTCAGCTGCAGGTCTGTTGAGTTTGCTTGAGGTCCACTCCAGACCCTGTTTGCCTGGGTATCAGCAGCGGAGGCTGCAGAAGGTAGAATATTGCTGAACAGCGAATGTTGCTGTCTGATCTTGCTCTGGAAACTTCGTTTCAGAGATGTGCCCAGCTGTGTGAGGTGTGAGGTGTTGGTCTGCACCTAGTGGGGTATGTCTCCCAGTTAGGTTACTTAAGGGTCAGGGATGCACTTGAGCATGCAGTCTGTCCGTTCTCAGATCTCAACCTCCATGCTGGGAGACCCACTGCTCTCTTCAAAGCTGTCAGACAGGATCATTTACCACTAACTGGCATTTCTTTAGAGACCAGTATAGAGTAGAAAGTGATTTTCTTCTGTCTTGCACTGTCATTATTAAAACCGTCTTTCTGGATCCAAGCCCTTTCTTCCCCCCCTTTCTTTCTAATATATTTTTTCTTAGAAATAGCTGTTAGAAGGTGATTCAGTTTCAGAAATGCTTTCCATTTTCTTGACTTTTCAGTACTCTATCCCACTTGTCTGTTTGCTTTCATGGTGTCAGTTTTTAAATATATCTCTGTAATGTAGGGGAATGCAGGGCCAGAGACAGAAGGATAAATAGAAAACTTTAGATAAAAGCTGTAGTTGATTAATAACTAGTGGAAATTTAGTGGAAGACTGCAATGACCCTAAAGAATGAAGTCTGGTAAAACTTGGGGTAGGGAGGAGGTGGGGCAGGGATTGTTGGCTGTGCTCAGAGTTCATGGAAATCTATTGAACAGCTACTTGTTTCTTTTGTAAAATGTCCTGCATATCTTGCTATAATGTAACTGATCCTCTGAGGCAGAGTGTCTACTGCATTAGTTTTGAAGCCTTGAATAGATGAGGAGGAGTGTGGGTTCAGGATAGGAGAGTAAAGGAGCACTTTAGGTGAAGGACAGTGTGCCATCAAGGAACATTTGGGGGATCATGTAGCTAGGAAGAATAACAATATTCAGTGAGGGTTTACTCTATGCCAGACAAGAATAGAAGGAAGGAGGGAGATGGAGCAAGGTGGGCAAATATAACCCTCCAGTGATCATCCTCGCTGCAGGAACACCAAATTAAATAGCTCTCCATACAAGAAAGCACCTTCGTAAGAACCAGAAATCAGGTGAACCATCATAGTACCTGGTTTTAACATTACACCAAGGAAAGAGGCACTGAAAAGGGCAGGAAAGACAGTCTTGAATTGCTGATGCCACCCCTTCCCTATGGAGGAGGGTGGCCCTGAGAGAGTCTGTGCTTGGGGGAGGGAGAGCACAGTGACTATGGCACTTTGTATTGGAACTCAGTGTTGGTCTGTCAGAAGGGAAAGCAACACAGGGCAGAATTTCGCTGGTGCCCACAGAGGCTGCATTTAGAACAATCCTAGCCAGAGAAGAATCATCCATCCCAGCGATTGGAATCTGAGTTCCGGCTAGCCCACCGCTGTGGGCAAAAGTGCTATAGGGTCCTAAATAAATTTGAAAGATAGTCTAGGCCACAAGGACTACAGTTCCTGGGCACATCCCAGTACTGTGCTGGGCTCAGAGCCAGTGGACCTGGGGTACACATGACCTAGAAAGATACTAGCTGGAGTAGCCAAAGGAATGCTTGCATCACCCTCTCCCAGTCCCAGGCAGTGCAGTTTACTTTTTCCACTTAAGGAAAGGTGAGGGAAGAGTAAAGAAGACTTTGTCTTGCAGCTTGGATACCAGTGTAGCCATAATAAAATAAAGCACCAAGCAGAGTCCTAAAGCCTCCATTTCAGGCGCCTACCTCCCAATTACATTTCTAGACATACCATGGGCTGGAAGGGAACCTGCTGTCTTGAGGGAAAGGACCCAGTCCTGGCAGAATCTGTCACCTGCTGACAAAAGAACCCTTGGGTCAGTGGTTTCCAGGTAGTACTTGCCACAGGCCTTGGGCAAGACCTGGTACCATGATGGCTTCAGGTGTGGCCCAGGGCATTTTCAGCTGTGGTGGCCATGGGCAGACACCTTCTGCTTGAGGAGAGGAGAGGGAAGAATCAAAAGAACTTTGTCTTGCAACTTGAGTAACAGCTCAGTCATGGTAAAATAAAGTACTGAGTAGATTCCTACAGTTCCCAACTCCAGGCCTTAGCTCCTTAGACGGCATTTCTGAACCAGCCCTGAGCCAGAAGGGAACCTGCGGTCCCAAAGAGAAAGGCACAAGTCTGACTGGATTCACCACTTGCTGACGAAAGAAACTTTGGGCCTTGAATAACTGTCAGTGTTGGCCAGGCAGTAGTCACCACATACCTTGGGTGAGACCCAGTACTGTACTGGCTTCAGGTCTGACTCAGCACAGTGTCAGTGGGTAGCCACAGGGGTGCCTGTGTCATTTCTTCCCCAACTCCATGCAGCTCACTGAGAAGAGAGAGACTGTATGGGAGAAAGTGAGGGAAGAGAACAAGAGACTCTGCCAGGTAATCCAGGGAATTCTCCCGGATCTTACCCAAGACCACCAAGGCTATATCTCAACAAGTCTGCAAGAAGTCACAGCCTTACTGGGCATGGGGTTCCACCTAATGCAGATACAGCTGAAGTGACCAAAAACTTATATCACAATATTCAATTCCCTTTGAATAACTAGAACACCTTCTCAAGACAGATGGGTACAAACAGCCCAGGGTACAAACAGCCCAGACTGCAGAGATTACAATAAATATCCAACTCTTTAATGCCCAGACGTCAACAAGCATCCAAGATCATCCAGGAAAACATGATCTCACCAAACAAATTAAATAAGGCACCAGTGACCAATCCCAGATTGACAGAGATATGTGACCTTTCAGGCAGATAATTCAAATAGCTGTTTTGAGGAAACTCAGTGAAATTCAAGATAACACAGAAAAGGAATGCAGAATCCTATCAGATACATTTAACAAAGAGATTGAGATAATTTTTAAAAATCAACAGGAATCCTACAGCTGAAAAATTCAATTGATGTAGTGAAGAATGCATCAGAGTCTCTCAGCCACAGAATTGATCAAGCAGCAGAAAGAATTAGTGAGCTTGAAGACAGGCTGTTTGAAAATACAGTCAGAGGAGACAAAATAAGAAAAAAGTGAGGCATTCCTAGAAAATCTAGAATATAGCTTCAGAAGGACAAATCAGAGAGTTACTGGCCTTAAAGAGGAGGTAAAGAGATGTGATAGAAAGTTTATTCAAAGGGATAATAACAGAGAACTCCCCAAACCTAGAGAAAGATATCAATATTCAAGTACAAGGAGGATATAGAACGTCAAGCAGAAGTAACCCAAATAGGACTACCTCAAGATATTGAATAATCAAACTCCCAAATGTCAATGTTAAATAAAGGATCCTAAAAACAGCAAGATAAAAGAAACAAAGAACATACAAGAGTGCTTCAGCACGTCTGGAAGCAGACTTTTCAGCAGAAACCTTACAGGCCAGGACAGAGTGGCATGACATATTTAAAGTGAAGTAAAAATTTTTATCCTAAAATAGTATGTCCATGTTTGAAGATATTCTTCAAACATGAAGGAGAAATACTTTCCCAGACAAACAAAAGCTGAGGGATTTCACCAGACCTGTCTTATAAGAAATGCTGAAGGGAGTTCTTCAGACTGAAAGGAAAAGATGTTAATGAACAATAAGATAATCATCTGAAGGTACACAACTCACTGGTAATCATATGTACACTAACAAATACAGAATATTATAACACTGAAATTGTGTATAAACTACTCATATCTTGAGTAGAAAGGCTAAAAGACTATCAAAAATATAACTACAACAACTTTTCTAGACATAATATAATAAGCTATAAATAGAAACAACAAGAAGTTAAAAAGTAGGGGGTGGGTGCGGTTTGAAGTTAAAGTATAGAGTTTTTATTTTCTCTTTGCTTGTTAATTTTTTTTTTTTTTTTTGCTATCAGTGTTGTCATCAGTTTAAAATAACATGTTACAAGATGATATTTGCAAGCCTCATGGTAACCTCAAATCAAAAAGCCTATAACAGTTGCACAAAGAAATAAAAAGCAAGAAATTTAAACATACCACCAGAGAAAAGCACCCTTCACAAAAAGGCAGGCAGGCAAGAAGGAAGAGAAGACCACAAAACAAGCAGAAAACAGGTAACAAAATGGCAGTAGTAAATCCTTACTTATCAATAATAATATTGAATGTAAATGAACTAAACTCTCCAATCAAAACACAGAGTGGCTAAATGGAGTTAAAAAAAAAAAAAAAAAAAAAGCCCCAGCAATCAGCTGCCTACAAGATGCACATTTTACCTATAAAGACACCTAAAGACTGAAAATAAAGGGATGGAAAAAGATATTCCATGCAAATGGAAACCAAAAAAGAACAGGTTATTTATATTAGATAAAATTGATTTTGAGACAAAAACCATAAAAAGAGACAAAGAAGGACATTATATATTGATAAATGGTCAATTCAGCAAAAGGATATAACATTATAAATAATATATGCACCTAAACTGGAGTACCCAGATATATAGAGCAAATATTATCAGAGCTACAGAGAGATACACCTCAATACAACTGTAGCTGGAGAATTCACCCCACATTCAGTAAAGGATAGATAATCCAGAAAAATTAACTCAAAAATTGGATTTAATCAGTATAGACCAATGGACCTAATAGAACATTTTATCTAGTGGCAGCAGAATATACATTCTTGTCCTCAGCACACAGATTATTCTCAAGGATAGACCATATGTTAGGTCACAAAACAAGTCTTGAACATTCAAAAAAACTGAAATCATTTCCAGTATCTTCTCTGGCCACGTGGAATAAACCTAGAAATCAATAACAGAGAAACTTTGGAAACTGTACAAACACATGGAAATCAAACAGTATGCTTCCAAATGACCAGTGGGTCAATGAAGAAGTAAGGAAATTTTTTAATTTCTTGAAACAAATGAAAATGGAAACAAAACATACTAAAATCTATGGGATACAGCAAAAGCAGTACTGAAGGAAGTTTATAGCAATAAGGGCCTACATCACAAAAGTAGAACAACTTCAGATAAACAGCCTACTGATGCATCTTAAGGAACTAGAAAAGCAAGAGCAAACTAAATCCAAAATTAATAGAAGAAAAAATAAAGATCAGAGCAGAAATAAATGAAATTGAAATGAAGAAAATACAAAAGATCAATGAAACAAAAAGTTGTTTTGTGAAAAGATAAAATGGACAAACCTTTGGCCAGATTAAGGAAAAAGAAGACTCAATTAAATAAAATTGTAGATGAAAAAGGAGACTTATAACTGATACTGCAAAAATTGAAGGATCATTAGAGATTAGTATGAGCAACTATATGCCAATAAATTGGAAAACATTGAAGAAATGGATGAATTCCTAGACACATGCAGCCTACCAGGACTGATCCAAGAAGAAATCCAAAACCTGAATTGACCAATAACAAGTAACAAGATCGAAGCTGTAATAAAAAGACTCCCAGCAAAGAAAAGCCCAGGACCTGATGGCTTCACTGCTGAATTTTACCAAATATTTAAAGAACTAATACCTGTCCTACTCAAACTGTTCCAAAAAATAGAGGAGGAAAGAATATTTCCAAATTCATTTTATGAGATCAGTATTACTCTGATAACAAAACCAGACAAAGATACCTCAAAAAAGGAAAACTACAGACCAGTATCTCCAATGCATATTGATGCAAAAATCTTCAATAAAATACTAGCAAACTGAATTCAACAACATATTAAAAAGATAAGTCATCATGTCCAAGTGGGATTTATCCCAGGATGTAATAAGGATGGGTTAGCATATGTAAATCAATCAAGGTGATACCTTATATCAGCAGAATGAAGGACAAAAACCATATGATCATTTCAACTGATGCTGAAAAAGCATTTGATAAAGTTCAATATCCCTTTCTGATTAAAAAAAAAAAAACTGTAAAAAAACTGGGTATAGATGGAATATACCTCAACACACTAAAAGTCATGTTATGACAGACCCACAGCTAGTATCATACCTGAAAGCCTCCTTTAAGATCTGGAAAAAAGCAGGGATGCCCACTTTCACCGCTGTTATTCAGTGTAGTACTGGAAGACCTAGCTAGAGCAATCAGACAAGAGAATCAAATAAAGGGCATCTAAATTGGAAAGGAAGAATTCAGATTATCATCAGATGATATTATTTTATATTTGGAAAAACCTAAAGAAAAGGAAAAACAGAACTGATAAATTCAGTAAAGTTGCAGGATACAGATCAACATACAAAAATCAGTAGCATTTCTATATGCCAACAGCAAACAAACTGAAGAAAAAATCAAGAAAGTAATCCCATTTACAATAGCCACAAATATAAGGAAGTACCTAAGAATAAAAATAATCAAAGAAGTGAAAGATTTCTACAATGAAAACTATAAAATAACGGTATGAGATATCAAAGAGGACACAAAATTTGAAAGATATTCCATGTTCATGGAATAGAAGAGTCAGTATTGATAAAATGTCCATACTTCCTAAAGCAGTTTGCCAATTCAATTTAATCCCTATCAAAATACCAATGATATTCTTCACAGAAGTAGAAAAAAAATTCTAAAATTTATATGGAACCCCAAAACACTCAGAATAGCCAAAGCCGTCCTGAGAAAAAAGAAAAAACTGGAGAACTCATAGTACCTGACTTCAAATTATACTACAGAGCTATAGTTACCAAAACTCAAGGTATTAGCATAAAAACAGACACATAGACCGATGTAACAGAATAGAGAACCCAGAAATAAATCCATACATCTGCAGTGAACTTACTTTTGACAAAGGTGCCAAGAACATACACTGGAGAAAGGACAGTCTTCTTCAATAAATGGTGCTAGGAAAACTGGATTTCCATATGCAGAAGAATGAAACTTGACTTCTATCTCTGGCCATATACAAAAATCAAATCAAAACGGATTAAAGACTTAAATCTAAGACCTCAAACTATGAAACTACTAAAAGAAAATATTGGAGAAACTCTCCAAAACATTGGTCTATGCAAAGATTTCTTGAATAATATCCCAAAAGCATAGGCAACCAAAGCAAAAATAGACAAATGAGATCACATCAAGTTAAAAAGTTCCTGCACAGCAAAGGGAAACAATCAACAAAGTGAAGAGATGACCCACAGAATGGTAGGAAATATCTGCAAGTTACGCATCTGACAATGGACTAATAACCAGAATATATAAGGAGCTCAGACAACTCAATAGGAAAAAAAATCTAATAATCTGATTTTAAAATGGGCAAAAAATCTGAATAGACATTTCTCAAAAGAAGACATACAAATGGCAAACAAGTTTATGAAAAGGTGCTCAACATCACTGATCATCAGAGAAATGCTAATCAAAACTACAATGTGATATCATCTCACCCCAGTTATAATGGCTTTTATCCAAAAGACAGGCAATAATGAACGCTGACGAGGATGTGGAGAGAAAGGAACCCTTGTACACTGTTGGTGGGAATGTAAATTAGTACAGCAAGTACAGAGTGCCTCAAAAACCCAAAAATGGAACTATCATATGGTCTAGCAGTCCCACTGCTCGATGTGTGCCCAAAAGAAAGGAAATCAGTATATCGAAGAGGTATCTGCACTCCCATGTTTATTGCAGCACTGTTCACAACAGCCAAAATTTGTAATCAACCTAAATATCTATCAGCAGATGAATGGATGAAGAAAATCTGGTACATACAATGAAGTACTATTCGGCCATAAGAAAGAATGAGATCCTATCATTTGCAGCAACCTGGATGGAACTGGAGGACGTTATGTTAAGAGAAGCCAGGAACAGAAAGACAAACTTCGTATGTTCTCACTCATTTGTGGGAGCCAAAAACAAAGAATTAAACTTGTGGAGATAGAGAGTAGATTGATGGTTACCAGATGGGAAGGGTAGTATGGAGGGTGTGGGGGAAAGTGGGTATGGTTAATGGGTACAAAAGTATAGTTAGAGTGATAGAATGGATAAGATCTAGCATTTGATAGCGTTAACAGGGTGACTACAGTCAATAACTTAATGTACATTTGAAAATAAGTAAAAGAGTATAATTGGAATGTTTGTACACAAAGAAATGATAAATGTTTCAGGTGATGGATACTCCATTTACCCTGATGTGATTGTTACACATTGTATGCCTGTATCTACATATCTTATGTCCCCATAAATATATACAAGTACTATGTACCCATAAAAATTTTTTAAAAAATAAGATTTTTTTAAAGAATAGAAGGAAGAATTCAGTATTGTACTACTAATAAAGGACATCTGACTACCTTGCCTTAACTCTAGTCAACTTGAGTAGAGGTTGAGCCCCCGATCTGAAAATTTAAAATTCAAAATGACCCAGAATCTAATACATTTTGAGCACTGATGTGATGCTCAAAGGACATGCTCATTGGAGCATTTTTTATTTTGGATTTTCGTATTAGGAATGTTCAACCAGTAAGTGTAAGGCATATATCCCATAATCTGAAAAAATACAAAATCTGAAATACTTTTAGTCCCAAGCACTTTGGAAAAGGGATGCACAACCTGTATTGTGAAAAAATTGATTCATGTTTTATTAATGTGATGCATTTTTAATAAAGGTTGATTTTGCTACCTCTACTGTCAACAGTTTTTGTTTGCTTAAGGAATGCAAATTAATCTTAACGTCAGCCTGACTAAAGTAATTTTAGGAAGAAAACCTACTGAAAATAAAAATGCATCATTCTAAAGTAAAGCATGATGTGTTGGTTGACTTGCCCTAAGAACTGAGAATGTCTTAGCCAGCAACCTTAAGATTACTGAAGACTCAGACTAGCACTACTGACAGCAAAGTTGACAGTGTTGTAAGAGCCCATAGTAGAGGGATCACATCCGGCCTGCATTATGCAGGATTTATACAGTCATCTGACATGCCTTATGTACTCTTGGTTCAGTTCTAAAAATGTGTTTATCGTCTGCTTTTTGTAAGATAAAATAATACTGTGTGGAATTCACAGACGAATGACAAGTTCTTGGCCCTCAGGAAACTTTAGCCCTGTCTAAATCCCACAGAAGTTAATATTGCAAATGGCCATCTCTAGTGACCACTTTCTTTCCCAGGTCTCTTATGCTAATTGAATTTTCGGATAACAGCTGGGAAGTACAGTTTTTGAAAGACAAAATCAGGATCCATGAAGACTTGGATAGATTGGAATGACAGACTGGGTTTAAGAACATAGACTTTGACAAATCATCATAAGTACAGGGCTAGGGTAGGGGATTAGAATATTACAGCAGCATGTATTTTAAAAGTAAGAATATGTAAATGAAGTATGAATCAGCTGCAAAAGAGCTATATTGTATTAACTCAAAGGGTTCAAAAGGGGAGGTTCAACTATTTTTTTTCATTTCTGGATAGCACTCTAAAAATGATATAGAAAAGTGGCAGTTTGAGAAGAGAAGGATCTGTATGGTGAAGGGTCTTGAAACTGAATTACAACTTGGGAGTACTAGCTAGACGATTGCCACGCAGAAATCTCAGGAGGGAGCCTGTTAACCATCTTTAGATATAAGAGCTATTATGTGAAAGAGGAATTAATGTGACTTGCTTTTTAATGGCCTCAGAGAAGAGTTAAGGTCAGTGAATACGTTAGAGGTATGCAGATTTGACCTTAACACAGGAAAGTGTTTCCTAACAGTCATCTGACCAAGGAAGTAGCACGTTCTCCAGTGTGCGACGTTTCTTAGGCTAAGACTAAAAATTACCCACCTCTTGAAGTATTTTGGTGGTTGGACGGACTGTTATTCCTTCCAGCTTTGAGATGCCATGATTCTAGGAGTTGTCAAGATTCTTCTTTCTTCATCCCTCCTCGTCTCTGCAACTTAGTCTCTCTGCTTTCTCTTTAAATACAAAAAAAACCCACAAAAAACTAGGTAAAAATATACATATCTAATTTACCATCTTTACCATTTTTAAGTGTATCATTCAGTGGTAATAAATACATTTATATTATTTATTTGTCTCCTTCATTATCCCCTTCCAGACTTTGGTTTTCTCTTGACCTATGTCTTTGAAATCCTTTAGGATTTATGCCATATCAAGATCTATAGATTTTTCGATTACTTTCCTCTCCTTAATCACCTGAGGCAATCCAGAATGTTCTTTATCTTCAAATTTTATTTCAGGAATCAGTTTTTCTTGTTCTTTGATGAGCAGTAATTTGTTTGTTTTGTTTTTGAGACAGAGTCTCGCTCTGTCGCCCAGGCTGGAGTGCAGTGGCGGTATCTCAGCTCACTGCAAGCTCCGCCTCCCCAGTTTACGCCATTCTCCTGCCTCAGCCTCCGGAGTAGCTCGGACTACAGGCGCCCGCCACCTCGCCCGGCTAGTTTTTTGTATTTTTTAGTAGAAACGGGGTTTCACCGTATTAGCCAGGATGGTCTTGATCTCCTGACCTCGTGATCCGCCCGCCTCGGCCTCCCAAAGTGCTGGGATTACAGGCTCGAGCCACCGCGCCCGGCCAGTAATTAGTTTTAAAAGCATAAAGGAACAGAATCTCAACTGCACTCAGCGAGGACAGTCGGTACAATTAAGGCATATGTGACCTTTAGCAACTAGTATTTTTGAGCTGAAAGATGAAAAGTAGGGCATGAAGACTGTTCTCTTGAGGAAAGGTTGGCAGATTATTTCAGTAAAGAACCAGATAGTAAATATTTTAGTCTTTGAGAACCTCGTAGTCTCTTTCACAGCTACTTAGCTCTGCCAATTGTAGCGTGAAAGCAGCACAGAGGAATGAATATGGCTGAACTCCAGTAAACTGTGTTTATGCAACAGGTGGTTGGCCAGATTTGCCCTTTGGGTTAGAGTTTGCTACAATTTTAGGTTAGGCCCTACAGAGGCTGTTCCCTTTAAATCCGGAGCTCTTCACAGATAGATGATTGTAAGAGTTGCTTATGCCTGAAGTAAGATATACAAAATCTTAAGACACATGATTTCCTGATTGAAGATGAGCTTTCATCAGTCTGTTTCCTATTTCCATATAACTATAATGCATCACAGCTGATTACAGTATATTTTTAAAATATCTAGGAAGAAGTGGTGAAGTTGACTGAAAAATGCCTTAATAATGTCATTGAGAACCCAGGACTGAATGCCATGAGAGTTCCTCCTGACTTCAAGAGTAACATTTTGAAGGCTCAAGTAGAAGCAGTGCATAAGGTAAGCTGCCTTTGATAGACAGCCCTGGTGAAGTGAAAAGAATGTGGAATGTAGAGAGTTGCCTTCCCCAACTCTAAATTCTAATCAAGCTAGTTTAAGGGCGCAGTCAGGGGGTTAAAAAATAAGAGTAAAGATGCTCAGGGGGAAATGAAGGCTAAAAAAGCCAAATTTGTATAGAAGTGAGCCTTCAATTTTTGCCACTTTGATAGCCAGAAAGCCTTGTGATTTTTAAAGGCTTATTTCAGTATTAAATCTATGATTCTAGGTCTGTCTTTATCCATCCACTATTCCCCACAACCCATCTACCCTCAGTTTGGCAATATGTTTATGTAATTAGCAAAAAGAGTGAGGTACAAGCTGAAGAGTTGGCTGTGACATGGTGAAGGATGGAGTGAGTAGGGACCAGCTCCCGTGAGGGATGCAGCAGCCTTGCTCTCAAAATCAGCTTTTGCTTGGCTCTCCGTGACTTTCAAACTTACATTCTGTCCTAAAACCAGGGCAGAAGCCTGCCTCACTAAGTCAGTTGTCAACTAGGATTTCAAATTTACCTGTTATTGAGAAGATGCACTTTACCCATCCTGTCCTGAGATTCAAGCCTTGAAGAGACCTGAGTGGACTTTAGGAATATTGTTCATGTTCTTTATCCATTTTCTCCCCAGAATATAAATATAAAATATTTACATATAAAATATAATAGTATTGACTCTAGAATCCTATTTCTATTCTACCACTTACTAGCTTTGTGACTTGGGCAAGTTAGTTAATTTCTGTGAACCTCAGTTTAATTTTGTATAAAATAGGATAGTGGTAGTAACTACCTTAAGGTGGGTTGTAAAGGTGAAATAAGATAATTAAAGGACCTGGAATAGTGCCTGGCACATAATGAGCATTTAGAAAGTGTTGACCCTTGATAGTTATAGTAGTGGTAGTAGTAATAGTTATCATTTGCTATGGTCTGAATGGTTGCATTGCCCCTCAAAATTTTGTATGTTGAAACCTAATCCCCAAAGCCATGGTATTAACACATGGGGCCTTTGGCAGAGCCCCCAAGAGTGGGCTTAGTGCTCTTATAAAAGAGGCTGGAGGGAACTTGTTTAACCCTTCAGTCATGTGAGGATGCAGTGAGAAGACACCATCTGTGAGGAATGGACCCTCACCAGACACTAAATCTGCCAGTGCCATAATCTTTGGTTTCTCAGCCCCCTAAACTGCAAGGAATAAATATTTGTTATTTATATGCCACCCAGATTATGGTGTTTTGTTAGAGCAGCTTGAATGGACTAAGAAATCATTACCTTACATTTCAGTTATCATTTTGGATCTTTCTTGACTTGAAGAAGAGAGAAATAACATGAGTTGCCTAAAGTTAAAGGGATTTGATTTTACAATGAAAAGACCTTCTCATGAAGAGAAATCCAGGATCAAATACCTTCACTGTGAAATCTACTAAACATTTATAGAAGAAATATTAGCAGTTCTACACAAAGTTCTTCAAAAAGAGGAAGGAACGCTTCCCAGTTCATTTTATGAGACTAGTGTCACCCCAATAGCAAAACCAGAAAAAAAATGACAAGAAACCACAGACCAGTACTCCTCATGAACATTAACTTAAAAGTTCTTAACAAAATATACTCAACAGTTTATAAGTAGGATCATACATCATGACCAAGTATGGTTTATCTTGGGGAAAATGTTGGTTTATCATTCAAAACCCAAGATAGTTCACCATATTAAAAAATACATAAAATTGTCTCAATTTACGTAGAAAAAGCATTTCACAAAATTCAACACCTGTTCATGATAAAAACTCTCAGCAAACTAGCAAGAGAATGGAACTCCTTCAGCTTGATAAAGAGCATTTAAGAACAAAATCTACATCATAATTAATGATGAAAGGCATGTCCACTGAAATAACTAAAATTAAACACTGACCATCCCTGTGTTGGTGATGATGGAGCTCCTGCTGTGCACATACATTGCTGGTAAGAACATAAAATGGTATAAACACTTTAAAAGAGTTTGGCAATGCATTAAACATACACATATCATCTAACCCAGCAATTACATTCTTAGATATTTGTCCAAGAGAAATCAAAACTCAGGTTAACACAGATGTTAGTACATGAATGTTCTTAGCAACTTTATACAAAATAGCTAAAAACTGGAAAAAATCCAAATGCTCATGGAAAACAGATAATTGTGATGTATCTATACAATGAAATGTCTCTCTGAATAAAAAGGAATGAATTAGTGACTTACACAACATGAGTGAATCTCAAAGACATCTCCATGCTGCTCTAAAGAAGCAGACGCAAAGGATAGGTACTGTGATTCCAGTTATGTGAAACTGTATAAAGTATAGATCATTGTTTACCTCGAATAAGGATTTTTTTTCATGGGATTATGTGGGAAGCCTCAAGGGAATATTGAGGTGGGGAGTAGGGGAGATAGTGGAAATGCTATGTTGGTTAAACACTTGTATGCCATTTAAAAAAAAATTATTGAACTGTACTTTTTTTTAAAAAAATGGGTGCATTATTGATGCTAGGTGTGGTGGCTCATGCCTCTAATCCCACCACTTTGGGAGGCCACGCAGGTGGATCACTTGACATCAGGAGTTCGAGACCAGCCTGACCAACATGGTGAAACCCTGTCTCTACTAAAAATACAAAAATTAGCCAGGTGTGGTGGTGCACACCTTTAGTCCCAGCTACTCGGGAGGCTGAGGCAGGAGAATCACTTGAACCTGGGAGGCAGAGGTTGCAGTGAGCTGAGATTACACCACTGCACTGCAGCCTGGGGGACAGAGTGAGACTCTATCTCTAAAAAAATAAAACATGGGTGCATTATTGAGAACCATCTAGTAAGATCGTATGAATTTGTATACAAAATAAAAAATGAATCTTTGATTATTAATTTAGGTATGGGGTAGGCTTGTACTAGGTGCACTGCTGATATTTCCATAGATAAGGTATGATTACCTCTAATTTTAATTGAAGCAAACTGAAGTTTCTATTTTTACCAGAAAGAAATGTAAATTTCTTGTTACTTTAGTATCCTCAACAAAGATTTACTTTTCTTTAATATTTCATTTTCTTAGGTTACGAAAGAAGATAGCTTATTAAGTCATAAAAATGCCAGTGTTCAGGATGCTGCCACAAACAGGTACAGTTCTGGATAGACTGAATTAAATTGATGTTCTTATCTACCTTTTTTGTCTTTTTTTTCTTCTCAGTCTGTCACCACATGGTTTCAGGATGTCTGTCTGAAAGATAGCTTGAATTCACTTTATTGTATCTGTTACAGACCACTTAGTACCTAGTTTTATATTTCAAGATGTTCCTGATTATTCTCCCAACATTCCCATTTATCTTCAACTGATTCAAACCAACAGAGCAGAAACCATCTTAAAGATATGTATAATCTTTTCAGTTACCTGGTAAGGAGTGTGTATTATTCTCTTACAGTAAACTTTGGTGTCATCCTGTTATCACAATGGCCTTGTTTTTATCAACTTACTTGCCATGGGTTCTCACAGTAGCTGAGTAACTTTCTTTGCTTCTCCCTCCAAGTCTCTTCTGCCCTTCTTCTCTTTAATGAGTATTTTGCCATTTATTTGTCTTGTTAGTTAGGCTTTTATTCCATGCTTTATGGCAATTGATTTTCTTCACCACTGTGAATCTAATGTTCTGTGCTTGATGTTAAAATATGTTGATCAAATAAATGCTGTTTCTTTATTATTCAAAACGTAGTCAGTCAAGGGTTTTATGATTAATCATACTCAGTTCCAGATACCGTGATCAACATAGCACTGCACATAGCATGCATAGTATATAGCACTTTATGTAATAGTTAGTACTCAACAAAAGTACCAATTGGTGATCAGGGTAAAGCTAGAATTAAAACTTGACCTTGTAACTAATTCTGATTACCAGGCACAGTGTCTCAGACCTGTAATCCCAGCACTTTCAGATGTCAAGGCTGGAGGATCACTTGAGGCCAGCAGTTTGAGATTGGCCTGGGCAGCATAGTGAGACCCTGTCTCTACAATTAAAAATAAAAAATTAGCTGGGCATGGTGATCCCTGCTGTTGTCCTAGTGACTCAGGAGACCTAAGAGGGACAATTTCATGAGCCCAGGAGTTTGAGGCTGCAGTGAGCTATGATCGCACCACTGCACTTCATTCTGAGTGACAGAGTGAGACCTTTTTTTTTTAAAAAAAAAAAAAAAAAAAAAAAAGGCCAGGCATGGTGGCTCACGCCTGTAATCCCAACACTTTGGGAGGCTGAGGCGGCTGGACCACCTGAGGTCAGGAGTTCGAGACCAGCCTGACCAATATGGCGAAACCCCATCTCTACTAAAAAATACAGAAATTAGCTGGGCATGGTGTAATCCCAGCTACTGGGGAGGCCAAGATAGGAGAATCGCTTGAACCCAGGAGGTGGAGGTTGCAGTGAGCCGAGATCGTGCCACTGCACTCCAGCGTGGGCAACAGAGCGAGACTCTGTCTCAAAAAAAAAAAAAAAAAAAAAAGTAAAGAAAATTCTAATACAACTGTTCATACTAACATTTCTAGTACTATTGTTATTATTGAAGTTTTTCAGAACAACCTTGTCAAAATTTTTTGTTTGCCAGGAGAAGGGTAATGGGGACAGGACTGCCCTGTATTCATCAGAAGTTTCATTGAACTCTTGAAGCTGGAAAGAGCCTAAAACATACCCCAACTTTCTTCCAGATTTATATTTCTAAACGGCTGTTCATATTTTGAATAATCTATTTTTCCCCTAGGATTTCAAATGCATCCTTTGAAATATGCTAGGTTCTTATATAAACATGGGTGTATTTCAGGATGTTTTCCTTCTCTGTTAATCTATTTTTCCCCATGCCATACCACACTGTTTTGTTTTACTGTACCTCCTTTTTAAAAATGCAGTATTTCAGGCATACAGACACTATGGAGAAGTATATAATTCATACCTGTATACCAAATATCAAGCTATGTCACATGTTAACGTTTTACCATAGTAGATTTAGATCATTTTTCTTTCAGTTTTTACTGACATAATTCACATACCACAAAATTCATTCTTTAAAAATACACAACTCAGTAATTTTACAAAATTGTGCAATTATTACCACGATAATAAATTCTAGAACATTGAGAATGTTCTAGAAACACCATAGGTCTAGAAACTCCTTACCCTTTCCAGACCTTAGGTAAGGTAGAAACCTGCATACTCACTCGGATGAGTATTATAGTGAGTATGAAGGTTTCTACCTTACCTAAGGTCTAGAAACACCATTAGCAGTCACCCCACATTCTGCTTCTTCCCCAGCACCTGGCAACCACTAATCTATTTTCTGTCTCTGTGGATTTACCTACTCTGGACAGTTTATGTCAAGGGACTTATACAATACGTGTCCTTTTGTGCCTGGCTTCTTACATTCAATGTAATATTTTCCAAGTTTGTCCATATTGTAGCATATATTGGTACTTTATCCCTCCATATGGCTAAATAATATTCCATTGTATAGATATACCACATTTACTTGTCCATATATCAGTTGGACATTTGAGTTGTTTCCACTCTTTGGCTATTATGAATAAAGCTAGAAATGAATATTTGCATACAAATTTTTTTGGTAGATATACTTTCAGTTCTCCTTAGTATATACCTAGGAGTAACACCATTTCTCCTCAGTCATATGGTAACTCTATATTTAACTTTCTTAAGAACTGCCAAATGTCTTCCAAAATGGCTGTAACATTTTTCATTCTTACCAGCAATGTATGAGGATTCCAACTTCTCCATGTCATTGACAATGCTTATTATTCTCCTTTTTTATTATACTCATCCTAGTGAGTATGAAGTGCGTCTCATTGTGGTTTGATTTGCAAATGCCTAAGGACTAATGATGTTGAACATCCTTTCGTGTATATGTCTTCTTTGGAGAAATGTCTATTAAGATCATTTATTTTTGTAGTAACAACTTCATTGATAAATTTGATTCAAATAACACATGATTTATCCATTTAAAGTGTGCAATTCAGTAGTTTTTAGTACATTCCGTATTTAGTACAGATACATGCAACCGCCACCAGTAACAAATTTCAGAATATTTTCACCACCTCAAAAAGAAATCCCCTGCTCTTTAATTGTAACTCCATCTACCCTGCACTGCCTTTCCCCTAATCCTGAGGAAGCACTCTTCTACTTTCTGTCTCTATAGATTTACCTATATGGACATTTCATATAAATGATATTCTGTAATATGAGGTCTTTTGTGTCTGGCTGCTTTCACTTAGCATAATGTTTCCAGGGTCATCCATACTGTACTATTATATATCAGGACTTTATTTCCTGTTATGGCTGTATATTTCATCGTATGGATATACCACATTTTGTTTATTTATTCATCTATTGACAGACATTTAGATTGTTTCCACCTTTTGGCTGTTATGAATATTGCAGCCACGAATAGTCATGTACAATTTTTTGTTTGAACAGTTTTTCAGTTACACATCTAGAGTAGAATTCCTGAGTCATGTGGTAATTCTAATTTTAACCTTTAAGGAACTGCCAAACTGTTTTCTACAACTACTGCACCATTTTCTGTTCCTCCCAGTAATGAGTGAGGGTTTTTATTTCTTTACACTCTCATGGTATTTCACTGTACTTTTTTTTTTTTTTTTTTTTTTTGAGACAGAGTCTTGCTCTGTCACCCAAGTTGGAGTGCAGTGGCATGAGCACAACTCACTGCAGCCTCAAACTTAGGCTCAAATGATCCTCCCACCTCAGGTTTCTTAGTAGCAGGGACTACAGGCACACGCCACCATGCTCGGCTAAGTTTTTTTTTATTTTTAGGAGAGACAAGGTGTCACTATGTTGCCCAGGCTGGTCTTTGAACTCCTGAGCTCAAGCGATCCTCCCATCCCAGCCCTTCAAAGTGCTGGAATTACAGGTGGTAGCCACCACACCCCGCCTTAGTGTACTTTTGATTTGCGTTTCTCTAATGATTAAGAATGTTGGGGATCTTTTTTATACTTTATGTTCTAGGGTATATGTGCACAAAGTGCAGGTTTGTTACTTATGTATACATGTGCCATGTTGGTGTGCTGCACCCATTAACTCATCATTTAAATTAGGTATATCTCCTAATGCTATCCCCCTTCCCTCCACCCCACAACAGGCCCCGGTGTGTGATGTTCCCCTTCCCCGTCCAGGTGATCTCATTGTTCAATTCCCACCTATAAGTGAGAACATGCAGTGTTTGATTTTCTGTTCTTGCGATACTTTGCTGAGAATGATGGTGTCCAGCTGCATCCATGTTCCTACAAAGGACATGAACTCATCCTTTTTTATGGCTGCATAGTATTCCCTGGTGTATATGTGCCACATTTTCTTAATCCAATCTATCAGTGATGGACATTTGGGTTGGTTCCAAGTCTTTGCTATTGTGAGTAGTGCCACAATAAACATACATGTGCATGTGTCTTTTTTTTTTTTTTTTTTTTTTTGAGACGGAGTCTTGCTCTGTGCCCCAGGCTGGAGTGCAGTGGCGCGATCTCGGCTCACTGCAAGCTCCGCCTCCCGGGTTCACGCCATTCTCCTGCCTCAGCCTCCCGAGTAGCTGGGACTACAGGCGCCTGCCACCTCGCCCGGCTAATTTTCTTGTATTTTTAGTAGAGACGGGGTTTCACCGTGTTAGCCAGGATGGTCTCGATCTCCTGACCTCGTGATCCGCCCGTCTCGGCCTCCCAAAGTGCTGGGATTACAGGCTTGAGCCACCGCGCCCGGCCGTGCATGTGTCTTTATAGCAGAATGATTTATAATCCTTTGGGTATATACCCAGTAATGGATGGCTGGGTCAAATGGTACTTCTAGATCCTTGAGGAATTGCCACACTGTCTTCCACAATGGTTGACCTAGTTTACACTCCCACCAACAGTGTAAAAGTTTTTCTGTTTCTCCACATCCTCCCCAGCACGTATTGTTTCCTGACTTTTTAATGATCACCATTCTAACCGGTGTGAGATGGTATCTGATTGTGGTTTTGATTTGCATTTATCTGATGGCCAGTGATGATGAGCATTTTTTCATGTGTCTGTTGGCTGTATGAATGTCTTCTTTTGAGAAGTGTGTTCATTTCCTTTGCCCACTTTTTGATGGGGTTGTTTTTTTCTTGCAAATTTGTTTGAGTTCTTTGTAGGTTCTGGATATTAGCCCTCTGTCAAATGAGTAGATTGCAAAAATGTTCTCCCATTCTGTAGGTTGCCTGTTCACTCTGATGGTAGTTTCTTTTGCTGTGCAGAAGCTCTTTAGTTTAAAGAGATCCCATTTGTCAATTTTGGCTTTTGTTGCCATTGCTTTTGGTGTTTTAGACATGAAGTCCTTGCCCATGCCTATGTCCTGAGTATTGCCTAGGTTTTCTTCAAGGGTTTTTATGGTTTTAGGTTCTAACATTTAAGTCTCTAATCCATCGTGAATGAATCTTTGTATAAGGTGTAAGGAAGGGATTCAGTTTCAGCTTTCTACTTATGGCTAGCCAGTTTTCCCAGCACCATTTGTTAATAGGGAATCCTTTCCCCATTTCTTGTTTTTGTCAGGTTTATCAAAGATGAGATGGTTGTAGATGTGTGGTATTATTTCTGAGGGCTCTGTTCTGTTCCATTGGTCTATATCTCTGTGTTGGTACCAGTACCATGCTGTTTTGGTTACTGTAGCCTTGTAGTATAGAAAAAATTGACACAACATCACAATTGAAAGACCTAGAGAAGCAAGAGCAATCACATTCAAAAGCTAGCAGAAGGCAAGGAATAACTAAGATCAGAGCAGAACTGAAGGAGATAGAGACACAAAAAAATCCTTCAAAAAGTCAATGAATCCAGGAGCTGGTTTTTTGAAAAGATCAACAAAATTGACCACTAGCAAGACTAATAAAGAAGAAAAGAGAGAAGAATCAAATAGATGCAATAAAAAATGATAAAGGGGATATCACCACTGACCCCAAAGAAATACAGACTACCATCAGAGAATACTATAAACATCTCTACGCAAATAAACTAGAAAACCTAGAGGAAATGGATAAATTCCTGGACACATACACTCCCCCAAGACTAAACCAGGAAGAAGTTGAATCCCTGAATAGACGAATAGCAGGCTCTGAACTTGAGGCAATAATTAGTAGCCTACCAACCAAAAAAAGTCCAGGACCAGATGGATTCACAGCTGAATTCTACCATAGATACAAGGAGGAGCTGGTACCATTCCTTCTGAAATTATTCCAATCAACAGAAAAAGAGGGAATCCTTCCTAACTCGTTTTATGAGGCCAACATCATCCTGATATCAAGGCCTGGCAGAGACACCACAAAAAAGGAAAATTTTAGACCAATATCCCTGATGAACTTCGATGCAAAAATCCTCAATAAAATACTGGCAAACCGAATCCAGCAGCACATCAAAAAGCTTATCCATCATGATCAAGTTGGCTTCATCCCTGGGATGCAAGGCTGGTTCAACATACACAAATCAATAAATGTAATCCAGCATATAAATAGAACCAAAGACAAAAACCACATGATTATCTCAATAGATGCAGAAAAGGCCTTTGACAAAATTCAACAGCCCTTCATGCTAAAAACTCTCAATAAATTTGGTATTGATGGAACGTATCTCAAAATAATAAGAGCTATTTATGACAAACCCACAGCCAATATCATACTGAATGGGCAAAAACTGGAAGCATTCCCCTTAAAAACCGGCACAACAGGGATGCCCTCTCTCACCACTCCTATTCAACATAGTGTTGGAAGTTCTGTCCAGGGCAATCAGGCAAGAGAAAGAAATAAAGGGTATTCAATTAGGAAAAGAAGAAGTCAAATTGTCCCTGTTTGCAGATGACATGATTGTATATTTAGAAAACCCCATCGTCTCAGCCCAAAATCTTCTTGAGCTGATAAGCAACTTCAGCAAAGTCTCAGGATACAAAATCAATGTGCAAAAATCACAAGCATTCTTATACACCAATAACAGACAAACAGAGAGCCAAATCATGAATGAACTCCCATTCACAATTGCTTCAAAGAGAATAAAATACCTAGGAATCCAACTTTCAAGGGATGTGAAGGACCTCTTCCAGGAGAAGTACAAACCACTGCTCAATGAAATAAAAAGAGGACAAACAAATAGAAGAACATTCCATGCTCATGGATAGGAAGAATCAATATCGTGAAAATGGCCATACTGCCCAAGGTAATTTATAGATTCAATGCCATCCCCATTAAGCTACCAATCACTTTCTTCACAGAATTGGAAAAAACTGCTTTAAAGTTCATATGGAACCAAAAAAGAGCCCGCATGGCCAAGACAATCCTAAGTCAAAAGAACAAAGCTGGAGGCATCACGCTACCTGACTTCAAACTATGTTGGGGATCTTTTCATGTGTTTATTGGCCATTCGTATAACTTCTTTGGAGAAATGTCTATTCAAGTCCTTTGCCCATTTTTAAATTTTATCTTTATTTTGTTATTTTTTAGAAACATTATTGCTTAATCACCCAGGCTGGAATGCAGTGGCATGATCATAGGTCACTGTAACCTTGAACTCCTAGGCTTAAGCGATCTTCCTGCCTCAGCCCTCTGAGTAGCTAGGATTACAGGCACACACCACCATGCCCAGCTAATTTTAAAAAACAAATTTTTTTTTGAGATAGGGTCTCACTAAATTATCTAGACTGGTCTCAAGCTCCTAGCCTCAGGCAATCCTCTTACCTTGGCCCTGCAAAGTGCTGGGATTATAGGTTTGACCTATTGTGCCTGCCCACCCCATTTCTTTTTTTTTTTTTTTCCGAATGATAAATTACCATGATAGATTACCCATTTTTAAATTGGGTTTATTTTATTGTTGAGTTGTAGGAGTCCTTGATTGAATATCAATTCCTGATACTAGACTCTTACCAGATATATGATTTCGAAATATTTTCTCCCATTCTGTGGATTGTCTTTTCACTTTCTTAGTGATGCTTTTTGATGGATAAAAATTATTTGTTTTGATGAAGTCGAATTTATCTACTTTTCTTAGGTTGCTTCTGCTTTTGGTGTTTTATATAAGCAACCATTGCCAAATTCAAGATCATAATGATGTACTCCTATATATATATATATATTTATTTATTTATTTAACAGTTGCATAGCTTTGGATAGAACTTCCAGTATAGGAAACTTATATTTAGATCTTCCATCTATTTTCAGTTAATTTTTTTAGCTGGGCATGGTGGCTCATGCCTATAATCCAGGCTGAGGTGGGAGTATTGTTTGAGCCCAGGAGTTCGAGACCAGCCTGGGCAACACAGCAAGACCCCGCCTCTACAATTTTTTTTTTTTTTTTAACTAGCCAAGCATGGTGGTGCATACTTGTAGTTCTAGCTACTTGGGAGGACTGCTTGAGCCAGGAGGTTGAGGATGCAGTGAGTTGCATTCATGCCACTGTACTCCAGCCTGGGTGACAGAGCAAGACCCTGTCTCAAAAAAAAAAAAAAAGAAAAGAAAAGAAAAATTGTATATGCTATGAGGTAGGGGTCCAACTTCATTCTTTCAGTTGTGGATAAACAGGTGTCTCTATCCTAGATCTTGCCAGTCCTATCAATCAGTTGGTCGTTTCCTTCTGGTCCTGGGCTCTGAGTTCTATTCCATTGATCTATATGTCTGTCCTTATGCCAGTGCCATGCTGTTTTGATTACTGTAGCTTTGTAGTAAGTTTTGAATTAGGATGTGTGAGTCTTCCAACTTTGTTTTTTTTTTCCCCAAGATTCTTTTGACAATTAAGGATCTCTTGCCATTTTGTATAAATTTTAGAATCAGCTTTTCCCTTTATGCAAAACAGGCTGCTGGGATTTTAATAGGCATTACATTGAACCTATAGATTGCTTCGGTTAGTACTGTAACTTTAACAGTATTAAGTCTTCAGATACATGATGTAGGATGTCTTTCCATTTATTTAGGTGTTCTTTAATTTCAGTGGTGTTTTGTAGTTTTCAGTGTGCAAGTCTTTTGCCTCCTTGGTTAAATTGTTTCCTAGGTATTTACATATTTTATGCTGTTGTAATGTTGTTAATTTTGTTTTCAAACTGTTCACTGCTAGTGTATAGAAATACGACCAATTTTTGTGTATTTATCTTGTATTCTGCAACTCTGCTGAGTTTATTAGATCTAATAGGTTTTTTCTGCATTTTTTTTAAGGACGAAGTCTTGCTCTTGTTGCCCAGGCTGGAGTGCAATTTCAGCACGATTTCAGTTCACTGCAACCTCTGCTTTCTGGGTTCAAGCGATTCTCCTGCCTCAGCCTCCCTAGTTGCTGTGATTACAGGCCCCCACCAGCATGCCCAGCTAAATTTTTGTATTTTTAGTAGAGACAGGATTTCACCATGTTGGCCAGGCTGGTCTCGAACTCCTGACCCCAGGTGATCTGCCTGCCTCGGCCTCCCAAAGTGCTGGGATTACAAGCGTGAGCCACCACACCGGCCAGTTTTTTCTGTATTCTATAAGATTTTCTATATACATGATTATGGCATCTGTGAATAGTGATAGTTTTACTTCCTTATTTCCAGTTAGGAAGTTTTTATTTCTTTTTCTTACCTGATTGCTTTGGCTAGAACTTGCAATACAGTGTTGAATAGAAGAGATAAAAACTGGCATTCTTATTTTATTCCTGAAAGGGATAAAGGGAAAGCTTTCAGTCCTTCACCATTGAGTGTTGTGTGTGTGTTTTTCATATATGCCCTTTACCATACTGTGGAAATTCCCTTCTGTTCTGTTTGTTTTTATCATGAAAAAGTGTTGCATTTTTGTCTTAAGCTTTTTCTGCATCAATTGAGATGCTCATGTGTGGGATTTTTTCCTTCATTCTGTTAATGTGATGTGGTCTTCTGATACTGAACCACTCTTGCACTTCTAGAACAAATCCTACTCGGTCGTGTTATATAAGCTTTTTAATATTCTTCTGGATGCAGTTTGATAGCATTTTTTAAGGACTTTTGCATATATACTTATAAGGGATATTGGTCTGTAGGTTTGTCTAACTCCTGGCGTCAAGCAGTCCTCCTACCTCAGCCTCCCAAATTGCTGGGGATTATAGCTGTGAGCCAGCATGCCTGGCTGGTTTGTAATTTTCTTACATTGTCTTTATTTGACTTTGGTGACAGGGTAATAATGTTGGCCTCATAGAATGATTTAGAAAGTGTTCCCTCTTCTTCTGTGTTTTGGAAGAGATTGAGAAAGACTATTGTTAGTTCTTTAAATGTTTGGTAGAGTTCACCAGTGAAGCTATGGTCCTGGGTTTTTTGTTGTTGGAAAGTTTTTGATTACTGATTCAATCTCTTTGCTTGTTGTAAGTCTTTTCAGATTTTCCATTTCGTCTTGAGTCAGTTTTGGTAATTTGTTTTCAGGAATGTTTGCATTTCACCTAGGTGATTTAATTTACTGGAATAAATTGCTCATAGTATTTTCTTCAAATCCTTTTTGTTTTTTACTGAGAGGCTCCACTATTTTTAATTTCTGATATTAGTTGAATCTTTTTTCTTCCTCATAAGTCTAGCTAAATATTTGTCAGTGTTGTTGATCTTTCAGTGAACTAACTTTTGGATTTAAGTTTTTCTTAATAGACATCTACAGAACTGTCCACCCAAAAACAACAATATACATTCCTCTCATCACCACATGGCACATACTCTAAAGTCGATTACATAATCGAACATACAGTATTCCTCAACAAATGCAGAAGAACTGAAATCAGAGCAGCCACTCTCAGACCACAGCACAATCAATCAAATTTAGAAATCAAGACCAAGAAATTCTCTCAAAACCATACAGTTACATGGAAATGAAATAACCTGCTCCTGAATGACTTTTGGGTATATGATAAAAATAAGGCAGAAGTCAAGAAGTTATTTGTAGCTAGTGAGAACAAAGATATGACATACCAGAATCCCTGGGACACAGCTAAGGCAGTGTTAAGAGGGAAATTTAGGTCGGGTGCATTGGCTCACGCCTGTAATCCCAGGACTTTGGGAGGCCGAGACGGGTGGATCACGAGGTCAGGAGATCAAGACCATCCTGGCTAACATAGTGAAACCTCGTCTCTACTAAAATACAAAAAAAAAAATTAGCCAGGTGTGGTGGCGGGCACCTGTAGTTCCAGCTACTCGGGAAGCTGAGGCAGGAGAATGGCGTGAACCCGGGAGGCGGAGCTTGCAGTGAGCCGAGATTGCACCACTGCACTCTAGCCTGGGCGACAGAGCAGGACTCCGTCTCAAAAAAAAAAAAGGGAAATTTATAGCACTAAATGCCCACATCAAAAAGTTAGAAAGATCTCAATTTTAGCAACCTAATATCACAACTAAAAGAACTGGAGAATCAAGAGAAAACCAACCCCCTAACAGAAGATAACCCCTAACAGAAGATAACCAAACTAACAGAAGATAAGAAAAAAACCAAGTTAGACCTGAACCGAAGGAGATCAAGACACACACACACACACACACACACACACACACACACAAAACATTGAAAAGATAAATGAGACTGGGTGTGGTGACTCATGCCTGTAATCCCAGCACTTTGGAA
Source organism: Macaca mulatta (assembly GCF_049350105.2). Taxonomy (NCBI): domain Eukaryota; kingdom Metazoa; phylum Chordata; class Mammalia; order Primates; family Cercopithecidae; genus Macaca; species Macaca mulatta. The sequence continues at coordinate 17,320,795 of NC_133417.1, read as the reverse complement.
GGTGGAGGTGGATGGATCACTTGAGACCAGGCATTCAAGACCAGCCTGACCAACATGGCGAAAGCCCATCTCTACTAAAAATACAAAAATTAGCTGGGCGGGGTGGCACACGCCTGTTATCCCAGCTACTTTGAATGCTGAGGTTCAAGAATAACTTGACCCTGGGAGGTGGAGTTGCAGTGAGCCGAGATTGCACCATCACACTCCAGCCTGGGAAACAATGAGACTCTGTCTCAAAAAAAAATCCAACAAACCACAAAAGATCAATGAATTCAGGAGTTGTTTCTTTTTTGGAAAAAAATAATAAAACAGACCATGAGCTAGACTAATAAGAAAAGAGAGAGGATCTAAATAAACACAATCAGAAACAACAAAGGAGATATTACTACTGACTCTACAGAAATACACGTAACTATCAGAGAATATTACAAACACCTCTATGCCCATAAACTAGAAAATCTAGAAGAAATTAATAAATTCCTGGACACACACACTCTCTCAAGGCAGCCAGGAAGAAATTGAATCCTGAACAGACCAATAATGAGCTCCAAAATTGAATCAGTAGTAAATAGCCTACCAAACAAAAAAAGCCCGGGATTAGACGGATTCACAGTTGAATTCTATCAGATATGCAAAGAAGAGCTGGTACCATTACTGCTGAAACTATTTCAAAAAATTGAGGAGGAGAGACTCCTCCCTAACTCATTCTACGAAGGCAGCATCATCCTGATACGAACACCTGGCAATGACACAACAAAAAAAGAAAACTTCAGGCCAGTATTCTTGATGAACATTGATGCAAAAATACTCAACAAAATACTGGCAAACTGAATCCAGCAGCACATCAAAAAGCTTAGCCACCACAATCAAATAGGCTATATCCCTGGGATGCAAGGTTGGTTCAGCATATGCAAATCAATAAATGTGATTCATCACATAAACAGAACTAAAGACAAAAACCACATGATTATCGCAATAGATGCAGAAAAGGGTTTTGATAAAACTCAACACTGCTTCAGGTTAAAAACTCTCAATAAAATAAGTATTCAAGGAACATACCTCAAAATAATAAAAGCCATCTCTGACAAACCCACAGCCAACATCATACTGAATGGGCAAAAGCTGGAAGCATTCCCCTTGAGAACCGGCACAAGAAAAGATACCCTCTCTCACCACTCCTGTTAACATAGTATTGGAAGGCCTACCCAGAGCAATCAGGCAAGAGAAAGAAATAAGGGGAATCCAAATAGGAAGCGAGGAAGTCAAACTATCCCTGTTTGGAGATGACATGATTCTTTATCTAGAAAACCCCATAGTCTTGGCCTGAAAGCTCCTTAAGCTGATAAACAACTTCATCAAGGTCTCAGGATACAAAATCAGTGTTCAAAAATCACTAGCATTCCTATTCACCAACAATAGTCAAGCTGAGAGCCAAATCAGGAATGCAGTCCTATTCACAGTTGCCATAAAAAAAATAAAATACCTAGGATTTTCTTGGTTTCCAGGGAGATGAAGGGTCTCTACAAGGAGAGCTACAAAACACTGCTTAACGAAGTCAGAGATGACACAGACTAATGGAAAAACATTTCATGCCCATGGGTAGGAAGAATCAATATCATTAAAATAGTCATATTGCCCAAAGTTATTTATAGATTCAGTGATATTTCTGTTTAACTACTGATAACATTCTTCACAGAACTTGAAGAAACTATCTTAAAATTCATATGGAACCAAAAAAGAGCCCAAATAGCCAAGGCAATCCTAAGCAAAAAGAGGTAGCTGGAGGCATTATGCTACCTGACTTCAGACTGTAGGGCTACAGTAACCAAAACAGCATGGTACTGGTATAAAAACTGACACATAGATCAATGGAACAGAATGGAGCCCAGAAATCGTGCCACACACCTACAACTATCTGATATTCGACAAAGCTGACAGAAACAAGCAATGGGGAAACAGTTCCCTATTCAATAAATGGTGCTGGGATAACTGGCTAGCTATATGCGGAAGATTGAAATTGGACCACTTCCTTATACTATGTGCAAAAATCAACTCAAGGCAGATTAAAGACTTAAATGTAAAACCCAAAATTATAAAAACTCTGGAAGACAATCTAGGCAATACCATTCTGGACATAGGAACGGGCAAAGATTTCATGAAGAAGATGCTAAAAGCAATTGCAACAAAAGCAAAAATTGATAAATGAGATCTAATTAAAGAGCTTCTGCATAGCAAAAGAAACTCAGCCAAGTAAGCAGAAAGCCTACAGAATGGGAGAACATTTTTGCAAACTATACATCTGACAAAAGTCTAATATCCAGCATCTATAAGGAACTTAAGCAAATTTACAAGAAAAAAAAAACATTAAAAAGTGGGCAAAGGACTTGAACAGACACCTTTCAAAAGAAGACTTATATGTGGCCAACAAGCATATAGAAAACAGTTCAACATCGCTGATCATTAGAGAAATCCAAATCAAAACCACAGTGAGACACCAACTCAACCAGTCAGAATGGCTATTTAAAAAAAATCAATAACAGGCGAGGTTGCAGAGAAACAGGAACGCTTATACACTGTTGGTAGGAGTGTAAATTTGTTTAGCCATTGTGGAAAAACAGTGGGTGATTCCTCAAAGACCTAAAACAAATACCATTCAACCCAGCAATCCCATTACTGGGTATATACCCAAAGGAATATAAATCGTTCTGTCATAAAGACACATGCACACGTATGTTCATTCCAGTACTATTCACAGTAGCAAAGACATGGAATCAACCTAAATGCCCATCAGTGGCAGACTGGATTTTTAAAATGTGGTATGTACACACCTTGAAATACTATACAGCCATAAAAATGAATGAAATAGAATGAAATTGTGTCCTTTGCGGAAACATGGGTGGAGCTGGAGGCCATTATCCTTAGCAAACTAACACAGGAACAGAAAACCAAATACTGCGTAAAGTGGTAGCTAAATGATGAGAACACATGGAAACATAGAGGAGAGAAACAGACAGTGGAGCCTGTCAGAAGGTGGAGCACACCAGGAGGGAGAGGATCACGAAAAATAACTAATGGGTACTAGGCTTCATACCTGGCTGACAGAATGATCTATACAACAAACTCCCATGATACAAGTTTACCTGTATAACAAACCTGCACATGTACCTCTGAAGTTAAAAAACAATTACACTTTTCAGCTTCAAAGTTGTTAATTCATTTTTATAATTTTTCTTATTTATTAATATTCTACATTTGTTGGCACATTGTTTTCTTGATTTCCTTTACTTCTTTGTCCACGGTTTCATTTTTTAAAATATTGATGCACTATAGATGTACTTTGTTTCAGGGTACATGTGATAATACATTAAGCACTTGGTGGGCACTTAGGTCAGTTCCATATTTTGACTGTGGTGAGTAGAGCTACAATAAGAATGGGAGTGCAGGTGTCTTTTTGATATATTGATTTTCTTTCTTTTGGATGTTTACCCAGTAATGGAATTGCTGGACCACATGGTCATCCTCTTTTTAGTTTCTGAAGAACATCCATACTGTTCTTTAAAGTTGCTGTACTAATTTATATTCCCAGCAGCAGCGTAAGAGGGTTACCCTTTCTATGGGTCCTCACCAGCATCTGTTATTGCCTATCTTTTTAATTATAAAGCCATTTTAACTGGAGTGAGATGATGTCTCATCGTAGTTTGAATTTGCATTTCCCTGATGATTAGTGATGTTGAGCATTTTTTCATATACCTTTCCCTACATGAATTTGTTGCACTTCTTTCCTAAGCCCCTTCTTTGAAAATCCTGCCTGGACCCAGGTCCTATATGATGTGAGTTTATCTTTTTCTTCCTAGTGCTATGTTAAATGAGAATAATGTGCCCCTCCCCAAAGAGTCTCTTGAGACTCTGACGTATATCACACCTGCCGACAGTGGTTCTGTTCTAAAGGTAAGAATACTTTTTCTTCTTAAAATTTTTGCCAAAGACAATTTTGAATTGAATCTTGCAGTGTAACCAAGGTCATCCAGTGATTACTGATGGACACTGGGACTTAAGATGTGAGAAGAGCGGCTGAGCACAGGGGCTCACACCTATAATTCCAGCACTTTGGGAAGCCGAGGCATGTGGACCACTTGAGCTCAGGAGTTTGAGACCAGCCTGAGCAACATGGCAAAACCTGTCTCTACGAAAAACACAAAAACTTAGCTGGGCATGGTGGCATGTGCCTATGGTCCCAGCTTCTCAGGAGGCTGAGACAGAAGGATCACTTGAGCATAGGAGGTGGAGGTTGTAGTGAACTGAGATCACACCACTGCACTCCAGCCTGAGTAATAGAGTGAGACTGTCTCAGAAAAAAAACAGATGTGATAAAAGGATTGAGCCACAGTTCTCCAGGGAGAATCCTGTTGCCACACCACTCACAAGAGGACCTTAGGGATTCTTCTCCAGTTTGTGTGTACTTTGTTTATATTTTGGGGCTGGTTTTGGATGTTGGCTATGCTTTCACTCATATTTCCTTTTAAGATACAGTGTTGCATGCAAATAGTGACTAAGTGTTTCTTAGATGAAAGAATTAAGGGATCTTGTTGAATTAGTAGTTTCATTTACTCTAGGGCAGGGGTCCCCAGTCCCTGTGCTTTGGACCGGTACTGGTGCATGGCCTGTTAGGAACTGGGCCACACAGCAGGAGGTGAGCTGCAGGCAACCATTGTCGTGTGAGTTCCACTTCCTGTCAGATCAGCTGTGGTGTTAGAGTCTCATAGGAGTGCAAACCCTACTGTGAACTGTGCACACGAGGGATCTAGGTTGCTCACTGCTTATAAGAATCTAATGCCTGATGATTTGAGGTGGAACAGTTTCATCCCAAAACCATACCCCACCCCCAAACCTGGTCCTTGGAAAAATCGTCTTCCACAAAACTGGTACCTGGTGCCAAAAAGGTTGGGGACTGCTGCTCTAGGGAATGTAAGCTGTGTGAGAGACTTGACCTGTTTTGTTCGTTGCTGTATCCCTCAGGCTGGTCTCAAACTCCTGCCCTCAAGCAGTTCTACTACCTTGGCCTCCCAAAATGCTGGGGTTATAGGTAGCCTAAGTGTCTCAAATAGTACCTGGCACATAATAGACACTAAATAAACATTTGTTGATTGAAACAAACTTTTTGAAATAACAGAGACCTATCACTAACTACATTGCAACATAACCAGCTCATCTCAACTTCTGCCTTTTCTGTATCCACTTGCTAAACCCCTTACCAATTCAGAAATCATAGAAACCCAGTTTATTGCCAATGAATGTTTTAATTTGCAAGTTAAATTAAAAATTGTCCTTGCACGAACACTTACCATTTGTCTCTTTTATTGCATAATGTACATCTTTTGTAATTTGCCAAATACTTCACAAAAAGGAAAAATTAAAAATTACTTGTATTCTCACTACTCAATGAAAGTGTATGGTTGGTATTTAGGTATATAAGTATCTTTCAGATTTGTAGGCTTAAAGAAAAAACCCAACCTAAAATATCTTCAGTCAGGCATTTCTTTTCTGCTGATTAAAATCTGAAAAGATACATTGACTAATCATTGGAAATCATTAAGGAGAACCTGAGATGTTTTTAAAGCAGAGAAGGACATTTAGTTCAAAGATTTATTGCATATATAATATGTACCAGACAACTTATTAAGTATTAAAGATTCAAAAATGAATGTATGAAACATGGTCTCAGCTTAACTGCCTATAGTCTAGTGGGAGAGAGAATTGTAATACATTGTGGGAGAGACTTGCACAAGCTGTTATGGTGCACTTAGTCCAGGCAGCAGGGTGGGAAGATAAGGGAGAACAATTTTTCATGTTTTTGTGGTTTAAATTAAGTTGCATGTTGAAATATGAATAGGAGATTCTCCAAGGCGTGAAGGCATATAGGCAGAAATGGAAATGTGTAAATGAGTGGCTGAGTGTGATGGCTCATGCCTATAATCCCAGCACTTTAGGCCAAGGCGGTAAGATGGTTTGAGGCCAGAGTTTGAGACAAGACTGGGCAACATAGGGAGACCCCATCTCTACAAAATTTTTTTAAAAAAATTAGCCAGGCATAGTTTTACATGCCTGTAGTCCTGTCTTCTTGGGCAGCTGATGTGGGAGGATTGTGTAAGCCCAGGAAATTCAGGCTGCAGTGAGCTATGATTGTACCATTACACTACAGTGTGGGTGACGGAGCAAGACCATGTTCCCCCCCCCAAAAAAAAAAAAGAAAGAAAGAAATGTATGAATGAAGGGCCCTTTTTTCTTGTGTGCTATGCCCTAGGTTCCTATTGTTTATTGACAGATTGGCATTTTATCTTTTGTTGTTTTAAAATTCTCCCAGACCCCCTGCCTCACAGTAGAGAATTGTGTCCTCTGTAAGGTACTTCAAGTACTGGTTAACCAAAAGTATCCATTAACATTTATAGGGAGAGAGTTCATATAGTATTTTACGAACAGAAGCACCCATAAGTCTAGATAAAGGAGCATTTGGAATTTAGGCATCTCCTTTATCCACTGTCTCCTGTGCTGACCTGTTACTGGTTTTTGTTTGTTTGCTTGTTTTTAAGTTCAAAGTGTGATATTACCATACAGAGTAGTACGATTCTCCTCTAGTCTATAAGTTAAGAGGCTGGGCACAGTGGCTCATACTTGTAATCCCAGCACTTTGAGAGGCCAGGGTAGGAGGATCACTTGAACCCAGGAGTTCAAGATCAGCCTGGGCAACATAAGTGAGACCCTGTCTCTATAAAAAAAATTGGCTGGGCATGGTGGCACATACCTGTAGTCCCAGCTGCTTGGGAGGCTGAGGTGGGAGGATGGCTCAGGCCCAGGATGTTGGGGCTGCACTGAGTTATGCTTGTGCCAGTGCACTCCAGCCTGGATAGGGCAAGACCTTGTCTCAAAAAAAATTTTTTTAAATTATTTTATTGTATTTGCTTTTTTTTTCTTTGAGATGGAGTCTTGCTCTGTCACCCAGGCTGGAGTGCAGTGGCACGATCTTGGCTCACTGCAACCTCTGCCTCCCAGGTTCACACCATTCTCCTGCCTCAACCTCCTGAGTAGCTGGGACTACAGGCACCCACCACCAGGCCTGGCTAATATTTTGTATTTTTAGTAGAGACAGAGTTTCACTGTGTTAGCCAGGATGGTCTAGATCTCCTTTCCTCACTATCCACCCACCTCAGCCTCCCAAAGTGCTGGGATTACAGGCGTGAGCCACCACATCTGGCTGTATTTACTTTTTTAAAATTCATTTTGAGGCAGAATCTCGCTCTGTCACCAAGGCTGGAGTGCAGTGGTGTAATCTTGGCTCACTACAGCCTCTACCTCCCGGGCTCAAGTGATCTTCCCACCTCAGCCTCCTGAGTAGCTGGGACTACAGCTGGGTGCCACTGTGCCCAGCTAGTTTTGCTCAGTTTTTGTGAACATGAGGTCTCACTATATTGCCCAGGCTGGTCTTGAACTCCTGGGCTCAAGAGATCCTCCCGCCTTGGCCTCTCAGAGCGCCAGGATTACAGGTGTGAGCCACTGCATCCAGCCAAAAAAAATTTTTTGTAATTAAAAAGTTAAGAGCCAGAATAGTCATAACCCTACCCAAGTTTTGTCTAGGAGAACAGCTGTTTGAAAATTTACGTGGCACTTTAGCTTTTTCACGTCCTGACTGTAGTATAGGTTTCCCTCCATGCAGAAGTGGAATCATTAACAACCATGATTCATTAGCGTCCCTGTGTGTTTAAAGGATTAACACTAATCAGGCCTGCGTCAGAATTATAAATTGAGAGGATATGGAAAAAACTTAACGTCTGATGATAAAGGGGTCATTTAACAACTCTAGATTCCTGTCTTCCATAGGAGGCTACAGATGAATTGGATGCCTTGCTTGCATCTCTAACCGAGAATCTGATTGATCACACAGTTGCACCTCAGGTAAATATGCTTTAAAACAGTATGATGGAAAGAAACTTCTGTTTTGAAAAATGTTCCTGCTAGATTCCAGTTTTTTCCTTTTTAATAATTCATGGTTAAACTTTCCATTGGATAAGAGTTTATGTTTTAGTAACCACTTAGCATTGCCTCTCTTTCCTAAAATTTTACCACTTTGAATTTGTGTATCACTGTATAGAAATCACATGTCTCTATAAGCCTTTTATAATTCAACATCATATTAAATAACATGAGAGAAAACATGGGGATAAAACAGCTTCTTAAGACAATAAGGATATATTTAATTTTAACAAAAGTTTTACAGAAAGATGAGAGCATAAGAATGGCATTGAACATATCAATCATTATTACAGTCTGGAAGATACTCTAGTAAGTATAATTGTCCTTCAGTACCTGTGGGGGATTGGTTCCAGGACTCCCCTTGGATACCAAAATCCACGCATGCTTAAATCTCATATAAAATGGTGTAGTGTTTGCATATAACCTACACATATTCTCTAGTATATTTTAAATCATCTCTAGCTTACCTGTAATATCTAATGCAGTGTAAATGCTGGTAAACAGATATGGTATTGTTTAGGAAATAATGACAAGAAAAAAAGTCTGCACATGTTCAGTACAGACACAACCATCCTTTTTTCCCCTCCAAATATTTTCAATTCACAGTTGGTTGAATCCGCAGATGCAGAACTCATGGATATAGAGGGCCAACTGAAACAGTTTCTTCCCTCCAGGGATGAGAGAGATAGAAATGACTAATTTTGCTGGACGCAGTGGCTCACGCCTGTAATCCCAGCACTTTGGGAGGCCAAAGCAGGCGGATCACTTGAGGTCAGGAGTTCAAGACCAGCCTGGCCAACATGGTGAAACCCTGTCTCTACTGAAAATACAAAAATTAGCCGGGGGTGTTGGTGCACACCTGTAACCCCAGCTACTTGGGAGGCTGAGGCAAGAGAATTGCTGGAACCTGGGAGACGGAGCTTGCAGTGAGCCAAGATAGCGACACTGCACTCCAGCCTGGGTGACACAGTGAGACTCTGTCTCAAAAAAAAAAAAAAAAAAGAAATGACTAACTTTGTACCTTATGAGTGATGTGACAAGTATTGCTGTAGCAGTTGGATGCCATCCTGAAGGCTTGGAAATACAGATGATGCTTTCTGTGGTATCGAATGTTTGCTTACATCATTAATCCTCCAATTTTTGTGTATATCACAATCACTTTGAGGGGATGTTAACACACAAGATTGCTGGGCCCCACCTCAAAGTTTCTAATTTTGGTATATCTTGGGTGGGGTCTGAAAAGTTGTGTTTCTAACATGTTCCCAGGTGATGCAGATGTGGTGTGGGAACCACCCTTTGGGAATGACCAGCATAGATTAATAAACAAAGACTTTACCAAAGGATAAGAGTTAACTGCAAGTCTGGAAAAGTCTGTCAAACTATTTTTTGTTTACTACTTATGATATTTTTTTCTCTTATTTCCTGCTGTTAACATGCATCTAAAAAATATTGGTAGGAAACTCATACTTTGTGGGTTGGGTTTTGTTTTTGTTTTTGTTTTTGAGATGGAGTCTCACTTTTTTGCCAGGCTGGAGTGCAGTGGCGCGATCTCAGCTCGCTGCAACCTCCGCCTCCAAGCGATTCTCCTGCCTCAGCCTCCCGAGTAGCTGGGGCTACAGGCGCATGCCACCACACCCAGATAATTTTTGTATTTTTAGTAGAGACAGGGTTTCATCACGTTGGCCTGGATGGTCTTGATCTCTTGACCTCATGATCTGTCTGCCTCGCCCTCTCAATATGCTGGGATTACAGGCGTGTGCCACTACGCCCAGCCTGTGTTTTTATTCTTTTGGTGGTTATCTAATTTATTAATACCTGGACTTACATTAGTTTTTTCTTAAGAGTATCTAAGGCCACCAATGCAAGGACTAGTCTAAATTACTAGTAAAATGGGTGGGTTTCATTAGTTTATAATTCTACACATAGAAGATCTGTAATAGAAAGCTAGACATTTAAAAATAATATATCAAAGGCCTTGTGAACCAGGAGCAGTATGGGTGTTTTTATTGCTGCTTTCTTCATGCATACATGATAATTAGAGAATGATCTGCATCTAAACAGATTATTTTTTCTGTGTACTTTCTTTGTGCTGTTTATTTGGATTAGTCACAATCCATTGTTCAGGCTGCAACCAAGAAGGCTATCATTATTTGTAATTAACTGAAATTTCAGAGAATAAAATGTTAAACTGAATAGTGGGTGTGGGGTAGGGGCAGTCCTATTAAGTGAACTGAAAGTAGTAATAGATTCTTGAATGGTAAATTTTTAGATAAGAGATTCTCAAAATTATGACACTTTCTTAAGTGGTGACGGATAGCATCTGTGTTGTATAATAGAAAAGGGTCTTGGATTTGGAAGTCCACGTCAGCTCAAGGAACACCATTAAGAATTGCCCTCCTAGAATGGATTTTGTAATAGATGTAAGTATTATAAGTATGAAAATAAGTCAGTCTTTCCAAAAAGTAAATACATAAAATTATTTTAGGTGTCTTCCACATCCATGATCACACCCCGGTGGATTGTTCCGGTAAGTTCATGTTATTTGTGATTTTTCTTCTGGCTACCCTCTCAGGGTAAGGCCTAAAGGATTACTGGGTTCTTTGTTTTTCCTTAAAAATGTGAGAGTTGTTATCAAAGCCTTGTTAAATGAACTTAATGGCTTCAAGCTAGTGGTTTACCCTTTCTGGTTGTAAGTGTTTGTCAGGATGCTGGCAGAAACAAAAGTAAAAGTCTGAGACGAAGAATAGTTAACAAAACAAAACAGTCATAATTATCAAAACTATCTTACTTACTCTCATATTCAGTAGTGAAGCTTGATTTGGAGCTGAAGTGCTGACCAGGCAGGTATTGTTACCTCTGTATTTAGATGTGTGTGTATCTCCCACAGCAGAGCGGTGCCATGTCTAATGGACTTGCGGGATGTGAAATGCTTTTGGCAGGGAAGGAGGGACACGGTAATAAAGATGGAATCTCACTGATCTCTCCCCCAGCGCCATTCTTGGTAGATGCTGTGACCAGGTGAGAAAATTATTTCTCAATTGCAGTTCTTAGGCATCTATTAGGAGGAAAAAAATAATACAACTTATTATCTCTAAAACAGCAATGTTGATTCTTCCCTAACTGAACTATATTGAAATTGGATAAATCTTTTTTCTGTTTGTTATTTAGTGTAGTGGCTTTTTCTTGTCAGTAGCAATTTTCTACAAAATTATGAAGTATTTTCTATTAGCATTTCTTTATCAAGTCTTTGCTGAAGATATTAACAGGCTTATCTTTAAATTTTAATATTTGTTTTAAAATCAGTTTGTATTGTTTCCTTTGATGCTTTACTGTTATGCTCATGCCTACTATAATAGTGATGAATGATAGTGCCCGTCAACACAGGGCAAGAGGTGCAGTACAAATGGGTAAGGGAGAATACTCCCAGGGTGAGAGCCCTGAGATGCCTTTACCGACACATATTGTGAGCTCATTTCAACGCACTGCTTGCCACAAACAGAAACTAGACTCAAAAACTAGAGCTTTTTGTTCAGCATCTGGTTCTTCAACTTTTGATTGCTAGAACCATAACTGCACCTGTTTTACAAAAGATTTAGAATTGCCTTCACTTCTACCTCAGACCTTTTTTTCTGATTATATCCCCCATTTCACATATCCTCTTGAAAATGTGGGTCAGCTGAAATACATGCTTTCCTAATTAGAGAAAGGTAGGGGGAATTATTAGAGATTATTAACTTGAAAGAAATTCAGTTTAATTTAAAAATTGTTCTCACAGAGTTTAAAGTAGCATATTACTCACTCAGCAAACACTTATTGAATGTCCGTGATGGACCAGGCATTGACTGATATCTGACACTGAAGATAACAGTGAACAAGACAGATGAGAGACCTGCATTTGGGAAGCTTCCATCTAGTAAGAGAGCACTTTATACAAATGTAATGGATTATTTTTCTAAGCATTTGTATGCCTACTAATTATCACTGTAAAAATAGAGCTGCATACAGAGAACCTGATGGTAATGCTTTGTAATTGAATTTACACAATAAAATGTGAGCTCTTAAGGACTTTCAAATTAAAAATTGCAGATAAAAGCAGAGCTTATCTCTGTTTCTTACTAAAACTCATGGAAAGGAGTAATAAAGGGCTAAAGAGATAAAAATTACAGATCAGTGGAACAGAATAGAGTCTAGAAACAAACTCATGTGTAATACAGTTTTCTGGTTTATGAAAAAAGTGATGGTGCAATGCTGTGAGGAAAGAATGGTCTTTTAGTAAATCAGCCGGACAGATTAGTTGTCCCTGTGGGAAAAAAACAATCTTGACCCAACTCCATACCATTCACAAAAATCTATTCTGGATGGATTGCAGATCTAAATATGAAACATCAGATAATAAACTTATAGAAGAAAATATGAGTGAACTTACTTCTGACCTTAGAATAGGCAAAGTTTTTTTAAACAGCTCACAAGGAGCTTTAGTCTTACAGGAAAAAAAATCACTTGGATTACATCAAGAAATTTTGTTCATCAAAAGATGTAATTTCAAGATATTATGGAAGGGGAAACTACAGAATAGGAGAAAACATTTGTTCTCCATCCCTCCTTCTGTCTCTGTCTCCCTCTCTCACCCCTTCCATTCTCCTTTCTCCCCAACCCCAGTATTAACTTTGTATGGCAAAGGACCCATTCATATCTAGAATTTATAAAGAGCTCTTCCAAATAAGTAAGCTAAAGACAGCATAATAGAAAAATGGGCAAAAAGCATGAATAGGCAGTTCACAAACCGATATCCAAATGGCTGGTAAGCATTCTAGACAGTATGCAACTTGATTAGTCTTGGGGAGTGTAAATTCAAACTACCATGTGACAGTGCTACATTATCACCAGAATGGCTAAAATGAAAGATACATAGTAGCAAGTGTTGGTGAAGATACAGGGCAACTGAAACTCTGTAAACTGGAGTAATCACATTGGAAATAGGTTTGGCAATACAGCTGAACATACCCAATGATTCAGTGATTCTATTTTCATGTACATACCCAATGGAAATATGAATATACGTCCATCAAAAGACATGTACAGGAATTTTTATAGCACCTATATTCATAATAGTCCAAACTGAAAACCTTCCAAATGCACATTAGCAGTTGACTAAATATTAGAAAAGAACAGTGAAAATAACTACAACTAAAATATAGCGGTGTAGATGAATCACATAAACATAATTGTATTAATTCTCTACTTCCGTGCAACACCTTACCACAAACTTAGCAGCTTCCAGCAATACACACTATAATCTCATTTTCTGTGGCTCAGGAATCTGGATGTGGCTGAGCTGGGTTCTCTACTTCAGGGTCTCTCACAGGCTACAGTCAAATATTGGTGAAGGCCAGGTTTTCATCTGAAGGCTCAATGGAAGAAGGGGCACCAGCCAGGGCTCTTGGCAGGATTCAGGATCTGAAGACCTGTTAGACTAAGGAACTCAGTTCCTAGCTGGTGATTGGCAAGAAGCTGCCCTCAGTCCTTACTATGTGGGCCTCTCCAAAGTAGTTGCTTACTTTATTCCAGCATGCAAACTGAGAAAACAGTAGAGTCTGCTAGCAAGACAGAAATCACAATCTTATATAGTCTAATCACAGAAATGACATCCTTTTACCTTTGCTGTATTCTGTTGCTGGTTAAAGCAAGTCACAAGTCCTTTCCACACCCAAGGGCTAGAGATTACATAGGAGTGTGAATGGCTAGAGATGGAGATCTCTGGGGTTCATCTTGCAGTTTCTGCACTGTAATAAGGATAAACAAAGTCAAGTTCAAACAGAAGCACAACTCTATAATGGTTACCCTTGATGTGCTGATGAATAAAAGAGAGCCCAAAAGCAGCTTTGGGAGTGCTAGTAGTGTTCTGTTTCATATTCTGCATGCTGATTACAGAGGTGTATTCAATTTGCAAAAAGTTGTTCAAGCTGTAGACTCATGCCTTATGTGCTTTAATATACGGATGCCATAGTAATTTTTTAAAATGATGACTGGGTCCCCTCTCCACAGATTTAGATTTACTTTGCAGTGTTTTCTGTGTGATACTGTGTTTCAAAGGCATCAAGTCATGAGGACAAAGAACAGGAGAGGAGACATCAGCAATTAAGAGATCTCAACAAGTTTTGGGAAGCAGCTAAATGATAAGTGGTAACCAGTTTAGCAGAGTGGAGTAAACTAAGATCTAAGCCTGAATCGGGGAGGGAGTAGAAACAGAAAATAAAAAGCAAGTCAGTTCACACTGCAGAACCCTGAAAAGGCAACGAAATTATAGGTACCAGATATTTGTGAAGATGGGATACAAGGTGGGGCTGAGAATATGGGGATTGGTTGAAAGTATTTATGCCCATTTCACCCATCTGCCATCCCACCACCCTTGCTCATTTTAGCATAATTCTGAAGTTTTCCCTCGGGAGGAGCCAGGCCAGAGAGGCTCTGGATCTGGGAATTTCATTTGGAGTAAGGCTCCAGACTGAACACGGGAAGACTAACTCAAAGTCCACACACTGAAGGGTGAAATTTCCAGCGTTTCTTCTTTTCTCAGTTTCCTGAATGGTGTTAGCTAAGTATAAATGTCTGAGTTGAAAAAGTAACAGACTTATTCTCTGGAGAAACCAACCAACCAAAGAGAAAAAGGCCTGCACATACATTTGTGGATCCTCTGATGAAATTGCCAGGAATCTGCCAGATAATCACCAGGGAGCCCATTCGTTGATGAGTTTTGCCCATGTATACACAGGTCCCAGAGACATTCCAGAGCTTTTCTTTTAAATACAAAGAGAGCTAACGATTGTCAGATATGTGAGGAAAGACCAGAACAGGTAAACTGAAAAAGAAGGAAATAAAGGCAATGTGAATTTTGACAAATAGAAGTAGAAAAAAAAGGCAACGTAAATAACAAAAGAAAAGGTAACAAAATGATAGTATCTAAATTTAGAGAGAAGATACTGTAATCATGCAACAGTAACAGGAAACTAAAAAAAAAAGAAAACAAGGAAGCATTTTTAGAAATTATTAACTATATTAAAAATGAAATCCAGAGAGTGTATAAAGATAAAATTGAGACAATCTCCCAAAAAGTATAGAATAGAAAGATGAAAACTGGGAGAGAAAAGAAAATTGGAGGATTGGCCTAGGAAGT
The DNA here is from genome assembly GCF_049350105.2 of Macaca mulatta. NCBI lineage: Eukaryota > Metazoa > Chordata > Mammalia > Primates > Cercopithecidae > Macaca > Macaca mulatta. Next base: position 17,305,596 of record NC_133417.1, on the reverse strand, counting down.
CCAATATATGAATCATAGAAGATCTAGAAAGAACAGTCAGTGGAAGGAGGAAATTGTCAAAGAAAAGAATCAGACGTTCTCAGAACAGAGGACTTGAGTTTCTAGATTAAAGGGGTCTACTGAGTACCCAACACAGAGAATGAAAATAGACTACACCAAGGAGCATCATGAATCTTTAGGAGGTCAAAGTGAAGAGAGGATGTAAGTCTCCAGCAAAGGGGAAAAACAGAGTACGTACAAAGGATTGGTAATCAGAATGGCAGCAGACTTTACTGACAGCTGGAGATAATGGAGTAGTGTGCTTTCTGAATCCTGGAGGGCAGTAATTTCTCACCTAGAGTTTTCCCAAACTATCAGTGAAGTGTGAGATTAGAATACATTTTTAGACATACAGTTTTCCTAAAATATATACTTTCTATCTAGCCTTCCTCAGGAAGCTACTGGAAGATATGTTCCTCTTTTTTATCCTAAAAAGAAGTCATGGGACCCAGGAAGCAGTAGAGAGGTGCAGGGATTTACCCAGAGAAAGGTGAAGGGAAGTTCCAAGATGGTAACTGCCCAGTGGGTCTAGAAAGGATCCTGTCCAGATTCAGAAAGGAAGAGATAGAGTTGCACAAAGGATTTTGCCAAGAAAAACACAGGTTCCCCACCCTCCAGTTTTTTAAAAAAATTATATTATATGTCTGAATGTACTGAGCAGAGGTCCATGGTTTACCTGAGAGATTATGGATAGATGAGAGATTTGTATAGAAAACTGAGTACTCAGGAGGCTGAGGCAAGGAGATCGCTTAAGACCAGGCATTCAAGACCAGCTTGGGCAACATGTTGAGACCTCGCTTCTTAAAAAAACAACAACCACAACAAATACCCACTAAGCCATCACAACAACAACAAAAAGAGGCAGTTTTTCAGTCCAGGGAAAATAAAAGTTGTATAAAACATGAAATATACTGATAGTTGTGAAAATATTTACATAATTACAACAAACACTGAATTTTAACATGATCAAAATTGGTCATATAGCTATGCTGAAAAGATGAGAAGGCAGGATTGTGGGACTGGGGAGAGGGTGGAAGAAGGGTAGTAAGCGTTCATAGTCCATAGGAGGAAGTCATTGTGTAAACATATCACCCAGAACAGTTAGAACTCTGGGGGTTGTGAGGCAGAATCTCTGGAGGCAGGTTTGTTTAAACATTGGCTGCTGGGCCCCACCCTCATAGTCTGATTCAGTATATCTGAGGTGGGGTCTAAGAATTTGCATTTCTCGCAAATTCTAGAGACCACACTTTGAGAAACGGGTGCACAGAAAAGTGAAGGAAAATACCAGGAAAAGAACCAGTTGATGTCCCTTGAAGTGGGAATAGAATGGTACGGGTGACTGCTGTTTCATTTAGAAATCTTGTTACCACTTTCGACATTTTAAATTATGTCCTTTGTATTATGTACCTTGATATCGTTTTACGTTTTAAACTTTTTTAGAGGCAGTATCTCTCTCCATCACCTGGGCTGGAGTGCAGTGTCATGATCATAGCTGACTGCAACCTCCAGCTCCTGGGCTGAAACAATCCTCCTGCCTCAGCTTCCGAAGTAGCTGGGACTATAGGCATATACCACCCGCACCTGGCTAATTACATATATATATATTTGTAAATACGTCGTCTCACTTTGTTGCCCAGACTCGTCCCAAACTCCTGGTCTCAGTCGATTCTCCTGCCTCCCTAAGTGCTGGGATTGCGGGTGTGAGCCTCCTTAGGACCCAGCACGTTTTAAGTTTTTAGGAAACCAAATTAGATGTCGTTATGTCCTTGCATTTAAACTCATGAAGCTCACTGATAGCAGAAACTCGTGAGCCTTCATGCAGAGCCCATGTCTTTTTATTTTTCACACAGCTCTAACAAAATAGATTAACTGGTGCAGGAACACAGACACAGCCATCTAGGAATATGTAAAGAAACACAGGGCTGGGTGCAGTGGCTCACGCCTGTAATCGTGGCACTTTGGGAGGCTGAGGAGGGCAGATGGCTTGAGCCCAGGAGTTTTGAGACCATCCTGGGCAACATGGTGAAACCCCATCTCTACAAAAAAATACAAAAATTAGCCGGGTGTGGTGGCACAGGCCTGTAGTCCCAGCTACTTCTACTTTTGGGAGGCTGAGGTGGAAGGATCATTTGAGCCTGGCATGTTGAGGCTGCAGTGAGCTGTGATCATGCCACTGCACTCTCTAACCTGGGTGACGGAGCAAGACCCTGTCTCACACACACACACAAAAAAACCAGAAGCAGTGGCAGAGAGCAGCCTGCTTCCCTTGCTGTCTCCTGAGTGTGTTGGCCTTGTGCTCAGCACAGCACTGCTCGTGATACTCATACTAACCCTGACGCATTAAGAAATGGTTAAGTGTGTTTGGCATATTTGTTAAGAAGGGGAAAAATTGTGCTATCTTTGTATTTTATTTCAAAATGAAATAAGCAGTGTTTATCCAGAAATTTCCCTTCTATAGAATATCGCGTTGCCAGGTTAGGTGTTACTACATATTGACTTAGGTCTGTAATCTGCTGTACCCTCAGAATGCTCTATATGGCACTAATGGAGACATGAATGTCCTCCCCCAAACCCCAGGGGTTCCCTGAGTAACCCGTTCTCTCTTCCTTTCAGCTCTGCTCCCACTTTGGCAGAAGAAGCTGTCCTGAAGCAGAAGTGTTTACTGACCACTGAGCTCTAAGGGCCTGTAACTGGAACACGCAGTTCTGTCCAGCATTCCGTCCTGGGATCCATTTCAGCTAGAATATGTTGGATTCAGGAGCTTGTCCATTACTTGTAGGTAAAAAAAAGCTCCACGTAGATTTGACTTCAACTCTGTAAAAAAGACAGCTGTATTTTCCGTCCAACTGGAAAGGTTTCATCACACCGCATAGCTGCCCAAACGAGCGTGTTTGGTCTTTAACTTTCTATACTTTTATAAATGTTAAAAATTCCCGAAACAAGGGAATGTCTTTTTCTGGGGTTTCCTTCAAACTCTTGGCTCCACCTAGCGGTTCTATTTGTTCATAACAACTTCATAACAAGGCAGGTTCTGGTAGTCAACAGCCTTTTGAAAGCTATTTCCATCTAATGTCAGGGTGAGCATCCTTGATCTGGCTGCCTGTTAGAGAAATTGCACTTTTCCCTGACTTACTAGAAATCGAGAATTTAGGAAATTAATGTGGACATTATAAAGGCAGACTTAGGGCCAACTTTTTTTTTTTTTTTTTTTTTTTTTACAATTATTACAATACTAAAGAGAAGTTTAGAATATAGAGAGTTTTTAAATATCTCCCATTCTTTTGATTTCTTATTGTACTGGCTATCTTAATATTTCAAGTTTACATCAAGATAAACCCTGAGAAGAACTACAGAGAAATCAAATAAAATCCTGTCATTTTTTTCAGCCTGCCTTTCCACAGGAAGCACTCACAGGCACTGCACACGTATCCTGTCACTTTTCAGTGGGGCGGGTTACTGTTCAAGAGACCCTGGGGCATTTACCACAGGCATCTGCACTCCTCCCTGAGTCCAGTGGGGAATGCAGGCCGCTGTAGTCTCAGCTCTCGAAGGCGCGGCACAGCAGTACTCCACATTGCTTCCTTCCTATTTGGACATAGACTTCATTTCCTTTCAGTATAAGCTGAATAAATTTAGAGCTTTCAAACTAGAAAAAAAATGAAACAAAACAAATACGCCAGGACCAAAATAGGGACTAGGAACAAGGGTAAAGGGTGTTGTTTCTTAAATACCTACCGTGTGTGAAGCTATACACAGCATACTGAAAGAACCTGCATTGCACTAGGAATTCTGTGTTCGTTTAAAAGAGATCTCTAGAATTTCCCCATCCCTTTGGGCCTCTACAAAGAAATTCTGCATGTTCATATATACTCCACACAGAAAAATAAAGTATAGCAGTGTCCATCTGTAATTCTAAGACCCAGAAATAGCACTATTTAGCTTTATAATTTTCGAATGAACAAGGTAAACCTCAGTTGCCATGGGGAAGGAGGATGATGTGGAAACCATATTGGTAAAGTTGTTAATCCCTTGTTACGGAGAACCGATCTTAAGCCATACCTCCTGGAATCTGCTTTCTAGTTTTCTGTCCTGCAATATGTATACAATTAAGCACTAATTTGTACTGCTTAGCATAATAAACATCCAGTCTTACCATCTTTAAAACTTCATGGATTGGACTTTCCTGGGCTCCTTATAACACAATCATGTGTCCAGGCAAACACACCCTGGTGTCTGACTGGAAAGCTCAGGAATTTTAATCCTGCACCGTTTCCCAGGGAGCTGTAGTGATTGGAACCCACTTTCGCACAAAACACTTTTGCAGAAGGAAAGTCAACGCTTCTTGCTGGCTGCCTCCCCTTAGCCACCATGCGAAGCTTCTGAGTTTCACTGGTGGGGCTCTTGCCAGTTCTTAATTATAGGACATATTTTCTCAAAGCTGAAAGTGACACCTAGAACCAGGATCTTGACCCAAGACATGATGGAATGAGCATCAAATGTTCAGTGTCTTGGCAACCGTAGATGTCCTACAGGATTACAGTTGTGCTGCTAGGCCACCACAGAGCAGCTGAGGCATTATGGCTTGGAAGACCTAAGTTTCCCATCCGGTTCAGGAGGTGACAACATCCTCATTTTAAACTTCGTAAAATTTAGGAATTAGGTAGTTGGACATACTCTGTGACCTTATGTCTTTGGATACCTGTATTCTTGACAGTTAGAATATTGATAGGGACTTCGTTAAAATTCACTTGAATCTCAAGTTAAGAGGAAATTTTGTCTCATGCCCTGACATAAAGTGGTAACCACAGAAGTTAATACTTGAATGCTGAATTGGCCCCAGCAGATGAGATAACTGTCAGGGACTGGTTTCCTGTCGTAGCTGCGGCTGCTGCCATGCCCAGAGCTGCTGTAACCACTCTTCCTGTTCCGCTCCCCCGAGAACAGTGTGGTGGGGAGAGGCAGGGCTGAGGAGGTCTATGAATGTGGCAGGTAGGGAAGAGGAGATGTCTGTCTCTTGAGAAGAGAGAAGCATGTGTGAACCCATCAAGGATGCTGGCAAAGAGAGAGGTTGGAGATGATAGTGGATGAGAAGCAGGCTGGTGAGACTGGGCTGAGGTCGGAGAAGGGCAGCCGGGGGCACTCCTGAGGGTTTGCTGTGTGCGGGCCTCAGAGCACGGCGGGGAGGAGAAGGGGCAGCCTCCCTGAGGGCAGACAGGAGAGGACCCTCAACTCAGTCCATTTCATAGCCCTGGTAGGGGAAGTGGGAGTTGACAGGGCGGTTTAAAATAAGATGTGAAGGTTTCAGTTATCTGCTCTAGACTTTGCCTGAGAACTCTAGACTTAGTGAGACCTAATTTGTGGCGTGTCAGTAGCATCACCTTTTGACACACAGGAGGCCACGGTCATTTCAGTCCTGCTTTTCAGGAGACACTGCTGAACAGAGGAATGATTCAGTTCCTTGTGTGCTTATTTCCTTAACATTTATACATTGTTTTAAGAAAAAACTTTTAAAAATATTTCTTATAGTCTCCTAACATTTGTCTCTAGCCTTTGCCTTTGTACAATCAGATATCCTATGGAGATTTAAGGATGAAAGCCCTGAGTTGTTCTTGGGTTCTTGGATCTGGACTGCTTGTTATTTTATGCTTCTCACTTCTGGCTAAAACTTGCACCTCTTCTCTTAGCTAAGCCCCAGAATGAAAACTCTATTATTCCTTCAGAAGTCTTGCTAGCAGAATTATTTGTCAGTCACAGAGAGAAAAATCCTTGCTATTTTTCTAAGAGTCTTGAGAAGCAAAGTTTTTGTCTTTTCATTGAGAGGAGTCAGCAGTCTCGTTCTGTAAAGGACCAGAGATGGTCAATACTGTCCCACTCAGCTCTGCTGGCGCAGCACAGCACAGCACAACAGCAGCAGCAGCTCGAGCGCAGCTGTGTTCCCGCAGAGTCTCCTTTACGAAGCTGCTGGCCGCTCCTGTGAAACTCTAGAGCGGTAGGTGGCTGCGTGAACTGGAGGCTGGCAGGTGCCCAGATAGGGTCTGCAGTGTTACCTGTCACTTGGAGGCAGCCAACACTTCTGGACATTGCACCCTCATTTACACAGGTGGCAGCTGAGCGAGGTGCTGTTGTGGGTGTCTCAGCTCCGAGAGTCTTTGTGAGCTCCCACCAAGTTTTAACTAATCATGCCCTTGGCCACGTGGTTGCTTGGAAACCTGGGGTCTTCTGCAGACAGAAGAATACACATTTCTGTATCATTTGTCCTTTTTTTTTTTTTTTTGAGACGGAGTCTCACGCTGTTGCCCAGGCTGGAGTGCAGTGGCGCGATCTCGGCTCACTGCAAGCTCCGCCTCCTGGGTTCACGCCATTCTCCTGCCTCAGCCTCCTGAGTAGCTGGGACTACAGGCGCCCGCCACCGCGCCCGGCTAATTTTTTGTATTTTTAGTAGAGACGGGGTTTCACCGTGGTCTCGATCTCCTGACCTTGTGATCCGCCCGCCTCGGCCTCCCAAAGTGCTGGGATTACAGGCTTGAGCCACCGCGCCCGGCCTCATTTGTCCTTTTTATCCTCTCAAAAATTTAAACACTGTACTTCTTCAGTGGTCAGAAGAAAGTTGGAAACTCTTCCTACATATTAGGCGTCAGGATGAGGAAATTTGTGTGAATTATAGAAATTTGCCCTGAGCTGAACGTGGCTGTGTTAACGCATTGGTAGAGCTGTGGTTCCTTCCCAGTTCTGAGAGACAGGATCTGTGAGTCCCTGTGTCACCACATGGCTTGAGATGATCATTCAGTTACTCGTCAGGATTTCTCCTCTTCAGAGATTTTTTTTATAGCACAGATCCCTTTGCCCCTTTTATCTCTTTATCTGGGTATGATAGGTGGTTATGAGGGTCTCACTATTTTGTGTTTACCTTTTTTATGTGTAAAACTTTGCAGTAGCATTTAAAGTGTAATTTATTTTTCTATCAAGTGCACTATTCATTTAGTGTGTTCCAGTTTTATATGACTTGTATTAGAAACACTGCACTGAGCTGTTTGTACACTGAAATGAGAACTCTAGATGTAACTCCATACAAATAAAACTCGTGAGACATTCATGTTTTTGCACGCTGTTTCTGTTTCTTGGAACTGTGATTCCTACATGCTGACTTCAACAGAATTGTTAGAGCAGAGCCACTGTTGGTAGGAACCTGAGGAAGCGAGCAGACACAGCCGCACCATTTTTAGGTTGATTTCAGTGTTTGTGGTGTCAATTTGAGAGTAGGGGCATTTTCAAAGGTTGAAAACCTCATTGGTCATCCCCAGCATATCCTGGAAGGCACAGTGGTCATTCCAAGGAGCAGCATGGTGCAGTAGCAACACAGCTTTGGGCATCGGATCTGGGCTCTCAGGTTTTCTGTCTGAAACGGCACATGAAGTATGTGTCACAGCGGGTAGTAGAGAGTATGCAGGTGTTCACTGCTCCTTCCTCTGGCCCCCACCAGTCCCCAGGCTTCCCAGGTTTGCACGGCACCATCCAGTGAGGAACGGTGCCACCTGGGTTGGTTTCCGGACTTCTGCTGGGCAGAGTCATACCGCACCATATGGGTGTTGGCAAAGCTTCTGAGAAAGGTTGGAGGTCTTCTCTTTCCCTCTCCGTCTGTCTTCTGCCTGGGGGAGAGGCCCAATGGGCCATTAAAACTAAGGAGCTTTTCTCTGCTCTTTGGAGATGTATGGAGAGGGGCTGGAACCCAGATTCAATCACCTGTCCCAGGAGCTCCTCTAAAAGGAATTTGTTGGCAGTAAGTAATGAAAGCCACCAATAAGGAGCGAAAACAACTCATTGGAAAGATAAGGACAGACAGGAAGGTGGAGGTGGAGGGAGTGTGGATGGTGTCTCCACAGGTGCTGCCTTAGAGGGCACCTGGCCATGCTGTGGTTCCCCAGAAGGAAGGGGAGTGGATACTGGGCTACCAAAACAGCCACAAAATAAACCCAGAATGGGTTTTCGTGGCCAGCACCAAGAAAGGCCTGGAGGGGCTAAGAGGGTGCAGACCTCAGGTCACTAAGGTTATTGTCAAGCCCAAGAAAAAGAACTCACCATTAGTCTGGTGGCAGGGTGGTGAGTCAGTGATCTGTCTCTGGCCCCATCCTTGTCCCAGCAGATATTCAGCCCACTGTTCTTAGATTCCCAGGCTCGTCCTGAGGAGAGACCAGCGGGGTGGCAGAGCAGCCCCCTCCCCTACAGCAGGGAACCCTCTGCCGCCCAGGCTGGCGTGTCCTTCAGACTTGAAGTGTACCAGGCAGACAACAGTCAGCACATGCTCTCAAGCTAGCAAACCATGATGTTAGGGCAGGAATTGATTTTCAAGATGACCAGTCCCAGCCCCTCAGTGTGTAGATGAGGAAACAGGTCATGAAAGGGACAGGAACTTGCCCTAGGTCACACGGCTAGGGATGGAAATTCAAGTCTGAGCGTCCAGGACATTGTCTCACTGCTCTTCTTTTGGTAGTTTTCTCTCAGCACGGCTTGTCTCGGCTCCCTAAACTAGACTTGCAGCAAAGAGTAGTCTGAATCTGCCATGTCCCCAAGGCCTTTCCAACCTGCATCCAGAATTTCTGCAGGGGAAGTTAATCTGTTCAAATCCTCATGGCTCCAGAAGTGCCTTCCCGAAAGAGAAGAAAACCATAACATGTATCTGGAGGGGGCTTCTGCCATCCTTCAGGGTTCCTGAGGGACTGAAATAGCCTTTCTTCTTGCCTGGGTTGTAGCCAATACCCTTCACCTTGGAATGATTTTTCCGCTTACCTTGTGCTGTCCCCTTGAGAGCTCTGAGTACCATCTAGGTGGTGAATTCATAGGTACTCACGGGGAAGCGGCACCATCTCCCTGGAAACTGTCACTTGGTTTGCTGCTGATTGTTAATCTTGTTCCAGGTTAGGAACTCTTGCATATATGGAAGCATGGCATTTTTGCATGCAGTTTCGTGTGCTCAGCCATGCATGGCGGCTCACACCTGTAATTCCAGCACTTTGGGGAGGCCAAGGTGGGTGGATTGCTTGAGCCCAGGAGTTTGAGACCAGCCTGGGCAACATGGTGAAACCCTGTCTCTACCAAAAAAACAAAAACAAAAATTAGCCAGGCATGCTGGTGAGCACCTGTAGTCCCCGCTACTCAAGAGGCTGGGAGGATCGCTTGAGTCCAGGAGGTCGAGGCTGCAGTGAGCTGTAATCCACTGCACTGAAGCCTGGGCAATGGAGTGAGACCCTGTCTCAAAAAAAAAAAAAAAAAAAAAATCACGTACTCATTGATCCCCCAGGGGTTCTCAGGTTGAAAGCCTTGCTCAGCGGACTAACGATGGGAATGTCAGGCCAAGGAGTGGTTGGGATGGAGCGGGCAAAGAGAGAGGGAGCCGTCCGGGGCAGCTGGCAACGCCTCTTAGCGTTGGTGAGTAATAGACGCTCAAGAAATGCATGTTCAGTGAAGCCTTCGAAACATACAAAGTTCTCTGCCTCAAAGATTAAAGCACACAACACTTTTAGGCCAGCCGTTTTATATGAATTAGTCCTGAATTACAACACACGACACCCTATTGGAACCTCATCCACCAATCCCTCTGCCTTACCCTTGTAAAATGGGGATGATTCTAGTACTTCCTCACAGTGTGGGAAGTTCAATGAGTTAATACTGCAGAGTGCTTATAAAAGTGCCAGCAAATGTCTGGAGTGTGAGCTCTTGCCATTATTTATGGTGGTGGTGGTGGTCTGTTTTAGCCAGTCTTCATTTCTTTGTCTTCTTCCCACCCTTCTGGCGAATCACCATCACTGGAGAGATCCAGCCACCATCTCTGCGGGCCTGGCCTCAGCTGCAGGAGGGAAGGCACCCACAGAGCGGATTCCTGGTCACAATTTCTTGGGTCCGCCTCACCTCCAGGACCCAGTTGCCTGGTCTGTTTGTACTCCAGGGCTCCATGGCGGCTGTCTCAGTCTCCACTCTGTCCCTCCTCAGGGGCTCCTCACACTCTAAGCAAATGGCCTCATGTCTGCCTTGCAGATGAAGGCAGAAAGCATCAGGTGGGAGCACTCTCAGCAGCCCTTCCTGTGTCTGCGCCCACATTTCCTCCTCCCTCCCTGTTCAAACGGATGTGCTCATTCCACAAGTCGTACCCCAGGTCCCTCACCATCTCCTTTCTAAGGGGTCTTACTCTGTGGACCTTCTTTCTGTCTCCTAGTAGCTTTATGCTATGCTTCCCTAAACACCGTTTCCCTATAAAATTGAAACCTTCCCAAATGTTTCTCCCTTTAAGATGGGCAAGAGAAAGTTCTCTTTCTCACGGCTCCCTCTGGTGTCCTCCGTGTTCTCTCTCTCACAGCCACACTTCCTGAATGGGTTGCCCTCTGTCCTGAGTACAGCCACAGTAGTCAGGCCTTCTTGGCCCGGCCTCATGACAGCACCTGATGTCCTCTTTTCAACTACCCCTCTTCTTGGTTTATTGGCTAGGATAGGGTAGATTACACTGTAGTCACGACCCAGAAAATCTCGGTGGCTTACAAGGGCCAACAGCATCGTTTGCAGGGCCTACTGCAAAATGAAAATGCAGAGCCCTATTAAAAAATGACTGAGGATTTCAAGATGGTGACAGCAGAGCATTAAACCAAACCCGGGACGCTTCTCAGTGCCAGACATCCACGGAGCCAGCTCTGCTTACACCGAAGTTCATTACTCACGCCACGTTTCCATTGCAAGTAACAAGAGGGCTTTCTGCTCAAAGCCACGTAGAGACCCATGCCAAGAGACTTAACGTGTATTTATGATCTCAGACAAGGAATGACACTTGGGCTTGTCACATTTTTGCCTACAAGTGACACACATCACAGTTGCTTGCACTTTACAGGCCAGAAAAAATCACTCGGGTGTGTCTGAGTTCAAATGGTGGGCACAGGGCAGGGCACTATTTGGTAAAATAGCCTCCTACATGTGGTTTAACACCAACTTTTCCTGGTTTCTCTGCCAGTCTGACCACGACTTGGTCTCCTTTGTCCGACTTTCCTCTTCTGCCCGTTCCTTCAAAGGTAGGGACCCTCATTCTCAGTCCCACCTGTTTTCATTCCCACGTTCCTGAAGCTTCAAATCCATCCATGTGCTGGTGCCTCCAAAATCCCCGTTACCCAGATCTCTGTCTGGATTCCCACTCCTAGTTCCATTTGGATTTCACAAAAGCACCTTAGACTCAGTATATCTTAAGCCAAACTTAAAAGTCTTCTGCCAAAGCCCCGCTCCCCTCCACCTGCCAAAATTGCTGCTTCTCAGAGGCCTGTCTCTGTGAACTATCCGAACTGTCTGTTTCTCCTCCCCTGTCTGACCAGTCTTCAAATCCCACTAAGTCTGTCTCTGAAATATCTCCTTATCTCTGCAGCTACATCCCTTGAGCAAGTCAGCATCTGGCCTGAGCTACTGCAGTTACTTTCCCATTGGTCTCCCTGCATTCAGCCAGTCCCCAATCCAGTTTCAAATCTATAGCCAGAAATAGGCCATAATCCTCCTCTGCTTGAACTTCCTCAGTGGCTTCCCATTGCCTTGAAAACAGAACCCAGACTCTCTGTGGCTTCCACGGCATGTTCTACGGCTCTCCCTCCTGACTGGGCCTTTCCTCGTTCTGCCAAGAACTAGGTTCTCCAAGGTATTACCTCTAGGGTCCTTGGTTTGGGGTCAGGTCACATGTCACTTCCCCAGACGTCCCTCTGAGCACCCCAACATCAGCCTGTCCCCTTTTGCAATCATTACTTGTTTAACTGTCTTCCTCAGTCATATAAGCTCATTGATTGCAGCATCTGGGCACCCAGCACACCGTCTGCCATGCAGTCGGTGCTCACATATTTGTCAAATGAATGCTGAACTGATTAAGCACTCACTGTGTTCCTCTTTGTTTCCTACTAGGAACTTAATGTAGGTTTCCCCATTTGGTAGTCTTTATCAAAACATGTTAGGTGCTTACAAAGTGCCAGCAAGCCTTGCTGCTAGTGGATGCTGGACCAGGATTTGAACAGGTCTGTTTGACTCCAATGCCTGAGTTCAGCACTTCTCAAACATCAGGCAGTCACACGTAAGTGACCGACCATCCTGGTTTCCCCTGGACTGAGAGGGTTCCTGGGACATGGGACTTTCAACACTATTCATCACTGTCACAATCTTTGCCACGTGTGTGTTAGTTACTTCATGTTCATATTTTTATATTTTATCAACTTGCTTTCACTTAGCCTCATCCTAAAATGTAAATTGCAGCTTTTAATGGGCTCTTTACATTTTTTCTAATATGCATTTAAAAACAATTACTAAAATGAAAAGTGTTTTATCTGTGTATCACATAAAACCATCTCAAACATCCCCAGGCGCTGGCTTGCCACCCTCGGGGAAACCCTGGCCAACCCGTGCACTGCCCAAGGCCCAGGAACTGTTCTTCCTTCCTGCTTCTGAGCGCTCCCGGAGAAGCACTGTGTTGGCCCCTCCTGTAGCTGGAGTGTCAGCACTGTGCCTACTATGATATGTAGGTTAGCTCTTTCAGTGGCCACAGCCACTCCACGAAGGTGGTTATCACAAAGACCTAGATGAGCCACCTGAACTTGGGGAGGTGGGGACAATTGGTAAGCTGCTTGTCTGGGGCAACATGGATGGTGCTTGTCACAGTCGGGATATGAACCTGGGTCTGCCATGGTCTATCTCAGGCAAGGCCAGAAGCATGGGCATAGCTTCTTGGGCAGGCCTGGTTGATTTGGGCTAGCCTTGGAACTCTGCATCTGTCTTTTTCTCAAATATGGTCTACAGCTCTTGTCCTGAGCTCTTTGACCTCTGCCTTGACACTTCCCATCAACTGAAAACTGCTTGCATTCACACCAGGCTTCTCCAGCAGGTCCATTTATGGGACACTATAGAAAGTCCTACCTCCGTAGAACCCACTCAGATAACCCGCTTTGCCGCTCAGCATAACGGTATGTGCACATGGCTTCACGGTATTCTCTGACTTCCTCTCCTGTGCAGGGCCAGGTCTAGGGTGAAATAAATGAGATGCCTGGAGCACGAAATGGAAGAGGCAGCCAAGACATGCTAAAATTTTGAGAGAACAGCCCTGTCACTGGCTCTGAGATGCTTCAGTCTAGTTTACAGGGTTTAGTCCAGGGAAACTGGGGGTCTGGGAGGTCAAAGTTATTAGCATAATGAAATATATTTTCCTTCATTTTGTTGACGTTTGCACTGATAGCACAAAAACAATGTTGAGTAAAACCGTGCACCTTGGGGCAAATCAAGAACAATGGCAGCAGGCTGCATGACGAGTCCACTGCCATTTGATGGGGGTTTGAGAGAGCCTGAAGTGAAGATCTGGAATTGGAGAAATGGAAACAGATTTTATGGAATTTGAGTCCAAAATGGTCAAAACAGCCGCCCACAGAAGTGTGTGGGATTTTCACTCTGTTGTCACATTGCTTAAAAGGCCATAAAGCTAAAGATTTACTTGGCTTAATGAGGCTCCTCTTTCATCAGTTATTTCCTGGATGACACGGCCTTAGTGTGACACACCAAGTTCCACTCCACTGGAGGAGGGAGCCCTTCCCTGGCCTGCGTGTAGGTTGTAGAGATTTGGGGTTGAGGGGGCGATGATCAGGCCATATTGAAGCCTGGTGCCTTGTGAAGGGAGGACAGTCATGGTAGAGTGGCATAGAGGACAGACTTTGAAGCAGATGAGGATACTGTAGTCCATAAAATAGAAACAATCTGAGATAGGCAAGCAGCAAAAATAAACCTGAGTTCATAGAGCCATATTAACAATAGTTAAAAGGTCAAAATAGCCCACATGTCCATCACTGGGTAAATGGATAATCAAAATCTGATGTATCTGTGCAATGGACTATTATTCAGCCATAGAAGTGAAGTACTGATAAATGGTACGACATGGATAAACCTTGAAAACATTATGCTGTGTGAAACGAGCCAGGCACAAGAGGTCACATATTGCATGATTCCAATAATATGAAATATCAAAAGTAGGCAAATCCATAGAGAAAGAAAAGCATATCACTGGTTGCCAGAAGCTGAAGTGTGGGGAATTTGGAACAAGTACTTAATGGGTCCCCTTTGGGGATGATGAAAATGTGTTGGAACTTGATAGAGGTGATGGCTGCACAAGACTGTACTAAATGCTACTGAATTGTACACTTTTAAATAATTGATGTTTTGTGAATTTTACCTCAATAAAACAAAAACACTGAAGTGAGAGCAAGGAAGATTACCAGGAAGAAAGGCAGACATTACATAATGATGAAAGAGTAAATTCACCAAGAAGACATAATCCCAAATGGGTATGCACTAAACAAAAGAGCTTCAGTATACATGAAGCAAAAGCTGATAGAATTGTAAAAAAAAAAATATACAGATTCTCAATTATAGTCAGAAATGTCTTCAATACCCCTCTCAATACACAGAAAATCTGTAAGGATATGACAAACTTGGACAATACTATCCATCATCCTGACCTAATTGACGTTTATAAAACACTTCACGTACTAGCACTAAAATACACATCATTTTCTAGTGCACACTGAAGATTTACCAAGATAGATTGTGTTCTGGGCCATAAAACAAATCCCAATAACTTTTAAAAGATTCAAATCGTGCAAAGTATATTATCTGACAATGATGGAATTAAACGAGAAATCAATGACAGAAAGGTATCCTCTGGTATTTGGAAATGAAATAACCCACTTCTAAATTACTTACTGGTCAAAGAAGAAATTAAAAGGAAAATTGAAAGTATTTTGAAATGAATGAATATAAAAACACAAAATCTCAAAATTTGCAGGCAGCAGCAAAAGTAGTACACAGAAGAAAACTTATGGCACTAAAAGCTTATATTAGGAAAGGTCTCAAATCAGTGACCTCAACCCTTATCTTATGAAAACAGAAAAATGAGAAAGTAATCAAATCCAAAATAAGCAGAAATAAAGACACACTAAAGAGTGGAAATCAGGGAAAAAGAAAACAGAAATTTTATAGAGGAAATTAGCTGGGCGTGGTGGTGGGCACCTGTAGTCCCAGCTACTTGGAAGGCTGAGGCAGGAGAATGGCGTGAACCCGGGAGGTGGAGCTTGCAGTGAACCAAGATCGCGCCACTGCACTCCAGCCTAGGCGACAGAGCGAGACCCATCTCAAAAAAAAAAAAAAAAAAAAGAAAGAAAGAAAGAAAAGAAAATTTGTAAGTAGCCAAATATGGTTCTTTGAGACCAATAAAATTCATAAGCCTCTCATGAGTTAAACCAGGAAAACAAAACAAAACAAAACAGAAGTCACAAATTATTAACATGAGGAATATGAGAGGTGATAGAACTACAGAATCAACAGAACTTATAAGGATAGTAAGGGAGTACTATCAACCTTTTATGCCAATGCATTTGACAACTTAGAATAAATAACATATTCCTTGAAAGACACAAAGTACCTGAGGGAGTGATGTAAGGTACTCATCTCTGTTTTACCTAACTTGGAATTCAGGCCAGAAGAGCAGTGAGCATCACTCAGAAATTCTTCAAGCAGAACTAATAACCCTCAGACACCTGGAGCCAAAGATAATAGTTGAAACATACAATAGACTGCCTGTGTCAAAACTGGGGAAAATTTCTTTGGGAAATTAGAATATTCAAAGCAGCCGTTTATACTGGGGGAATTTAGAAAGCCACACATGTGCCCAGGGCAAGACCCATGCTCAGAAAAGACCTAAATTTTCACCTGGGGCTTATTCCTAGACATAGGGCAAGCCATAGTGCAAAGAAAATGCCTAAGTGTTAAAGGAGGGTCCTAGGACACAGTGAATTTGCAAGGCCTGGGAGAGATACTTTTACTTTTTGTCTGTTTGTTCTAGCTCCTGGCATTCAAAGAAATCTGTCAAAACACTAGCTGAACACAAGTGACCACACCCAACAAGAATTATTACAGTCTTTCCAATAATATTTTGAGTAAGTCACTAAACAAATGGACTACTGTGTCCTTCACCAATTAAAAACAAAAACAAGGGGGGCGGAGCAAGATGGCCGAATAGTAACAGCTCCAGTCTCCAGCTCCCAGCGCAAGCGACACAGAAGACAGGTGGTTTCTGCATTAGCAACTGAGGTACTGGGTTCATCTCACTGGGGAGTGCCGGACAATCGGTGCTGGTCAGCTGCTGCAGCCCGACCAGTGAGAGGTGAAGCAGGGCGAGGCATCGCCTCACCTGGGAAGCGCAAGGGGGAAGGGAATCCCTTTTCCTAGCCAGGGGAACTGAGACACACAACACCTGGAAAATCGGGTAACTCCCACCCCAAGACTGCACTTTAAGCAAATGGGCACACCAGGAGATTATATCCCACACCTGGCCAGGAGGGTCCCATGCCCAGGGAGCCTTCCTCATTGCTAGCACAGCAGTCTGCGATTTAACAGCAAGGCAGCAGCAAGGCTAGGGGAGGGGCGCCCGCCATTGCTGAGGCTTAAGTAGGTAAACAAAGCCCTGGGAAGATCGAACTGGGTGGAGCTCACAGCAGTTCAAGGAGGCCTGCCAGTCTCTGTAGACTCCACCTCTGGGGACAGGGCACAACTAAACAATAACAACAACAACAACAACAACAAAGCAGCAGAAACCTCTGCAGACGCAAGCGACTCTGTCTGACAGCTTTGAAGAGAGCAGTGGATCTCCCAACATGGAGGCTGAGATCTGAGAATGAACAGACTTCCTGCTCAAGTGGGTCCCTGACCCCTGAGTAGCCTAACTGGGAGATATCCCCTACTAGGGGCAGACTGACACCCCACACCTCACACGGTGGAGTACATCCCTGAGAGGAAGCTTCCAAAGCAAGAATCAGACAGGTACACTGGCTGTTCAGCAGTATTCTATCTTCTGCAGCCTCTGCTGCTGACACCCAGACAAACAGGGTCTGGAGTGGACCTCAAGCAATCTCCAACAGACCTACAGCTGAGGGTCCTGACTGTTAGAAGGAAAACTAACAAACAGGAAGGACACCCACACCAAAACCCCATCAGTATGTCACCATCATCAAAGACCAGAGGCAGATAAAACCACAAAGATGGGGTAAAAGCAGGGCAGAAAAGCTGGAAATTCAAAAAATAAGAGCGCATCTCCCCCTCCAAAGGAACGCAGCTCATCGCCAGCAACAGATCAAAGCTGGACGGAGAATGACTTTGACGAGATGAGAGAAGAAGGCTTCAGTCCATCAAACTTCTCAGAGCTAAAGGAGGAATTACATACCCAGCGCAAAGAAACTAAAAATCTTGAAAAAAGAGTGGAAGAATTGATAACCAGAATAATTAATGCAGAGAAGGCCATAAACGAACGGACAGAGATGAAAACCATGACACGAGAAATATGTGACAAATGCGCACAAGCTTCAGTAACCGACTCGATCAACTGGAAGAAAGAGGATCAGCGATTGAGGATCAAATGAATGAAATGAAGTGAGAAGAGAAATCTAAAGAAAAAAAGAAGAAAAAGAAATGAACAAAGCCTGCAAGGAGTATGGGATTATGTAAAAAGACCAAATCTATGTCTGATTGGGGTGCCTGAAAGTGAGGGGCAAAATGGAACCAAGTTGGAAAACACTCTTCAGGATATCATCCAGGAGAACTTCCCCAACCTAGTAGGGCAGGCCAACATTCAAATTCAGGAAATACAGAGAACGCCACAAAGATACTCCTCAAGAAGAGCAACTCCAAGACACATAATTGCCAGATTCACCAAAGTTGAAATGAAGGAAAAAATGTTAAGGGCAGCCAGAGAGAAAGGTCGGGTTACCCACAAAGGGAAGCCCATCAGACTAACAGCAGATCTCTTGGCAGAAACTCTCCAAGCCAGAAGAGAGTGGGGGCCAATATTCAACATTCTTTTTTTTTGTTTTGTTTTGTTTTGAGACGGAGTCTCGCTGTGTCACCCAGGCTGGAGTGCAGTGGCGCGATCTCGGCTCACTGCAAGCTCCGCCTCCCGGGTTTACGCCATTCTCCTGCCTCAGCCTCCGAGTAGCTGGGACTACAGGCGCCCGCCACCACGCCTGGCTAGTTTTTTTGTATTTTTAGTAGAGACGGGGTTTCACCATGTTAGCCAGGATGGTCTCGATCTCCTGACTTCGTGATCCACCCGCCTCAGCCTCCCAAAGTACTGGGATTACAGGCTTGAGCCGCCGCGCCCGGCCTCAACATTCTTAAAGAAAATAATTTTAAACCCAGAATTTCATATCCAGCCAAACTAAGTTTCATAAGTGAAGGAGAAATAAAATCCTTTACAGATAAGCAAATGCTTAGAGATTTTGTCACCACCAGGCCTGCCTTACAAGAGACCCTGAAGGAAGCACTAAACATGGAAAGGAACAACCGGTACCAGCCATTGCAAAAACATGCCAAAATGTAAAGACCATCGAGGCTAGGAAGAAACTGCATCAACTAACGAGCAAAATAACCAGTTAATATCATAATGGCAGGATCAAGTTCACACATAACAATATTAACCTTAAATGTAAATGGACTAAATGGTCCAATTAAAAGACACAGACTGGCAAATTGGATAAAGAGTCAAGACCCATCAGTCTGCTGTATTCAGGAGACCCATTTCACATGCAGAGACATACATAGGCTCAAAATAAAGGGATGGAGGAAGATCTACCAAGCAAATGGAGAACAAAAAAAAGCAGGGGTTGCAATCCTAGTCTCTGATAAAACACACTTTAAACCATCAAAGATCAAAAGAGACAAAGAAGGCCATTACATAATGGTAAAGGGATCAATTCAACAGGAAGAGCTAACTATTCTGAATATATATGCACCCAATAAGGAGCACCCAGATTCATAAAGCAAGTCCTTAGAGACTTACAAAGAGACTTAGACTCCCATACAATAATAATGGGAGACTTCAACACTCCACTGTCAACATTAGACAGATCAACGAGACAGAAAGTTAACAAGGATATCCAGGAATTGAACTCATCTCTGCAGCAAGCAGACCTAATAGACATCTACAGAACTCTCCACCCCAAATCAACAGAATATACATTCTTCTCAGCACCACATCACACTTATTCCAAAATTGACCACATAATTGGAAGTAAAGCACTTCTCAGCAAATGTACAAGAACAGAAATTATAACAAACTGTCTCTCAGACCACAGTGCAATCAAATTAGAACTCAGGACTAAGAAACTCAATCAAAACCGCTCAACTACATGGAAACTGAATAACCTGCTCCTGAATGACTACTGGGTACACAATGAAATGAAGGCAGAAATAAAGATGTTCTTTGAAACCAATGAGAACAAAGATACAACATACCAGAATCTCTGGGACACATTTAAAGCAGTGTGTAGAGGGAAATTTATAGCACTAAATGCCCACAAGAGAAAGCTGGAAAGACCTAAAATTGACACTCTAACATCACAATTAAAAG
Source organism: Macaca mulatta (assembly GCF_049350105.2). Classification (NCBI taxonomy): domain Eukaryota; kingdom Metazoa; phylum Chordata; class Mammalia; order Primates; family Cercopithecidae; genus Macaca; species Macaca mulatta. The sequence goes on along the minus strand of NC_133417.1, from coordinate 17,286,116 downwards.
AACTAGAGAAGCAAGAGCAAACACATTCAAAAGCTAGCAGAAGGCAAGAAATAACTAAGATCAGAGAAGAACTGAAGGAGATAGAGACACAAAAAACCTTCTAAAAAATCAATGAATCCAGGAGTTGGTTTTTTGAAAAGATCAACAAAATTGATAGACCGCTAGCAAGACTAATAAAAAAGAAAAGATAGAAGAATCAAATAGACGCAATAAAAACTGATAAAGGGGATATCACCACCGTCCCCACAGAAATACAAACTACCATCAGAGAATACTATAAACACCTCTACGCAAATAAACCAGAAATTCTAGAAGAAATGGATAATTTCCTGGACACTTACACTCTCCCAAGACTAAACCAGGAAGAAGTTGAATCCCTGAATAGACCAATAGCAGGCTCTGAAATTGAGGCAATAATTAATAGCCTACCAACCAAAAAAAGTCCAGGACCAGACGGATTCACAGCTGAATTCTACCAGAGGTACAAGGAGGAGCTGGTACCATTCCTTCTGAAACTATTCCAATGAATAGAAAAAGAGGGAATCCTTCCTAACTCATTTTATGAGGCCAACATCATCCTGATACCAAAGCCTGGCAGAGACACAACAAAAAAAGAGAATTTTAGACCAATATCCCTGATGAACATCGATGCAAAAATCCTCAATAAAATACTGGCAAACCGGATCCAGCAGCACATCAAAAAGCTTATCCACCATGATCAAGTGGGCTTCATCCCTGGGATGCAAGGCTGGTTCAACATACACAAATCAATAAACGTAATCCAGCATATAAACAGAACCAAAGACAAAAACCACATGATTATCTCAATAGATGCACAAAAGGCCTTTGACAAAATTCAACAGCCCTTCATGCTAAAAACTCTCAATAAATTTGGTATTGATGGAATGTATCTCAAAATCATAAGAGCTATTTATGACAAACCCACAGCCAATATCATACTGAATGGGCAAAAACTGGAAAAATTCCCTTTGAAAACTGGCACAAGACAGGGATGCCCTCTCTCACCACTCCTATTCAACATAGTGTTGGAAGTTCTGGCTAGAGCAATCAGGCAAGAGAAAGAAATAAAGTGCATTCAGTTAGGAAAAGAAGAAGTCGAATTGTCCCTCTTTGCAGATGACATGGTTGTATATTTAGAAAACCCCATTGTCTCAGCCCAAAATCTCCTTAAGCTGATAAGAAACTTCAGCGAAGTCTCAGGATACAAAATTAATGTGCAAAAATCACAAACATTCTTATACACCAGTAACAGAAAAACAGAGAGCCAAACCATGAATGAACTTCCATTCACAATTGCTTCAAAGAGAATAAAATACCTAGGAATCCAACTGACAAGGGATGTAAAGGACCTCTTCAAGGAGAACTACAAACCACTGCTCAGTGAAATAAAAGAGGACATAAACAAATGGAAGAACATACCATGCTCATGGATAGGAAGAATCAATATCGTGAAAATGGCCATACTGCCCAAGGTAATTTATAGATTCAATGCCATCCCCATCAAGCTACCAATGGTTTTCTTCACAGAATTGGAAAAAACTGCTTTAAAGTTCATATGGAACCAAAAAAGAGCCCACATCTCCAAGACAATCCTAAGTCAAAAGAACAAAGCTGGAGGCATCACGCTACCAGACTTCAAACTATACTACAAGGCTACAGTAACCAAAACAGCATGGTACTGGTACCAAAACAGAGATATAGACCAATGGAACAGAACAGAGTCCTCAGAAATAATACCACACATCTATAGCCATCTGATCTTTGATAAACCTGAGAAAAACAAGCAATGGGGAAAGGATTCCCTATTTAATAAATGGTGCTGGGAAAATTGGCTAGCCATAAGTAGAAAGCTGAAACTAGATCCTTTCCTTACTCCCTATACGAAAATTAATTCAAGATGGATTAGAGACTTAAATGTTAGACCTAATACCATAAAAACCCTAGAAGAAAACCTAGGTAATACCATTCAGGACATAGGCATGGGCAAGGACTTCATGTCTAAAACACCAAAAGCAACGGCAACAAAAGCCAAAATTGACAAATGGGATCTAATTAAACTAAAGAGCTTCTGCACAGCAGAAGAAACTGCCATCAGAGTGAATAGGCAACCTACAGAATGGGAGAAAATTTTTGCAATCTGCTCATCTGACAAAGGGCTAATATCCAGAACCTACAAAGAACTCAAACAAATTTACAAGAAAAAAACAAACAACCCCATCAAAAAGTGGGCAAAGGATATGAACAGACATTTCTCAAAAGAGGACATTCATACAGCCAACAGACACATGAAAAAATGCTCATCATCACTGGCTATCAGAGAAATGCAAATCAAAACCACAATGAGATACCATCTCACACCAGTTAGAATGGCAATCATTAAAAAGTCAGGAAACAACAGGTGCTGGAGAGGATGTGGAGAAATAGGAACACTTTTACACTGTTGGTGGGATTGTAAACAAGTTCAACCATTATGGAAAACAGTGTGGCGATTCCTCAAGGATCTAGAACTAGAAGTACCATATGACCCAGCCATCCCATTACTGGGTATATACTCAAAGGATTATAAATCATTCTGCTATAAAGACACATGCACACGTATGTTTATTGCAGCACTATTCACAATAGCAAAGACTTGGAATCAACCCAAACGTCCATCAGTGACAGACTGGATTCAGAAAATGTGGCACATATACACCATGGAATACTATGCAGCCATAAAAAAGGATGAGTTTGCATCCTTTGGAGGGACATGGATGCAGGTGGAAACCATCATTCTCAGCAAACTATCACAAGAACAGAAAACCAAACACCGCATGTTCTCACTCATAGGTGGGAACTGAACAATGAGATCACTTGGACTCGGGAAGGGGAACATCACACACCAGGGCCTATCACGGGGAGGGGGGAGGGGGAGGGATTGCATTGGGAGTTATAATTGATGTAAATGATGAGTTGATGGGTGCAGCACACCAACATGGCACAAGTATACATATGTAACAAACCTGCACATTATGCACATGTACCCTAGATTTTAAAGTATAATAAAAAATATATATATATAAAATGCAAACTAATTATTGGCAGAGAAAGAGGTGCCAATACATAACGATAAAAGAAAAACAGCAGTTATAATTTCATTTTGCCAGTAGCATATATATGTATATGTGGAGAGGAGAAAGAAAGGAGGAAGAGAATGAGTAAGAATGCTTACAAAATATTTAGTACATTTTTGTGTAGTCTAAAAATATCACTCAGTTTTTCAGTCAATGCTTAACTAACACTTGAATGTATTTTATTGTAGTGAGATCATGCTATTTTGAAATTGTGAATTAGATTAGCTCAAATGTTCTCTTTTACTTTAAACAAATATATTTTCTATTAAAACAAAAACAAAAACAGAAAAACCTGAGGAAAGGAGAGAATTTGATATCCAGAGTTAATACATTATAATATTTCGACGTCCAATTTTCAAGAAAAAAATCACAAGGCATACAAATAGGAAAGTATGGCACATTTAAAGGCAGTAAATACACAATGGAAATCATCCCTGAGGGAGGCTAGACATCAGAAATTCTAGACTTTCTTAAATACGCTTAAAGAGCTAAAGACATGGACAAAACACTAAAGGAAAACAGAACAACTATGTATACAAAATAAGAATATCAGTAAAGAGGTGGAAATAATAAAAAGGAACCAAACACATGCTAGAGCTGAAAAAGTACAGTAATTAAATGAAAATTCACTAGAGGGGTGTAATAGCAGATTTGAACAGGTGAACAAAAGAATTCATGAACTTGAAGATAGGACATTTGCAATTATTCTGTTCTGAGGAACAGAAAGAAAAAGAATGAAGAAAAGTGAGCAAATCCTAAGGGACTTATGGGACTCCATCAAGCAGAGCAATATACAAATAGGAGTTCCTGGCTGGCCGGAAGGTAGTGATTCATCTCAAATGATTGTTCACAGTCAGTCACAGATTGAAATCCTTGTTCTACTCTTTCTCCCCGTCTCACTACTGTAATTGACTAGTATTTTTGAAAAAAGAAAAAAACAAGTAGGAATTCCAGAAAGAGGAGAGAGAGAAATAGTCAAATAATATTTGAGGAAGTAATGCCCATAATGCCCCAAACTTGATGAAAGACATAAACCTACAAAACCCAAGAAGCTTAACAAACTGAGTAGGATAAACTTAATAAGACCACATCAGACACATTATAATCAAACTGCCAAAAGCAAAAAGACAAATGGAGAGTCTTTAATGCAGCAAGAGAGAAGCGACTCATCATGCACATGTGAATAAGATTTATGGCCAATTTCTCATCAGAAACTGTGGAGGCCAGAGATAGCAGTATGACAATGAAAGGGCTGAAAGAAAAAAAAAAAACTGTCATCCAATAATTCTATATCCATCAAAGCTGTCCTTCAAAAATCAGCAAGAAGTTAAGATATTTCCAGATAAAATTAGAGGGAGTTTGTTGCCACTAGCCTTGCCCTACAAGAAATGCTAAAAGGAGTCATTCAGGTTAAAAGAAAGATGCTATATTAAAACATCACATTGTGCACTGTGAATATATAAAATTTTTATTTGTTAATTATACCTTAATAAAGCAGGGGACAGGAGGAGAGATGCCAGACAGTTGCTTAAAGTTATATGAAGAAGTAAAGATCTCCAGTAAAGGTAAATATATGGGCAAATATAAAAGTAGGTATTATTATAACATTGGTTTGTAATTCCACTTTTTATTTCCTGTAGAATTTAAATGTATAAAAATAATTATAAATCAATACTGAGCACACAATATATAAACATGTTAATTGTGATGACAACAACAGCATCATGAAGGAGGGCAGAATGGAGCTCTCTAGTAGCCAAGTTTTTATATGCTATTAAAGTTAAGTTGGTATCAATTTAAAATAGACTTATAAACTGAGGATGCCAAATGTAATACCCATGCTAATCACAAAGAACATATCTAAAAATTATACAAAAAAGAACTTGAGAAGGGAATCACATGGTTGACTACAAATAGTCAACCAAACATAAAAGAATACAGTAATGAAAGAAATGAAGGACAAAAAAATGTATAAGATATAACAAAACCAAATAGCAAAATGGCAGAATTAAGTTCTTCCTTATCGATAATTACTTTAAATAGCTTAAACTTTCCAGTCAAAAAGAAGATTGGCAGAACGGATAAAAACATGATTCAACTATATACTGTCTGCAAAAGAGTCACTTTAGATTCAAAAACACAAATAGACTGAAGTTGAAATGATGGGAAAAGGTATTTCACGCAAATAGTAACCAAAACAGAGCAGGGGTGGCTATACTAATACCAGAAAAAAATTGACTTTAAATGCAAATTGTTACAAGTGACAAAGACATTATATATTAATAAAATGGTCATTTCATCAAGAATGTATTAGTATAACAATTATAAACATATATGCCCCAAACAAGAGGTCACCTAAATATATAAAGCAACACTGACAGAATAATCAGGAGTAAATAATTCTACAATAATAATTGGAGACTTCAATACTCTACTTTCAGTAATAGGTAGAATAACTGGACAGAATGGCAATAAGAAAACTCTACTTTTGGCTGGGCATGGTGGCTCACGCCTGTAATCCCAGCAATTTCAAAGGCCGAGGCGGGTGGATCACCTGAGGGCAGGAGTTCACAACCAGCCTGGCCAACATGGTGAAACCCCGTCTCTATTAAAAATACAAAAAATTAGCGGGGCATGGTGGTGCACACCTGTAATCCCAGCTACTCAGGAGGCTGAGGCAGGAGAATCGCTTGAACCTGGGAGGCAGAGGTTTCAGTGAGCCGAGATCACACCATTGCACTCCAGCCTGGGCGACAGAGCGAGACTCTGTCTCACAAAAACAAAACAAAAAACCTGTTTTCAATAATAGAATATCTAGACAGAATAGCAATACGGAAATAGAGGATGTGAACAACAAAATAGACCAATAGGATCTAACAGACATATACAGAGCATTTCATTCAACAGCAGCAGAATGCACATTCTTAAGTGCACATGAAATATTCTCCAAGGTAAACCATATATTAATAGGCAATGCAGTTGACTGAATGTTCCCCCTAAATTCATATGTTGAAAGCTTAATCCTGGTGTGATGATATTTGGAGGTGACACCTTTGGGAGGTAATTAGATTATGAGGGTAGAGCCCTCATAAATAGGATTAAGTGTCCTTATAAGAAGAGACCAGAGAGCTAGAGAGCTAACTAGCCCTCTTTCCATCATGTGAGGATACAATGAGAAGTTGGCAGTCAGTTTGCAACTTAGATGACCAGAATCCAACCTTGCTGGTACCCAGAGCTCAGATTTCTAGCCTCCAAACTGTGAGAAAGAAATTTCTGTTGCATAAAAGCCACCCAGTCTATGGTCCTTTGTTATAGCAATTCAAACTGACTAAGACAGGCAAAAATACAGATCTCAGTAAATTTAAAAGTATTTAAATCAAGCCAGGCACTCATGCATGTAGTCCCAGCTACTTGGGAGACTGAAGTGGGAGGATTGCTTGAGCCCAGGAGTTTGAGGCTGCAGTGAGCTATGATTGTGCCACTGCACTCCAGCCTGGGTGATGGAGCAAGCACCCTGTTTCTTAAAATTCTTCTTAAGTACTGAAATAATATCTTCTCTGACCACAATGAATGAAGCCAAAATCAATAATAGAAGAAAAATTGGAAAATGTAAAAATATGTGGAAATTAAAACATTTTAAAATCAACCAGTCATCCAAGAAGAAATCACAAGGGTAATGAAAATTGCTGAGGGAAAGGTATAGCTGCAAATGCCTACATTTAAAAAGAAGAAAGATCTCAAATCAATAACCTAACTCTATAGCTTGAAGCAGTAGGAAAAGAAAAAAAAACTATACTTAAAGCTACCAGGAGGGAGGAAATAATGAGAATTAGAGTAGAGATAAATAAGAGAATAGAAAACAATAGAGGGAATCAACAAAACCCAAGACTGGTTCTTTGAATAGATCAATAAAATTGGTAAACCTTTAGACAGACTTAGTAAAGATGAGAAAAGATACAAATAACTGTAATCAGAAATGAAAGTGGGAACAGTAACGGTTCTATTATGACCAACCTAATTAAACAAAGGATTATAAGACAATGCTATGAACAACTGTATGCCAACAAACTGGATAACCTCGATGAAATGAACAAAATCCTAGAAACACACAACTCCTCAAAAGTGAATCATGAAGAAAATCATGGATAATCTGAATAGATCTACAACTAGTAAGAGATTGAAACAATAAAGAAAAGAACGGCCGGGCGCGGTGGCTCAAGCCTGTAATTCCAGCACTTTGGGAGGCCGAGATGGGCGGATCACGAGGTCAGGAGATAGAGACCATCCTGGCTAACACGGTGAAACCCCGTCTCTACTAAAAAAAAAATACAAAAACAACTAGCCGAGCGAGGTGGCAGGCGCCTGTAGTCCCAGCTACTCGGGAGGCTGAGGCAGGAGAATGGCGTAAACCCGGGAGGCGGAGCTTGCAGTGAGCTGAGATCTGGCCACTGCACTCCAGCCTGGGCGACAGAGCAAGACTCCATCTCAAAAAAAAAAAAAAAAAAAAAAAGAAAAGAACAAAGAAAAGTCTAGGATCAGATGGTGTCACTGTTGAATTTTATGAAACGTTTGAAGAATTAACACCAGTCCTTCTGAAGTCTTTCAAAAAATAGAAGGGGAGGGAATACTTCCTAACTCAGTCTATGAGGCCAACATTACCCTGATACCAGAATCAGATAAAGAAAATCATAAGAAAATTACAGACCAATATCCCTTAAGAATATAAATGCAAAAATCCTCATAGGAATATTAGCAAACTGAGGCTGGGCATGGTGGCTCACACCTGTAATCCCAGCACTTTGGGAGGCCAAGGCAGGCGGATCACAAGATCAAGAGACTGAGACCATCCTGGCTAACATGGTGAAATCCCATCTCTACCAAAAATACAAAAATTAGCCGGGCATGGTGATGCGTGCCTGTAGTCCCAGCTACTTGGGAGGCTGAGGCAGGAGAATCACTTAAACCCAGGAGGCAGAGGTTGCAGTGAGCCAAGATTGTGCCATTGCACTCCAGCCTGGGTGACAGAGTGAGAATCTGTCTTAAAAAAAAAAAAAAAAATTAGCAAACTGAATCCAACAGCATATTAAAATGATCACACACAATGACTAAGTGGAATTTATCCCAAGAATGCAAGGGTGGTTCAACATCAGAATGAAACACACACACACACACACACACACACACACACACAGAGAGAATCATCTCAATTGACACAGATGGCCTTTGACAAAAGCTAACACCATTTCATGATAAAAACACTCAGGCCAGGCATGGTGGCTCATACCTGTAATGCCAGCACTTTGGGAGGCCAAGGTGGGCAGATCACTTGAAGTCAGGAGTTCGAGACCAGCCTGGCCAACATGGTAAAACCCCATCTCTACTAAAAATACAAAAATTAGCCGGGCATGGTGGCGTATGCCTGTAATCCCAGTTTCTTGGGAGGTTGAGGCATGAGAATCCCTTGAACTCGGGATTGAAGAGGTTACAGTAATCTGAGATCATGACACTGCACTCCAGCCTGGGCAACAGAGTGAGACTCTGTCTCAAAAACCAACCAACCAAACAAGCAAACAAAAAACCCCACTCAGAAAACTGGCAGTATATGGAAACTTCTTCAACATGGTAAAAGCCATATATGAAATACCCAGAGCTAACATCATACTCAATGGTGAAAGACTGAAAGATTTTCCCCTAAGATCAGGGTCAAAACAAAGATGCCTACTTTACCACTGCTATTCCACAATGTACTGGAAGCTCTTGCCAGAGCAATTAGACAAGAAAAAGAAATGAAGGGCATCCAAATTGGAGAGGAAGAAGTAAAACTCTATTTGCAGACAACAGATCCCATATATAGAAAATCCCAAAGAATCTATAAGAAAGCCACTAGAGCTAATAAATGAATTGTCAAAGTTCAAGGGTACAAGATCAACACGCAAATATCAGTTGTGGTTCTATATATCTGCAAGGAACAACCTGAATGAAATTTAGAAAATAATTTTACTTAATACCATCTAAAAGAATAAAATACCTAGAAACAAATTTTACCCAAAAGATGACTTTAACCAAGAAGATGAAAACTTACCCAGTGAAAACTTTTAAAAATGGGTAAAAGAAATTAAAGAAGACCTAATTAAATGGAAAGACATCACATGGTCATAGGAAGATTTGCTATTGTTGTCAGTACTACCCAATGCTACCTACAGAGTCAATGCAATCCTACTCAAATACCAACAGTGTTTTTGCAGACATAGAAAAACGGATCCTCAAATTCATTTAAAAAAAAAAAAAATTCCTGCGAGGCATTAAAACACACACATGCACAACTTGAAGTAGCCAAAACAATCTGTAAAGGAAGCACAAAGTCATAGGACTTACACTTCCCAATGTCAGAACTTACTACAAAGCTACAATAATCAAAACAGGTTTGGCATAAGGATAGATATATGGTCCAATGGAACTGAGATCCAGAAATAAGCTCATATGTCTATGACTAAATTTTGACATGAGTACCAAATGGCAAAAGAACTATCTCTTCAAGTGGTACTGTGACAAAGGGATTTCCACTTGCAAAAGAATGAGGTTGACCTTTCCCCTACATGGTTCATAAAATCATGTAAATAAAATGTTCATAAAATTGTTGATCAATAGATCAACAATCTAAATATAAGAACTAAACTTAAAACACCTAGAAAAAAGCATAGGGATAAATCAGGTCATTGGAGTTGGCAATGGGTTCATACATATGACACCAAAAGCATGAGCAACATCAACAAAGAAAAATTGTTTTTCTTTATCAAAAACAACAAAAAACTTTATCAAAAAACTTTTGTACATAAACAGACATTACCAAGAAAGTTAAAAGACAAAGTACAGATGGGATAAAATATGCAAAATATATAACTAGTAAGAGATGAATCTCCAAAATACATAAAGAACACTCAACAACAAAAGATAAACAATCCAATTAAAACACAGGCAAAGGTCTTGAATAGACATTTCTCTAAAGAAGATATGCAAATGGCCAATAAGCATATAAAAGATGCCAATATCCTTAATCATTAGGAAAATACAAATCAAAACCACAGTAATACAACTGCATCATCTACTAGGATAGTTATACATGTTATTTTATTTTATTTTAGAGATGGAGTCTTGCTCTGTCACCAGGCTGGAGTGTAGTGGTATGATCTCAGCTCACTGCAACCTCTGCTTCCCGGGTTCAAGCGGTTCTCCTGCCTCAGGCTCCCAAGTAGCTGGGATTACAGGCCCACGCCACCACACCTGGCTAATTTTTTTGTATTTTAGTAGAGACGGGGTTTTACCATGTTGGCCAACATGGTCTTGATCTCCTGACCTCATGATCTGCCCACCTCGGCCTCCCCCTCCCAAAGTGCTTGGATTACAGGCATGAGACACCGCGCTCGGCCGCTATACATTTTAAAAAAGGAAAACGTTGATGAAGACGTGGAGAAATGGGAAACCTCATACATTGCTGGTAATGTAAAATGGTACAGGTGCAGCCAGCGTGGGAAACAGTTTGGCAGTTCCTTAAAAAGCTAAACATAGAAGTTCCATATGATTCAGCAATCCTCCCCCAAGGAATATGTTCACCAGAATTTAAAACAAGGACTCAAACAGATACTTGTATGTCAATGTTCATTGCAGCATTATTCACAATAACCAAAAGGTAAGAACCCAAATGTCCATTAATGGATGGATGGATAAATATCCAATGGATATACCACATTTACATCCTACAATGTGTGTGAATCTTGAGGACATTATGCTAAGTGAAATAAACCTTACACAAAATGACAAATACTGTATTATTCCATGTTTCTGAAATATCTAGAATAGTGAAATTCATAGAGATGGAAAGTAGAATGGAGGTTACCAGGGGTTGGGGAAGGAAGGGAATGGGAAGTTATTGTTTGATGGGAACCCAGTTTCTGTGTGGGATGATGAAAGGGTTTTAGAAGTAGATAGTGTTGATGGTTGCACAACAATGTGAACATAATGCCACAGAATTGTACACTTAAAATACTTAAAATGGCAAATTTTGTAATTTTAGATATATATACTTATAAATATATTTGTAAATACATATTTACAAAATATTAAATACACACACACACATATACATATATACATGAGTGTGTATATATAAAACTACTTGGCCAGGCATGGTGGCTCATGCCTGTAATCCCAGCACTTTGGGAGGCTGAGGCGGGTGGATCACCTGAGGTCAGGAGTTCGAGACCAGCCTGGCCAACAGGGTGAAACCCCATCTCTACTAAAAATGAAAAATTCGCTGGGTGTGGTGGTGGGCACCTGTAATTCCAGCTACTCGGGAGGCTGAGGCAGGAGAATTGCTTGAACCCCGGAGGCAGAGGTTGCAGTGAGCCAAGATCACGCCATTGCACTCCAGCCTGGGTAACAGAGCAAGACTCCATCTCAAAAAAAAAAAAAAAAACCACACACACACACACATGCACACATAATGGTATGTGACCCAATTGAGGCCAGTGTCATGGGAAAAACCGGCTAAGGGCTTCTGGGGAATGCTTCCTCATTCCTAGTGAGAGCTGATGGATGAGACATGGTCTCTGTTTCTCTGGACCTGGCCTCTGGAACTGCTGCAGCCATCTTGTGAACAGACTGAGGATTAAGCCAACAGGGGGCCACAGATAGATGTGGGTACCTGAGGATGTCATAGAGCTACTGGACAGCTTAGGAAACATGGTGAGACCTTATCTACTAAAAATCAAAAGCATTAGCTGGGCATGGTGGCATGCACCTGTGGTCCCAGCTACTTGGGATGCTGAGGTAGGGGAATTGCTTGAGCCTAGGAGGTTGAGGCTGCAGTGAACCATGATTGCATTGCTGTACTCCAGCCTGAGTGACAGAGCAAGATCCTGGGGAAAAAAAAAAAATGCTACTGGACCAGTGGACTGCTATGAAGTCAGTCCTATCTGGGCTTTATAGTTTCATAAGATGATTTAAAAAAAAAAAAAAAGTGTTGGAGGCAATTAAAAAAGAGCTCGGCCAGGCATGGTGGCTCATGCCTGTAATCCCAGCACTTTGGGAGGCCAAGGTGGGTGGATCACGAGGTCAAGAGATTGAGACCATCCTGGCTAACATGGTGAAACTCCGTCTCTACTAAAAATATAAATAAAACTAGCCAGGTGTGGTGGCACGTGCCTGTAGTCCCAGTTACATGGGAGGCTGAGGCAGGAGAATTGCTTGAACTCAGGAGGCAGAGGTTGCAGTGAGCTGAGATCACGCCAGTGCACTCCAGCTTGGCGACAGAGTGAAACTCCAACTCAAAAAAATAAATAAAAATAAAGAACTCAAAAAGTCCAACTCTTTACTTAAGCTTAAAATAGAGAATTTAGAAAAAAAGTGAAAGATGAGAAATCCAAATATATAGACAAATTGGTCTGATGTCTGGCCTTACCAGATCAAGAAGATGAATGAAAACCTCCTATTTAAGTAGCTGCAACCAAAGCATCCTTCAAAATCCATCAAAAGAAAGAGCAAGTGCACTTTGGGAGGCTGAGATGGGCGCACCACCTGAGGCCAGGAGTTCAAGACCAGCCCGGCCAACAGGGTGAAACCCCATCTCCACTAAAAATACAAAAAGTAGCTGGGTGTGGTGGTGGGCGCCTGTAATCCCAGCTACTCGGGAGGCGAAGGCAGGAGAATAGCTTGAACCCAGGAGGCAGAGGTTACCGTGAGTCAAGGTCACACCACTGTACTCCAGCCTGGGCAACAGAGCAAGACTCTGTCTCAAAAACAAAACAAAAAAAGCAAGTGTAGAAAACATGAGAGATGCTTTGGAGGCCAAGTCCTGTCTTCAGGGAAGCCTGATGCTGCCCTCTGGCAAGGCCAAAGAATGGAGAGGAAGAATGAGCAAGCTTAGGCCCCAGAAAGAACGGCTAGGAGGTAGGAGCTTGGGTTTGGATGTGTCGAAGGAGAGATGTCCTAGAAAATGAACCGAAAGCAGTTTTAAAAAAATATGTGTAGGCCGAGCACATAATCCCAGGCTCACGCCTGTAATCCCAGCACTTTGGGAAGCCCAGGCGGGCGGATCACGAGGTCAGGAGATTGAGACCATCCTGGCTAACATGGTGAAACCTCGTCTCTACTAAAAATACAAAAAATTAGCTGGGCGTGGTGGCGGGCGCCTGTGGTCCCAGCTACTCGGGAGGCTGAGGCAGGAGAATGGCATGAACCGGGGAGGCAGAGCTTGCAGTGAGCCGAGATAGCGCCACTGTACTCCAGCCTGGGTGACAGAGCGAGACTCCATCTCAAAAAAAAAAAAAAAAAAAAAAAAAAAAAAAAAAATTGTTGCTATGGCTGAGTTACATACTTATTTGAAAAATCTTAGGAGGAAAAAAAGGAAACCCAAGGAATACTAAATTAACTGAAGAAGATAAAATAATGGATTGCTTCAAGACCATGTGAAAAAAAATCTCCAAACCAAGAAATCAGAAAAGCACAGTTAGAAGGGGAGGAACAGAAGCAATTCTGGCAGAAACTTCAAGTCCTTTCTGAACGCGTGAAAAAGAAATGGATTTTCACTCAATATTCAGTCTTTCTGAAGCAGCAAGCAGTCCCTGCATTCCCCGAGTGACTCTGGGGGAAGTCAGAAATTGCACAAGTGATTACGGTAAAGACCAAAGAGTGTTCCAGAAAGAGGACCTATAGGGCACCCCGCGGATGAAGTGCAATTATGTACCTTCCTAGCGTGCGTGTCATGGATCATTACAGGGACCCGGGCACCTGGACAGGGCTGAGTGGCTCTGGGACATCTTGTTTCTCTAGGCTGCAGGAAGCCGCCCAGGAAGCGCCGCTGCCCAGCTCTCCACTGCAGGTACTGACCCGCCTCCCCCGGCAGAAGTGGGAAAGACTGAGGTTAGCCAAGGGCCTCTGTCCTGAACTTGCCTCAGTGACCAGGAAGTCAGTCCAGCCCCTCCAAGTCACAGGCAGCAGCAGGACTTCCTGCCTGGGCTTGTGAGGCGGGGAGCACCCAGCCTTTCCCTCCCTTTCCAGGTCCCAGCTATCACTTTCCCATGCTTCGCTTCTGCCTTTGACCTGAGCCCAACCTGTCACAGAAAAACATGTCAGGACGGCCTGTGAGCCCAAAGAGGGTATACTAGGTCCCCTTGGGGTAGCACTGGGGTGAGGAAGGGCTGCTGCAGTCGGTCCAAGTCCCCACACCACGGCACTCAGCCAAGGTTCCATGATTCCAGCCTCCTGGTACTTCTGGGATGACAGGGCCACTGAGAAACGAAGGCGCTCGGCCTGCGAGGGTGATTGTGTGTCTGCTCTAGAGAGGGTGGAGGGCAAAGAGGTAGCCCCAGGGCTTGAGGGCAGCCAGGACCCGCTCCTGGGGGAGCTAAGGAGCCTCAGGCCACCCTGGGCTGGAGAGCCCAGGAGTTCTCAGCCATGGGTAACAGGTGGATGGGGCATTCTGGAGGAGTGGGTTGTGCTGTCCAGGCCAGGCTCCCCTGCTCCCAGCAGGCTCCTGCTGGTCAGAGGGTCAGCTCAGCTCGTGGCCCCAGCCACAGCTCCCTCTGGCTAAAAGGGTGTGTCCCTCTGGCAGAGACTGCACTGTCCAGGGAGAGGGAAGGTCTGGGCTATGCCAAGAGGGCACTGGGCTCTGCCTGGCTGCTGTGTGTATGGAGCGGAGCTTTCTGTTTCTGGCTGGCCTCTTGGGGGTAGAAGCAGTGAGCCCCAGGGTCCTGAGCCATGCTGCCTATACAGCTCTGCACCCTCTGACCCCAGCCATGGCATGAGGTCGCCTGGTTGTGCCCAGCACATATGTGTCTACGGTACAGCAAGCACAATGGCTCTGGCTGGCCTTTATCTGTCTCTGTGGCCTTGAAAACTCTGCCCTTCTGCTGTCACTCCCAGCAGCTGCCCTGCTCCGGCTGCCCAGCCCAGCTTCTCTGCCAAGGGGCCTCTGGGCGCTTCTCACTGCACCCATGCCCCACCTGGCCACCAGCTTCCCTTCTCTATGCTCCAGAGTCTCACCTCTTATCCCCTTCGGACAATCCAGAAGCTGGCTCAGGAGCTCGGGCAGACACACTTATTCCTCCATCCATTTTTTCTTACGTTTACAATATGCCGGGCCTATCAGGGACCCAGGGAAAACCAGCATAGCCCAACCCTCAAGGAAGTCGCGGTCCTGTGAAGGAGTCAGATGTGGAAACAGACGGTGCTGAGGCTGCAGGGTGAGGGCCATGAGAGGGAAGCCAGAGACCACCCCATCCATCCCCGTGAGATTGGAGGTGTCAAGGAAAGCTTCCTGAAGGAGGTGGCACTGTAACTATGACTTGAAGGAAGAGCGGGAATTTTACCGTCAGCTACAGACCTTCATAGAACCCCAAACAGAGGGATGGACTAGGGTGAGGACTGCAAGTTTAGCTTGGTCCTTGAAGGCGTGGCCAGATTCTGGAAGCTGCCAGCATTCACAAAGGGGAGAGGCTGCTGAGAAGCCCATGGAGGAGAAGCTCAGAGGGCATCTCCTCCCTCTGCCAACAGAAGCTCCCACTGCTACCCGGCACCGAGTGGTGCTGGGGATGTGTGCGATGGCACTTTTCCATGCTGGTGCTTCCGGAACGTCTGTGGACGCGCTGCCGTCAGTCACGGACTCGGGGAAGGGACCAGTGCGGGGGTTTCTGGGTCAGCTGGACATTCTTCTGTCAGGCGAGCCTCCTGCTCAGCGCTCTGGGACCCCACACTGCGGCGAGGGATTCTTGGCAGCAGAAGGACCCCAGTCACCCTGCCCCGAAGTCTGGGAGAGAAGTCCTGACAGGAAGCAGGGAGGCTCCCAGATGGCCACGGAGGGCAGTGGCTGCTCCAGTGGCTGAGACAGTCTCCCCAGGCCGGCAGGAATCCTCCTGCTTTGGATTTAGGCCCACTCATCCTGGGCTAAGGTGGGGCTGAGGGTGGGCAGGTTCTAGGGGCAGCTGCCCTGTGAACCTTTATTGTTGGGGTTGAATTGTGTCCCTCCCCAACCCCCCAGAAAGATGTATCCAAGTCCTAAGCCCTGATACTTACATTTGTGACCTTGTTTGGAAATGGGGTCTTTACTGATGTCACCGAGGTAAAATGAGGTCACACTGGATTCGTTTGGGCCCTAATTTAGCGACTGGTATCTTTATAAGAGGAAGATTTGGACACAGACGCAGACCTACAGGGGAGAAGTCCATGTGCAGACGGAGGCACAGATTGGAGTGTTGCAGCCACAAGGCAAGAATGACAGGGATTGCCAGAAGCCACCAGAAACGAGGAAAGAGGGGGAAAGGATCCGCGTTCAGAGCCTGACAAGGAAGCAGGGCCTTGCTGACACCTTGATTTTGGACTTTGACCCTCCAGAACTGTGGGAGAACATAAACCTGCGTTCAGTCACCCAGTTTATGGTATTGCTGTGGCCGCCACAGGAGACCAACACGCCATATCCCTGGGTGAACTGCCTTTGACTTGTGCCTCTGTCCCTTGTCCTAGCAGCTAGGGGTTGGGGGTGTGTTTGTCAGTGAGTCACCTGGGGACCCACACCCAGTGCTTGCTTCCCTTGCTTAGGAATCATTTGTTGATCACCTACCAGGCACCAGGCACAGTGGGGTTATAAACAGGCAGGGCCCAGCTGACACTCAGGCTGGTGGAGGAGAGCACGAGAAAACCTGTGATGTTTGTGGCCCACCCAAGGCAAGTCACTTGGGGGTGCCCGTGAGCAAGTGCAGGGATGCTCTGACCCACGACATCATGGGCCACCAGAGTGGCTGCAGGCTGAGGGCCGGCACAGCCACAGGGGGTGCCTGTAAGGCTGGCTGGGGGTGCTTGGTGGGAAACCCCTTGGGGTACTCCAGCCCCACTCAGGAACACCGGAGTTCAGGCTGGCTCCTCTGTGTCTCAGGCCGTCATTGCTCACAATGGTGACCACCACCCTGGTGATTTCACAAAGGTCACCCCCAAAGATGACCCTGAGAGAGGTCAGTGGCCTGTCCTGGGTCACACAGCTCCCCTGTGGGTATTTAAACCCAGGTCTCAGCCCCTGAGAGCGAGCTCTTTTTCCCAGGACCTTTGCTGTCAAGGTGTGTTCCGGCTCTGGCTCTAGGCTGGTGCCGGTGCATTCCGATAGCCACATCTGTGTGGTTTCAAAGTGCCAGAGTGAATGGAGGGGAACAGCCAGTCTGCAGCAGAGAACCATATGCCCTGGATTCTCTCGCTGTGAAAGTGCTGATAACCATGGCAGCCACTTCCTCCAGAGCCGGAAACAAGCCCCATGGCTGGATCTGGGAACCATCTTTGTTTGCAGGGAACAATCTTTGACCTGTAAGAATCTGAGGCTGCTCAGTGTGGGCTCAGGTTCCAGGTGACACCACACAGGAAGTAATGGAGCCTATGTGGAGACCCCCTTTCAGCTATTGAATGTGGGCTGTGACGAGGCGTAGTGGCTCATGCCTGCAATCCCAGCGCTTTGGGAGGCCAAGGTGGGAGGATCACTTGAGCCTGGGAGTTTAAGACTAGCCTGGGCAACATAGGGCGATCCCATCTCTACTAAAAATTGATACAAAAGAATTTTTTAAAAAATGAATGCGGGCTGTCACCAGGGGGCTGGCTGTGTGAGGCGCAGTGCAGGGGCAGAGGAAGGCCCTGCTGTGAGCGGAAGGGGAAGCCTGAGGCAAGGACCAAGGGCCTGGGGCGGGGGCTGCTGCTGCCCTCTGCCCTCCTCGAGGGGGTCCCTCTGGAGACCCCTTTGCCTGCCCACCAGGAAGTGCTCCTGAATTGTCCCACCCCTTCAGCACTTGAGTCACATTTCGGTCTCAGCTTGTGCTAAATTCCTCATTCTTTCTACCCCACCCCCTCCACTTTATCAGATCCGCCATGTGCATGGCTCAGACCTTGTTCCTCTGTGTACTCACTGGCCCTGGAGCAGTCGTAGAAATTACCTTCCTGAATATAAAAGTTAGACATGCTCATTGTAGAAAAACGGTTCAATACAGAAAAGTAGAAAACTAAAGCCCTGGTGTCACTTTGCCTTATTTTCTTCCAGACTTCTTTTTCCTACACATACCCTAACAAAGTGGTTTAGCCCGCATTTCCCTCCTTAGCCCCCATCTTGCCACCCCCAGCTCCACTTAGCATAATATTGAGTTCTCTTGGACTCAGTATTCAAAGAATTTACTCAATATTCAATGTTCAAAGAATTCACCAAGTTCTGCATAAAACATCTTTTTAAAAGACTGCCTAGGTCAGGTACAATGACTCACGCCTGTAATCCCAATGCTTCGGGAGGCCAAGGCGGAAGGATCGCTTGAGCCCAGAAGTTTGAGACCAGCCTGTGCAACAAAGCAAGACCCTGTCTCTACAAAAAATGAAAAATAAAAATGTAACTGGGTACAGTGGTATAGTCCCAGCTACTCAGTAGGCTGAGGTGGGAGGATCACTTGAGCCCAGGAGTTCAAGACCAGCCTGGACAACACAGAGACCTGTCTCTACCAAAAAGACAAAAATTAGTCAGGCATGATGGCACGTGCCTGTAGACCCAGCTACTTGGAAGGCTCAGGTGGGAGGATCATGAGCCCAGGAGGTTCCAGGCTGCAGTAAGCTATAACCGTGCCACTGCACTCCAGCCTGGGTGACAGAGCAAGACCCTGACTCCAGAACAAACAAAAACTTCCAGCATATGTATGTATGATATATTTAATCCCCAATTCCTGGGTATTTAGGTTCTTTTTCTTTTGGCAGTCCCCACTCTTCCCCTGCCATGCGTGCAAGCCCTCAGCTTGGGAGCTCATCTTCCACACCATCAGGTGGGAACCATGGCAGGCCTGCACCCTTGTGGCGGCTGCACCCCCTTTGTCAGGATTTGTCTGAGCCCTGACCTCAACCTAGAGGAATAGAGGAAGAGTCGCCGGGGGTTCTGCGGAGGGTTCTCCTCCCTGATTAAAGGAGATGCTTGGGTCAACTACTGTTCCCTTCTGCTGGCCATCCCCTCGTCTGCAGCTGTGTCTGGTGACTTGGGCAGATATCACCAACAGCTGAGGATGAGGGTGACACAACAGAGAGGTGGGAGACAGCACTGAGACCCCTGGTGAATTGTTGAACAAGGGACTCTGCTCACTGGCCACTCCACCTCTGGATTTCCTGTAACGTTCCTTATTAAGTCACTGTCAGCGATCTCCAAAGGCACCCCGACTGATGCGTTCATCATCCATCTCCACTGTCCTGGGCCTGTCAATGTTGCAGTACCGCGTTTCTGCACCAGGCTCACCTCATACTCAAGCACTACCTCTTCCTCCTCCCTGCAGGAGCTGTCCACAGGTCCTGCTTGATTCCAGGCGTCCCTCCCCTGTCACTGTATCACTGGAGGCTCACAGGCCTGGCTGCCCTCCTGAGGGCAGCACCTGCACCCTTTTCCTTTCTGGACAGGCCAGCCATGGACCCCTGGGTGGCCTGCATGAAATGTCCCCCTCTTACCTGCCAAGGGCCCTCAAACAGTTCTCCAGGGACCTCCCAGGCAAGGCCCTCCTTCCCACTCGTGGCTTCTGCCCGACACCTGTTGGGAGGATGGTGGGCATCAGGGAATATGCTAGACCAGACACCCTGGCTCTGTCTGGCCTCCTGAGGCTGAGGCGCGGGTCCAGGTGGCCCCAGCTGATCCCCCAGCTGTTGAGAGTGTGGCTAACCATTTCAGAGCCCCTGTGGGTCATAGCAGGCACCCCAGGGCTAGAGCAGCGTCGAGTCTGGTTCTCAGGGTCAGCTGGGGGACCAGGTTCAAGTGTCCCATCCAAGGGGATGGGAAGTTGGCAGGGAACAAGGACTGGATGCGAGGCTGAGCCCAGCTGGAACCCAGAGGAGGGCACAGCAGGCCTTGAGTACAGCAGGGAGGCTTTTGTGATGGTCAAGACAGCAAAGGCCCCAACCGGGGAGGCCTGTCCCTAAACAGCTGCAGAGCAGGGGGTGGGGTGGCAGGAGTGGCAGGCAGCTGGGTGGTGGGGGTTTGGGTGCTGAGGGGCAGCCCTGGCTGGATGTGTCACGCTGGCCTGGGACCCTGGCCTGTTCTCACTGGTTACTGGTTATGGAGTGTATAGGGGGCCAGCCTGGTAGGGTCTCCGGCTGGTGAATGAGTCTGAACTTCCCACACTACTCCTGGCACTGGGTTAAAGCCTGAGAGGGCCAGGTCAAAATGCCAGCATGGCCGTGAGGCATGGGACTTCTGCCACGCATGAGTGGCCAGTCATATGTCAGCTCTGCTGCTCAGGCCAACAGGGGCCCAGAGTAGGGGGCCTTGGTGTGGAGAGAAGAAGGAAGGCAGCCATGTGTCCAAGAGGGCAGGCCTGTGACAGGGCTGGGAGGGGACAAGAGACGTGATGGAACGTGGGGTCCAAGATCCTGTCCCAGAGTGTTGCTGATGCTCTGCTGGAAGCACGTGGCCCAGCTTTGAGGGCCCAGCACGGCCACACCACGGGGTACCCGGGCTCCAGGGCCAGGGGCCGGGCAGGGGCACAGGCAGAGGGACTGGGAGGGAGGGAGGGAGCTGCTGCGGTGGAGGAAGGTTTCAAAACCCACTTCCACTCTCCCTTCCCCGCAGTGACGCTGTTTAACAAACAGGACGTCCTGAAAACAGAGAAGGTGGCCGGTGAGCTTTGGGTGTGACTGTCCACCCCTGTTTCCCTGTGGTAGTCAGGATCAACTACCCCAGCCCACGGGAAACCCCCTCCTCCCCCTTTGACAGACCATCACGGGGAAATAGCGTTGCCGCCGCAAAACGAAGACAGAGTCTCATGGCCAGATACCAGGGCATCCCCCAGGCTCCTCTGAGCACGTCCATGTCTCGTGCTGAGATTAAATAGAAGATGCCAACGGGACCAGCAAAGGGCCCAGGCCCCCGAATGAAGGTGTGAGTTACCTGCTGTGTTCAGTGACCTGACTAACTGAGGTGCTGCAGAGCACAAGGATCAGGGGCAGAGAGAGGCTGTCCTGTGCTATGTTGCAGAAATAAGGACAGTCACCTATGTTTTTCCTTCCCTGCTGGCCCTGAATAATTAACCTTTTAAGTTAAAGACTGAAGGGATCTATACCTCTGCAGTGAGTGCCTCAACTAGACACTTCCACATGATCCATTATTATCCTGTCATGAATTTATTCTCCATTATTCAGTTAAAATTATCAAGTTTCATTTATCATATTACCCCTGCACCAAAAATAGTCAAAACACAAAAACATAAGACCCCCTGAGAATTAAAATGAACAAAAATCTATTCACCTCTTTTACTACCCCAACAATTCTAGGTCTACCCACAGTAATATTAATCATTCTATTTCCTGCCATACTATTTCCAATTTCCAGTCATCTAATTAGTAACCGATTAATTTCCATTCGACAATGATTAATTCAACTTGCACTAGCACAAATAATAATTACCCATAACATTAAAGGACTAACCTGATCCCTTATACTGATATCCCTAATTTTCTTCATTGCCTCAACCAACCTCCTCCGGCTTCTACCCCATTCGTTTATACCAACTACCCAATTATCAATAAATCTAGGTATAGCAATCCCCTGTGAGCAGGCGCAGTAATTACAGGCTTCCACTTTAAGACAAATATCTCCTTAGCTCACTTCTTACCACAAGGCACACCTATGCCACTTATCCCTATACTAGTACTCATTGAAACCATTAGCCTATTCATTCAACCGATAGCATCAGCTGTGCGATTAACAGCCAACACTACGGCCGGCCACCTACTAATACTAATTTAATCAGAGGAGTCACACTGGTACTATCAACTATTAGTCTTCCCATAGCTTCAGTTGCTTTCATTTTTCTAATACTACTAACCGTTCTCGAATTTGCCATAGCCCTTATTCAGGCTTATGTCCTGACACTACCAGTAAGCCTTTATATGACAGCACATAATGACCCACCAAACACATACCTACCATATAGTCAAACCTAGCCCCGGACCACTAACAGGAGCTCTCTCAGCTCTACTAATAACATCTGGCGTGGCCACGTGATTTCACTTGACTTCTATCACTCTTTTAACCCTAGGCCTACTAACCAACACACACTATACACCAACGATGATGTGAGATTATCCGAGAAAGAACATTTCAAGGCCACCATACAACAACTGTCCAAAAGGGCCTCCGATATGGAATAATTCTATTTATTATCTCAGAAATATTCTTCTTTGCTGGTTTCTTCTGGGCATTCTACCACTCTACTCTAGCCCCGACTCCAGAATTAGGGGGACACTAACCTCCAACAGGCATTTTTCCCCTCAACCCCTTAGAAGTACCCTCCTAAATACATTGGTATTACTTTATCAGGAGTTTCAATTACTTGGGTCCACCACAGCCTAATAGAAGGTAATCGAAAGCAAATAATCCAAGCATTCTCCATCACAGTCACCTTAGGTATTTACTTCACCCTCCTCCAAATCTCAGAATATTTCAAGACCCCTTTTACTATCTCTTCTGGAATCTACAGCTCAACATTCTTTTTTTTTTTTTTTTGAGACACAGTCTTGCTCTGTCCCTCAGGCTGGAGTGCAGTGGTGCGATCTCTGCTCACTGCAAGCTCCACCTCCTGGGTTCACGCCATTCTCCTGCCTCAGCCTCCTGATTAACTGGGACTACAGGTGCCCACCACCATGCCCTGCTTTTTTGTATTTTTAGTAGAGACGGGGTTTCACCGTGTTAGCCAAGATGGTCTCGATCTCCTGACCTCGTGATCCACCCGCCTCGGCCTCCCAAAGTGCTGGGGTTACAGGTGTGAGCCACTGCGCCCAGCCCGGCTCAACATTCCTCACAGTCACAGGGTTTCATGGACTTCATGTTATTATCGAATCAACATTTCTCACTATCTGCCTCCTCCACCAATTAAAATTCCACTTTACATCCAAACACCACTTTGGCTTGGAAGCCGCCACCTGATATTGACACTTCATAGATGTAGTACGACTATTCTTCTAAGTCTCTTTCTACTGATGAGAATCCTACTCTTTTAGTAGAAATCGTACCATTGACTTCCAAACAATTGGTTTCCACAGTATCCGAAAAAGAGTAATTAACCTGACACTAGCCCTAGTGACCAACACCTTACTCGTCCTATTACTAATAATAATTACATTTCGGCTCCCACAACTTAATATTATATAGAAAAATATAGCCCCTATGAATTCGGATTTGACCCGATAACCTCTGCCTGCCTCCCCTTTTCCATAAAATTTTTCCTAGTAGCCATCACATTCCTCCTCTTTGACTTAAAAATCGCTCTACTACTGCCCCTGCCATGAGCCCATCAAACAAACAACCTGACATTAACAATCAGCACAGCCCTTATACTAGTTATCATTTTCATCCCAGGCTTAACTTATGAATGAACCCAAAAAGGATTAGATTGAGTTGAACTGGTAAGTAGCGTAAGTCAAAATAAATGATTTTAATGCGTTAGATTTTGATAGACCATATTTACCAAATGCCCTCTATTTGTATCAATATTATACTGGCATATACCATATCACTACTGGGAGGATTAGTCTATCAGTCCCACCTAGTATCATCCCTATTATGCCTAGAAGGCATAATACTATCAATATTTATCATAATTACTCTTACAACTTTAAATATACATTTCACTCTAGCATCCATAACACCTGTCATCCTCCTAGTATTTGTGCCTATGAAGCCGCAGGTCTTGCCTTACTAGTTTCAATCTCTAACACATATGGTCTAGATTACGTACAAAACCTAAATTTACTTCAATACTAAAAATTATTATTCCAACAATTATACTGTTACCAATAACATGATTCTCTAAAATTTCTAAAATCTGAACCAACATGACTACCCACAGTCTACTCATCAGCCTCATTACCCTATTATTTTTTAACCAACTCAACGATAACTCACCCAACTTCTCATTAATCTTTTCTGACCCACTGACATCGCCCCTTCTAATCTTAACAGCCTGACTACTAACTCTAGCAAGCCAATATCAACTGTCCGATGAGTCAGCCCCATGAAAAAAAGCTCTATGTTTCTATATTGGTTTCCCTGCAGATTTTAATTATAGCATTCACAGCCACAGAACTAATTATATTTTATATCCTCTTTGAAGCTACACTAACTCCTACCCTGATTACTATCACCTGCTGAGGTAACCAAGCAGAGTGCCTCAATGCCAGCTCATATTTCCTATTTTATACCTCCCTCTACTTGTTACACTTGTCTACATTCAAAATACCTCAGGTTCACTCAACATGCTAGTAATGATATTTACCACCCAAAAACTATTAGCTTCCTGATCCAATAATCTTATATGACTAGCATGTATTATGGCTTTTGTAGTAAAAATACCTCTATACGAACTTCACCTATGACTCCCTAAAGCCCATGTAGAAGCGCCTACTGCCGGCTCAGTAGTACTTGCAGCGGTACTCCTGAAGCTACGCAGCTGTGGTATAATACGGCTTACCCTTATCCTCAGTCTCCTAACAATATATAGCCTACCCCTTCCTCATACTATCCCTATGAGGAATAGTTATGACAAGCGCTATTTGTCAAGACAAACCGATCTAAAATCACCTATTGCCTACTCCTGCATAAGCCATATAGCTCTTGCTATCATAGCTATCCTCATCCAAACCCCTTGAAGCTTTACAGGTGCAGTCACCCTTATAATTGCCCATGGACTCACTTCATCCTTATTATTCTGCCTAGCAAATTCGAACTATGAGCAAGTCCATACCCGAACCATATTACTTACCCGAGGCCTTCAAATACTGCTTCCACTAATAGCCTCTTGATGACTTCTAGCAAATCTCACTAACCTTGCCTTACCCTCTACCATTCATCTAGTAGGAAAACTCTTTGTGGTCATAGCTTCATTCTCCTGACCAAGTATCACTATTATGCTCACAGGACTTAACATACTAATTACAGCCCTCTACTCCCTATATGTATTAATCACAACACAATGAGGGACACTCACGTATTACATTAACAATATTAAACCTCCCTTTGCACGAGAAAATACGTTAATATTTATGCATGTCGCACCTATCCTTCTATTACCCTTAAACCCTAAAATTGTGATGGGGTTTACAGGCTGTAGCTATAGCTTAACCAAAACACTAGATTGTGGATCTAATAATAGAAGCCTGCAACTTCTTATCTGCCGAGAAAGTACGCAAGAACTGCTAACTCGTGCCCCCATGTCTAACAACATGACTTTCTCAACTTTTAAGGGATTAGAGTTATCTGTTGGTCTTAGGAACCAAAAACATTGGTGCAACTCCAAAGAAAAGTAACAAATATGTATTTTTCCACTACTATAATAGCCCTAATCCCCTTAATCCTACGAGTTATTATCACCTTAGTCAACCCCCGCAAAAAAAGTTCATACCCAAACAACGTAGAAGTATCTATCGCATGCGCCTTCACCATTAGCCTCATCCCAACAATGTTTATATGTATAGACCAAGAAGTCATTATCTCAAACTGACGTTGAATGACAATCCAAACTCTTAAACTTTCACTAAGCTTCAAACTACTTTCCCACAATATTTATCCCAGTAGCACTATTTGTTACCTGATCTACTGTAGAATTCTCAACATGAAACTCAGACCGTAACAATCAATTTTTCAAATATTTACTTTTTTCATCACAATATTAATTCTGGTCACCGCCAACAACCTCTTTCAACTCTTTTTTTTTTTTTTTTTTTTTTTGAGACATAGTCTCGCTCTGTCGCCCAGGCTGGAGTGCAGTGGTGCGATCTCGGCTCACTGCAAGCTCCGCCTCCCGGGTTCACGCCATTCTCCTGCCTCAGCCTCCCGAGTAGCTGGGACTACAGGCGCCGCCACCACGCCCGGCTAATTTTTTGTATTTTTAGTAGAGACGGGGTTTCACCGTGTTAGCCAGGATGGTCTCGATCTCCTGACCTCGTGATCCGCCTGCCTCGGCCTCCCAAAGTGTTGGGATTACAGGCGTGAGCCACTGCGCCCGGCCCTTTCGTAGGAATCATGTCTTTCTAATTGGCCGATGATACGGCCCAGCAGATGCTAACCAAGCAGACCTCCAAGCAGTTCTGTACAACCACATCAGCGATATTGGCTTTATTTTAGCTATAGCATGATTTCTCTTATCCTTCAACACATGAGACTTTCAATACGCATTTATTCTAAACCGTACCCCCGACCCCTTTCCATTAATTACTTAGCAACAGCAGGAAAGTCAGCTAAATTCGGGCTCCATCCCTGACTCCCATCCGCCATAGAAGGCCCAACCCCAGCCTCAGCCCTATTCCACTCCAGCACTGGAGCTGTAGCAGTTTTCCTACTCATCCGTTTCTACTCTTTAATGGAAAATAACCTATGAATCCTAAACCTCTACATTAAGTCTAGGGGCTATTACCACCCTACTTACAGCAATGTGCCCTTTAGCGCCCGGGGAATGCCTGACAGCCACCTTCTGTCCCGTGACCTCTGGGCTCAGCATCCTGGCGAGCCGCCAGGCTCGGGAGAGCAGGAGACTGGGGAGGGCTCCGGCCACGCCTCTTCAGCCCCGGAGCCTCCACCAATCCCGGGCCCGGAAAGACCACGCCCGCTGCCGGCCCCGCCCAGCACCTGCGCAGGTGCATTCTCCACCTCAAGCCAGCAGGGCCTTATGATAGTCACAGCTGGTTTTAATTAGCCGCATCTAGCATTCCTTCACATCTGCACCCACGCCTTTTTAAAAGCTATATTATTTATATGTTCAGGCTCCATTATCCATAACCTCAATGATGAACAAGATATCCGAAAAACAGGACTATTCAAGACTTTATCCTTCACGTCCTCTTCCCTTATTATTGGCAGCCTTACACCTACAGATACGCCTTTCCTCACAGGCTTTTACTCTAAAGACCTTATCACTGAAACCGCAAATACATCATAGAGCAACGCCTGAGCCTCATTACTCTTATTGCCACCTCCTTAACAGCTGTTAAGGTGTTAACACTTAAGCTGTTAAACCTTAACAGCTGTTTATAGTACTGTATTCTTTTCTTCTCTAATAGGACAACCTGGCTTCATAACTCTATTATTAATTAAAATAATCCCTTCCTAATTAATTCAATTAAGCACCTAACAATCGGCAGTATCTTTGCTGGATTCCTCATGACCAACAGTATTATTCCTGCTTCATCCCTCCAAACAACTACACCACTTCACCTAAAGCTCACAGCCCTAGGTTTTACCACCTTAGGCCTCTTACTAGCAATAGAGCTCAAGCTGATAACTAATAATCTTAAACTAAAGTGCCCATTACAGATATTTAACTTCTCCAATATGCTAGGTTTTTATTCAGCCACAGTTCATTGTTCAACCCTCTCCCCCTCCACCACCACCACTCAAGCCTATTCAGGGGTTGGGCTAAAGGTTGAAGCACAGATTTTATTAAACTTTTATTTATTCTCTCTTTCCCCCATGATAATATAGGATAGCAGTTCTAAATGATTTGGTCACAAGACTCCTTCACACTCTTGAAAAGGATTGAGGACCCCAACGAGCTTTTGTTTATGAATTACGTCAACATTTAGCATCTTAGAAATTAAAGCCAATAACTCTGAAAAATATTTATTCATCCATTTTAAGACTATACATCTTTTACATGTTAACTTAAAAAAATTTAAACCTAGATTTTCCAAAACAAAAAATATATATCATCAGTAGCAGTGGCATCGTTTTGCATTTTTGCAGACCCTTAAAGCCTGGCTTAGCAGAAGGCTGCTGCATCCTCATAGCTGCTTCTGCCTTCCTGAGCCTTATTACTCTTATTGCCACCTCCTTAACAGCTGTTTATAGTACCCTTATTATTTTCTTCACTCCAATAGGACAACCTCGCTTCATAACTCTATTATTAATGAAAATGATCCCTTCCTAATTAACTCAATTAAGCACCTAACAATCACCAGTATCTTTGCTGGATTCCTCATGACCAACAGTATTATTCCTGCTTCATCCGTTGCAGTGTGGTATCCTGGCTGAAGAAAACCACGTGGGGTTGGGAAAGGAAGGACCTTGAGGACCCCAGGGGTCCTTGGACCACACTTCCGAGGGCATGGTGTGGCAGCTGACTTTAACCCATACATCCTAGAATAGAGAGAGCCATGACCAAACCAGAGGGAGAGACACCTGCAGATATCCTGGTTTGAGGGCTGGAAGAAGTATTAACAGTTGATAAAGCAGCCTGGCATTGCCTCTTTTCTCCTAGGGAAGGGATAAACCACTGTCTTGTTACGAGGCATGGTTGTGTTACGTCAGGTGGGAGCCTGATTTCTGAGGCGTGCGCATGGGAAGAAGAGACTGTGTCAGATAGCCAAGTAAAGTGGTGTAGTGGACTTTTGTCATCTTTGGCATCTGAACACCCTTCCTTTTGGGAAAATCTTTTATTGAGGGAGTTTGCCTCCTCCTCCTCTTTGAGACTAAGGAGCCAGATGCTGTCTCCTCGCACGTTCTGGAAGCTACAGAATGAACACATACCTGAGGTTTGCCCGATCATATCCTCCCTTCTGCTACTTAATCTTGAGCCCATGGCAGACAGCTGAGGAAGTACTCACAGCAGCAGGGGTGAGGCTGGAGGCTCCCTTTTTGTGGATGTCATGCTCTCAGTGGTGGTGGCCGTGGCAGCTGCAGCATCCTCAGCAAATGGTCCCTGTGGTGTAGCCCTTCCGGGGTTTCCAGCCATGCAACTTCCCGGATCCCTGTGAACTTGCTGGGCTTCATCCCATCTTTCCTGCCCGGCTGAGTGACCTGTATCCCAATAGCTTCCTTCACTGTCAGGGCCCTGGCAGGGCCGGGCAGGATGGCCTCCCTCACCGTCTGCTGCTTCCACCTAAAAGGCTGGGCTCCCTGCACCCAGGCTTGGCCTTTCCAAAGCACCCTGCATAGCCCTCCGGAGAAGCTTTGGATTCCAGCACTTTCCTAAAACTGTCCTGTGTGGAGCACTCGGGCCTCACCACTGTTAACCGAGGGGCTGGAATGCAGGGTCTTTCTCATCACACCTCAAATCCTCAACAGATCCCTTCTAACGGAAACAGCTTTTAAAAATTTCAGGGTGCCGGGCGCGGTGGCTCAAGCCTGTAATCCCAGCACTTTGGGAGGCCGAGACGGGCGGATCACGAGGTCAGGAGATCGAGACCATCCTGGCTAACCCGGTGAAACTCCGTCTCTACTAAAAAATACAAAAAACTAGCCGGGCGAGGTGGCGGGTGCCTGTAGTCCCAGCTACTCGGGAGGCTGAGGCAGGAGAATGGCGTAAATCCGGGAGGCGGAGCTTGCAGTGAGCTGAGATCCGGCCACTGCACTCCAGCCTGGGCGACAGAGCGAGACTCCGTCTCAAAAAAAAAAATAAAAAAATAAAATAAATAAAAACAAATTTCAGGGTATTTGTAAAGCACAAGGGAAACAAATCATGGATGATCTGCAAGCAATTCCTTGCGATTTCTTGAGAACCATTTTGTACCACTGAGGTCATGGAGTGACAGCCCCCTATGTGGACTGTGCTTGTTCCTTGGCCATGCACTGCCTCACCCCACAGAGGTCACGCATGGCCATGTGTTGCAGCCAACAGAAAGTGAGCAGGGGCTATTATTTGTGCTTGCAGGATAGGGCTCGGCCTCTCATGCTTCTGCCATAAGAAAGAATACGGCCCAAGGTAAGCTGCTACTTTGACCAGGAACCCAGAATAGGGGATGTGTTGTGGAGCAGACCTGATCAGACCCCCGGCCTGGAGCATAACCTAGAAGCCAACTGGCAGACTACCCGAGAATGGGAATCTGCAGTTGTAGACCACCGAGATTTGTGATGTTGATTTGCAGCAAAAGCTGAGTGGTACATCACAGGAGAAATAGTTACAGAACTTGACATATGCTGAACGCTGGATAATCAGTGTTTCATGGCAGTTAGGTAAATCCCCAGGCACTGCTGAAGTGCTCTCAACCTCACAGACCAAACAACTTCCTACAACCTGTCACTTGTTTTTAACCTAATGGTCATGACAG
The DNA here is from genome assembly GCF_049350105.2 of Macaca mulatta. Taxonomy (NCBI): domain Eukaryota; kingdom Metazoa; phylum Chordata; class Mammalia; order Primates; family Cercopithecidae; genus Macaca; species Macaca mulatta. Next base: position 17,255,910 of record NC_133417.1, on the reverse strand, counting down.
CGGATGGCCTACCTGGTGAGAAAGCTTGTTTCCATACCAGACGTTGGCTCTCCAATACCAGATAGCCTGGGGGAAGAGGTTAAGATGGGCTGGGGGGTTGTGGGGGACTCCTCAGGTTGGGGAGTTTGCACCAGGTACCAACAAGCTCCTGGCCTGCAACTAGCCAGGAGGGGCCAGTGGTCCCACTGCAACCCCCAAACCTGCCTCCCAATTCCTCCAGCACTGCCTGCCCATGCACCTCTAAATCTTACTGAAATGAAAATCCATGTCTTTGAGATATTCTTTAGGGGTGGAGGGGAGGCACCGGGCTCCTGAACACAAAGATGGGCTTAAAGTTCTAGGTCACCCTGAGGCTAGCAGCATCCTTCCCTGCATTTTGCAAAAGCTGCACTGGGCTCTTTCCCTCTGTGGGTGTGGCTCACACTTCTCACTGTACAGGACACTTTGCAAGGGCAGGGCCACTTGCTCTCCACTGCACACCCACTGCCTAGCACCATGCTTAGCTTGGGGTAGGTCTTCAAGAAATACTGAGAAAATGAATGAATGAATGTATCCTTACTTATAAAAAGTCACATCCACTGCTGCTCAGGGCTGCCGGCTGGTATAAACTGCCAGTGTGTGAGAGGGCGAGCGAGCTCAGTCCCAGCCAACTAAGCCGAGCTGTAGCTCCCTCAGGCATTCTGGGTTTTGTTGAGAGCATGTGTACAGAGCATGTTATTTTAATGCTTTATATAGGGCAAAAATAGTAAATTTAGGGTTACGTTTTTTTCTCCAAACCCAACAAGTTTGCCTCATGGTCAGGGCAAAGAGTGTAGAGTCCAGTTTAGATCATTTTTAGTAAGTTACTAATAAGAAAAGTGGACTCCATCCAATCTTCTCCACAGTAATAACACCAACATTCCTTTTTATTTTAACCTCCTTTTGAAAGTATTTATTTGTTCTCAGACGAACATTACTCTTGCAGGATCCGGCTTCTGCCCTGATTCCCTGGTGTACCACCAGCACCTAAAGAAACATTGTACTTGCCAGGTGCAGTGGCTCCTGCCTGTAAAACCAGCACTCTGGGAGGCCGAGGTGGGCAGATCACCTCAAGTCAGGAGTTTGGGACCAGCCTGACCAACATGGAGAAACCCTCTCTCTATTAAAAATACAAAATTAGCCAGGCGTGGTGGCGCATGCCAGTAATCCCAGCTACTCAGGAGGCTGAAGCAGGAGAATCACTTGAACCCAGGAGGCAGCGGCTGTGGTGAGCAGAGATTGTGCCATTGCACTCCAGCCTGGGCAACAAGAGTGAAACTCTGTCTCAAAAAAAAGAAAAACAAAAAGAAACACTGTACTCATCTACAAAGCGAATTTGAACTGTTGTTTCCCTATTGCTGACAGATGAAAGTTTGGACCTTAAAATGATACCTGCTTCTGTTGGCCACTTCTGGTTGAGGCCACTCTCTCCATCTTTCCAATGACAAGTAATAGCTTCACACTACAGCCAACTAATAGTTTAAGATTCTTAGAAATGGACAAACCACTTATTGCTTATTTCCAGTTACTACCTGTGTGGAAAAATGCAAGGTACTAAACAACTTGGCACTAAACAAAGGCACTAAACAAAGTAACTATGTCACTTTATGGCCTGGTACCACACTGGAGCGTATCACAAGCTCCCAAGGGCAGCAGCCTCTTCCTCTACTAAGGGGTACTACCAGAGACCTCGGTTACTAACACCTCAATATTAAGATCCATGGGATTTGCAATCCCTATAATTCATGCCTAGTACTTTGGTAAGATCCACACCAGGCACATATTGTTTTATGCAGTCTTTAAGGACATCTGCGACAGACACGTATCTTCACATGTAAGCTTTAAAAAATACTTTAACATAATACATGGTACTGCAGAAAACTAGAATTCAACATATTACACTGCTAAAATATTCATATAAATACTATATATGCATGGGTTCATTCCATTAGAAAAATTCACCTATCAGAATATTAAAGACCAGTATCAGCGAAGCCCAAGGAGAAGGTATTTTAACAGTAGGAACACTAAAAATATCAACTATGAGGTTTATAAACAAGTGGTGGGAAAGAGAATTCTTTACATTTGCTACTATGTCATAACAGGCACATTCTGAAATACAATTTTAGATTAGCAGTGTATAAAAATACTTTTTAAACAATACTTTAGATAGGTACAGTAGCACTTTAAACAAACAGCTGTGTAGTTATTCCTTTTGAGGACCTACTAAAACAATCCAACTTACTACCCCCGGCTACACCTGAAAGTGCGAACCTGGAAAGCAAGTCTCTTACCCAGGTACACACCACACACACCCACATACTAAAACCACCTCCATCTATGATGCATACTGATGAGGCGGTGATCTCAAACAGGGCGTGAGACGACAGTGTTTGAAGCCTGTTTCCATTTCCAGGTTTGGGATGAATGAACAAGAGGTAAAGGCAAGGTGGAGTCCGTGTGTGGCTGGGTCCTCTCTAGGAGTTTAATCTGGCATATCAATATTTAACTTGGGAGGCGGGGGAACGTACTTCCCAGGGCTCTGGGTTATAACTACTCTGGCCTTCTTTCCAAATATTGGAGCAATTTTCGGAGCTTCTGGAACTGATGTTTCTTCAGCATCTTCACTATCTTCGTGATGGAGATCATATGAAATGTTCCCATATTCTCTTAAAAATGGGAAAATTTCAAGCAGAAACTGACAGAAGTCTCTGCGAATGCCAAACCACCAATGATTGCCCCCCTTTCGCCTAAATGTTGTGGCCATTAAAGTTAGTAAGGAAAGCCAAAGGGGAACAAATATGGAGATGTAGGAGAATGTATTGTGCCCATCCAATCTGTGAACCAGCAGGACCTCAAAAGTGAGCAGGGGCACGACAATCGTTATCCAGCTGATGGCCATGGTCACATGTGTTCTTCGTTGCTCGGCAACCACATCCAGGGACCGCAGGAACAGGAGGGACCAGACGATGTAATAGAGGACGACCAGGCAAAGGAATGACATGAGGATCCACAGGGGCACAAACACCACCAGCCACGGCCAGTGAATAATCCTGTCCAGCTTTAGAGCGATGAAGATGAACTGCAGGATGTTGACCGAGCACAGGATCTCCAGCTCCAGCGATCTATCGTGTCGAAAGCCCCAGACGCAAGCAGCCACAGACACGGGGGACACGAAGAAGAGAGGCATGAAGACCAGCAGCCAGAAGTGGGTGCCCCTCTCCACCCTGTCACAGACCAGGACTTCGAACATGAGCAGCAGCAGGTGGATGCCCACAGCGATCAGCATGGCTTTGAACTCCACGCAGGCCTCTCCCTCGGCACGGTAGCGAGGGTTGCGGGCCCAAACGCCCGCGCCCACCGAGGCGCCTGCGACGACTAGAAGCTTCCACAACCATATGGGGGCAAAGACGGCCCAGTAGCTCCACTGGATGATGCCGTCCAGGCGGAGGGGCAGCAGCACCGAGAAGAGCAGCAGGCAGGTATAGATGAGGAACTTACTGGGGTTGAAGTCCTGGAACAGGCCCCTGGGGTTCATGGCGGAGGCCGCCGCTTGCCGGCCCGGGCCTACTCCCCCGCGACGCTCAGCGCCCGCGTCTCCGCGGCTCCCCTAGCCGCCGCCTCCCGGGCCCGGCCCAAGCCGGCTCCCGGTGGACCAATGTCGGGGCGACCAGGAGGAGGCTCCGAACTGCGACGCAGAGAGGCCGGAACACGTGCGCGCGCGATCACGTGGCCTGGCCGGAAGCGCGCTGGGGTGTGGCGTGCGCGGGCACGGGCGGCGCGGCGGCTACCGACTGGGAGCTGCCTCGGCCCAGCCACCGCCCGCCTTCATTCCGTACCCATCAAGAAGGCACCTAATGCGTGTGGCGCCCGCAGGGGCCTGGCGCGCTGCTGACTCCCCAGGCGGCCCGCGACTTCGGGCGGACGCGTTCAGGCGACTCCAGGAACATGGAGGCGGGAGTGAGCTCACATCCTCCCTGCCGGCCTGGGCGGGCCCTGCGGGGGCGGGGCCGGGCGGAGAGGGCGGGGCCTGGGCGTTGGCATCTTTCTCCCCTCTGCCGGGATCCTCCCCTCCCCGCGCTCGCCGCTGCTCCCTGGGAGTCCGCCCGGGGCTAATGCGCCCGCGGTGAGGCTCCAGCACCCTGCGCGCGGCGTGGGGGAACGGCGCGTGCGCGAGCAGAGGCGGGTGGCCGGGCTAGTGCGCGAGTTTGCGAGCGAGGGAGCGGGTGCAGGTATGCAAGGCGATATACATGAGCACAGACCTGTGGGGGCCGGCGCAGGGGCGGCGGCAGCTCAAAGGAAAAGGCCCGCGCGTAGACCCAGTGCACGAGGTGGGGGGAGCCTTGCTTGGGATGAAGACTCGTGGGGCAGAACTCCGCCTGGCGGAGCAACGGACGTTTCTCAGGCTGCCTGCGAAGTGGCTGTGCGGAGATCCCAGGCGGCAGCGGCGCTCTTGTACCTGTCCCTCCCACTCCAGAGTGGAGGGTGCTGGGAAGGGTGTTCGCTTTTGTACCTGTCCCTCTCACTCCAGAGTGGAAGGTACTGGTGAGGGTGTTAGACGCCACTTGGCCCCTGGACAGCGTCCTGCGGAGCAGGGGAGGAAACTGGATCCAGACCGGGGTTGGGGGTTGCTTCCTGCTCCAGGTCACCCGGCAGGTTAGCAGAGAATCTGCAGGTTAGCGGAGAATCGCGTCGCAGATACAGGGCTTCTACCTTCACGTGTCTAGTCCTCATTTTGACTTATTTGGCCCTGTCTCCGTGTTATTCTCGCAGAACAATGTTTCCCTTTTCCTTTGGAAAAGGGTAGTGGACCAGAGGTCAAGAAATGTGGGTTCTTGTCCAGGCCCTGCCGCACATCAGCTGAGAAACCTAGGCAAATTCACCTCTTTCTCTCTGGGCCTCAGTTTCCTGGTCTGTGAAGTTGGGGGACAGACCTCGGTGGTGTCTAAGAGCAAGGCTGCAGCGGGTCTGTGATTTGGAGCACCTTTTCGCCCTCTGGCCAGCTGGGCAGACTCTGGAGGATTTCTGCCTGTCTTCCCCGCTGTCCCACTGCTCAGCAGAGCCCTGGCTGCCCTCCTTCCTGCTCTCCCCAGTCACTCCTAGTCCTGTATCCTGAAGTGGGTGTGGGATGTTGTAGGTCCTGGGCTCTGAAGTGGGACAGGCCATCAGAGGAATGCATCACCTGCCCGGGCCTCCGCGGAGTGGCCCTCCTGCACCTTCACAGCCCTGCCCCAGGCGGGCATGAGCAGGGCATCCAGGGTGTGGGGCGGACAGTCCCAGACCCGAGGCGCTCTCCACAACTTCACTTTACCCGCAGGCAATCTGTGGTCCTGGGGAAGGGAGTCCAGCTGAGTGAGCTTCACCAGCCCTCAGGCTCAGACATAGATGTGTCTGCACAGACTCTTGTTTCTGGGGAGCCTTATCTCCCTCCGCTCCTCCCCTGAACAGAGTTGCTCCAATCTGTTTTACACATTGGTCTTTTTTGTACTCTTTTCTTCCAAAAAGGATTTGTCAACTAAAAATTTGTAAAAGTGGAAACCTCTCTCACCAGTCCAACCTCTTCATCTGTGAAATGGGCTTGGGAAAGCACACGGGATTGTTTTGAGGGGTCGATGAATCAATACATGGGACTTTGCACTTTTCATTTAGAGACGTGCAAGTAGTATGACCACACTAGGAAAGCAGAGCCCGTGGAGGGGAGGCGCTCCCGGCAGCACCTCCACCCCCACCCCCCGGGAGCTGGTGGCAGTCAGGTCCTCTGGACCCTGTGAGAACAGTCAGGAGTCCTTCCCAATTTCCTAAGTAGTCAGATGAACGCAGAGCTTTGTGGCGAAAACAAAGCTCGGAGCATATTTTCCCACTTTGAGCTCCTCATTCAGAACAAGTGCACCCTCTCCATCCGAGAAGAGGGTATAGAGGTCATGGTGCAGTGGTGGCTCTGCTGCCCAGCTCCTGAGGGAGGGCAGAGCCAGCTTCCAGGCTTTTGCCACAGGGTCAGGGATGCTGTCTGCCATCTGTCCCCAGCTGGCTTCCTTTGGCCTGCAGGCCTTGACCCTTCCCCCATCCTGTCGTGGGCATCAGACTCCCTTCCTTCCCTGTTTTCCCTGATGCGGCCAGTCTCTCAGGCACCTGCCTTTGTGCCTTTTATTTACCTGTAAAGCTAACATGGATTGTTTGCGATGTGCCAGGTGCTGGTGGCACAGCAGTCCCCGAGGCTGGTACACAAACCAAAGTGTGAATTCATTCACTTACAGATGGTGTGTGTGGGTGTGGTGCTCCAGGCCACCGGCGTGGGCCGCTATTCCCCAGTCAGGGTGTGTGGGGGCATGTGGCCCCGGAGGGCAGGGGCTCACATGGTTTGAAGGTCACTATCCTAAAGGATGGGGAAGTCCTGGGATGTGTCTCCACCCAAGCCTTTCTCCCCTGCTTGGCATCCTCGGTCCCAACTTTCCTGTCTGAGCTGATCCCAGCACACCTGGTGGCCAGGGCCCTTATGGTCCATGCACCAGCCCAGCCAGTGTGCTGCTACCCCCTGAGTGTGGCCTACCCTGACATGGCTTCTCTCTCCTTCCTGGGCACCAAGACCCAGGACAGGGCTTCAAGCCCTGAGTAACCTTCTCGACCCCTGGTGGACCAGTGACCCTTCTTTCACCTCCCACAGTATCTGGGTGTCAGAGGTGGGGTAGGGGTGGGGACCTTGTTCCTATCCTGGGACTCATTTCACTGGGTGTCATCTGTTTGGCCTTCTGTCCTTTGATGAGATTTGAGCTCCAGACACCCAGTTAGCACTTATATTAAGATATGTTTGAGAGACATTGGCTGAATGATTGAGTGAAGGAATGCATTCAACACTACTCATGACTGCGATGCTCCCGTCCCAGAGGAGATGCTCTTGTGGCCAGCGTACCACCGACAGCGGGACTGGTGTCCTTTCACCGCCAGCAACCTAGGCCCTGTTCCCTCCACTCTGCAGCCCAGGTGATCTTTCTTCCGATAGCTCACTGATGAGTTACTACCTCGGTAACCAATTGCCACAGATGTAGCGGTTCAAAGCAGCACCCAGTTACTGTCCCCCGTGAACTGAGAGTCAGAAGTCAGCATCACATGCCCTGCTGGTGCTCCACTTGAGTCACAAGGGAAGATCTGGGTGTGGGCACTGGGCGGTGAACCTGCATTTGTGCTCTGTGTTGGCAGGATGCAGTTCCATCGAGTTGTGGGACTGAAGTTCCTGTCTCCTTGCCCGCCATGGGCCTCGGGGTTCATTCTCAGCCCCCCATATTTCCTGACCTGTGACCTCCTTCAAACCCATCTTATGTCTGGAGTCTCTCTTCTGCCTTCCTTGCTTTAAGGGCTCCTGTGATTACTTTGGGTTACTCAGCTAACCCAGGATCACCTCTCTGTTTTAAGGTCAGCCTGTTAGTAACCGTAATTCCATCTGCAAATTCCTTAGAATTCGCTTAGTACCAGCGGTCAGGCCCAGCTCGGCTCTTCCTGCCCCACAACGGCCACTGCTCAGCAAGAGCTGAGCTGGGTCTCCAGGGAGAGTGAACCCTTGCCTGGCACCGTTCACAGCAGACCAGAGTGACAGTGACACCTGGGCATGGTCCCAGTCAGAGCAGCTGGAAGCTGGCAGGAGTTAGGTTTCCCATGTGGCCCTCTGGCTGCAGGACACGGGATGCCCTTGCTGAATGTCCTCTGAGGGGCTGGCCGGCTTGGGGCAGGGGGATGACCTGTGCAGAAGGCCCAGAGAAATTTTCCCTTGCGGCCGGATTTGTGGATTTGCTCACATCAGCTTCTTCACAAGAAAGCCACAGTCCACCTGGGCCTTGTGCCAGCCTCACTGCCTACCATTACCCCTTGGCCCCAGTCTCTAAATGAAGAGCACGCTGTCACCTCTACAATAGGCTCTTCCCATCTCCCTGCCTCCCCCACTGCCAGCACACACACACCGGTATGGTAATGTGCCCGTGGGCAAGGACTTGAGTCACCCCGGCCCAGGTGCGAGTCCAGGCTCTGTGACCTTGACAGATGACAGCTTCTGACCCCAATCTATGAAATGGAGATAACCTCCCAAAACTGTGACGGCAAAAGGAAACAAGGTAGGAAACCTACAATGCCTCCACTGTTCCCCCCAGTGGTGGCTGTTGACGGCCTCAGCAGCAGCTCGGGTGTCCCCTCCCTCAGGTCCCACAGGGTATCATCCTGTTTGCTCATCTGACTCTCTGGACTCCCTGTGACTTTCTCAAGGACAGGGACCCATCTCTTATCTCTGGTAGCACAGGCCCGTACATGGTAAGTGAACCTGGAAAGTGCGTGCGGGCAGGAAGGCAGGCGCTGAGGTGACACCTCCTGTGGGCTGAGCAGCAGAGCACGGGAACCTTCCCGAGACAAAGCAGCTTGTCTGAAGCTCACAGGTCCCAGTGTTACAGGGAGGTGCTGCTGGGCTGGCATTAGGACCTCCTGGAGCATGACAGCCCCTCATGCTTGCACGTGGCTTGTTTATTCAAAGCACTGTATCATCTGGAGCTCACTTCAGAGGCTGAGGTAGCAAAGCACTAACCTCATTTGACAGATGGGGAAACAGGCCCAAGACCACAGCCGTGGTTCTCTGCTAACTCTGCAGCTGCAGACTTTCCACAGGGCCCTGCTGTTGGCCAGGCAGGCGTCCCTGCCCCGTTTATCAGCTCAGTCTGGTGAGAATGGCTCCCTGAAGAGCCAGCCTCTGGCTGGGACCCCTTGAGAGTTAGGCTCCTGTTTTAGCAGCTTTTTCTTTCCTTAACCCGAGTATTAATTTAACAAATACATATCAGGCATCTTCCCTGTGCCCCAGACCCTTGTCCTGGATACACATGTGGCAGTAGACTCTTCAGGTGGCTTCTGCTGTGCTGGTCCCTTCTCAGTTGAGGTGTCACCTCCTTCAGGGTCACCTCCCTGACCACCCCACCCAAAGTCATTCTCTCACTTGTGCCTCCTTGTTTTATTTCTCCTTTTCTTATATGGTCACTTTAGAAAAAGCTGGAAAATGTGGACTCGTTTAAAGAAAGAAAATGCTGTAGTCTTACCACCTACAGAAAATCACTGTGAACGTTTTACTGTCTTTTTCCTTCCAGTCGTTCTACTCGGCGGAGATGTCATCCTCCACATACCCATTTGATTCTGCGTTTTTACTTACGGTTAATTCTAAGACTCGCTTCACATTGTAACATCTCTGGATCCTGCACTGTACAGTAGCTGATGTTTCACAGGCACTGCCAGTAGTGTTAACATTCAGCTCTTTCTGGAGCTTGTATTTGTTTCTGCCAGTCACCTGGGGCACTGCCAACCTGACATAACCTTCAACTTAAATTCAGTTACAGCATTTGCTTGAGGTGTTTCCCGACCATACGTTAGTGCAAAATCAGACTCGGACCAGCGTGAGTACTGGCTTGTGCACGTCCTCAGGGACGGTTTTGTTCCCTCCCTGCATCCGGCTCCATGGTTGGGACACTGGCTTTTTCTGCCTGACGATGCTGCTTATCATTCTCCTCACACCAAAGAAATAGCCCTTTAGGATCCCAGCTTTACTTAGACCTCCCTTATTAGATAACCATTCTGGGTATTTTTTAATTCTTTAAAGGTATGTGAAATGGTGGTGTGTTTTCTAATCAACAGTGTCTTAAATGTGATAAAATGCCATAGGTAGAAACACTTCTCAGATTTCCATCAACATGTGAGCATCTTTTCAATGGCCCCACAATATTACATTAAGGGTAGCACAATACTTTATTCACCCATTCCGTTGTGTATTTGAGTTAGTTCCGTTCTTTTACGAAATGAAGGGACTGTGCTCTATCTCACGGCTTCTTTGCATCCAGATTGTTTTTAAGGGTAGATTCCCAGACATAGACGCACCATGGTGAAGGAATGAATATAGTAGTTCCCCCCTTATCTGAGGTTTATCTCTCCAAGTTTTCATTTACCTGCAGTACACCGAGGTTTGAAAATATCAAATGCAAAGTTCCAGAAATAACTCCTAAACTTTAAATGGCACTCTGTTCTGAGTAGCATGACAAAATCTTGCTCCATCTAGCCTGGGACGCGACCCCTCTGTCCACACCGGGCGTGCTCCCTGGGCGGTCACATCAGCTGTCGTCAGATCACGGTGCTTCTGTTCAGGTCACCCTTGTTTGACTTAATAATGGCTCCAAAGCACAAGAGTACTGTGCCTCATTTACAAATTAAACTCTATCGTAGGCGTGTATGCACAGGGAAATACATAGTGTATATAGGGGTTTGGTACTATCTGCGGCTTTGGGGTCTTGGGACATATCCCCTACCGATAAGGCAGGACAACTTCATTCTAAAGACCCTTGACACATAAAGCCTAGTGTGTCTTTAGAGGTTGATTTTTTTTTCCTGTTTTTTGAGATGGAGTCGCTCTGTCACCCAGGCTGGAGTGCAGTGGCCTGATCTTGGCTTACTGCAACCTCCACTTCCGAGTTCAAGCAATTCTCCTGCCTCAGCCTTCTGAGTAGCTGGGTGGTACTGGTGCACCACTATGCCCAGCTAATTTTTGTATTTTTAGTAGAGATGGGGTTTTACCAGCTTTTCCAGGTTGCTCTCAAACTCCTGACCTCAGGTGATTTGCTGGCCTCGGCCTCCCAAAGTGCTGGGATTACAGGCATGAGCCACTGTGCCTGGTCTTTTTTTTTGTTTGTTTTGTTTTTGTTTTTGTTTTTTGAGACGGAGTCTGGCTCTGTCGCCCAGGCTGGAGTGCAGTGGCGCGATCTCGGCTCACTGCAAGCTCCGCCTCCTGGGTTTACGCCATTCTCCTGCCTCAGCCTCCTGAGTAGCTGGGACTACAGGCGCCCGCCACCGCGCCCGGCTAATTTTTTGTATTTTTAGTAGAGACGGGGTTTCACCGTGGTCTCCATCTCCTGACCTTGTGATCCGCCTGCCTCGGCCTCCCAAAGTGCTGGGATTACAGGCGTGAGCCACTGCGCCCGGCCTGTGCCTGGTCTTTTACTCTGTTTTCTGTCTTATCTTTGAGGAAATGGAGTCAGTGCCCGCCACCCCCCCCCCGAGTTGGTGTGTGAATCTGCCTGTATTGATAGCAGCTGGCAGAGCTTATTTAGCAAACTCCACAGGGTTGAAGAATTAAAGAGGCTGAAATCAAAGGTAGACTCAAGTATAGGGCTGTAAAATATTAAAAGTCAACTAAAAACAGGGCCAGTTTTGACATGTTTGTGAGTGTGCACAAGCAGAGGTAGGGGTTTTCCAGGCCAGATCACAGCCTGCAAATGTTATGAACAACACAGTAAGCATTCGGATCATTTAATTTGAGGCATTCAAATATAATTAAATGTAATTAATTCAAACTAATTTTTTGTGGAGTGAGTGGGAAGCTTCCTGAATTATGGAATTAGGCAATCCAGGTGTCAGTTGTACTTAAGTTGACATTACTAAAATATTTTCAGAAGTTTTCATGGACAATTTAAGTTTTTTCTCCAGTCTCATTTGCGCTCTTAATTTACTCAGCAAAACATTATCTTCTTGGACAAAGGTCATTCCCAGCCTGGCTGTCACCTGGCTTTGTCATAAATTCCAAGAGATTGTGATGTGGACAAATGATGTGCTGCTTGTGTCAGAAACAGACATTTGTAAAATTGTAATCCCAATTTCACTCTGGGTTGCCTTTCCTTCTTCCATTGCCTGGGTGCAAAGCAGCAAAAATAAATAAATAAATAAATCCCTCTGCACGCCACCGAGAGTCAGGCCCGGGAGTTACCCCATGAACAGTGTGAGGCTCCTGACTTGAAGGAGCATCTAGCAGTACAGGAGACAGCACAGCCTGGTGACCCGGGGACCACAGGAGCATGGCCCTCCCCTGTCAAAGCTGACTTCTCATTTCTCAGGACAGAATCCATATGCTTTACCGTGCCCTTCAAGACCCTGGCTGACCGGCCGTGGTCCATCTCCCTGGCCTTACCTCACTGCCCACTGGACTCCTGTGGCCCCCTCAGTTTCTCTCTGCTCCTCAGACTCCCGGACTGGAGCTGTTGCTGCCTCAGGGTGTTGCTTTGTGTGTTTTCACAGATGCGTTTAGGGGAGATAGACCTAAAAGAGTCTGGGCAACATGCGCAGCCTCCAAGCGGTTCGTTCACTCATCACTCAGCTGCTATGACCAGACTGCCTGTCTGCTAGTGCCTGGTGGGTACCAAGCCCTGGGGAAGGAAGCAATGCCCTGTGGCCGTTGTTCCCAAGGACTGAGCACTCTTCTGTGCAGTTAAGGTACGCAAACATGAGACACTGAATAACCCTGAAAGAGACAAGGAGAGGACCAGAGGTCACTGGGCTGAATATGATGAAAAGTCAACTAAAAACCAGAAAAAAAATTAAATAAAATAAATAATAATTAAATAAACATTGGAAATAAGCTATAAGGCAGCGATTGGGGAGAAGCTTGTGCTCTTGGCTGCAACAGAACCCGGAGGAGACCACTGCTGAGAGGGTGCCCGGGTGTAGTCAAGCATGGGCCAAAGAAGGGACCACCTGGGTTCAAACTTGGCCTCGTCATTTCAGCAGCTGTGTGTCCTTGACCAATGGCTCAGCCTCTCTGAGTCTAGTTTTTCTCATCTGTAAAATGGGGATAATATCTACTTCGCAGGATAGAGGTGAGATAATAGAGATGGAGGCCTGGCACACTCAGTAGATGCCCACATGGGCACGTACTCGCCTCCCATGCCCCACCCTGTGCTGCTATAGAGGAGAATGCTGAGGGAGATCTGTGCTTGAGTCAGCTGAGCATAACTAAGGACACCTGAAATTATGTAACCAGGTGACAGACATTCATTCTCCACCCTGGGACTGGTTCTGCTTCATAAATTAAGGGACTCAGGGTGGCCCAGAGGTCCCCAGATGCAGGTCCAAGTGCAGCACTGCTGGCTATACACAGGCGGATTCTTGGGCCTCACCCCAGACTCACCAAGTCAGAATCCTTGGGGGTGAGGCTCAGAACCCATTTTTGTAAGTCTTCCCAGGTGATTCCAAGTACAGCCTGGTCTTCGCACCCACACAGCCAGACGGTCCCTGAAAAGCTTTCTGAGCCTTTGCAGTTGGTGTTTCTGGTCCCATCAAATGTGCTGAGCAGCGTGGGTCTGGTTCAGTGTTCATCCCCCACTTTCATCAGAGACAGGGGGGTTCTCTTACTCCTCACGCGTGGGAGGAAGCCGCAAGCGGAGACAACTAAGTGGAGAAATCAATCTCTAGCAGCTGCTTGCTGCCCTGCTCTGGAGGTTGTCTGTGAGGAGGGGAAACAGCTAACTTCCAAGACCTGGGGTGCTTTCTCCCCACCCATCAGCTGAATGGAAACTGAAAATGAGCCTCCGAGGCTGGAGATCCGTGACAGGATTGAAACCTTGACAAGCAATCCCTGCTCACGTGGCTGCTTTCCACCTAAGAAAGAAAATGAAACTCCTCAGAGTTCCTGCTCTCGTAAGAACATAAAAATTATTTACTGTCACTGAGGTTCTTTCCAGATTGCCCCAAACAGCCATAACTTTCCCAGTTTTATCTGGCGGGTATTTGGGGTGGTGAATTGCTGTTCACATAGTGCATTCCTATTGCAGATCCAGCGTTACTAGATTTTCCCCGTGAAGACAGCTCATCTCTTGAGTTCTGAGTGCTCGTAACAGAGCAGGGGAGTGAAGGAAAGAGGTTCTCTCTGATTGTTTCTTTTCTTTTCTTTCTTTCTTTTTTTTTTTTTTTTTGAGACGGAGTCTCGCTGTGTCTCCCAGGCTGGAGTGCAGTGGAGTGATCTCGGCTCACTGCAAGCTCCGCCTCCCGGGTTTACGCCATTCTCCTGCCTCAGCTTCCCAAGTAGCTGGGACTACAGGCGCCCACCACCTTGCCCGGCTAGTTTTTTGTAGTTTTAGTAGAGACGGGGTTTCACCGTGTTAGCCAGGATGGTCTCGATCTCCTGACTTCGTGATCCACCCGTCTCGGCCTCCCAAAGTGCTGGGATTACAGGCTTGAGCCACCGCGCCCGGCCTCTTTTTTTTTTTTTTTTTTGAGAGTCTCGCTCTGTCGCCCAGGCTGGAGTGCAGTGGCGCAATCTCGGCTCACTGCAAGCTCCGCCTCCCGGGTTCACGCCATTCTCCCGCCTCAGCCTCTACGCTAAGGACTGGGACTGCAGGCATTTGCCACTACGCCCAGCTAATTTTTTTTTTTTTTTTTTTTTTTTTTTTTTGTATTTTTAGTAGAGATGGGGTTTCACTGTGTTGGCCAGGATGGTCTCAATCTCCTGACCTCGTGATCCACCCGTCTCAGCCTCCCAAAGTGCTGGGATTACAGGCATGAGCCACCGCGCCCGGCCTCCCTGATTGTTGCTAAGTGGGTGCTTTAAAAACCTCAGTAAGAGCCTGGCACAGTGGCTCATGCCTGTAATCCCAGCAATTTGGGAGACCAAGGTGGGTGGATCACCTGAGGTCAGGAGTTCGAGACCAGCCTGGCTAATATAGTGAAACACCGTCTCTACTAAAAATACAAAAATTAGTTGGGCGTGGTGGCACACGCCTGTAATGCCTGCTACTTGGGAGGCTGAGGCCGGAGAATCACTTGAACCTGGGAGGCAAAGGTTGCAGTGAGCCAAGATTGTGCTATTGCACTCCAGCATGAGCAACAAGAGCGAAACTCTGTAAAACAAACAAACAAACAAACAAAACCTCAGTAAGAGTGGAAGTGGTTTACAACTATTGGTGCCATGACAACAGATAAATCGGAAAAAGGGAACTTCAGGAACAATGTGGTCGGGATGGAGGTGTTGGAGGTTGTTTTTTCTTTTAATTAACAAAAAAAAACAGGAACACATTTAGAAGTAAATAGAGGGCCCAATTTTCTCTTTTTGGTCTGAAAGGGGCTTCAAAAAATTGTTTTCAATGTTAAACAGAATAGCAATGGCAATGAAGATAGTGAGAAGCACAACCATCTGTTTAGCATGTCTCCCCCGTGTTTAGCTGGGGGAGAGATTTCCTCTATTTACAGGGGAGACTGAGGCTCAGAAGGGTCAAGTGCCTGGCCCAGGCACCTCGTCCTGTTAGAGGAGGGCACAGCTGCCTGCCGCCCCTCCTTCCCCATCTCTGCTTCTCTCATCTTCCTTGAGGAAGATTCCATCAGAGGTTTTAGTTACATATTCCTACACCACGCCTGGAATATAGTAGGTACTCAATAAATCCAACGTTTCCTGAGTTAGTGGTGAGGAAAAGCTGGACTCAGGATCAGGCTGCCTGTGAAGCCTGGCCTGTAGTTTGCCAGCTGTCCCAGCCTCAGGGTCCCCACACCCAGACGTGTACGCAGTAACAGAGCACTTTTCTTGCCTGCAACAGTGCTTGGTTCACAGTGCATGCCAGTTAAGTGATCCATATTATTATTTTATCTTAAGAGGACTTCCAGCCGCTAGAACTGTTGATGAATAAATGTTTGCTGTTTAAGCTACCAGGGTGTGATACTTTGTTATGGCAGCTTGAACAAACCAGGATATTTAGAAAATAATTATTTAAAAAGAACTTCTAAGCAGACATTTGATAGAGCACTGGCGTGGGTGGACATTCATTCTGCCCCATCCCTGCGCTCCGGTGGAGGCGGGCTGCTCTGGGACTCTCCGTGTGCGGGATTGCTGATGCCCAGGGTGGGGTGCCCTCCTGTTTAGAGAGAGGTGCTATTACAGCAGTTTGGCTGTCTTTGATCTTTACCCACTGGTTCTGCAGACTCCCTGTGAACCCTGGCAATGCTTCAGCATCTGATCTGCCCCCTTTCTTTCTTGGATTAGAAAGATGCCCTAGGCAATACCATTCAGGACATAGGCATGGGTAAAGACTTCATGACTAAATCACCAAAAGCAATGGCCACAAAAGCCAAAATTGACAAATAGGATCTAATTAAACTAAAGAACTTCTGCACAGCAAAATAAACTATCATCAGAGTGAACAGGCAACCTACAGAATGGGAGAAAATTTTTGCAATCTATCCATCTGACAAAGGGCTAATATCCAGAATCTATAAGCAACTTCAGCAAGTTGACGTGAAAAAAGCAACCCCACTCAAAAAATGGGCAAAGTATATGAATGGACACTTCTCAAAAGAAGACATTTGTGCAGTCAACAAATATGAAAAAAAGCTCATCTTCACTGGTCATTAGAGAAATGCAAATCAAAACCACAATGAGATACCATCTCATGCTAGTTAGAATGGTGAGCACTAAAAAGTCAGGAAACAGCAGATGCTGGAGAGGATGTGGAAAAATAGAAATGCTTTTACACTGTTGGTGGGAGTGTAAATTAGTTTAACCATTGTGGAAGACGGTGTGGCAATTCCTCAAGGATCTAGAACCAGAAATACCATTTGACCTAGCAATCCCATTACTGGGTATATACCAAAAGGATTATAAATTATTCTACTATAAAGACACATGCACACGTATGTTTATTGCAGCACTGTTCACAATAGCAAAGACTGGGAACCAACCCAAATGCCCATCAATGATAGACTGGATAAATAAAATGTGGCACATATACACCATGGAATACTATGCAGCCATAAAAAGGATGAGCTCATGTCCTTTGTGGGGACATGGATGAAGCTGGAAACCATCATTCTCAGCAAACTAACACAGGAACAGAAAAGCACACACCGCATGTTCTCACTCATAAGTGGGAGATGAACGGTAAGAACCATGGACACAGGGAGGGGAACATCACACACTGGGGCCTGTCAGGGGTTGGGGGGTTAGGGGAGGGATAGCATTAGGAGAAATACCTAATGTAGATGACGGGTTGATGGGTGCAGCAAACCACCATGACACGTGTATAGCTGGGTCACAGACCTGCACGTTCTGCACATGTATCCCAGAACTTGAAGTATAATAATTAAAAAAAAAAAAAAAAAGAGGTCTTCTGGAAGTTGTGTTCTAACCCCTGTCACGATCAATGTTTTGCATGTAGCTTTGGAGATGGGAGTGTGAAAAGTCACTTACTGTTAGGGTCTGTGCTAAGAGCCCACCCACTTCGTGCCAGTGGAGCACCTCCTGCAGCATTCCGCAACGAGTGCCGTCTCTAGATGACATGTGAGAGGGTGGGCAGCAGGGGTCAGGGTGGAGACCCAGGTGCCATGTCCCTACCTGCAAGACTGGATTCTAGCTTTTATTTTGTCCCAACCCCTCATTTGGACACAGCTGGATTCCTATCTTAAGATAAAATAATAATATGGATCACTTAACTGGCATGCGCTGTGAACCAAGCACTGTTGCAGGCAAGAGGTGCTCTGTTACTGCGTGCATGTCTGGGTGTGGGGACCCTGAGGCTGGGACAGCTGGTAGGCTACAGGCCAGGCTTCACAGGCAGCCTGATCCTGAGTCCAGCTTTTTCTCACCACTAACTCAGGCAAAGTTGGATTTATTGAGTACCTACTATATTCCAGGCATGGTGTAGGAATATGTAACTAAAACCTCTGATGGAATCTTCCTCAAGGAAGATGAGAGAGGCAGAGATGAGGGAAGGAGGGGCGGTAGGCAGCTGTGCCCTCCTCTAACAGGACGAGGGGCCAGGCTGAGGAGGACGGAGGCTGCAGAACCCCAGGGAGTCTCGGCTCTCCAGCCCAGGTGCAGCTGCCCCTTGGGCAGACAAGCCTGGAACACATCCGCTCATTAGTGGCCTACCCAGGCAGCTGGCCGAGCGCCTGTCCCCGAAGGCCTTCCTGAGCTCAGAGGCTCCCCAGCCCTGGCACTGAGGGTGCAATCCCAGAGCTGCTTTCCCAGGCTCGTTGCACAGGCAGGTGCAGCCCAGGTGTCTGACAACTTTGGCTCCAGCGTCATGGACTCCACATCTAAGACCTTGTGGGACACCCAGGAGTTTTGAGCTCAGCAGTGAGCTCGGAGCTTGAGCTTGGGTTGCAGAATCCAAAAATCAATTAATGTGGGGCTTCAGGGGACATCTGTCTGACCGGTGGTTTCGTAAAATCTTCAATCACTGTGAGACAGAAGATGTGTGCTGCATGCTGTGGCTAGGGCATGCGTGGCTGCAGCCGCCGCCAAATAGGAAGGGCCCCCGCAGTGCCTCCATCCTGCAGCCGTGACTTTCTTCCCAAGTGCAGTGGGGTGCAGGGGGGGGGAGTGTCTTGGGTCAAGGGGCTCTCCAGGCAGCTCTGCCTCCTCCATAGTCCTCCAGGCCCCCTTTACTTGAAGAATAAGCAACTAGCCCTGTGGCAGTCAGTTCTAAGGGAGAGGGGCCTGAAGTGTCAGCAAGAGTCAGAGCCAGGCACCTGGCAGAGCTGTGAGGGGCAGAGGCAATGGTGATGGGAGCCAGTGAGACCAGAGCATGTGTCAAATCTCCCCTCTGATCATTTTGGAACAAGTGCAGTGAGCTGGAGTTGGAAGTGTTCCCAAATTGCAATCATCTGGGGTCTTCGTCTGTCTCTTCTCCCGGTTAGTTTGGCAGCGGATGTGAGGGAGGTGCTCTTCATCAGTCACTGGGCTCATGAATGGTCCTCATTTCCCGAATCCTTCTGCATCGTTCTCTGAATTCGGCAGGGGCACGTCTCCCCGGGCTGACGGCTGGGGCTCCGGGTGCATCTGGCTGCAGCAGTCCGGGAGGGGGCCCAGGCTGCATGCAGATCTCGAGTGGGTCTCAGAGAAAGAGACACACAGGCCCCACATACGTGTGCACACACACACAGGCATGAACATGGGTACGAAGCATGTGTGCTCCACACACTGACTTCACTGGGAACACTGACCCCTGCTGCAGAGAGACCAGAGCAAGGGCTAAGGGAGGCCGCGTGAAGGAGCGCTCAGCCCTGGGAGGGCGCCTGGGAGAAGTGAGTCATTGACCAGTGGCCACGGGAGGGTTCGCCTTGCTGAGCTATCTCTGGAGCCTGAGGTCACAGGGTCTCTCACGCTGGCCCCTCAAGTTTCTGGGAAGGGTTTTGACAGGGAAGTTGTCCGCAAGCCCTTTCCGTCCCTGAAACACTGCCTAGCCTGCTCAGAAATGTCCCATGTCCGTGGCAGGCTTGGTGTTCCTCCTGCCATTCTAGGCTTTCTGCTGCTGCCCCTCCCGTCCCCTCCCCTCCCGTCCCCTCCTCTTCTCTTTTTTTTCTTTCTTTTCTTTTCTTTTTTAAAATAGACATAGGATCTCTTTATATTTTCCAAACTGGTCTCAAACTTCTGGGCTCAAGCAATCCTCCCTCCTTGGCCTCCCAAAGGGCTGGGATTACAGGTGTGAGTCACTGCGCCCAGTAATTTGTGTAAGTATAGCTCGGACTCTACTAAACCGCCTAGTCTTGCCAGTCACTTCCCGGGCTTTCCTGCCTCCCGGCCTTCCTTTATCTCAGTCCCTGCTGCCTGGAATGCTCTAGTTCTCTCTGTCTCTCCCTGTTTTGTGTTTGTCAGAATCCTCATTGTTTTTTAAGCCCACTCAAGCTCCACCTCTCCCAAGAAACATCGGGGGCCTACTTTAGTCGAAGAAGACTCTTAGCTCCGAAGTTCTCTTCCCCTGAGGCTTCAGTTTCCTTACCTGTAAAAATGAGACAATACCATGTCATGGTTTGTTGTGAACATTCCCTGTGATGACCTTCATAACAGTGGCCAGCATACAGTAGGTGCTCAGTGAAATCCTCATTCCTTTCCTGTTCTATGCCAGGCACAAAAATACAGATGTGAGATGCAGCCCCTGGCCTCTCGGGAGGGAGCAGGGCTGGGGTGGAGGAGGCCTGGGCGAGGGGTTCCATACCTACCCAGGGAAGGGAAGGGATGGCAGGAAGCGTTTGAGAGGACCTGCTACTGGGCTGGGTTTGAAGGACAGTTAGAGGACATCGGGAGCACCTGAGAAGCAGGAGTATGGTGAGGCAGTGGGACAGGAGGAGGACAGGCTGGGAGGATGGGAGCCGGGTGGTGGGAGAGGCTGGGTGCTGGGCACTGTTGGCGGCAGTGGGAGAGAAGACGAGAGCCTGGACTTTATGAAGAGGTGAGGAAGTCACTGAAGGAGTTGAGGGTGGGGGCAACAAGTGGGAGAGGCTGAGCCAGGAGAGGTGGCTCAGTGGCCTGCAAGGGTGGGTGGGGACCAGTGGAAGGCAGCCCTGACTCAGGCTTAGTCAGAGATCCCGGTCCCAGGTCCCCTGCCCCTCCCCGCCGCAGCATCACAGCGCCCTTCCTGGAATAAAAGGTGGAAAATGCGAGTTTGCTGTTTGGTGCTGCCCTTGAACTTGTCCGGGCAGGGAGGGTGATGGCCCTTCCTGAAGGCCGCCCATGTCCAGGCCCTGCTCAGTCTCCATCTCCTTGCACCCACGGTGGTAACCAAGCTCCCCACCCTGACACCTGGCTTGCCTTTCCTGGGGCGGTTTCTCCCTCAGGGACTTTGCTCCTCTGTTCAGCCTCTGCTATTTGCACAGCCCCTCAGCTGAGTGGGTTTCAAGTGAGCAGAGCGCACAGGGGCTTTGAACACCAGCCACGCGGGGCCGGGGAGGAGGGCAGGGAGTAGGAGGGCGGCAAAGGCAGCCACGCGCTCCACATGTTTCTCTGGATGCCCCCACTCCTCCAGGCACCCCGTGAGGGTCTGTTTTGGCCCCTGTTGTGCCCTGATTCCCAGCACCATGCCTGGGAAACCGTTAAATGGATGCTTATTGAACACCAGGGTCGCTGTCTCCAAGTCCCAGGTGTATTGTGGGTGGCCAGTACCTGCCTCCGCCTTGGATGCCCCTCCCCCACCGCAGTAATCTAATTGCCCAGGATGTGGGGCAGGGGCAGAGCGACAAGGGTCGGGGAGATGACCCTCTCCACCTTCCCACTGCAAGGCCTTCTGCCGCAGTCTCACTGTGTCCTCCTCCATGCATTCTGAGAGGTAAGTGAGACTGGGAGTGTGGGCCCAGGTGACCTACGACTGTTTGCGGGGCATGGGGCAGTCAGGAGGGGCGTGGCCTCCACTCCATGCCTCTGAAATGTGCTGGCCTTGATCTGGAAATTGCTCATTTTTCTTACCACTGAGCTTGGCAGCCATTGGGGAATTTCTGGAGGGAGGGGGATCCTGGAAGGAAACCACCACCGTGGGACCTGTTGTTCCCCCAGAAGCCCAAACACAAAGAGAGGATGCAGTGGAGGTGGTGCTGCAGAGGGGGCTGTTTTTCCCTTAAGAACAAGCCGCCTCATGTCGGAAAAAGGAAGGCCGTTATCCTTTCATCTCGTTTTTTCCCTCCAACCCCGGGTCTGTGTGTAGGATTTCAGCAGCGGGAGAGCGGGTGGCAGGAGGAGGTCTCTGCACGAAACAGCAGCAGTCAGGTGGGTGCCCTCCCTCCATGTGGATTTCCCTTCGAAGCCCCACAGTGACCTTGTGACTTGCCTGTTGTTATCCTCATTTGCCAAGTGAAGCTCAGAGAGGTAAACAGACTTGCCTGGGGTCACACAGCATGTACTCATGGAGCTGCTATTTTTCCCCTATTTTGTTTTTTGTGTTTTTTTTTTTTTTTAATGAGACAGGGTCTCCTTCTGTCACCCAGGCTGGAGTGCAATGGCATGATCTTGGTGCACTGCAACCTCCACCTCCCAGATTCAAGTGGTCCTCCCACCTCAGTCTCCTGAGTAGCTGGGACTACAGGTGCATGCCACCACATCTGGCTTTTTTTTTTTTTTTTTTTTGTATTTTGTAGAGACAGGGTTTCACCATGTTGCTCAGGCTGGCTGGTCTCCAACTCCTGGGCTCAAGGATCCCCCTGCCTTGGCCTCCCAAATTGCTGGGATCACAGGTGTGAGCCACTGTACCTGGCAGGAGCTGCTATTTGAATCCAGGTCTCTGTGGCACCAAAGTCATGTTGAAGCGTCCCCTTGGATGGGAAGAATGGCAGGCCTACACAGACCTACTATCCCCAGTCTTGTTCTAGATCATTTCAGGCCTTCCCTCTATCAGAGCTTACTGTTTCCATGACCTCCTGGGTGTCTTCCCTGTCATGCCTTCTCCTGCATGTGCTGCTGAGTCAGTGTGAGGTTGGCTTCTGGGCACCGGGGTGAGTGTGTGGGGACTTCGGGAGACGGCATCTGGTGGGATTTCAGGCTGCCACCCACTCAGCCTTTGGGTGGACAGAGAGAGCTAGGTTTGGGGGGGCAGGAAGCCTATTGCTAGGAACTGGGAACAGGAGCAAAGTCGGTGCCTACAGCTGGAAAGGAGGCAGCAGTCACAAGGACCCCAGATCCACTGTCACGGGGTGTGCGTTTGTCCTTAGTCCTGTGGGAGCTGATGGGCAGGTTAACTTGGATGCACCAGCAGAAAGCCACAAGGCTGAGACTGCCCGGTGGTGAGAATCATGCAACATGTGTCTGGCCTCCTGCCTCCCACTCCCCCAGAAGGGCTCATCCTTGAGCCTGCGCAGGGGAGAACAGGAGTAGCCCTGGCTGTAAATAATCCCCAAGAGCCACAAGGCCCAAGGTCCCCTGCAGGAAGAGAAATAGCCTGTTTGCCTCCTAAGAGCCAGAAGACCAGGGGAGAAAGCTCAGGAGAGAATCGAGTTCACAGGGTGAACATCCATGGAGTGCCTGCTACGAGCGGGGCTCGAAGGTGTGTGGATCCAAAGAGGAAGGAAGCAGCCCCCTCACACCCTTAGGATGGCTGCTATTAAAAGAGCAGAGAGGGCCAGGCATGGTGGCTCATGCTTGTAACCCCAGCACTTTGGGAGGCCAAGGTGGGTGGATCACCTGAGGTCAGGAGTTTGAGACCAGCCTGGCCAACATAGCAAAACCCCGCTGCTACTAAAAATATAAAAATTAGCTGGGCTTGGTGGTATGCACCTGTAATGCCAGCTACTTGGGAGTCTGAGGCAGGGGAATCACTTGAACCCAGGAGGCGGAGGTTGCAGTGAGCTGAGATCATGCCATTGTACTCTGGCCTGGGCAACAAGAGCGAAACTCCATCTGGAAAAAAAAAAAAAAAAAAAAAAAAGGGCAGAGAAGAGCAACTGTTGGAGGACATGGAGAAATTGGAACCTTTGTGCATTGCGGGTGGGAATGTGTAATGGTGCAGTTGCTATGGAAAACAGTATGATGGTTCCTCAAAAAATGAAGCAGAATTAACATAAGATCTGGCAGTTCCACTTCTGAGTGTGTACCCGACCGAATTGAAAGCAGGGTCTCAGAGATATTTGCAAACCCACATTCACAGCGACATTCTCACGATAGGCCAGAGGTGGAAGCGACCCGTGTCCATGGGCAGGTGAGTGGATAAACAGAGTACGACATACGCGATGGAATGATTCCTCAGCTTCAACAAGGAAGGAAGGACAGGCCATGACATAGGTGAACCTTGAGGACATTATGCTAAGTGGAATAAGCCAGTCATGAAAGGACAAATACTGTATGATTCCACTGTTACCCGGTACTTGGAGTAGTTAAATTCACAGAGACAGAAAGTCAATTGGTGGTTGCCAGGGGCACAGGAGGGAAGGGGATTGAGTGTTTAATGGGTGTAGAGTTTAGAGTTCTAGGGATGGATGGTGATGATGGCTGCATGACACTGGGAATTTTCTTCATACCACTGAACTATACACTTAACAGCTAAGATGGTGACTTTTATGTCATATATATTTTACCACAATTAAAAATAATTTTAGGCCGGGCGCGGTGGCTCACACCTGTAATCCCAGCACTTTGGGATGCTGAGGTGGGCGGATCACAAGGTCAGGAGATCGAGACCATCCTGGCTAACATGGTGAAACCCTGTCTCTACTAAAAATACAAAAACAAAATTAGCCGAGTGTGGTGGCGGGCACCTGTTGTCCCTGCTACTTAGGAGGCTGAGGTGAGAGAATGGTGTGCATGCAGGAGACAGAGCTTGCAGTGAGCCAAGATCACACCACTGCACTCCAGCCTGGGCAACAGAGCAAGACTCTGTCTCAAATAATAATAATAATAATTTTAAAATTAAAACAAAACAAAAATAAAGTGTCCTGGTGTAGTGGCTCATGCCTGTAATCCCAGCACTTTGGGAGGCCGAGGTGGGAGGATCACTTGAGGCCATGAGTTTGAGACTAGCCTGGGCAACACAGCAAGACCCCATCTGTTTTTTTAAAAAGTAAATAAAACAATAAAGAAAATGGACATGGACTAACTGGCTCTCAGGGGCCAAATTGGCATGGAGCCCTTGGCATTGTATTATGTAATCTTCCCATCAACCTCTGTGAGAGAGCTCCCTTCGTTCTGATGCAGAAACCGAGGCTCAGAGGCATGACTTTTTTCGCCCAAGGCTTTCACTGGTCTTTATGTCTTAGGTGAGCACTGATTCGGTGCATTGTGCTGGGTTATAACATTGGCACTCCATCTGCCAGGGCTTCTAATTTCAGCTGGGAGCCCTCATGCACTCAAAACAACAGAAGAGGAAAGGGCCATGTAATTGGTTGTGAAGATGTGTGGACAGATCAGGGAGGCCTGAGTCATCAAGAAGGCTTCTAAGAGGAGGAAGTGGGAGAAGTCCAGAGGCTATGGCTGGGCCACCACTCTTGCCCCAGCCGTTACCAGGACTCTGCTGGGTAGAAACAGGCTGTGTGGGAATCCTCAGGAGAAGGACACACGCCTCTGGAGCGATAGGGAGGAGCAGGACCTGAGGAGCACCTCCTTCCATCCTCCTGGTGCAGGAGAGCTGCCACACACTGCCTCATTGGAGTCCCCAGCTGTCCTCACTGGGGGACTTCTCGTACCTGGGAAGGGAGTCCCTCTGTCTGAGAGCTGTTTCTTGGGCCTGCCACTCTGGCCTCCCCTCTCAGCAGCTGGGGGATTTGACGCTGTTGGTGGGTGTGGGCCCCTGAGATTTGCCCACCTGGAGATTCCTGGGCCTGGGTAGGGTTGTCAGATTTTGCAAATAAAAATACAACATGCCCAGTTAAATTTGAATTTCAGATATAATTTCAGATTTCATTCTTCATATAAGTATGGCCCCTGTATTGCGTTGGTCTTTCATTTGGCAACTCTAGTCTTAGGGTTGTGTCCACTAGAGAAGGGGTAGTGGATGATGCTCTGGGTGTTCCAGGACCTGCTGACCTTAGACAGGAACAGGGCCTGCCACAGACATTGGTTGTATTAGTCTGTTCTCACACTGCTATAAAGAACTATCCGAGACTGGGTAATTTATGAAGAAAAGGGGTTTAATTGGCTTGCAGTTCCACAGGCTGTACAGGAACTATGGCTGGGGAGGCCTCGGAAAACTTACAATCATGGCAGGAGGTGAAGGGGAAGCAGGCACATCTTCACATGGCAACAGGAGAGAGAGAGAAAAGGGGGAAGAGCCACACACTTGCAAACAACCAGATCTTGTGAGAACTCACTATCATGAGAACAGCAAGGGGGAAATCCGCGCCCATGATTCAATCACCTCCTACCAGATTCCAACCCCAAATTGGAGATTGCAATTCCACGTGAGATTTGGGTGGGGACACAGAGCCAAATCATATCACTGGACATCCCCAATGGAAAACGGGGAGTCGCCCTTTGATCCCCAACCCAGAGATGTGCATTTTAATGGCTTGGTAGTCTTACCTCCTGGTGGAGCTAGGGTCTGGGGACTTCTCAGCTATGTCCTTTTACCCCCCACACCACCCCGCATTCCTCGAACCTCTGACCCTTTGGCCTTGCCCTGTTCTCTGGAGCGGATGCAGGAAAGGAATGGGGCTGTCTATAACCAAAGCCACAATTTTAAAAATGCTGCTCATAAAAATTCACCAGGGTAGGGTTGGCATTTGTGGGTGGGACAGGGTGACAGAGGCTGCCTGGGGCTTTGCTGAGGGGCCAGTCCCAGTCCTGGGGTGGCCCATGGCGCTGCCCCTCCTGAGGGCTGGAGGAGGAAGGGGGATGGGCTTGGGAGACAGAGGGGCATTCACTTTCCCTTTGAAGTGCACCCCACCCCCCATCCTAGAATCAGCCTCCAGCAGTAAGCGGTGACTAAAGGGCCCTGAGGCTTCTGTAACCTCTTGACTCTCTGAGACCCGGGGTTTCCTCTGTGAAGTGAGGATTGCTGTGAGGGGCCAGGAGAGCACAGCTGAACGTCTAACAGTGCCAAGCCTGCCACCAACATCCTTTCCTTCCTCCTCCCCCTTCCTAACTCAGGTCTTCATGTCCTCTTTGTCTGTCTGTCCAGCCGTCCAGAGCTGGCTGGCTGCTAGCATCGTGTGCATCTGCAGATCAGGGGCCGAGGACCTGGATCCACCTGGGTGCGGTCAGCATGTAGGATGGGTGGGCTGCAGGTGTGGCTGTGGTTCTCCAGGGTGCTCTGACGTTTCAAGGGCAGCAGAGGTCACGGGGAGTTTGAAGGAGAGCCTGTGGCTGAGTGCAGTCCCCGCTGCGTCTGTTGTTGAGGCGGCATCCAGGGAAGCCTTGTGATGCTATCAAGAGGACAGCTTAGCTAGGGAGGGAGGGAGGGGGCCAAGCAGGGTCCTGTCATGCTCTTGGATGAGGTTGGCTTCCTGGTAGGCTGCAAATCATATTTCACTTTGGAAAGAGCTCAGTGCAGAATCTAGACACTTGAATCTCATTTTCTCTCACAATGGAGTACTTTGCAGCTGTCACCCTGTGGCGGCTTTTATCTGGTTACCTGGAGGTCGGTACCAGATCTGCAGCGGTTGTTCCTGTGCAGGTTGTGGGAAGCACGGAGCATGCGTCTGCGGGAAGAGGGAAGGGGGAGGACACGAGCGGGCATGCAGTTGGGATGAGCAATAGTGAGGAAGGCGTATGTCTCAGTTACAAGACAGATTTGACTTCATTTCTGGGAGATAACTCTGTGTAAACTATGACGGCAGAAAGATAAGCCCAGCTAATTAAATAATTTAAAATTGAAATTGAAATGCATGAGTTTTTTTCCTAATGTGTTTCCCAAGTAGACTTGCTCCTGTTGGAAGATGAAAGCTTCTTCTTTAGTGAATGACTTGGGCCTCTGACTTTCTAAGAGAGCAATTCCCAGGAACATCTGGTGAGTGCCTGCTGGTTGGCTGGGATGTAGGGACCGCCTTGAGAGATGGTGATGGGGAAAGAGAAGCCCTCAATACCACGCTTAGGGAAAAGTGGTTTTTAAAGTCCCTCGTAAGTCTGTTATAGTGGCAATGACTAAACTGAGAAACACAGTCAAGCTTTTGAATATGTTTGGGAATCAGTAAAGGGCAAGAGCTTTTTTTGGTAGCTGCCTGCAAAAGGCTGCAAGGAAAGGAAGGCTTGGGGCTACTGCTCAGGCTCTCCATGAGGGTTCACGCGACGCATTGTCCCACGCGACGCATTGTCCTTACCTGGTGCTTTGCGTGAGAACTCAGGAGTCTGAGCTTTTTTTGGACGAGGGGTAGATCCCTCCATCCTAGTGATGTGAATTAAAGGTCTGAGGTCCTCCCCTGGAGACCTCCCACGGCCTAGAACTTCAGGTTTTCATCAAGTGCCTAGGAAGGAGTAGGAATGGAGCTGTAACTAGCCATTTATTGCTGCATGTGAATCAACCTGTGCAACCTGTGCCTGAGAACAGGACCAGACAGCAGGAAGTGAGGCGAGAACATCTGGGCACTGAGGGGTGGCGAAACACAGATGGCAAAGCTGAGAAAGGACTGAGGGCGAGCTCCTCTTGCTGTGGCTGCTCGGAATAGCGTCTGTCCAGAACCATCAGCAGGTGAGAATGGCTGTTCCCCCGTCTGTAGATTGGCAGCCTTTTTTCTTTTCTAATTGATGCGGTCAACAAAGATCAAATGCCCACAGGGATGCCCACAGAAGCTTGCCGGTCCTCTTTCTAATAATACGATCTATGTATACACGCCTGCCAGCTCATGGAAGCAAGTTTCTACTGCTGGCTGATGTTCTGGGAAATTCAAACCCTCCCCCATTTCCTTCCTGGCTTTTGAGTACCCATGTCCCTGGTGTCGAAGCACCTCTGGGAATCTAAACTTCAAACCTTGCCTCTGGTTCCTCTGGGGTTTGGAGGAAGACTGTTCTGTTTAGTCTTCAGCTCTCTTGCTCCCTTCCTCCTGCAATCTCTCCAAATCTGTGATCTGAGAGCTGATTACCCTCTCTAGCCCTCTGGACCCCACTGTGCATGGACCCCCGGAACAGGGTCCTAACCTTGGTTCCACATCCACCCCTCACAGCCCAATCTCCCCACCACAGCCGGAGTAATTTTGTTTTCTTTTTTTCTGACAGCTTCTTGCTCTGTTGTCCAGGCTAGAGTGCAGTGGCACAATCTCAGCTCATTGCAACCTCTGCCTCCTGGGCTCAACCTCCACCTCCTGGACTCACTCAACCTCCTACCTCAGCCTCCCTGGTAGCTGGGACCACAGGTGTGCACCACTGTCTGCCTAATTTTTAAAATTTTTTATAGAAATGGGGTCTCACCATGTTGCCCAGGCTGGTCTTGAACTCCTGACCCCGAGATTTGCCCTCCTTGGCCTCTCAGAGTGCTGGGATTATAGGCATAATCCATGCCTGACCCAGAGTGATCTTTTTAAAACCAAAATCAAAGCATGTCAGCCTCCTGGCTTGAACCTCGTGTTAGTTCTTTTTTTTTTTTTTTTGAGATGGAGTCTCGATCTGTCGCCCAGGCTGGAGTGCAGTGGCGTGATCTTGGCTCACTGCAACCTCTGCCTCCTGGGTTCAAGCAATTCTCTGTCTCAGCCTCGCGAGTAGCTGGGATTACAGGCATCCGCCACCATGCTTGCCTAATTTTTTTGTATTTTTAGTAGAGATGGGGTTTCACCATGTTGGCCAGGCTGGTCTCCGACTCCTGACCTCATGATCCACCTACCTCGGCCTCCCAAAGTGCTGTGATTACAGGCCTGAGCCACCTCGCCCATCTGTGTTAGTCCATTTTGTGTTGCTATAAAGAAATACCTGAGACTGGGTAATTGGTAAAAGAGGCTTAATTATTAATTAGCTCATGTTTCTGCAGGCTGTACAGGAGGCATAGCACTGGCATCTGCTCCTGGGGAGGCTTCAGGAAGCTGCCAGTCATGGTGGAAGGCATAGTGGGAGCAGGTGCATCACATACTGAGAACGGGGATAAGAACAGGTGGGGAGGTGCCACGCACTCTTAAACAACCAGACCTCATGTGAGCTCAGAGCAAGAATTCACTCACTGCCAAGGGGCTAGCACTAAGCCATTCATGAGGGATCTGCCCCCGTGATCAAAACCCACCCCCACCAGGCCCCACCTCCAACAGTGGGGATTACATTTCAACATGAGATTTGGAGGGGACACATGTCCAAACCATATCAAACCTCTTCAACAGTTTCCACCGCACTAGGAGTAAATTTCAAACTTCTCCATATAAGCGAGAAGCCCCTGCATCATCTGGCTCTTGCCCTGTGTGACTCACTTTCCCCTGCTCACGGTTCCAGGCTTCCTGGCCATTCTCAGCAGTACCAAGCTTTCTTCTGCCTCAGAACTTTGCACAGGCTTATGCCTCTGCCCGAAATACTCTCCTGACCTTCCTCCCACCCCCAACTTTTGCCAAGATTGATTTTTCTCATCCTTGAGGTCCTAGCTTAAATGTCACCTCCCAAGAGAGATCTTTTTTGATCACCCAGTCTAAAATAATTTGTAATGACGTAATTTGTAATTATCAGGGTGCTTGTCTGTTTACTGGCCTCTTCTCAGTCCTTTTGTCTGAGTTGTTCACCTTGCATCAGTCAGAGCAGGCTAAGCTACGTGCAGTAACAAACAATTCCCACATCGTAGTGTCTTCAAACCGTTAAGGGCTTATTTCTCAGTCATTCTAAATGTCCATCACAGGTTGGCAGGGGGCCTGTGTGCTCATTGTAGAAACCCTGACTGATGGAGCAGTCACATTTTCTAACATTCTCAGTAGCCATACCAAGGACAAGAGAGCTCTGGAGGGTCTTATACTGGCAATTAACTTCTCCAGCCTATAAATGATTTATGTGTCATTTCTGCTCACAAGTGATCAGTTAGAGCTAGTCACATGGCTCCACCCAACTACAGGGTTAGGAAGTTCCCAGTGCTCAGAAGAGAGGAGTAGAAATGTTTGTCACACAGCACTAAAGACTCCCACAGTAATCAATAAGTAGAAGGATGTATTCCTGCTGCTCAAGCCCCTGGCTCTGCTGGGAGTCAGAGTTCTGGCAGGAAAACTCAGCCGACAAGAGGTCCCCTGAGACCTGGAATGAGCCATCTTAGAGGCAGCCAAGGCTGGTGGCCTCTTGGTGCCCTTCTCCTGCTGGGACACGTTTCCCCTATTGGTGTCCTGTATGATACTGCCCCACCGAAAGGGTCCTGCCACTCCTGTCTGACTCTACCACACAGCTCAGGGTCTGGCATGTCCGGGATCTGAACAGATGATCCTGCTGGAGGAGTCCCAGTAGGACCCCTCTGAGTTCTAGGCAGGCAGAGAATGAATGCAGCATTTCTCAGAAAGCCCCGTGCATCCTGTTACCAATGCAAAGGAATGGCACTTCAGCACCCCAGGAAAGGTGGGGAAACCTCCTGCAGCTGCTGTGGGTCCTGGGGGCTGGGGGCAGGTGGAAACAGGAGAATCCTGGCCTGTGACCTGATTTCTGACCCTGTTCCCTCAACTACAGTACCCTTTTCACTTGGGTAGGCCGCTGCAGCTGCTCTCCTCTCTATACTTGCGTTTGACAAAGGATACCACCACAGCAGGCCCTTTCCACCAGGCTGCACGCGGTCACACTTGATACAGATGGGTTTTGGGAGATAAAGCTGTGCCAGGTTGGTGATCATGCACTTGACTGTACATCGTGGCCTCTGGTGGCAATCACTGTGTAAGCTCACATTCGTGAGGCACTCACCAAGTTCCTACCACTGTACTGAGAGCTCTACGTGGACTTTCATGTACATCTTCATACCCATAGCGTGGAGGTGCTGCTATTGGGCAGTTGGTGAAACTAAAGCCCACAGAAGTAGTTTCCTAATTAAGTAACTGCTAGTCATAAGGTAGAGCCCTCCTTTAATCCTATGCTTCCAGACTCCAAACCTGTGCACTTAATTGTTACTCCATAAGAAAAGGTTTGGGTCTGATTCCTCTTCTAGGCTATAAATACTAGGGAGCTTCCTCTTTGAGAAGCCTCCTACCCCATCTCCTTACTATACCTAGCAAAGTGTCTGTCATACAATTAGCACTCAATAAAAGTTTTAAATGTGAATGAGAATGGTAAAAACAGAATACTTCAAATAGTAGGCTAACACTAGGATATTCTTCTGATTGCACTTTTTTTTGTTAAGCTGGTCATTTAAGACTAAGGTAAAGCTTCTGTGCTTTTTGATATAGATGCTGATGGAGGGACTGGATCTGGTAGATACATAGCAATCTAATCATGGCCCAAAGTCTCCAGTATAGTACACGTGCATCCTAACTTATAATGATCAACAATGAAATAATTAATTCCACTGTGCCAGCAGCCATGGATATCACATTGCATAAGAGATAGTTCTCTTCCTTAGAGATAAGAGAGGCGGACATTTAAACTGTTAGTTGCGATGCCTTGTGACTCGCATGAGGTCGCACGGTCACAAAACCTGTGGAGGCGGAGGTGGTTAGGGAGGAAAAATCCACCGAGATGAAGCTGTATTGGATACAAAATCACACGTTCTCGGGTTTTGGCAGGAGAAAACCTGTTGGCCGGGAGCTTGACCACTGCATTTCCAGACTCGAGGCTGTGGCTGGGGTGGGATTCTGGCCCTTGTAGGCGGCCTGGGTCCCGTCACCGCGATGCACTCAGTAACTCGATTACTGCTGATGGGATGTCATCAGCGAAGCGAGTGGTGGCGGCAGGTGGAGTCCTGCCCCAGGACCCTCTGGCGGCGTCCCCATCGCCGCGCTCAAGCACTCTTCGCCGCCTCGTAATTTTCTGTTTCTGTATGATCAGGTCTGTCCTTCGCTTTTGCTTTCCATTACTTCGTCCTGGCCCTGGCCTGAATCCCACAACTGGCGCCCCTACCTTTCCCGCCCGCACCCGCCCTCAGTACCGGCGGGCAGCTCCTCCACTGCCGCAGGGTTACTAGCTCCGTGTCGGTGGGGGCAAAGAGGGAAACAGAGGGGGGCGGGGCAGGCGCGCTGCTTGGAAAACCCGCCTCGGATTGGCTGACAGCCCCTCGACGGGCGTGGTTTCCGAGGAGAGGGCAAGAACGGAAGCGAAGGCGCGCTCTCGAGAGGAGGGGTTGCCTAGGCGACGCCGGGGGCGCGCTCGGGGGGTGGGAAAGCGAGCCGGGCTACTCAATGACAAATCGGCGTAGGACCGCTGGGGTCCGGCCCCGGGAGGGGGCGGGGCGCGTTTAAGAGCGGCTGGCCGGGTGCGGACGGCGGAGGCGGCTGGACTGGTCTCTGGTAAGGGTGCGGCGCCCGCGGGCTCCGGGCGGGGTGGGGCGCGGGCTGCGGAGTGGGGTACGCCGCGCGCCCGCAGCGTCTTGATCCCTCCGTGCCGGGCTGTGGCCGGGAGGCGGCAGGACACGTCGCGTCCCGAGGCCGGCGGAGGGCGACGCCCCGGCAGCGGCCCCGCTCCGCTCCAGGGGGCTCCCTGGGGGAGTCTCGGCCTCCCGGGCTGCCTGGGGCTGAGGAAGCGGGGGCGGCCTCCGCCTCCGCCTCTCCCTTGTCGCCGCCGTTCCTTCACTATCCCGCAGATGGCTCTGCTTCCACTTCCTGCCGCGGGCCTCCCGCCCGGGACCGTCCACTTCCTCAGTCCTCCGGCTGCAGCTTGGGCAGGGTTAGGGCTGGGAAGTGTTGCAAAAACTTACTGCCCTCGGAACTTGCACGCGCCGTGAACTGGGCGGTGTTCCTGAAGGGCTTCGGTTTGCTGGTTTTGTTTTGGTCCTGTCTAGCAAATGAGCATAAAGTTATTTCTCCCCCAGCCTCCTCCCCGTTCCTTTCTGATAGGGGCCAGCGGCGAAGGGGCTTCTAAGGGGAAGCGCCTGGACTGGGCATCGCCGCCCCTGTTTTCGCCACCTGTGGGGGTGTGAGGTTATCCGTGCTCGGTGGAGGGCTGCGGAGCTCGTTGCGTCCACACTGCTTGCGTGAGCAGTGTCCTCTCTGTGCTCATTTCCAACGAGAAACGTTGGAACTTCGGTGGGTGTTCTTATCAGGTGAGCCTCCTGGACAGAAGTGCTTGTGCCTGGCGGACTGAGTGAATTGGCCGTGGAAGAGACTTGGCTGATTGCTCATCTGGGTTAACTGTGACTCGTCTTCAGCTCTTGTAGAACAGTGCACTTTCTGCTCTGTCCTGGTTTTCTAACCTCATTTCTTCTGAAGTTTTGGGGATGGATGGTGGGCATGGA
This sequence comes from Macaca mulatta, assembly GCF_049350105.2. Classification (NCBI taxonomy): domain Eukaryota; kingdom Metazoa; phylum Chordata; class Mammalia; order Primates; family Cercopithecidae; genus Macaca; species Macaca mulatta. The sequence goes on along the minus strand of NC_133417.1, from coordinate 17,222,629 downwards.
GTATCAGAGGGGATAGTGAATCTTTTAGAGGTGTCAGTGACTGATGTTCAAAGCAGAGCCATAAGATGGTTGGATGTCAAAGCTCAGAACAGGTCAAGGCTCAGAAATGGGGCGACCATGAAAGGTAGCACTGCATATTGGGAAAAACAGGAGGGGTGAGTTTGAAGACCTAGGTTTGATGCAGGTTCTGAGAGTTTACCAGTGTTGTGATGTGGAGCACGGTCTTTCCGCCTCTGAGTTCCAGAGTCAACATCTGTAGAGGGGCGATGATAGTTACCCTAATTGTTAGGATTAAACGAAATGGGAACGGGGGAGAAGGCGGCCAGGGAGACATATTTTTGGTGCGTGGTTCTAGTTGTCAGCCGGTCTGCTTTATTCTGACCATATCTGGGGCTTTCCTTCCTTGCCCATTCACATTGCTTCCCGTTGGAAACAGCACTCTTTTCGGAGATCTCAGCCAGATTTCCCTCTGCCCGAGGAGTAGAACATTTTCCCAGGATTGTCTGTGGAAAATAGTGTAAGTTATTAGATATCTTTTGGGAACTTGGAACCTAGACCATAAGGATAGAGAAACATGATTTAGAGTCTTTCACGGCATATGAAAAGATTTTGGTAGAAAATGAGAGTAGGAAAGTTCTAAATTCTTGCCTTGGCTGAAGATGGCTTGAGATTCCATGAAAAATTTTAAGCCTGAGAATTGAGATAATCGTTTTTTTTTTTTTTTTGGCGGGGGAGGGAGGCGGGATCTTGCTCTATTTCCCAGGCTGGCGTGGAGTGGTGCGATCACCACTCACTGCAGCCCGGACCTCCCAGGCTCGGGTGATTCTCCCACCTGAGCCTCCCGAGTAGCTAGGACTACAGGCTTGCGCCACCATGTCACGCTAATTTTTATATTTTTTTTAGAGATGGGGTTTCACCGTGTTGCCCAGGCTGGTCTCGGACTCCTGGGCTCAAGCCATCCTCCCACCTTGGCCTCCCAAAGTGCTGGGGATCACAGGCGTGAGCCACCCCGTCTGGCAGGGATAATCCTTTGTTCCAAATCACATAATCCTACTATATCTCTTTGCATTTAGTTACTAAATTCTTACCCCCCCTCATGTAATTTATGGAAGTTAGAAACATCATTAGAGACCTTTCTTGAAAGCTAAATTTGGAGACAACATAACAACTAGAATGGGAAGAGATCTAGGTGAACTCTGTAGTTTTCCAGTGTAACTTGTCTGCAGGTGGTATACAGGAGTCCCACTTTTCATTGGCTCTAGTTACTGCTAACCAGCCCCTGCTCTAGACATGCCAGACGCTTTTTTGTTTGTTTGTTTTGTTTTTTTAAATGAATGCATGTTGTTCTGAATGTTAGCGCAAAGAGAGCCGAGCACAGAGGAAAAGGAACTCTTCCCTCATCACACGGCGGGGTACGTAAGGAGGAGAGAAACTTACATTTACTGAGTGTCAGCTGTCTATTTGGCACAGATCCACTGATCCAAGCCATACCAGTTGGAGATTTGACCATGGGCTGTCTTCTTTAGCTCCTCAGTTCTTTTGGTAGCTAGGAATATAAATACTGGTCTATGTGTACACATATTCTTAGATATTCCAAAAAGCAGAGGGGCCAGTAGGCAAGAGAGTTAATGAGCCTTGGATGGGTGACAGTGGAAAGAAAGATGAAGAGGATGTGGAAGTGAGTGTCAAAGAGGGACCGCATTGCTTACTACAGCAATTGCAAAATTCTAACCCGGTCTCAATTTCAAGTTTGTCACTTTAAAAAAAGTAGCTGCTTATAATTTTCATTAGTGTTCTCTTGGCTGTTTTTGTTTTTGTTGTTGGTGGTGGTGGTGGTGGCTAGTTGTTTTTTAGTCGAAATCTAAATGTGGAAAAAGTTGCCATTAATTGATAATTGCCAATATATTGTTTTCATTGTTGCTTTTGTCAGTGCTTTGTGGGCATTTTATAGATAGCACTGTTCCAAGCTATGTAATTTTACTGAGTATACGGCATGAGTTGAAGGAAATTTAGTAGTTTGGTCCTGCACGCCTGGCTGCGTGTAGTTTGCCCACATTTTGAATGAGTTTTCTGGGCTGCATAACAAATTTCCCCAAACTTAGCAGCTTAAAACAACAGACATTTATGATCTCACACAGTTTCTGAAGTTCTGGAATCTGGGGACAGCTTGACTGGGTGCTTCTGGCTCCCTCCTGAGGTTGCAGTCATCTGAAGCTCCACCGCGACCAGAGGATCTGTTTCCAAAATGGCAGACTCACATGGCTGTTGGCTGGAGGCCTCGGTTCTACACCCTGTGGGCCTCTCCACAGGGCTTTTCACAACATGGCTTTTCTCCCCAGAGAAAGTGATCTGAGGGGGTTGGGGAGAGAGGGAGAGAATGAATATGATAATGATCAAGATGGAAGCAGCAGTATATTGGTGTCTGATGTGGTTTCGCTGTGTCCCCACCCAAATCTCACCTTGATTGTAATCCCCATAATCCCCTCATGTTGTGGGAGGGACTCGGTGGGAGGTAATTGAATCATGGGGGCAGTTTCCCCCATACTCTTCTCCTGATAGTGAGCTCTCACATCATCTGATGGTTTTACAAGCATCTGGCATTTCCCTTGCTGGCACTCATTCTCTCCCCTGCTGCCCTGTGAAGTGGTGCCTTCTGCCATGGTTGTAAGTTTTCTGAGGCCTCCCCAGCCCTGTGGAACTGTGAGTCAATTGAACCCCTTTCCTTTGTAAATTACCCAGTCTCAGATATTTCTTCATAGCAGCGTGAGAACAGACTAATCCAGTGTCTAATCTTGGAGATGGCATACCATCCCTTCTACCAGCATTCAGACCAGATCTGGTACAATGTGGGAAAGGACTACAAGAGGGGAGGTCAGGGCTCATCAGTATTCTTGGAGGCTAGCCACCACAACTTTTTTAAGGTTTAGTCCAAACATCATTGAGAAAATCTTTCTTTCCTATGTTTACTGAAGTATACTTTAGGAGATGGAAACATAGCTGGGGTCTTTACTATTCTAGAGGCTTTAATATTGTACGTGAAACTTTTATGTTCTTTCTTCTGGTTCTTTGTCAGATGCTGGAATTAGCCAAGTATGCAGTAGCTTTGGAAATTAGAAATTCAGATCTTACTGGTCCCTAAACCAAAAGGAACGTCTGAAGTTTTTTCTTTTACCCCAAAACAAGTTGGTAAAAAAATATTGACAGGGTGATCTCCTTTGATGAATGGCTTAAAATTAGTCATTCATTATCTGTGCGTTCTTAAAAATAAAACTCATTGGCAAAGTAGCTGAAAAATTTTGGAGAACCTAAACCCTCTTACTCTTCCCCATTATTTTAAAACTTTGGATACTGCTTGTTTGCCTAGCAGCTCTTCAGCTCTCTTTTGAGACCCTCATACATTTTCATTATCCACCTGGATAGAAGGGCGCTATTCTTTTAGCTCCGGATGAAATCTTCCTGAAGTGCCTACAGGTAGAGAGAAGAGTTTCTGAATCCTGAGCCTGAGCCTGGCTAAATGACCTCTAAGTCCCTTTCATCTCTAAAAATTTTATGATCCTGATATTTTTTATAATGAATATCCTTTGAGTTGTGCATATTTATAACGAAAGATTTCATTAATCATGTTAAATTTCAACCTCAGAAGACAAGCTTTTCTGAGAATAGCTTTTGTTCTTCCCAATCCAGTTGAAGGTTGTTAGAGTCACTGTTAGGCAGAGTTGAAAAGTCAGCACTATTTGCACTTCCTCTGCTTCCTATTTTTGGCCCCTTTCCCATCCTCTGCCCTAATTTATGAGCTAGTATCTTTCTTTTCTTTCATTCTACTTTCCTTGTAATCTCCCTCCTTCCTCCCACAGGAAGGATTGGTGGCCAGTGCTTTACTGCTGATAGCTGATCCTATTGTGAGGAATGAATTTTAGCCAATGTGATACCTCTAGTAATACTTGCATGGCAAGCCTTTTAAACATCTCAAATTACATCTGTTCACTTAGTAAACACTGCCATTTTTTAACATCTTAAGTAGGTCTAACATTTAGTCACTTTCCTCATGGGCATTATCATCTCCTTAGTCCCCACCATGTTGCCGGCCTGGCCTGGTACACACCCACATCTGCTCTTGACCCCTCTGTTTTTCTACTCTGTAGCCACAATTACCTTTTCAACATTCAAGCCTAATTATGTTACCCATTTACTTGAAATACTTCAATGGCTTTCCAGTGCGTTCAGAGGTCCCAGATCCCTAAACTTGGCCTACACCGGGGTCTTGAATGATCCTGCCCTTCCTTTCCTCCTCAGTGTCATCTTGTACTGGGCTCCGCCTTTCTCTCTGCTGCAGATAGCTGTGAAGGTCTTTCTCCAGTTTCTTGACTAGACTTTGCTTCCTCTTGCTTCAGGCCTTCCTGAATGCAGTGTGTGTGTGTGTGTGTGTGTGTGTGTGTGTGTGTGTGTGTGTTTGTGTGTGTGTGTACACGTATGTGTGCATCAGGGTGGGGGGATATGGGAGGAGTCCTAGGTAGGAAAGTGCTTGGCACATTCACAGGGCTGGAGGAAGGCAAGGAAAAGGCCACGGAGGCCATGGCCAGTAGAGGGTTTAGCTGCTGCTCATGGTGAGCCTTTAAGGAGCATTAAGCACAGTGTCATGTACAGTGTTAGAAGCTTCGTTGGAAGGGCTGTGTGGAGAACAGATTGAAGAGGGGCTGGAGTGGCAGTGAGGGGTCACTTAGGAAGCTGGGTGACCTAAGTGACCTAAGTGTTGAGTGGATGGTGGCAGAGAAGATGGAAGAAGTGCATGGATTTGAAATGTATGTTGGAGATGGAATCCATAGAATTGGTGATGAATTGAGCTGGGGAGAGGCAGTGGGAGTTAAGAATGACTTCCAGGTCATTGGTAACAATAGGGATACTAGTAGTGACTTTGGTAGCTACTAAATGGGGGATAGTGAAGGAGCAGATTTTAAGGAGGAAGAATGAAGAGTTCTATTTTGGGAATAAGTTGAGTTGTGGCAGCCCAGTGGGCAGGGGCAGCAGCAAGGCTGTGAGCCTGGGGGCCAGGAGAGTGGGCAGGGCTGCATCCTCAGGTTCGTAAGTTGTCTGTATAGCCACTGGGCTGTATGCGGCTACCTGGGAAGAGAGTGCAGATGAGGAGGGAGCAAGACTGAACTCTGAGAAGTGCTGCCATCTAGAGGGGGAGGAGGAATGCCTGGCAAGTGGCGCCGAGAAAGGGCCCAGAGAGCCACCTGGGAAGCGCTCAGCCTGTGGGAGAATGTGGGCTGTGGAAGCCAGGAGGGATGGCTTCAGGAGGGGGACGCTGGGAGGAGCCCTATACTGGCCTGCTGCGGGCCTTCGCTTTCCAGGCAGCATTTTATCGCTCTTGCTACCTGCTCATTTTAAAGAGGAGGATGGCATGGGAAGGAAGAAAGAAGAGTTTTTATTGGAGCCAGCTACGTGGAGTTTGTGGGTGATCTTGATCTCACAAGTTTCTGTGAGCTTATGTTGGGAGGAAGTTGGATTGGAATGGTTTCCATAAATAGTGAGGGAAGGGAACACAGACTTCTGCTACCCAGAGTGGGGCCTGTGGGTCAGGAGCATGATTAGAGACTAGGTTAGGGGTGCCGAATCTTGGGTTCCACTCCAGACCTACTGAATCAAAATATGCATTTTCACAAGATTCCCAGGTAAACTATGCATTAAAGTTTGAGAAGTGTTAGCATAGATAATTCCTATAGAGGAATTGTGTCATTAGCTAGAAGGATATATGGGGGTCAAAGGCATGCACGCATGTGCGAGTCTTTAGGGTGAAGATTCAAGTCTACACGCTGTTGGGGATGATCCTGTAGCAAAGTAAAGACTGATGGGTGCTGCCGAAAAAGGGTAGTGGTAGGAAGTAAGTTCTTGGGTGTGGTGTTGGTGGAGGGCTTGGCCTTTGCTAAGAGCAGGACTGTGCACTCCATGAGGCTGGAGACAAGGAGAAGAAGGGCGTGGAAGGTTTGTAGATTTGGTGAAGGAGCCCTGAGGGAGTTTGGGCTTGATGGCTTCATGTTCTCTGGGACAAATGAGGTTCGGTTATCTGTCAAGAGTGAGCAGAGGGAGGGCACGGGGTGAGTCACAGCGAGATTACTAGGAAGTGTGGGGGAGTGCCCATTCGTGGTTTGTGATCATAAGTGCATTGAAAGTGGAGTGCTGGGAGGCTGCTTTCTTGAGTTTCTTTCCCTCGACAGCAGCATTTGCGTGCTGGGTGCAGGTGCTGAAAACAGCGAGTGAGATGGAGGGGAAGGGAGCAGGGAGATGAGGTATCTGCAAGAGGGTTTTCTCATGTCAGGCTTTGGGATCTAAGCTGGTAAGGGAGGCAGTGCAGCCCAGAGGGGCTTGTTACGCAGACAGAGAGTGCTGGAGGCCAATGCTTGCAGGTTTCAAGAGGGCAGAGGATTGTGTGTGGGGGGGTATTTGAACAAGTGAACAAGAAGGATGGAGGCTGAGGCTAGAGGTTAGAGGAGGTAACTGTTTCTGGTGACGGTGAAGTTCAGGTTTTGGCCATGACAATGTTAGATAGAATGAAGGAAAGGGTTTTCAGAGAAGAGAGGATCAAGGACTTGAGAGGGGCCAAGCTTGGCTGGGACATCCATATGCGCAGGTGTCACTGGGGAGGACGACGGGACTTGGGGTAGAACGGAAGTCTGCAGACCAGAAGCAGATGTCCTCAATAAATGAGAGAAGTGACCAGAAGGTCCGTAGTGGATAGTAACGAGGTGAGGGACAGGCTATTATGGCTGGAAAGCCCAGGCCTCAAATGTGTGGGGGCTTTTGTAAGAGGGAGGGGGCTAACGGAGGTACTGAAGTGCAGGTGACACTGAGGAGGGAGGAAGGACACGTATCTGGTCTGTCTGGCCCTGAAGCGCATGGCATGGAGGAGAAATAGCGTCTGCTTGATGTGGTGTCCCCAGGGCACACCCAGGTCTCAGACAGAGCTAGAAGGAAGAGGAACATTCTTAGAAGAGGTGGAGGCTCTCGAAGGGTTTGCTGGGGTGCCTGAGGTTGCAGGGACCAGGTGGGTTAGCCATTTCAGGAGGTGGATGCAGTTCTGTTGGGTTGAGAGCCCTAGTCATAGGGAAGGGTGGGGACGCCTGCACTTCTGGTGGTGACTGTTCAGGACAGATGTTCAGCAGTGTGCTCCCCCTAAGAGGAGGGTGGTCCTGTTCTAGCACCGTAGTTCCCAAACGTGGCTGGGGAGGTGGCACCTTCCTTGTGTGATCCTCTCAGGCTTCACACACTGACACAGCAGGGAGGAGAAGGCAAAACTGTTTTTGTTAGAGCCGTTTCAGGAGTTGCTGGGGAGATTTAGGACAGGGACATCCTGAAATGCCCATTGGTTATGCCTCTAAGGGAAATTACATTGTGTTTTGAGTGGTGAAGAAAGAAGGGTATGAAGGGCTTCCGTTGATGAGAATATGCCTGTGCTTGTTACCCGGTTGAGTATGCCTTTGGTACATGTTTTCCAGGTGTCCCTCCCCACTGCCCTGAGACGTAGGCAGGGCAGATATTGTCAGTGAGCGGGAATGACTTGCCTAATCCTCTAGTGAGTCAGTGGCTGAAGGAGGACTTGAAGCCAGGCCCCTTCATTCCTCGGGACAAGGGGAACTGCATCTGAGTAACAAGTCTTTTGCCTTACCTGTTTCTTATGGACTGGCAGCTTTTCCTGCCTTAGCGTGTATTTGGCTCTGAGGCCGATTGCTTTTTCAAGACCTTCTAGAATATTAGAGTGATATTTATTTATTTATTTTGAGATAAGTTCTCACTGTTGCCCAGGCTGGAGTGCAGTGGTGAGATCACAGCTCACTGGAGTCTGGACCTCCCTAGGGTCAGTGATCCTCCCGCCTCAGCCTCCTGAGTAGCCGGGACTACAGGTACATGCCACCACACCCAGCTAATTTTTGTGTTTTTTGTAGAGATGGGTTTCGCCACGTTGCCCAGGCTGGTCTTAAACTCCTGGGCTCAAGCAATCTGCTGCTTTGGCCTCCTGAAATGTTGGGATTACAGGCATGAGCCACTGTGCCCAGGTGAGAGTGATGTTTAAAGAGCAGCTAAGTGCTTACTGAGAACTTCTTTTAATAGGTATTCCTTCGTTTAATCTTCATAACAGTCCTGAGGATATAGTCCTCCTGTATTTCATTTTATTTTTGAGACAGAGTCTCGCTCTGTCACCCAGGCTGGAGTGCAGTGGCGCAATCTTGGCTTACTGCAGCCTCTGCCTCCCAGGCTCAAGCGATCCTCCCACCTCAGTCTCCGAGCCCAGCTAATGTTTTGTATTTTTGGTAGAGATAGGGTTTCACCATGTTGCTCAGGATGGCCTTGAACTACTGAGCTCAAGCAATCCGCCCGCCTCAGCCTCCTAAAGTGCTGGGATTATAGGCACGAGCCACTGCGCCTATCCTGTACTGTGTTTTATTTGTTTGTTTGTTTGTTTGTTTGTTTGAGTCTTGCTCTGTCGCACAGAGTGGAGTGCAGTGGCGCGATCTCCGTTCACTGCAACCTCTGCCTCCGGGATTCAAACGATTCTCCTGCCTCAGCCTCCCTAGGAGCTGGGATTACAGGTGCCCGGCACCATGCCCAGCTACTTTTGTATTTTAGTGGAGATGGGGTTTCACCATGTTGGCTAGATTGGGCTCAAACTCCTGACCTCAGGTCTGCCTGTCTCAGCCTTCCAAAGTGCTGGGATTACAAGCATGAGCCACTGCGGCCAGCCTATCTGTCTGTCTGTCTGTCTGTCTGTGTGTCTATCTATCTATCTATCTGTCTGTCTGTCTATCTATCTATCTATCTATCTATCTATCTATCTATCTATCTATCTATCCGAGATGGAGTCTCACTCTGTTGCTCAGGCTGGAGTGCAGTGGCGAGATCTCAGTTTACTGCAACTTCCACCCCCCGGGTTCAAGCCATTCTTCCTGCCTCAGCTTCCCGAATAGCTTGGATTACAGGCGCCCACCATCATACCCGGCTAACTTTTGTGTTTTTAGTAGAAACGGGGTTTCACCATGTTGGCCAGGCTGGTCATGAACTCCTGACCTCAAGTGATCAGCCCACCTCGGCCCCCCAAAGTGTTGGGATTACAGGTGTGAGCCACCGCGCCTGGCCTTGTCCTGTATTTTATAGATCAGACTGAGGACGAAAAATGTTAACCAAAACTGTTGGCTTCCTAATGGCAGACTTCAAGTCAAGGGTTTGTTTTCCTGTCCCACACTGTAGTTGGTATATAACTATTTTTTTAAAATTCTGGTAAAATGTACATAACATAAAATTCAACATTTTACTTATTTTCAGGGGTACAGTTCAGTGACATTAAGCACATTTACTTTGTTGTGCAGGGATCACCACTATCCATCCCCAGAACTTCTTCATCCCAAACTGAACCTCTGGACCCATTAAACACCAACTCCCCACTCCCCTCTTCCCCCAGCCCCTGGCAGCCGCCATTCTCTCCTGGTTTCTGTCTCCCAGTGTGATTGTTTTGGGTACCTCATATCAGTGGAATCATAGTATTTGTCCTTTTGTGTCTTGCTTATTTCACTTAGTATAATGTCTTCAAGGGCGATCCATGTTGTAGCATGTGTCAGTTTCCTTCCTTTTTAAGGCTGAATATTCTATTGTACATTTATACCACATCTGATTTATTTGTTTATCTACTGATGGACATTTGGGTTGTTTCAACCTCTTGGTTATTGTGTGCTGATGTGAACATGAGTGTATAAATATCTGTTGAAGTCCTTGCTTTCAGTTCTTCTGTATATACAGCCACGCATCACTTAATGACGCATATGTTCTGAGAAATGCTTTTAAGCAATGTCATTGTTTTGCAAACGTCATGGTATATTTACACAAGCCTAGGTGGCGTAGCCTACTATACACCGAGCCCGTATGGTACAGCCTTTTGCTCAACATGCTTCCTGCACGTCATGTTACTGTACTGAATACTGTGGGCAGTTGTAACACAATGGGGAAGTATTTGTGTAAACATATCTAAATGTAGGAAAGGCCCAGTGACAGTACAGGACTGTAATCTTATGGGACCACTGTTGTATACGTGGTCTGTCATTGACAAACGTCTTTATTTGATGCATGACTGTATAACTACTATTTTTTGTTGTATATTTTCTCTCAGGTCTTTGTCTTAGAGCTTGTGCTCTGTGTTGCCTGCCTATGCATTTTTCTCCCTCTTTAGTGAACTTTCTGAGCCATAGATCTATGTCCCTGAAATAAGTTTCAACATTTCACATCATACTTGAAGCTCTTCCCCACCCCACTCTAATCCACTCATAGAGCACAGACCATGTAGTGGCTCAGAGTGTAGACTGCTAGGGCTCCAGTCCCAGCCCTGCCATCCACTAGTTAAGTGACTCTGGACAAATCATACAAATTCTGAGAGTATGCAATATACTAGAGATGCTATAGCAGTAGAAGTAGTAGTAGAATCTGTTTAAGTCTCTAAATAGGATTTTATTTGAGTAAGTAATTCAGAATAGGGACATGTATGCTAATTCCAAATTTGCCTTCAGCTGTTAGGAGTCCCGTAGCTCTAATGTGTCCACAGCTGCCTCTTCAGGTAGCAGGAACTTCAGAGCGAATCTGTATAAATTGGTAACCATCTGTAAGGCTAGCAAAATCCCAGATTCCATGGGTGGGTAGAGGGGAACTTTATTTCAGAAATAATTATATTAAAATCAGCTTGCAAACTGCTCCCACCATTTATCATTGCTTTATAGTTCAGGAAAGTCATGAGATAAATGCATTAATGTTTCAGAGCACACTAGGCTGCACAGTGGCTCATGCCTGTAATCCCAACACTTTGCGAGGCTGAGGCAGGAGAGTCACTTGAGGCTAGGAGTTTGAGACCAGCCTGGGCAACCTAGTCTCTACCACGTTTGTTTGTTTTTTTTTTGAGACGGAGTCTCGCTGTGTCACCCAGGCTGGAGTGTAGTAGTGCAATCTCGGCTCGCTGCAAGCTCCGCCTCCTGGTTTCAAGAGATTATCCTGCCTCAGCCTCTCAAGTAGCTGGGACTACAGGTGTGTGCCACTACGCCCAGCTAAGTTTTGTAGTTTTAGTAGAGATGGGGTTTCACCATGTTGGTTGGCCAGGATGGTCTCAATCTCTTGACCTCGTGATCCACCCACCTTGGCCTCCCAAAGTGCTAGGATTACAGGCTTGAGGCACTGTGCCCGGCCAAAAATTTTTTAAAATTAGCTGGGCGTGGTGGCATGTGCCTGTAGTCCCAGTTACTCGGGAAGCTGAGGTGGAAGGACTGCTAGAGTCCCAAAAGTTGAGGCTGTAGTGAGTCATGATCACGCCACTGTACTCCAGCCTGGGCGACAGAGTGAGACCTTGTCTCAAAAAAGTAAGTAAGTAAAAAGCTTACCAGCTACCACTTATCTTTTTGAGGCCTCACAACCCAGGTGGAGAACACCAGCTCTGGTGTTTTATCTACCGAATGTTGATCATCCCCTAAGTACCAGGCACGCTGGGCACACAAAGATGAATGGGCCTGAAGTGTGGTGGGAGAAACAGACCTCATCTTGGGGGAAATCACCACTTTCCCGAAGTGAAATGGTAGACAGTATTGACAGGCATGGGGGCCCTCTGAGACTGGGAGGATGAGCTGGCTGGGGCATATCTCGGAAGGTGAGGAGGAAATATTCCGGCTGAGTCTGAAATTATAGGCGATCCTCCTCCATCAGGAGGAAGGGCAGTCCTGGCAGAAGGAATAGCATGTGCACAGAGGTACAGACCGGAAGCAGCCTCCTGCTTACAAGAAGGGACTCCAAAGCCTCCTAGTTTTTGTTTTAATTTCATTTGTTTTTGTTAATTTAGTTTTTCTTTTTTTGGGGGGGTGGGTGGGGAGGGACAGGTAAAAAGGTATCTGTTAGGTAACAGAAATACCTAAAACAAATTTCCTTAGGCAAACAGGAGGGCTAATTAGAGTTGTTTCGCATATCTAATGTCAGAAAAAAACAGTCAAAAATGGAAAGATAATTTAGATCACTTAATTCAACTTTCTGATTTTTATAGACATGGAAAGTGAGTCGTAAAGTGTATGAGCATATAAACATATTCCATTCCCTGGTGCTAATTAGAATAGCAGCTACACAAGGGAAGGGGAACTTGACCAAGGAGGTCAGTTGACTCAGGCCAGGGTCTGGGTATGAGATCGGGAGGACTGGATCCATCCTGTCTGAAGCTGGGTCAGGGAGCCAGGCAAATGAGTGAGGCAGGTGGAAGTAAGAGTGTAGCAGGCTTACGCTGGCTTTCAGATAGTGTATGACCCTTCCAAAAGCGGCAGCTGCTCCGCAGCACCAGCCGAGTCGTACTTAGGAATGTCAGACTTCTTGATTTTTTAAGAGATGCCAAAAATTTGGACTTTATGTGAAATCGTTCTTTAAAAAATGTAAGTAACTAAATGAATTTTTTTTTTTTTCCAGACGGAGTCTTGCTTGGTTGCCAGGTTGGAGTACAGTGGCACGATCTGGGGTCACTACAACTTCCGCCTCCTGGGTTCAGGCGATTCTCTTGCCTCAGCCTCCCGAGTAGCTGGGATTACAGGCACGAGCCACCATGCCCAGCTAATTTTTGTATTTTTAGTAGAGATGGGATTTCACTATGTGGGCCAGGATGGTCTTGATCTCCTGACCTCATGATCCACCCTCCTTATCCTCCCAAAGTGCTGGGATTACAGGCGTGAGCCACCATGCTGGCTTAAATGAATTCTTAAAAGCACTATATGAACAAACAAAGTATGTCTGCAGGCCACCAAATTTTACAAATTGGCATCTCTGCTTTTGCCAAGTGGTAAAAGCTGATCCACAGCAAGGAAGAGAGACAGAGCCAGCACGTGGCGAGAATCACAGGGATGGTCTGGCAGCTCTCAGGGCCCTGTGTCCAGTTCCTCCCGAGTCCCAGCCCTATCCTCGGCCTCCTTCCTGTAGCATAGTTTTTCGTTTTGAGTCAGTGACATACACTAGTAGTCTGCTAGTAAATCTCCCTTTGTGGTATAAGTTAATTTACCTTATGTTTGTTTTTGTGGAACTTTTCAAACATACACGAAAGGACAGAGAATAGTACATAATGCACTACCTTGTCACCATCAGTCAATGAATGACTAATCCGACCAGATGCCACGGCTTATGCCTGTAATCCCAGCTACTCTGGAGTCGGGGGCAGAGGGCCCAGGACGGGAGTGTGTGTGGGGGGTGTTGCTTGAGCCCAAGAGGTCAAGACTGTAGTGAGTCATGATCGCACCACTGCACTGCAGCCTGGGTGACAGAGCAAGAACCTGTCCTAAAATAAATGAAATCCAATCAGTGTTCAGATTTCCTCAGTTTACTTTGTTCAAATTAGGCAAAATAAGGAGTATGTGTTTTTTAAATTTTTTTATTTTTAAAGCAGAAGAAGAGACCAAGGCAAGCTTCAGATCAGGAATGAAAGTCTATCAGAAAGCTTTAGAACAGGAAGGAAAGGAAAGAATAGAAGGAAAGTCCAACTTCATTGTTGCCAGTATTAACTGTGTGTCCTACAACAATTCTTTGTTTATATATGAACAAACAAATTTTTTAAACAAATAACATTGTATTATATGTTTTCTGCACGTTTCTGATAGAATTTGGATTATTGCCATTTTGTACCTCCTAAATGGATACATCTGGACATTGTTCCCTGTCAGTACATATAGCACTTCCCCATTCTTTTCAATAGCTGTATAATCTAAAATTTAGTTCTAATTTGGTTCATTCCTTCTGTGGCTTCATGGTCTTGCTGACTTCAAGAATGAAGCTGCGGACCTTTGTGGTGAGTGTTACAGCTCTTAAAGGTGATGTGTCTGGAGTTTGTTCCCAAGATGTGTTCGGAGTTTGTTCCTTCTGGTGGGTTCGTGGTCTCACTGACTTCAAGAATGAAGCTGCGGACCTTCACAGTGAGTGTCACAGCTCTCAGAGGTGGCACGGGCCCAGAGAGTGAATAGCAGCAGGATTTCTTAGGAAGAGTGAAAGAACAAAGCTTCCACAGCATGGAAGGGGACCCAAGCAGATTGCAGCTGCTGGTTGGGGTGGCCAGCTTTTATTCCCTCTTTTGACCCCACCCATGTCCTGCTGATTGGTCCATTTTACAGAGTGCTGATTGGTCCATTTTAGAGAGCGCTGATCGGTCCATTTTACAGTGTGCTGATTGGCGCATTTTACAAACCTCTAGCTAGCCACAGAGTGCTGATTGGCGCGTTTTACAATCCCCTCGTAAGACAGAAAAGTTCTCCAAGTATCCACTCGACCCAGGAAGTCCAGCTGGCTTCACCTCTCACTATCATAATTTATGCAAGAATTCCCCATTGATGGAAATTTTAAAGATTATTGTAGCATTCTTTGTGGTGACAAAAAAACATTCTTGTAATTATATCCTTATACTTTTATAGAATAAATTCCTAGAAGAGTTTTACAAACAATTCTTTTAGTTGTTGCTTATTTTTTCCCAAAAGGTTTTGACAGTTAATATTATTATCAGTAGTATTCATTTCCCCAAACTCTTGATGAACCCAATCTAATGTTTTATTTATATTTCCTTGACTACTAGAGAAACTGGGTTTACCTTCATATGTTTGTTATCTGTGACCACTTTTAGTTCTTCATTTTTTGCCCATTAAAAAAGTTAGGTTGTTTGACTTACTGCTTTACAGGGGCTTTTTATATATTAGGGATATTACTTTGTTTTGTGTTGCAAATATTTTCTCCTAATCTGTTTGTCTTTCAGTTCTTCTTATAATTCTCTCTTGCTTTTCAAATTCTTTTCCCCTTTTTTAACTGTTGAATTAAAGATTTCTTACCATATTTTGATTCCCTGCATTTTTCCATTACTGCTTCCTGTTGGAACGCTTCTTTGAAAAAAATAACAGGAAGTTGAATTTTAACTCTACTGTTGAGTTTGAGCTTTTGTAAAGTCAAAAGACAAAATTATCACAAATGTAGTTTAAAGATCTTAACTGGCTTTATTTGCAGTTCTGGTATTGGGTAGCACGTGATTCCATAAGATTGTGTTTGAGTGAGCTAAGGAGAGGAGGCTGACTTTGTGGACAGAGAAGGGCTGAAGAATGCAGAAACTAAGAACCCAAAATAGGCCATTTCAAAGTTACTTTCTTTGAAACAGGGATTCAGAACAGGGAGACAGAACAATGGAAAATAACTGGTTAAAATCGGGTTAGTTTTTGTTGTAAGGATTAAAACAAAGGAAAGGTCATTTCTGTGATTATAGGAAAATGTGATTATAGGAAAAATTTCTGACTGAGGTGTGCCCTCCACCTTGACCAGTCTCCCCTTGGTGTTCTACTGAAATAGAGCCCTCCCTTCTCTCTTGTTTATTTAATATTTGTTATAGGTATGGATTTCTGGATCCCTAATTTTTCAGGGGTCTGTTTTCAATACCGTTCTTGTTTTTGTCCCTACATCGTCCCAGCTTTAGGATTGCCAGACTCAAATATTATTATGGCCAATATATTAGGTTACCTTCAGTTCATACTGTCTGGAGGAGTGCTGAATGCAGTTATTTGCAGGTGTATAATGTTTGACTGTTTTGCTGAGTGCTTCTGTTGCCATATTACTCAGGACACAGAATTTTAGGAGGGGGACTGAGAGTTTAGTTTCCCGTAGGTTTTCAGATTCTCGTTTGTGATTTTCATGACAACCCTATGATACTGCAGGGTGGTATTTGGACTCGACTTACCAATGCATTTCCTCTTTGCTCAAGCTTAACGAAAGACTGACTATATTAGCCTATGGGACTAAGGCTAGTAGAAACCACCTCTTCATCCTACCATGTATGGTTTTATATACTGTGATTTGCTTTCAAAATACATTTTGCTTCTCAAGTGAATATATGTTCTGGTATTTGGTTTTATGCTAAGTGATAGAGAGTCCTATCTAATATTAGTGTTTCATATAACATAACATAGAAAAACCATTTCCCAGTGCTCTTGCCTCCCCTCCCCAACAAGTCATCTAAGTGGACATTCTTAGTTTGGAGTGTCTTGTTATTCTATATCCTTGTTGATTCGGTGCCTTACAAGCTAAGATGGGCTGGAGGACCTGCCTAGCAGTGGCTCCCTGTTTTCTCTAGAATCAGAGTTTCTTAAGATGGCACTTTAGGCCCATTTGTAGACAGACAGAGCTATCTTTGGAGACTCATTACCCAGGCACTTCCCCATCCCATACTTTATGCTTCAATATTATGTGATGCCTGAACCCACTGTGATGTTTCATGCCTTTGTTGCTTTGCACGTGCTATGTATTAAGCTGAAACATGCTCTCACTCCCATCTGCTGAATGGACTGTTATTCACCTTTGGAGCCTTCCTGATTCCCTTTTCCTGGAGTTCATTATGCTTTCCATTATGTCTTGTACCATCTTTATCATTGCATGTGAGAAATTACATTAAAATGCTTTATTTATAGAAGTCTCGTTGGGAAGACTGAATTTTCTAAGGGGAGAAACCCAAAACTTGGCACAGAGTAGAGCCCAAATGTTTTTTGAACAAACTTGAGTCAAACAACAGAGCTTTTGTGCGAGTAGATAGAAACATGTTGAAGGGTGCCGTCTTAACTCAGGCTGCCATAACAAAATACCATAGACTGGGTGGCTTAAACAACAGGAATTGATTTTCCCACAGTTCTGAGGCTGGAAGTCTGAGATAGGGCACCAACATGGTGGGTTCTGGTGAGGGCTCTCTTCCTGCCTTAGAAGAAGAGGAAGAGATACCTGAGCTGCCTTCTCACTGTGTCCTCACATGGTGGAAAGAGCCCAGGTATCGCTTCCTCTTCTTATAAGTGCACCCATCGAATAGGATCAGGGCCCTATCCGTATTACCTTATGGTTTGCAAGCGGTCCCCACCCCAAGATGTAGTTCTGAAATTGTTAGTGAATTCAGTGGGGGAAGTCTAATTGCTTTGGGGAAAATGAATGTCTGTGCTTCATGTTAGGGATGAAGTATAAGCAACTTGTACTGAAATACATCAGAAAATGAGATGCATTGATGGGTAGAGAGATGACAGATGAATGGATTTATGATAAAGCAAATGGAGCAAAATGTTGATTGTAAAGTCCAGGCGGTGAGTGTATGGATTCACAAGACAGTTCTTTCAATTTTTCTTAGTGTTTGAAACTTTTTGGGATAAAATGTTGGGGAAGATACCTGTATTTTTTTCAGAACACGTTTATTGGGTAGGCATTTCCATTATAGCCATTAAATCATTACTGTGAGCTTCTTAAACTTGACTGATTTTTTTTTTCCTTCCTGCTCCTTCTCCTCCTGTCTTCAGTCAGTTCCCTCAGATCTCAGTTCATATGATGTCCCTCCAGGAAACTTCCTCTGACCTTCCAGCCTGATATAGATGTGTCTTTCCATGTTCCCAGGGCACCACTTGCATACTGCCATAGAATTTATCATCTTGTACTGTAATCATTTACTTACTAATCTGTCAGAACCACTAGTCTTTGAGTTTTTTGAGGGCAAAGACTATGTTCTGGAATGTTTTTGGTACAAGAAAAAGCAAACACAACAATAGACTCTCTGTGGCTTAAACAGTTATAAGTTTCTTATCTCGAATACCCTGTGTCATCGCCCGATGGGTCTTCCTGCCCACTGCAGAGACAAAACCAATTCACTGAGACCACGGTATTGCAGTAAAGAGAGTTCAGTGGACTTGAGGCTGGCCACCTGGGAGAACTGGAATTATCAGTCAAGTCAGTCTCCCTACAGGCTCAGAGGTTAGAGTTTTTCAAGGATATTTTGGTAGGCAGGGGGTTAGGGAAAGGGTGCTGCTGGTTGGTTGGGGATGCAATTATAGGGTTGTGGAAAATGGTGCTTGTGCACTGAGTCCACCTCTGGATGGTGGTGAGGAACCACAGAACTGGTTGAGTCATGAGTCCAGGTGGGGTCAGTCTGAAAAACATCTCAAAAGACCAATGTTAGGCTTTACAACACTGATGTTATCTAGAGGAGCAACTAGGGTAGTCCCAATCTTGTGACCTCTGACCATGACTCCTGAGCAGTAAGGGATTATAGAAAGGAGGCCTATATTTTAGCGGAACTCGGGCCCCTCCCATAATCCTAATCTCATGGCCTTTTACTAGTTTTATAAAGGCAGTTTCAGTCCCTGAACAAGGAAAGGATCAATTTTAGGGAGGGACTGTTATCCTTGTTAAACTAGAAATTCCTCTCGTGGTGGGTGTGGCCTATGCCCAGGAATAAGAGAAGATGCCAGCCTGTGAGACCAGAGGCACGATGGAGTCAGCATGTTGGGCTTCTCTCACTGTCAGAATCTTTGCAAAGCAGTTTCACCCAAAGTCTGGAGGTTGCTGTTTCCAGGATTGGTTCAGTGAGGGGCATGTGGTCAGCACCTCTACCTTCCCTGTTCTTTCCCTTAATCGTGCCAAGTTGACTGAAGCAGTGATATAGGCTGGAAATATCCACTATGGTTATTTCAGTTTTTGAACTTTACGGACAGATATTTTGGGAAGTATCTGGGTGTGCTGAATAGTTTTCAATTCATTTATTATTTCTTCTATGTAGATTGACTTTATTTTTGAAAATAGCAGTTCAGAATTAGATAACTACACCTGTTTGAAAGTATCCCCCCACCCCCAAGCCTGGAAAAATATCCGTTTCAGACGGCCATAATAATTCATAGGACCAGGACTGCTTCCGAGAAATTGTGTGACAGGTTGATGGTCTGGAGGTTCCAACCTCATTCACAAACCTCAGCTCTGTAGGAAACGGTGTGGACCAGAAATGAGGCCAGAAGTAGTTTCACCTTCTAAACTCAAGCCTTTTGGGGAGGTCTGCTTCTTATCCCATTTATTCTATTTTAGCCACATTTCAGTGTGCATAATTATCTAGTTAATTGCTTAGTTCACTTATTTAAAAAAAAAAAAGCTCGTAATTCGCAAAGGGGAAGTGGAAAGAACGCTTGGTGTAGGCAGGTAAATGGTCAAGTGTAGCGGGGAGAACAGCAAATGTGATCTGGACTCCTGGCAGCCAAGGCCCTTCACTAACTGATGAGTGCCCTGAGGTCATCAGGAGAAAGCTTGATTATGTTCAGTCTTTGCTGTTTCAGAAGACAGAGAAATCTAATACATGAAAAGTAACTTGCAATACTATGTAAATATGGCCTCAAACAGGTTTTAAATATAGGAAGGTGTAGATAAAATTCTGGTATACACAGTTAATAGTGAGTATCTTTGGGTGATAGAATAATAGGTGCTTTTTATGTGTATTCTGTAAATTTGCTATGAGCATCATTACTTTTCATTTAAAGTACTTAAAAAGTATTTTAAGCATTCAAAATGGTTCTTTTTCAACTCCATCTGGTCTTTCAATGATGTCATTTTTTTTTCACATTTTGCTTTTGTCTTTGTTAAAATTGATCAACTAATACTTTTTATAACACTTGCCTGAAGAGTCCTGCTTGTTACTGCTATTGACTCTCATGAATTGCGATTTGCTTGTGTTTTGTGAGTTGGAATTATAGGCTTTACCTGTGAGACTCACGAACTGTCTTCATTGCTCCTTGTTCCCCCAGAAAGGTTTCATTTAGCATTCTCTGGGGTTCCAGCACTATGGGCATCCTGGGACCACTTTTCATGTTACTTTATTGGCTTTGGAGGAGTGTTGTGGGTATAGGTTTTCAGGAGAGAATTTCCTACAGCCAGAGCCCAGGCAGACAAGCTTCCTTGTCATTTTCCTCTGTTGGCTCACGGATGGTATGCTCCTTCAAGGGTCTTGATTTCTCAGTTCTCAGTTGAAAAGGTGTCTCAATTCTAACTCCTACCTTGTGTGTGTGTCTGGTCTCCCAGCCATGTGAATGTGTGTGTGTGTCCATGTGCACACATACACATGTACGTTAAATCCTAGATTACCAAGAACAGCAACCATCCAGAACTGCAGGAACTACTGCTCTTACTGCTCTGATTCTTTCCTGTTTGGGGATCCTTGCTTTCTTTTGAGCTCAGCTGTGCATTTAAGAGCAATTCTAAGCCTTGGCTGCTCATGAGGATCACCTGGGAATCTTTTAGAATTTCCTGTGCCCAGGTCGCATCTCAGATCAATTCTTTCAGAATCTAGGGTAGGACCCAGGCGTAAGGATGTTTCTGAAGCTCCCTGCATGATTCTGTTGTGTAGCTAAGAATGGGAACCACTGATTTAAAATGATGTTGTTTTATTTCACCCAATGATGTGTGTGTGTTGTGTGTGTTTATTTTTCTAGTGGGGATGTTTTCAGGCTATCTCATCAGCAGTAATGGAAATAGGAGTCCACCATGTTGTAGTTAGAATGAACACCGTCTTAAAGTGGCCTCGTTGTCTGGGGTGACACCCAGAGTGCTTGGTCTCATGGCCAGGGAAATCAAGGATGCAGACACACCAAGGGTGAGGTTTAGAGCAGAAATTGAATAGGTGAAAGAAAGAGAATGGTTTTCTGCTACAGAGAGGGGTCCTGGAAAAAGGGTTGCCATCCTGCAGTGAAATGCAGAGTTTTTTATAGATGAGCTAGTGGGGAGGCAGTATCTGATCTACATAGGGTGTGTAAAACTGGTTAGGACCAAGTGTGCCATCTGCATAAGGCATGAATCTCTGGCAGCCCCCATCACAGTCTTTCATTATGCAGGCGGGTCCTCAGCCTGAGCTACTCCATGTTGCTTATTTCTTTCCTTTTGTGCATGTGCTAAAAACAGGGGAGGTGGAACCCCCATGGTGAACATACTTGGCCCCAGGTAGCCCTTCTATTGGTGCAGCTGCTGGCGTGCAGCTGTGCAAGCTTCTGGCTTCCTTATCTATGTGTGCAGCCTGATCTTCCAGGCTGCTCTTTTTTTAGAAAATAAGTGATTTCTTGGGCTGCTTTTTGTTAGAAGGGAAGTTCTGGCCAGGTGCAGTGGCTCACACCTGTAGTTCCAGCATTTTGGGAGGCTGAGCCAGGGGGTGGATCACTTGAGGTCAGGAGTTTGAGACCAGCCTGGCCAACATGGTGAAACCCCATCTCTACTAAATATACAAAAATCAGCCAGGCAGGGTGGTGCGTGCCTGTAATCCCAGCTACTCAGGAGGCTGAGGCAAGAGAATTGCTTGAATTGGGAGGCAGAGGTTGCAGTGAGCCGAGATCGTGCCATTGCACTCCAGCCTGGGCAACAGAGTGAGACTCTGTCTCAAAAAAGAAGAAAAAAAAAAGTTCTGCCGAGGACTCTTTGCCCTCACTATTTGCCTAAATGGTTTCTTTCTACCTCCTGTATCACTCTTACAATTAGATGGGATGGAAACCAACATTGATTCATTCCTACTGTGTGGTCGGTGCTGTGCCTTGGTCTTTCCCATGCGTATCCCATTTAGTCCTCAGAACATTCCTGCAAGGTAGGTGGGTGGTTGGTTTTATGCACGTAAGAAAACTGTCTTGGAGAAACTGAACTAGTTCTAGGGTCACACAGCTCACAAATGGCAGAACCAAACTCAGGCCTGCCAGATGCTCAAGCCCTACCCTTTCTCCTTGTGTTTTGGTGTATGTGAAATAGGTTTTTCCATCCAAATTGGTTAAAATAAAGATTGGCACTTGGGTTACAGTAGATTCCAAGTCCCTGTTAAATATACTTACTTGGGATGCTTTGCCATCCCACAGTACTGGAGTTGCTGTATTCATTTTATCTTCCTTCTGATGAGGGCAAACTGGTTTTGAGATTTCTTCTTTTAATTCTCATGTGTCATGAAGGGGTATTTATTCTTGAACTCACTTTAATCAACCAGAGGGATGTGTGAGGCTGTGTAAGAGTGTGAGAGCATATGTGTTTGTGAGAATATGTGTGTATGAGAGCATGAGAGTGCATGGGAGCATGTGTGAGTGTGTTGTGTGAACATGTGAACATGTATTTGTTAGAGCATGAGAGCATGCATGGCATGAGCATGCGAACATGTATGTGTTAAAGCCTATGAGATCGTGTGTGAGCATGTGAACATGTATGTGTGCGAGAGCATGCGTGGTGTGAGCACGAACATGTATGTTAGAGCATGTGAGAGCATGTATGAACATGTGAACACGTGTGTGTTAAGAGCACGAGCATGTGTGGTATGAGCATGTGAACATGCATGTGTTAGAGCATGTGAGTGATGTGAGCATGAACATGTATGTGAGAGCATGTCTGAGCATGTGAACACGTGTGAGAGCATGTGAGCATGTGTGGTGTGAACATGTATGTGTTAGAGCATGTCAGAGTGGTGTGAGCATGAACGTGTGTGTGGTATGAGCATGTAAACATGTATGTGTGTTAGAGCATGTGTGAGTGTAGTGCATGTGTTGTGTGAGAGCATGAGTGTACCTGTGAGAGGACAAGTGTGTGCGTGATAGTGTATGGAGAGTGTTGAGAGTGTGTGACCTTGAGTGTACATATGAGAGCACAAGGTTGAGAGTGTGTTGCGAGAGCATTGTGAACATGTTATGAGTGAAAGTGTGTGTATATGAGTGTGTGATAGTGCGTGTGTGATGAGTGTGAGCTTGTATGTGAATGTGAGCATGTATGACAGCATGTGTGTGAGCATGTGATAGTGTGTGAGAGCAAGTGTGTGAATGTGTGTGAATGTGAGAACATGTGAGAGCATGTGTGAATGTGAGAACGTGTGAGCCTGAGAATGAGCGATAGTGTGTGAGAATGTGTGTGTATGTGAATGTGTGAGTTAATGTGAGCGTGTGTGTGAATATGTACGTGAACGTGTGTGAATGTGAGTGAATGTGTGTGAATGAGAGCATGCATGAGTGAATGTGTGTGCGGGGATGTGTGTGAATGTGAGTGAATGTGTGAGTTAATGTGAGCGTGTGTGTGAATGTGTGTGTGTGTGTGAATGTGAATGTGTGTGAATGAGAGCATGTGTGTGTGCGAGCGTGTGTGTGAATGTGAATGTGTGTTAATGTGAGCATGTGTGTGAATGTGTGAATGTGAGCATGTGTGAGAGAATGTGTGTGAGAGCATGTGTGAGTGTGTGTGTGAGCATGTGTGAGTGAGCATGTGTGAATGTAAATATGAGAGTATGTGAATGTGAGCATGGTGTGTGTGGGTGTGAGCGGGTGTGTGTGAATGTGGGCACGTGTGAGCGTGTTAGTGACCGTGTGTGTATGAACATGAAAGTGTGAGCGTGTTGTGAGTGTGTGCACGTTATGGGGTAGAGGGCACGAGGGCAAAGCGAGGAGTGAAGCTAAAGAGCTGGGGATTGAGGTCCCGAGCTGTTCTCCGTGGCAGCCGAGGACCGGGCAGAGAGGTAGGAAACTGGGGCCAAGAGCGGTTTGGTCTCTGCCTCAGTGAGGCCCTGCTGAGGGTCTGATGATTTTTGGTGACTGGGTGTCCTCTCTATCCTGCCCAGTGAGGCGGGTGCGGGGTGTGCGCCCCCGTTTCTCCCCTCTAGCCTTGGCTTTGCCCCAGCTCTGCTGGGGTAAGTGACTTCCCGAGTTGTTGGAGGGCTTGCATCTCTGCCCTGAGCCTGGAAGGAGTACTTTCCTGTTGGAATGTCTGGGTTAGTTAGGCTTTAATGGAGGATGTGAATGACGTTTGGTTTCAGCTAGGTTGAAAGCAAATTGCCTCTAAGTCTTTGTCTTTGTCATCAGCAGCTCTTCACTGGGTCATCTGTCTGTGTGTCACAGCCTCAGAAGACCAGCGAGATGGCTGCCAACAAGAGTAAGGGCCAGAGCTCCTTGGCCCTCCACAAGGTGATCATGGTTGGCAGTGGAGGCGTTGGCAAGTCGGCCCTGACGCTTCAGTTCATGTATGACGAGGTAAGCCCTGCTAGGCACAGACCACCTTCCGATGGCATTGGCTGTAGCAGTGTCCCTGCTCCCACTGTTTCTGTGCCAGTCCTCCTGTGCACAGGGGTTCACGGAGCAAGTCTGTGTTGAGGTGGCTTCTGAATAGCTTCCTAGGAAGGTCTAATCAGCATAAGATCTGGATAGCTGATTCTAGGTAAATAATTTCAACTCTGTTAGGGGTGTGAGAGATCTCTGCAGGCATCGTTTCTGTTGTTACACTGCGAGCTTTCTTTCTGACCAAAGCAAGGGAGGAGAGAGGAGCCTTTGTATAGGTTTTCCAAACAACACGAGCATTTAGCCTTGCGCTTGTCAGTCATGGGAGAGAGTGAAAGGGGAGCTGAGTTGTCATACAACTTAATCTTTTCCCAAGTGATAGACATCAGATCCAGTTCTCCTGTGCGGCAAGGTAAAGCTTGCACTATCCTTGCCCAAAATTTACGTCACGTACTTAATGTGGATAACATGACTGGTGTTGAGTTCAGTGTGACAACACAGCGTTGATCCGCAGAGCCACAAAAGTCCCTGCTTGAGCTGTTTCCTAGGATACTAGGCCTACTGTGGGCTGTACGTCTGCAGATTCAAGCAATGTAGAATGAAACGTTGCGGAATGAAAATATTTGGGGAAAAAAACCCAATGGAAAATAACAATACGACAATAAAAACAATACAAATTGAAACATGCGGTGTAACAACTATTTGTGTAGCCATTTCATTGTATTATGTATTATAAGTAATCTAGAGATGATTTAAAGTGTACGGGAGGATGTTATATGTAAATGCTGTGCCATTTTGAGGGACTTGAGCATCTGCAGATTTTGGTATCTGATGGGGGTCCTGGAACCATTTCTCTAAGGATACCGAGGGATGACTAGTACAGGCAGGCAGAGTGTTCTCAGCAGAGCTTAAACCTCAGGGCCTCTCACTTGCATTGCAGCCGCATTGGCTTTGTGAGATTTGCAAAAGAAAGCTGTCGCAACCACATCAGTTAAGATCACTATCTCTTTTCACTAGACTTTCCCATTGTCCTGCTTCCTCTTATGCTGGGTGCCGTTGGTGTGGCCATGGGCATTTTCGGCCTCTAGCTGAGGGAAGTTGAATTGGGCTGGGTTGGGTGGGAATAGTGGTATGTGTTGGTGTGGTTTAGAGTCATGTGGTGTGTGGCGATTATCGCTGTCTGCAGGCGTACTCCCACTGCCCGCTGTGCTGACGTGAGAGCATCGTGATGTGAGGTGCAGGGCCAGGGGTGGATCCCGATGTGAACCTGTCCTGTGGCACCGTCTGACACAAGAATGTGAAAGCTAGAAGCTAGAAACTGGGCCAGAAAAGTCTTTCAGATCTTACAGCTTCTTACGGTGAAACTCAATAGAGATTTCCTAAATTTGGCAGTAATCCCAAAACTTTCATTACTAGAAATGCCATGTAGTCACATGCACATGTATGTTTATTGCAGCACTATTTACAATAGCAAAGACATAGAACCAACCCAAATGCCCATCAAAGAGAGACTGGATAAAGAAAAGGTGGCACATATACACCATGGAATACTATGCAGCCATAAAAAAGAATGAGTTCGTGTGCTTTGCAGGGACGTCGATTAAGCTGGAAGCCATCACTCTCAGCAAACACAGGAACAGAAAACCAAACACCACATGTTCTCATAAGTGGGAGTTGAACAGTGAGAACACATGCACACAGGGAGGGGAACATCACACACTGGGGCCTTTCAGGGGGCGGGGGGCAAGGGGAGGGACAGCATTAGGACAAATACCTAATGTATGCAGGGCTTAAAACCGAGATGACGGGTTGATGGGTGCAGCAAACCACCACGGCACATGCATACCTATGTAACCTGCACATTCTGCACATGTATCCCAGAACTTAAAAAAAAAAAAAAAAAAGTGATGTAGTTGTGAAGCTGAAAGAACCTCTTCTAAACTGTCAGTAGAAAAGAAATTTTCATTAACCATGCTAAAGGAAAGACTAAATTATTTTTCTCTATAGGAATATTTCAGAATCATTGGCATATGACAAGAAAAAATACACAGCAAACAAAAAAGTAGAAGGTATTCTAGAGGTATGTCAGGCAGTTTAATTAATTAATAAAAATACTGTTATTTTGCTGGATTTAGTGATGTCAGTGCTGTTTGTATTAGTTTTTTTTATTACTGTATAATCACAAAGTTAGCAGGTTAAAACAACATACATTTATCATTCCATAGTTTCCATAGGTCCAGAATTGGAGCCTCAGCTGGGTCCTCTGCTCAGGGTCCCA
Source organism: Macaca mulatta (assembly GCF_049350105.2). NCBI lineage: Eukaryota > Metazoa > Chordata > Mammalia > Primates > Cercopithecidae > Macaca > Macaca mulatta. The sequence goes on along the minus strand of NC_133417.1, from coordinate 17,196,508 downwards.
CAAGGCTCCAATCAAGGTGTCAGCTGGGGCTCTGACCTCTTCTGAGCCTTGGGGGTCCTCTTCCAGGCTCCCTAATTGTTGGTGGAATTTAGTTCCTTGTGGGTGTAGGACACAGGTGCTCAGATTCTGCAAGTCACCTGCAGGCCTCTGCCACGCGCCCTCTCCATAGGCAGCTCAGTGGCTTGCTTCTCCAAGGCCAGCAGGACAGTCTCCAGTCTCCAGCCAGCCAAGACGGTCTTATATCATAGGGGTATTCCCTTCACCTCACTGAGAGTCACCAGGGAGTGAGAGTGCTGGAGGACTCAGCTTTAAAACTTTATAATGGATTATGATTTCTCATTCTTTGTCAACATTTACTTTAATGTCCAGTATTACATGTGTAATTTTGTATCTTAAGGAAGGGCCCCCATAATGAATAAGCTTCAAACCCAAACCTGGATATCCCCCCGGGTCGTGCTCCCCATGTCTTATAATGAGACACTTTTGTGTTTGATACCTGCTTTTCTTTATCTTATTCTGAGAGTCAAACTGGATAAATCTAATGTAATCTGCTGAATTTCCCCAAAACATTTTTGTGCAAGAGAAGCAGGTTGGGAGATCTGCACCTGCTTTGGAGGTCTGTTGTTTGTTTTTGCTCAAAAACTTATAATTTGCTTACTAAAGCTTTTTTCCCCTCTGTAACAGAAGTTGGGGAGGAGAGGGGGTGAGTAGGGGAATTAGCATAGGGAGATAGGATTAGAGAAGTAGTTGTTAATAGAGGTGAGAGAGGGGGATTTTGCTTCCCCAGGGAGTATTCGTAAGTGCTTGGAGACATTTTTGGTCATCACAGCTTGGGGGAAGATGCTACCAGCATCTAGTGCATGGAGGCCAAGGATGCGCTCAACATCCTACATCACACAGGACAGCCCCCAACGAAGAATTAACCAGCACAAAATAGCCACAGTGCCACTGCTGAGAAACCTGCATTAGAGGCAGAGCTGTGGCAGATCCGAGGAGAGATTCCCCTATAGTGTTAGTGATTGAGATGCCCCGGTTGCCAGTTCCAAGGGCAAGTTCAGATACAGAGCTGGGGCCGGGCGCCGTGGCTCATGCCAGTAATCCCAGCACTTTGGGAGGCCAAGGTGGGCGGATCACCTGAGGTCAGGAGTTCGAGACCAGCTTGACCAACATGGAGAAACCCCATCTCTACTAAAAATACAAAATTAGCCAGGTGTGGTGGCGCATGCCTGTAAACTCAGCTACTCGGGAGGCTGAGGCAGGAGAATCGCTTGAACCTGGGAGACGGAGGTTGCGGTGAGCCGAGATCGCATCATTGCATTCCAGCCTGGGGAACAAGAGCGAAACTCCATCTCAAAAAAAAAAAATAGGGTACAGAGCTAGCACTGCTGAGGGGAGACTAGGAGAGCCTGGTCTGGAGGTGTTGGGGTGTGTGTGTGTGTGTGTGTGTGTGTGTGTGTGTGTGGTAGCAGGTGGGGTAAGATGAGGGGGAAGATGCATGCAGAAGATTCAAGAGTTTTTTCTCTTCTTTCTATTCTCTTCACAGAGACCAGAGAAATCTGTGCCTGGCCTTAGTCTGTTTTTCTCATGGGCTAACATATTTGAGAACGGGAAAGTGGCAGTTATTGAAGAAATTGTAAAATAAAATTGGGGCAAGGAAGGAATAGAAATGAAGTAGTGTATGTTTGGGGGAGGAGTTCTGAAGTAGTGTATGTTTGGGGGAGGAGTTCTAACTGATTTTCTAAAACGGTGCTAATAGAACCTTCCATGATGATGAAAATGTTCTGTATCTGTACTGTCTGATACATGTGGCTGTTGTGCATTTGAAATGTGGTTGGTGGCTAGTATATTGGACAGAATGGTTCTAGAATCATAATATTTTAGCTCGAAGAGACCTTAGCAGTAATTCTCAAACCTAGCTGATTATAGAATTTCCTGGGAGACTTAAAAAAAAAGCCTCCTGAATAATGTTGGTGGAGCTGGAGAACTGGGACTCTGTTTCAGTGGTGCTCTCCTGGTGATTCTGACACGTGACCAGGTGTGGCAGCTCCTGCCTGAGAGATCATCTAGTCAAGCCTGATTTCACCAAAGGAAATTGAGCTCTAGGTTCAGGGAGGTCAGCTGTCTAAATCAAGCTTGTCCAGCCTGTGACCCAGGATGACTTTGAATGCAGCCCAACAAAAATTTGTAAACTCTCTTAAAATATTCTGAGATTCTTCTCGCTATATATATATTTTTTTTAGCTCATCAGCTATCAGTGTATTTTATGTGTGGCCCAAGACAATTCTTCTTCTAGTGTGGCCCAGGGAAGCCTAAAGTTTGGACACCCCTGGTCTGAAGTCTCCTGCACCATTCAGACTCTTTGTTCATAGTACATGCTTAACCCTCATTTAAAGTTTTTTAGTTTCTATGATGGAATTTTCATGAAGATGAGATTATGGAAGGAGCCATAGTCCCAGAGTCTTTATTCTTGTCTAAGTTCTAACTTTGAGAAAAATTGGAGGGAGATGCCAGGGTGGCAGCAGTCAGATTTTAACCTCCTTATGCTCGGCCTAACATACTTGTTTTTGCCTTTTTTGGGAGAGTAAGGTTGGGGATGGAGAGGCTTTGGCAGCAGCTGTTTCAGATGTTCAGTCTCCGGCGAAGTCAGCTTAGAGGAAAGTCAGCTTAGAAAGAAGGGGTCTGCATGAAGTTTGTCTTAGACTCGTGTGTCTTGGGCATCTGAAACTGAGCCACGCAGAGCTCTGCAAGGCCAGTAGGGGATAAGTATGGATCATGCTAATAGGATACAAAGACTTTGTGATTTTCTGTTTCCAGCTGAGCAGTGTAAACATCAGGGTTGTAATGGAATGTTGGGGTGATCAACATACTTTTCACTGAGTACAGAGGTATGTAGGTATGTACGGCAGGACATTCTGACTTCTGTGTCAAAGGAGCCAGTGGAATTCTGGCTGACTTTATTCTTGGAAGCTCAGAAATACACAGTTGAGATAATTTATGGTAGAATTCAGAGATCTTCAGAGGGCAGTGGTGTTTTGGATTTTTTGTCATATTTTTTTCTTTTTGGAAAGGAGTTAAAAGAAGGACACTTGAAAGCATAGGCAAGTTTTCACATCTCTATTGGCAGATAATTTATTAGTACACATTGAAGAGAACCTAGTTCTAAACATGTCTTAATATTTTTATTTTTGAATAGCTGTTAACTGATGATACTCTTTTTAACAGTCTTCTTCAAATAACCTTTAATTCACTTTGACATTTCCAATTCCATTTTTAAGTAAAAAAAATTTTTAAATCACAGCCTCATTAAGGTGTAATGCACATATGATGAAATTCGCTCTTTTAAAGTGTACATTTTTTTTTTTTTTGAGATGGAGTTTTTCTCTTGTTGCCTAGGCTGCAGTGCAATGGCACGATCTTAGCTCCCTGCAACCTCCACTTCCTAGGTTCAAGTGATTCTCCTGCCTCAGCCTCCTGAGTAGCTGGGATTATAGGCGCCCACCACCATGCCCAGCTAATTTTGTGTAATTTTAATAGAGATGGGGTTTCACCGTGTTAGCTAGGCTGGTCTCGAACTCCTGACCTCAGGTGATCCGCCCGCCCCGGCCTCAAGTGTACAATTTAATAGTATTTTTTTTTTTGTATATTCATACAGATGTGCAGCCATCACCATTGTCTAATTTTAGATCATTTTCATCACTCCAGAAAAAAACCACCTACATATTAGTAGTCCTTCCCCGTTACTGCTTCCCCGTCCCACCCCTGACCTCTGGCAACCGCTTTCTGTTTTGATGGATTTGCCTGTTCTGGACATTTCATATAGATGGACTCATACAATATGTGGCCTTTAGGTCTAACTTCTTTCACTCAGCATCGTGTTTTGAAAGTTCTTCCATGTTGCAGTGTGCGTTGGTACTTCATTCCTTTCTCAAAAACCCACACCACTAAAAGCCTCTTGGTACACTGTGTTAGTTTGTTCTCTTGCTGCTGTGAAGAAATACCCAAGACTGGGTAGTTTATAAAGAGGAGAGGGTTATAGCCTCTTTTCTTCCACTGGGCTGGGGAGGCCTCGGGAAACTTACAATCATGGCAAAAGGGGGAGCAAACATGTCCTTCTTCACAAGGCGCCAGGAAGAAGTGCCTAGCGAAGTGGGGAAAAGTCCCTTATGGAACCATCAGGTCCTGTGAGAACTCACTCACTGTCACAAGAACAGAATAGGGGTACCGCCCCCGTGATCTCATTGTCTCCCGTAAGGTAACTCCCCCAACACACTGGGATTATAATTCGGATTACAACCTACATGATGAGAGTTGGGTGGGGATGCAGAACCAGACCATATCATACATCTTACCAAATTACTTCTCAGATGAGTTTTATAATTCTGTTATGAATAAGAACTCCAGTTTCTCACCCTTGCAGGTATTTGCGTTATAATTTTATATTGACAGTAATATTACCAAGTGTTCTGCTCTGTGCCTGGTTTCCTCATCTGTAAACTGGGATATCTGTCCTTATTGTTTAAAAACAAAAAATGGCAAAACGGAACTATAAAGAACAGAAGTGTTATGTAAAATGTTACTTCTATAGTGTCCTGTTCATAGTGCGAAGTGCCCATATGTGGAATTTTGTTTTTTGGCAAATTTTATTCCCCTTAAGACTTTGTTAATTACCGATAATGTTTATTTCCTCAGTTTGTAGAAGACTATGAACCTACCAAAGCTGACAGTTATAGAAAGAAAGTGGTTCTTGATGGGGAAGAAGTTCAGATAGATATTCTGGACACCGCTGGGCAAGAGGACTACGCAGCCATTCGAGATAACTACTTTCGGAGTGGGGAAGGGTTTCTTCTTGTGTTCTCAATCACAGAACATGAATCCTTCACAGCAACTGCCGAATTCAGGTATGTCTGAAATGAAATAGCAGAAGCCCCCAGGACGCTTTTTGCCTTTTTTCATATGTCTTAGGCTTATAAGGAATTTGGGGCTGAGCATACTAGGAGAGGGCTGAGCTTGTTGTCAGGAATAATTCTGTCTAAAGGATCTTCTAGGGCTGGGCATGGTGGCTCACGCCTGTAATCCCAGCACTTTGGGAGGCCGAGGTGGGTGATCACGAGGTCAGGAGATCGGGACCATCCTGGCTAACACGGTGAAACCCCGTCTCTACTAAAAATACAGAAAAAATTAGCTGGATGTGGTGGCAGGTACCTGTAGTCCCAGCTACTCGGGAGGCTGAGATGGGAGAATGGCGTGAACCTGGGAGGCGGAGGTTGCCGTGAGCCTGTGAGCTGAGATTGCATCACTGCACTCCAGCCTGGGCGACAGTGCCAGACTCCGTCTCAAAAAAAAAAAAAAAAAAAAAAAAGAGAATCTTCTGGGGCTCTCGGAATCTAATCTTGGCACATTATAGACCATGATGATTATAATCTCTTCGGGCTTTCCTGATCTGTGATTTCTGAATGAAATAATTTTAAGAGTCTTATTGTCCCTGAAAAAGAATGAAGCTATTCCATATACTCAAGAACTTATAATTTTGTTCCTATAAATCCTGAGAGATTTTCATTGATAAATTAACCATCTATCTTTTTAACAATTTTACTAAAAAAAAGTAGCAGATTCAGTTTGTTTTGAAGGTTATGAAACAATGACCGGAGAGTGAAAGATGTGAGTCAAAATGACCATTTGCTGCTACTTAAGGACTTCTAGCATAGTGGAGGGGTGAGAACGTGGCTTTAGAGTCAGGAGACCTGGTTTGAATGCCTGCCTTGCCACTCACTGACCATGGGCAAGTTTACTTAGTGTCAGGATTTTGTTTCTTTCTCTGGAAATGCACTTGTGAGTTGAGAAATGAAATGAAAGGATGCATTAGACGGTGAATTTCATGGGGGCAGGAACCTGGCTACCCTCTATTGTCCCCAGGCCCTGTCACAGTACACACATGTGGCACTTCCATAGTGAGTAGAATATCCATTGTTATTTATTTTAAAATGTGGCAGTTATTCTCCATGAAGGTGTTAGAGAAGAAAGAAAAAAAAATATGGCAGTGAAAAATACCTTAAGTTCATTTTGTTATAAAGAAATAGCCTTTTGGGCATAATTATTACGCTCCATAAATGTCTCTTTACCCCATGCCCTTCCTGTTTCTCCTACATAATTGTATTTTAAAAAATCTGTTCTTATAAATATATCTATCTGGATAACTTTTTAAGAAGCAGATCTAGAGTTTCATAGGGAACTGAAGAGAAAAAACCCCAAATCAATCAGTTTTTAAAATTCTTTAGCAAGTTCTGGTCTGACAGTAAGGTGGGCAGCCAGAGGTGAAAAGGAGAAAGCTAACTATCCTTCCAGGACTTGGACGGAAGTGTCACTGAGCCAGGTGAGCGCAGGTCACCCAGCAGGGCGAGTGAAGGATAGTAGGGAGGTGCCTCAGTGATGCTTCATAGCTGCAGGCTTCCGAGTCGAAGACCTACTTTTCTGGAAGCAGAGTGCGTGTGTTGCAGTGACCAGTTAAATGACTGTGACTCATTATGAGAAGTCCTGTTACTTTTTAGACATTTCAGACCTTCCTAAGGGCTGCTCTGTTTGAATGTAGCCCATGCATTTATAATTGTTTGCATCTACATAGTTGTGTTTTTAATGCCTCCTAGAAGGTAAAACAGGACAGATGCACACACTCTCTTCTTCTTCCCTGCCCCAAGCCTTTTGATTTCCTGTTGTTCTGTGACTTACCTAGAAGGGAAGTGGGCAGGAGAGTCCTTTGCAGAGGACATGAAGAAATACAGGTATTTAAAGTGTCCCTCGTCCTCTCCTCAGTCACCACACGCACAGATAGTACTAGGGCGTTCTCACAGAGTAGGAGCAGGGCTCCCCTCATCATGGAAAAGGGTTTTGGTTGTTAGGTGAAAAGAGAGATCCTTAGAAGAAAAAGGACAGATGAATACCTAAAACCAGAAAGAAGGGGAAGTTAGTTCTTCTGACTTGAACTTTGCTTAGGTTTCTCATGTTGTTGGGAACGGAAGAATGCAGGTCGATTATCTGAGCCCTGTGGCTAAACTTAGTCAGTTTACTTCATGCCTGTTAGCAGTTTTAAAACAGCATTTCTGTATTACCTTCCAAATAGAAAGGCCCCAATATAAAATGACATGTGAATATGCTGTCTTCCTTGAAACTTTTCCTGGAAAATATTTTATGAAGTAAGATAAATAGGCTTGTCGTTAAGAGACCAGAACTTGGTACTCCCATTTTTTGGATTGATATGTTTATCAATGAGGTAATTTTGTGTTCCCCTGCAAGGCTAATGAGCCAGAAAGCTGTCAGTTTTTATTGTTCATAGTTTATATTGATCACATGACTTTTAAATGTATCTTGTTCTTTGACCCGAGTTCAAATGTAGGATATAACAAGGCTACACAAAGCCAGTTTCAAGCATCTTTTCATCTTTTTAGTTTGTCTTAAAATATTTGCTATCTGGCACTTAAATTGACTACATGGAAATTTTATTATTAGTATTATTTTTTTGTAGATACAAGGTCTCCCTATGTTGCCCAGACTGGTCTTGAATTCCTGGGCTCAAGTGATCCTCCCTCCTCAGGCTCCCAAAGTGCTGGGATTACAGATGTGAGCCACCACGCCTGGCCTAGAAAATAATTTTATTATTGTAAAATGTTACCCTATACCATATAAAAATCAGTGCAGATCTCTAAAAAATACATTTTGAAGGGGACTCTTTTTAGAATATATTGGAATATAAAAATAGAAATATTCTCACTGGACCAAAATAATGGGAATGGGATATTTAATTTTTAAAAAAATATTTGGGCCGGGCGCGGTGGCTCAAGCCTGTAATCCCAGCACTTTGGGAGGCCGAGACGGGCGGATCATGAGGTCAGGAGATCGAGACCATCCTGGCTAACATGGTGAAACCCCGTCTCTACTAAAATATACAAAAAACTAGCCGGGCGAGGTGGCGGGCGCCTGTAGTCCCAGCTACTCGGGAGGCTGAGGCAGGAGAATGGCGTGAACCCGGGAGGCGGAGCTTGCAGTGAGCCGAGATCCAGCCACTGCACTCCAGCCTGGGCGGCAGAGCAAGACTCCGTCTCAAAAAAAAAAAAAAAAAAAAAAAAAATATTTGGTTTTGATTAGTACTTTCAGATAGCTGATAATTTTTAGTAGATGTAAAATTTAATGTGCTATGGGTAATGGTATTTTTATAGAAGACACTTTTGAAGAACTTTTCCATAGGGCTTGTAGTATTTCCTTTCATTTTTTTCACTTTGTAGTAGAAAAATGGTATGTATTAGAATGTGATTACCACCTAACATATCTGTCCCAATTCTGTGGCCTCTAACATTACTGTGTCTGCATAGAAACTGGGGGTGGGATGACATACTTGTCAGGTACACATGCAGATCTAATCAAAGCTGAAGTTTCAAAACAAAACAATATTCACCTTTCCTACTTGAGATTCCCTTGGACATTTCTGATCTGTTCAGTTCTGTTCTATAATCTATTTCATTGAGGGAGAGGGGGGAAACTGCTGGTTGTGACCCACTAGATTGGTTTTGTGATCCACTAACAGACTGCCACCTTCTGTATGGAAAACATTGGATTTCATAGCTTTTATGTTACAAAGAAATATTTTCAGGGGAATTAGCATTTTATGGAGATAGTTCCTTTAGCTTGTTTTTATTGCAGAGATTGACCATTTTTCTTCTTTTTCTTTTTTTTTTTGTACGTAAGTTGGGGACCCTGTTGTGATGCAAAATCCTGGGCTCCTATCCAGACACCTACTTCTGTAAGACTGGGCCCAGAAATCTGCATTTGTAATGAGTGTCCTAGGGGATTCTGATGCAGGCAAACTGAGAACCAGACTTGGAAGACACTTGTCTCGCTCATGACTGCCTCTAGAGTGCTTTCTCAGAACATGCCCTAAATCTGATTTTTTTTTTTCCCCTTCTGCCTTAGGAAAGGCTTTTATTTTAGATGGGTTCACAAAACTGGGGTTGTTACTTTGGTTTTTTTAGCTGCTGTATTTTTGGTGTAACACCTTAGGGAACAGATTCTCCGTGTGAAGGCTGAAGAAGATAAAATTCCATTGCTTGTCGTGGGAAACAAGTCTGACTTAGAGGAGCGGAGGCAGGTGCCTGTGGAGGAGGCCAGGAGTAAAGCCGAAGAGTGGGGCGTGCAGTATGTGGAGACGTCGGCGAAGACGCGGGCCAACGTGGACAAGGTAGGTGTGCACTCTGTGTGCTTCTCAGAAACAGAGCTGAGAAACAGCAGAATGGAGGCATCTCACCTGCTAGGTTTTATGGAACCATTTATGAAAACTACGTGAAGGTTCTGATTTATATGAATGTCTAAGCCATTATCGTGATTATAATGAGAAACATTGGGAGGATATCACCCTGTATTTCAAACAGCTCACAGAACCTTTCACTTTGTCAAGAGGTTTCATTAGAGTATGGCTAATGTGTTTTTTTTGTTTTTTTTTTTTTGAGACAAAGTCTCACTGTGACACCAGGCTGGAGTGGTGTGATCTCAGTGCACTGAAACCTCTGCCTTCTGGGCTCAAGCAATCCTCCTACCTCACCCTCCCAAGTAGCTGGGACCACACTGGCTGTTTTTTGTGGAGATGGGGTTTCACCATGTTGCCCAGGGTGGTCTCAAAGTCCTGGGCTCAAGTGATCTGCCTGCCTCAGCCTCCCAAAGTGCTGGGATTACAGGTGTGAGCCCCACACCTGGCCATCTATGCTTACTGTTGGTTTGGTCCTGGGAAGGATGGTGGGACCAGGCCATTGGTTTGTGAAGGCTGGGCTGGAGGGATGGACGTCGTTAGCTTCTGTGTGTGCTCTTACCTCCCACAGCCTTGCTCTTCAGGAGCAAGGTGGGCGGGCCTGGCTGCTTCTAGGAGGTTCCCCCGTAGGTGCCCTTGAAAGATATGTGGAGCTTCTTGATTTTGCTTTCATTGAGTTATTGGTTAGATTCGTTCTTTTCACCTTACTGTTCACTGACAGAGCCACAGTGTTCTGTCTTTGTAGTGTAGTCTGTAAATAGTATTTGCTCTCAGAAATCAACTCTCTGGGATCTCTTTTTTTTTTCCTCTTATCCCATCCAAGCATACTTTCTCAGTCAAATCTCTGAAGCTAATAAAAGGGTGACCTTGAGTGACAATGATGAATGCTGACAATTTGAAAATCCACCTGTCAGGGGTTGCTATTGTCAGGCCTTTTTTCTTTTTAAAATTAAGGTTCAAGGTGGTTGCCACACAGCTAAAATCTTAACGCTGTCCCTTAGAGATGAGGCTTTCCTTCTGCCTTGAGCTCATTCACTAGCTCTCACTGCGCATCTGTGTGCTTGTACAATCTAAGCACGTAGCACTCTGGCGGCCTCGTAGTAGACACGTCTGCTTCTTGTTCTGCGGCATCAGCATCTGAATCCCCCATATCCCATCTTCTGTTTCTCTTTCTTGTGCAGAAACATTCCCATTTGCTTCTTTACCTGACAAGGGAGAGTTTTTTTTTTTTTTTTTTTTTTTGAGACGGAGTCTCACTCTGACGCCCAGGCTGGAGTGGTGCAGTGGCCGGATCTCGGCTCATTGCAAGTTCTGCCTCCCGGGTTCACGCCATTCTTCTGCCTCAGCCTCCCGAGCAGCTGGGACTACAGGCGCCTGCCACCTCACCCAGCTAGTTTTTTTTTTTTTTTTTTTTTTTTAGTAGAGACGGGGTTTCACCGTGTTAGCCAGGATGGTCTCGATCTCCTGACCTCGTGATCCGCCCGTCTCAGCCTCCCAAAGTGCTGGGATTACAGCCTTGAGCCACCGCGCCCGAGGGAAAGATTTTTATCCAAGCTTTATTTTCACTTGAAATGGTGCTAGAAGAACATTGGTATTTAGAATGTTGTATTAGAAGGGATTTGCTTTAGACGCACTTTGGCAAGATGCATCTATTTGTATGTATCGTACATAAAAATATATATCTTAGGAGACATATACATGTAGGATAGATATACATATAGGATACATATATCCTACAACCTAAGTCCATTTAGTTGTAATCTGCAATGGGAAGTGCATGTTCCTTTGTCAGCTTTTCTTTATATTGTCATCTCTCAACTCTTACACTCTTATATTCTTGTGCTACTTAAAATATTTTTATTAAATTATTTTCCAGCTGTGGAAACCACACAGGAAATCCAGAAATATGCCTCATTTAAAAAAAATCAGGGAGACTCTCTCAGCTTGGAACTGTGGATGTGTATTTCCTGGATGGGTTGTCGTGTGGGGGGTCTGCGTTGTCATCTCCCTTCATCTGCTGGACCAGCTTGACCTGCCAAACAGGAACCAGCAGAGATTTATGACTGGCAGCATTGTATTCACTTGTAAAGAATTTATATGAAAGGTGTGATAAGATCAGCCCATGAACAACTTTGTCATCATTTTAAGTTGGATGCACTCCATTCCCCTCCTCTTGTCTTTTGCTGTTAGGACAAAAAGACAAACCTGTACCATTGGAAGCTGTTCACTGTTGCTGTCTCGGGTCGTGCTTTCCTGAGAGGCTGGCGATAAGGGGTGTTTGGGTTGGCCTGATCTAGCTGGGGGCTGGGGTTGGGGGTGCTTTTCTGTGCCTGGAGCTGGTGGTAAATGCATGTGGAGCCCCACACTCCAGAGGCTTGATCTTGCTTTTCACCAAGAAGAAGGTGTGGCCATGAAGGAGCTTGTGGTTTTGTGTGAATGTCCAAAGATAAGGACTGTGCTCAGTCCCACACTTGCAGTCTCCGTCATTCTCTGTGAGAAATCTCAAATGTCTCTTCGTAGGATTCATATTTTGTCTGCTTGGGTATAATCAGTCCTCTGGCATGATTGCTGGTAGCAGAGGGCAACACCCAGACTACTATGACAAAAGGATAATCCGTATCTAAATAACACCCTGACCTTCAAAGGACAAGTCTCATCAGTTCTTGATAAAGTTCCTCTCGGCTGACATCACAAAGGTCGGAGGAGTGGTTGTTCCTGAGACTGAGGGTGGGGGAGTGTGCGTGGGGAGGGATAGAGGGGCCAGAAGGACATCTCTCCTCCTCTGTCTTCTCAGTCCCCTAGTGCAGGAGCTTTAGTTGTTGATACTTTACGCCCTCTGCCTCCCACCCTGCTGCCTCCCCAGGGCCGCTCTTGTGGAGTTAGCTGGGAAAACTGTCATGCGTAATGATGTTCCAGTCTCGGTGGGGTCCTTGTAAGGATTAAATCAGATGCAGGGATGTCAAGAGCACCTGCGAGCAGGAACTCATCATGGCATTCTTCCCTTTCCTGGTGGTTGGAAATGCTAGAAATTCTGCTTGCTGTTATTACTCTCAATATTTGTAAATTTTATAAATGTGTAGATCTGTTCTAGGCAAAAATACATCTTACCTTTCATCAAACTTATTGTAAGATTTTATCATTTTGAAAGCAGCCATTAGGCTGGGTGCAGTGGCTGATGCCTGTAATCCCAGCACTTGGAAGGCCGAGGTGGCCGATTGCTTGAGCTCAGGAGTTCAAGACTGGCCTGGGCAACATAGGGAGACCTTGTCTGAATTAAAAAAAAAAAAAAAAGCCGCTGTTGCATGGCAGTGACAGTACCATGATTCTGTCCTTGGCTTGAGCAGTTGTGTGATATGAGCAGTTGCATGAGAGATGTTTGCTTTGTATAATTAGAATTTTTTAAGGTTAATTTTTCTTATTTGCCCCATATCTATTGTTTCTGTTGACATATGGTTTATAAAAATAAGTTTGACTTTATGCTTTAAAATATAACTACATATCCTGCTTAGTCAGATTATTTCATTGAATCCTTAAATGCTGTGTTCACAGTGTCAGGTTAATAAAAGAAAAAAGTCATTAAATGGCTCTATCTTCACTTCATTCTTTTTACTCCTTCCTCCTCACCCCCTAGGTGTTCTTTGACCTAATGAGAGAAATCAGAACAAAGAAGATGTCTGAAAACAAAGACAAGAATGGCAAGAAAAGCGGCAAGAACAAGAAAAGTTTTAAAGAAAGATGTTGCTTACTATGAATGTCAAGGTGACGGATGAAGCCAGCTGCCCATAAGGACACAGGGCTGGGTTGGTAAAGAGAAGGCTGTGGTTGACTTCTTGCTTGTGCTTCCTGCTCTCCCCAACTTCATTCACTCAGACTTCTTTAAATGGGGAAAAATATTTTTGTGACTCAGTGGCTGGCAGAAGAAACAAGCCCATACAAGTGGAAGGGCTGCTTTGTCAGGAGGTTGTGGAGTTTCTGTCTTCTCCCCTTCTTCCCTCCCAAAAGCTTAACTATGTATAAAGTGCCACAGGTAGGAGACAGCTGTAAATTACAGAGAGAGAGAATTGTCACAGCATCTTATTTTGTTCCTAGTTTTATAACATTGCCAACCTTGGTTTTGAACTACAAATATTGTAGTGGGTTTTCGAGGAGGGAGTGGAGTAAGATGCCCTCCCACTTTTATCAGGTTAGTAGTAGTACTGAGAAAAATCCCTTCAGCTCTAAGCACACTGAAAAATCCACCGAGTTTCTGGGTAAGTTTCTTGGCAATACCCTATGGATCTGAAACAGCTAAAAAAATGAATTTGAATTGCGCCAAATAGGTCAATACCAAGCTTCCGAATCCTCCTCACATATGAAAAGTGAAAGTTGTGAGTTGTTTTCCTCTTATTTAAATACTAGCCAATTATAGTCTGTGTTGGTTATTTTTCTCCTGTAAGCATCCTGATTTTTAGGTAGGAATTTTTTTTTGGCAGACCAAGTGAAGACTCAAGAATGGTGTACATTATAAATGACACACGTTTCCACTCATGTAGATATTTTTAAGTTCTTTGGCTAAGTCTTCTCCTAACTGCTCGTCCTCTGGTTAGGCCCCTCCCTCTCCACTAGTGGCGAATGCATGTGTCTTTCTGATCAGCGTCACTGCACACGGAGGTCTATTGAGCCTCTTGCTAAGTGTCTCACACACACTCTTCCCAAAGAAGCGATGAATTAAAGTTGTATTCTGAAATCATGAAGCCAGAGCCTGTGCCAGACCTTCTGCTACCTCTCATAGAATTGCTCTGTAATTCCAAATTTAAAATTAGAAGTGGAGAGAGATAAGCCATTGCCCCATTGCCTCTGAGAATTGGCTGCTGTTTCTAATCTAATTATTTTCTAAGATAGCCAGATAGTTAGAAAAAGATTTTCATTGATGAGATATTTTTAAACTTGCTTGTATCAGTATTTTAAATTGAGCAAACTGTAAGATTTTCATCAGGAAAGGAGCGCTGTGGTAAAAAGCCCAGTATTCACATTTTTTCCCAGTTTTCAGAAGTGACATTTCATATATAGGTGCCAAAAGTGAATTGGGGTGCGGAGAGCGGGAACCTTTTGAATTTACGATTATCACAGAGATTGTAGAAATTATGATCTGACTGGAAAACGATCCTGTATCCCCTCCCAAATAATCATGGGCTTTTTTTTTGAATAAAAAAGCAGACAAATAGACTTTCTTGGGATTTCAGCCTTTTTATTTTGTCCTTTTGTCATCCATGTGAAATGCAGGTACTCCAGGAATGGCCAGTTATTCATTATTGTTCTTGTCAGGCGTTCTTCAATATCTGATAAACTATTTCAATTAATACTTGAGTTGGGGGAAATAAAATGATAAGTATCAGCAGTCATTTTAACTTCATGTTTCCTCCATCTCTTCTTAAAATTTAAAAAGTTGAGGGTAAGGACACTCTTGAATTTTTGAAACAAGCTTTTTGTTTTCATCCTTGTTTGCCATCCATTTGATATCAGTTCTAGTCAAGAGTGGGTAAATTTGGGCCGGTCACAGTGGCTCACGCCTGTAATCCCCAGCACTTTGAGAGGCTGAGGTGGGCAGATCACGTGAGGTCAGGAGTTCATGACCAGCCTGGGGGAAACCCCATCTCTACTAAAAATATGCACAAATTAGCCAGGCGTGGTGGCAGGTGCCTGTAATCCCACCTACTTGGGAGGCTTAAGCAGGACAATCGCTTGAACCCTGGAGATGGGGGTTGCAGTGAGCCGAGATCATGCCACTGCACTGCAGCCTGGGCAACAGAGCAAGACTCCATCTCAAAAAAAAAAAAAAAAAAGTAAATTTGGAATATGTACAAGTGAATTAAAGATGTTATGACTTATTTCATGCTATAGAAATTATACTTGATATATTCTATTAATATATTTCTACAATTATATTTAATTGGATAGCCGTTAGAAATGGATCTTCTAACAAAATAACTTGTACATATGAGATTCTTAGCTATTGAAAAATAATGAAGCCATGCTGCTTATAAATTGGAAACACACTCACTAAATGTTTAGATATGTCCATAGCTTAGCGCTATTTTTAAAAGTATTTATTTTAGAACTATTTGAGCACCTACTTGGTATCGAGCTCTATTCTAGGTGCCGGGGATGTGGTGTTGAACAAGATCCCCACTCTCCTGGAGATCTCCACTCTCCTGGAGCTTAAGCTTTAGTAAGGAAAGAGAAATGAAAACATCAGGATAACTGCTTTAATAAAAATTGAGCAGTATGACAGAAAATGTCTCTAAGGCATAGAGCTGATTTAGATTGGGTAGCAAACAGGCTTCTCCAAGGGAGTGATGCGTGAACTGAGACCTGGTGACCAGAAGGAGCCAGCGCTGTGAGGAGCAGGTGGGCTGGGTGCAGAAGCTTTCCAGGCTAGAATACAGCTAGTCCCAGGATCCTAAAGTGTTCAGGAAGAAACCCAACGACCAGTATACAGCTGGAGTACAAGGGAGCAGGAGCAGAGTATTAGAAATAGATGTAACAATCTATGATTTCATCAAGTAATGTGGGGAAAAGTATGTTGACATAATTTTCTACAAGTGCCCTATTAAATCTAAGGCACCCTGATTACAAGACAACATAAACAATTTATGTACCAGTAGGAACCCTACTAATTAAATGAATTCATCCTGATTCCAATGACATAAAAATGTAGGAGAAAATGGGTCTTTTAGATTAGGTCAGTTGTGGCATATAATTTAAATGACAACTGAAATACAAAACTCACCTCTGTTGGTCTATGAGCTACTTTCTAATAAAGCACCATAGAAGCTTAACAGTGTTTGAAAGTACTAATATGTTAATGTTATAGCAGTAAACTTGACCTTGATTTTTCATTTTAAAAGTTTATTATTATTATTATTATTATTATTATTATTATTTGAGACGGAGTCTCGCTCTGTTGCCCAGGCTGGAGTGTAGTAGCATGATCTCGGCTCCCTGCAAGCTCCGCCTCCTGGGTTCATGCCATTCTCCCGCCTCAGCCTCCCAAGTAGCTGGGACTACAGGTGCCCGCCACCATGCCCGGCTAATTTTGTTTTTGTATTTCTTTTTTAGTAGAGACAGGGTTTCACCTTGTTAGCCAGGATGATCTTGATCTCCTGACCTCATGATCTGCCTGCCTTGGCCTCCAAAAGTGCTGGGATTATAGGCGTGAGCCATGGCATCCGGCCAAAATTATTATTATTATTTTATGTTTGTTTGAGGTGGAGTTTCGCTCTTGTTGCCCAGGCTGGAGTGCAATGGCATGATCTTGGCTCACTGCAGCCTCCGCCTCCTGGGTTCAAGTGACTCTCCTGCCACAGCCTCCCAAGTAGCTGGGATTACAGGCATGTGCCGCTATACCTGGCTAATTTTGTATTTTTAGTAGAGGCAGGGTTTCACCATGTTGGTCAGGCTGGTCTCAAACTCCTGACCTCAGGTGATCTGCCCACCTTGGCCTCCCAAAGTGCTGGGATTACAGGCATGAGCTACCACGCCTGGCCTAAAATTATTTTATCAAAATTCTAACTGCATGGGCTTTAAAGTCAAGTGGCCTGGAAGTTCTTGTGATGGAAAGAACTTCAGTTTCACTCTTCCCTGCTCCAGCTTCAAAGCTCACTTCTAACCCATTCTACTCTCAGCTCATTCATTGGGTACTCCTGTATTTCTAAATAATCATCTTTTGCCATTATTTCTTGATTTTCAACCTCAGACCTTTCCAGTAAGGACTTGACATGACAGACAAGGATTTAGCTCACCCGTTCCCCTTACCCCCAGTTACCACTGTCAGCAGTAATTTCAGTTTTAATTCCTTTCTTGGTGACTGCCATACCTTTAAAACCATACATTTAAACTTCCGTTTTCTTATTTGGTCAACTCTCGAAAGTGCTGCGTGGTTCCCCACTTGGAAAGGTGAGGGTGTGAGCAGTCCTGCCGCCATCTCTTGACCCCGTCTCTTTCCCAGCTCTTGTCAGTTCTTTCTTCTTTGTTTACATTATCAGGATGGATGACATGGGCATTCCATTCTGTGACCATAATTCAGGCATTGGTGCTTCCTGTAGATTAATTCTGAAAGTTGAACATCAGTCATGGATGATGTGGTTATTCTCACTTGTGAACCTGGCTCATTGCCGAGCTGAGCACTGTGCAGCAGTTGCATGTCCTTCGCCGTGCTGTGCAGGCCACCACTTGAAGGAGTATTTCTAGTGTCTGGTCCAGCGGGCTGTTGTTGGCGCCTGGATCACGCCACGTGTGAGCTTCAGCTTTGGTGGTTTCCTATGCAGTGCCCCTTCACCCCCTCGCCATTTTTCCTGATGTTGGGCTGCTTTTTTCTTGAGAGAACACTTATGTGCTCTCTTCCCCCTCATGCCAGTTTCTTTCTCTATTGCTTGAAATCTGCTTCCATTCTTCTGAAGATATTCTGCTTAGAGCTCGTGGGTTGTCCGATCTAATTCGGACTGGTTACTTTGTAGGTGGTGAGATTTGTGTCGGACATGTGGGTCAGTTCCACACTATTCTGAATTTCACGTCTTCCTTTCTTGGTTTTCATCCTCGTTTTGCTGGAGTGCATTTTCAGGAAGGATGTGCTGGAGGAGAGCTTTCAGAGTCCCTCGGCATGTGTGAGAGTGTTGGTACTTTCGCCCTTTATTTGATTGCTAGTTTAGCTTGGAGTAAAATTCTGGGTTCAAAATCGTTTTCCCTGGGAATGTGGAAGGCTTGGCTCAGAGTCTTGGAGGGTGCATCATCGGTGATCAAACTGGTGTAGCCCTCCCTGGTCGTCCCTTTGCAGTGGGGGCCCTGGCTTTTCCCTCTCTCCTGTTATCGGGGCCTTCTCCTTATCTGCAGGGTCTGAAATGGACACAGCTGTGGATCTAAGTGTGGCTGTTTTGTGACTCATCCTGCTCGGCAGTCGGCAGAGGCTTCCAATGAAGACTCCTGCCTCTTCAGCTCTAGAAAAAGTATTTTTGAAATTATTTGATCACTTCTGTTTTCTCCTTCCAGAGCTCCTGTTACCACCTTTGGAACCTAGATTCATATCTGCTCCATCCGCTTCCTATATTTTCCATCTTTATTTTCTCAAATTTATCCTCCCTCCCTGTGGTTTTCCAAGCACTTTGCGAAGCACTGTTGTAAGTTCTTGAGATAGAGCAGTGAGCAAAACAGACAAATTCCTTGCCCTTTGGAAGCTTACACTAGTGGAATCAACTTTCATCTTCTCACTTGTTCACCGTGTGCATGCGTGAACAAAAGCTTTCTTTGTCTTTATTTGTTCCTTTTTCACAGCAACTGTTCTTGGCAGCCTTATGGATTCAATATCTTGACTTTCGAAGGATATTAGATCTTTTGAAAGTTGTGTTTGTATTCACTTTTTCTTTGTTCTTTATTTTTTAAGCTGCAGTTTTCCTCATGTATCTGATGATTCCTGGTTGTCCAGCTGTATCCTGGATGCCCAGGCTTGACTTCGGGGTGAATGGGTAGAAAACGAGTCATAGTGCTGGGAATCTCTAATACCTAATCGAGGGAAGGTGTGCTCTAGGGGCCAATGGCCAGGCTGGATGCCTTGGTTCACTCCAGACAGTTTCTTCCAAGAGAAGAGCTCTGGTTATGGACAGAGCTGCCTGCAGGGGTGGGGTGGACCATGTCCCACACAGACCTCTACTTAGGCTGTCTCTAGGTACGCACCGTGGTTCTGCTGCTCCATCTGTCAGTTCAGACTGAGCCGGTCCTGGTGGGCAGGCAGCCCTCCTCTCAACAGCTCCTTCCTCATTGAACGGCTCACTTCTGGGTTTTGGCTTTTGTAAATTTGTCAGATTCACACATCAGCTAGTGACCCTTCCATTCTCTGTGCCCTCTGGGCTTTTTAAAATACTATTATTTGAAGAGAGACCTCAGGAGAGACTAACTTTTGGGCTCAGCTTTCCATTTTGCCCTGGTTTCATTGTCACAAATACTTAGGATTTCCTTTTTCTGCAGATCAAAGTTAGAGTGAACACATTGATCTGACTTCATGCAGGGGTCATTTTAAACTTCATGCAGGGGTCGGCCTCCCAACCCAGGTTGGGGGCCTATGGCAATCTCTGTTCTCCAGGAGTATGGACCTCAGCATTCGGTGTAATTTTTCAGACAGGGTCCTGCTTGGCTACCCACAGTGGAATGCAGTAGTGCAATCATGGCTCACTGCAGTCTTGAACTCCTGGGCTCAAGCAGTCGTCCCGCCTCAGTCTCCAGAGAAGCTGGGAATGCAGATGTACGCCCCCATGACTGGCTAATTTTTAAATGTTTTTTGCAGAGATGGGGTCTTGCTGTGTTGCCTAGATTGGTCTTGAACTCCTGGGCTCAAACGTTTCACCTGCCTTGGCCTCCCAAAGTGCTGGGTATGAGCCACCATGACTGGCCTGGCCGGTTGTCTTCTGATACCAACTTTCAAGTGAGGGAATTGCAAGTTTTCCCTAAGCCTGTGTTGATTTCACTTATGTGTTTTGCCTTTACCTCTTGGATGATCAGTTTATTACCTGTATAGGTACAACCTGAACTGCCTGTGTGGAGTAGTACATCCTTTGTCTTATCTTTTTTGAAATGGAGCTGACTTGGGATGTTCTCTTGTTTTTATATGGTCAACAAATCTGAGCTAATTTACCTGTGCTGTTAGCGTTTTTGTAGATTTCTTGTTCTCAGACTCGGGACGATCCTGCTTGCCAGCTGCAGTTGGTGAGTTACTTGCTCCTCGGTGATGCTAAAATGCGTATTGCCAGTGCAGACTTCCTGGTTTCCTTTTGTAAGTTGCTACACAAAGCCCACTTTGAGGACTTTTTAGAAAGGATGTAGTAAAAGTTTTTTTTTTTTTTTTTTTGAGACGGAGTCTCGCTCTGTCACCCAGGCTGGAGTGCAGTGGCCGGATCTCAGCTCACTGCAAGCTCCGCCTCCCGGGTTCACGCCATTCTCCTGCCTCAGCCTCCCGAGTAGCTGGGACTACAGGCGCCTGCCACCTCGCCTGGCTAAGTTTTTGTATTTTTAGTAGAGACGGGGTTTCACCGTGTTACCCAGGATGGTCTCGATCTCCTGACCTCGTGATCCGCCCGTCTCGGCCTCCCAAAGTGCTGGGATTACAGGCTTGAGCCACCGCGCCCGGCCCAAACGTTTTAAAACTAATTTGGGCCCTTGGGTTTAAGGCTGGCCTTCTCTATTTGAGTAGATGTGAATGAAGAAAGAGACCTCCTGCAACATCCCTGTGCCCCAGCCTGTGTCTAATTCACGCACTAGAGCTTGTCCTGACACACTGCAGCTTGCTGTTAATTTCTACTTACTTAGTTGTGTGCCACCAAGCTAGACGTGTTCAGTCACACTGACAGTACTGTCAGGATGATTCACTGCCACACACGTAGCTCAAGTCGGATGGGGCCTCTGGTTGTGTCTGGGAAGCACAGAAACCTGGTTGAGCTGAGGATTCGGCCTCCGGCCCAGGTTGGTGAAGGTGCTGTGGCCTGGGAGCAGGAACAGAGCCCCCTGCTGCCAGGAGGGGGAAGCTGCTTCTTCGCAGTGCAGCGTCCACAAGCCTTCTCCAGTGGCAGTGATGAAGGACCAGATACCTGAATGGTCTTCAAGTTCCGGAATCCTTAGGAAAGTTAGCGTCCATCAACTTCACATATTAAAACAAGCTTATGGCTGGGTGCAGTGGCTCACGCCTGTAATCCCAGCACTTTGGGAGGCTGAGGCGGGCAGATCACGAGGTCAGGAGATTGAGACCATCCTGGCAAACACGGTGAAACCCCGTCTCTACTGAAAATACAAAAAATTAGCTGGGCCTGGTGGCGGGCGCCTGTAGTCCCAGCTACACGGGAGGCTGAGGCAGGAGAATGGCGTAAACCCCGGAGGGGGAAGTTGCAGTGAGCCGAGATCCGGCCACTGCACTCCTGCCTGGGCCACAGAGCGAGACTCCGTCTCAAAAAAAAAAAAAAAAAAACAAAACCAAGCTTATTTCTGGTAGTTAAAAAACATCTCAAGGTGAGTGTTGCACAGGAGTCAAAGGGATGAGCTGGTTAACTTCTTATGGGCTAAGTCATCAGTTACTTCTTATGTATTTTCAGTAGTTACAGCTGGGAAAGCTTCCCTAAAATCTGATTTATGCAGTGAAAACACATGTGTGATATTATTTGAATCCTGTGGTAAAACTCTGAGTCTAGACTGCCTTAATTAGCCACACATTGGTTCGAGTGAGAATCTAAGACAAGAAGATGTCCTGACCCGTGAAGTTTCCTCATCCCAGCACAGCTGGAAACGGAGCCCCGGGCCAAGGTTTCTCAGCCTGGGGGAGGCAGCGGCATTCTGCAGGGGCTGGCACTCGGTGAAGTGGGGGAAGTGCTGGGGACTCGATTCTGGCTGTGGAGACAGCAGTGGAGTGTGGCTTCCTTAAAGGCCCTGACTTCCTGGGTCAAGATGACTAAGATACCTGCGTAACTTTAAGTCAGCACTTTTCCATGTGCGATTGGCCAACTTATCAACTCATCTGTGCAAATTGTGTTCTTTATTAGGGAGAAATTGCTTTTGGTATGTGTATGGATTTTTTTTTTTTTCCTGCAGAGATTCTTGGATTGTATGGGTGTAGGCAAATATCCTTCTTCTTTTTGTCTTTTCATTGCTAAGCCGTATTCCTTACCTCAGGCACAGGGCAGGGGCTACATGTTCCAGAAACATACATCAGTCCCCACTGCGGTCCGCTTCCACTACTGCCAGGCTGGCTGGGGCAGCCTGCAGACTCCAGGGACCTCCCCCTGCACAGTCAGAGGCTGTTTCCAATATTTACAGCATTGCCAGTTCTCCCGTGCCTGAGCTTTCTCCTGCTTCTCCTTTCACCTCTCTCCCTACTCGGGGTCTCACTCCTTTACTGCCCACTGTGGTGGTGCACGCCTGTAGTCCCAGCTACTTGGGAGGCTGAGGCAGGAGAATCGCTTGAACTCAAGAGGCAGAGGTTGCAGTGAGCCGAGATCACGCCACTGCACTCCAGCCTGGGTGACAGAGCGAGACTTGGGAAGAAAAAAAAAAAAAGCTTATTGACGTATAACATACAAATAATAAAATGTCTTTGTGAAGCCCGGTTCTGACCCTGTCCTCAGTCTTAAGCACCGTGTAGCTGCTCTGCAGCCTTTCTGGATGCCCCGAGGGCTTTCCCTGACGCTCCTCATGAGCCTCTTCTGGCTCCTGCTGCTGCTTCGTGCTCCTCTCAGTCCCTGTTGTCACGTAAGCCCCGTGAGCACAGAGACCATGAACTGTTCACTCTGTATCCCCGGGCCCTCTATTGATGTGGACTCATGTAGGATCTTCGGTGTCAGCTGAACTAAACGGAATGTTAGCTTAAATGTAAAATCATGTTGCCTTGAGGAAGCGCTTCAAGTTTCTCTCTAAAGCAGGGGCTCTCTTTTGAGGACTGGTACCAAGAGGCAAAGTGAAATAAGAGACAGCACAGTGATCTTAGAAGTCTGGCCAGGTTCTATTTCTCTAAACCCGGATTGGAGGACTGATTGTTTTCCCACTGAGAAAGTTTTCTGCTAAGTTGAAAGTAGACACTTGCCGTCTGCCTTGCCGCTCCCCACCCTTGGCTCCGGTGGCGGTGAGCTCGCCCTCACGTTCTTTTCTGCCCTGTTTTCCTTCCTAATATTTGCTGGCCAGCATGCCTTCTCCCTGGTAGCCCCCAGAATGTAGTTTTCCATTTCTACTTTTCAGCCTCCTCTGCTTCCCTCCTTGTTTTCCTGACCTCACACGCTTTGGAGATGTGGTCTGGTGGTCGTGGTGGTCTTCCCACTCAGGTCTCTCCCTGTTTCTGTCCACTGTAGGAACCCCTGCCTTGGCAGCTGGCTTAAGTACTACCCAGATTGCACTCCTGCTCGTCGCCTGCAGAAGTAAGTACAACTGATTTAGCCAGCGTTAGAGCAGACAATGGAACTGCCTCAAATGAACACACACCTAAGTGAGCCATGGCGCACTAATGCTGTGGAAATGCAGCTTTGGATAAGCCTCCTCCATCCCCTGCTCCAGTTGTTTCTCCAAACCCCTCCTCCATAGGAATTCTAGAGCGCTCCATCAAAGCACCCGGGGACCTCACCCCATCTGGATGCCTGCCATCCCTCCACCTGTGCCCTTGCCATTCAGCACTCCTTCTCCCTGAGCAGTGCCTGTGCTTGGCATAGAGAGGTTGCTCTGGCTGAGGAATCACACACAGCTCTGTGAATTTCAGCTCTGCCCCATGTGGGCTGTGTGAGCCGGCACGTCTGTAGAACGAAGGTGGTTAGAGTGGCCTCACAGGTGATTGTAAAGATGGATGCTATGCAAAGCCCCTTCGTTTCCCCTCATCACTCTGTGCCTTTTCTCATGCAATTCATTCTGCTGGGACTCTTACTCTCCTCCAATTTCTGACACAGTTCTGGCCATCCTTTCAGGGCCACCACCCCGCAAAGGTGCTTCTCCTTCCACACAGATGTCCCACATCTCGAGCTCCACACTGTGCACGGCAGCCTGAACCCCTCCTGGTCATCCTTCCTGGTCACCCTATTGAACTCTTTGCAGATGTCCCTGCTCTTTTCCTAGAACCCCTGGCGTGCCTTCTTCGGCTCCTCCTGGTCATCTCCCTCCACTCTCTGTGCTCTGATTGCCATCTGACCATTCTCTTTGGCAGGGTTAGGGTCTGCCCCACATGTCCATCCCTGTCGCACCTGATTCCTTCAACAGAGGAAGCTGTCAGCGTCAACTACGGGTACTTTCGCGAGAAGTTGACTAAACCTGTGACAGAGGGAGTCTTGTATTCCGTATTCTGACTGTCTTGCATAAAAGTCTTCTAGCAATCTTTCCACGTTATGGGCTGTGAAGAAACTTTATATTTCAAAGAGGCAAGAGACCACTCACCTGTGACTAGAAAGCAACTTTAAAAGTTGAAATTTCTTTCCAAGTCCCTTCTTGGAATATGTGTGAAATGTACATGCCTAGCTATGAGAAACCAGCTGAGTGTCTGCACACACAAAGTGTGCAAGGAAGATGTGTTAAGTGTGTGAAACCTCCTGTGTGAACCTGAAACAGTAATTATTTCTGGATGAAATAATTACTTCATTGCCTTCGATATTGATTATATCGGCTTTGTGGGTGTCTAATTCAGAGGGTGGGCTTGCTCTGCCAGCCTGTGATCAAAGGCTTAGAGTGCTTTCCTAAGGTTTTACGGATGCTAGGTCTAGGATTTAAACTCAGGCTGAGCTTGCGGCGGAGGAGCTTGGCCCAGGTGGCGCTGAGTGGGTGGTTAACGGAAGGGAGTGCCCTAGGTCGGTGAAGAGAATATGTCAGTATATTTCAGAGGCCCTGGGTTTATAAGCAAGCAGTTTATAAGCACCTACAGGAGGTGAACTTTGATTGTTACCACGAAGGTAGTTATGAACTTTAGTTCAGAGCTAAATCAGGGAGAAAGTAATCCTATAGAACTTCTGTTTAACAAAAGAAATTAAACTTTTTGTACTCTACCTGTTCATTAGAAAAACAAAGTGCTATCCTCCTTCCTCCAAAGAAAACAAGAATAATCAAATCAGAAAATGAGTCTATGACAACTGATTTGATCAACTTTAAATTTACATGGTAACAAACTGCCTTTGCGGGGACTGGTTTGATGGGATAAGGTAAACTTTTCCATTTAAAGAGAATGTGTGCTGGTAGATACAGATCCTTTGTGTGGTTTTGGAAGAACTGAAGCCCTGGTTTTAATAGACTTGTTTTTCCAAAATCTCTTACTGCAAAATCATAGTAATTCTTGCTGGGGCAGGTGGTGGGGGGCAGAGTTGGGTTTTTTTTTTTAAGATGAGTTATTTAAAAATATGCCTTTGAAGAACTGTACAGTGTGATGTACCTGTTGTCTGTATTATTTGCAACGTTCATGAGAGCTTCTTAAAGCATTTTAAGGTTGAAAATTGCATAGGCTTTAAAAGATTTATAAAATATATTTTATTTACTGCTATATTACATGGGTTTATTACCAGTAATAAAGAGGTATATTTAATATTTACTCTGTGGTTCTACAGCTATTTATTCTGTTGCGATTGCCAGAATCCTTGTGTATTGATAAGCACTCTTTCTAGACAGTTGTCTCTGAATCACTGTACCTTTTCTGAAAACCCCCCTTCCGGTTCCAGTGCTTCATGGACGAACAAAGCCAGCGAGGGCCACTAGGGGTCATTCTTCTGCCTCGTCAGGTGTGCAGAAGCTCCCCAGGGCACCGGAGTGTGTATCCAGAGGCTGCTCAGTGTCCACCAGGCAGTCCAGCCAACAGGAAAGCATGCATAGAGGGTGAACGAGGCTGTCAGAGACGCTTGTGGATTCTCCTTTTCCGGAAGGAGGGTGAGCCCAGCAAGCTCCTGGGTAGATCTGTAGAGTCAGTTATGCAAAGAATATTTGTCCAGTGGTTATCTGTGGAAACTGCTGTGCCGGGTGACTGCTAATGTGGGTGATAGTAGGGCTTCAAGAATAAGTAAACATGAGCCTTGCCTTTAATTACTTTCCAAACTTCTAGCGCTGCTGGTCATTTCATGGGCAGGAGCATCCCTTCTACCAACATCCTACTCTGTCTCATGCTTTGGGCTGAGCACTGGGATACGAAATGAAATACACACAACCCTGACTTCAGGAGTCTCCACATTGTTGGAGAAGATGAACATGTATGCTGATAAAAGTAATACCACGAAGTAATGCACTAGCTAGCACAACCTTCATCGTGCGCAATGATACTCTATGCTAGCAGTATGCATTTGTGTTAGGAATAAGTAACCCAGGCTAGAAAGGGAAGGAAGGAGGGCTGCTTAGAAGAACTGACGAGATGAGTCTTGAAGGGTGGGAAAGTAGAGAGGAAGGCAAAGAAAAGAAGTTTGTTCAAGACAGAAGGAGACTGTGAGCAAAATAGAAGCGACGAAGCAGCCAGCTGTGTCTGGGGAGCTGCCAGCGGTCCCACCGTCCTGATGGGAAGATAGGGAGGCCAGATGGCGGCAGGCTCTGGGAAGTCGCATGTGGAGGGGGACCCAACTCTGTTTTGAAGTGCCTTTGGGGAGTGGCTTGTAGTGGACCACACTGGAGCACAAACACATCCAAGCAACCTCTGGTCACACCCATCCTGCACCTGCTGCCACCTGCAGACTTCATCTTTAAGGGAAGACTCAGAGCTGGCAGGCCGGGTTGTAAGGATTGTCTGTATCAGGGTCGGGGGCAGCCTGTGGAAAGAACTTAGGCTTTAAATAGAGCGGCCTGAGTCTTAGCAATGAAGCTCTATTCCCATTTATGAGTTCCTCAGTCTCTCTGAGCATCATTTTCTCATAGTTTTTCTTAAGTGGGGATGATGGCATTTTACTTTTTTTGGAAAGATGTAATGAGTGTGTATATACATTTATATAGAAGATTTAACTATGGTAGATGCTGAGTAAAACAGTACATGATGATACTCATCTCCACTAGCTACACACACACACACACACACACACACACACACACACACACACACGTATATTGAGGCAGGGTCTCACTCTGTCACCAGGCTGGAGCGCAGTGGTGCGATATTGGCTCGCTACAGCCTCAACCTCTCTTTTTTTGAGATGGAGTTTCGCTCTTGTTGCCCAGGCTGGAGTGCAATGGCCCCATCTCGGCTCACCACAACATCCGCCTCCCATGTTCAAGTGATTCTCCTGCCTCAGCCTTCCAAGTAGCTGGGATTACAGGCTCCCGCCACCATGCCTGGCTAGTTTTTCTATTTTTAGTAGAGATGGGGTTTCACCATGTTGGCCAGGCTGGTCTCAAACTCCTGACCTCAGGTGATCCACCCACCTCAGCCTCCCAAAGTGCTGGGATTACAGGCGTGAGCCGCCGCGCCCGGCCTCCCAGTGACTTCCATGTTTCCCTGGCAGGTGATCGGAAGGCTCATGGTATGCCGTCTGACCCAGAGGCCGCAGGCAGATGAGCAGGTTTCTGGAGAAGGAAGGAGTGAATCGTGGGAGGGTGCATGTGAGAGCCAGCCCTGTGTAGAACTGGAATGTCGAGGAGGATGCTTCAGGTCTCTGGTGAACAGGCTGTCCCCTGCCTCCCCCCCAGGGCCAGGCACCCGGGGCTCCCCTACCTGCCAGCAACTCCTCTGCAACTCAGAACCCCCTCCTGCATTTGTCTGCTTTGCTGCTGTGGCCGCTGACTGATTCCCTGTACGTGTCAAGTGTAATCTCTGACATTGGACACCCTTGTTTGGTCGATGTATTAGTTACCTCTTGCTGAACAAATTTAGTGGCTCAGAAAACACACATTTATTATTATAGCTTACAGTTTCTGTGGGTCAGGAATGTGGGTCCTGCTTGGCTGGGTCCTCTGCTTAAGGTCTCACAAGGCTGCAGCCAAGGTGTCAGCTGGGCTCTTCTCCTCTGGAGGCTCGGCAGGGGAAGGACACACTTCCAAGCTCCCAGAATTCAATTCCTTGCAGCTACTATAAAAGTGAGTTTTAGGCTGGGTGCGGTGGCTCATGCCTGTAATCCCAGCACTTTGGGCAGCCGAGAAGGGAGGATCATGAGGTCAGGAGTTTGAGACCAGACTGGCCAACACGGTGAAACCCCGTCTCCACTAAAGATACAAAAACAATTAGCCAGGCGTAGTGGCAGACGCTAGCTACTCAGGAGGCTGATGCAGGAGAATCGCTTCAACCCGGGAGACGGAGGTTGCAGTGAGCTGAGACCACGTCACTGTACTCCAGCCTGAGCAACAGAGCAAGACTGTCTTAAAAAGCAAACAAAATGTGAGTTTCAGTTTTTTGTTGGCTGTTAGAGGAGGCTGCCCTCAGTTCTTAGGGCCTCTTGTGGTTCCCTGCGCTGTGGCCCTCCCCACAGGTCATTCATGACATGGCAATTGGCTTCTTCATGGCCAGCAAATTGTAACATAATGTAGTCAAGATAGAGTGCCATCCATCACACTGGCCGTATTTAGAAGTGAGTCACAGGTCCCGCCCACACTAGAGAGGAGAGAATTGCACAAAGGCAGGGGTAAGTACCAGGAGGTGGGGCTCAGGGGGCTGTCCCAGGCTCTGTTGCCACAGTGGGCTAGTCACCCCTCCCCATGCAAAACAGACCCTGAAGGCCAGGGTGACTCTTTTTGGGTTGGGACTCAGTTCTGGGGCTAGGCTGCTGTGGCTAGAAGTGGGTTAGTTTGCCCAGCCTGGAGCATGGCAGCCTCTTCATGCTACCTGCCTCTGGGCACCTGTGCCAAGGAGTCGCTGGCATTGCAGGCCCAGGGCCTCATGTCCTATTCTCTGGGACCCAGGGGTGACAGGAATTTGCTTGAGTTCACACAGCAGTAAACATTGTACTGGTAAAAACCTGTGAGCTACTCATGAGATTTGCTTTTTCTAGGTAAGTGGGTGGTTTGAGTAGTCTGTTTAAGGATTGACATTGGCATTCTTTCGATGCTGTCTCAGCTTTTCTCATGTTCCGTCTCCTCAGAATGGGTAGTAACACATGCATTGATTTTGTTTGTTCGTTTGTTTTTGAGATGGAGTTTCACTCTTGTTGCCCAGGCTGGAATGCTATGGCACAATCTCTGTCCACCGCAACCTCCACCTCCTGGGTTCAAGTGATTCTCCTGCCTCAGTCTCCCAGGTAGCTGGCATTACAGACATGCGCTACCACGCCCAGGTAATTTTGTATTTTTAGTAGAGATGGGGTTTCTCCATGCTGGTCAGGATGGTCTCAAACTCCTGACCTCAGGTGATCCACCCGCCTCGGCCTCCTAAAGTGCTGGGATTACAGGTGTGAGCCACCGTGCCTGGCCAATTTTTCTATACTGATTTTCAACATTTATAATAAATCAACTTTTCAGTAGCTGTTTTCTCATCTCTGTTTAAAATACTCAGCATTCCCCATTTTCTGAAGCTACAAATACTTTTCACATAAATAATTAACAGTAGTTTAACAAAAATCTTTAACACTGCATGTGAGAACTTTGTCTTTCTAATTTAAAGAAAAAAGTCCCTTGGCTCTTTTTTTTTTTTTTTCTTTTCTTTTTTTTTTTTTTTTTTGAGACAGGCTGTCTCTTGTCTCTGTCTTCTTTGAGACAGGATGTCACTTGTCATCCAGGCTGGAATGTTGTGGTGCCATCATAGCTCAGTGCAGCCTCAATCTCCTGGGCTCAAGCAATCCTCCTGGCTCTGTCTCCCGAGTAGCTGGGACTACAGGTGTGGCCGGCTAATTGCTTGATTTTTTTTTTGTAGAGATGGGGTCTTGCTATGTTGCTTAGGCTGGTCTCAAACTTCTGGGCTTAAGTGATCCTTCTGCCTCAGCTTCCCAAAGCATTGGGATTATGGGCTGGGCATAGTGGTTCATGCCTATGATTCCATCACTTTGGGAGGCCAAGGTGGGTGGATCACCTGAGGTCAGGAGTTCGAGACTAGCCTGGCCAACATGGTGAAACCCCATCTCTACTAAAAATACAAAAATTAGCCAGGTGTGGTGGTGGGGGGTGGGGGCGCCTGTAATCCCAGCTACTCTGGAGGCTGAGGCAGGAGAATCGCTTGAACCCAGGAGGCAGAGGCTGCAGTTAGCTGAGATAGCGCCACTGCACTCCAGCCTGGGTGACAGAGTGAGACTCCGTTTCAAAAAAAAAAAAAAAAGAAAAGAAAAAAGAAAAAAAACCCAAAGCAACCCAGAAAGCATTGGGATTACAGGCGCCAGCCACCGTGCTGGGCCTCACTTGACTTTTCTGTGCTTCACCTTCCTCATCTGTAAAATCGGGGGTGGGGAGGGGGGTGGTGGCGGCGGGCAGTAAGCCATTCTCTGTTTCTAAGGTGCAGAACTTCTGGGGCTTCCCTCTCCCAGGCTTGTGGTTAGGATCAAAGGAGAACAAAGCACAGATGTTGGCTGCTCAAACACACACCAGGGGTGTAATCACACCACAAAGAGTTCCATTGTGATGCTGCAGCTATTTTAAATAGAGTTGCTTCTCTTGTGTCTCAGACTTATTTGCTTATAATGCTTCATTTGTATATGACTTTTCAGAAACCTGTTCTATAGACTGAGATTCCCACGCTGATTGCTAAGCCCTAGCACAGAGGCCTAGCTAGGTCACCGAAAAGGTTTAATGACAAATTTGGGGTCTTTGCATTCCTGATTGTAGATTTTTGATGGAATCTCCTGTCCATCATGTCTTTGACTTGTTGACTTGTTGCTACTGTTTCAACCAAACTCTGCTGGCTGGTTTGTTTGTTTGTCGTTTTAGACGAAGTCTCGCTCTGTCACCTAGGCAGGAGTGCAGTGGCATGATCCTGGCTCACTGCAACCTCCACCTCCCAGGTTCAAGCGATTCTCCTGCCTCAGCCTCTCGACTAGCTGGGATTACGGGTGCGCACCACCATGCCCAGCTAATTTTTGTGTTTTTAGTATAGACAGAGTTTCACCATGTTATCCAGGCTGGTTTCGAACTCCTGACCTCAAGTAATCCACTTGTCTCGGCCTCCCAAAGTGCTGGGATTACAGGCGTGAGCCACTGCACCCAGCCTCTCCTGTTTTTACCCAAATGCCAGGAGGTCACTGGTGCCACAATCTGACTACCCATCAGCACTGGCCTGCACGTCCCATTGAATTGGGATAATGTTCTTCAAAAAATATGGCACAAAATACTCGTTCTCAGAAATGCAAATTGGTTTTTCAGGAAATAAGGTTTTATGACCGAATGTGCCCTTGGAACATTGCATGTTCATGTTAGAGTCCTCCTTTCTGGAGGTTCAGAGCCCTCATTAGGACACTTTATTTTTAATCCAGTATTTTCTGTGCTTATTTGAATAGGAAACACTTTTTTTTGTTTTTTTTAATTAAAAAAGTTGAGAACAAAACACTTATTTATATCCTATAGGTCAAAACAATCTTTGGCAAATGCTACACGTATGCACAGAAATGGTTTGTTTTGAAAGTTCACATTAGCTCTGCAAGACCCCAGAGCTCCATGCTGCTGCCTGAACCCTGTGACCTGGTTCCTTTAAAATTACACTTTTTGGCTGGGCGCGGTGGCTCATGCCTGTCATCTCAGCACTTTGGGAGGCAGAGGTGGGAGGATCACTTGAGCTCAGGAGTTTGAGACCAGCCTGGGCAACATGATGAGACTCCCTCTCTATTAAAAAAGAATAACTGGAAAAATTAAACTTCTTTTTAAAAAGCATGCTGCTTTAATAAACTTCTCATTCCTTATGTTTTTTCGTGGTTTGTTTGGAAATTAGCAACTGGCTTTCCTCTTCTAGTTCATCATCGATTATCCGTAAACGGAGCCAGAGATTCCTATAATTGGAAGCTGTTTGGGGGCCTTTAGCTCTTCCTCTGCCCACCTACAGGAAGAGGTCTCACAGGTGACTCCGCTGTGGCCTGGCAGACCCTGGCCCTAATTCACTATCCCTGATGCTGGGACGGGGCTGCTCCGACCTCTGGTTATCTTGTATACTTGATTACCATGTGCAAACTTATGCCCCCTGCCATGATTTCTTTCTAAAGTTATCTGAGAAAGCAATTCTTTTTTTTTTTTAGAAGGAGTTTCATTCTTGTTGCCCAGGCTGGAGTGCAGTGGTGCGACGTCGGCTCATTGCAACCTCTGCCTCACGAGTTCAAGCAATTCTCCCTCCTCAGCCTCTCGAGTAG
This sequence comes from Macaca mulatta, assembly GCF_049350105.2. Classification (NCBI taxonomy): domain Eukaryota; kingdom Metazoa; phylum Chordata; class Mammalia; order Primates; family Cercopithecidae; genus Macaca; species Macaca mulatta. Next base: position 17,164,540 of record NC_133417.1, on the reverse strand, counting down.
CTGGGATTACAGGGATGTGTCACCACACCTGGCTAAGTTTTTTGCATTTTTAGTAGAGACAGGATTTCACTATGTTAGTCAGGCTGGTCTCAAACTCCTGACCTCAGGTGATCCACCCACCTCGGCCTCCCAAAGTGCTGGCATTACAGGCATGAGCCACCACGCTTGGCCGAAAAAGAAATTCTATCAACGAGGATGTGTGTTAAAAAGTGTCAGAAAACATGAGTTTGAAAAAGACCTATCACACAGCCAATGCTTTATGTCTCCTTCTTCAGTTTACGTCTGTTTTCTGATAATAAATAACAAAACAATCCTAACAACGTCTGAAGATTGCATTATCTTTTCAGAATCCTTTCACATCCCCTGGCAACCCTAGCTGCTGGGCAGGCCGGGTGTCAGCATTGCTTCTTGGTACGTGGGTCCATGGGCGCAGTGACCTAGCACAGCAGGCGGTGAAGTAAGTTGTGCAGTGAATGGTGCCGGTCTCCGCATTCCCAGGACTGATCAGGTTGGGAGATGGATTAAGGCGAACCAGGACCATGTGGCGCCTCAGGTTCTGAAGGGTTCCTCTACCTCCTCCTTTCCTCCCCTTCTCCTCACTTAAAGTGAGACACGGATTCCTTCCTGACCACATATGGGGGGCTTCCCCCAGTATGAAACTTGCAGGTGCTTCGTATAGCTCCCTCCCATTTCATTTGTATGTGTAAAGGGTAGTTGCATATAAAAGTGACATTTTAATATCATAAGTCCCCAGCGGCACCAAAGCCCAAGCTGCCCTTTTTGGTAAGCACCTAGCTCCACCTAGTGGCCACGAGAAAGTCCGTTTTCCCAGAAAACGCTGCCTGGCTGGCCTGCTCCCCCCTCAGCCGAGGTATCTTTGTAAACTGATTCCGTGAGGAGAGCGCCTGCCTGAATCACTGCCTTGAAAAAGGCCCAAGTGCAGTTGTTTCGTTTAATGACCTGCGCTATTACAGGCTTTGGATTTTGTGTGTGCGTGCCAAGAAGAAGGGTGAACAATACACAAACTCTTGAAGGGAAGGTTTCCTTCCGAGTGCGGGGCAGACAACATAAGCCGCACTGTTTGTGAGGGCCGGTGGTTTCAGTCGCGTTTTTATGACATTAATCAGTTTGTATTGTAATTGATAGGAATTCTGTTCCCACACTGAGTTTTGTTTACTGAGAAAAGGTTTGGAGAGTAAAGGGAGGCCCCAGCCCTTAGCCGGAATCCCAGCAAACTCTTCCTCCAGGTGAAACAGAAGCAGGACGACCCCACAGCCAGGCAGAGTCATGCCCGCCCAGAGGAGCCCCAGTCTCCATTGCCTTCCCCCAGAGAGCAGCAGACCTTGATTTCAAAACCATTCCCGCCGTGTCAACAGCAGCCCTGTGCAGTGGCCGCCACGGGCCCTACCCGCTGTGATCCGACGCAATGGCCTTTACTTCAAGGACTGCTCTCTCGAACCCAAACAAGCTGACCTCAGAGGTCTGGGGCAGCCGGGCGGGGGACCGTCACTCCCACCCGCAGGCAGTCCTCTGGGTGGGTTCTGACCGTGACCTGTGAGCTGGACCGCGGGGCACTTTTGGCATATTCTGCTTGGGTGTGTGGCAGGTCGTGGAAGACCATCTTGTCTTACGTCATTTTGTCCTTCTACATTGTTCCAGCCATGTGTATCTGACCTAGAGCTGTGGTGTGGGGAGACTGTCCCTGACTGCGGGGGCTGAGGGGTCTGGGAAATGGGCTCACCTGCCAGACCCTGCAGTTCAGCCTTGCCTCCAGGAGCTCCCGGCGGCGCTGGCAGCGGAAAGCCACTTGCACATAATGAAACGGTGACCATATGCTGCTTAAATCTCCACGCAGGCTTGTCATAGCAGCTCCTTGTCACCCAGCTCACAGTAGCTGGACTCGCCTTGCCATAGATGTTCACACCTCTCCCCTCCTGTCCTGCGCCTTTCCTTCTGCGCTCCCGAAATCACAGATCCTTGGGCTGTGCATGGAAATACATCTTTGGACTTATGCTCTTCACGGATGGGGGTGCCGTGTCAGCCTCCCCCGGCCCTCCTTCCCTCCCCAGCCTCCTCCTTCCCCACCTGTATGCGATGGGTCCCTGGACGAGCTCCAAAGCACTTTCTTTCATCCCTCGACTGGGGTTTTATTTTTAATTAGAAAGCCAAGCACACTTTTAAAGCCACAGCCAGCCTGAGCAAGCTCTTCTGAAGCGGCACAAAGGTGGAAGCCTGTGCAAGCCTGTGCCGCTGATGCGGCTGGGCTCACGGAAGATGCGGGCTTCCTGCCAGCTTGCACTAGCCTTGGAGGAAACCTTTGTTGTGTAGGAGGCAAATCACCCAGGGCAGTGTTTTCCTAACTTCTTCCATCCTTAAACAACTGACCACAATCTGTGCCTTCCTCACCCCCAGGCTTTTCCATCTCTGTCTTGAACACTCTTCACTCCATGGGCTTCAAGGTAATTTTTTCTCCCTGGTGACATCGTCAGATCCGCCTCCTGCCCCCGGCACACTCGTCCACACACAGAACAGCAGCTCGTTTCTCCATCACTGTGTCACTTCCTTTGAGCCATAATCCTTTCCTTCCTGCCCTCCAGTGGCTTCTGGGATGGATTCTCTCTCACCCGCTGGCAGAGGGCGGCCTCCCACCCGAAAGCACCACAGGAGCTGGGCTGCCCGCAGGGTGACACCACAGGTGTCCTCACTCTTCCCGTTGCTTGGTCCCTGGTGATGGTCACCGAATCGTGCTGTCCTTCTCATGGTCTAAGTGTGCTCTGTCTGGGTGGCCCCCACTGCCCCTCGGCGCCACGGTCTGGCTTGTACAGCATGACGTCTCGGCCACCGCGACCGACTTTTTCCTGACCTCTCACGCTGATGCTCTGGTCTCCGGTCTCTAGGACAGTCTTTCACTCGAATGCCAGTGTGAGCTCGCTGCTGCACAGGCCTGGCCATGTCACTCCTCAGCTGACGATCCCTGGAGGGTGTGGGACACCACTGTGACCACACGGCCATTGACGAGTGGGTGTGAGGCTGGGGTGCCGCCAGCCCCTTCTGCAGAGGACACCTCCTCTGTGTCCCTGGCTGCCATCCTCAGAGCGTCATTTTGTCTGTGCTCCCGGCTGTCATCTGCACATGCTGTGGTCCCATCATGTGCCTGTCGCCCTTTTCTGCGTGCCCAACACTGTGCCTTCGGCCCTGGCTGCACCCTTCCCCACCCTGCCCACCACAGCGCACAGCACGCTTCACCCAGTCGTGCCCTTCTGCGTCTCCAGGCAAAGCCAGACGCTGGTTCCCGCCCTGGCACAGCGCTGAAATGCCCGCAGCAGCACTGTGGCCCTTGTAACACGATGGTCAGCTCCAGCTCACTCCCCTCCCTGAGTTCCTGGGCAGCCCATGCCTTTTTGCTCAGTGAATGGTAATGGAATGGCGCAGAAGCGAGTACAGAGGCACGAGCAGGGAGGGAAATCGCAGCAATGTGAATAACAGCCTTTTGCATCCTCACAGTGGCCTTGGACCCAGCTGGTTCTGTCGTCATTTTAGAGGTAAGGAAACCGAGGCCCTGTGAGGTGGGCTAACTTGTCTAAGTTCCCACAGCTGCTGTGTGGCCCCAAAAACCTCTGCCTGGAACATTCTGCAGGAAGTGGAGACAGGGCCTGACTGTGCTGGGGTGGGGGCCTGGCAAAGGCCAGAGGGGCGGCCTGAATGCCAGGGCCCAGGAAACTGGCTGGCGAGGAAGCCTCTGAGAGCTGCCGCTGGCTGAGCAGATGCATAGGGCTGCGAGTGAGTGCAGAGGAGGGCTGCTCTGGCTGGGAGACAGGGCAGGGTGGCCAGAGCCAGGGAGGGTATCCAGACGGATTTCAGAACCACACCTGGAGGTTTGGAGGGACTTGGAGATGACTTAATATAAGGCGGGGAAGGAGAGAGAGGCCTCGGGACGTCTGGTGCTTCTGACTTGGGGATCAGGTGGTGGAGTCCCCCTAACAGAGACTGGGAAACAGGAGAGGTAAGTCCTGCTGGGGTGGCGTGGGGAAGGGAGGAGCCAGCTGCGAGGGGACCCCTGGTTTCCTGATGGAGGGATCCGACAGCAGCCGGAGCTGCAATTGGTGGCAGGTCCCCGGTATAGCAGTACAGTAAGGGCAGTAGGGAAGCCGCAGAGGGGTGGGGTTTGATGGGCAGGGGTGGGGTTTGTGGGTCACACAGGTCCCAAGGAGCCCAAGCTCCAGGTCTGTGCCTGCCTGCTCTCCCCACTCACCCTCACCCATGGGAACTCTGTCCTTTTCTCTGAAAAAGCCTAAATGCATTGACCTTCCTCTTTAGCGAAGCCTTCCCTGCCTCCGCTGAGCCTGTGAGGGACAGCCCAGCGTCCCCTCTGTGCCAGCTGTCTTCTCCCTGTTCTTGGCCCATCCTTTCCAGGCACAGGCCTCAGCTCCCTCCCCACTCCTAAGCCCCCCTTTCTGCATCCCCACAGAGGCTTTCCTCAGCGCTCCCAGCCTGATGCAGGGCTGCCCTGGTTCTTACTGCCAAGAACCTGCTCTTTGCCACCAGCTCCTCCCCACTCACCAAGGGAAGCAGGTGGGAAGCACCCTCCTTTCTCCTTCTGTAAACCTGGGTTGGCAAACCTTTTCTGTGAAGGACCAGATGGCAAATCATTTCGGTGTCACAGGCCGCACTGTCTCTGCTGCAACTGCTCCAAGTGAGAAAGCAGCCCCAGATGATATGTAAAGGAACAAGTGTGACTGTTTCAATAAAACTTTATTTAGAAAAACAAGGGGTGGGCCAGCTTTGGCCCACAGGTTGTAGTTTAATGGCTCTACTCCAAACCATTCCTCCTCCTCCTGCTGGATAACAACCAAACTTTCCAGAACCCACAGGGCTGGGGGTTGGAAGCAGCAGGTGGAGGTGGGATGTTGGGGAAGGAAGTGGGAGGGGAGGCCTCCACAGAGAGATGGCGAGCCGTCTGCCCAGTCCTTCTTCTCTTCTCTGGGAGAACCGGGCATGGTGCCCCCTCCAGGTTTAGTTGCCCATGACACAGAATCCCATTAGTTCCACATCGGGCCCACCACTTACCTGTGAACTGAATATCAGTTTCTCTGGCTCCATGATTCCTGCCCTCTTCCATATATATATATATATGTATTTATTTATTTATACACACACACACACATATATATATATATATTTTATGAGAAGGAGTTTCATTCTTGTTGCCCAGGCTGGAGTGCAATGGTACGATTTTGGCTCACTGCAACCTCCGCCTCCTGGGTTCAAGCAATTCTCCTGCCTCAGCTTCCCTAGTAGCTGGGATTACAGGTTCCCACCACCACGCCCGGCTAATTTTGGTATGTTTTGTAGAGACGGGGTTTCACCATGTTGGCCAGGCTGGTCTTGAACTCCTGACCTCAGGTGATCCGCCCACCTCAGCCTCCCAAAGTGCTGGGATTACAGGCATGAGCCACTGGGCCTGGCTTCCCTTCCCTTCGTATTAGTTCAACAAAGCATGAGACAGGAGGTCCCTCATCCTCTTCCTGCACTGGAAAATTAGTCTTCCGTTACCACAGCGGGCTGGGCAGACTTGATGGAACTCCACAGTTTAGTTGTCAGGTGGGGAGTGTCCCTGTGTGTGGGCACTGGTGGCTCCAAGGGAACTGTCTTCAGCCCCTGTCCCCAGGTGTGCAGTGGAGGTCAAGGCCTGGGGTCCCTCCTTTCCTGGGCCTTTGAGCCCCAAACCTGGTGACCCCACGAGCTGCTTGCATTTCTTCACCTTTCCTCGGTTTTACATCAAATGTGCGGAGCCCCTGTTCGTTCTTCTCCAGGCTACAACTGTGCCACCTGCCACCAGGCTAGACCCTCGGAGGTGACCACTTCCTCTGGGGGTAAAGGGCCCCTCCCAACCCATCCCCAAAATCATCTTCCCCATTTACCCCAAGTCTCTCCCCAGTTTACCCTAACGTGGGAGTTGAAGTTTTCCCTCCTGTGTGGTGGAGGTAAAGCTTATTTACCGCTGATCCTGTGGGAAATGCAGGGTGGAGGGACCATGCCGAAAATCCCCACTCAGCACCAGCCACGGAAGGAGCAGCACACACTTATCCTCTGTGCAGTTGGAAGATGCAAAATGGAAGCTCAGTGTTCAATGATTGGTCCAAGGAGAGGCAAAGGGATGGGGTTTGAGTCCAGGTCCGGGTGACTCGGTCCGCCTGCCTTCTGGGGTTCCACAGCTCTGCCCCTCTGGAGCAGAGAACAAGATGCAGGGGTGGGGGCAGGTAAAGCGTTCTGTGCAAAAGACAGGCTTGACAGGCCCGGGGGTTCTTCTGAAGGGGACCCCTGGAGCAGCCCAGGGTGACTCGAGGCCCTTGGGGATGGGGAGGAGGTTCATTACCAGTGGGAGAGGCAAGGTGGGGAGGCGCAGGCCCCTTCTCGGCCCCTGTGTCTGCTGTATCTCCACCCTCTCGCCCGGTGACCAGGCCTGGAAGGGATGGGCTCTGGGCCAAGCCCTGCTCTTGGCGCAAACCCTCCACCCCACCCTGGAGGCGCTTGTTAGTGCTGTGTTTAAAAGTAGGCTGAGAAGTCCGAGCAAAGATGAGAAGCTTTGTTTTCAAATATAATGGGAGGAGTGTGTGGAAACAGACACGGCAAAACAAAGGCAGATTGATGTTTCTGTTTGTGATACCAGTGGAGAGGAGGGCACAAGCAGGTATGTGGGGGCTTTGGAGGCCAGGGCATTTGTTTTTTTTTTTTTAAGAGGGGGGAGAGGGGAGTGTCTGCAGGAGCCGTTCAAGCGCCTACACTGGCTCTGCTGTGAGGGTGCTCCTGCCGCATGGCTGTGGGCCTGCGCTTCTCCTCCTCAGAGCCGGGAGGCCAGCAATGGCCCTGCTCACATCTGTATTCCGGCCCTGGAGACTGGGCGTGGTGGGGAGAGGGTGCTGTGTTGGAGTGCCTAGGGCAGCAGAGGAGGATGGAACAGGTTCTGAACCACGGCGATGACCTCCTGGTTTTCAGGGGAGTCACCATGGTGTCTGGCCCTGGCCTGTCAGCCCTTTACCTACATTATCACTCCACTGGGGCCCACACAACTCCTCCAGGTGGGCCCTATTTATTATTTTCAATTTATAGATAAAGAAACAGAGTCGCCCAGAGTCACAGAGGCAGCACAAGGTGAGGCTGGCTGGTGTCTGTCTGAGCGTCGGGCATTGGGTGGGCGACCACACAGCCCAGGAGGACCCCCGCCTCCTCTGGCCTGTGATCTCCTCAGTGCTCAGCAAATGATCATCAAATTTGGTAACACCAGCAGGACCAGAAGCGATTCCTTCAGCCTTTATTGATCCCATAAGAAAGAGGCGTTTGTGTTTCAGACCAGTGTGACTGCTTCCGAGCAGGTCTGTGGAGTTCAAAGCCGACAGGATGTTTAGCCATTGCCTGCACGTCCCTGCCCTGTTATTTCCAGCCTCATTACAGCCCCTGGCCTGCCGAAACACCTCTGTGTGATGCTGCAGCTCCCACCCAACGCCTCGATTTTCCCTTTGCGAGCTTTTGCTTGGGCTGCAGGAATAGTGGGCGGTGGATGTTTTTGGTGGAACTTTGTGGGCCAACATCAGACACGGCCAAAATGTGTCAGAAAGGGAGGGCCGTGTCGGGGAGGTGTCCCCAGAATCTCATCTTTTCTGTTACGGGACAATGGTGCCTACGCCGCAAGGGCTCTGTGCTGGAACCCACCAAGCCTGGGCCCTTGTGGGGTAGTAGTTGTTCACTCCAAGTAACTAAAGGAGAAGGGTTAGGCTTTGGGGCAAATAGGGAATGAATGAGCTTCTGTTCTTTAACCTGACCACATGAGCTGGAGCTTTGCGCCCGTAAACACACCTTGTGCAGGTAGACGCCTGTCTGCTCACCACGCTCGCATGGGAGATATGCCCTTCTCATGCCCTGGCATCTCTGGATCTTTGCTGCTCGAAGGACACTGCAACTTTGAAGCAGCTCCCCAGTTGCTTCCAGCAGGGATGAAACAAGCCATCAGCAGAGCCTGCGCCTTTACCACACCTTGGCAAGGCCCCTGGGAAGGCAGGTCACCATTGAGCAACACCCAGACAGAGTCTAGCATTCATTTCCAGATGCCTCTGGGGTTCAATTGTTTTCTCCCCCTCTCCCCACCCCTCTCTCCCCATAGTTACAGATTTTGCAAGATCCGCACAACACATGTGTGTGGATTTGCCTCTCCTAAGTCATTCCCATCTATCAGCCCAGTGTTGCTTTTGCTCTCTCCAGCGCTGATGGTTTTCAACAGCTGTGTATAAGAAAGCTGCTGGATTAGAGCAACAGGATATCAACAGCACTCACACGGCTTCCCCTGTGCGACGACAAGCACCTATGCTTTCTTTGTGTGGGCAGGATGGCCAGCACAGCTTTCACAAACAGGCCTGGGAAAGTTTCGGGTTTTTTTCTGACAGAGGTTAATATCCTTGTTTGTGATAAATGGAAGGTTGGGAAACTTAAGGTACCTATTGGGAAAGCCGATTCCTAGAACCAGAGTCAAGGGAAAAATATCCTTGAGATATATAGATCTTTATAAGGCCTTTTCCCTCTTCTTCTTCCTCTTCTCCCTCTTCCCTCTTCCCTCTTCCTCCTCCTCCTCTTTCTTCTTCCTTCTTCCATCTTCCTTCTTTCTTCTTCTTCTTTCTCCTTTCCTCCTCCTCCTCCTCCTCCTCCTCCTCCTCCTCCTCCTCCTCCTCCTCCTCCTCCTCCTCCTCCTCCTCCTCCTCCTCCTCCTCCTTCTTCTTCTTCTTCTTCTTCTTCTTCTTCTTCTTCTTCTTCTTCTTCTTCTTCTTCTTCTTCTTCATGTTTAAAAGAGTTTAAAAATAGAGACAGGGTCTCGCTCTGTCACTCGGGCTGGAGTGCACTGTTGTGATTGTAGCTCACTGCAGCCTTGAACTCCTGGGCCCAAGGAATCCTCCCTCCTCAGCCTTCCAAGTAACTGGTACTATATAGGCTTGTGCCACCATGCCCAGCTAATTTTTATTTTTTGTAGAGATGGTGGGGATCTCACTGTGTTGCCCAGCCTGGTCTCGAATTCCTGGCTTCAAGCGATCCTCCTACCTTGGGCTCCCAAGGTGTTGGGATTATAGGCATGAGCCACCGTACTCGGCCACAGAAGGCCTTCTTTATATACTGTTCTTTCTGAGCTGTTTTGACTGTGGTGGACTGGCAGGACACCCTCCATCTACCTAGGGGGGCTGAAGGTGGGCTGATGCCCAGCAATGACTGTGAACTCTAAGTGGAATGTCTGGAATGCCAGTGTTGGGGCTTCATGCCTTTGAATCATGGAAGGCATTTTGCTGCAAATACTGTACATCTAAGGTGCCGAGCAACGACAAATCTGAGCTGGGTCTTTCCTTCGGCAGGGATACACGGCAAGCTCTCTGCGTCACACACTGGATGCACAGGGTGGCCCAGGGAGAATGATATATTCAGTGTCTGCAGAGCTTTTGCAAAAGGTTTGCCTCAAGGACCCAGGCGTGAGGGTGTGGTTCATTTCCTATCACCTCTGGGGGTGGCTGCAGCAACTACTCGTGAACTCACACTACTGGAATCTTCTCTTCGTCATCCGAGCCCTTTCTGGGTGGCAGAAATGGCTGTGTTTCCATCAAAATCTGTTTCCTTTTCCTCCTGGGCACCCAGTGGAACTACTTTTCCTAGCCTCTTGCCCAGTGTGGCTGTGGCACCCAGGCCTGCTCAGGGAAACGTGGGCAGAAGTGTGTGCTGTTTCCGTGCCTGCCCAGAAAGCTTCTCACACAATTCTCCACGTGCTCGCTCCTCTCCAGGGGATGGCGTGGACACCGGGGGAAGTGTCCCTGAATGACGACGTGGAAGGCTGCCACTGCCCTGCGACCTTGGCATTGGACTTTGAATGAGAAACAAACTGTCATTGGGTCAAGTCCCTGAGGCTTGGGCGTTTGTTTGTTGCAGCAGCTAGCATTGCACGCCCTGACTAATGCAGACCCGGCAGCCTCTGGTGTGTTCTGCTGTTGTGCCTCCTGCTTCTCTGGGTTGCTCAGTGTCATCTGTGACACTGAGCCGCTCCGCCTGAGCACTTCTGATTTCCAGCTCCCTTTCTCTCGTCCTTCTCTTCTGTCCTAAGAGGATAGAGCGTCTCTTCCCTTCAAATCTAAACTTATCTGCTTGTGGCTGGGTGTGGGGGTTCATGCCTGTCATCCCAGTGCTTAGAGAGGTCAAGGTGGGAGGGTTGCTTGAAGCCAGAATTCGAGACCAGCCTGGGCAACACAGTGAGACCCCACCTCTGCAAAAAATAAAAAATTAGCCAGGCATGGTGGTACGCACTTGAGGTCCCAGCTACTCAGGAGGCTGAGATGGGAGGATCTCTTGAGACCAGGAGGTCGAGGCTGCAGTGAGCTATGATCATTCCACTGCATTCCAGCCTGGGTGACAGAGAGAGAGAGACCCTGTCTCTAAAAAAATAAAAAGCAAACAAAAACCCGTATCTGCTTGTGCCCTTGGTTCTGGCCACTTCCCCCGTCCCTGCCCAGCCCACCCCCAGCTCCTCGCCAGCTCTGCCCTATGCACCCTTTCTGTCTTGGACAGTTTAAATCTTTATCTCCCTGGCTCCATTCCTTCTTGTCTGAAAATATGTCCCAACAGTCCAAAACAAAACAAAACAAAACAAAAACCCTCACCCTCGTTACTCATGTATCCACTTCTCCTCAATGTCAGACTTTTTGAAAAGCGTCTCCCTTGCTGCTTCCTCCCTCCTCCTCCTCCTCCTCCCTCTGTTGCAATTGGCCTTGGCTCCACTGCCTTGGGCTCGGCTTGGTGACCAGCCCAGAGCTACTTCGGTCACGGCAGCCCCAGCATCTGCAGTTCCCACGCCTTGGCCTTTTGGCCAGGCTTGAGCTGAGCTAGACTGTCACGCTGCCCTTTCGCGGGTCTCTCAGGAGCTCCGCCTGTTCCAGCATGGGCCGGCCTCCGTGGCAGGATAGAGGGGAAAGGTATTCCCGGGCTCCTGCCTGGGCCTCCCCTCCTCCTCCACGGCCTCTCCTTCTGGAATGTGTAGTAGCTGCCACCTTCATGCCAGGCAACAGCAACATCGCCTTGTCTGGTGGGTCTGTTCCTTGTGGCTCTGTCCCCACAGCCTACTATATTTTGGGGTGCCAGGGAGGACAGGTAGAAGTCAGCCAGCTGCCCCGTCCCTGTTAGTTATGTCTCCTCGAGGTCTCCCAAGCCCACCTCCCCATGTGTACGGAGTCTCTGCCGTGGGGCGAGCCCTCCTTGTCTCTGCTTAATTAAGGCTTCTGAGCGGCTGACCGGCTGCCTCCCTGCTCCTCACCTTCCTCCACCCCACCTCTCTCTCCTGACTGACCTGGGTGCTGAGTGCTTGCAGGGGCACCGTATTCCTGGATGTAGTGCCCAGAAAGGGAAGGGCGTGTGCTGTGGGCTTGGGCAGACCTGGATTCCTGTCCTGGCCCTGCCACCCAGGAGCTGTTGACTTTGGCAATTACTAAACCTTCTGGAGGCTCAGGGTTCACTTATAAAATGTGATAGCGCCAACTTTAACGGGGTGGTGAAAGTCAAACACGCGAAGTCCGTCAGCCCTGAAGGCACACAGCAGGTGTCCGGTGCCCGGAGCGCTCTCCCTCCTTTCTCCCACAGAGCTCTTGCGACCCGCTGGAGGGAAGCCTGGTGTGATAAATCCAGGGCCTGTGGCCACCAGGAGTGCAGGAAGCCACTGCAGCTTCATCAATCCTTCAGGTCAGCCATGGTTTTCCGCTCTAGGGCCTCGCTAATCTGATGAAGAACCCCAAGATACTGAACCATGTTTTCACCCCTCATTTTTAAGCTCTTTTATTCCTAGGACGTTTATAGACAGTGAGCTCTTCTTCCAGACGTTAAGTTTTACTCCCTGGGATAAAATTAGGCTGTTGGAAACTCTTCATCCACTGCAGAGGCACAGGCTGCAAAAGCCTCAGTGAGCGAGACCCCCTCCCCAGGAGGTACCCCTAAGTCACCCACTGGGCCAGGTCACGGTGACGTTGCCTTAGGAAGGGTGACCCTGGAGCTGTGTCCAGACGGAGGTTGTGATGGGAGAATATTCCACACCGTTTTTAGGGCTTCTGCCTGAGGGCTGGAAGGTGGCCCTCAGGTGTCTCTGGAGGCCCAGTTGTCATTCTGCTACCGGTGTGGGCAGGGTGAGGAGGTCAGGTCCCTGTGTCTCCAATGCACTTCCACTGCTTAATAAAAGCCCGAAACTCCTGGACCCGGACCATTGAGAAGATTTAAGAAAATAACAAAAATAAGAAATTGTTGAGGCACTCTCAGAAGAAGAGCACTCATAGGTTTGCAGAAAGTCCTGCATCTGCCCAAGGGCCATCACCTGCCCTGTCTCCAGCTGACTAACTTCCTCCAACTGGCTGTCAAGGACGGTCTGGCCCTGGGGTCACAGATACCAGAGTATTATTTTGGGCATTGCCACTCACTTGCTGGGGTGACCCAGGGCAACTTGACCACTGGATCCCATAGAATCTCCACTTTAAGCGTGGACCATTGTGGCTGGTGCTGGGGAACGCTTGGTGTGCCCTGCTGTCTCAGCCTCACAACAGCTATTGTGCAGGGAGAAGGGCAGGTGCAGCCCGCCTTGCGCAGATGAGCAAGCTGAGGCCTGGGAAGGGCCCAGTGTTGGCTGCTCTGATGGGGCCAGGCCCCTCCTACTGAATGCCTTGGCTCCTAGTCCCAGCCATCTTTTCAAGGGTGAGTGAGACATGAAGATATGATTGATGTCATTCTCCAAGTTACGAGGCTTGGAGGACAGCCCTGAGACACCCCTTTTTCCTCCTTACTTTGGATCTCCCTTTTTTTCCTTCCTTCCCTCCCTCCCTCCCTCCCTCCCTCCCTTCCTTCCTTCCTTCTTTCCTCTCTCTCTCTTTCTTCCTTCCTTTCTCTCTCTCTTTCTTTCTTTCTTTCTTTCTTTCTTTCTTTCTTTCTTTCTTTCTTTCTTTCTCTCTCTCTCTCTCTCTTTCTTTCTTTCTTTCTTTCTTTCTTTCTTTCTTTCTTTCTTTCTTTCTTCTCTCTCTCTGTCTCTCTCTCTCTCTTTCTTTCTTTTTTTTTTTTTGAGACTGAATCTTGCTCTGTTGCCCAGGCTGGAGTGCTATGGCACAATCTCAGCTCACTGCAACCTCTGCCTCCCGGGCTCAAGCAATTCTCCTGCCTCAGTCTCTCGAGCAGCTGGGATTATAGGTACGTGCCACTGCGCCCGGCTAATTTTTGTATTTTTAGTAGAGACGGGGCTTCACCATGTTGCCCAGGCTGGTCTTGAACTCCTGACCTCAGGTGATCCACCTGCTACGGCCTCCCAAAGTGCTGGGATTATAGGTGTGAGCCACCGCACCTGGCCCCCACTTTGGATTTCTATGAAGAGCTTAGAAAGACAAAAACTGAAAAACCCATGGATGGAAAGTTGAGTGGCCATGGATCAGGCAATGTTGACTCCTCATTGGGTTGTTATCCCTTCTTCACGCAGCACAAATTTCCTCCGCATCTAAACCCAACTTCTTTAAGACTCTGGCTTATGAAGATCTGCTCTCTCTCAGATTCATGCCAGGCTCAGAGCCTGTCCCAGTGACGGACGCCCAAGAACGTTGATGGCCAAGGAAAAGTGGAGCGAGGAGGGCTTGCTGAAAATGGGAGTGTGTGGGTGGGACAAGTACAGGCAGCAGTGAAGATGAATTCACTTGGGATGGATCCCAAGGTTGTCTACACCCGGAGCAGTCACAGGCTTCAACAAATCTTTAAGTGTGGTGCCACCAGTAGCCGGGTTCAGGCCACTCCATGCCCAGCCACTGTTTCTGTTCAGGCCGAGGAAGCTGATGCGGGAACTCGCCAGCATCGTGGGAAGCAGTTGTTCATGGTCCTTCGTTGCTTCTGAAACGTTCAGCGGCAGCACAGAAGATACATTACCCCTTAACGCTTTATTTACGTGAGCTCTTTTGAGAAACTTTTTTTTTTTTTTTTTTTTTTGAGACAGAGTTTCATTCTTGTTGCCCAGGCTGGAGTGCAATGGAGCGATCTCGGCTCACGGCAACCTCTGCCTCCCAGGTTCAAGCAATTCTCCTGCCTCAGCCTCCCTAGGAGCTGGGATTACAGGTGCACACCACCATGCCCGGCTAATTTTTTGTATTTTTAATAGAGACGGGATTTCACCATGTTGGCCAGGCTGGTTTCGAACTCCTGACCTGAGGTGATCCACCCACCTCCGCCTCCCAAAGTACTGGGATTACAGGCGTGAGCCACCACACCTGACCGAGAAACATTTTACAAACAGGTGCATTGTGGGAGTGGGTGTGGTTAGTGTCACATCAGGGACGAGTCTGAACACAGACCTTGGCCGTGGCTGTGGGTCCTGCTCCTCATTTTTCTGTGAGGACATGACACAATCAGGGACTCTTGTGAAACTGCCTGGAAAGGAGGTTGGCCGGGTTGGTGTCATCCCGGGAACGCCTGTCAGCCACCCTCCCGCTTTGGGTTCCCTGAGGCGCAACCACAGGCTTACGTGTGGGGGCGTTGGGGTACTCGAGGCTTCCTTGTGACGGTCTCCTGAGGCTGCCACACCCTCTGTCCCTGTGTCACTGGGAGCCCCTGGGCTTCGGATCTGTAGCTGGGTACTCGGGTTCCGGCAGATCTTGTTCATTTAGGGAGAAGACAAATAGGCAGGCCTTCTGAGTAAGAGGAGGGTTTGTGTTGTTTTGTCTTGTTTGTGGTGGTTATTATAGAAAACTCAAACATGTAGAAGGTCATGTGCCCACTGCCCAGCTCCAACAGCCGCCAGTGTAGACAGGAGTCTTCAGGCGTGAGCGCTGGGGCCAGACGTGTGCTTTAGAAAGCTGCCTGGCGGCGCCTGCAGCCCCCGTGCCAGAGGCTGGGTTAGAGGCTGGGAGAGAGGGCTGGGTCTGTAGCCTTGTTGAGGTGGGTGAGGGTGAGGACCCAGACCAAGGCAGGGGAAAAGAACAGGGTGGAGAGTCGGGAGAGAGTCTGAAATAGAATCAGTGGGATTTGGTGGCCAGCTGAATGTGGGAGGGGAGGGAGGGGAAGGGCTTCGGGTGATTCCATTGATCATGGGGGATTACAGGGGAAGGAAAGGGTTTAGGACAGGGCAGAAGTCCAACCACGGCCCTCAAAACCCCATGTGACCTCATTTTGGGACCTTGCCCACCACGCTCCAGCCCCCTTGACCATCTCCTGATGCCTTCACTGTACCTGGCACTGTGCTGCAGGGACGCTGCACATGTGGTCCCCGCTGCCTGGACCACCGCAGCCCTCACACCTCACTTCCGTAAGCCCCGTCACCTTGGGTCTCGGCTCCAGCAGTACTTCCATCAGGAGAGCCACCGACTCTTGCTCTGTTTCCTTATTAACTAATCACAACATGCAATTGTTTTGCCTATTTGATTATTTTCATGTTTATTTTCAGTTTGCCTCAACAGAATGTAAGCACCACGCAGGCCCATACCGAGAACTCAGTAGACACAGGCATGGGAGGAATGAGGGACTCTGGAGGCAAACGTTGGTGGAGGGGTTTGGACAAGTCACTGCAGCCAGCAGCGAGCCAGGGAAGGTTCCGAGCGTAAGAGGGGCCTGAGGGAAGGCATGCAGGGGCGCTCAGAGGGGGCCCAGAGTCGGACACCGGAAAAAACCAGCTCAGCCCCGGCTTCTGTTATTCAACCCCTCCATGCTCTGTGGGAAGAGGATACACAGAATCCCTGAATTCAGCAATTAATAGCAGATGCAGAGACCTTTCTCACTTGGAGGCTTAGATGTCAAATACGTGTTTTTAGTGGAAGTGGAGTCAATTAGTATATTCTTGTGTCACACTCAACTTGTGTGCGTGCAAGCGTGTGTTAACCTGTTGAGAAAGCCACAGGTGCTAAATAGCCAGAGAGGTGCTGGGGCTTCCGGGGGCTCTGTTTGGAGCCCTCAGTGCCCTGGACAGTGGAACAGTCTCCATCTCTTTCACAGTTGGTGCTGTGCTAGGCGGTTCAATGGTGTGCACATCCACTGAAGGCTCCTCCATGCCGGAAAATGATGCACGTCTGTGTGCGGCAGTCGCTTTAGAAATGCTTTCAGGAGGCCGGGCGCGGTGGCTCACGCCTGTAATCCCAGCACTTTGGGAGGCTGAGGCGGGCGGATCACAAGGTCAGGAGATCGAGACCACGGTGAAACCCCGTCTCTACTAAAAATACAAAAAATTAGCCGGACGCGGTTGTGGGCGCCTGTAGTCCCAGCTACTCGGGAGGCTGAGGCAGGAGAATGGCGTGAACCCGGGAGGCGGAGCTTGCAGTGAGCCGAGATCACGCCACTGCACTCCAGCCTGGGCGACAGAGCGAGACTCCGTCTCAAAAAAAAAAAAAAAAAAAAAAAAAAAAAAAAAAAGAAATGCTTTCAGGAAGTCCCGCTTTGTGCAGAAACCTTCCCTAGCTCCCTAGTTGTCATGGCATCTGGTGGCAGCTCCCCTCTTTAACCTAGGAGGCCTGCCCCACCCACCTCCTCTGGCCCATGCCTGCTCCGTGCTTGTGTCTCCACCATACCCTTGCTGGTGGCCTAGAATGTCGTTCACCTCCAGCAACTTCTCCTTCCAAACTGCCCTCCAGGCATTGCATGTGCCCTGGCTGTTCGCTGGGCCTCCCTGCCTGCCCCCAGGCCTCTGACTCCTCTGGACGCCCAAGTTGCCTGGGTCCTTCATCATGTGAGTCTCGCCTTGGCTACCATTATTTCTCTTGTATCTGTCTTGAGTTCCCAACATGAAACTCTATGAAAGAAGGTATCATTGTTTTCACCACATCTTCTGGGTTCTAGCTCAAGTGTAGACCTTCAAAAACGTACGTAGGTTGGCTGATTGACTGATAAGGTTAATGGGTGATTGACACAGTGCTATTCTGTACCAGGCTTTAAAAAAAAAAAAGTCAATCTAATTCCAGAGGTGGCTAGAACCAAAAGGTGACTAGAAAGGCCTGGCGACCACAGCCGTAGGTGCAAATGCGCTGGGTTTTGGGCAACTGTGATATGGCCTTAACCATGTCTTACTCTTTCTTGTCTCCCATCCATGAAACTGAGGGGGCCCCCCATGCTCTCTGCCCCTTAGAGCATATGGTGAGGGAAAATGAGGTGCTATAACCATGTACAGGTCTTGCTTGGAAGCTGTGATTTTTATCGGGCTTGTTAGCGTCTGAGAGGAGAGGTTTCCCAAGGAGGCCTCCCACCCCTTTCGCACAGATACCGTCTGTGTGCCTGCCTCTCATGATGCCGGCAGGGACACACACCACGCCAGGCAGTCAGAGATCCTGCTCCTGTCTCCTCGGAGGGTGAGCAGCTCCATCCACCGCTTCTTGCTTTGTCAAATGGGTAATCCCGGCGGACTCGTTGCTATTTGCAACTCTACCCGTTGGTTAGGTCCAGGTGGATTGCCCAGACCGGGCCGCCCTGTTACTGCTGGCTTCGGGCCACTGGGATCTCTCAGCTACTGTCACTCCCCAGATGTTAATGTCTGCCTGAAATCCCAGGGCAGGAAGGGACCCAAAAGGCCATCTAGTTCTCCCTCCTGCCTTGAAGTGAGACCACACCTAAACTGATCCAGACAGCTGAGGGTCGGGCCTGGTGGTAAAACCTGCAGAGAAGCCTCCCCCAGTAACTTGTTCCAAGCCCCTCCATCGGGAGGCGCTGACACTTTCTCGCTTCAGATGTGGCTGCTGCTCGTCCCCAGAGGGGTTTTGGATGCCCCTCTTGAACATCTGCTGGTGTGTTGGGGGAAATACAAGACTGCCATCCTCGCTGCAAGGGTGGAGTGAGCCAAGAATGGAGAGTGTGTGTGCGTGCGTGGGGCTTTCGGGAGGTCTCGCTGCCTGTCTTCGAGGGGCCTGACACTCCAGGGGCAGCCCCAGCTGGAAAGTGCCCCATCCCTGCTGGTGGACAGTGAGTCCAGTCCAGAATCCTACTGAGCTCAGCCTCTTGTTCTGGAAGAAATGAAGTTTCAGCAGGAAAGAAATGAGGGCAGAGCAGGAGGAGTGAATCCGTCAGAACTTACATCTCTTCACTCAATCAACAAATTCTTACTGACCCCCGCTACGTGCTGCATGGGGATAGGGGAGAAATGAGAACTGGAGGGCGTCCAGGTTGCTTTGGCCATCGGAGAGAGGTCCCAGCCCAAGGTTGTAGGGCACCGGGAGGGCCTGCACAGTCTTGTGCTGTCGGCGGGGGTGTGGGGGATTGAACATATTTGCAGAGCCCCGCCTGCCTGCTCTGGGTCTCTGGAATGGCTCCGCTGTGTTGGGAAGAGCTGGTCTTCGCTGCACTTTCCTATCCAGGCCATCCCACAGCCGCCACAGCTTGATGTGGAGCAGGCACCCAGTAAAGACAGGTGGTGGTTCTTAGAACCTGCTGTGCACCATCCGAAGTGAGGCTGCCGGGGCACACACAGCTCCAGGCGCTCAGCCTACCTCATCTCCCTTGACCCTGCTGGCACCTCTGCTGTGAGCCATGTCCCCTCAAAACTCCTATGTCCAAGCCTTAACTCCCAGTGCTTCAGAAGGTGACTGTATTTGGAGATAGGGCTTCTAAAGAGATAATCAAGGTGAAAAGAGGTCATACGGTTGGACCCTAATCCAGTATGACTGGTGTCCTTATAAGAAGAGAAGATTAAGACACAGACACAGACAAAGGGAAGACCGTGTGAAGACACAGAGAGAGGACGGCCACCTGCAAGCCCAAGAGAGAGGCTGCAGGAGAAATCAACCGTGCCAACACCTTGATCTTGGACCTCCAGCCTCCAGAACTGTGAGAAAATACATTTTGTTGTTTGAGCCATCCCGTCCGTGCTACTTTGTTAGGGCAGCCCTAGCAAACTGACACAGCGTCCACGGAGTGGGGTGCCATTCCTATCTTACAGATGAGGTCTGTAGCGCTGCCAGACGCCACACACGGAATCCCGGGCCAGTTCCTAAACCTCCCTGAGCCTCTGTTTCCTCATCGGCAAAGAGGGATTAATGATAATTTTGTGGTAAGGATTCAATGAGAAAGGACACAATGAATGTTTGTCCCCACGCATGCCTCGGCCCGATTTGATTAAGAAGCTCATGGGCCTGGGGCGGAGGCTAGCTGTGAGTTCTGCATGTGGTTGACAGTTGGTGTTGATGAATGATATGTTAAAAAAAAAAAAACACCCCAAACCAAAAAGCCTTTTGCACTCTATAGAGAACCTGAAATCAGAAGCGCTCAGTTTCATTAGCTGGCGGATGTCTCTGGCTTGTGAACTTGACTGGGCACCCTGGGACTCCCTATGTCAAAGTCTTCCTATGGCAGCCTCCAGCGAGTTGGGGGAGGGTGAGAGGGCGCGTCTTCCAGGCACCGTCTGCCTGGCTTGACCCTGGTGAAGTGTACATGAGAACAGAGCCCAAGGGACCAAGCCCTCAAGCCCAGGGGCAGAGCTGGCAGGAACGTGGGGGCTGCACGCCTGTAGGCACCATTGGTGTGCAGTGTCAACCAGGTGGATGTTCCTTGTTAAGCCTGTGCCCTGCTCAACTCAGTTGGTGGGAGCAAGCTTCCTTCTGCCTGGATACACCCGAGGGTGCAGAGCAGCACGTGCAGATATGTTCCTGGGGCTGGGTACCACTTTCTCTTTTATTTGGAAGTTGTCTCTCACAATGGAACAGAACCTTTTTCCACCCCTGAACCTGGAGGAGCCATCAAAATCCTAAATGTTACTCTGGGGGAAGCTGATTCTGGGAGGGACCCAAGGGGTAGGGCAGGCAGGGGCCCTTCTTTGGGTTGGTCTAGAAACCTACTCTGTACCCCTCAATTATATTTTAATATCTATCTGTACACTTTCACACCACAAGTCCTAAAGCATCGTTAATTAGGTCCCACACACAGATACACACACCCAGCTCAACAATGATAGAAAACGCCAAATTCAAATTGACAAGGAGCCAGAAGCCCAGCCTTCCTTCTGGCTAAAACAGAGGGACCCATTATGCTGGAATATTATTTTCTCATGGTTTGGAACCATTACATCAGCCTTGATGTAATAACATTGTTTAACTTCAGAGGTGTATTTATTTTGGTTTGGAGTTCAGATAGTTTAGCCTTTAGCTGGGGATTGAGCAAAACGCAGACAAAGCCACTAAAGTTTGAAATGAGCCATTCTGCCGTTCCCCTTCTCCCCTCCCCAGAATAAATATTCTTCAGATGTAGTTTCATCTCACAGCAAAGGTGGTGACCAGGGTGCTGATACATTTTGGAGGCGATTTTTTTTTTCCCTCTGGTGGTTGGCTAACATGATGATGACCAGCTGGGCACTGAGTGGGTAATCGAGCCCCAGACCCAGTAAAGACTTGGGAATTCCACCAGCAGCTTCTCTGAAGATAGCCTATGATCTTTCCACGGTTCCTCCATAAGCCCAGCTCTTCTCCTTAAATAACTCACTACAGGTAGCGCTTTGATCGGTCACCGTGGGGACACAGGGGAGGGCTCTTGTTAACGGCTGAGTCCAGAGGGCCAGGTCTCCAGATAGGAGCTCTTAGAGCCCCAGAGAGTAACTGGAGGCTTCTAATTGTTTCCTCTGAGCCCAGTCCTTGGAGTGGGTGGAAAAAACTCTGGTACCCGGATGTCCTCTGTGCTGGAGTGCAAGTGACAGGAACTGTGAAATGACTACTGCGGCCGGGTGGTGGAGGCATGGGAGCCCCAGGGCTTGTTCGTGGGGGAGCCCTCCCGACTGCACGTTCCCTCTAGCTCCATGCATTTCTCTCCCACCCTACGCAGCGACACCACCATTGACAGGAATTTCCTGGCAGGTCCACTTGCTCATCAGCCATTCTTTCTGAGGCCTTCCTCCCCAACTCGACTTCGACAGTTCTTGGCTCTTATCAGGGTCCCTACCAATCTCCATGTGGCCAAGTCCCGGGTGCATTCCTGTTCTCATCGTACTCCACGCTCGCAGCATTTGCACTTGGCCCTCGTTCCCTCTCCACCATGCTGGCCTGTGTTCCTCCTCCTCTGCTGGCTCTCTGGCCTTCAAAGGCCAAAATGCCCCAGGGTTCCTCCTTGGCCCTCTTTTCTTCACCAACACCCTCTCACTGAGCGAACTCATTTGGCCCCTGGGTTTCAACACCAGCCATTTACTGGTGGCTCCCAAAATGGTATGACCTCTGCCCCGAATCCCAAACTTCCCCATCCAACTACTTCTTCAGCAGTTGCACTCGGTACCTAACAGGCCTCTCAAAAGCAATATACCCAAGCAAAACTTTCACTGTCCTGGGTCTCTCCCCATCCCTTCCTGCCCCATGAATGGCATCTTCCTCCTGGCTCAGCCCCGTAACCTTGGATTCATCTTCTTGTGTCTGTCTTTCCTTCATACCCACACCCAATCTTTCAGCCAGGTCTGTCAGCACTAGCCCCCAAGCAGAGGCAAATCCAGCCACTTCTCACCACCTCCACGCTGAAGCGCTAGCCCAGCCACCCTCATCTCTCACCTGATTATTGCAACAGCACCTAACTCATCTCCCTGCTTCCACTCCTCCCGGCTATAGTTTCCCCTCCACCCGTAACCAGAGCAATCTTCTCACCTGGTAAATCAAATCATAGCAGCACTTTTTAAATCCTTCTCATTGTAGTTAGAATGCAGCCCAAGCTCCTTTCCACACCCTTGGGCACACCCAGGACTTATTCTTTTTAATATTTATTTATTTATTTATTTATTTATTTATTTATTTGAGATGGACTCTCACTCTTGTCACCCAGCCTGAAGTGCAATGGCACGACCTCAGCTCACTGCAACCTCCGCCTCCCGGGTTCAAGCAATTCTCCTGCCTCAGCCTCCCGAGTAGCTAGGACTACAGGTGCATGTCACCACGCCCAGCTAATTTTTGTATTTTTAGTAGAGATTGGGTTTACACCCAGTATTTATTCTGTGTATCTTACTTTCTGATTGAACCCTTCTTTTATTTGGAGCAGCACAGTACCCAGTTAAATGCCTGTATTTCCCAGCCTCCTTTATAACCTAGGGGTGGCGAGTGAGATGAAAGCAGAGCTGTTGAGTGGGGCTTCTGGTATTGTCCTTTCAAGGGAGCTGGCTCGGCTGGGAGAATGCAGAATTTTTCCTATTCCATGCTTTCCTCCTTTCTACTGCTTAGAATAGAGACGTGATGGATGGTGCTCCAGCAGCCATCTTGTGGTATAAAGCAACCTTGACGATAAAAATGTCATAAGAGAGATAGAAGGAGCAGGGCTGCCAGATGACCACAGAGTCATCATACCAGGCTTGTAATTAATTCTGAGCTTCTCTGATGTAAGAAATATCTTGTGTTAGCCACTGACTGAGGCTGATTGAATCTAACCGTAAGAAGTAAAACTTGCAAAGCTTGATGTAATCTGGCCTCGACCTCTCTAAGTTCCTTCAACCGCTCTATTCTAACTTTGCCATGTATTGTGCATGCTGGTTTTCCCTCAATGCTCCTTGAACATTCTAAGCTTAGTCCCATCTTGAAGCCCTTCCCCCAGATCTCTGTGACTTCTTCTTTTGTATCTTTTGACTTCTTCAGAGAGGCCTTTCCTGACTTATGTAGCCCCTAACCAGTCTGCTTCTCCTTAAGCTCCTTTAAACATTGTCATAGCACTTTTCGCTCTTTGAGATTACTTTGTAAAACATGCTTATTGCCTGTTTCCCCCCTTAGATTGTAAGTTTCATGAGGACAGAGGTTTTGACTGTTTTGTTCACTGCTTTAGCTCCTAGGCTTTGCATATGATAGGTGTTTAGTAAGTTATGTGTTAAATGAATGTGTGGCATGAGATGACTTTTCAGAAGTTCCTGAAAAAAACTCATCTTGGGTGTCGCCATACATCACAGAATCCCTTCTGCTGTATTTGAAAATAGCCCAGCAAACACTTGTGGCTCACTCACGACTTGCTGGGCCTGCTGCAGCATTGGGATGTAAAGACAGCGTAGCTCCTTGTCCTCTGGAAGCTCAGAGTGGACAAGAGCGTGTGTAGATAGAAGACTGAGGTACCAAAATACAGGAACACCGCGGCCAGCCTCAGGAGGCTTTGGGACAGACTTAGAAGGCAGAGTCCTAGGGGCTTGTGATTGTTTGGATGAGGGAGAGAGGGAGAAGGGAGAATGGAGAGTGGCAGGTGTCTGGCATCAGGGCCACATTTCACCAGGCATGTGTGACATTAGAGGGCATGACAGAGAATGCAGCGCATCTAGACAGTAAAGCTTTTTTTTTTTTGAGACGGAGTATTGCTCTGTCGCCCAGGCTGGAGTGCAGTGGTACGATCTTGGCTCACTGCAACCTCCACCTCCCAAGTTCAAGCTATTCTCCTGCCTCAGCCTCCTGAGTAGCTGGGATTATAGGCGTGTGCCACCACGCCTGGCTAATTTTTGTATTTTTAGTAGCGGCGGTGTTTCCCCATGTTGGTCAGGCTGGTCTCGAACTCCTGACCTCAAGTGATTCGCCCGCCTCAGCCTCCCAAAGTGTTGGGATTACAGGGGTGAGCCACCGCGCCCGGCCTAGACAATAAAGTGTTGAAGTACTGTGCTGGAGTTCTATGCAGGCTACCTAAAAGGCACAGAGGACCATGTGGTAGGTTCTGTGGTTTTAACAGAGTCAGGGGCTGATTAGGAGAAGCTTCGGGGAGGCAGTGATGCTGGAGGCAAGCTTGGATGGAGTCGAGTGTTCTCCGCACAGACAAGGTCCAGGGGAAGGAGCTGCAGGCTGAGCAAATAGTAGATGTAAAGATATGAAGGGGCGAGGTATGTAGCACAACCTGGTTTGTCTGGGACTGTCCTGGTTTTACCACAGAAAGTCCTGTGGCCCAGGAAAACCCTTCATCCCAGGCAAGCTGGGAAGATTGGTCATTTTAGAGATCCAGGGTCTGTTAGGGCCATTGGAGTAGCTTTCAGTGGCTGGAGAAGAGAGAGTCAGTGAGTGAGTTGCGGGGGAGGAGGAAGGGGCTACTTCATGGGAAGCTGGAGGTGGCAGGGGCTGGATTGAAAGCCTCCTAGGCAGCAGAAGGAATCGGATGTTTTTCCTGGATAGGGGAGAACCACTGAAAAATACTGAAAGATAGGAGTGAGGCAGTAAAGAAATGAAGTTCTTTCTACTGTAACGCACATGGAGCTGCAACTCATCAGTCGCGTGTTTTACGGACCAGGCTTGGCTGCCACCACTTTACTCCTAAAGCAGCACAGCCCGTACCCAGGGCAGACTGGGCGCAGGCAGCACCTGCTTGAGGAAGTAGCCCCAGTGTTTGCTCGGCTCCGGCATCGTCAGTCAGAAGCCAGTTGCATCGGCCATCCCTTAGCACCCACTTTTGGGGGCTTCCCAGCTGAAAAGCCTCGCAGCTCCGGGCTCCCTGTGGACCTGAATCAGGAGGGCAGACCACGCCCTTACGCATCCCCGGCGTCTTCCCTGTTCCAGTCACTTTTTACATTCAGAGTCCACCCACCTCCTGCCCTCTCTTGCATACTGTCACCTGCAGCGCCCTCTCCTGCCTCCTTCAGAGCCCACCCTGCTGTGCCTGGCCTCCCTGGCCACCCCCTGGCTGCAGGACATCCCCTGTCCTGGTTTCCTTCCACCTCCCTGATTGCCCCTTTCTGTTTCTCATCTTCGTTTTTCTCCTGCTCCCCAGCTCCCCTCTCAACCCTACGCCTCTTGACTCAGTTACATTAGGTCTGGCTTCACGTAGTGGAAAACCCCAAATAGTGACGGCTTAAGTGCCCAAGGTTCTTTTCTGTCCCATGAAAGCAGAGCAGAGGAAGCAGCTCAGGGCTGGTGTGGCAGCACGGCAAAGTCACCGCGACCCCAGTCTGGCCTTTAGGAATCTGCTGTCTGGAAGGCCCTGGCCAGATCCTGTTCCCTGACCCTGACCGGCTGGGCCCTGCTTCCTCCGGGGTGGCTTAAGCCCCAGCGCAGGCCCAGGCAGCTCTCCCGCAAGCTCCCATTGGCCCTCCATCTCCTGCAAGCTCCACTGTGCCAGGACCTGTCCTGTTCATTTCCTCCCTCCATACTGCCTTTTGCGGGGCTTGGTGCTTGCTGCCAAGGTGTCCGCCCTCCCTGCTAAGTGATCTGAAGTCAGGACAGTGCCATAGCCCAGTCATTGCCTGGCACAGTGTTCTGTTCCTACTAGGTCCTCTTCGGACATGTGGAATGAATACAAGAACCTTTCTGAGCAATAGTTGGAGGCATCAGGAAGGGCTAAAGACCATCCTGAGGGGCCCCGAACTCAGAATATGTTCTGTGGTTGGAGGCTGGGTGCGGTGGGTCATGCCTGTAATCCCAGCACTTTGGGAGGCCAAGGCAGGTGGATCACCTGAGGTCAGGAGTTTGAGACCAGCTTGACCAATATGGTGAAACCCTGTCACTTCTAAAAATACAATAATTAGCCAGGCGTGGTGGTGGGTGCCTGTACTCCCAGCTATTCGGAAGGCTGAGGCATGAGAATCGCTTAACCTGGGGGGTGTAGGTTGCATTGAGCTGAGATCATGCCACTGCAGTCTAGTTTGGGCAACAGAGCAAGACTCTGTCTCAAAATATATATACATATATATATATATATACACACACACATATATATATGTATATATGTGTGTGTGTGTATATATGTGTGTGTGTGTGCGTGTATATATATATATATATTCTGTGGCTGGAGAGGAGGGCTAGTTATCACCAATGTGTACAAGATCAGTGAGTGTGTCTGACAGTGTTCATAGATTTAATTACAAGAAGATTCATGGTTAGCTGAGCTCAGGTAAATAACAGTTTGACTACATTATGTACAGATACAAATGATGTCCTAAAGGGATTGTGTAATAATGCGTGTGACACCTCTTTTGACCAGTGTTACTTAATGTCAGTTGATGAGTGCTTCAGTATTTCTATGCCTGGCAGGTTCTTCTTTTTATTTCTAATTAAGTTTCTTGCTCTGTGCTGTTATTTCTAAATCAGTAGGAAGTTGTAGGGGTATGAGAAACATTAGACACCCTAAGGGAGATGAAGGTCAAATGAAATTTTAATGTTTGTATTTCTTCATCCTAAAGATGCTATCTATTTATCTGGTCTATCTTTACATCTTTTTTTTCTTCTTCTTTTCTTTGGAAAGGTGTCGAAGGGCACATCCTCCAGTCCCTGGCTTGAGATCAATTTGCGTGACAGGCCCTGCTGACAGGTGGACGGTTGAGGACAGTGCCTGGTGGCTTGGGCTCTGTTCACGGTTCTATTGGCATCATGAATGCATGTGGCTCGACTCTGGGAATCTTGGAGCAATGCAGACAGCAAGTTCACTATAGCTGTTTGCCCTTCAATAGGCCAGAATTAAAACATCGTCCCCTTCGCAGTGGGGCCTCCTAAATAGATATAAATAAATCCATCAAGCAAAGATCAAACCCTTCCCTTTTCATTCATTTTGTTTTCCTCTGGCATTTCAACCCACAATCTAATATATGGGAAAGAGAAGACACTGTAGAGGTTGAATGACCTGGGCTAGGGAGGTAGGTGAGAAATGCCTCCTTTCTCAGACCAGCACCTGACTCGCGGTTTGGGGGCTTGGGTGGGGAAGGAGGAAAGACAGGGAGCATGGTATGAACCAGGAGCCTGCCCAGCACCCAGATCAAAAGGGAAAGGTCTGAACATTGAGAGGACTTGAAATTAACAGAGCTTTACCAGCCAGTCAATAGGTCCTGGCTGCAGGAAGATGAACCTGCTAATGGCTGTTTTTTTTTTTTATTATTTTTATTTTTATTTATTTTTTTTGAGACGGAGTCTCGCTCTGTCGCCCAGGCTGGAGTGCAGTGGCACAATCTCGGCTCACTGCAAGCTTCGCCTCCTGGGTTCACGCCATTCTCCTGCCTCAGCCTCCCGAGTAGCTGGGACTACAGGCGCCTGCCACCACGCCCGGCTAATTTTTTGTATTTTTAGTAGAGACAGGGTTTCATCGTGTTAGCCAGGATGGTCTCGATCTCCTGACCTCGTGATCTACCCGCCTCGGCCTCCCAAAGTGCTGGAATTACAGGCGTGAGCCACCACACCCGGCCAATGGCTGTGTTTTTCTCCTTCTACGGCCACAGTGGTTTCCCCAGCGGAGTTCCCTTCAATGCGAGACAGAGACCATTTTAATGACTGCGAAAATTCAATTAAAGTCTTATGTCAGGGTAGGGAAAACTTATGCGAAGCCCAACATTTTGGTGGCTCTCTTTTTGAGCTGCTTTACTGTGGTAGCTTCCTAGGAAGTGAGCTCCATGAATATGGAACATAGGGTTGCAGCTGAGGGGGTGTGGGCTGTTGGAGACAGAGGTCCTCAGTTTTCATATACATGACATGATTGATGAGTTTCTTGGTTCTGTTGAAAAAGCAAAAAAGGGGAGGCTGAGGCGGGCGGATCACAAAGTCAGAGGATCAAGACCATCCTGTCCAACATGGTGAAACCCTGTCAATACTAAAAATACAAAAATTAGCCGGGCATGGTGGCACGTGCCTATAGTCCCAGCTACTTGGGAGGCTGAGGTAGGAGAATCGCTTGAACCCGGGAGGCAGAGGTTGCAGTGTGCTGAGATCATGCCACTGCACTCCAGCCTGGTGACACAGCAAGACTCCGTCTTACCAACAACAACAAAAAAGCAAAAAAGATGTCTCATCTGTGGACAAACATAATTTCTTTGATTTCTGTGTTGTCCCTGTCACCCATCAGAACCTCAGAAATGCTGTCTTGGGTCAGCTGTGCATTTTTCTTTGCTGGTGGCCCATTGGACAGGCAGGTCACTTCTTTTTTTTTTTTTCTTTGAGACGGAGTCTCACTCTGTCGCTCAGGCTGGAGTGTAGTGGCGCGATCTCGGCTCACTGCAAGCTCCGCCTCCCGGGTTCCCGCCATTCTCCTGCCTCAGCCTCCCAAGTAGCTGGGACTACAGGCGCCCACCACCACGCCCGGCTAATTTTTTGTATTTTTAGTAGAGACAGGGTTTCACTGTGTTAGCCAGGATGGTCTTGATCTCCTGACCTTGTGATCCACCCACCTCGGCCTCCCAAAGTGCTGGGATTACAGGCGTGAGCCATCGCGCCCGAACTCTGGGCAGGTCACTTCTTGTCCTCTGAGGAGTAGATGGAAAAAAGGTCAGTTCGAAGTTCAAGAACAGCTGAGGACTGAGGCATGCCATTTAAGGGGAGTTTGGTACTTGAACCCAAGTGTTCCCAGAGTGGTTCCCAAGTACTCCCAGAGTTGGGCTTGGAGACCCTAAACAAAGAAACCTTAGAAATGCTCTACTTTTCCTTTGTAAGTAGCAAAATAGCCAGCTTGCTGGGTTCTCGGCCACACACGGGCACCTGGAAGCCATCTACAGGAGCTCCCATGGCAGGAATGGGAGGAGGGGGCTCCTCAGCTCTTCTCGCTCAGCCCCTCCTCCCATGAGCTACCTGGGCCTGTGTCCCGACAGAAAGACTTCAATCCCTCCCCTTCCTTCCTTTTGGTTCTCACGCTAGCCCTCACTGCCTCCCCGATGGGCCGGGTCTCTCAGGCACGAGAGCGCTGCCACTGTCCTAAAACACCCCTGCAAGGGGTCACATGTCCTCCTGGCCTTACCACCTCTTTCTGGGCTGACAAACCCAGGCCGAGCTACACTGGACTTGACCTGGTTCCTCCCCTAGACCTACACTCACACAGTTCATCCCACGGAACTCCGTTTTTGCCCACCTCGTCTCTCTCACGTCCACCTGGAGGCCACCTGGAAAATGCCTCTTTGTGCTTCATGGCTCAGTTCGGATCCTGCCTCCCCTGAGACACCTCTGGTAGACTGAGGTGTCTCCCCCTCAGCTTTCTCCCTGCGGTCTCTCTGGGAGAGGGAGGATCTTCCTGCTCGTGCATTGGTCTTTCCAGTAGACTTGGGTGGGGGGTGTCAGGCCCTGACTTAGGCATTGCTGGATCTCCAGCAGCTAGTTCAGTGCATTTGCTGAATGAAGGGGAAGGAATTCTGTGCTAGGAATAGTTTGTGGTTAGCAATTTGAAGTGGGCCACTAACCAACTGCTGTATTTAGCACCTCTATTTTTTTTCTAGAAAATACACCAACTTGGACAGCCATCCTCATGGGTCCTGCTGTTGAAATATTTCCTGAATGTTCACAAATTTCCTGGACGTTCAAAACATGTTGAATTCTACTATCACAGAGTCTCCAGTACCCCCATGAATTGGTCTGAAGGCCCTTGCTGGATGAACCAGAAGTGGGTCCTCACTAGCTAGCTGCATCAAGGCTCCCCAGTCTTCCTGAGAATGAGGCCCAGAACACAAGAGTTTGTATGGTTCTTGCTGACGTACAATAGGTATCAGGAGTTGGGGAACTGAGGACATCATCTCAAAAGTACCACAATTGATGAGTAGCCCTACGAAATGCGTTTGCGTTAAAGCCTGTTTAGGAAATGGAAAGGGGGCATGAGCAGGTGTGCTGTGCCTGTGTCGACCTGCTTACACCTGCCGGGAGGGGACAACAGCACACACCTGGGAGCACGGAGTGGCTTGCCATCCGAGCTGACCAGAACGCAGGGCCTGTGCTGGAGTCCTGGGCCTGCTGCTGACCTACAGGGTCTTGGCCCAGCCATGGCTGGGCACCTCAGCTCCTCCATTTGCCCCACGTGATGCCCCTACTTCATTCAGTTCATAAACAGTCACCGAGGCAGGTGCTGTGCGGGACACTGGGCAGTGACAGATGAATAACATAGGTCTTGGCCCCCTGAGCCCATGAGGTACTAGAGATAATAAGCATCCTCACTGAGCCCACTGCTGGGTTTACGGATGTAGATGGCTGCCAGGGCCCTCCTGAGGTAGGAGGCACCCAGCTGCTCTGGTAAGAAATACAGGATTGTCTTATCAAAATACCCCTCCTATGCCCACTCTTTCATCAAGGACTTGAGTCTGTGACCTCAAAGGCATGAGGGGGCCTTGAGGGCATTCTGTGGGGCTCCGTGTTGGTCTCTGAGCTCTTACAAAGGCCAGCTTGACCCCCAACCCTGGGAGGCACTCTTGGCTGGGTTCTCCTTCCCACTTGCCTCCAGGCTGAGGCCGTCCATCATGAGTGTCCAGGGCTGCTGGCCGAGCAGGACACTGCTGCATTGGGCCTGGCACGCATCTCCTCTGTGCAGAGATCGAGTTGCTCTGGAGAGGTGTGACATATGATGGTGAAACTTGGCAACAGTGGCTTCAGTGACAGAAAAATAAATGCCAGGTCCCTAAGCCCAACTCTGCCAGAGGCCTTCTTCCAGCCAGAACGCTAGCGCCCACTGGTGCAAAGACCTTCTCTCCACTCCACAACTTGCAGGAGCTGCAGGGCCAAGAACTGCACCTGGGTTCTCAATTCGTTTTGCAAATGAGCCCTAAGGCTCACTTTTATGGTGTGCCTTGTCACTTTTGGACGTTTTCATCGTTCTCAACAGATAGTGATGGGTTATGCAAAAAAAAAAAAAAAAAAAAAAAAGCGTGAGAGCAAGTGCTCTGTATTCTTCCATCTTCTGCAAGCCCGAATCTATAGTGTCGCCATGTTTCCTTCCCGCCTTCTCCAAGGAGTTCCTTGAAGGCAGCAGGGAGCCAGCATCCTGCATTAGGGCGGCCTGGTCTTGCAGCTGCTTGGAGGGTGTTGGCTACAGCACTGATGTGCATTATTGTATTCAAAACTGACAGACGGAGTCACATCCTTAGCCGAGATGGAAGGCTGAGTTTACCAGTACAAGGAGAACCAAGCTCGGTGTTAAATGAGGCTTTGAAGCAACAGGAACAGGTCCTTGCCCCTCAGGAGAGGATGGGGAACCCCCCCCCCAAGAAACACAAGGTGATTTGGAAGAACTCAATTTACACCCTTGGCTCCCGTGGGCTGGGGGATCAGCAGAGGGCGGGATAATCCCAGCTTCTCGAGCAGATGGTTTCTGACTACCGCTTGACCCAGTTCCCTCCCAGCAGATGACTGGCAGCGGGGCTGACAGCTCCTCCACCAGGGGAGCAAAGTGTGGACCCTCCTCCCAACCTCCTCTTCCCTCCTCCCACCAGCAAGCACACGGTGGCTTTGGCCCCTCCCTGGTGCCAGGTCAGTGGGCAGGACGCTGCACCTTCTTGAAGGCTTGAAGGCAGGGAACCCTCAGCCATATTCTCTCCCTTTCCACAGCCCTGTCCAGCCCAGGTGGGGCTGGCAATGAGAAAAGCTCACCAGGAACACTCCTGCGAGCACTTGTGTTGGGGAGTGGGGGTTTCGAACTCCTTCATTGGCTCTATGGCTTCTCTCATTCATTCATTCAATCATTACTTCAATAAGTTCTTCCCGATCATCTGCCAGGTCTGCAGGTCTGGCACCAGATAGGGCCCAGGAGGCCTGCTTCCCATGCAGGAAACAGACAAGGGAGGAGGTAACAGCCAGGCACTGGGCTGAGAGCCTCACTTAAGTAAAAAAAAAACTATACAGGGCACAAGTAAAAAAACTATAAGGGCACAAGCCAGGGAAGGCTTCGCCAAGGAGGAGAGACTGGGCTGGCTCTGAGAGCCTGAGAATGAGTTTGTCAAGTGGCTGGTGGCTGTGATGATGGAGACAGCCGGGTGGGCAGATGCAAGCAAAACCAGGAGATGGCCAGCCTGGCTCAAGGCCACCATGCAGGAGGTGCTTCCCAGGAGGCAGAGGCTCCCGGGCCACAGGCTCCCAGGCAGGGCAAGGGCAACCTGATGGGAGAGCAGAGACTCTGGCCCTGGTGGAGGTTCTAAGGAGGTAGAAGGGCTGCCATCTCGGGGATCCTCCTGGATCCCGCTTCTGACTTGGGTAGGCAAATTCACACCCGCCCTAGTTTTGCCCGCCAGCTTTGGGTCGGTTCCTCCGATTGGGAGGGAGGGGGCGCTCGGCCTCCAGACTTGCTGGCCGCCGCGGGCCTGCGGTCCCGGCCGAGCTCCACGGTGGCAGGGCTGGCCCAAGAGGCTGGCGGTGGGAGGCGGGGGCAGGAGGCCACGCTCCGCCTCCGACGTCCCCGATTCCCCAATATCCTAGGAAAGCCAGGATGACCTCCCATCGTGCTTCTGCCTTGAGTCTAGCCCGTTGCGAGGGAACGGGCCACGGCTCCGTGTCCTGTGGGCATTGTCATGCGGCCCCAGACCCGGGTGGGGGCGTGAAGAAGGCCAGGGGAGCGCACTGCACTTGGGGCCCTGGACGGGTCTGAAAGTCAGGTTTCCACTGACAGTGTCCCTTGTCAGGCGGCCTGAGAACGGTGACCCTAGAACCATCCTTTATCGGGTTGTGTGACGAGCGTGGCGCAGTTGCCTCGCTGGGCCTCCCACCCAGCCCGTGTGATACAGGTGTTACTGTCCCTTCACAGAAGAGGAGGTAGGGGCTAGGAAAGGTGAGGACTCTATCCAAGGTCACTCTTGCAAAGCTGACAGTGGCTGAGCCTGAGTGGAACCCGGGTCTGAGTGAAGCCAAAGTTTGTCAGCTGGCGAAAGTGGGTATTGCCGGGGAGTGGGGGTGGGGTACTGTAGACCCTGCCAGCCCCGCAAGCCCTGAGGCTCAGTGGCCTCCGGGCCGCGCGCCTGGGATACCGCACAATCGGGGAGTTCCTCCTGGCCCAGCAGAGGCAGCTGCTGGCCAGGCCTCCAGCGGCTACTGCCTTCCCGCCCTCCAGCCCGCAGGGCCCACTCCTGGGCCAGTGCGACGGCGGCCCAGGGCGCTAGGTGAGGGCACTGCAGCCCGGGAGCGGCAGCCGCCGGCGGAGCCTGCCTCTAGCGTCCCAGGCCGCGCCGCACCACCCTCGCCTCGCCAGGCTCGGCCGCGAGGGAGCGCCCCGGGAGGGCCGGGGGCGGCCACGGCGGCGGGAGTCGCCTCTGCCGGTTGGGGAGGGCGGCGGCTGGGACAGGCGCAGGGCCTGCGCGGCCGCGGGGAGGGGGCGGTGGGCCGGGAGGAGCGCCCGGATCCAGCGCCCGGAGCCCGTCGGTGCCGCTGGCCGCCTAACTGGGCAAGGGTCCGGGGCGCCCACGTGGTGGGAAAGTTTCGAGGTAGCAAAAGTAGCCGGGCATTGCGGGGGGTGGGAGGGGAGGGGAGGGGAGGGGAGGGGAGAGGGCCGGGTCGCCCCTCCTTCTCGCGAAGGCAGAAAGGAAAAAAGCGGTGGGAAGCGGGGGTGAGCGCGGGGAGCGAGCAGCCCCAACCTGAACAGATTCCGCCTTCCCCTCCTCCCCCCACCCCGGGAAGCCCGAGCGGGGAGGCACGGACCGTCTCCTCTCGCACGGGCAGGACGACACCCTCCCTCCCCCCCTTTTTTCTGCCAACGTCTATCTCAACGCGCGCGCACATACGGAGATTGTGCGGCTTTTTTCCCCCTTGGGAGAAAAAACGGGGAGAGTAAAGGAAGAGAGGGCAAAGAGAAGAACTCCTCCTCGGCGAGCTCCGCACTCCGTACCGCGGCTCGGCGCGGGGACGCCGCCGCCGCCCGCCCGCTCTCTCCCGGCCCTGCGGCGGGTGCCAGTGCGAGCGCGAGCGAGGGCACCGCACCCGGGGACGCTGCGAGACTTTTCGGCGCTCGAGCCGACCTCGCGGCCGCCGCGGCAGGCAGAAGAGACAGGGGCGAGAAGGGCCCTGCCTCCTCCTCGCCTTCCTCGCCCGGAGCCCCGCGCCCGGCCGGGCCGCGCAGGCAGGCGGAGGGAAGGAAGGAGGGAGGCTGCGAGGAGGCGGGCGGAGCAGAGGCCACGGCGAAGCGCGCTGCGGCCGCCCGCCCGCCCGTGGATGCGGCGCCCAGGGAGCCTGGAGACAACTTTGCCGTGTGACGCGCCGGGAGGACTGCAGGGCCCGCGGCCGAGGGCTCGGCGCCGCCTGTGAGCGGGCCCGCGCGGCCGGCTCTCCCGGGCACCGCGCTTGCTCCGCGCCACTGCCCGCCGGCCCGCGGCGAGGACGACCTGCCCGTCTCCGCCGCCGGCGGCCCTTCCCGGCGCGAGGCAGTGAGGGCGAGGCGCTCAGGTGCGAGCGCGGGGCCCCGCCGCAGCGCCCGCCGCAGCGCCGCGCCAAGCCGCGCCCGGCTCCGCTCCGGGGGGCTCCAGCGCCTTCGCTTCCGTCTCGGCCAAGTTGGGTGGACCTGCTCTTTCGCCACCTTCCCCGGCCGCCGGCCGAACCGCCGCTCCCACTGCCGCTGCTTTCGCTTCACCCGAGCCGGGGCTGCGGGGCCCCCGACGCGGAGAGGATGGGGAGAAGGCTGCAGATGCCGAGGCGCCCCGAGACGCCCGTGCAGCAGTGACCCGCGACCTCCGCCCCGTCCGGCGCGCCCCTCGGGCCCCCGGGGCCCTCGGCGCCCCTTCCCCGCCGCGCGGGAACCCCCGCGGCCCGGCCGGCCCCCTCCCCCTGTGAGCCGGCGGCGGCCCTCCCGGCAGGCGGGCGGGCGGAGGCCCGGGCGGGGGCGGGGCGGGGCGGCGCGCCCGGAGCCCGGAGCCCGGCCCTGCGCTCGGCTCGGCTCGCCTCGCGGCGGGCGCCCTCGTCGCCAGCGGCGCACCATGGACGGGCTGCCCGGTCGGGCGCTGGGGGCCGCCTGCCTTCTGCTGCTGGCGGCCGGCTGGCTGGGGCCTGAGGCCTGGGGCTCACCCACGCCCCCGCCGTCGCCTGCCGCGCCGCCGCCACCCCCGCCACCCGGAGCTCCGGGTGGCTCGCAGGACACCTGTACGTCGTGCGGCGGCTTCCGGCGGCCGGAGGAGCTCGGCCGAGTGGACGGCGACTTCCTGGAGGCGGTGAAGCGGCACATCTTGAGCCGCCTGCAGATGCGGGGCCGGCCCAACATCACGCACGCCGTGCCCAAGGCCGCCATGGTCACGGCCCTGCGCAAACTGCACGCGGGCAAGGTGCGCGAGGACGGCCGCGTGGAGATCCCGCACCTCGACGGCCACGCCAGCCCGGGCGCCGACGGCCAGGAGCGCGTTTCCGAAATCATCAGCTTCGCCGAGACAGGTGGGTCCGGTCCTCCGGCTGTCTGCCGCGGTCCCCGCTCGCTCCCGCTTTCCCTCTCCTTGCCAGCTCCGGCTGCTGCTGCCGCCGCCGCCGCCGCCGCAGCCCGCGCGCCCTGGGGGCAGCCCGGACTCCCGGTAGGGCTCCTTCGGCCGTGGCCCTGCGCGCTCCGCCCGGGTTGCAGTCCTCTTCCCCCAGGCCGCAGACCCCCTTCCTGGTGCCTCAACCCCCCGCCGCCGAGCGCCTGGCCCTCCACCCCTGCTCTCCGGAATCGGGCCCCAGCGCCTCTGGGCGCGCGTCCCCCTCCCGGCAGATGCGCGCGGCCCTGGCTCTGCGGGCACTTGGTTGGTGATTGCTTAATGTTTTTGTTTCCCACGATCGGAGTGTAGGCTCAGCAGTGTGGATGGAGATGTGTGTGCTTGTTGATATACGTGGGCCGGAGGAGAGAGAGAGTATGTGTGTGTCTGTGTGTGTGTCTGTGTGTGTGTGTGTGTGCCTGCGTGAGAGGCCCCTGGGGCCGCTTCCATCACCGGCGGCGTGGGCTTGCCAGGATTGCTGAAGCCTCGCTGGGGAGAGCTAGGCAACCTCTCTTCCGATTGTGTGGGCACTGGAATCGGGCGGAAGGCAGGCTTCTCAACAGGTCCATCATTTACACAGAGAAAGCCGCGGCTCGGGGACAGCCCCGTGCCTTTCGGCTTGCCTGGCAGCTGCAGCAGACCCCTCGCCCGAGAGGCGCAGAGTCGTAGTTAACAAAGGGTATGGCTCCTTTCTGGAATCCGCACCCCCCCACTCGGCCCCAGATTGCAAATCTCTAACACTGTCTAAATATAAAAATCAGGGAGAGAAAAATCTTTCGGAACTTTAAAAGAAGAAGAAAAATGTGCCCGCGCCAAAATGCTGCAAGTGCTTTCGACTCCGCTGTCCTTTTCAGGACTTGAATGAGCCAGGCTGGCTTTTGTGCCTGGAGCTCGGCCCCATTTGTGCCGAGGGGACTGCGGAGAAGGTCGCAGAGGGGGAAGCCCCGGTGCAGTCAGGGCGGGGGCAAGCGGGGAGCCTGGGTGGGGGGAGCGGTTGTGCCCCTGGCTGTAAATGCCCCCCACCCCCCCAGGCAGCAGGCAGCCTGGGGATGAAAAGGGATGAAAAGTTTTGCATGGCCGGGTGTGGAGAAAAGCAGAGACAATCGGGGCTGGTTTGTGCTTAGAAAGAAATGCATTGCCGTTTTAGCTGTCCACTAAAGTGAGTCAGGGAAAGCTCGCCATGCAATTAGAGGGCTCGGATTAAAAGGTGCTTTGGGGCCCAGAGTTAGAAATGTGATTCTGGAAGGTCGAGGAGGCCTTTTGGTCCCGGTGGCACAAAATGACAGCGGGGGCTGTTATATTTCTGGTCCGTTTCACGGAGCCAGCTCTTTGACTTATAAATAACAGATTCAGGTCACAGGCAGCTCGTCCAAGACCAGCTTTTAAGGCTGCAGTTTCCCCCATTTCAAAGTCAGATGTCAGTGTTATTAGAGGAGCCAGGCGAGGCCTGAGGTGTAGGGGCTTGGGAGGGGCATGGTAGGAGGTTTGATAAAACCAGCCCTGACCACAGAGTTTCGTTATTTGTTCTTCCTGGAAAAAAAAAAAAAAAAAGGAAAGGAAAACGTAGATTGTCAGAGGGAAGGGTCACTGAAATGTAGGATGAGAGGGGAGTCATCTCTTGATTGGCACAGCCTCCTTCTTGTTGAGCTGAATTATTGAGAAAATTAACAAGCTAGTTCCCCTACTCCTTGGAGATTTTGAACGTGCCATTAACGGGGAGCCAGAGTCTTGTCAAAGGATTGGACCTCAAGTTTTAAGGCTGAATGTCCTGTCCCTTGAAACTACTCGGAAATAAGGGCTAGGCTCTGCAGCCTGCAAAGCACGCGTTCCTATGTCAGAAACCTGAGCAGAGCCTGCTTGTTTGCAGTGGAGGTTCCACTGGGGGTTGGATCAGATCATACTTAGGTAAACACTGGAAAGAGGCAGTAGGTGGCTCAGCTTGATTTTGCAATGCACTAAGTTAACCAAAAAAAAAAAAAAGAAAAAAAGAAAAAGCCCTACTAAAACCACCCACCCCAAAATCCTCCCTGCGATCCTGGTTTTGTTTTTCAGATTTCACAGATACCCATAACAACTTGTTAAGATCTTGGCCCCCTGACAAGTTCTTCTGTTGTGCTTTGAGGCCTGACAGCCTGTCTCCAGGGAGCCCTGGCCTGGGAGAGGTGAGGCAGGATTTGATAGGCCCGGACCCTCCAGCCCTAACCTGGTCCGGGTTTCTCAATGGGAAATGATTTTCTCTGCCTCTCCCAGGTTACAGTCAGAGGCCCTGGCCCCAAGAACGGTATTTCTGGTCAATAACGTTTTCCAGCTGTGTGGCGAGTTGCATTCCAGCATCCTGCAGCAGAGAGTGCGTTTCCCCCATTGCCTCGTGTTCCCCTTGAATTAACTTGGCTCGCTCTTCCCCTTTTCCGCAGATGGCCTCGCCTCCTCCCGGGTCCGCCTATACTTCTTCATCTCCAATGAAGGCAACCAGAACCTGTTTGTGGTCCAGGCCAGCTTATGGCTTTACCTGAAACTCCTGCCCTACGTCCTGGAGAAGGGCAGCCGGCGGAAGGTGCGGGTCAAAGTGTACTTCCAGGAGCAGGGCCATGGTGACAGGTGGAACATGGTGGAGAAGAGGGTGGACCTCAAGCGCAGCGGCTGGCATACCTTCCCGCTCACGGAGGCCATCCAGGCCTTGTTTGAGCGGGGCGAGCGGCGGCTCAACCTAGACGTGCAGTGTGACAGCTGCCAGGAGCTGGCCGTGGTGCCGGTGTTCGTGGACCCAGGCGAAGAGTCGCACCGGCCCTTCGTGGTGGTGCAGGCTCGGCTGGGCGACAGCAGGCACCGCATTCGCAAGCGAGGCCTGGAGTGCGATGGCCGGACGAACCTCTGTTGCAGGCAACAGTTCTTCATTGACTTCCGCCTCATCGGCTGGAATGACTGGATCATCGCACCCACCGGCTACTACGGGAACTACTGTGAGGGCAGCTGCCCAGCCTACCTGGCAGGGGTCCCCGGCTCCGCCTCCTCCTTCCACACAGCTGTGGTGAACCAGTACCGCATGCGGGGCCTGAACCCCGGCGCGGTGAACTCCTGCTGCATCCCCACCAAGCTGAGTACCATGTCCATGCTATACTTTGATGATGAGTACAACATCGTCAAGCGGGACGTGCCCAACATGATTGTGGAGGAGTGCGGCTGCGCCTGACAGTGCAAGGCAGGGGCACGGTGCTGGGGCACGGAGGACAGTCCCGGGTGGGCTTCTTCCAGCCCCTGCGGGAACGGGGGTACACGGTGGGTTGAGCACAGTCATTCTGTTGGGCTGTGGAGATAGTGCCAGGGTGCGGCCTGAGATACTTTTCTACAACTTCATAGAGCAACCAGTCAAAACCAGAGCGAGAACCCTCAACTGACATGAAATACTTTAAAATGCACACGTAGCCACGCACAGCCAGACGCATCCTGCCACCCACACAGCAGCCTCCAGGATACCAGCAAATGGATGCGGTGACAAATGGCAGCTTAGCTACAAATGCCTGTCAGTCGGAGAGAATGGGGTGAGCAGCCACCATTCCCACCAGCTGGCCCGGCCACTCTGAATTGCGCCTTCCGAGCACACATAAAAGCACAAAGACAGAGACACACAGAGAGAGAGAGAGAGAGAGAGCCACGGAGAGGAAAAGCAGATGCAGGGGTGGGGAGCGCAGCCAGGCGGAGGCTGCGTGTGCCCCGTGGCTTTTACCAGGCCTGCTCTGCCTGGCTCGATGTCTGCTGCTTCCCCAGCCTGGGATCCTTCGTGCTCCAAGGCCCGGGGAGCCTGTCCTTCCATGCCCTTGTCGAGGGAAACAGACCCAGAAAGGACACAACCCGTCAGAGACCTGGGAGCAGGGGCAATGACCGTGTTTGACTGTTTGTCGCTTGGGCCTCTGACATGACTTATGTGTGTGTTTGTTTTTGGGGTGGGGAGGGAGGGAGAGAAGAGGGGGCTAAATTTGATGCTTTAACTGATCTCCAGCAGTCAACAGGTCATCCTTGCCAGTTGTATAACTGAAAAAGGACTTTTCTACCAGGTATGACCTTTTAAGTGAAAATCTGAATTATTCTAAATGGAAAGAAAAAAAGTTGCAATCTGTGCCCTTCACTGGGGACATTCCTCTAGGACTGGTTTGGGGAGGGGTGGGAATGACCCCTAGGCAAGGGGGTGAGACTGCAGGAGGAAATGAAGGGGAGGAGGCACTCTTGAACTGCTGAAGGTGAGGGGTGTCCCCTCAGCGGAGGCTAAGGGAGGGGAGCAGCCTAGTTGGTCTTGGAGAGATGGGGAAGGCTTTCAGCTAATTTGCAGAAGTTGCCCATGTGGGCCCCAGCCATCAGGGCCCGCCATGGACGTGGCCCCTGCCCACTCACCTGCCCGCCCGCCCGCTCGCCTGCATAGCATTTGCAGACCTGCCTGAACGCACATGACATAGCACTTGCCGATCTGCGTGTGTCCAGAAGTGGTCCTTGGCCGAGCACCGAACTCGCTCGCCCTCTAGATGTCCAAGTGCCACGTGAACTATGCAATTTAAAGGGTTGACCCACACTAGACGAAACTGGACTCGTACGACTCTTTTTATATTTTTTATACTTGAAATGAAATCCTTTGCTTCTTTTTTAAGCGAATGATTGCTTTTAATGTTTGCACTGATTTAGTTGCATGATTAGTCAGAAACTGCCATTTGAAAAAAGAAGTTATTTTTATAGCAGCAAAAAAAAATGAATACAGTTAAATGTATTATACATAATTTTGGAACCAAAGAGGCCAACAGATCAGTTTTAATTTTATTAGACGGTGAGGCCATCTGAGATGAGGTAGACGTTCTGAACAGTCCCTTGAGTGGCCTGCCAATGTTTCAGGGTATGAATGGATTTTGTTTATTCGGTTTGATGTGTCTTTTCCATCCTTACGCACCCAGAAGGTAGAGTAAAAATGACTATGATAGAATGCAGGTGTGTATCCTTAAATCCCATCTTTATGTTTATTTAATAAAGCTCCCCTTAGGTTCTGTTTCATAATAATTTAAAACCAAACAATTTTCCCATAGACTTGCTGTTAAAGTATTTTACGTTTGTGTACAGTTTAAGAAAATAAAAGATTGAGTGCCACGGGCCTCCTGCCTTGAGTGATGTCTGGGGCAGGGAGGCCTGGGCTGGAGGTGGGCAGCTGGGAGGAGGGCCAGTCCAGGTGTCCAGGTTGGATGCCAGCAGCCTCCACGGTCTGCTCCTGGCATCTCTGCGTCCTTGCCATGAAATGTATGTCGGACAGAGATTCCAGGAAAAATGGCAGAAGATCAAAATGAAGGACAATTAGCAAATTCCTGAATTACACATTATAAATGTTTACCCTTCTAGTCCCAAGATCGCTTCTGTTTCACCAAGGCCACATCCATTACCATTTGAAAGTGCTGGATAAGCCCCCATTGAAGATGGAAATATAAAACCCTGAAGGCTGAAGTCCAGCTAACCTCTGCTCACCTCTATTTAGAGGTGACTGGGGCCCACAAGAGGCTTGGTCTCTTGGGATAGAAGGGTAGGCAGAGTCAGGCCGTGAGTGTGTGAATGAACCCGTCCTGAGGGGGTTTCCCAGGGGAGAGTGGTAGTAGGGGCGGTGTAGTAATAATGGCCCACCGCGCAGGTATAACTGGGATATTTGCTGAGTCCTGCTGTTACCATGCAGCGTCGCGTCTTTGTGGAAAGTGGCTTTGTCTGCATTTTCCAGAGTTTGAAAATCTGAGGCTTAGAGAGTTCAGAGCCTGCCTGAGGTCACACAGCCCGGACAGGGACCCTGGGTGTTTGAGCCCACCCGTTTCCTTGGAGGACTGCAGCCCTGTGCCCTTGCCTCCATCTGAGGCCCTGCAGGGCTGCTGGGACTCTACCCTGGGGTTCAGGTAGCATATGGTCTTCCCAGACAATCTCAGGACATTCGAGCACATGGCACTTTAGAGATCATCTAACCTCATCAAAGTAGTGGGAAACTGAGAGAGGCCCAGACAGCTAGAGGGGCATAGCTCAATCGGCACAGCCAGCTGGTGGCAAGAGGCAGTCTTCTAGCCTTTTCTTTTTCCATTCTTTGCCCAACCAAGGGAGCTACTGCCCTGCCAGGCTTTCAGCCCAAGGGGGAGACTGGTCATCTGTGAAGCTGTGAGACAATATTACTGTAATTCATAGGGGCAAAGAAGAAAGTGTCATAAAGGCAGGTCTGGCTTGTGCATTTCAGGCAGTGAGTCTGTCTCTGCCCTCTGCTCTGCGGGGGGGGCTGGGCCTAACTGCTGGTGGCACTAGGCCCTCAGCCCAGCCCTGCCTTCCCCCTGCCCCGGGACTTTTTACAGGTAGTGGCCAGGAGATGCAATGTGAGTCACTGAGGTGCTTCTGCTGTTTGGACATTGAGCACCTACCAAAGCCCTTCTGGGCTGAGCATCACAGGATGGCCCCGTGCGTCTCGAAGTAGCCCCAGGAAGGGCCTGGGGACCCCAGGGGCACAAGGCCTTGGGGCTGGCTGACCTGGTCCCTGAGTGACTCTGCTGCCCTATGGGGTCTGGCCCCCGGGGGCACTGGTGGGCAGCAGTTCCTGTTGCTGAGAGAGGCAGTGAGGACAGGCACTGGTCTCGTCCCAGCTGGGCGTCCCCACTCCAGCAGGGCCCTGCAGCCTCCCGTGCTGCTGTGGTCACCGCTCCCCTTGCCTTGCTTCCCCCCACTCGATGCTCCAGCCTCTCTCGTCTGCTCCTCTTATTTCCCCAGTGGCCTGGCCCAAGGGCTCTGCATTTCTCTGAAAAAGTCCCTGGAGCCCAGCTCTGCCCCCAGGTCCAGTGCCTCTGGCTGGACTCCCTGCTGCTGGACTTCAAGGTCCCCAGCCCTCCTTGCCTCCAGCCCTCCCTGCCTCTTCCGGCTTCCAGGCTGCTAGCTTCTCATACTCATCCCCAGCCCCACCTGGGACCAGTGGGACAGGAAGAGCCTGCCTGAGCCAGAAGGC
Source organism: Macaca mulatta (assembly GCF_049350105.2). Taxonomy (NCBI): domain Eukaryota; kingdom Metazoa; phylum Chordata; class Mammalia; order Primates; family Cercopithecidae; genus Macaca; species Macaca mulatta. The sequence continues at coordinate 17,122,514 of NC_133417.1, read as the reverse complement.
TGCCATCCCCACCCACCTCAAATGTCTCCCCGACCCATCTACCACCATGCCTGGGATCCCACCATACGGGGGTCACCCTGACCTTCAAACATGCCTCAAGCCTTCAGTGACTCAGTGGAGCCCATGGCCTGGGCTCGGGCACTGGGGTCAGGACAGCACCTGCACCTGCCTCACCTCTGCTCCCGCTGTTTCCCAGACAGGCAGCTAAAGGGCTCAGTACTCAGAGACTCCAAGCGTATGCTCGGTCTATGTTTTCTCTCCCAGCCCTCCCTCGCAGGGTCTGGCTTAGAGTGGGGCACAGAGGGTGCCCTGTGGCGCAGCCCAGGCTTGGGGCCAGCATTTAGGAGAGGCTACTAGGTGTCTGAGCTTTATACCTGTTACCTGTGACATGGTGTGATACTATTGCCTTGGGCTGTACTGCAGCTGCAGGCCATGGTGTCCCTGCAGCCTCTTGCACTGTGGCCGGGCTCCTGACTCACCTGGAGCTCAGGCCAGCCCAGCATCACACCTGGGTGGGAACTACCACTGCAGACGCCCCAAGGACTGGTAGGCCATCACAACTTGGAGAATCCTGCAGCTGCGTAGAGCTCCCTTGAGGACCAACAGCAAGGATACAAATGGGGGCAGGAGGTCACAGGTGGCCACCAAGCCATGAAAACTGCTGGGGGCTTAAGAAAGTGGCTTTGCAGGCAAAAAGTAGAAACCAAACACCGTTCTGTGGGGAGAGGCCCTGGGAGCGCCCCCAGCCCTGTTTCTAGGCTTTCAATGGGAGCAAGTGACAAGTTATGGGGCGGGCTTTGAAATATCTGCTGATGGTGGTCGGCTGTAGATGAGGCGTGGGGTATGAGCATGGCGGCTGTGGGGACTCTGTGTCGTGTGGGGACTGTGGGCGGACAGTCACGTGTGTGTGAGGCTGTGCATGTGTGAGGTGGGCATTGCTGCCCATGGGCGTAGCCAGGGCATCGTGGGTGGGCGAGGGTTGGTGATGCACTGTTTTGTGATTGTAGGTGTTACTGTGTATGCTGAGCTGTGTGGGGCTTGAGACTGTGATTGTGGGCGTGTGTGGTTGGCTGTGAGTTTGTAGTGTGTGGTTGGCTGGCCTTGAGGTTGTGAGGCTGCGTGGGTGAGTGTGTGAGACTGTGTGTGGGGTTTGAGACTGTGATTGTAGGGGTGTGGTTGCATGGTTGGCTGTGTGTGTGTCTTGCCATTTTCGTTTTCTTCCTTATGGAGAGGTGATGCACCTAACCAGTTATGTACGTTGGGACTGGGGTAGTTGTCACCTTGCAGTTAGAATCTGTGATCACCCTCATACCCAGCAGATGCTTAGCAGGTCTGGCGCAGACACTATTTCTGTGGTCTGTGAAACCTCGGTATGGTTTCACAGCCCCTGATGCTCTGCTCTGGCTACACAGTATGCTAGGGGTCACCTCAAAGCCAGAGCACTTTAAAGGGAGAAAGGTACCATCTGATCAGTCATTCAGTCACTCAACAAACATTCCCACGGTGCCTCCTGTTATGTGCAGGGGTTCATCCCTCATCTCAGTGTAGTCCTCACAACAACCTGGAGGTGGGGGGAGCAGGTATCATTATTCCCATTGTGCAGATGAGAAAACAAAGGCTGAGAGCAAGGCAGCCGTTCACTGAAGGTTGCCGACCTCTAGGACTTGTCTCAGCCAGCTGTTTCCAGAGTCACTCACAGCCCCTGTGCTGCCCAGGAGGAGGGACGAGGGGAGGAGCACCTGTTCTGGGGTCTGTCTGGAGGAGAGGGGAGGCTGGAGTCCAGGGGAGGGCCTGCTCCCTAACTCCTGCCCTGGCTCTGGCCTGAGGCATCGGTGGCAACTATGCACTGAGCTGTTCTTCTCTGTGACTGTGGGGAAACCAAACACCCAGCCATCCACGCACCATCTCTGGCCAGGTGGGTGAGATGGCTGCTGCGCCCAGGATTCAGGGGTAGGGGTTGAGCAGCTGTCACTGTGACTAGTCACTGGGAGCATGGGCTACGGGTCAGCCCACCTGGCTTTGCAATCGCAGGCTGGCCCAGCCTCTCGGAGTCGTCCTCTGTAAAATGGAGCAATGACAGTGCCTACCTTAAGGGCGTGGTGAGCATTCACCTGGTTAGAAGGGCCATGCGCTTGAGTTGTTTTGCTCTTTTCCGGCACATTCTCTGTGTCAGGAATAGTGCTGGGTGCCCAGCCAGAGCCCTGCCCTTCCTCTGAGAGGCCCTCTTTCGTTCTCGGTTATTCATTCATGAATATTCACAGAGGTGTGGTGATGATGATGTTGACTACCATTTATTGTTTACTGCAGTTTGCAACAGCTTTGTAGTTAATCTTTATAATCTCCCTCTTGGGCAGGTGAGATGTGCCCATTTTACTGATGAGGAAGTTGAGGCTCGGGGAAGTTGAGTATCTTGCTTGAGGCCTTATAGCTATTCAAGGGAAAGACCCGGGCCTGGCTCTGCTTGAGCTCACAACTCAGTTTTGAGGCCACTGGGAAAGTCACGTACCCAGGATGGAACCACCCCAGGCCCTAGGGAGCAGGCCCTCCAGACACTGCCTTCTCTCCCTTCAATGTTTCCAAGAAACCTGTGGGTCCCTGAGTCCTGGGGGACTTGAGTAGGAGAGAGAGCTGCTGTCATGGCAGAGGGGACCTGGGAGCTGCTGGGGATGCCCTGGGGAGGCCTTTCAGAGCCCCTCAGCTGCCCCGCAGCTCTCCTCCTGCCCCATGCCCACAGGGAGCCCTGAGGGTCTAGCTACCTTCAGAATCAGCTGTGCACACACCTGCAGGTCCCACCAGGTGAGACTGGCCATTCTGCCAGCAGAAATAGGGATGTGTCTGAGGTCATGGCAGACCTGCAGAGAATCTGATGAGGGTGAGGACCCTCCGAGTGTCTGAGAAGGTGCACACTGACCACATTTTCAAGTGGGATTTCAGGGCAGGGTTTTTTGGACTACGTGGGCTACATAACCGTGTGTGGGGGCGGGGTAGGGGAGTGGGTCAGAGAAAGACATTGTGGAATGACCCAACTACCCCCTCCCAGGGAGGAGCTTCTCGTGACCTTCTCTCCTCTGGGGGAGGGGCCGCCAGGGTGGAGACAGCGGTCTTTGCTCGGGATGCAGAGGCAGATGGGCAGCTGGACGTGCCAGGCTGCCTGTGCCTCCCCTCCTGTGCAGAGCAGGCTCTTGTTCTGCTCTCTTTTCTTCTCCTGGCGTCTCACCTCCCTCTTTCCTTGTGCCTTCCACCCCACCTCTGCTCCTGGGGTCTGCTCGGTCCAGCCCCAGGGACAGGGGTGAGGGATGGGATGGGGTGGGTTTCCTGGTGCCAGTTCCAGCCCTTGCCCGGGGGGCTGGGTTTGCCATGCTCAGCCCCTTCCCACCTCTTTCTTTGGGGTCTGTGGGTGGAGCACAAGTCAGGCCCCAGGGTCGCCAGGGGCTGGGGTCAGGCAGGGGAGGAAGACTCTTCCTGGTCACCCTGGGCACCTTCGTGTGTGCGTGTGTGTGTGCGCGCGCGCGTGTGCGTGTGTGTGCGCGCGTGTGCACGCGTGCGTGCGTGTGCGCGTGTGCGCGTGTGTGTGCGTGCGTGCATATGTGCGTGTGCGTGCGTGCGCGCGCGTGCGTGCGAGCGTGTGTGCGTGCGTGTGTGCGTGCATGCGTGTGTGCGCATGTGTGCGTGCGTGCGTGTTTGCGTGTGTGTGTGCGTGTGCGTGTGTGCGTGTGCGTGTGTGCGTGCGTGTGCGTGCGTGTGTGCGTGCATGTGTGTGTGTGCGCGTGTGTGTGTGTGCGTGTGTGTGTCAGTGGGTGTGTGGATCTGGAGAATTCTCCCACGCAGCTCTGGGTCTCACGGAAAAAGCTCTGGCTCTTGTTGAGCTCACAACCCAGTTTCGAGGCCACTGGGAAAGTCACGTACCCAGCGGGGAACCACCCCAGGCCCTCAGAGGAGCATTGTGAGCTTGTCCAGCCTTTGAGGGGCTTTCTGCGTGTCCTCTCATTCCTCACAGGAACCCTAGAAGGGAGGTAAGTTAGAACTATTATCCACATTTGCATGAGAAGCTCCACCCACAGCTCACCACCCTCCACCTCTGCACCTTCCAAATGCCACTCTCCTGGCAGGGCCGCAGAACTTAGCCCCGCTCTGCGACAGTTCTCACAGTTCTCTGCCTGGGAGGGGCCCTGAGTGGCCTTGTTCTTCTAGGGAGGGGTTTCAGTGACTCTCTCAGCACAAATAGGCTGACCCCCAGCCCTCAACTGATGGCCCGAAGTTGCAGAAACTGGTTCCTTTGGGAACCTTACTCCTTCACTTGCTTTACTTGCTTTACTCCTGGGAAGGGTGACGCCTCAGACGCGTTTCAGGCAAGTCGTGCCTATTAGAATGGCCGGGAATGGGAGTGTGGAAGGGGCACAGCCCAGGTCCTGCTGTTGGCTGGCACTGCAGCGGGGTGATTGCAGAAGATTCTTTTCTAAAACATGCCTGTGGCATTCTCCTGCCCCTTCCAGGTCATGCTCTCAGGGACCCTGTCCCTCTCATCCATGTGCCCAGGATGAAGGAGTCTGATGTCCCCTGGGCTGCCCAGGGCCCCTGGCCCTGCTTACCTCCCCGCTTGGAGTTGGTGGGTCCCTCCTCCTGAAGATCAGGCTTGGACATCGTGTCCCACCCACAGCTCACTACCCTCCACCTCTGCACCTTCCAAATGCCCTTCCTTTCCCTGAACTCCTTTCCCCCACCTTTGCTTGGCTGATTGTGATTTATCCTTCAGGGATCTGGGCTAGAAGCCCTGACTCCCACAGCTCGTGGAACCCCTCTACTGTCTCGCCTGCAAGATCACTCGTGGTGTGTGCACCCGCCTCCCCTGAGAGTCTGCAGGCCTGGATTTTAGGGGAGCTAGAGTCTGTGTTGCTCACCACACCAGTCTCCTGAGGCTGGGGCAGATGAAGTGGTCAATACAAATTAAAAAAATTTGTTTCTGCTTTTATAGTTTTAAAGTCTTAGATCTTTTTGTATTATTTTCGATGCGGGGGCTGGGGGGCTGGACACGTGCAGATTTGTTCCATGGGCGTTTGCAGGTAGTGAGTGTGGTCACCAATAGGCAATTTTTCAGCCCACTCCCCAGCACCGCCCCCCTCTCCCCGCGCTGGTCGTCCTCAGTGTGTGTTGTTCTGTGTTTATTCCATGTCAGTACACACTTATTCAGTGAACGAAGGCACACCCATCTCAGGGTGAGAAGTTAACGCCGCTCACCCATTTTCCTGCTGGAGCAACTGAGGCTGAGGGGGTCAGCAGGACTCAGGGAGAGGCTCAGCCCTGGCTAAGACCAAAGCCAGCCCTCTCGACTACGCCTTTGCTATTTTTCTTGCTTTTAGGAGCACCTCATGCCCCGCAGGTGATTCATGTAATAGCATTTTCAAAAGCCTATAATTTGCGCCAGCGTTTGGGCTCCATGGTGCGGCTCAGCCTCATCCATGCCGCAGGCAAAGGCAATGCCAATCCAAACGGGTGGCAAGCTGGGCCCGGGTGCCTTCCCATTTCCTCCCTGCACCCCCAGGAAGGCAGCCTTTCCCGCCAGCATCTTCCACCCTCAGGAGAGTGTGGTTTGTCACCCGAGGGTGTCTCATAAAAGCTCAGCTTAATTAATCAATCGCCGAGTGATGCATTGGTTAATGCGGGGCCCCACTCCCCCGTGAATGATGGGCGCATTAATGAGTGCCAATTATTTCAGCATTAATAATTAATCTCCAACCGTGCCGGAGAAGGAGTGGAAAGTACACAAGCCTCGAGTCAGCTCCACGAGCCAGCCTGCCGCCCCGTGCTGCTCACCGCCTTGCCCAGAGCATCCGAGCGGGGCCTCTTTGCTACTGCAGTGCGAAAAAGCACCTTGGACTAGGTGTCCAGAGCCTGGACTCTGGTTAGGAGCAAGTAATCTCCATGGGGCAGGGGCTAGGCCTGCTTGTGCACTGGGATCAGTAGCTGGCACACAGCAGGTGAGCAAGAGATGCTTGCTGGTGGCTTGCTGTACCCAGGCCCTGCCCCTCAGTGGTTGTGTGATCTCAGGCAAGTTTTTCACCCTCTCTAGCCTATAGTTTTCTTGTTTGAAAAGTGAGTGGATTGGACTAGATGGTTATTTGTTCATTCATTTCTCTAGTAGGCACGGAGTCTGTTCCCTACACAGAAGCCAGCATCCTTTTCCCTCTGAAGCCCGCAAGGATTTGTGCTGCGGCTGCTGGTCGTTCCCGTAGGAGAGGCCGGGTTTCTGCAGGCCTGGGAGGGCATTAGAAGTGGCCAGTTGTCCTGAGCTGGCATCATGTCAACTTCAGGTTCCAGACGAGAACTCGGCGTGCTCACTGGCCTGCACCTACAGGATTATGCCGTGGGCCTTGGTGGCCGGGGTGGCGACTCCAGCCATGGTGGCAGGACAGTGTTGGCCTCCACACAGCATTTCCCCTCTTCTGAGCTCCAGTCCAGGATGGTCCCTCACTGCCCAGGGCCTGGCACCTGTCCCGGGTGGGTGGGGGTGGTGGCTGGCACAGTGAGTATTGGAAAGGGTGGTGGTCTCCCCACTGGGGGGCTCTTCTGGGTAAAAGTTTAAAAAGAAAGCTTCTGTCCTGTCATTCGTGAGCTGTGGGAAGGCAGATACTTTCAGCTTTAGTGGTTTTGGGGGTGGGGTGAAAGTGGAAGACCTTTCACAGGCTGGTTAGATCTGAGAACTATGGAGAAGCCCATCTCACCTCTTTTCTCCAGGTGGAGAAACTGAGGCCCAGAGAGGAGACTTGCCCGAGGCCCCACAGCTAACGGGCACAGGACTACGGGGCCCCTCCTAAGCAGAGGCGGAACCCCCAGGTGTCATCCTCACCTGGCATGTGGTCCACACGAGTGTGAACTTGGCTCTAGAGGATGAAAGGTGGTCACCAGGAGGGCTTCCTGGAGGAAACAGGCCTCTGCTGGATGACCTTCAGGCACCTTCCCACAGGGCCTGTCCTGGGCCCAGGCTCCCTGCTCCTGGGCCTGCTCTGTGGCTTCCCAAGTGGGTGCACAGGCCAGGGGCTAAGAGGGCGGGTCTGCCGGTGGACCAGGCATGGCTCTCCAGACCCCACCCTGTCCTAGCAGTGTGCCTTAAGGCTGGTGACTTAACTTTTCTGTGCCTGAGTTCCCTCATCATACAATGGGGCTAAAAATAGTATTCACCTCCAGGGCTTGTTGTTCAGATTAAATGAGTTAATAATACCAACAGCTACTACTGAGTCAGTGCTCATCATGTGCCAGGAATCTTTCTAAGCCCTTTATGTGTTTTAATCCACCTGACCCACACAGCTCTGGGAGCTATTGGCATTTCTGTTCCACAGACGAAGAAACTCAGGTGCACACACAGGAAGCTACTTGCCCAAGGTCACACAGCATGGCAGGGAAGGGCTAGAATTAAATCCCCTGCGTCCTGGGTCATGTGCTCTGAGTCCCCAGCCCTGGTCTTTGGGGCCTGCACCCTGCTGACCTTGTGAGGTGGGCTTGCCCCAGGGAGGAGGGTGTACCCTCTCTCTCCTCCCGCCTGTCCTCTCAGGGTCACCAGAGTGACTGTGACCCTCCTTCCAGGACAAAGCTGAGACAGGGCTCCGGAGTTGTTTTAGGAAATAGTGAAGCAAGCTGACGGCACTGATTCCTCCGGAGTTCATGTCATCTTATTCCCTATCTTTGGCCCCAGTCCTTCTGCATCAGCAGGTGCCCGTGGATTCTGTCTGCCGACACCAGAGCTGCAAAGCCAGACACAGATTGGTGAGCAGTGCTTATGCATTGACGGCACTCAGGTTCCATCATGGAACCGGGTCGCCTGAGGATGCCTGACCCCGTGGAGGCAATCAGGCTGCAGAGAGCTCGGGGAATGCCTGTCCCGTGAGCTGCTCAGGGCCCTATGCTTTCACAGCATCACTGCCATTGATTCTAGAACAGGGTTTGCGGGCCAAGTCCACAAGCTAAGAATAGTTTTTTACATTTTTAAATGGTTAAAAACAAATCAGAAGAAGAATATTACATGACGTGAAAATGATATGACATTCAAACCCAAAGCCTTTAAATACAGTTTTATTGGGATACAGTGACCTCATTCATTTATACGTTAGTTAGGACAGAGACCCATATGGCTTGCAAAGCCTAAATATTTACTGGCTGACCCTTTACAGAGAAAGTTTGTTGGTCACTGATCCAGAGGCTTTCTTGGCTGGCAGACATCCCAGCAGGCCACCACAGCTGCCCCTCCATCCTCCTCCTGGGAATCTCTCCTGGGTGGCCATGCTGCTTCCATGACCCTCCTCAGCTGGTGGGTTCACCTGTGGCCCTGGCCAAGACCATCACAGTTGCCTGAACATCAAAATGCACTATCAGTGAGTCTGTTGAAGACATTTAGAGAGTGAGGACCTGGAAGGCTGAGGGTGGCACTCTGTGATTCTTCAGAGCCCTTCTTATGCCCAGCACAGGGCAGGGCTAAATAAATAAGGGAAACAGATTGGCATTAAGACCAGCAATATCACCTCACACCCCTTAGGTTGGCTACTGTCAAAAACATAGACAGTAACAACCGTTGCTGAGGATGTGGAGAAATTGGGGCCCTTCTGCATTGCTGGTGGGAGTGCAAAATGGTACAGTCCTTGTGGAAAACAGTATGGAAGTTCCTAAAACAATTAAAAATGGAATTACTATATGATCCGGCCGTTTCACTTCTAGGTATATATATCCCCCGAAAATTGAAAGAAGAGTCTTGGAGAGATATCTATACACTGAGATGCATAGCTGCATTCTTCACAGTAGCCAAAAGGTAGAAGCAACACCTTTGAACACAGTGTCCCTCAGCAGGTGATGAATAAACAAACGTGGCATCTCCAGACAATGGAATAGGATTCCCCGTTCTAGTGGAAGGCCTTCTGGCACCTGCTACCACATGCGTGACCCCTGAGGACTTTACATTGAGTGAAACAAGCCAGTCACAAAAAGACAAACTGCATGATGACGCTTGTGTAAGGAAGTCAATATGGAGCAGTGAAATTCACAGAGATGCAAAGTAGAATGACGTTTGCCGGGGGTGCGGGCAGGGGAATGCGGAGTTGATTTTAATGGTACAGAATTTCAGTTTTGGGAAGATGGAAAAGTTCTGAAGTAAGACGATGGTGATGGTTGTACAACGATGTAAATGTATTTAATGCAACAGAAGAAATACTCAGAAATGGTTAAGATGGTAAATTTTATGTTAGGTATGTTTTACCACAATTAAAAATTTTAAAAACACCATAAAACTGAGCAGCAGAAGTGCCTTCCCCTGTGGGCAGCCCTGTCTCCAGCCTCGCTCGCAGCCGCCATCCATGTCCCCTAGTCCCACGGCCCTCACTCGCTTTCCAGGCCGGGGGCTTCAGAGCTCTCTCACCTTCCCCAGCCCGTAAGGTTCCTCTGTGAGTGAGTGGGTGTGTGTGGCCTGCTCCCTCAGATGCCAGGCACCTGGGGCAGAGCCAGAGTCAGGTGTCACAACCACCCCAGGAACCTTTAAAAGGGTGCCCAGGGTAGTCCCTGAGAGATCAGGCTGCCTCGGGAGCTTCCCCAGAAAAGGTCAACATGCTCAGCTATGATGTTAGGCCTTGGCCTAAGGCTGGGCCACCTCAAAGAGAGGTCTGGCCAGCTCACCTGCTTGGGTACAGTCCTCAGGACTCAGAGACTCACGTGGGCCACATCTAGAATGTTTCCCTTACAGGTTTCCCTTAACAGGTCCTTTCCCTTACAGGTCCTTTCCCTTACAGGTCCACAGTGAGTGTGAAACAGGGCTTTGAGCGTGTTCTCTTGGTCAGGCATGGAACAGGCACTCTCTCATCTCATTTCATTCTTACACAGCTGTTCAGTGAGACCTGGGCACCACGAGTGCCTGCCCCAGCCTTGGATTGCCTCCAGGCTTCAGACCGAGGGGCTTGGGAGGATCTGGAAAGGTCTGGAGCCTGGGGCCTTGCCAAGTGGGGCTCTGAGACCCAAGGGCTGAGGTGGGGGTCAGGAGGGCACCAGGGCCTGCCAGGAATGCTTGACTTCTGTCCCTAAATGTTTTTCTGAGATTGCCCTGCTTGGGCCTTGCATGTAGGCCCTTTGTAACTGACGGGTAGAACCTGGAGGAGAGGGTAGTGCCCAGGCCAGAGCTGGTAGCTGCAGGAACATCAGTGGACACACACGGCAGGGGTGCGCAGGTGAGTGGGGAATAGGACGAGAACCGTGGTCCTCTCAGGGGCTGGTGACTGAGGGGTCCTGTGTGCTAGACAAAGCACGATGCGTGTCTGAAACATCTTCCATCACATGTTCACAGTTCTTTGTAGGGGGCCCAAGAGGCTGTTGTGGGAGCCCAGCAGCCTGGGGGTGGGGGTATCTGAGAGGTCTTCCTGGAAGAGGTGGCCCCTGAGCAAAATCTTGCAGGACAGATGGGAGTTGGTCAGAAAAGAAGGGCAGAGGGAAAGGTATTTTTGGAAGTGGACGCAGCAGTGGCAAAGGCCCAGAGCAGGCGGCCTTGACCTGCAGTGCCCCCCACTCCCCAAGCCAGGCCTCTGGGAGGTGCCCGTGCTGCCTGCCTCTCATACCCGCTTCACTCTGGGAGGTGCCCGTGCTGCCCCTGCCTCTCATACCCGCTTCATGACACATGCCCTCCTCCCACTCTCCCGCCTCAAGGCCTTGGGAAGTGTCCGAAACCTCATCTGCAAGGCCCTTTAGCAGATGAATTGATATATGAGCCTCTGTTTAAAGGGACACTCACATTTTCATTTTTTAAAAAGAATATCATTCATTGGTGGCTTCATTATCATGACTGTAAGGCATATCCACGGAGAGAGTTAGGACAATCCAGGAAAGTAAAAGGAAACAAAAAATCACCCATAATGCCGGCAACCATAAGGTGCCCACAGTTAACATGTTGGTGAGTTTGCACACATGTGGGACTGCCGTACATGACTGTGTGTGCACTGCTATGCTTGTTTTCTCCAGATAATATTACAGTATGAGCGCTGCCCCCATGCCATCATTCTTCAAAAAGAGCATTTTGGTGGCTGTCTTTTAATTTAGGACCCTTTCTCCTTACTGTTGGATGTTTAGGATATTTCCAGTTTTTGTCCTTGATAAATAACATTGCGGTGAACATCTTTGTCAATTGCATTGTTGATGGGTGTGCTTGCTGACCGCCAGGAATGGTACTATAATGGGGAGGAGAGGTGCCTGGGCAAGCAGGCTGGAGATTTTCAAGCCTGACTGTGACACAGAGCCCCTAGGCGTCTTGCTAAAGCAGATTAAGGCTTTGTGGGTCTGGGTGGGGCTGGAGAGAACGTTTCTAACAAGCTCCCAGGGGAAGCAGATGCTGGGAGGAGAACCATACTGTGCGTAGTGTGATCTCTCTGAAAAGTCTTCTGTAAGGTGACCACCAACCAGGGCACGGGCTCTGGGGAGCGACTTGCTGGTCAGGACTTCTCTGCCCCGGGCACTCGGAAAGTGCAAACCATTGGGGCTTACCTGAGGGCACCAGGCAGTTTGCAGCCAGTGGTCTCCGCCCTGAGCCCCGCAATGGCTCTCTCAGGGCTGCGTGGAGGTCCCTGACTCTCAGTCGTCCTTGGGGGCCTCTGAGACTTCTGTGTGGCCAGCCTCATTCTGGCTTCAAGCCGTGGTCTACAACACTCTGAGGGTGGCCAGCCAGCGTCACTCTTCTCCAGACCCTTGGTCCCCCCGTGCCTTGGCCTGTTGTGTGGCTGCCAGGGACTACGGGGACTCCTTCCTCAGATAAGCGTTGCTCTTCCATGACAGAGATGCCTTTTTTCCCATCCGGAAAGTGGGCTAATAATAGCTCCTACGCCACAGGAACAGTGTGGAGATTGACAAGGCGATCCGAGGATGGCGGGTGGCCCGTGGCAGCACTCAGCACGGTGGACTCTTATTCTCATGAGCAGTGAGCGGGTGGCCAAGGGGGCTGGGACAGGCAGAGCTGACTCCAGTGCTGGCTTCCCATTTGTGACTTCGTGTCTGTGTTCCTCTGTGAGACCCTCTGTTCATTCCACAGCTCCTTACTGAGTGTCTACAAGGTGTCCGTTCTGTGGTAGGGACCGGGGCCATAGTGGCTGATGAAGCAGACATGGTTCCTGTTCTTACAGAGCTCATTATCTAGCGAGAGTGACAGATATGGACAAGTACATCGACACTGCAGTCAGGGAGGCCTGCTTCAGATGCGGTAGTGGGGAACGCCGAGCTTCAGAGGGGACAATTCAGCTGAGTGCTAAAGAAGGGGCTGATTATAGAAGCGCTGTGTCAGGGTGGGCTGAGTCAGGCATTCCAGACAGAGGGGACTGTGCGTGCAAAGGCCCTGAGGTAGAAAGGGCTTCTCTGGTAGAGAGACTGCAGAAGCCCAGTGGAGTCAAGCTGGGGTGATCCAGGAGAGGACATCATCGTCAGAGGTCACACGGGCAGCGGCCATTGTGGGGAGGAGCACTGAGGGGACTTTGGCAAGGGCATGGGGATCTGACTTATTCTTTCAAGGGATCCCCTGGCTGCTGTGTAGGGAATGGACCTTGACACGAGGAGAGAGGGGCAATGAGCCCAGCCAGAGGCTCCTGCAGTGTCCAGGTGGTGTGAAGGTGTGCAGGCTCAGGGCCACATAGCTGCAGGCCCTGCTGTGGACGGGAGACAGGGAGGTCCAAGCAGGAGGCTGACCAGGGTCTGTGGGGCAGGCCAGGACTGAATGGCTAATCTCCAAGGGCTGAATGTGGGAGGCTGTGTTGCTGCCCTCCAGGGTGACATATGGGACCTGCCTGCCCAGCCCTGACCCCTCGCTGCCCAGGCCGCCCTGGAGCCACGCCACAGAATCAGCTGGGGCTCCTTGTCTTTGCTGCCCTAGGCCTCTTGTCCTTGGGGCTGGGAGATGGGGGACAGTCTCCATTAGGTCATGAACTGGGCTCGCAGGCCTTGTCCCGTTGCTTCCTCCCCATGGCCTCGTTTCTCATGAAAGAGGATACAGAGCCGTCTATGGGCCCGAACCCCAGGGCACCCGCGGGGCTGGTTCCCATGACTGGAGGCTGGCATGTGTGTGTGTACATGCTTGTGTGTGTATGTGTGTGTGTGTGTGTGTGTGTGTAGGAGGATGCTCTGGGGGATGCTGCATGGGGTGGGGCAAGCTGCATGCTGGGAGTGAGCTGGCTAAAGCTCATCCTGCCCAGGTGAGGCCCCACAGGCGTCAGCACAGCCTCCAAACTCACACAATGATGAGAGCGATGGGATTTCCCATGCTCAGGGTATGGTTAAGGGGCTGAGGTCTGCCTGCCAGCAGCCTGGGTCTCACGGGAATGGGATGGGCATGGGGAGCCATGAGTCAGTGAAGTGGGGAATTTGTAGAAACTGTGCATGGGGGTCGGGGGAAGGTTCTAGATGCAAACAGGCTGGGAATCTGGCAGTTCCGGCCAAGTGTCCCGAAAGTCTGAAGGGCAGGGGGTCCCCATGCCCTACCTGAGCGAATGGGCCCAGTCCCATGGGTTGCCTGGGGGGTGGTGTTCTCTGAGCCGCTCTCCTGCATCCTGTGGGCTGCCAGGCAAGAACATCGGCAGGTGGGTGATGGGTGGGGAGGGAGATGGCTGTCAAGAGGAGGTCCACCGAGCTGGCTCCCAGATTCTCAGAAGGCTTTGCAAATGCCCCTGTTCCTGGGATCGCATCAGTGAAGTCTCAGGAGGTATGCAAGGGCCGAATCTTACCTACTCTAACCTTTTCACTGGCTGGTGGTGAAAGGAGGCCCAGAGACACTGCTTACTTCCCCAAGGTCACACAGTGACTAGGAGACAAGCAAGAGTAAACTCAGCCAACAAATGCAAGGACACTCAATGAACCAGGGGCCTCTGGAATCTCTCCTCTCTCCCTCCCTCCCTCCCTCCCTCCCTCCCTTCCTCCCTCTCTTCCTTCCTCTCTCCTTCCTTCCTTGTCACTCAAGAAAAATTTATTTGAATATCACCCAAGGCCGGCTATGCCCTCAGAAATTCCTAGCCCGTGATAGTCTCTTCCTGGGGGAGGGGGCCCTCCGCCCTCAGAAGGGCTTGTGGGTTAACTGTTGCGATGAGCTATTTCCAAGGTAGGAAAAGAGAAACTAGATCATGGAGCCCTGGGGAAGGGCTGTGGCTGGCACAGAAAATGACGGATCCCATCAGCAGGCAGGCGGGGCCAGGGGGGCTCCTCCCCACGGCTGGGATTGGGGGCTGGTCCTGGGGGGTTTGTAGGGTCCCAGGGACAGGAGCAGGGCTTGTCCTCAGAACCTAATTCCTGAGCGTGTGAGCTCAGACAGGTCCTGCCTAGGACCCAAGGCATCTGCGGTCTAAGGACCATGCACTCCAGCTTTCATGTTTTGTCCGTCTGTCTGTCTGTGTGTCTGTCTGTCAGGCTGCATGTCTGCCTTACTCATCTGGGCCCTGAGTCACCTCATATCAAAATGCTGCCCTATTCCTAGAACAGAGCTGGGCATCAGGGGGTGGGCCTGAGTCATTTCTGCTGTGTGGATCTGCCTGCCCTGTGAACCCAGCAGGCACTGAAGGCCTGAATGGTGCAGCCCTGTGGCCACCTAGAAGCCTGAGGGGATTCAGGGTCTGTTTCAGCCTCAAAAGAGGCTAGATAAGGTCCCCGAGGGCTTTAGGGTGAGGGAGGAGTCGGGGAGGAACAGCCAGGGTGGAGAACCCATGCCAGGCAGTGGCTGGGTGAGGGGAAGAGGGAGAAGGGTGGAGGGAGGCCGGAGGGGTGACTGAGGGGATGAGTTTAGTGTTGGAGTGTGAGAACCCAGCATGGCGCTTAAAGGTGTGGGCCCCAGCGCCGGCTGCCTGGGTTTCACTCCCATCTCCTCCATTTCCCAGGCTGTGTGTCTTTGGGCAAATGACTCCCCTTCTTTTAGTCTCAGTTTCCTTATCTGTGAAATGGGATAAAAGTAGCAGTGTTGGCCCCATCAGGTTGTGGTGAGAATTCGATGAGATAATGCATATAAAGGGTTTGGTGCATAATAAATGCCCAATAAATGTTAGCAAACTTCGCCATCACCATCATCATAGTCATGTCTCCATCATTGTCATTGTCCTTGTCATTGTGATCAGGAGAGATGGAAACGGGCCTGGCACCCAGACACTCAGGAGAGAGATCCTGCATGGAAGGAGGGAATTGGAAATTTTCTGCACACTGGGAGCATATAGGTGGGAGTGCAGGCGAGGAATGAGGAAAACTTACAACTTCCTTCCCTACTCCTCCCCCTAAAGCCCCCAGGGCCCTGAGGTCACCCGGGGTGACTGTGTGCAGAGGAGCAGGAGCAGGGACTGAGGAAGGGACTCCCCAGAAGGTGAACATGTAAGGGTCAGGTGGATTGACAGGAGGCCAGAAAGGGTGGTGTACAACTGAGGAGTCTCGTGCCCACCTCCCCAGCCCCAGTGCCAGGCTTTATGAGTCCACAGCTGCTTTGTTTTTCAATTACAAGAGTGAAATTGAAATATAATTCACATCCCACCCAATTCACTTATCTAAGTGTACAATTCAATAGTTTTTAATATATTCAGAGTAGTGCAATCATCACCACAATTTCAGAACATTTTTGTCACCCATGTTCCCCAGCAGCTACTCCCTTCTCCCGACCCCCCAGCAACCTCCACACCCCCAGGCAACCACTCACTTACTTTCTGTCTTTATAGGTTTGCCTCTTCTGGACATTTTATGAAAACGCAATCATACAATGTGTGGCCTTTTGTGTCTGACTTCTTTCACTTGGCATGGCATTTTCAAGGTTCATCCACATTGCAGCAGGTATTAGGTCTTCATTGCTAAATCATATTCCCTTGCGTGGATAGATCATGTTTTGTGTATCCACTCATTCATTGCTGGACATTCAGGTTGTTTCTACCTTTTTTGCTCTTTTGAAGAATGCTGCTGTGAGTATTCATGTATAAGTTTTTGTGTGAACGTTTGTTTTCCGTTCTTTTGGACACACACCTAAGAGTGGAATTGCCAGGTCATAGGGTGACTCTATGTTTAACTTTTTGAGGAGCCACCAAACTGGTTTCCAAAGTGGCTGTACCATTTTACATCTCCACCAGCAAAGCACAAGGATCCCAATTTCTCCACATTGTCTTCAACACACTCATTATAATCTCTGTTCCTGATGACAGTCATCCTAGTGGGTGTGCAGTGGTTCCTTACTGTGTTTTAGATTTGCATTCTCCTGGAGGCTGGCGATGTTGATCATTCTTCCTGTGCTTATTGGACATTTGTATACTTTTTTTGGAGAAATGTCTATTCAGATCCTTTGCCCATTTTTAAATTAGATTATTTGTCTTTTTATTATCAAGATGTAAGAGGTCTTTATATAGTCTGACTACAAGTCCCTTATCAGAGGTATAATTTGCAAATACTTTCTCCCCTTCTGTTTTTTTTTCCTGCTTTTTTGATAATGTTCTTTGATGCGTGAACGTTTTAAATTTGTATAAAATCCAATGTATCTGTTTTCTTTTGTTGCTTGTGCTATTGGTGTCATAACTAAGAACACATTGCCTAATCCAAAGTCATGAATATTTATATGTATGTTTTCTTTTTTCTTTCTTTCTTTTTTTTTTTTTTTTGAGATGGGGTCTCGCTCTTGTCATCCAGGCTGGAGTGCAGTGGTGCGATCTCAGCTCACTGCAACCTCTGCCTCACAGGTTCAAGCGATTCTCCTGCCTCAGCCTCCTGAGAGGCATGTGCCACCTTGCCCGGCTAATTTTTTGTATTTTTAGTAGAGATGGGGTTTCACGGTGGTAGCCAGGATGGTCTCAATCTCCTGACCTTGTGATCCACCCGCCTTGGCCTCCCAAAGTGCTGGGATTACAGGGGTGAGCCACCGTGCCAGGCCTATATGTATGTTTTCTTATAAGAGTTTTATAGTTTAGTTCTTACATTTAGGTCTTCAGCTTGAGTTTTTATATCGTGGGAGGAAAGGGTCCAGCGTCATTCTTTTGCATGTGGATAGTCACTTGTCCCAGTACCATTTGTTCAAAAGACATTCTTTCTCCATTGAATTATCTTGGCATCCTTTAAAAAATTTAGTTGACTGGAAATGCGAAGGTTTATTTCTGAACTCTCAACTTGATTCCATTGCTTTATATGTCTATCCTTGTGCTGGTAACAAGCTCTCTTAATTACTGTAGCTTTGTAGTAAGTTTTGAAATCAGGAATTGTGAACCCTCTAATTTTGTTTTGGTTATTCTGGATTCTTTAAATATCTATGTGAATTTTAGGATTAGCCTATTACTTTTTGCAAAGACGCCAGCTGGAATTTTAACGGAGATTCCATTGAATGTGTAGAACAATCTGGGGGGTATTATCATCTGAACAATATTAAGTCTTCTGATCCATGAACATGGACCAGACAAATTTGTGATCAGACAAAAATTTAGAAATAGAAACAAATTTCGGCCGGGCGCGGTGGCTCAAGCCTGTAATCCCAGCACTTTGGGAGGCCGAGGCGGGCGGATCACAAGGTCAGGAGATCGAGACCACAGTGAAACCCCGTCTCTACTAAAAATACAAAAAATTAGCCGGGCGCGGTGGCGGGCGCCTGTAGTCCCAGCTACTCAGGAGGCTGAGGCAGGAGAATGGCGGGAACCCGGGAGGCGGAGCTTGCAGTGAGCCGAGATCGCGCCACTGCACTCCAGCCTGGGCAACAGCGTGAGACTCCGTCTCAAAAAAAAAAAAAAAAGAAATAGAAACAAATTTCTATTTGTTTACCTCATCCTTTGTGTCTTTTAACACATTTTTGTAGTTTTCAGGGTATAATTTTTGCAATGTTTTGGTTAAATGTGTTCACAAGTATACTTTGATACCATTGTAAATGGAATGTTTTAAAATTTTTATTTTCGTATTGTTCATTGCAAGTGCATAGAAATAGAATCGATTTTTGTGTATTGCTTTTGTATTCTACAACCTTGCTGAACTCATTTATTAGTTCTGATAGGTTTTTAGTGGATTCCTTAGAATTATATATATATAAGATTATGTCAGCTGCAAATAGAAATAGTTTTACTTCTTCTTTTTCAATCTGGGTGCCTTTATTTTAGGCATGCCTATGTGCCCTGGCCAGAACCTTCAGCACATCCACTTTTGCACAGAAAAGGGACCCATACTCCATGTGTCCACAGATTCTAGAGCTGCCCCGCTCAGCTTCTGGGACCCTCACCCAATTCCCTCCCTTTCGTTGCCGACCTGTATTGGTGCCTCCTCAGTTCCCTTGACTCCAGTGCGGTCCTCTGTTTTCCCAGATCCTGTTTCCTCCCACCCCTAAGAACGCCCCTCTTGGTTCAATCCAGCTCTTGCACCCTTCCACCCCAACTGCGCCATTGAGGGCAGCTACTTCCTCCTCACTTCCCCTGGGGGAGGCATGTAGTCATGTTGGAAGGCAGCAGTCCCAGAGCCAGGCAAGGAGTCAAGGCCGTCACAAATTTCAGCAAGAGATGGGCTCCGTGTGGGTCTGGGGCCACCAGAAGACGCCACTCAGAGGTCCCCAGTGCTGGAAGCAGGAGGCACGTCCTGAAATCAGCGGGGCAGGAGTGAGACTGCTGCCAGCTGGTCCCGATGGTGACCCATGAGGCAGGCAGGAGTGAAGCCTCCACCGGCAGACCGCTGCTCCCCGTGTTGGGGAAGCCTAGCCCAGCAGGCTGAGAACCGTGCGGGGAAGCTCTGGGGACTCCCCAGGCCAGGAGGGCAGCCAGGAGGTTGGAGATCAGCAAGAGTCCCAGGTTGGAATGAGGCAAATAACCCCTGAAACTAAGTGGGGGAGAAATGCAGCGTTGAGCTTCGCAACGTCCAGTTCTCAGGCGAGGTCCGTGCTTTGAGAGAAAGCAGGAGAGAGGGAGGTGGCCAAAGGGAGCCAGCCAGGGCTCAGCGAGCACAAACCAAGCGCCTGACTCGCGTTTGCTTTCTTCGTGGGCCAGCACGGGGACGGCCACGGTGCGGAGGCTGCGAGGTGCTTTAGGCAGGCCATGATGCGTTCTCCCAAGGCAGCCCTGTGAACCTGATGAAGAAATGAGGAGGGTGAGGGTGTCAATTTAAAGACGGTGGCTTCCATTTTTTTTTTTTTTTTTTTTTAAATCAGAGAATTCAGCACTTCCATGTTGACCTGGAAGGAACTCTCCAGGGCACAGAGCCTGCTCTACAGAGTCTCACCTGGTGTGAAGTAAACATCCTCAAGGCCTCCACCATCTCCTGAGCCTGCACGTCCTGGGTTAAGGAAAGTCAAATATGCTTCCTTCCCACAGGACTGTGTTGTGTTTTGTTCTCTGGGAGTGTTTCAGACACAGACACACACACACAGACCCATACAGACATACACACACACAGACACACACAGACATAGACACACAGACACATAGACACAGACACACAGACACACATGCAGACATACATAGACATACAGACACGCTGAGACACACAGACACACAGTCATACACACATAGACACACACACACATACATGCAGACATACACAGACATACAGACATAGACACACACACACACAGTCATACACAGACACACACACAGACACACAGACATAGACACACAGACACATAGACACACAGACACATAGACACAGACACACAGACACACATGCAGACATACATAGACATATAGACACACTGAGACACACACACAGTCATACACACATAGACACACACACACATACATGCAGACATACATAGACATACAGACATAGACAGACACACAGACATAGCCACACACACTGAAACACACAGACACACACAGTCATACAGACATATACACACACATAGGCACACACACAGACACACAGATACACACACACAGACACACAGATTCTCACACACAGACACACAGATTCTCACACACACACAGACACACACACAGAGTTCTGCACGTTTCCAGTGGACACACATTTACAGGTATGAAGGAGGAAAACAGGTTGCCTTGCCCCAGTGCCTACGGTTCTCTCTGGGGAGGGAGAGCAGAAGGCCTTGGATGGGCTTGATTTCTGAGGGGATCTTAGTCATCTCTATGCTTAGTTTTTGCTTTTTTCTCTTATAAGGATAATGTATTCATGAATTTACTTGCAGAAAAATTAATTGCAATGCAAAAAGAATGTTTTTTAAAGAACTAAAACGACTTCCAGGGTCTGGCAGCAGAACCATTACAATAAGACATCAACTCCCACAGTTGGCTTTGGTGATACAAACGTTTCCTGGGACGTGGCCCTTGCCAAGCCCATGCTAGAGAGGGCCCCGGAGTGAAATCAAGCCCTGGCCTCAGTGCTTCCAGAACACGGGGGAGGCCTGCATGGAAACAGAGACTTTTCCTTTGATGAGGAAGAAACCACAGCTGCCCAGAGGGAGGGGGAGGGATAGTGCCGCTGGGTGGGGGCTGGGCGACGCCAACGGCGGCTCTACGGAAGAGAGGATGCCCAGGCCAGGTCCTGAGAGATGAGCCGGAGTGACTCCTGTGAAGGAAGGGCATTCAGGGAGAGAAGGGCAAGGCGGAGGCTGAGGGGCGCTGTGATCAAGTGTGTAGAGTGCTTACCAGGGCGGGTCTCTGCTCCTCGCACTTACACTGACTTCACGGCAGGATCATGCGGTGAAGCCTAAATTGTCCTAATTTACAGATGAGCAAACCCAAGCACAGGAAGATTGAGAAACATGTGTAAGGCCCCACAGCAGGCACCTGCGTCTGAGCTCTTAGCTACTGTGATTCTCAGGGGATGGGACTGGTGTGAGAGCGCGAGGGGAGGCACAGTTAGAATACTGACAAGGAGTCCCAGATGGGGCTGGAGGAGGGGCCAGTCGTCTTTACTGAAAAATCTCCCTGGGGGCCAGGCGCGGTGCCTCACGCCTGTAATCCCAGCACTTTGGAGGCCGAGACGGGAGGATCACGAGGTGAGGAGATCAAGACCAGCCTGGCTAACACGGTGAAACCCCGTCTCTACTAAAAATACGAAAATTAGCTGGGCGTGGTGATGCCTGCTTGTAATCTCAGCTACTCGGGAGGCTGAGATAGGAGAGTTACTTGAACCCGGGAGGCAGAGGTTGCAGTGCGCCGAGATCGTGGTACTGCACTCTGACCTGGGTGACAGAGCAAGACTGTCTCAAAAAAATAAAAATAAAAAATGAAAAAACTTCCCCCTGGGGACTGGAAGGGGATGTGACCCCTTTCTGGGGGCTGTGTTGTCTCAGAAGGTGTGCCCTGTCTAGATTTCCCGGTCCTCAGCACCAGCCTGTCCCCAGCACAGAGTAGCCTGTCCCAGCCTCCCGATCTTGTTTCCTAGTCTGTACAATGGGGAGGAAAACCTCAATCAAAGCCTTTGTAGGGCTCTTGGATAGGACAGTGGCTGTGACAGTACTTAGGTGCATAGGAGAGCTTCGATCCAGGCAAAGAGGAAAGCTGGACATACTCGGGGCTCCCTGGGAAGGGGAAGGGAGAAGTCCAGCCCTAAGGAACCATGAACGTCTCCTCAAGCGGCGAGACCAGACGGCAGTCAGCAGACTCCTCACACCGCCCCATCGAGTCCCTCCAGCAACCCCTGAAAAGGCGACGTTCTTGTCTGAGGTGCCAAGGCTGAAGTGAGCTGCTTGTGGTCATCACACTTGTGCGAGGGGGTTGGACCCTGGGCTGAGTGACTCCAGGCCTCCATAGTGGAAGTCAGTCCCCGGCACCTCCAAGAGCGATGGGCTGTCTCAAGGGGTGTCCCACTCCTGTCCAGGCTGCCTCCTGGCTACAGCGCCTCAGCCCCACCAGGAGACATTTCTGAACCTGAGGACAGGCTTGGGGCTGGTGCCCTGTGCTGAAGGCAGCGTCCTCCTCCCTGGCTGGGAAGCCCACCCTTCACAAGAGACCCCTGCCCCTGTGGCTGCCGAGGAGCGGAGGGTGTGGCCAGCCCAGAATTTGGACAGGGCCAAGTGTCTGGGTCACTTTGGTCCCCTTGACAACGTTTGGGGCATCTATTCTGAGAAGGGATATCCCCACGTTGCCCCTCACTGCCTCCCCAAGGAGAATCCCCCACCCCCAGTGCCCAGGCCCAGAGCCTGCGCCAGCTCCTTCGCTTGCCCCAGCCGTCGGCCGATACCCCTTATCGCTGTTGTGTCTTGAGGCTGGCCGGGGGCTTCTTGATCTCCAGCTGCGGCTGTGGGCTGGCCAGGGCAGGCTTGAGCTCCCCTTTGCCCCAGCTCCTCGAGAGGCTCCTGCCTCCCAGGGGTTGGAGAACCAGTTCATGAGTCTTTCCCAACTGGCAGAGCCTTGGGGGCTGCCACAGAGCCTGCCAGCCCTGGACTTGCACCCAAGCTGACTTCACCGCCTCCTGGCAAGCTGGGTGTCCCCCAGTCCTCACTGCCTCGTCTGTCCTTTGGGCACGGGAGGTCTTCCTGCAGGGTTGGGTGGTACGAATGGGGACCCCATGGTGGAAACCGAGGCAACAGCAGGGCCTTGCCTTTTGCCAGGGTCTCCTGAGGCCTGTTACGTCCCTTCCCTTGCTGACATGTGGCTTTGAGTAGCCTCAGTGCTGGTCTCACGCCTGCCCACGAGGGCTTAGTGAACCCTAGGTCCTTCCTGGGCAGAGCCCGTCCAGCTACATGGCCAGCAGGTCAGGTGCCTGGATGCTGGGTGAGGGCCTCAGCCACTGCCCTGTTGTATGGTCCTGGGCAGGACATCCCCAACCCTCTGCCCAACCCCACCTTAGTTGGCTTCAGTTTGTCCCATGAGACATGAGCAGGTTGGACTGAGGGCGTTTGAATGCCTTTTCTGTGTATCACCCACTCCTGGAAATGAGGTGACCCTTCCTGCAAACCCCACGCTGCACTTCACCCGTGGAGAAAGTTTTGAGTGGCAGGGGTGCTGAGGAATGTCAAAATCGCAAAGCCCAGAGGCCATGTGGAGGGTAGACGTTAAAATCAGGAGGGCCCTGGCCTTCGGGGTGAGGAAGCAGAGGTTAAGCCCTGGGCGGGCCCAGGTGACCTGAGTTTGGACTCAGCCTCCGCCACAGAGTGCTTCAGCACCAATGGTGGAAACTGGGGCACTGGTAGAACCACAGACGGGGGTCTTTCCCCAGGGATGAGGGACTTTCTGGCGCCCCTCCTCCCAGCTGAACCACATAGGTGACTTAGCCCAGAAAGCATGGTTATGATCCAAGTCTCAGGCGGTCTTGGCGGCCCCAGCCAGCCTAACCCTGGTGACCTTGGCATTCCTTCCTCTCTAGTGTCTAATCTCCCCTCTCACCCGCTGTGGCCTCCCCTTCCCTCTGCTCTGCTGCCTGGGGGGCCCACCCTCCTTCCTCCCTTCTCCTCTGGGCCCCACTCCCCCCTGCCTTTCTCCCTCCCACCGCTTCAGTGACTTCAAAATAAACCAACACAAAGAAATCCTGTCTTGGAACGACTGATGCCACCGGTGGATGCGATTGAGCCCTGCACAAGGACAAGGTGTGAGCTTCAGGCTCCGTCCCCCGGGCGTGGGGCCGGCTCTGGCATCCACTGCGGTCCTGCTCAGCGAGCCCTCGAGGTGTGCCTGGCACCCGCAGTGATGGTTTTCTGTGATCCACATAGCAACCCAAGGAGGAGGAATTGTTAGGAGTTTCATTTTACAGCTAAGAAAATTGAGGCACAGCTGTTAAGTAAAATGCCCCAAGCCACAGCTGCTTAGAGCCAGGATTTAAACACAAGTCCACTGCCCCAGATGTCAAGCTTTGAACGATGATGCTGAGGCGGCAGGGGCCAGTCCCACAGCCTCCCTAGGCCTCAGCTGTTCCATCTGTAAAATGGGGTCATAGCATGTTCCTCAAAGGGCTGTTTTAGAGGTTTGACGGTGCCCTAATTTCGGAGTCTGGTTTAGCACCTGCTGTGTAGCAGGTGGGTGCTCAAGGAACATATACGCCTTTCCTTTTCTGTTCTCTCTGCAATGGGGTTGAATCCCCCAGCGTCACCTGGCTATGACCCAACAAAGTCAGGCTCTATGACTGGTTTGAATGGAGGTTTGAGGCAAAGGGGAGGCCCCATAGAAGCACCATGTATCTCTGCCCCTGGCTGTAGGGTCTGGCCACTCCCATCCCCACCCACACCCTCCGTGGGCCACCTGATGTGGGGAATGGGAATACAGCCCTGCAGACCCTTCCCTTCTCTGGCCACAGGTAGCTAGTCCTACATCCAGCCTGCCAAAGTCCTCTGCAGCCCCCACCCCTGCCCGGCCCTACTCCCAGAAGTGGAGGGCTCTCTGCAGGAGCCCAGAAGTCCATTTCCTGTTCCAGCAGCTCCTGAGGTTGGCGTGGGAGAAATCGAGCCTGGTGGGGAGGGGCCCTTGAACACCCTCTGCCCCAGAACATGCCAGCTGCACACCAGCGCCTCTCTACTCGTGTCCCGTCTGTCCCCAGCAGCCCCTGACCCCATGGGATGCCCTCCTCACACCCTCCCCTGAGAAAACGGGAGCCATTTGTGAGGGATCTTTCTCTTCCCACACCGCAGTCCGCACTCCTGCATCTGGCTCCTCTCTTTGGCTCCTGCCTGGATTGCCGTTGCTCCCTTTGCTCCATGCCTGGGATCTGGGGCTGCCTCAATGGCTCTGCTGCTCTGTCTCTCACAGTCTCCCACGGTCGCAGCTGGCTGCCTGGCCCCATGCTGCGCTCTGCTCTCTGGCCTCAATCGCTGTGACTCTAGCATGGCTCAGTGGATCCAGCCTCACTCCATTTACAGGTAGGACAATGGAGGCCTCATGCGAGAGTCCCAAGACCTGATGAGCCTTAGGCCAGCCTGGAGCTCCGTTTTTCTGCTCCCTTGGGGGCACACTGTCCAGGGCACCAAGGGTTATCAGGTGCTGCCCCCCACCAGGGAGAGCTGCAGGGCTGTGCACTGCATGGGGTCTGCCCCCTTTTAGCCTGTGCCTCTGCATGGCTGCAGGTGCACTGGGTGAACATCAGCGCCAGACAGATCTTGGCTTCTATCTGATCCGCTGTCTCTGGCTGGGCACTCTTGGCCACTTACCCAAGCTCTCTGAGCGTTAGTTTCCTCGTCTGTAAAATGGGGTTGATAAGTACTTATACTTGGGCTGTGAGGACTCAGCGAGTCAGGATTGTAAAATGCCTGATTCATGGAAGGCAGGAAACTAATAATCATTTTCATTAAGATGATGGGGCCCTTGGTCGGAGAGGATGCCCCGACATGGGTGGTGGTTGGGGCCGGGGTGTCAGGTCAGCAGATGCACCTGCCAATACACAGCCCAGGACTTCTGCAGGAGAAGCTGAAATTGCATCGCTGCCTTCTGACAGCCAGCACTCTGACTGGGGTGGGGGGCAGGCTCTGGGTAACTGGAGGGGCAGGAGAAGGGCTCAGCACAGGCCAAAGGCTAGGGGAGAGCATGGCTGGGTAGAAGTGGGGAGCAGCTAGGACGCTGGCCTGGGGAGAAGTGGGAGGCGAGGCTGGCGGGAAGAAACCGGTGAGGGTGGTGTTGGCTTTCACTGCCCTAACAAGGAGAAAGGGAAGGAAGGATGGAAGAGGACAGTGACCTTTATAAACATGGTCTCCAGCCATTCCTCTGCGTAGAAGAGATCTTTACCACCACTTCCATTTGAGGAAACCAAGGCTCAGAGAGGTTAAGTGACTTGCCCAAGGACACACAGCTGCCCTAAATTGTGGACTCCAGGGTTAATTGGAAGGCTACAACCACTGTGGGCAGGTGTTCAGGCTGAGGCAGAGCATGGAGAAGCAGATCTAGAGGATGGGGTAGAGGAGAGGGGTAGGTGGGTTGTGCTAGGCAGGGTCTCAGGGCACCTGTGCAGGCTAGAGGGGAGGGGCGGAGGGAGGGATGAAAACCTGGGAGAGGACTGGCCTCTGCACCCTCAAAAAGGGTCAGGTAACCCAGACTTATTGATTTCTGGCACCCCCAGCTCCAACTCTGTGGCCTGGGGCTCTGATGTTCTCCTTCCTTCTCCCCACTGCGCCCCCCGTCCCACTCTTGCCACCTAGCCGGGCTTGTTCCCTGAACTTAGAGCCCTGGGGGGAGAGAACAAGGCTGGGGGGTCTACACCTCTGCTGATCCTCCTATTTCTCAGCCTGGCCGGTGACTCCAGAGCTGAGGCCACACGCACCCCGGGCCCAGCAGTGTGGCTGTGGGTCCTGTGGCAGGCTGCAGGCGGGCAGGGCCACTTCAAGGGGTCCCAGCGAGTGTGTGTGCTTCAGGCAGCCCCCAACAGGGCCCTGCCAAGCTCAGACCCTACCAAGCCTGCCCCAGGTTGGTCTCTGCTCTAGGAAGACCAGAGGTTTATTGAATTCCATATAGGGGCTAGTTTGTAAAGAGGCTGGTGGCTACCCTGCCTCTGTCCTAACCCGGACAACGCTGAATCCAAAAAGCAAGTGGGTAGCAAGACTGGGGAGGGCGTTAAAGTGGGGGTGGGGTGTGCTCCAGCAGACAGTCAGCAATTCAGAGCGAAGACTGGGCACCAGGCTCCCGAGTGGGCAGAGAGGACAGGGAGGCCTGGGAGGGGTAGGGGCCTCCCCACTTCTTACCATAGGGCAGGTCGGTAGAGGAGAGCGAGGAGCTGATTAGGGCAGGTGTCCCTGCATCTCCAATACCGTCCGCGCACCAGTGGGTCTGTCCTCCAGTAGGTGGTGTGTCCAATCCTGTGCCAGAAGCGTCCCCTAGAAGCCACTAGGGGTACATGTGGACACTCACAGGGCTTAGGGGAAACAGACCCCCATCAAGACATCCCTGTTGCATGTGTGTTCATATTTGCTCTGGACACTTCTAGGAGGACAAAATGCACCAGTGCATTCGTTCATTTCATAAACCTTTGCTGAGCACTTACTCTAGACCCAGCACCAGGGTTTCAGAAATACAAAAAATGGAAGGAAAGAGTCTCGTGTGTATTGATTTTCCAACTCTGTGCCACAGGTAAAACACTCGTGCTTGTACTGCTCTGCAGGAGCCCCGCGTGCCCGCCACTGTCCTCTGCATCTCAGCTCTGACTTGGCAGCCCTCCGACCTCAGCCTGGTTACTTCGCCTTTCAGCTGCTTTTTTATGTGGCTGCAGGGAGAATTAAGTGACATAATCCATGTACAGTGCCAGGCCCACAGAAGGTCATTCAGGAAAGATGATTAAACTACTCACCCAGGGACACTGACTGGTAAGTGGCAGCTTGGGTTTGAACCCAGGTCTGCTGAATGCTAGAGCCTGGGGAAGCTGGAGCCTTCATGGCCACTTCTGCCCCTGTTGGCTTGTCCATTTGGCTGAGCTGGCCAGCTTGGCTACTGGGGAGCCATGCCCTGCAGCATCCACAGGCACCCCAGCATCCTGCAGGGCCCCCAGGGTGCACCGATCCTAAGCAGGATACGGGTCACTCCTGTTTAGGGACCAGGTGCCTCCCCTAAGTCCTCCAAGCAGAGGGAGCAATGCTTTGTGCCTGTTGCACACGGGTCGTTCTCATGGCTGGCAGCTGGGTTGAACTATGTTTGTTTTGAACTTGATTGTGTTTGGAGCAGGAAAATGCTTTAAAAGAAGGGCAGGTGAGGCAGTGAGTCAGGCAGAGGGTGGCCCACCCGGCTCCACCTGTCTGCTGGGCTTCCCACTACAAAGCTGCTCTGCCACGTGAGCTTCCCATTCCCCAGCCACGTGCAGACTCAGCTGCTGAAGCCACAAGGAACAGGTGTCAGGAGCCCCTGGCAGGTGATAGTCCCTGAGAGGCAGGAAGACCAACAGGGGTCTTGGGCTGATTCCACTCTTGACTTGCTGTGCAGCCTTAGGAGTGAATCCCTCAGCTTTTCCTCCTCAGCTTAGAGATTTAAAACACACACGTTATGTCCCTGTCAAGGCCTCTCAGGCAGGATGGCGAATCATCTCTTTTTGCCTGGGACTGTCCCAGTTTTAGCACTGACAGTCCTATCCCCCAGGAAATTCCCCAGTCCTGGGCACAGCTGGACATTTGGTCGCCCCATGGATCTCATATGCAGAATCTCCTAGGCCCTCAAACTCCCCACAAGGCAGACTGAGTTGTGGATGATCAACCCATTTCACAGGTGTGGAAAGCAAGTCGGCAGAATTTCAGTTTTAGGTGGTGAGACATTCTGCCCTCGTTGTTGTAAGACAAAGTGTTTTGGAAAGCAGAGATGCACGCCAGAGGACAGGGCAGGCAGCATGCAGGGCCCGCTCAGATCTCCTGGGCTCATCTGAGGCTTCCGGAAACAGTGAGCAGGCATGAGAACCCGCAGGGTGGGCCGTAGGCTGTGGGCTCTGGGGATGTGCCCAAGGCTTGGGCTTGGCCAGGTCAGAAAGTCCCTGGGGAATGACATGCCTGAGCTCCCAGGCCCCAAGCTCCCACCTATAAAGGTGCTCAGGGGAAAGCAGGTGCCCAGAGTCTCCACCTCCCCGTGGGTCTGCCACCGAGCCGGCTGCCCTGGGCAGTGCTGTGGCATCACTGGGCTCATTCATTTTTCAGGAAACGGATGCTTACGGAGAGCCCACTTGGTGCTAGGCTCTGGGGACTGGGTGAGAAGCAAGAAGTACAGCCCCTGCCTTCATTAAGCTGACACGCCAGTGGGAGAGAGATACACAAACTTCCAGACAGAGACTGGTTTAACTGCAGCTGTGGTCAGTACCATGAAGGAGAAAAGATCAGAGCTTATGCGGGGGCCTCAGCCCTGGCCTGGGGGACCTTGAGGAGTGGACTTGAATGGGACCCCAAGGGTGACCAGGGAGCAGCTGGGGGAGCTCTCTGGGGGTTGTGACTAGGCTGATCCTTTTTTGGCTGTGTGGCCTTGGGCAAGTTGCTTGGCCTCTCTGAGCCTCAGGTGTTTCCTCTGCACTCTGGGGATGGTCTATATCGACTTTTCCCAGCTGCTGGGAGGCTTCAGTGGGAACGGGGGAAGCAGCTGGCAGAGGTAGGTACTTCATTAACGGAGGAGCTCTCTTTGAGCTGCTGCCTGTGTGCCTGGCTGTGCCCTGGGAGGAGGGATGAAAGTGGCCTGGCCAGGACCCCCAACCCAGAGTTCTGGGCTCAAGGGCAACTTCCCGTTCAGAAGAGGCACTTGGCTTCACTCCAGCCCACAACGGGGGACAGGGGACAACTGAGGTAAGTGGAAGCATGAGGCTGGCTCACCAATCAAAGGACAACTGTGGGCCTGACGCTGCCCTTCTGCCTCGGGGCTTGCAGGGATCTTCCCAGAGCTGTCTCCGCTGAGCCCAACAGCCAGATTTTCCCTCCTGCCCATGAGGCTCTTCATGAACACTAAACATCCTGCAAGTTCTATGCTGTGGTCCTCCAAGCGTGGACCCCAGACCAGCAGCCTCAGTATCACCCAGGAACTTTCAGAAATGCAAATCCCTGGGTCCCACTGCAGACCCGGGAGCTGGAGACGGGGGGCGAGGCCAGCCCCCAGGTAAGCTGATGCACGCTGAAGTTACAGAACCCCTGGGCTGCAAGGTTTCAGACTTCCAAAGCCCCACTCAAACTGTGTCATCACCATGTAACTGTCATGGCAACAGCAGCACTGGATGTGTGCTGGTCATTTTCTGCGCGCTGCCTTGTCCCCAGCATTTGACCTGTGTTGTATCATTTGGGCTTCGTAGCAACCTGTGAGGCAGTCATGGGCATTAGTCCATGTCACAGATGGGCAAACTGAAACTTGCCCAGGTCACACAGCAGACGATCACAGAGCCAGGGCTCACACCCAGGCACTGGGCTCACAACTCACAGCACGAGCCGCCAGGCCACCCTGAGGTTCAGCTGGCTGCAGCGACACAGCCAAAGCCATGGCCAATGAGCCAGCTGGGACCTTGGATGGTCAGCTCTGCCATTTACCTGGCACTGCAGCTGAGGACAGATCACTTCACTGGCCTCAGTTTTCCCATCTGTAGAAAGGCACAATCGCACCAACCACATGAGATCGTTGTGAGGATTCCATGAAATAATGAAGGGAATGCTTGGGAGGCAGGAGGCACATAGGAAATACCCAGTGTGTGTTGGCAGCTCCCCTTTTCCTTAGAGCTTGCAAAGAGAGGTAATTGGCCCGTGCCTCAGTTTACCCGTTAGCAAGGGAAGGAAGTCCTCTTCACAAGGTGGGCGAAGTGAGCATTGCTGACCTGGAGGGGCAGTGGGTTTAAACCTCACTCTCCTGGGCCTGTTGTGCAGCATTGAGCCAGTTACTATACCTCCTGGGCTCATTGTCCTCATCTGCATGAAAGGGTGGAACCTGAGCCTCCCAGCAAGGCTTAGTGGGCTATGGTGATGTGGCTGGGGTCGAGCTGCTGCTGAGCATGCTGGCATGTGGTATTTAGGCCCACCGTGTAGTGTGTCCTCCCTGTGCCCCCCACCCCCCACCCACACCACCTAACACTCCTCCCTCCAATCACCAGGAATTTGCGAAACTCCCAGGCGTGATACTTCATCTCTTTGTACCTCAGTGTCCATCTGAAGAACGGGCGTGAGAATCAGATCGTGAATGCAGACCCGCCTAGCGCAGCGCCAGCCTGCGTCACACACTCGGCTGGTGGGCTGCCTGCAGGCCAGGACATTCCCTTGGCTCTCAGGGCAGTCTCTAAAAAGGGCCCTGGGTTCTCAGGGTCTCTTGGGTGAGCCTCAGGGCTCCCATTCATCTCCTGTGGCCCTGGGGGGTGGCCGTGTGGCCAGAAGGTTATAGCCGGTCTGCGGGGACAAGAGGCTAAGGTGAAGGCTTCCTGGGGCTGCAGCTGACTGGGAGGGAGCTCGGGCCCCTTCCTCCCCAGCCCAGGCACCTCTGGCCATGAGATGGTGAGATACTGAGTTGAGTCTATTTGCCTGTGGCAGACACAACAGAGGGGCCCAGGAGGGCAGGGCTGGGGTGAGGGGCGAGGAGCCCCTGCTGACCTCACCGTGTGTACTGCCGATAAGGCCCAGCTGAGCTCTAGCGTAAACTGCCTCTTCCCTCTTCCCCGCTTCCCTCCAGGCAGCCGTGTCTGGCCGGGAGCTTGGCCTTGGGATGGGGCTTGTGGGAAGTGATTCTCCTCCACTAGGAATGTGAATCCATCCCTTCTCCCCTTTCTTGAGGCCTGGAGTGGGACAGGAGGGGTGTGGATTTTCCGCTGAACCGAGCTTGAGCCCAGGCTCTATCATCTCCCAGCTGTGTCACTTACAACTGGCTTTGACATCACCTCTCAGAACTGGTTTCTTTCATGTGCAAAATGGGGCTGGACCTGGAGGCCTGCGGTCCTGAAGGATACCTGGCATGCAGCAGACACTTAGCGCATTGCGGTGATTTTGAAGACCGGGCACCTCGCGTGTGTCATGATGAGGATGGAGAGGTTGGGCTGACAAGAGCCTCGCCCTCAGAGACCCCTTCCCCACAGTGGGGAGTCGGGCCGTTCCCATGATCAACCACACCAGGGCACTGGTTTCGGGTGGCCGAGCCCATGTATGTCCCTTTGAGCCTCCTTAATGTTCCAGAGGAAGCTTCCAAGTCCTGATGCCCGTCCATTCTGGGAGCCCCATTTAGGAGATGGGCCTGTGCCTGGTTGCTGGGGCTTGCCAGGCCTCCTGGATGGGGGAGTCTGGCCTGGCAGCTCCCTGCACTGGACCAGTCTGGGGTCTCCCACTGGGGCAGTCCTTGGCGGTGTCGTCTCCCCGCTGCATCTCCTCCCGGGGAAGGCTGGGGTCATGAGGACTCAGGCTAGCAGGTGAGGACACAGAGTCAAGGCCACACCCTCCCCAGACCTCAGCCAAGTCATCTGCAGGAGTTTGGGACGCCCCTCCCCCCTGCC
Organism: Macaca mulatta; assembly: GCF_049350105.2. Taxonomy (NCBI): domain Eukaryota; kingdom Metazoa; phylum Chordata; class Mammalia; order Primates; family Cercopithecidae; genus Macaca; species Macaca mulatta. The sequence continues at coordinate 17,090,774 of NC_133417.1, read as the reverse complement.
CAGGGCCTGTGCACAGAGGCAGTGTGGATTTTGGACTCAACCAGACGCATATTCTCATCTGAGGACAAGCTCTGACAGGTCGGCTAGGGCTCAGCAAACCTGACCTTGGGCACCCTGTGGTTTGGGCCAAAATGGAGCGTGCGATACACCTTCCACAGAGGTACAATGACAAGAATCCTTGCACGTGGGCTTCTTTAAATGCCACGCGCACATTTTCCTCCTGCCCCCACTGCCATTCTGACCGGGACTTGACCCAGAGGTCCCCGAGGACATGCCACGGGATCGCTCTGACAAGGCCCTCAGGGCAAGGAAGCACCTGCAATTCACAGAGTAGTTCCAGCTCTGTGAGATCCTATCCCTGGGATGGGCTTCCAGAACCACTGCTGCTAGAAAAATGTCACTGGGAACGCAGATGCTCGATCTGGGAGGATCGGCTGGGCTGGGCTGGGGGCGGTGGGGGAGGAGGCTGGAGGCCTGGCACAGGGAATGCAAATTGGCATCATGAATTATGCATCAGCCCAAGCTTCTCACACGTTTGGGGCTGAATGAAATCATGTTTGCCTGGGAAAGGGGGAGGGGAAGACAGGACAAAGATGAGCAGGGCCTAGTCCTGGGAAGTGGAGAGGATGTCTTGCTAGGTTTCAGGAGGGGCCTTGGGAAGGTGCCTGGGCAGGAGGTGGTGGTATTTTTCTGATACCACCTTTTTGCTGTGTGACCTCAGGCCAGCCTCTCACCCTTTCTGATCAGCCTGTTTTCTTATGAACATAATTTGAATGAGAGCCTCTGCTCTGTCTCCCTGTGATTGTGAGGGCCTAATTAATTTTGTAATTGAGAATGATCTACCTGAGGAGAATTGTTATTTCAGGAAACTAATACTAATTACTATACTTACTATTTACTGAATGCAGGCTCTCTGCTCGTGGAGCTAAATGTTTTACAGTTATTTTTCACAAGATCCTCACACCCATCCTTGTACTCATATGCTGTTGTTGCTTCCGTTTTACAGATGAGAAGAGTGGTGCTCAGAGAGATTAAGTCACTGACCTAAGGTCACACAGCTGGGTAAGGAGCAGAGCCAGCACTGGATGCAGACCTTTTGGCTGCAGGGTGGTTGCGCTGTGGCCCATGGGAGAGGCTGCTCTCCCACCCTGCAGACAGTTAGTCTGGCTTCAGAGAAGTAATTTCTCTTTTCCTGAATCTTGAGAATGTGGGGATGGTGAAGCTAATGTGGCTGTGGTTGTTCTGGGGCGGTCCCCAGAATGACTGACAAGATGCTAGCTCTAGAAAAACCACTCAGTTAGGACTCATGAAGTGTGTGATGATTTCACCTGAAAAGTAAAATAAGAGCCAGCATTTACTGAGCAACTACTGTGTTCTGAGCCTGTCCCAGGTACTCTGTGTGGACGAATAGACCAACATACCATGGAGAGTAGTTATTGTCACATCCCTCTTACAGGTGCAAAAATCATTTCTTTGTACTCTACTCATTGCATTAGACCCACGTTGTGTGGACACAGCTGTGTGAAGAACAACTCTAACTACTCTGTTTCTTCAAGTCAAGGACCTGGGAGTAATAAATTGAAGTGGTGCGGGTTCTCAGATTGCAACTGGGAGAAACATTTGGATTCTGTAATCAAAATAGTTATGGTCAAATCAGAGAAAAATGCTGGAGGATTTTTAGTGATTTTCTGTATAGGAAAACGTATCGTATTTAAGTGTTTCTGGTTTTTTTCAAAATATTCCTGTGATCTGAGTGGTCACTTATCCACTGCCCCCAAACCATATATCCCCAAAGTGTTTCATCTACCCAACCACCCATCCACCAATCTATCCATCTATACACCTATCCATCCATTCATCTACCCACCCATCCACTCACTTATATACTTACCAATTCATTCATCCATCTCCACCCATCTATCCATTCATTTGTTCCTTTATTTATCTACCATCTGCCCACCCACCCATAAAACCACCACTCATCCATACCCCAATTCATTTATTCATATCTATCTATCCATCCATCCATCTACCTATCCACCCATTTACCTATCCATTTATCCATCCATCTATCCATCCACCCACCTATCCATCCATCCATCCATCCATCCATCCATCCATCCATCCATCCTTCCAACCATTCATCCATCCATCCATCCATCCATCCATCCATCCACCTACCATTTATCCATCCATCCATCCATCCATCCATCCATCCATCCATCCATCCATCCATTTATCCATCCATCCATCCATCCATCCACCTATCCATTTATCCATCCATCCATCCATCCGTCCATCCATCCATCCACCTATCCATTCATCCATCCATCCATCCATCCACCCACCTATCCATCCATCCATCCATCCATCCATCCATCCATCCATCCACCCACCCACCCACCCACCTATCCATTTATCCATCCATCCATCCATCCATCCATCCATCCATCCTTCCATCCATTTATCCATCCATCCATCCATCCATCCATCCATCCATCCATCCATCTATCCATTTATCCATCCATCCATCCATCCATCCATCCATCCATCCATCCATCCATCCATTTATCCATCCATCCATCCATCTATCCATCCATCCATCCATCCATCCATCCACCCAGCTATCCATTTATCCATCCATCCATCCATCTGTTTCAATAATTGAGTGCCTACTCTGTGCCAGGCACAGCTCTAGGCACACAAAACAGACAAAAATTCTTTCATTTATCCAGCTTGCACTCTAGTGGGGGAGACAAGCCATAAAGAAAATAAAATAAGTAAATGGCATATCAAATGGTGGTAAGTGCTGTGGAGAAAGATAAGGTGGGGAAAGGGGATCAGGAGTGGTAGGGGTGGGGCTGCAATATTCCTTGCCAATTAATTTGATTTGCTCATTTGACATTAAAATGCCCTCATTCTAAGAAGTCTTTTAAATTGGGCCAGTTCGTTGTGGGTGGAGTTTATGCCTGTGAATTCTCCACAGAGGCACGATGGGGCCTTGCTTTGCTCATGCCTGGATTTCTAGTCCCGAGCACACTGCCCGGCCCAAGGAGCTGCTCAGGAAATATGTGTTGAATGAACGATGGACACATTATTAATCTAGTAGTGAAACAAGTGTGCCATGTTTGTGGTGCTTCCGTCTCTCCCATGAATCTTCTGAAAACACTACATCCCTCCCTTCTAGAATCTGCCCTTCTTGTGCTCTGAAGACCTGCCTGATCCTTTTCACCTGCCCAGGCCACCTTGGCCTCAGATCCTGGAGTCATCTGGTCTCCGGCAAGCCTGTCGGTGGTTCGGACTTTGTCTACCCCACTCCATCTCTAGGCTGTGTGCTGCAAGAACACATCTGACCCTGGGCATGTGGTTGGCGGAAGGTGGGGGAGGGTGGAGTGCAGGGGTGCTGCCAGTTACCAAGCCCACAACTACTGGTTAAAGCAGGCCCTAGGCTAGGAGGTCTAGGAAGCAGCAGGAAGAGGTCCAGGAGCAGAGCACTTTAGCATTCATCCCCCGATAGGGAGCCAGGCATTCTGGTTAATAGAGGTTTTTACTCCTTTTCTCCCTCCTTCCCTTTGTCCTGCCTTTCACAAATTAGTTTAATAGTCTACTAAGCATCTTCTACTCTTCTGGCACTTCCGTAGGCCATGGAGACTCTGATAAGAGATGCATGTAGTAGCAAGATGGCTCCCTCCCCAGCCCAGCTGGAGACAGGAAGGACCAGAAGGCAAAGGTCAGGGACAGCTTCCTAGAAGAGGAGGCATCTGAACACACCTTGAGGGATATTGAAGAGGAAGGAGGCAGATGGAGAAGGCGGAGAAGGGTGTTCTTGGAGAAGTACCAGCCTGGGCAGAAAGCGCTGGGCAGGTTTGCAGAGCACCCTTTGTCTGGGAGGCAGGGATGGGGCTGGAGAGCCAGCTGCCACCTCTCTATGGTGCACACGGGCTCACCTCCAGGACAATGCGGGGGGGGGGGAGTGATCTACTTGTCACTCTTCACTCAATTGCTTCTAGCTAGTTTTGGATTTCTAAAAGTTACATTTTTCTAAGTTCATTTATCATTAGCATTTTATCCATCTGTCCATTCATCCAACTGAACATCCATCTATCCATTCATCTGTTCATCCATCCATCTGTCGGTCTGTCCATCCAATCACCCGTGATGCATGCCCAATCTACCTTCCCAAGTGTCTGTAGTAACTTAGGACATCAAGGCACTCAGTACTGGAGCTACAACCAGACAGTTGTGCACTTGAAAGGCGGAACCTTTGTGTCCTTGGAAGTGGCTGCCCTGCCTTGCCCTGGGTAATTGAGGTGGGGTGGGGATGGGGTGCGGGGCTCAGCCACCCGCACTGGGCCCTCAGTGCTTGAGAACTCCCAGGCCTCACTGCCTGCCCACCGTATCTCACTGTTTGATGTTCCTAGTTATCTCCTCTCGTGGGAGGGCCTCTCCCGCTTTGCCAGCTTCTACTCACTCCGGCTGGTCCCCCACAGCTGCCTCCTGCCCTCCCACTGCCTGACAGCCACTGCCAAGGTCACTGATGACCTCCTAATTGCCAGATCTGACAGGCGCTTGGGGGCTCTTATCGCGGCTGCCCTCTCTGTGGCATTTGACGGGCTGACCTGCCTGCCCGGCTCCTTGGCTGGCCTGGGTCCTGGCATCTGCTGCTCCCTGACGTGCTGTGCACCGGAGCCCTTGGCCTCTGCAGGCCCCCTCCTCCGCCCCCGTGGGGTTCTCAGGGTTGGGGCTTGCCTCTACTGGCTGCTCTCCTGGGGCTGCACTGTTCCCACGCTCATCTCCTCCTCTGAAAGCGCCAGTACAGAGCCTGTGCTCCTTAGCCCCTCAGCCCTCCCTGGCCCCTAAACTTCCTATGAGTCAGAGCCTCGGCCAGCCCACCCCGTGAGATGGGTCTCGCTAGTTCCATTTTACATACGAGAACCTGAGGTTCCTCAATGAAAAGACATGCCCAAAGCCACTGGGAAAGAGAATGGTCAAGCTGACGTGCTCAGGTCTGGGGACTTCCCAGCCTGCACACCCGTCCATTTCCCAAGACTGCCTCCCTCAGGGAGAAAGGGCAGAGTACTCCCATTTACAGACAAAAAAGATGTAAAGCTCTGCTGCTCAGATCTCCAGTCTATCACTAGGATTTTATATCTCCATTCATAGTGGAGAAGACAGAGGCTCAGCCTGTCAAATGACTTGCCCAACGTGACATGATGGGATTCAGAGCAGAAAGAGTCTGGACTCTTCCCGGGGGCTTGACTAGGAATCTGAGCTCTGCCACTTACCAGCTGTGCAGCCTCGAGCAAGTTATTTACCCTCTCTGTGCCTCAATGTCTTCACAGGTATAAAGCTAATTATTAACCTCAAATGGAGATCATGTCTGTATGTCCTCATAGATCACTGTCGGTTTGGTGTCCGTGCTAGAATTCCACTCCTCCCTTCACCCTGAAGGACTTGGGTTTGTTCAAGTTTCATGATCCTCCTCATGCCACTCCCTTTACCTGGAATGGTCTTCCCTGCTTATCCTTCTGGCAAATTCATGCCCATCCCTTAAAACTCTGCCTAAACGTCTCTTTCTCCAGGCAGAGAATCTCTCCTTCTGTTGTAGCCTCTACGTGGCCACTTTGAGGGAGTGATTTCTGTGTGAGACACAAGAACACCACTCTGATGGGCTTATGCACTGGTGCTCTGCGTTCCACAGAACTGCAGGGCAGGAGCAGAGAGGGCTCTGGGGGTGACTTGGGGCACGTTGCCCACAGTCCTCCACTCTGCCTGTGGGCTACAGTCCCTCTGGGTAGAGAGCGAGACCCTGCAGCAGCTCTAGGCTCAGTCTCTGCAGGACAGCAGCCAGGAGAGGAGGGAGCAAGTCGCTTCTGATTCTGGAAGAGAGAGGGACAATGGGGCAGAGCCCCCTCCGAACCTCCGGTCCAGTGTTGTTGGCCCCGTTGATCGCCAGCAAGGGGTGGGGTGGGGCCATTAATGGGGCATCAGCCAGGCCCCCCTTGGAGCTGGGGTGGGGCCAGCTTGCAAGGGGAAGGGACATAGGAGTAGCTTGTGGGGTGGTGGAATGTGGGCACAATATCAGGGCCTTGGTTGAAGGGGAGGATGAGATAGTTACGCCTGGAGATAAGTGAGGCATGGCTGCAGGGTCTGTTGTTACAGTATTTTCTACTTTTTCATAGGCTTGTCTTCCTCCCCTTGATAGATTGCCTCTGAGAACACAAGTCCCCCCCGGGATGGTGGGCAAGGCAGGGTCTTTTCCTTTCGGTACCCCCTGCCCTCTGCACAGGTGCTGTACATGTTATAGGCACCACTTACACACTGGGTATCCATTTAATAAGTTCTTGCGCAATAGATCACAATGCTTTCCCAGCACATGGCTGTCAGCCATTCATTCATTCACTGGTTTACTCATTCATGTACTCATTCATTCACTCATTCACTCGTTTACTCCTTCATTCATTTTTAGTTGGGAGCTTGTTCTTCAGATGAAATAATTTGAAATAATGAGGCAAGCATGAGGAACGTGCTGGAAAGGAGAAGCTCAACTCAAGGAGGGGTGGAGGCTCTGAGGTCCCAGCTTGGCAGGCCCTTCCACCTCTGGGCACCATCTATGGGACTCTGACACAGAGTATTCACTCCACATGGGTAGGGCTTGTGTCCTAGAATTCTTGGCCTTTGCTGGCTCGGCGCTCTTCTGCCTGACATCAGCTAAGAGCTTGACCCCAGGGGCCTCATGAGGCTGGCCGGGGAAAGGGACTCCGATGGGTGCCTGGTCCATACCCATTGCATGAACAATGATGCAAACTTCACTTTTCCCTGGGGTGGGGGAAGAACGTGCCCCACAGAGCGGCGGCCACCTGCTTGCCCAGGGCTCTGATGCCTGATGCTCACCCTGAGGCTGAGTGCCCAGCCCACTCTGTCTCCTCTCCCGGGGCCCAGCCCCTTGTCTGAGGTGTCATGGCTCAGTGGAGGCCAGGGGAAATCGCTCTCGGGCGGGAAGCTGTAGTGGGGCCTGTATGTCTGGGCCAGACCAGAGGGGCCTTGTCTGCATTTTATGTTTCATCGCCTCCTTCTGACATCAGCCTTTCCTGACATTTATTGTTCTCTTTCGGGCCTCAGAGGGCCCATCTGGAGTCAGTGAGGCTTGTGAGAGGGATGGGGGGTGGTGCCGCTAAGCCTGGCCCAGTTCTAGGGTGCGAGCGGTGAAGAGGAGCTGCCTGAGGTGCGGCAGCACCACCGGGGTGGCCGCAAGTGCTGTCCAGATAGACGAAGTGGCCGTGCTTGGGACTGGGGCTCCCACCCAGGGTTCTCCGCTGGTGGAAGGGGAGGACGTGGTGGGGAGATGTACTATGTATTGGTGTCCTCCTGCAGAAGGGGTGAGAGGAGGACAGGTCCTGGATCTGTAGGCTCTATTGGTGGGATAGTGACTGATAATTCTGTCTTACCCTTAGGGTACATGGATGTTTATTTTCGTTAACAGATACATTTAGTACACATTTGCCCACACTTCTGTATGTTTAATATAATTTCACAAGTGAAACGATTGAAAACGAGTGCTTCCCTATTCTCTAGATAGATGTTATTCAGTCCTTTAGTTAAAATGCCAAGAAGGGGGAGTGGGTCACCTTCAGCTCCTTTTGGGACATCTCCCCCTCTTTTCCGTGTGCCTCTCTTCCTTGTAGCAGACTCTGCTGTTTTCATACCCAACATTCATTCTCCACATCTTCATTTCTAAGAAAACTGATTTTATTCTATATGGCAAAATTCCCAATTCAAAGACTCCCTTGATAGCTAGTGTCAACCAAGAAGATAGAAGTTTTTGGGTGAAGCTGATTCAGCTGGAAGGCATGTCCCTTAGTGAGCGCTGCTTCTCCTCCCCACCCCAACTCTTCCTGCTTTCTGCCTGGAATGAGGACCTGATGGCTGGAGCCTCAACAGCAATTTTGCAACACAAGGCAACCTTAAGGGGTAGAAGCAGCATTGAGGTGGCAGAAGAGTAAGAGAGAAAAAGTCAGAATCTCTGAAGGCTTTGAAGAACTGCCGTGCTGCTTCTGAACAGCTACTTCAGACTGTTGAGGGATAAATAAACCCCTAGCTTGTTTAAGTCACTTACGTGTGTTTACTATTTGTGGTAGAGTGATTAAAAACAGTTGTAATCACTTCCTCCTTCCTATACCCACACCCTTTGCAATGTGACTTTGCAGCTTCCCCATCAGAGGTGGGGACAATTTCCTCACCCTTTGTATCTGTTTGCAGAGATGACTGAAGCAATTCTGAGCCTAGGTCTCAAGAACTCTTGAACTCTTCCACTTGAGTTCTGCACAGCAGGCCCGTTGGAGGATATGAGACACATGGCTCAGTCCCCATCGCTGCCCTAGCTGCCCACCAGCCAACCCCCAGACATGTGACAGATGCCATCTTTGACCAGCCAGCCCCCAGCTGATCCTTCACTGATACAGATGCAGGAGCTAGCCCAGCCAAGAGGATCCCCCAGCCTGCCAAGACCAGTAGAACCTCCCATTGAGCCCAACCTTAATGACTGACCTGCATAATCTTGAGCTAGAAATGTGGTTATTGTTTTAATCCTCTAAGTTTTGGAGCGGGTTGTTATGCATCATTAACTAAATGATGTACTTTTATATCCACCATATTTCACCATCGCAGACACGGTGAGATGTTCAAAAGGCAGCCACATTTGACCCCTTACTCTCACCACAAGGTCTCCAGGATATATCTTCCCTTCATCCCGACTTCTTTCCTTCCTTCCCTCCTTTCTCCCTCCTTCTTTTCCATTTTTTTATTCATAGGAGCCCAGAATCTTAGTGCCGGGATGGGCTTTCTCACTTAATTTGGTTTTCTCAGTTTGCCCATGAGCAGGGAAGTCACTTGCACAAATGGTCACACCCCTTTGTGTGTCTTCCACACCTAGGGCCCTACTGCAGGGCCAGACACGTTGGGTAACTGTTGGAAATAGGTCTTCTTGCCCAAGAACCTGGTATCTGAAAGCTGGAAGGGACATCATCCAGGCAAACAAAGTTGAAGACCCACGGGAATTGACAGTAAAAGTAATGAGTGGGCCGGGCGCAGTGTCTCATGCCTGTAATCCCAGCACTTCGGGAGGCCGAAGCAGGCAAGACACTTGGGGTCAGGATTTCTAAACCAGCCTGGCCAACATGGTGAAACTCTGTCTCTACTAAAAATACAAAAATTAGCCAGGCGTGGTGGCAAGCGCCTGTAATCCCAGCTACTCGGGAGGCTGAGGCAGGAGAATTGCTTAAACCTGGGAGGTGGAGGTTGCAGTGAGCCGAGATGGTCCCACTGCACTCCAGCCTGGGCGACAGAGTGAGACTCCAACTCAAAAATAAAATAAAGTAAAATAAAATAAAATAAAATAAAATAAAATAAAATAAAAAGGTGCAGAAGCCACGTGTGGATGTTAGGGAGGGGTGGGGACTGTGGTGAGCAATACAGGCCTCTCCAGACTGAATTAACGTCTTGTAGCATTGTTGGATCTTCAGCAACCTCCTAGCTTTTAAATGTAGGCAACTAATTTGATTTTTAAAATATAATTAGTAGGATAGAGTTGTATTGGCCAAGAAAACCCCCCAAAATACCCCTGAGGGTCAAATTCAGCCTTCAGGCCCTCCGTGTGTGACCTCTGGTCTAGTGTGTAAACCTCTCTCCAATTCAAGCCTCTCAGCCTCAACTTCTCGATGACTCTGGCCGCTGGCATCAGCCCTCCCCAGAGAACAGGTCCTTAGCTGAAAGGACAGCTGTCCCTCTAGGGGTCCACCCGTGAGCACTTCTCCGGGACCTGCTTTGGTGAGAAAATACTTTCTGAAGAGGTGCCCCTGGCAGTCTGTGCCTCCACGCCCTCTCATTGCTTCCTTCTTGGGGTATACCTGGTATCCAGCGAGCGCCCATACACAACCCCCCAATTTCAACCTTGAGCAACCAATGTTGTGGAGCCAGAGAGACCCAAGCTCAGGTTCCAGCTCTGTGTCGACTTGGAGATGTTGCCTGACGGTCTCCGAAAGGAATGGAATGAAATGCTTTCAGGGTGATGAGCTGATGTAGGCAACATGCCTGGCACCGGCCTGGCTTGAGGTGGGGGCCCTGGAGAGTGTGCTGAGGCGGTGGAAGCGTGTGTGGAGGCCAGGGAGTAGGGCGTGGGGCACGTGTCCAGCATCGAGCTCTGTCCACAGGCCTGTCCCACAGTCCTGCACCAGAGCGCCCCCCCCCACCCCCCACCAGATCCCTCAGCTGCAGACCTTTCCTTCTTCATGAAGTTAACCTCGCCACACGCACATGTGCATCTGGGTGCCCACACCCATGCGTGTGCCTGTGTGTCTGCACACACACCTCTGGTGACAGCGCATCTCTGGCCACCTCTAGGTTTTACTGCTTCGAACAGCTGCAGGATGCTCCAGCTGAACTGCAAGTCTAGAGGCTTCCTCAGGCCTCCGCCACACCCTCAGTTGTGCCTTGAAGCTCCTCTCCCTTTCACTTCCTGGGATTTCGCCCTGGCCTCATGGGGTTCCTCTGTTTTGACCCAGCCTTCAAGTCCTGAAGGGTCTGGTCGCTGGATTCTCCTCTTAGCCTGCAGGGGTAAGAAGTGAAAGAGACCAGGACCCCGGGTTTCAGTGCTAGCTCTGCCACTTGCTGTTTGAGCAGTTCCCTCTGCCTTCTTCATCTGTAACCAAGAGGATGGTGACCTCTGCGTTGATGCCTACCTTGGGGGGTTGTTGGAGAGAGGCAATGAGAGGGTGCACAGGTCACTCAGCACAGCCACTGATCCCCATCCCCCACACACCGTGGGGCCCCTGCTGGGGTTCCCTCCCCTCCTGGATCTCAGCCACGTCTTGGGAAGGCCGGGCAGGCAGACAGGCAGGGGTGGGGGAGGTTCCTGAGGGGTAAGCGGCTCCTGGGAGCCCTTCAAATCATTCCTAGAGGCAGCTGCCTGTGCAGAAGGCTGGGGCTGATGCCGCGCCAAGAGTGGAGGGCTCTGCGGGCTCCAGAGCCTCTCGCTGGGAAGCTGCTCCCCAGGCACCCACCCACACGCACACGGCCTTCAGGAGAGCTGGCGGAGGGCGGGCTGTGCGTTCACGTGAGTGTGCGTGTGTGCCCAAGAGTGTGGGCGGAAACGCTAAGTGACTTGTACAAGCTCATCCTGCAGGTGGGCCTCCATGCTACCCTCCAAGCCGACTCCAGGACTCTCATTGGAGGAAGGGCAGTCCCATCCTTTCCTGGGTTCCATTGTAGCATTCCCTGGGGAGCTCTGCCCGCCACTGGCACACTGGGGGCAACAGGGGCTCGCCGTAGCCAGGCTAGGGACCATCCTAGTATCTACTTCTGCCTCTTTCCTGAAGACAGTGGTGGGTCGGGGGATGATGTTGGGGGCTCGGGGTGGTGGGCAGGAGTTCTTAGCGCTGCTCTCAGCTTTGACACTGGCCTTGTGATAACTTCAGCCTCAGATTCCCCAACTGTCAAGTGGGGATGACAATCCAAAGCTGTTGTGAGGACCCCATGGGTCCTGCACAAGAAATTACCCAGCAAAGACTGCTCCTTGGGATATGAAGATGGGAGAAGTTCCTGTCCTCCCACTCCTGTCCTGGCTGGGCCAGGGGAGTGCTGAGCCTGAGGAGGGACTGAGCCCAAGGAAGGACTTCTCCAGGCCCTGAGGATGGTTGGATCCATAGCTGCAGGTGAAGTTCTTGGCCACACAGAAAATTAGGGCTGACCCTCACCCGTGCAGGCCCCAGGTTGGAAGCCGGCCACATGCACGGGAACTGTCCACTGAAGTACAGGTGACCTCAGGGGAGGACCAAGGTGATCCGGCTGAGGCAATGACAGCATCTGTAGCCCCCGTGTCCACAGGGAGCATCTGAGTCCCAGAGAACGGTGGTTTCTGGGCCAGGAAGGTAGGGCTAGGGTGCAGAGCGTGGGCACAGGGGAGGAGGATGCCATAAACCCTGCCCTGCCCTGGGGGTGTCACTTGCAGGCACAGATCTGGACAGCACTTTCACGAATGTAATCTTTCTACTTGCCTGGAAGAATCTGAGAAAGGTTATCTGAGCCTCGTCTCACCAGATGCCACGCAATTCAGTATGGCCTGGCTGAGGGTTCTCTCCATGGCTCCCAGCCTGTGAGGGACACACAATATTTACTAAGTCACTGGTGGCTGAGTCATAATCTACTCGTTCATATATTCCATAAAGGCGGCTCCGCTCACACCCGCGGCAAGTGGCCGGCACTCCCTGGAGCTCCAGGCATCCCGTCTCTTGCATGCACCAGGCTCTCTGCCGCAGAGGCCCTCGGGTGTTCCTGTGGGCAGGGTGCGCCCCGTCCTCCACACAGCCCAGCTCCCAGCTCGGTGCCTGACGTAGGCCAGCCCTTAGTGAAGAGCAGGGAAACGGACGGCAGACGTGGGGGCAGGCACGGGGTGCAGAGGGGACCCTACCTGCCTCCCACAAGCTGCCCGCAGCCAGAGGGCTGTTCATAAAGGATTTCGAACTGAGGTGTGAGGGGTGTATCGCTTTCCTCGTCCCAGTGGGGCTGCAGCACACAAGGGAGAAACTGACTTCAGAGACAGGAGCCCGGGACGGGGGAGGGCCGGATGTCCTGAGTCCCGGGGGCCACAGATGTCTCGGGTGTTGGGATATTCTCAGAGCCCTCAAGCCGCGTGGAAAACACATCCTGAGCCTTTCCAGCAGGAAGAGCAGGTGAAGAAGGTTGGAGAACCTAGATGTCAGATTAAGGCCTAGCTCTGTTCCCTGCTGGCAACTGGCAAGCCATTTAATGTCTCTGAGCCTCAGTTTCCCATTTGTAAAATGAGAACCATGGCAGTGCCTACCCCTCAGTTTGCTGTGAAGACTAAATGAGATGATATAGGTAAAGCGGACAGAACAGGGCCTGGTGTATAGTAGGTAAATATTTGTTATTTTTAGTATTTATTTATTCATTCGTTCGTTCCCACAAGTGTTTGTCAAGCACAAACTATGTGCTAGGCCCTGGGGTTCTAGCTGAAAGTAAGGTTCCCAGTGCCTTGGAGCTTGTTGGTTCCAGTCCAAGATACCTACTGCAGCAGCTGCTCTGTGGGTGACGTGAGTTCCAGGGCATGAGCCTGATTTTTAAATTGCAAAGTGATAATCATGATCGGAATCACCAAATCTGGGGCCAGGATGGGAAGCAGGTATCCTTCTCCCCAAAGGCCTCCCGGTAGCTGGCTGAGAGACAGATTCCACGTGGGAGGCGGGGCCAGGGGTCCCCTGAATGCAGAGTGAGTTACTATGGTCGGGAATGGGGTAGGTGCTCGCTGGCAGGGCTGTTTATGTTGTGAGCACAGAGACGCAGCCATATTCCCAGAGTAACTGTGCAGACCGGACTGGGGCTGCAGCAGTCACACCTACCCAACCCCTGCTCCCCTGCACGCAGGGGCCAGGCTGCCCTCGGTCAGGTGGTGTCCCTGTTTCCCTTTCCCTGCATGGCTTCCGTCCCCTCCTGCAGCACGCAGGGGCTCCTCGATGGCACGTCTGTGGCCTTCTTGACCTTCAGCCCCGTAGCCAACCATCCTAGCCCTCAGATCAGAATGGTTCAGGCCTTTTCTTCCTGGGGCCCTCCGGACACTGCCTTCCCCACTTGGCCGTGTCAGGGTCACCTCCAACTGAGCACCACCTACCCTCACCTCACCCCCAGCCTAGCTGGCAGGTGGCCCCGAGGCAAGCCCAGGAGGATGCCTGCTCGTTGGGGCGCCACACCATCTAAGCCTCCCCCCGGGACTTGAAATCTCCCTCCCTATCACCAAGCGTGCAATGCTAGGGCACTCAGAGACGTGAGCCCCTTGACAGGACCCTGCCCGGCCTTAGGGGGCCCCCCGATGATGACAAACTGGATGCTAAGAAGCCAGGTGGTCTAGGCAGGGCTGGACTCTCTGAGACCTGGGAGGCCAGGACATCCAGGTCCCTGACAGGGTCATCCACCAGGTGTCCATCCGCATGGGCCCCACCATGGGGGCAGTGGAGCCTCCCAGCATGGAGTGTGTGCTGTCCGCTGCTGCGGGCCAGCAGGCACAGGAATGAAGCCCTGGGAGGTGCTGTTTGTCCTGGTGTTTGTAGAAAGCAAACAATGGGATGCCTTTGTGAGTGCTCACACGCACTGGGTGCCCGGGAGCATTTGGCTTTCATGCCTGGCTTTCATGTCCCCACTGAGCAGGCTTCTACCACCCCACCCTCAGGTGAGATCACATCTCCCCAGTCCTAGCCACTGCCACACCCTGGTTCAGAGGTCCCTCGGGGCACCCGGAAGCTGGGCCTGCGTCCCAACCTGGGCTGAGGCTGACCCTCAGAGCTGCGGGTCCTCACCTGGAAGATGGACATGAGACTCATGTTCTGACCGAAAGAGTTGCTATCAGGGTCCGAGGAACTTGTGAGAAGTGACTGTATCAATATAACGACACTGTCACAGTGGCTCATTTTTTTCATAATGATTAAGAATGCTGTTGCTCTGATTTGGTAGTTAAGTGTCACTCCAAGCTTCTCGAAAGGATAGTAAAAACAAGCCAGTCAGAGTGACGTTCCTTCATTCACTCAAAAATATTGGGTGACTACCTACAATGTGTCAGGCACTGTTCTGGGCCCTGTAGATGAGACACTCAAGGCTATGGATGAAGCCTCCTTTACCAGACCTGCCTGGTGGTCAGAGAGCAGTGTCCAGAGGTAGGTGGAAGGTGTGTGGGGCACTGTTTGGAGGCTGACTGTCCCAGAAGAAACCAGGACAGCCAGAGGACAGAGGTCCTGGCATGTCCAGTGGAGGGGAGGTGTCATCCCGTGGTCGACCTGGAGACTGCAGTTCAGGGAGGGGGACTAGTCCATGAGGTCAGCAGTGGCAGGGCTACCACCTGTCCTCTCGCCTTCACACTCACCATGCCCACTGCCTCTCGGGCAGGCAAAGGCGTGCGTAGATGGAGGCACAGCTGGCCCTCCCAGGTCCAGAAGGAGAGCAGGGATCGGGAGAGGATGAAAAAGCAAGTCACACGGATTTGCTAGGTCCGACCCTCCAAGTCGTCACTGGCCATCTGCTGGCATGGTGTCCACTCCCGTGCGGGGAGACTCCACAGGTCCCAGATGGAGCTGGTTTTCTTCCCTTGCAAATGGATTTCCCTTTCTGTCTTCCTAAATACAAATATAGCACATTCATTTACAGATCCTTTTATTCATTCATCATATTTTGTCGAACAAGGCAGAGTGCTAGGCACTGGGATCAGCAGGGAACAAAGTGGAGCAAACCCCTGCCCTCCAGGGATTCACATTTTGCTGTGTGGGTGGTGGGGGTTTAGGAGGGGTGAAACTCAGAGAAATCCGTGTACATGTCAGGTGGGGCCAAGGGGTAGGGAGGAGAAAGCGAGTGCCAGGCCCCTGAGCTGCTCAGCAGGGAAGCTCCCAGCCCTTCCGGCTTCCTCTATGGGCCTCAGAATACCCAACCCCCACCAATTCTGCCCAGGCTGTGAGTCCCCATTCCTGGTTGCCCTGCTGCCTGGGTTTGTCCCTCGTCCTTTCCTGCCAGGCCTGGTGCATCCCCCTCCATCCAGCCTCCTGAGACACCCTGTGCCTCAGCCTCTCTGAACGTGAATCCCCCTTTAGGCAGCTGCTGCTCCCCTAGCAGTCCGACTCCAGCTCACTGGGCCCTGGAAGCTCTTCTCAGCCAGGCCTCAACCTCCTTCCTGGTCTCATCCCTGCTCGGCGCTGACCCCTCAGTTCCAGTCTCACTCAATCTTTTCCAACATGCAAAGTGCCCACTTCCCCTTGTGCCATTTTGTACCTAATTCTCTCCATGTGATTGTCTTTTCCCCACTACGTCCTTCAGAGATTGACTTAGCCTCTCTGAGTCTCAGTTTCCTCATCTGTAAAACAGGATTAACAAAAGGCCGTTGTGCAGATTAAATGAGGTGCTATATGGAGAACACATGCCCAGCTGTAAACCTGAAGCTCACGGCAGGGTCTCCATAAATGCTAGTTTCCAACCCTCTCTTCTCTGTGAGTGATGGGGAGCCATGGTGGGCTGGAGAGGGAGTGCTTGATTGGAACTGTGCAGGGTGGGGGTTCTTCAGGGCAGGGGGGCTGCCAACGGGCAGAGCTTCTCAAAGAGCGAGCTGATGGCTCTGGGAGGCAGTGAGCAGAATCTGAAGCAAGCTGGTTACAGCAGGAGGGAGGCGCGAGCCGCAGGCCTGATGACCCTTCCTGGGAGGGGAGGCTGAGGGAGGGAGAGATGGCCGGTGCCACCGAGCTGTCCATTTGGGGCACTGAGGTGGGACTGGGGAGGAGGCAGGCAGGTGGCAGGTCTGGAAAGAAGCAGGAAGGTTTGGGAGGAACAGGGGAGGGGACCATCCCAGTGGAGGGTCTGGCAGGCAGCAGGAAGTGTGGGTCAGGACCCAGGACAGAGGCCAGGGCTTTCAGAGAGAAGTGGCCTGCCCAAGGTCCCAGGCCATGGCTGGGCGAAGTGCCTTTGGACCGGGAGCTGAATCCATGAGACCAGGTTGTGTCCAGAAATGGTAGAAACCTCCCATCTTTGCAGTTCTAGGGCATGGATGGGTGGCCAGATTTGGGCAGAGCACAGGGTACCAGGGCTAGAGGCGTTCACCCCATGGGACCAAGCACTGACCTGGCAAAGCCAAAGCACCAGGCCTGGATGGGTTCTGGGGCCACAAGCCTGGCCAGTGTGTAAACACATGGTCATCATGATAACACAGGTGTCCAGCATGTGGGGCACCCCAGAGAGCAGGAAGTTCAGGGAGGGCCTCTTGAAGGTGACGCCTGAGTCAAATCTTGCCACCTGTGCTATTTTCTGAAACTTTCTATACCATTATTAACATAGAATTTTTCTTTAATTCACTTTAAAAAGGCCCTCTTGCATTTATTTTTCAGGAAACCGCACCGCTACCATCAACAGAAAAGCACATCATCTGCCCTGAATGGAAGGCAATACACACAAGAAAGGCTAGCCAGCTCCCTCCGGACGCTGCTGCCTGCGGGACGGCTCTGAGGCCTGCCCTCTGCGAATAAGTGAGATTAATGAGTGCTAGAAAGATGTTAAAGCTTGCCAGCACCAAACTCCTTGATATAATTAGCAGCTGTTGAAAAGGAACTTGTTGAAAAGGGAATAACTTTCTTCCGGTGGAGTTCATGTTATTTAACTGGGGTACGGGCCTCACACAGCGGGCAAAATCGTCTTACAGGGTGAGTTGAAATTTGCCAGCTTTGCATGAGTGTGCATGTGAATGAGTCTGTGTGCGTGTGTGCTAGTGTGTATTGGTGTGTGTGTGTTGATAAGCGTGTGAGGGTGGGGGTGGAGGGCCCCAGGGAAGGTGTCTGTGGCAGAGTTGAAAAATTGCCTGAGTGCATGGAGGGGACGTTGCTCCTTCCAGTGAGGCTGTGGTGACAGGTGCCAGGGGATCGTGGCTGGGATGAGGCGGGGTGCAGACCCTGAAGCCCACTGTCCCAGGAAACCTTGCTTTGCTGGAAACCTGGGGGACCTGGGCCCATCAGCTGATGGGCTGACTCAAGGTGGCCTCACAGGCTGGAGGATTAGTGGGTTCCGGGGAGCAGGTGTGTGAAAAGGACACCCTCCTCACCCTCTCCTGCCTCTAGAGGCCTCTCCCAGCGTCCCTGAGCCCAACCCATGCTCCTTCTCAGGAGAAGTGCCAGGCTCGGGGAGGCATTTCCCTCAACTGTGTCCAACCACTGCCACCTGCCCTGCTGCAGGGGCTCTGTGACTGCATGCGCAAGCATGTGTGGGCATTTATTTGGACCCCTACAATTGCGGCATGTGTTTGTGTGTGCATCCAAGTGCATCTGTGGGTGCATGTGTGCAGTGCACGTGTGCCCCTATGTGTACACACATGCACATATGCACTTGCACACGCAGGGCCATCTTGCACCAGCCTGGGCAGCTAAGTCTCTGAGTGGAGGGACCTCTACTGCTCAGGAAGCTTCCTGACCACACCTGCTTCTCTCTGTCCACATTCACAGAGGCTGCACAACCTGCCCAGGTCCTTTGGTATACACCTTATGTCTTTTTGCAGAAAGTTTATTTGAAAACTTCTGGAATTTCAGGAATTTGCGGGGTTATTTAAGGCTTTGAGGCAGAAAGAGCAAATAAGAAAATGAGCTTGGGTCAGGGCTTCGGAGCAGGGTTGTAGGGGCTGGGAGATGATGGGGGAGGCAAGGAAATCCCAGGCACTGACTCCTCCTTGTGCCAGGCCCCGGGGAAAGTGCACGGCATGGAGTCATGGTTATTAGACAGAGCCGTGGAGACAGAATTCAGCCAGCGATGCAGACGGATTTGAAAAGTCAACCTTCTAAGGGATGAGTACTTGGTCCTCTTGGAATTTTAGTTTCCTCATCTATAACATGGGGCCAAGTGACAGAGCCTGCCCCTGAAGCTTGTGGGGATTGGATGAAATAGGCATGAGATGACTTGGCCTAGTGCCTGGCACACAGCAAACTATAGATAAAGAAACAGAGACCCAGAGAGGTTAAAAAACCTGTCTAGGGTCACATTGCCCTGAGAAAGAGCTGGACTTCAAGGTCAGCTTGACTCAACTCCCAGGCCTCCAGCCACCTATATTATTAGGCTGTTAGGGGCCAAGATTGGTTCCCCAAAGCCCCTGGGAGAATGTGTTCTGGACTTCCTGTGGGCTCCCTGGCTGCTCCTGTATCTTCAGCTGCCATAACACAGAGCCCAAGGCTCCAAAGGAGAACATGTAGATCCCCCGGGCTCTGAGGGAGAACAGGCATCCCTCTGTGTTTAGGAGAGACTGAGCCTGTGTGGTCAGCACACAGAGGCCTTCTGTGGGAAGCCTTCAGGTCAGCTGGGCCTTCTATGATATCAGTCAGGGTCCACCTTTGGACTCAGAGAAAGTAGCTCTTGAATGCCTGGGCAGTGGAGGTGGTTGCTAAGCGCACTTAGACCATTGATGGGGAAAGAGTCCCCGAAGACCAGAGAATCAGGCACCCATTCATCACCCAGTCCTGCTGATTCTCTTTCCAGGAGACCTCTCCATCACCTGGTCCATAGCTTCTGGACTGCATTTCTGGGCTGGGCCCTCCTGTCCAGTGTCCACATGGCCTTTGTAAGGCTGGAAGCCACAGGGGTCCCCACTGCCCGCAGAATGAAGTTGAAACTCCATAGGATCCTTCAGGTCCTTCCAGTCTCTCTGCTCCCACTGCCTTGGGCTTTATGCTCCCATCCAATGGACCTATTTGGCTGCTAATGTTCTAGGATGCTGGTACCTTCGTGCCTCTGCCAGCTGGTCCCACTGCCCAGAATGCCCTTCTCCCTAGCATTCTGGCATCTGCACGAGCAAATACTGTCACCGCTCAAGACACAGCTCGCCAACAACCCCTGCTCTGAAATTCTTTTCTGAAACCCCTCTTCCAGCGCTGAGGCCCCCTGCACATCCAGACACTTTAGGGCAGATGTTTCTTGGTGTGTCTGCCGCTCCCATCCCCTGGCGGTTGTTTCTTTAGTGACCGGGACAGCCCCTCACACACAGTAGGTGCCTGGTGAATGCATGTCGGCTGAATGAGCAGCTTACATATCAGCATGGGGTGTGGCATGCCTGGCTTGGTAGGGCCTCACTGTGAGGCTCAGATCTGGTGCAGGGGCGCCAGGTTATACCTGTTCTCATGTCGGCAGCACCGAGCTTGGTCAACCTGAGTGCCTCTCTTCTGTCCGCTTGTGCACACAGCCTTTTAATAATTTCCTATCTTGCCCCTCCTGAAAAGCAGAGAGCTCCATTTAACACAAAAGACAAAACAGATGAGCCAGGCACACACGCCCGCCAAGGCTGGCCAACCAGGGAGTATACTGCGGAGATCACTTCCCTCTTTGAGTCTCCGATCCACCTGTCTCTTGGGCTGTCCTGGTCGGGTAGGGCCGCACTCCACAACCTCCTCCCCGGATGCTCACGGAAGGAGGAGGCTGCCCTCCAGCAGGGATGTGCTTGGTCTGTGAAGGGGGTGCCCCCATCCTTTGCCACCTCCAAAGCCGGCTCCATCTCCACCCAGTGGACCTCACACTGGCCTTGGCCTCGGGTGCTTGAATCTGGCTTCCCCTGGAATCAGCTCGGGCCTGGCAAAGGGGACTGTGGCTCTTCCTCCCCTTGGTCGGTTTGGGACTCCCTCTGTGGAGAGTCGCCGGCCAAGGGGTTGGGGTGGGCTGTCCTCTCTGTGTAGCCTGCAGTGGTAAAGAAGGCTCCCGGGGAGGCTGACCAAGGCCTTCCCTGCCCCTGCGTGGATGGGGTGGAGCACTCATCATAACGACCAGGGCCGTCATTTGGCCTCTCGTCCCTCTTCCTGGAACATTCTTCCCAGCTCTTTCTGCAAGTTCCTCAATGCTCACGGCTCAGCACTCTGCCCACGTGGCTTCTCCCCTGGGAGCCACCCTTGTGGCTGAGTTAGATGCTCTCTTGATGTGCCTCCAGACCAGAGGCCAAAGCCTGGGCAGCCATTGGTTACACCTGGCCCCTGGCTGGCAGGCTGGCTCTGCTTGTCCAGCACTGTTTCAGAAACGTTTGAATTAGTTACCAATGTGTTAAAATGTATACCTTCTGTTGAAAACTCAGGCAAGTGGGTAAGCAGGGCCTACGTTTCCAAACACTACCAGAGGAGGGGCTGACCCACAGCTATGGCCTTTAGATGGGGCAGATTCTCATAGTCCCTGGGCAGCTGCTTACGCGTTTCTAGGACCTTCCTGGGCCCTGTGTGCATTTGAGTGTGCCACTCAGGCTCCAGAATGTAACTCTCAGGGAGAGCCGAGGTTGACCGCATGCGCAGCACAGGCACAGCACACAGGCAGCACCCAGTGTTTGCAGGATTATTGGAAGGAGGCGTCCGAAACAGACCAAAGTGGAGGGATATTTTTAGGGGAAGGGGATTGAGCTGAGTCCTGGAGTGGCAGAGACGAGGCCCATCCAAGAAGTGCCTCTGGGTGGAGGGAACAGCTTGGGCAAAGGCTCAGAGGTGGGAGAGGGTGTGGCACAGCAGGGGTGCTGGAGATAGCAGGGCCTGGCAGGAGTCCAGGTGTCTGTGGGGTCATGGCGAAAGATGAGGTTGTAAAAATCTGAGCTGAATCTCGAAGGGCAAGTGGGTACTTATGAGAAGCTAGGTTAGCTTCAGGAGAAAATTCCAGAGGCAGGAGTCACATTGCCTAAACACAGAGAGTGAGGGGGAGCGTGGCACTCCAGTTAATGCATGGCAAGGCATTCACTGTGACCATGGAGTGTGGGTCAGGGAGGTGGCGATGGTGGAGGACAGATGACCTGATGGAGGATTCAAGTCAGGCCTGGGCAAAGAGGGCCTTACTGCAGTCTGAGCTGAACATGATTTTTATTTCTAATTTTTTTTAAAGCAATGGGAATGATGTGGTTGAATTTTTGTGTTAGAAAGATTGCTTTGGTAAACAATTGTAGTAGTCAGTTTTAATAGATACTTCACTGAACAGGTCAAGCAAACCAAGAAAGATATGATAGACACAATTAATAAACTCCAATTTACATAGGCATATAAAATGTTGCACAAGCAGAGAATGCAAATTTTTTCTAAGCATGTGTGATGCACTCACAAAAATTGTCTTCAGCCTGGGCCTCAAAGGATGTCTTGATGTGTTTGAAAGAACCAGCATCACATAATCTATGTTCTCTGATTACTACATAATAAAATCATAAATCAGTGGCAAAAGGATAACTGCAAATATTCTGTATGTCTGGAAATTATGTAACATACTAGTAAATTACATCTGGATTAAAGAGGAAATCACCAGGGACAATTATAAAATACTTAGACCTGAACAACCATAAAAATGCCATATGCTCAAATTTTGAGATGCAGCTAAAAAAAGTACTCACGGGAAAATATATAGCTTTAGGTACATTTATCAAGAAGCAAGATATAATGAAACAAATGAGCTAAGCATTCAGTTCAGGTTAGAAAATAGCAACAAAGCAAAACAAAGGAAAGAAGGAAAGAAATAATAAAACAAGGATAGAGAGCAAAAAAGATAAACTACTGGAAACCAAAAACCGTTTCACTAAATAAATATGTGGATCAAAGAAAAAAGAATAAATATGCAAATACAATGTGTAATCAAAAATAAAAATAACTATAAAGAAATGATATCCTAAGAATATAATAGTATGAATAATCACATGATAATAAATTGATAAACCTAAGCAAAATGAATAAAGTCCTGGAAAACACAAAATGGAGAAAAAAGTCAAGAGGGAATAGAAAACTTGAATACATCAATAGTTATTATTTAAAAAATTGAAAGACTTATCACAGGTCTTCCTCCAAAAAATTATAGGCCCAGAAAGTCTAACAGATGAATTTTATCAAGCTTTCAAAGAATAAATTATTAGTTTCTTACAAAATTTATACCAGAATTTGACAAAGCAGGAAAGGTGCCAATTCACTTATTGAATCTAGTTAGTATAATCTAGATTCTGAAATCTGATAAAGATAGTACAGGAAATTATAGACATTTCACTTATAGCATAGTGAACATGGGGTTTGTCCTAGGAATGCAAGGATAGCTTAACATCAGAAAATCTGTCCATGCACTTCTTCCCATTAATGAATGAAATGACAAAATCATATAATTTTTCAGTAGCACTTGAGAAATTTCAATACATATTTCTGATGAAAAATCTCTTAAAAGACCCAGAATAGAAGGGAAATTCTTTAATTTGATAAAGGTTATATACCCAAAACCTACAGCAAACTAATAATTAATAGAGAAACTTTAGGCTCATTTCCATTAAGATTTAGAACAAGGCAGCTGTACTTACATTATCATTACTATTTTTTTTTTTTTTTTGAGACAGAGTCTTGCTCTGTCTCCCAGGCTGGAGCGCAGTGGCACAGTTGTGGCTCACTGCAACCTCTGCCTCCTGGGTTCAAGCGATTCTCTTGCCTCAGCTTCCCAAGTACCTGGGACTATAGGCGTCTGCCACCATGCCCAGCTAATTTCTGTATTTTTAATAGAGATGGGGTACCACCATACTGGCCAGGCTGGTCTCAAACTCCTGACCTTGTGATCCGCCTGCCTCGGCCTCCCAAAGTGCTGGGATTACAGGCATGAGCCTCCGCGCCCGGCCTCATTACTATTTTTTTAAAGCATAGTATTTTCGGGCCTGTCCAAAGATTTAAAACAAGGAAAAGGTTCAAGAGGTATAGGGATTAAAGGGAAGAGAAATGACTGTCATTTGTGGGAGATATCATCAACTGCATAGAATGCCTAAGGAAGTCAACATAAAAATTATTAGAAAACTGACTGAAGGTGGTGGCTTATGCCTGTAATCCCAGCACTTTGGGAGGCTGAGGCGGGCAGATCACTTAACGTCAAGAGCTCAAGGCCAGCCTGGCCAACATGGTAAAATCCCATCTCTAGTAGAAATACAGAAATTAGCTGGGTGTGGTAGTGCACACCTGTAATCCCAGGTACTCAGGAGGCTGAGGCAGGAGAATTGCTTGAACCTGGGAGGCGGAGGTTGCAGTGAGTCAAGATCACATCACTGCACCCCCAGCCTGGGTGACAGAGCAGACTCTGTCTCAAAGAAAACAAAAATTATTAGGAAACTCTTCAAGGTTACAAGATAAAAGATCAACTTAAAACATTAATAGCATTCTTTTATACCAGGGTTGTCAAAGTTTACCTGTAAGTGGGCAGATAGTTAACAATTTTAGGTTTTGTAGGCCATATATGGTTTCTATAACACATACTTTTTCTTTTTTTTCCTGCTTTGTTTTTTTTTTTTAAACAAAACACTCTTTAAAACTATAAAAACAATTTTTAGCTTATGGGTCATAGAGTAACAGGGCATGGGCTGAATTTCACCTGTGGGCCATAGTTGCCACTCTCTGTTCTATAACTGCAACACTATGCACTGTATCATAGGAACTATAAACTATCTAGGAATTAACTTTACTAAAAATCAACAAGGCCTTCGAGAAAACACTCTCTACTAAAGAAAATGTAAAAAGATTTGAAAAAACAGATATTCTATATGTATACATGGGATGAGTTAACCTAATAAAGATGTTAACTTCCAAAGTAATCTATACATTAAAAGCAATCCTAATAAGAAATTTAGTTGGATTTCTCAAAGATACCAAGAAAGTCATTCTAAAGTTTATGTGGAAGAATAAAGATCCATGAATAGTAAGTCAATTTTAGACTTTTTCTTCTACTGTAGAACCTTTCAGTCTTAGCCAAGCACACAGCAGCTGCCCAGCTTGCTGCCATATTTTCCAGCATCTCTTGCAGCTAGGTGTGGCCTGTAACCAAGTTCAGACCAATGGAACATTAGCAGAAGTGTGAGTAACTTACAAACATCTCTCTCTCCTTTCCACATGCTAGAACATTCAACTATCCCCACCTGGTGAATGGGGATCATGTCCAAGGGAAACAGAGGAGCAAAAGTTTGGAAATTTGGGTGATTGTGTCCAGTAGAATCATTGTCCTACCCTGGGAAAGAATGAACTTTGGTAGACCATATTGGGGCACCTGACTCACTACATGGAGAAAGATAAAAGTTATATCCCTGCCCTAAACCATACATAAATGTAAATTGCAGATGAAGATTTAAATGAAATGGTAAAATTACAAAGTTAATAGTCAAAAGCGTGCAATATTTTTTGTGTAACCTAGCATAGGAAAAGATTATTTTATATTTAAAAATTTTTATATATACACAAAGAATGATGAGTGCAGTATATTGAACATTTCTATACTCATTACATCAACACATCCATCAATATTTCTCCAGTCGGGGGGCAGAGCAAGATGGCCGAATAGGAACAGCTCCAGTCTCCAACTCCCAGCGCGAGCGACACAGAAGACCGGTGATTTCTGCATTTTCAACTGAGGTACTGGGTTCATCTCACTGGGGAGTGCCGGACGATCGGTGCTGGTCAGCTGCTGCAGCCCGACCACCGAGAGCTGAAGCAGGGCGAGGCATTGCCTCACCTGGGAAGCGCAAGGGGGAAGGGAATCCCTTTTCCTAGCCAGGGGAACTGAGACACACAACACCTGGAAAATTGGGTAACTCCCACCCCAATACTGCGCTTTAAGCAAACAGGCACACCAGGAGATCATATCCCACACCTGGCCGGGAGGGTCCCACACCCACGGAGCCTCCCTCATTGCTAGCACAGCAGTCTGTGATCTACCGGCAAGGCAGCAGCGAGGCTGGGGGAGGGGCGCCCGCCATTGCTGAGGCTTAAGTAGGTAAACAAAGCTGCTGGGAAGCTCGAACTGGGTGGAGCTCACAGCAGCTCAAGGAAACCTGCCTGTCTCTGTAGACTCCACCTCTGAGGACAGGGCACAGTAAACAATAACAAACACAGCCGAAACCTCAGCAGACGCAAACGACTCTGTCTGACAGCTTTGAAGAGAGCAGTGGATCTCCCAACACGGAGGTTGAGATCTGAGAAGGGACAGACTCCCTGCTCAAGTGGGTCCCTGACCCCTGAGTAGCCTAACTGGGAGACATCCCCCACTAGGGGCAGTCTGACACCCCACACCTCACAGGGTGGAGTACACCCCTGAGAGGAAGCTTCCAAAGCAAGAATCAGACAGGTACACTCGCTGTTCAGAAATATTCTATCTTCTGCAGCCTCTGCTGCTGATACCCAGGCAAACAGGGTCTGGAGTGGACCTCAAGCAATCTCCAACAGACCTACAGCTGAGGGTCCTGACTGTTAGAAGGAAAACTATCAAACAGGAAGGACACCTACACCAAAACCCCATCAGTACATCACCATCATCAAAGACCAGAGGCAGATAAAACCACAAAGATGGGGAAAAAGCAGGGCAGAAAAGCTGGAAATTCAAAAAATAAGAGCGCATCTCCCCCGGCAAAGGAGCGCAGCTCATCGCCAGCAACGGATCAAAGCTGGATGGAGAATGACTTTGACGAGAGGAGAGAAGAAGGCTTCAGTCCATCAAATTTCTCAGAGCTAAAGGAGGAATTACGTACCCAGCGCAAAGAAACTAAAAATCTTGAAAAAAAGTGGAAGAATTGATGGCTAGAGTAATTAATGCAGAGAAGGTCATAAACGAAATGAAAGAGATGAAAACCATGACACGAGAAATACGTGACAAATGCACAAGGTTCAGTAACCGACTTGATCAACTGGAAGAAAGAGTATCTGCGATTGAGGATCAAATGAATGAAATGAAGCGAGAAGAGAAACCAAAAGAAAAAAGAAGAAAAAGAAATGAACAAAGCCTGCAAGAAGTATGGGATTATGTAAAAAGACCAAATCTACGTCTGATTGGGGTGCCTGAAAGTGAGGGGGAAAATGGAACCAAGTTGGAAAACACTCTTCAGGATATCATCCAGGAGAACTTCCCCAACCTAGCAGGGCAGGCCAACATTCAAATCCAGGAAATACAGAGAACGCCACAAAGATACTCCTCGAGAAGAGCAACTCCAAGACACATAATTGCCAGATTCACCAAAGTTGAAATGAAGGAAAAAATCTTAAGGGCAGCCAGAGAGAAAGGTCGGGTTACCCACAAAGGGAAGCCCATCAGACTAACAGCAGATCTCTCGGCAGAAACTCTCCAAGCCAGAAGAGAGTGGGGGCCAATATTCAACATTCTTAAAGAAAAGAATTTTAAACCCAGAATTTCATATCCAGCCAAACTAAGTTTCATAAGTGAAGGAGAAATAAAATCCTTTACAGATAAGCAAATGCTTAGAGATTTTGTCACCACTAGGCCTGCCTTACAAGAGACCCTGAAGGAAGCACTAAACATGGAAAGGAACAACTGGTACCAGCCATTGCAAAAACATGCCAAAATGTAAAGACCATTGATGCTAGGAAGAAACTGCATCAACTAATGAGCAAAATAACCAGTTAATATCATAATGGCAGGATCAAGTTCACACATAACAATCTTAACCTTAAATGTAAATGGACTAAATGGTCCAATTAAAAGACACAGACTGGCAAACTGGATAAAGAGTCAAGACCCATCAGTCTGCTGTATTCAGGAGACCCATCTCACATGCAGAGACATACATAGGCTCAAAATAAAGGGATGGAGGAAGATTTACCAAGCAAATGGAGAACAAAAAAAAGCGGGGGTTACAATATTAGTCTCTGATAAAACAGACTTTAAACCATCAAAGATCAAAAGAGACAAAGAAGGCCATTACATAATGGTAAAGGGATCAATTCAACAGGAAGAGCTAACTATCCTAAATATATATGCACCCAATACAGGAGCACCCAGATTCATAAAGCAAGTCCTTAGAGACTTACAAAGAGACTTAGACTCCAATACAATAATAATGGGAGACTTCAACACTCCACTGTCAACATTAGACAGATCAACGAGACAGAAAGTTAACAAGGATATCCAGGAATTGAACTCATCTCTGCAGCAAGCAGACCTAATAGACATCTATAGAACTCTCCACCCCAAATCAACAGAATATACATTCTTCTCAGCACCACATCGTACTTACTCCAAAATCGACCACGTAATTGGAAGTAAAGCACTCCTCAGCAAATGTACAAGAACAGAAATTATAACAAACTGTCTCTCAGACCACAGTGCAATCAAACTAGAACTCAGGACCAAGAAACTCAATCAAAACCGCTCAACTACATGGAAACTGAACAACCTGCTCCTGAATGACTACTGGGTACATAACGAAATGAAGGCAGAAATAAAGATGTTCTTTGAAACCAATGAGAACAAAGATACAACATACCAGAATCTCTGGGACACATTTAAAGCAGTGTGTAGAGGGAAATTTATAGCACTAAATGCCCACAAGAGAAAGCAGGAAAGATCTAAAATTGACACTCTAACATCGCAATTAAAAGAACTAGAGAAGCAAGAGCAAACACATTCGAAAGCTAGCAGAAGGCAAGAAATAACTAAGATCAGAGCAGAACTGAAGGAGATAGAGACACAAAAAACTCTCCAAAAAATCAATGAATCCAGGAGTTGGTTTTTTGAAAAGATCAACAAAATTGACAGACCACTAGCAAGACTAATAAAGAAGAAAAGAGAGAAGAATCAAATGGACGCAATTAAAAATGATAAAGGGGATATCACCACCGACCCCACAGAAATACAAACTACCATCAGAGAATACTATAAACACCTCTACGCAAATAAACTGGAAAATCTAGAAGAAATGAATAATTTCCTGGACACTTACACTCTTCCAAGACTAAACCAGGAAGAAGTTGAATCCCTGAATAGACTAATAGCAGGCTCTGAAATTGAGGCAATAATTAATAGCCTACCAACCAAAAAAAGTCCAGGACCAGATGGATTCACAGCTGAATTCTACCAGAGGTACAAGGAGGAGTTGGTACCATTCCTTCTGAAACTCTTCCAATCAATAGAAAAAGAGGGAATCCTCCCTAACTCATTTTATGAGGCCAACATCATCCTGATACCAAAGCCTGGCAGAGACACAACAAAAAAAGAGAATTTTAGACCAATATCCCTGATGAACATTGATGCAAAAATCCTCAATAAAATACTGGCAAACTGGATTCAGCAACACATCAAAAAGCTTATCCACCATGATCAAGTGGGCTTCATCCCTGGGATGCAAGGCTGGTTCAACGTTCGCAAATCAATAAACATAATCCAGCATATAAACAGAACCAAAGACAAGAACCACATGATTATCTCAATAGATGCAGAAAAGGCTTTTGACAGAATTCAACAGCCCTTCATGCTAAAAACGCTCAATAAATTCGGTATTGATGGAACGTACCTCAAAATAATAAGAGCTATTTATGACAAACCCACAGCCAATATCATACTGAATGGGCAAAAACTGGAAAAATTCCCTTTGAAAACTGGCACAAGACAGGGATGCCCTCTCTCACCACTCCTATTCAACATAGTGTTGGAAGTTCTGGCTAGGGCAATTAGGCAAGAGAAAGAAATCAAGGGTATTCAGTTAGGAAAAGAAGAAGTCAAATTGTCCCTGTTTGCAGATGACATGATTGTATATTTAGAAAGCCCCATTGTCTCAGCCCAAAATCTCCTTAAGCTGATAAGCAACTTCAGCAAAGTCTCAGGATACAAAATTAATGTGCAAAAATCACAAGCATTCTTATACACCAGTAACAGAAAAACAGAGAGCCAAATCAGGAATGAACTTCCATTCACAATTGCTTCAAAGAGAATAAAATACCTAGGAATCCAACTGACAAGGGATGTAAAGGACCTCTTCAAGGAGAACTACAAACCACTGCTCAGTGAAATAAAAGAGGACACAAACAAATGGAAGAACATACCATGCTCATGGATAGGAAGAATCAATATCGTGAAAATGGCCATACTGTCCAAGGTAATTTATAGATTCAATGCCATCCCCATCAAGCTACCAATGAGTTTCTTCACAGAATTGGAAAAAACTGCTTTAAAGTTCATATGGAACCAAAAAAGAGCCCGCATCTCCAAGACAATCCTAAGTCAAAAGAACAAAGCTGGAGGCATCACGCTACCTGACTTCAAACTATACTACAAGGCTACAGTAACCAAAACAGCATGGTACTGGTACCAAAACAGAGATATAGACCAATGGAACAGAACAGAGTCCTCAGAAATAATACCACACATCTACAGCCATCTGATCTTTGACAAACCTGAGAGAAACAAGAAATGGGGAAAGGATTCCCTATTTAATAAATGGTGCTGGGAAAATTGGCTAGCCATAAGTAGAAAGCTGAAACTGGATCCTTTCCTTACTCCTTATACAAAAATTAATTCAAGATGGATTAGAGACTTAAATGTTAGACCTAATACCATAAAAATCCTAGAGGAAAACCTAGGTAGTACCATTCAGGACATAGGCATGGGCAAAGACTTCATGTCTAAAACACCAAAAGCAATGGCAGCAAAAGCCAAAATTGACAAATGGGATCTCATTAAACTAAAGAGCTTCTGCACAGCAAAAGAAACTACCATCAGAGTGAACAGGCAACCTACAGAATGGGAGAAAATTTTTGCAATCTACTCATCTGACAAAGGGCTAATATCCAGAACCTACAAAGAACTCAAACAAATTTACAAAAACAAAAAAACAAAAAAAACAAACAACCCCATCAAAAAGTGGGCAAAGGATATGAACAGACATTTCTCAAAAGAAGACATTCATACAGCCAACAGACACATGAAAAAATGCTCATCATCACTGGCCATCAGAGAAATGCAAATCAAAACCACAATGAGATACCATCTCACACCAGTTAGAATGGCGATCATTAAAAAGTCAGGAAACAACAGATGCTGGAGAGGATGTGGAGAAATAGGAACACTTTTACACTGTTGGTGGGATTGTAAACTAGTTCAACCATTATGGAAAACAGTATGGCGATTCCTCAAGGATCTAGAACTAGATGTACCATATGACCCAGCCATCCCATTACTGGGTATATACCCAAAGGATTATAAATTATGCTGCTATAAAGACACATGCACACGTATGTTTATTGCAGCACTATTCACAATAGCAAAGACTTGGAATCAACCCAAATGTCCATCAGTGACAGATTGGATTAAGAAAATGTGGCACATATACACCATGGAATACTATGCAGCCATCAAAAAGGATGAGTTTGTGTCCTTTGTAGGGACATGGATGCAGCTGGAAACCATCATTCTTAGCAAACTATCACAAGAACAGAAAACCAAACACCGCATGTTCTCACTCATAGGTGGGAACTGAACAATGAGATCACTTGGACTCGGGAAGGGGAACATCACACACCGGGGCCTATCATGGGGAGGGGGGAGGGGGGAGGGATTGCATTGGGAGTTATACCTGATGTAAATGACGAGTTGATGGGTGCAGCACACCAACATGGCACAAGTATACATATGTAACAAACCTGCACGTTATGCACATGTACCCTACAACTTAAAGTATAATAATAATAAATAAATTAAAAAAAAAAACCATTAAAAAAAAAATATTTCTCCAGTCTTCCATTCAGGCAGGTAAATAGCTACTATCCTAAGATCCTTGCCACAGCCTTGTTTTATTGATCTTTTCACTTTGTTTTGCTGTATTATTTATTTATTTATTTAAAGTTCCAGGATACATGTGCAGGATGTGGAGGTTTGTTACTTAAGTAAACATGTGCCATGGTCATTTCCTGCATCTGTCAACCCATCACCTAGGTATTCAGTCCAGAATGAATTAGCTCTTTTTCCTGATGCTCTCTCTCCCCACAACCCCCACAATGACTCCAGTGTGTGTTGTTCCCTTCCCTGTGTCTAAGTGTTCACATTGTTCAGCTCCCACTTATAAGTGAGAACATGCAGTGCTTGGTTTTCTGTTCCTGGGTTAGTTTGCTGAGGATAATGGCTTCCAGCTCCATCCATGTCCTTGCAATGAATATGATCTTGTTCCTTTTTATGGCTGCATAATATTCCATGGTGTATATGTATCACATTTCCTTTATTCAGTCTATCATTGATGGGCATTTGGATTGATTTCATGTCTTTGCTATTGTAAATAGTGCTGCAATGACCATACACATACATGTATTTTTTAAATAGAATGATTTATATTCCTTTGGGTATATACCCATTAATGGGATTGCAGGGTCAAATGGTATTTCTGGGTCTAGGTCTTTGAGGAATCACCACACTGTCTTCTGCAATGGTTAAACTAATTTACATTCCCACCAACAGTGTAAAAGAGGTCCTATTTCTCCACAGCCTCATCAGCATCTGTTGTTCCTTGACTTTTTAATAATCAACATTCTGATGGTATTCATCTGGCATGAGATGGTATCTCATTGTGGTTTTGATTTGCATTTCTCTAATGATCAGTGATGCTGAGCTTTTTTTCATATGTTTGTTGGTCACATAAATGTCTTCTTTAGAAGTGTCAGTTTATGTTCTTTGCCTACCACTTTTTAATAAGGTTGTTTTTTTCTTGTAAATTTGTTTAAGTTTCTTGTAAATTCTAGACTTTGTTCAGGTGGATAGATTACCAAAATATTCTCTCATTCTGTAGGTTGTCTGTTCACTCTGATGTTAGTTTCTTTTGCTGTGCAAAAGCTCTCTAGTTTAATTAGATCCCATTTGTCAAATTTTGCTTTTGTTGCAATTGCTTTTGATGTTTGTGTCATGATATCTTTGCCTATGTCTATGTCCTGAATGGTATCTCCTAGATTTTCTTCTAGGGTTTCTGTAGTTTTGGGTTTTACATGTAAGTCTTTAATCCATCTTGAGTTAATTTTTGTATAAGGTGTGAGGAAGGGGCCCAGTTTCAGTTTTCTGCCTATGGCTAGCCAGTTCTCCCAGCACCATTTATTAAATAGGTAATCCTTTCCCCATTGCTTGTTTTTGTCAGGTTTGTCAGAGGTCAGATGGTTATAGATGTGTGGTCTTATTTCTGAGTTCTCTATTCTGTTCCGTTGGTTTTTGTACCAGTACCTTGCTCTTTTGGTTACTGTAGCCTTGTAGTATAGTTTGAAGTCAGGTAGCATGATGTCTCCAGCTTTGTTCTTTTTGTTTAGGATTGTCTTGTCTATACAGGCTCTTTTTTGGTTCCATATGCATTTTAAAGTAGTTTTTTTCTAATTCTGTGAAGAATGTCAATGGTAGTTTAATGGGAATAGCTCTGACTATAAATTACTTTGGGCTGTGTGACCATTTTCATGATATTGATTCTTTCTATCCATGAGGATGGAATGTTTTTCCATTTGTTTGTGCCCTCTCTGATTTCCTTGAGCAGTGGTTTGTAATTCTCCTTGAAGAGGTCCTTCACTTACCTTGTTTGCTGTATTCTTAGTTATTTTATTCTCTTTGTAACAATTGTGAATGGGAATTCATTCAAAATTTGGCTCTCTGCTTGTCTGTTGTTGGTGGATAGGAATGCTTGTGATTTTTGCACATTGCTTTTGTATCCTGAGACTTTGCTGAAGTTGCTTATCAGCTTAAGAAGCTTTTGGGCTGAGATGATGGGGTTTTCTAGGTATGGGATCATGTCATCTGCAAACAGACAATTTGACTTCCTCTCTTCCTATTTGAATATGTCTTATTTCTTTATCTTGACTGATTTCCCTGGCCAGGATTTCCAATACTATGTTGAATAGCAGTGGTGAGAGAGGGCCTCCTTGTCTTGTGCTGATTTTCAAAGCGAATGTTTCCAGCTTTTGCCCATTCAGTATGAAATTGACTGTATGTTTGTCATAAATGGCTCTTATTATTTTGAGGTATGTTCCTTCAATACCTAGTTTGTTGAGAATGTTTAACATGAAGGGATGTTAAATTTTATCAAAGACCTTTTCTGTGTCTATTGAGATAATCATGGTTTTTGTCTTTTGTTCTGTTTATGTGATGAATTATGTTTATTGACTTGCATATGTTGAATCTTTTGCTCTAATATTTTAAAACAAACCAAAACACTGATTATTTCACCCATAAATACCTAAGTAACTATCTTTAACAGATAAGGACTGAAAAATATTATAAACATATCATTACACACCTAGAAAAGTTAAGAATTATTGTTCAATATTATTATCTCATAATCAGTTTGTGTTCAAAATGACAAAGACTTTTTAAAATAAGATGTAACTTTCTGTTCCTGGATTATTTCACTTAATATATTGCCCTCTAGATCCATCCATGACATTGCATATTCTCACTCATATGTGGAAGCTTAAAAAAAACCCAAAAAACAAAAACTGATCTCTTAGAAGTAAGAAGGAGAACAAAGGATACTAGAGGCTGGGAAGGGTCGAGGGAAGAGAGGGGTAGGAAGAGATTTGTTTAAGGGTACAAAATTACAGCTAGATTAGGGGAATGAGTTCTGGTGTTCTATACCACTGCAGGATGACTAGAGTTACATTACATAGTTTCAGATAGCTCGAAGGAAGATACTGAATGTTCCTAAAACAAAGGCATGATAAATGTTTGAGATGATGATATGCTAGATGCCCTGATCTGATCACTATACATTATCTGTATTGAAACATCACTATGTAACCCCTAAATATGTATAATTATGTGTCAATTTACATTTTTATAAAAGTAAAAAATTTTGAAACCCCAAGATCTAAAAAGCACAAACCATAAAGCAGAAGAAAAGGCTTGACAATATCAAAGTTAAATATTTATATGCAATAAAGGACATCAGAGTCACAATTAAAGAAAAATGGCAGGTTGGTAAAATCAATTAATATTTCAACCCATTGCTATTCAAAGCACGGGTCTGTGAGCCCATGAGGAGTTGCATTGGAATACCAGTCAACTATACTCAGTAAGCACGCTGTTTAGTTTATCAGAGATTTTTGGTTTTTGAAGGAAGAAATTTGTTGATTGAAGAAGTGGTACTTTGATTTCACAAACTGTTCTTAGATAGTCCCCACTTTGAGCAACCCTGATTAAGACTATTCAACGAGCTCCAGACAACAAGATAAAGGCAAAAAACCCAACAGAAAAACGGATGATGCTTATGAATAGGCAATTCTCAGAAGACGAATCCCAAATGACTAAGACTTGTAGAGATGTTTCAGCTCACAGTAATCAGTGAAATGCAAATCAAAACAAGGAGTTGCCACTTTGTATCCATCAGAATGGCAAATTAGAAGGGTGGATAATGGAAACCAGGTGTTGACAGGTGCGTGGGGAGAGGAGACCTCCGTAGGAGTGGAGACAGGTGTAGGAGTGTGAACAGGTACAGTCAGTCTGGAAAATATTCTTTATTTTGATTAAGTTTGCATATATTCTTTGGCCCAGAAATTCCATTCCTGGGTATATGTCCCAGAAAAATTCATCAAACATGGGCATGAATGAGGATGTTCACGGCGGCTGGAAGTCACAGGCAAGCCAGGTGTGTGTTCTGAGGGAGTGGGTATGTGCAATGTGATGGCCCACTGTGGAAGCGGAAGCAAGCTTCCAAGCAGTGAATGAGGCCTACATAGAACACACAGAGGCCTCTGGAAGCACAGGGGAGCGAGGAGGATCACCACGTTATGCCAGAGACTCTCAGACTTCCCTCTCAGGACCCCTTTCTAACTTTTCGCAGTAATGGATGACCCCAAAGAGCTTTTGTTTATGTCGGCCGTTGTCTCTAACTACATCGTCTCAGAAATTAAAACAGAAATTTTAAAACGATTTCTTAATTCATTAAAAAGACAAACCAGTTACATGTTAATACATATAACATATTTTATGACAAACAGTTATATTTTCCAAAATAAAAACGTAGTGAGAAGTAGCATTAACATTTTTTTTTTTTTTTTTGCAAATCTTTTAAATATCTGGCTTAGGAGAAGACAGCTGGATTCTCATATCTGCTTCTGCATCTAGTCTGTTATGATATCACATGTCATGTCATCTCTGGAAAGTGCCACTCTACACTTAGAAGTTCAAGAATGAGAAGAAAAAGGAGGATAATGTCCCAGTGTTATTATGCAAATATTTTTGACCTTGTGGATCCCCTAGGGATTCCTTGGCCACACTTTGAGAACTGCTGCACTATGCCATTAATGTTCATTGATGACACATCAATATACACAACATGTCACCACTAAACATTTTATAATGTTTCAGGCATATTCAAGCTGTGTATCAAATACATTGACTCAGCTCCTGTGGATTACAGGAAGGGAATGGGATAAAAGGGGGAATAAAATAAATAAAACAAAGCAAGAAAGAATCTTTATGTGCTTTACTAAGAATTATGATTAACTTTGGTCTCTGCACTTAAGATTTAGTGTATGTGTGTGTGCACGTGTGTTTGGAGGTGGGAGTGAGAAGTGGTGAGGCCTAAATTAAGGCAACACTGAGAATTCATCTGGACTCACACCCAGGACGGTGAGCGGTGAGTGAGGCAGTGCTGCTTCCGTTGATCTACTCTCCTGCCATCCCCGACACCCTCCAAGCTCCAAGCAAAGACTCCTGCTACCCTAAGACAGACCCTACAGGCTTCTCATTCCCACTACAGGGAGGAGGGAAGATGTCTGGGTGACCGCACAGGTCCTTCCAGACCTTCCAGGCCATGACACAATGATCACTTGGTGGACTTTGAGTGGTGGAACAGGCTCTAGGCTGGACACCAGTGCCAGGAGTTTGAGCTTCTCCTCCCGGCCTCCACCTGCCAGGTGAGGCCTTCAGGGCCCTCCCAGGCACTCAGGGGTGGGCAGAATTGGACTGAAGGTCCCTAGTAGATGTCCTGCTCTAGGGCTCACCCCAAACCTGGCCCACGAATCCATCCCTGGCTAACTGGCTTGCCATCCCTGCCCTGCCCTCCGATTCTCTCGAGAGGCCCCGCCCTGGGAGAGACCCTTCTGTGTGCCACAGTCTAACCCCCTGCAAACCCTTCATGGCTCTGTCCAGCTGTGCCCCTCTTCCTGGATACACAGCTCCTGCTCCTGTTCTCCCGCTCCATAGCCCACAGGTGTCAGTGTTTGGGGGCTCGCCTGTCCCTGGCTACTGGGAGTGATTGTGAGCAGGGACGTTCTTTCATTCATTCCTGTGACCCTGGGCCAAGCACTGGGTAGGGGCTCAGTATTGGAGAAATGAATGAGAGAGTTAGAGACTTGAGCAGGAGACCTTTGAATACCACGTTCCCGGAAACCAGGGCTCTTCCCCAAACCTCCCTAGACATTTCCGCCATTTGACAATGAAAAGGTTAATGCCTGGCCCAGTCCCAGGTGGAATGTAGGGGTACAGATAGTTCAAGCTGTTTGAAATTTGAAACATCCCCCTGTAGTACTCACCTTCCCGCTTTGTCTGGGCTGAATTTATTTTATTTTATTTTATTTTATTTTATTTTATTTTATTTATTTAGAGACTGAGTCTCACTGTTGTTGTCCAGGCTGGAGTGCAATGGAGAAATCTCAGCTCACTGCAAACTCCACCTCCTGAGTTCAAGTGATTCTCCTGCCTCAGTCTCCCAAGTAGCTGGGATTATAGATGCCCAGAACCATGCCTGGCTAATTTTATTTTTCACCATGTTGGTCAGGCTGGTCTCGAACTCCCTCCTGACCTCGTGTGATCCACCTGCCTCAGCCTCCCAAAATGCTGAGATTACAGGCATGAGCCACTGCGCCTGGCCAGGGCTGAATCTATTTTTATATTTATTTCAGATTTTCTTAAAAGAAAGACAACAACAGGGAACAGTGAAGTTCCCTGCAGACCCTTCTGCATCCTCTCTCTCCCTCTCTCCCCAGAAGTAATCACCATAATGAATTTGTTGTTCTTCATTCCCTTGCATGTGGTTATATTTTTGCTATATAGATGAGTATCCACAAACAAAATATTGTAGTTTTACATAATTTAGAACTTTACATCAATGTTCTCAAGCTGTACATATCCTTCTGCCATTTGTTTTTTGGCCCAACATTGTTTTGAAATTGCCCATGTTGACACACGTAGCTACAATTTATTCGTTCTCATGGCTGAAATATATTCCATTGTATGAATATATCACGATCTTCAAAATCTGTTTTTCTGTTGATGGAGGTTCAGGTTGTTTCCAATTGTTTGTTTTTGCAAACAATGATACAGTAAACACTGTTGTACACATCTTTCGGTGCACGTGTGCATGGATTTCTGTTGGATATGATTCCAGTTATCTGTGGCTGCATAACAAATGATCCCCAAACTTAGCGCCTTAAATCAAACACCATTTTATTGCATCTCACCATGTTGCACGTCAGGAATCTGGGGCAGGACCCCAGCTGGGAGATGCTTTGCTATAGGATGAGGCCCTGGAGGGTGAGTGGGGAGGGGGCCGTGTGTGAGGTTGTCGAGGTCATTTGACAATAAAGGCCCTTTCTGCTCTAATAGTCCAAGATTCTTCAAGGCTGTGGCTAGCAAGGGAAATTCAGAGTTCCAGTGTGGAGGGAGGACAAGATATCAGATGTGGTCTTGTCCACTTTGACGGGGGAAAAGCCTGGGAGTGTGTGAGGGACGTTTGTTCGCTCCCCTTATCTTTCTGTGATATTGGTGGCTCCGCATTCATTTGAGAATTCACCCCTCTGATGAAGCTGATCCCACGCTGTGCCCACCCTCCCATATTTAAGGGTGGGCATGTGACCTCCAACCCAAATAACCCTTTGCACGCCCCGCCCCCAACTTTCCCAGCCCCCCAAGGAAACTCAAGTCCAGGGCTTCTGTTTGAGACATTAAGGAGGTCGTCCAACACCACTGGACAAGGCGCTGTGAGTCTGGGAGACTGGAGATGTGGGGTTCCATGAGGAGGAGCGAGACACTGAGTTTGAGTCCCGGATCATGCTCCACCCGAATCCAAAATGATCCCCTGATTTTTCCAGATTTTTGAATGAATACATTTCCTTCTTTGTGGAAGTCAGCTGGGGCTGGACTTCTTCTATATTTGCAACTGTAAAGTCTTGGCTGTTACAGAAGTGAGCCTTGAGGGCTCACAGCTCCACCAGGATGGGCAGGCAAGTCTTGAGGACAGGAGGCAAAGTGGCTACAACAGGCGTCCAGGGGCTGAGCTCCTGAATGACCGCAGGCCCCCATCCTGGAGTCTTGGAGAGGGATGGCAAAGGTGGGGAGGTTTGGGCTTCCAAGAGGAGGGGGTGGAGGCGATGGAGCCTGCTGACCCTTTCTCTGCACCTGGGAGTCAGGCAGCTGCTTATGGAACTGTTAGGCGTTCGGGAGAAGCAGAGGATGGCGAGGAGCGAAGGCCCAGGCAGGAGTGTGGATGAAGGGGGCTGAACAGGCTCCGTGGAAGGACTTGGAGGAGGCGTGAGCAGGCCGCTACTGCAGAAAGTGGCTGTCGTCATCGTCAGAGGGGTGTGGGAGGCTGAGGAAGGGCAGAATGAGAATCCCTAGGCATGAGGGGGGCTGGAGCCAGGCAGTGAAGACTGTGGCACTGGTTTGGGTCCAGAGTGGAGTTATCCTAGCCAGGTGTTAGGAACACAACTCCTGGGCCACACCACCCACGTTGGAATCCTCTTGTTCTTTTGGGCCTTGGTTGATTATCCATAAATTGGGGCAATGATCATATGACCTACTTCTCAAGGTTTTGTGAAAACTAAACTTTTATTTGTAGAGCTATTAGAACAATGACCAGCACAGAATAAGCGCAATTTAAGCTACGGTTTTTTTCCCTTGAAAAACAAGGACCAATGACTCCCGAGAGGTAGATGCGGCAGGTTACGTTCCTTACTTAATGGCTGGGGAAACGGAAGCCCCGGGATTAGATGGTGTTCTTCAGAGAGAGCTGGAAGCCGCAGTCCTGCTGGGGCTGGCCCGAGGGCTTTCCCATGAGGGAGGGTGGGGAGGAGGCATTCTTGCCCGAGGTGGCTGCTGGGCACCGTGCGAGCTTCCATGTGCCGCCTGGCGTGATAACACACAGTGCGACACCCAGCCTTCTGGCAGCGGGAAAGCTGAGAGCAGAGGGAGCGGCTGCCATCCGGTTTGCTCACACCAACGCTGCCTGTTTTCCATTTTTCACTCTCCCCCAGGAGTGTGAGGACCCTGCTGCTTGGGAGAGAGACATTGCTGGCTAGTGAAGGAAACCTTCTCAGTGCAGGGAGAGGATACTCCCACCTCCTCCCAGCTCAGGGGTTGCCCTCAGCTCCCTGTTCCCAGCACTGTCCTTCCCAGAGCCCAGAGAGGGCACATTTGATGCATGATTCCCACAAGCTGAGACTACGGAGGGGTCACTCCCACGGGCTTTGCCGTGTAACAGTGGCTGCTGAGGGCAATGCTTACCCTGAAGGAATAAACTGGGAATTGTGAGATTTCAGGCGGCAGCAGAAAGCCTGGAGAGTGGCGGGTGGGGAGGGGAATTGGTTTCCAGGCACCTATTACCATTATATTTTTAACTCCTGACTCCTGCCCTCCTGGCAGACACCTTGGAACCAATTATCGATTGGTCTTAGTCATCAGCCCACTTCTTGCAGTTATCCATGCTTACCCATTCACCCATTCATTATTTTTTTCATGCTGTATCTATCCATCTGTCTACCCACCTATCCATCCACCCATCCACCCACCCATCCATCCACCCTTCTACCCACCTATCCATCCACCCACCCACTCACCCATCCACCCACTCATCCATCCATCCCTCCATGCATCCATCCATTCACCCACCCATTCTTTCACTCATTCATCCATCCATGCACCCATCTACCCATTTACCCTTCTACACACACCCATCTGTTTATCTACCCCTCCACCTATCCACACACACGTTCATCTACCCACCTATTCACCCATCCCCCCATCCACCCTTCCACATACATTCATCTATTCATCTATCCATTCATCCACCCACCCATCCATCTATCCATTCATCCATCCATCCATCCATCATCCATCTATTCGTCCACCCATCCAGCCATCCAGTTACCCACCCACCAATCCATCCACCCACATATCCATCTATTCATCTACTCAGCCACCCACCCATCTATCTATCCATCCATCCATCCATCCATCCATCCATCCATCCATCCATCCATCTATTCGTCCACCCATCCAGCCATCCAGTTACCCACCCACCAATCTATCCACCCACATATCCATCTATTCATCTACTCAGCCACTCATCCATCCATCTATCTCATCAAGGGACAGTAAGGACCAGGCTTCAGGAGCCAGCAGCCTGGGTTTGCAGCCCTGGCCCCAGCACTTATACAATTTGACTGCCCTTGAGCATGTCACTTAACCTCTCTGTGCCTCTGTCTCTTGAAATATAAATGGGTATAAAACTAGTACCTACTTCCTAGAGCTTTCTGTGAGGCTTAAATAAGGTATGCACCTGTAAGAGTGTCTTAAGTGTGAACTGTTATTCTTTCTATTGTTCTTCAATTCACTAATTTGTTCAGTTTCTCTGTTCCCTCAGTTCACCCATTCATCTCATTATAATCACTGCCCTAGTCCAAGGAAACAAGCTTTGTTTTCTTCCTAGCCCTTAAAAATACTTTCCCATCTCCAGCTTTTGGTTTGAGGACTGAGGCTTTTCTCAAGAAGCAATGCTCCAAGCTGATCCTGGAAGGCAGATTTTAACAGACACCAGAAGAGGGGAGGACCTCTTAGCAACCCCCAGCACACTGCCCACCAGTCTTGGCTGAGGAACAACTTGAGGCTGCTCTTGGGTTCCTGGGCCTCATACTCCTACCTTTGTCCTGTCCCTTCCAGTGAGCAGAGATCCAAAGGCAAGAAAGACAAGAGGAGAATTACCAGTCCCTTTTGTATGCTGGGCTTTTTGTAGACATTCTCTGATTTAATCTTCTTTATAGCCTTTTGAAGTATAGGGCCAGTCTCATTTTCCAATAAGAAAATGAGGTTCAGAGAGGTGAAGTGACTTGCCCAAGGTCACACAACAAGTAAATAGCAGAGTTGGGATTCATAACCGAGTCTGGTAGGCTTCAAATCTCAATGCCGTCCTCACAACTCCCACCAGCCCTGCCTGCTGCCGCTGGTTAGGAGAGGTGCTGAGTTGGATTCTTACACCCTGCTCTACCCCCCTGCCCAACCTCCTTTCTGTCCCTCTGAGCCAAGTCTTCATGCCCCATGACTGGCCCATGCCTGAAGTCCCAGCCGCAGATGAAGATCTGCAACAGTTTCAACTACGGTAAGTGGGGCCGGGAGAGTGCGTGACTCCAGCTCTCCTGGGAAAATGAGGCCCCTGGAGTTCTCACCACGATGCAGAGGGTGGCCAGCTGGCCTGAGAAGCTAATGGTGGGGAGTCTAGAGAGAGAGTTTTTCTGCTTTTCCTCCTCACTCTCAGATAGGCCAGGTTTCAAGGGCCTGGCCCCAGGGGACAGAGACACGGTCTTCTATCGACTGTAGCAAAAAGTGGCTCAGCATCCATCTCTGTCCTTGCCAGGCCGGAACCTGGCCTCAGGCCCAGGCGGATCCAGGCCTCTGGGAGCTTGGAAGTCACGTCCTTCTCATCGTCTTCCAGCCTGGGGCAGCATCTCTGTGTCAACTTAATTCCATCTCGTCCATTCCACACATATTTCTGGGGCCCTATCCATGTGCCAGTCCTGTGCCAGCTATGGACAGTGCTTGCTCTTGGAGGATTAACATCATCCCTGTGCCCGCAGGAGACCCAGACGTATGTACTCAGTGGTCAAGAATAGAACTTTCCATGGGCAGTCATCAGGAGAGGTGCCAGGAGCACTGGGCCAGGAGCCCAGCACGAGGTTGGATTTGCCTCGTCTATCTGACAACACATGCAGCACCCACAGGTTCAAGACTCTGGGCCGGGGTTGGCTGCAGGACACAGAAGGAAACATGATGCCAGCAAGAACTGAAAAGCCAGGCTCCTCATACTGCCCCAGTGCCTCCTAAAACAGTTTGGTTCAGTTTGACAATAAATGGAGCCCGCATCCCAAATTCCCATCACTAGAAGAACCGGTTAAAAAAAAAAAGGTGGTATATTCACACCACGAATATACACAGTACCAAAAAAAAAAAAAAAAAAAAAAAAGGATCAAATGATTGTTACACAGCACAAGGGACTCTCACAGGCACACCAATGAGCCAAGGCAGCCAGGTGCATGTCTGTGCTTCCTGATTGCATCTCTGTGTGGTTCAAAAGCAGATGCACTAGAATATGGGACAGAGGGAGGAAGAGTGGGGAGCTTTGGGGGTGTCTAGACTGAGAAGATTCATGAGGGGAATGTTTCTAGTGCCATTCATCTATATCTTGACCAGGGTGCTGGTATAAATCTCTGAAAAAATATTGAGACGTACACTTGGCATATGTGCTTTAATGCATGTTTGTTTTATCTCAGTTAAAAAAAGAACAAATAGACAAACAAACAAAGAAAAGAACAAATAGACAAACAAAAAGAAAACCCAAGCCCAGCCAGCTCGTGAAGAATGGCAGTGACATTTGCTGTGCTCGGCTTCCCAGTGCCCCTTTTCTGATCGCAGTGTCCTGATTTCCTCTGGGGAAGACCTACCTGCCCCCGGTGGACACAGCCTCAGGGTGGGCACTTGACGATATGTGGCCAACTGGACACTTTCTCCTGGAATGCGCACAGTGGCAGAGTAAGGAAAGCAATCAAAATGCTAGGAACTGCCTCACTCCAGAGGCTGGCTGTCGGTGGGTCTTGCTCTTGGAGAAGGATGAGGTCTCCTGGACAAACAGACTTCCCAACCTGCCCTCCAGCATGGGGAACCATGAACTTCCAACCAATCCCACTGGCTTGGGTCAGATAGCCAGGTTCAGAGGCCCTGCCCAGTAGGCACCGACATCACCTTTGCACAAGCGCCACGCCTTGTCGGGGGCCTGCGCTAGGGATGGGGACTCCTTCACTGGACTCTGTAGCCTTTGGGACATCAGTTGCTGAGGAATAAAATGAGAGCCTTTCGGAGGTGCCTGTCTAGGATCCCACCTACCTGCCAAGGACATGGCATGAGTGAGAAATGAGCCTTTGTGGTTACAAGCTGCTCAGATTTGGGGGGTGTTTGTTGCTAGGTATAACCTGGCCTGCCTGACTCTACTGACAGCACTAATTTGGTATCTCCAGTCCAGACCTCTTTTTTGTACTCCGCACGGACATAGGCAAAGGCAACAGGGCATCTCCACTTCCAGCCCCATGAGCTCCTAGGCTTCTCTTCCCTCACCCCCTGCTGCTCATCAAGCAAAGAACACCACAGCCCTCCTCATCTCCAAGCCAGAAACCTTGCATCACCCTTGGAACCTCCCTCCTCCTCTTCCCTTTGGTCCTTCACCAGCCTGTCTCTGGTGCTGGCTGTGCTGCTCCTACGTCCTCGTGAGCCCCTCATTCCCTTCTTCCCATCGCCACCACCTCTGCCTCGTCCAAACTCCACCATCTCTCTCTTAGATTGTTGGGACATTTTCTTATTCCCTGCTCTCAGCCATTCTCCTCTCTTTGGCCAGAGCGGGCTTTGTGAAATTCGGATCTCATCATGTTACCTGCCTGTCCCAATCCCATCCGCAGAGCTCCTTTCCTCTCAGCTCACACTAATGCAGGTGTCTCCAGCCTGGTGCCATCCAGCCCTCCTCTGCCCATCCTGCTCATTCCTCTTTCCATCTGTCTCCTGGGCACACCCTGGTCCCTCAATGCCTGGCCAGCTCCTTCGCCTCCTCTAACTTCATCGTGGGTGTCCTACCTATGGGGCCCTCCCTCAGCCCAGTACCAGAACCGTCCCCTCTTCCCTGTCATCTGAGACACCCTGCACAGTTTGCATCATATTTTACTACCATTGATTGTTTTCAAGCTCTGTCTTCCCAGGAAGGATCTAACCTCCTATGGAGCCACAGCTGTGGTTTTCTTGCTCATTGAGTTTGCCTAGTTCCAAGCACGTGGTGAGTGCTCAATAAACACTAGCTGTCGAATGACGAAATGAACAAATGAGCATTGATCATAAGCCATGTTATACTTAGAGCTTAGCTAATCCACGCTCCCTGGCCAAGAAGGGGCAGAAATAAGAATGTAGATATCTACAATGGTGGACGAATGACAGTTGCAAATTCTTTGCTCCTCTCCACATCAAAAGATTGGGTCTACATTCCCTCCCCTTGGATCTAGGCTACCTTTTGACCAATAGATCAACCCAGTTCCAGTCCTCAAGAGAGCTGCAGCTCCTTTTATGCATCTTGAAATGCCCCTTCTTGGAACCCAGCAGCTACTTGAAGAGTCCCACTTGCAGGAGAGCTGAAGCCCCCAGCTGACAACCACTGCTGAGTTTCTACTGGCTGTGGCATCGCCTGCCTGCCCACCCTGTG
The DNA here is from genome assembly GCF_049350105.2 of Macaca mulatta. Classification (NCBI taxonomy): domain Eukaryota; kingdom Metazoa; phylum Chordata; class Mammalia; order Primates; family Cercopithecidae; genus Macaca; species Macaca mulatta. Next base: position 17,046,013 of record NC_133417.1, on the reverse strand, counting down.
TCTGAGGCCACTCTGGACCTTCCAGCTCAGCTGAGGACCTGCTGAAGCAGCCGAGGAAGTCTGCATGGATGCTGTGTGGAGCCGAAGAACTGCTTAGCCAAGCCCTGCTAAAATTCCTGACCCATGTGAATCACGAGCGAGTAAGATAGCTGCTATTGTAAGCCCATTGGGTTTGGGGTAGATGGTTGGTTAGGCAGTGACAGGTGATGGGCACGGCCGCCCTGAGGTGGGGTAGGCTGTGTTCTTGCTTTACTTATGAAGCTCGTAACAATCCTGCACTGAAGATATGATTACCATTTTACAGATGAAGGAGACTGAGGATCAGAGATTAAAGAACTTGCCTAACTTCACAAAGTTAGAGAAGTGACAGAGCAGGATTTTGTCTGGCGCTAAGCCGGCCCTCTTTTCATTCTACCCTCCAGCTTCTCTCTGGGGCAGAGATGGCTCCAGACCTGGTGGATGAGCCTAGGGGTGTGACTGGGGCTAGGACTCAACAGCTACGTTGGTGGGAAGATGATGGGGAGAGGGTGCTGGGGGGAGACACCCCGTGACCAGCCAGCTCAAAGTGGCCCCGACCCTGGACGGGCATGAATGCTTGGCTGTAGGCCGGAGTGTGAAATCACATTTTCCCCACCAGGCCAATGCTCGGTCGCAGCGTGCCCTGGCCTCACACCGCCTTGCTCTCGTCGGCTTTGTCTGGGAACAGACGCTGTCAGCCGGCAAGGGAACACCCCAAGGCTCGGCCACGCTTGTCGGGAGGCATTAGTGTGAGGCTTTGAAGTGGGGACCTCCGGGCCTTGCTCAGATGGTCTTTGCTGGGGTTTGCCCAGGACCCCTTTCTTCTGGCCCATGGGGGTGGAGGCTGGTCCAGGGCCTCTGTGGGCACTTGCGGGCAATGCTGGCTTCCTCAGATGCTCTTGGACGCCCCACCTCCCTTCAGTCCCCAGCAGGGTCTTTGAGGGCTTGGTGTTGCATCAGCCAGGACAGGCTGCCAGGCAGTCTTCACTGGCTCCTTAGTCTCCGATGAAACCAAAAGTAATAGAGGCTGACTGTCAAGACTTGGACTCAACTGAGAAGAACAAAAAAGAAGAATATCTACCTGTCATCTCTTCACCTTGGGGTGACCACTGTTGAGAGGAACTTCCCTTCAGTCTTTTTTCTTTTTGTTCCTTTTCTTTTCTTCTCTCTGTCCCTTCCTTCCTTCCTATTTTCCTTTTTTGTTTCAATTAAAATAAAATCATTGTTACTCATGCACATAGTTTAGAATCAACGAGTTTTACAAGACTTGTTTGAAAAACAGCAATCCCACACTGTCCTTCCATTTCTTCTCTCCAAAAGATGTTTACTTCAACTATTTAAACTGATTGCTTTGCTACCTACCTCCCTATCTCTAAATGGCATATGTGTATTTCTTATGGTAATTAATTTTTCAGTTCATCCATCATCTATTAACTTCCACCATGCAAGAAGAAAGTTTAACTCTCTTTTCCTTGCCTGAGCACACACACACATACACATTCATACAAACACATTCCAACTCATCCTCAAAGTATAGTTATTTCATTATTTTGCTTGTATTATTATTATTGTTAAATTACTATAACTGTGAACACTAGTTAGGCCTGAACTATGTAGAACATTACAGATACTTTTCCTTTATTGAAGAACTTTCTGTTTTCTCTGATGTTGATAACTCCCTTTCTCACTTCATCTCTGTCTTTTTTTTTGTCCCTGGCTCTCTCTGTTTCTGTCCCCAGCATGCTCTCTCTCTCTCTCTCTCTGTCTCTCTGTTTCTCTGTTTCTTTCTCTTTTGCTCTTAATGTTTGCTTAGTTTACTCTGAAATGCTTAGTTTACTTTGAAATGCTTAGTTTACTTTGAATTGTATCGGAACTCTGCTAACAGCACATCTAAATCTTGTATCAAGATGTTCATTTACATCAGGTATTCTGCCAATTTTTTCAAGGTGGAGAAGTCCCTTTCAGAGCCTTCTGACTTGCTCTAGGCTGGACTGGCTGCCTCCTCCGCTGGGTACATAGCCGCCATCTTGCTATCTCCCTTCTCTATCATCCTGGGGAATCGCTGGTCCCTGTCCTGGCTTGGATCTTTTGCTTCCTGAATCCCATCTCTTCCTTTTTCTTGACTTACTTCCTCTTTTTAGTGGAACACATCTTCCAGTTCTTTCTGAAGAAAGCATGCATGGTAGGTAAACCTGCCGAGACTCCATGTCGCTGAAAATGCACTAGCTCTTGACTGGCGCTTCTGCTGGGTATTAGATTCTAGGCTGGAAATCATTTCCCTTCAGAATTTTGAAGACATTTCTCCTTTGTTTTGTGGCTTCCAAACAGTTGAGAAGACTGAAGCCATTCATATTCCTAATCTTTTGTATGATTTTTTTTTCTCTTTAGAGGAGAAGATCTTTTATTTGTCTCAGCGTTTGGAACTTCCAACTAAATGCACCTTGGGGTGGGTATCTTTTCAGCTATTGGGCTGGGCATGTGGTGGGCCTTTGTTTTGTTGTTGTTATTGGTCTAGACACTCCTGTTCTTCAGTTCTAGGAAATTTTCTTGAATTATTATAATTAAGTGATAATTTCTTCCCCTCTGTTTCCCACGTTCTCTGTTCCTGGAATAGCTATTTTCTCACAGTCTTGTGGGATAGGCATCAACTTTCCAGATTTTTCTTTTCTACCTGCTCTCTTGTTGCTTTCTGCTCTGCTTCCTGAGGGAAGGTCATCAACCTGATTTTCTAAGTTCTGCCCTCAAGTTTTTAATTTCTAAGAGTTTGTTTTTGCTCTCGGAATGTTCCTGTTCATGACATCCTTTTCTTGCTTCCAGGATGTCATGGGATCTCTTCTTTCTCCGAGGACATTAATAAAAGTTCCTTGGTGTTTTGTGTTCCCTGCCAAGTTGCCCCTTCTCCCCGTGTTTGGTTTGGTGACTTTTCCATGAGAGGTGTGTCTCAGGTTTCTGGAATCCACAGTTTCCTGCCCAAATTTAAGATGGAGGATTAACAAGCTGAGCAGAGTCATAGAGCTCATGGTGTGGTTGAATGCTGGGCCTTTTTTTTTTTTTTTGACAGGGTCTCACTGTTGCACAGGCTGGAGTGCAGTGATGTGATCTCAGCTGACTGCAGCCTCGATCTCCCAAGTTCAAGGGATCCTCCTACCTCAGCCTCCTGAGTAGCTGGGACTACAGGTCCATCCTACCACACCTGGCTAATTTTTTAAAGTTCCTTGTAGAGACAGGGTCTCACTATGTTGCCCAGGCTGGTCTTAAACTCCTAGGCTCAAATGGGCTCCCATCTTGGCCTCCCAAAGTCCTGGAATTACAGGCATGAGCCACTGTGTCCTGCTCTCTGTGTCTTTCTTCTTCAGATTCCACAGAGAAGATTCTTCTGATTTCCTTCCTAGAGGATAAAGGACTGGCTACCAGTATTCGAGAAGAAAACTAAGACACCAATGGATTGAGTAACTTGTGCAAGGTCACACAGCTGAGTAAATCACCCAGATAGACTGCTCGTGACCACCCTGGATGACCTCAGGGTTGCACGTGGGAAGGATCAATACTGTACTAAAGGAGATGATTTTTTGTTTTGTTTTGTTTTGTTTTGCTTTGTTTTTGAGACAGAGTCTCACCCTGTCGCCCAGCCCGGAGTGCAATGGGGCGATCTCAGCTCACTGCAGGCTCTGCCTCCCGGGTTCAAGCAATTCTTGTGCTTCAGCCTCCCGAGTAGCTGGGACTACAGGTGCATGCTACCATGCCTGGCTAATTTTTTTTTTTTTTTTTTCTGTATCTTTAGTAGAGACAGGGTTTCACCATGTTGGCCAGGCTGGTCTTCAACTCCTGACCTTGTGATCCGCCTGCCTCAGCCTCCCAAAGTGCTGGGATTACAGGTGTGAGCCACCGTGCCCGGCCAGGAGATGGATGTTTTTAAGGCTCTTCAAACCGACCTTCAAGTTAATGTTGATAGGAGTTATGAAGTTTATACTCACATCTCTCTCTCCTTTTCTTCACTCTTGCCGCCATTGAGTATTAGTAGTAAAACAAACCAAACTTTGATAGCATACCTAAAACTATTAGAAAGACGGAGAACGTGCAAAGAAAAAAAATGCAGATGTTATAGATTGGATTTGTATTGCATCTGTGTATCATACTGAACCTCTTCAGAGAGGTTAATTCAGCTGTCCAGGGCCACAGAGTGTGTAATCGGTATGTGTAGCAGGACTGGGGTCTGGATCTCGTGCTCCCAGCCACTGCCTTATCCATTCGGAAAGTACTTTTTTCATATGGTTCTCATTTGCCTCAAACACTCTGTCTTTTTTCCTCCTGGGGTGCATCTCACTTATCTTTAAACTCACAGAACTCCACGTAGCAGCTGACACATAGTATGTGTTTAGGCCCTCAGTATATGTTTCTTGACATAAACAGAGCCCATGTAGAGATGGAAAGAAGAGGCCCAGGGAGGCCAGTGGCCTATTGCAGGCAGTTATATCACAGGGACAGGGTCCCATCGCTCCAGGACGTGCCCAGGCACCATCCTGGAGGCCAGATCAACACACTGAAACCTGCGTAAAACCCAGCAAGGGTCAATGGTTTAGCCAGCGAAGGCCTTGAGTGCTCAGAGAACACCTGATTGGGCAGGGGCTCTGGTAAGGCGAGAGCCCAGAGAAGTTGCGCCAGCTCCTGGGAAGCCGTGGCTTAGCATAGGGCCCAGAAGGAAGGGCGGAAGAGAGGGAGCTGTTCTTTCTGTTTTCCTAAGTTGTCAGCTTGGCTCTAGTGCTAGGGTTGCCAAATAAAATACAGGACACCCAGTGAAATATGAATTTCAAATAAACAACAAATTATTTTTAGTACGAGTATGTCCCAAATATTGCCTGGGATATACTTATACTAAAAAAGAAAAAAACAAAAACAAACCTTGTTTAAATGCAATTCAAATTTAGCAGGTGTTCTGTGTTTTATTTGCTAAACGTGGCAACCCTACCTGGTGCCAGCTGCCGTCAGGGTGGTGAATGGGGCACCCCTGGGGAGAGCAGGGGTCTAGGTTTGTGGTGTGGTGCTGCTGTGACTTGGCTGCAGAGGCTTAGGCAGATTCATGGTCTGAGTCCTCACTGCACCTGAGGAGTTTGACAGGTGTTCTGTGGACTCTCTTCCAGGCCCAGGAGGTGAAGTGGACCCTGATCAGGACCCAGGTGTGAGCTTTGCTCCTTTCAGTAACATCAGGCCTGGGAGGGGCCTTTCTTCTGTTTTAGAGACCTACCTTCCAGTCGGGTCCCCATGCCAGTTGTTTCTCACTCCTCCAACACGGCCATCGCTGTCCTCTGAGCCTCTCCCTCCTGCAGCCCTCCCTGGCCACCACCGACCCCCGACAGCCGACCCTAAGTGGCAGAAAAGACCTTCTAACCAGGGAAGTCAGACCTTGCCACTCCTCCAAGCAAACCCTGGAAGGGCTTGACCTCACTCAGCAAAGAGCCCAGAAATCCTTCCAGGGGCCTCTGCCTTGTCTTTCGTCCCTCTGGGCCAGCAGTCTCTGCTCAGACCACCCAGGGCTCCTTGCTGTTCTTCGAACAGTCAGCGTGCCCCTGCACTCACTGTTCAAGGCCCCACTCGCGTGAGCCTCCCTTGTCTGCCTCACTGCCTCCTGCCTCATCGCACTCTCTGTGATCACCTTGCTTGCCTGTTTTTCATGGCAAGCTTCACCCCTTGCAGTGTATTTGCATTTGTTTGCTGTGGTTTTCAGTCTCCCCCAAGAGGGAAAGCACCAGGAAGGCAGGGTTTTGTTTTATTTATCTGGGCATCTATCATTGATCTGTGCCCAGCTGTGCCCCCAGAACCTAGTACAAACAGCAGGACACAGAGTAGGGCTGATCATATATTGTCAAATAAAGGAATCAGGAAGTTTTAGCTCCAAGAGGCATGCTTGTCTGTCCAAGGCCACGCAGTCAGTAAATGCCAGTTGGGTGCCCTTGGTCTGTCTGACTCCAGAGCGAGCGCACATTGATGCATTTGAGCTGCCCTTGAGGACTTCCAAATCTGACACTGGAGGAGAGACTGTGCCCTTTTGGCCTTCAGTCTGCCTGTCTGTGGCAGGGGAGCTGGCACGATGCTCCCCAACCTCTCCCAGTTGCCTCCTCTGGGATTCCTCATAGCAGATTGGCCGATGGCTGACCCCAACCTCCCAGACAGCAAGAAGGCAGAGGGCAGCTGCAGGGCTTTGCAGGAGGCTGGCCTGGGCTGTCTAGACACCAGCCACTCCTGTGGACAGTGCAGCCGCAGCAATGGCAGAGCTGGGTGACTCTGATCAGAAGGGGTGACCTCCTCAGGGGCAGCACCTCAGGACTGACAGAGGAAAACAGAGGATGCCCTGGGGCATCCCCTGAGGCCCAGCAATGTGGGTCACAAACCCTGTCATGCAAAAGTTCCCACTCCTGGGGTGTTAGGGGAGAGGGCGCCTGGCCTGAGCTGTGGCCACGCCCACTTGCTACGGTGAAACACTTCCACGCAGGTGGGCACAGAGGCTGTTGAATATCCATCCCAGAGTCAGTGAATGGCATTGCCAGCGGCTGCTGCAGGGGAGGTAATGGACTGTAGCCACTGAGGGGTCCGAAGCTGGCTGTGAGGGGTGGGTAGCTGCTTTCACGGAGCAGGTGGGGGCCGGGCAGCCCCTGTGGTGGGATGTCAGTGGGGTCCAGACCAGGCTCTGAGTCAAAGCCATGCGGGGAGCTCTGGCATCAGAGTGTGGCTTGAGGGCAGCACCCAGCCTGCCCTTGGTAAAGCCTCGGCGCCACAGGGACGGTGGTGGGACTGTTGGATGAGGATCCCTGTGTCAGACCACCACTCACACATTTGCACCATCTATCTAATGACATGAAAGGCCTCACCAACCACGTCTGGGAGCAAGTGAAGGGAAATGTAGATGGATTTGGCAAGCAATCTGTTATAACTTGCATCACTGGGTAAGCAGTTTGGTGATCGGTATAGTGTATTTGGCAAATAAAAGGGAAAATATTTTAAAACTTTAGGTGGATATTTTGATCTATGCAGCAGTCCCAGGTGTTAAGCATTTTGAGTATTACACCTGCTGTGACTTAGCCTGTCTCTGTGGAGGCTGCATGGGCGGTGCCCAGGTCGCAGTGGTGCCCACAGAGTGCAGGTCAGCTGGGGCTGCAGGAACTGTGTCAGGGGCCCCTGCGCCATTGTAACCCAGGGGCTTGGCAGTAGCTCAGGAGGCCTCTGGGAGGCTGTGGGTGGAATTATAAACCCTAATTCCCAGCACTGGGGTCTGGCCCAGAAAAATCGGCGAGCTCAGGCATCCTTGGTCACAATCCCTTGGAGTACAAATGGTCAAACCAAGGCCCAGGCTCCTTGTCCCATCTCTGTGTGCAAGGTGTGGGTAGGGGCAGGGGACAGTCTAAACTTCTGAGGCAGAAACTCCCTCCCCGGACTGCTTCACATCGGGGGCAGCCCAGCCTGAAATCCCCACCCCGAACTTCCAGCCTGCGGAGACGCAGCTTTGCGGTCCCAAAGTCTTGGGGGGAAATCCCAAGATTCGTGAGCTTAGGAATGTGCCATCACCTTGTGGAGCCTCGGCTTCCTCATCTGTAAACGCGGTGACTCCCCAAATCACGGCGCCAACCGCTCAGGAGGGTTCTGAGAACCAGAGCCGAAAACCCAGCACAGGGCAGGAACCCCATCATGGCACGATTTTGTGTTTCAAACATCTGTTCACAGGTCTGCTGCCCTATCCTCACCCATGAATGAGTGAGGTCCCTTCCAGTGGCTTCTTCCCTGTGTGTGATACAGTCTCAAGCTCTGACCTGGCCCCCAGGCCTCACCTCCTCTGCCCCGCACCCCTCTGAGCTCCCCTCCGCCCTGGGCCCTGTCTGTGCTCCACTCCTCCCCGGGACACCCCTGCCCCCACCAGCTTGCTCTGCTGCAGCCACATAGCCCACCTCCTTATGGTGTTCAAGCCCGCCAGGCCACGCCACCCTATACCACCCCAGAGCCTTCACACCTGCTGTTCCCTCTGCCTGGAACGCCTGCTTTCTGGCTTTCCCTGAGGGCCATCAGCCCTCCTCGGGCCTCTGCTGTGTGCCCCTCCCAGCCAGAGGACCTCACCAATAGCAAGGGTGTCGGGGGCTTGCTTGTGCCCCCATGCCCAAATGTGTGCTCCAGCACAGGAGCGACCCTGCCTCACTCACTACCTTCCAGGGCCCAGAGGAGCAGAGCCAGCCCTCAGTAGGTGTCAAGGGAGTGAGAGGCTGACCCTCTGATTGAGGAAGGAGTGTCTGGCTGCATCCAAGGGGGCAGTCCCAGGCACCCTGGCATGGCTGGGCAGACCTGCAGCCCAGTGCTAGGCCTGGCGAGGAAGCTGGAAGTTTGGCTGCAGGATCTGGAAGGAATGGAGAGAGGCTGGGTCTGCATGTGGGGTGGTGGCGGCTGTGAAGCTAGAAGCCTCACGGTTGCCGCCAAATGCGGCAGGCCCCAAATGAACACACTGGGCTCGTAAAGCTGGTGGCTGGCAGGGTCCCCTTCACAGCCACAACTCTTTAAGAGCACACAGGGCTCTGGCCTGCCTGGCATGGCCACACAGCGCTTGCACCACAGCTCCAGGGCAGTGTCTGCCCTACCCACTGATGCAGCCAGCCTGGAAGGAGGGCGGCGTGTGGGACCTGCAGTCAGGGGGTGGGGAATGGTTGGGCCTGCAGTGGGGAGGATGAGGCTTGGAGGACGTGGCCCTGGGACTTCCGATTGCTCTGCAGGTAGCCCTGCCCCTACCCCAGGGGATGCGCTGCCTTTCCAGGGGCATGCAGCCTGCGGCACCACCACATTCTGCACAGCTGTCCCTAGGACCAAAGGCCCTGGCACTTACAGCCGAGGGTACCACCTTCTGTGGTCACTGTGAACCGGACTCTGCAGCCTGACTTTGCCACAAGGCCGAGGGTCTAGGCATCTCTGGCTTTTGGCCTAACCACCTCTCCCTTTTCCACTCTCCTCTCCTGCCCCTGTTGCCAAGGACAATAAAATGGGCAGGTTGTAGATTTCAAGATTTCATGGAGCCCTAAAGGACCCTCCAGAAACACGAGCAGAGGAGTAGGCCACGTGCTCACTGTCGTCCAGGACACGCAGGCCCTGAGAATAAAGGGATCCGAGGTGGCACCCTGTCCCTGGGCCCCCAGTGAAGGCCAGGCATGTACCCCCAGGAGATGGGCCCACGCTCTGGGCCTGAGGCTGGGGAGAGGCTGCGTGGGTCTCCTTGTGGGACACCTAGTGGGTGGCACAGTGTCTCTTGGACCCCCTGCCCCACAGTTCCCCTGCTTTGGGAGGGGGTTGGAAGGGGCTCTGGGGTCTAGACCCTGCCTCTGGACAGTGTCCTCTGGATACTGCCCCTGGATTCTGTGTTGGACACTTACCTTCTACGGTGACCGCTGGCACAATCAGCTGCCCCCAGTGGGCAGACAGAGGCTTGGACAAAGGAAAGCTCCTGGTCACAAGTGGCAGGGCTGAGATGGGGCTAGGTCTGCCCAAAGCCAGGACTCTCTGAGCCTCCTTCAAGGTGGCTGAGCCCATGCCCCTCATTCTATGAAGCTCAAAAAGGAGACCCAGAGGCTGGAATCACCTGCTTCAGGCCCTCTGCAAGAGAGAACTGAGCCAGTCTGGCCACTGAAGCCTCCCAACCCGTGGTGATGTCGCTGGGAGAGAAACCGAGACACCACACTCTGCTTCCTCATCTTCCCCCACTCCTGCTGTTTCCTGGACCCACTACATCCCTTCAAGGCAGCCAGTGCAGACTTGGTTCTCACCCCCATTTTGCAGGTGAGGAAACTGGGGGCCTGAAAGGTAAAGTGACTTGTTCAGGATCACACAGCAAGTCAACTACCTCTGTTCCCAGGACACTTTCTGTTTTGTGGCCATGGTTAAGAACAGGGCCTTTGGATAGAAACCTGAATCAGTAATCTTGACTCTGCAACCAACTAGCTGTGTAGACTTCGGCAAGTTGTTTGAAGTCATTTTCTCCCTCTTTAAAATGGAAAAGGATGTTATAGGGTGGTGCTGGGGTCCTTAGCCTGGTACGTCTGCCTGGTACTTTGAAGCACCCCCAAGCGATGACCATTCCCATTCCCCAGGAGCCAGCCAGGGCCAGGATGGGTGCAGGGTCTGCCTGACCCAATTCCCTCTCGGAATCCAGGCCCCCACTGGACAGAGGCTGCCCTGGGTCTGGAGCTCCTGGCGGAGGTGCACTGCCTGTCTTTCCCGGGAATGGGAGTGCACTGAGCCTCTCCGGGGGCCATGCCATTGTTTTCTTCTGCCCCAATCTGTTTTGAATAAACCACGTTTTCATCATCTTGAGCAGTAATCCCCAGCATGAGAGGAATATTGTGAAATGTCAGCCCTTTCTGGAGGAATCTCAGCAACATGTTTTTTAATGTTCAGCATCACATATGGGGACAATAAATACTGAAAATATGTGGAACAGAACAGAATGGAAGCGTGCTTGGCACTAGGCTCTGCTTCCCGCCGCCCCGAGTCTGATTTTTGCATCACAATAAATTAACCAAGGGTAGGAGAGCCCCAGAGGCTCCCTCATGAGCCCCCTGACCCCAGGAACCAGGCTTTGAATTCCCGGGCTCTGGTCTCCGGGCCCATCCCCAGGTGTTCCCAGGAGAACTGCATGCTGGCCCCTCACAGGGCCACGCCCCACGGGTGTCACCTGCATCAGTGCTCCGCACACCTGCTAAACCCAAGCCATCTCCCCGCCCTGCAGATGCGGTGCTGGGACCCAGGAAAGGGGCACTGGCTGCTGGTCACAGAGCTGGGGCTGAGCCTGGCTGTGAGGACACAGTGCCTGGTGCTCTTTTTCTGTGAGGGCACAGGCTTCCAAACTGCCAGAGCTGGGAAGACCTCAATGACAAATTCACCTTGTCCACCCTCCTCATCCCAGAGGTGAGGAGGTGGAGGCCGGGGGAGGGAGGGACTCATGCAAGGTCACATGCATGCTAGAGAGCCCATGTTTTAATCGAGTCCAGACCCTACTGAGATGCTTTACCTTGGACAAGGCATCCAAGCTCTCTGAGCCTCAGTCTCCTTCTCTGTAAAATGGGGATGATACTCACCCTTTAGAGCTCCTAGGAGGACTAGGGGAACCATCCACAGGAGGCTCCCAGAACTAAGCCTGGTGGCAGGAGGGTCAGCTTCTCTTCCTTCCCCACCTGCATTCTTGTCTGCAGCACGGGATGTGAATATTTGCCCTGCCTGCCGTGTGGAAAAGCAGATGAGGGAAGGGGATGAGCCTCATGGGTGATAAAGCAGCAGCCACCTGCACGTTTGCATCGGCATCATGGCCGGCTCTCCGAGGTGTCTGGGCCCTGGGCAGTCGGTGTCAGCCAGCTGAACGGGCTGACCAGAAAGACAAATGACCCGAGGGAGGGCCAGCAAGGAGGGCAGGCGAGCTTCCGCTGCTGACTGCATCCAGCCCAGTGGACAGAAGGTCATTCTGGGGGCGTGTGTTCTGCCTTTTAAAGATGCAGAAGCTCAGGTTCAGAGAGGGAAGCCGCTCACCTGTGACTGTCCAGAGAGGGTACCAACCCCACAAGCAAAACCCAGGCATCCCCAGAGGCCAGGCCTCCCGCATCGGGGTGTCTTGGTCACCCATTGGTTCTTCCCTGCTGGCTCACGCTCCGCAGGCACCGGGGAGGCTGCCCTGCTGCCCACCTCCCTCCACCATCTGTTCCGTATTGGTCGCCATCTCCTTGGGTCTCTCCGAGAATGCATGTGCTCGCTGATGGAGGGGGAGATCCCAGCCAAGAGAGGACTCGGGTCAGTCTCGACTCTGGCCCTCGCCGCTGGGTGGCCGTGGATCAGTCATTTCACCACTCAGCTTCTCTTTTTTCTTTTCTGCAAAGTAAGGTTAACTCTCCTGCCCAGCACTGTTGGGGCTTGGAATTGATTTATGGGCCATCCCTGGCAGCTAGTAGGTGCTCAATAAATGAGTCACCGCTGCCTTCTGGGATGAGTCTCCAAGCTTTTCTTCCTAATCTGCACTGGCTTCCATCTGTGCAGGGCCTGTTTTGACCTTGTCTCAAGCTCCCCAGGGTGCCCCCACAGCACAAATTCGGTTCCAGCACCCCCCTCTGCCCTGCCCCTCCCCTGCAACAGCTGACTGTCCAAGGCCTTGCATATAAGTGAGTCATCTGTTTTGGTCTGGGTCCTGTTGGGGACACTGCCTCTGTCAACCCCAGGCCAAGTGACCTGGCTCTTCCCCAGCAAATCATGAGAAGCACTCACCTACCCACCCCTCCAGCCAGCCACCCACTCCTCTGCTGGTCCCCTCCTCTGCTCCATTTCTCTAGCCATTCCTGTTTTTGGGCCTTCACATCCCCCTTTACTTCTCTTCTTCACTGATTCATTCACATCCTGGGCCAGCACAGGGTCTGGCACATAATAGGTGCCCAGTAAAAACGTGTCCACCGATTAGCCCCTCAGCCATGTGTTTGCCCCTTTCCCAATCTTTCATTCAACAAGCCTTCATTGACCTGCCTCCTGACTGCTCAGGGAATTTTTGGGACTGGATCTTGGCACGAGGAGTCCCATGAAAATGGCCAGAAGAGGGGAGGAGGAGTCCCAGGGCTGGGGTAAGGCAGCAGGGGAGCTGGTTTGAGGTGCTGGCCGCGAGTGGAGGAAGTGCTGAGCCTCTCAGGGAAGCTCAGCTAGGCAGGGCTGGGATGAACCTGGGAGGGGCAGAGAGGGGCTTGTTTAGGATTAGGAACTCCTGACCCTAGGATGAGTGGGGTAGACGGGGCAACAAAGAGAGAGAGATGAAGGGCAGGAGAAGGGGCTGGGGGATACTCCAGGCAGAGGAGGGGCCTGGAGAGAAGCCCAACATCCTCTCTTCTGGGACAGAATCCAAGGTTTGCTCAGTAGTTAAGGAGAGAGGGCCTTAAAGGGGAGCCACCTGGTGGCAGCATACCCAAATTACCGACTAAGCCCTCACATGAAATGGTATCTGGAGTGGGAAGCGTCATCCCTGCCACACCTGGGCAGTGCTGAGCAGCTGGACTTCCTCTGAAAGCCTGAAAGGTCAGTGTCCACACAGCCCTCCCTGCTCTTACCTGTGTTACCCCGGAGGCCTGAGGCAGTGAGGGTGATGGCTATGTTCGCGGGGCTCCTGTAAAGCCCTGAAGAGTCTGTCTGGCCCTGAAATCTTCCCCATGCTACAAAATGACTACCCTTCAATCCCCCCCACACAGAGCTCCTGGACACCAGGCCAAGGAGCCCCGGGGTGTGGGTGGGACAGAGTGATGGGGAAATCATGCCAGAGAGGGTGTGCGGGGTTGTAAACGCTTCCACCCTGGACCCCCATTGGGTGGATCCCTTGGAAAGGGCTGTGCCCCAGCACATACTGAAGGAAAGCAGGAAGGCAGGTGGCCCCAGTGTGGGGCAGGGTCCCCTTGGCCAGGGTAGGAACCCTGGTGAGTCAGAACCCAAACCCCATCAAGCCTGCTGCTGTTCACACACCACTAGAAATTGTGACTGTGATTTCCTTCCCATCAGCATGGCTCCTGGGCTGGGTCTCTGGACAGGCCCTGAGGACATGGGATCCCATCCAGCCAGGCCACAGAGGAGGGCAAAACCCTGCAAAACTGCACGGTCAGTCCAGGCCACGAAAACCCTCTTGGATCTCCACTTTTTGGCTCAGGTGCCCCCGAAGTCATCTTGGCTCTGTTCGCTCTCTAAGCCTCAGCAGTAATATTAATAAGGATAATGACAACGATGGCTTCGTGGGTTCTGGCCTCTATTCGAAACTCTTCCCCCATTCAGATTCATATCATCCTCACAACCACCCCAGCAGGCAGGAGCTACTGTAAATCCCGTTTTACAGGTTGAGAAGTGGAGGTAATTTGTCTGGGTTATACACCGCTGCTGTGTGTCAGCGCTCCGCACCCAGCCCTCTTAAATGTGGTGTGGCTGGCAGTGGGGAGTGGGAGCCAGCTGGGGCCCCCAGTAGCATTTTCAAACAGTGGCTTTATTTCACAGGGTGAAAGGCAGGGCACTGGGTAGTAAGACAGCCTGGAGGATGGCGAAATGTCATTGGGAGGCTTGGGCCTCGGGGTCTCGTCCAGACTTTGGACTACTTTGGTCCAATGGTCCAGGAGCAGTGTGGAGCGGGTCCTGCAGGACCAGGATGGAGCCACTGAGGGTCTTTAAAGCAGGTGGCTGTATGCCCTGGTGACCACCCAGTCCCTCTGCTCTACTCAGAGCCTTCCTCTCCTGGGAAATTTAACAGACAGCTGGGCTTCTCCCCTTCCACAATCCCTCCAGCCCGACAGTCTTCACCCCAGCTCGCGCACACCTCTCAGGAGGTCCCTTCTGACGTGATCTCACCAGTGCCCAGACCCAGCCTGGAGACCTGCGTCCCTTCTGCCTTGGTCCCCTTCCTGGGGGCTCCTCCAGTCTCCCTCATCTCCCAACCCTAGGGCCCCTCTTCACCATCCTTCAGGCCTGTAGAATTATGTCCTGATTCCTTGCCATTCAAAGCCTGCTGTGATCAGGCCCCAGCCAACTGCATCTCTCCCTGTTTCCACCAAACCGGTGGGAGCCAACCCTGAGCCCCCTGCCCTATGGACACGCCAGAGCGAATGCTCTTCCCATTACCCAGAAATTCTCCCCGCTCCATCCCGCACCTTAACTCACTGACACCCTGCCCATCCCTTGAGATCCATTCCAAATGCCCCTCCTCCAGGAAGCCTTCCTTCACTGAGGATTCTGAACCTCTGCTACATCTTCCTAGCTTTCCCAAAGCCTCCCTCATCCTTCAGTAGCTTCTTGAGAAAGAGTCTATGGGGGGTACATTTTTGAAAAGTTTTATGACCCACATTTTTATTCTACCCTTATGCTTGATTAATTTACCTGCATACAAAATTTCAAAATTTTGCTCCACAGTCTTTAAGCAACCATTGTCCAGTGCTACTCTTTCGCCTGATCCTTCATATGCAAAGTATTTTTTTTTAATCTCTGTACATGTTTCCAATTTAGGAGCTTTTTTGGGGTTCTGGTCGGCTTTTTGGACTTCCTGTTCTTCTATAAACCTCGGTTTCAGCTTTCTCCACAGAGCTAAAGAAATGATCCTTCTTCTATCTACATTCAAGCTTCTGAATTTTGCTGATGCCCCCTCTATCATACTCTTTGTCTTAGCAGATTTTCACCTTTAAACATCTCTTTACTGTCATGCCAGGGTGTCTCAAGAGTGGGCAGGGATAAATTCGCATGCCCCATTAGCCATATTTGAGACGTCCCTTGGGAGCCAGCTTTGAAGTGCATCCTGGCTACAAAGGCTTGGTGCTCTGCTCCCACGCACCCAAGCTGCCCTCTTGAGTCACTTATGTAGGGCCCTGGTCTACATGGTGAATGTCACTAACCAGGACCAACTACCACAAATGAAGGAGGGCCTGTTTGTGGGTCTGCTGTGAAGTAAACGACGTGCTTGTTTAAGTGAGGCCCTGGACGACCTGCATCATAGCCATCCTTATGGTGAAATGTTGACTGAGGCTGGATCCAGTAGTCAGGGAAAGACAAAAGTCTCAGGCCTGGATGGGTAGGGAATCACTTTGCAATCGGGGAGGAAGGCCTTGTCCACACAAAAGGATGATTCCAATGGACCGTGGATGCAGAAACGTGGCCCTACCCTGTTGTTTCTCAGTAGTAGCCCAAGGTCATAGGGGTGGCCAAGGCCTTACTTCTCTTCCTATGCCCTTCTCTGCTCTAAACCCAGCGTGTGGAGGGCAGTCCGCTTCACCCAGAGTCCCTGAGGCAGCTCTATTCCTGGGCAGCCGTCAAGTCACCGAGTGTCTGTTGCGCGTTAACTACTACTACTGCTGCGCATGGTGTGATGGACATCAGGGAACTCCAGGAGTTCCAGGAGTTTCATTCCAGGAGTGCACAGAGGGACGGAGCAGTGGAGCAATGTGTCAATCAGACAATCAGAGAGGAAGGCAAGGAGGAAGGGGAGAGAAGACGAGTTATTGCGGCCCCACTTATATTTGGGGTAGACATACAATTTGTCATCCAAAGCAGGGCACTATAAATAATAATGCAGGACCCCAGCCATAACCTGGGCGGTGCCAGGCAAGCTGGGCTGTAGTATGGACTCCCTCCCACTTCAGTACAGGGTCTCACTGAAGCCCTAAAACAGTCCTATAATTGGATGGCATTGTCTCCTTGTGAGGGGACAGTCTCTCTGAGCACAGGCTCCCTGGGTTCTGGGCTGTGTGTGTGTCAGGTTATGTGTGTGAGCTCATGAAGCTGGAGCTGGTGCTGGATCTCAGACTGGTATGATTCTGTCTTTTCAGCCTAAAACCTGCCTGTTCAGAGAAGACGTTGTTTGGCAGGGGTTAGGCTAGAGGGTCGGGGGCCTAATGGAAATAGGGGACTGGAAAGATCGGGAAGATTTTTCAGGCAGCTCAGGTACCCAGCGAGCCTGGGGGTTAGTTCCAGGTCCAGGCTCCTTAGGGCCACAGGGAGCCTCGAGGCCGCGGCCTGCCTGTGCTGGTGGGATCGAATTAGCAAATCCACATCGTCCTGACCCAGCCATGCTCCCGGGGCTCCATCAGAGGGGCCCGACGGGATTTTCACACCTACATACATCTGCACACATGGTCACAGCACAGAGAGTTAGGCCAACACAAGCTATCACAGGTGCGACCCACTTGAAATGTGGATGTCCCCAACTTCACAGATAAGACAAGAATACGCACGTGCAGACGTCCACATGCTCCATGCACACACCCGGTCACCCTTACTTCTGCTTCATGTACAATGTGTGCACAGGGGCTTCGGGCGAGACTTTCAACAGTTACCATGTGCCTCACCCCCATGACACTCCCAACCTCTCTCCTGGGAACCCCTGCCCCCCTCTCGAAGGGTGGCAGCCTTGGGCCCCAGCCTTTATGCAAATGCCAAGCCACAGCTCACTCCATCTTTTCTCTCCTCTCTAATTGACTGTTTTCCCTCCTTGCTGGGACTGCGGGAGCCCCGGGTCGGCATTCAGAAGGGCTCTCCCCCCACTGCCCGGCCCCTCCAACCCGAGCTCCCGGCGCTTTTAATCTAGTTACTTTTCCATCAACACACTGGGAGAAAGACACAAAGGGGCATAATCGTATCTGTGGCTGTTGATGTTCAATTAACCACATAACCTTTAGGCGCTCGCTCTCTCTCTTTCTTCCCCCCTCTCACCTCACCCCGCTTCTTCAGGCCAGCTGCCCCTCTGGGCCTGACAGTGGCTCAGAAGCCCACACCCCACACCAACGACCTGGCCTCCTGGCCCCTCCTGGGAGATGGCCCGCCTTTTAGGGAAGGTAAGCCATCAACCCCAATTCCAGCTGCACTCCCCATCTGACCCCTGCCTGCCCTTGCCCTGCCGGCCCCTTCTGCCACCCCTCCGTTCTTCTCCAGGCCTGGAGTGAGGGGTGCCTCTGGGAGCGGGCACCCCGCAAAACTCCGCTTTCTGGACCTTGTCTGGGGCCAGCAGCTGTCATTTGCCGGGCGTTCCGCTTTCTCCACTGTACCATGCTAATTTTTCGAGGGACAATTTTTTGACAATGAGTCCTCCAGCCCGAACAGAAACCCTTTATGGGGCCGGCCCCAGGGAGGCCGCGGCGCTGCCAAGGCAAACAAAGGCTCATTGCTGCCGCGGAACATGCCTGCGCCTTTCAGGGCCGGGTTCGCAGAGCGCGCCGCCTCCAGCCCGCGCCGAGGTAACACCTGGTCCGCCAACTCCTGGCGCCTAATCAAGATATCAATCACGGCGCGGGGGCAGGGGGGCGCACGGGCGCCGAAGGCTCCAGAACCCGGCATGTGCAGGTAGCCGGCAGCCTGGCCGGCCAGGGCTGCTTGGCAGGGAGCGCCGAGATCTGGGGGGAAAGAAATCAAGCCCCGAAGCTGAAGGCTTAATTAGGCTGATATCATCCCGCACAAATGTTCCTCCGAGAGGAAGGCTTCTGGGCACCAAAATTATTTTGTGATTAAAAGCGAAAAGGAAGGAGAAATGATTCGGCCTTCGGAGGAGTTCGGAGGGCTGGGGGAGCCAGCAGGAGGCTGGGGCGCAGCGCAGGGCGCGGGACCCAGCCAAGCTCCCCACTTCCGCCCGCCCCCACTGGGACAGAGAGGCGCAAGGGTCCACCGACCCCTGCCACTCGTGGCCTTTCCTGACTGCCCAGAGCTTCCAACGATGTAGAAGAGTGACAGTAAATGTCCGGGTCCCTGCATATAGGTGTTTCTTTAATCTGCACACCAGGCCAGAAAGGCCATGCATGTCGTCGTCATCCCATTTCGTAGATGGGGAAAATTAGCTCCGAGAGGTGACATCTTGCCCGAAGTCCCACGGCTGGTCAGTGGCAAGTGGAGAGTCGCAAGTCTTTCCAAAGGCTCCTGCGCCTGGAAAACGCCGTCCGTGGCGCGGTCTCGGCGCCAGGGGAATGCCTGACAGCCCCAGTCTCTCCCGTGACCGCCGGGCTGAGCATCCGGGAAAGTCACTGGGCTTCAGAGAGCAGGAAACTGGGGAGGGCCGAGCCTCCGGCCACGCCTTGTCAGCCCCGGAACCTCCACCAATCCCGGGCCCGGAACGACCAGGCCCGTTGCCGGCCCCGCCCAGCACCTGGGCAGGTAGCGCGCGCAGGCGAACCGCGGGCCCGGGTTTCTGGGGCCTCACGCTTCGCGGAGAGGCTGCCCAGCAGTAGCTAGGCAGGCCTGGGCCAGGTCGTGGTTCTGCCACTTACTCGCTGTGCGACCTCTTGTGCCTCACTGTAACATGGGACAACGGTAGTCCCAGCCTCATGGTGCTCTTTGAGGATGGAATGAGCTCCTGAAAGTCAAGCTCAGCCCAGGGCTGGCTGTGGATGTGCTCAGAAAATTCCACGTGCAGGTCGGCATCCGCCAGCAGGCCCCGGTGCGCCACGCTGATATGCTCACGCAAGGTTGATAAGGGGCTGTGCGCGAGCTTCTCAAGTGCCGCCTGTGCCCTTGGCCATGTTAGTTTTCTCCTGGGACACGCCCCCAGCCTCCCAGGATCTGGCACTGAAGGGGCCCAACGGGAGACCCTCGGCCTGACCCAGCCTATGGGGGCGTCCATCCTGAGCGGTTGGTGCCCGTGGTGTACTGTTTGTTAAATATTTTGAATATTATTCCTGATCATCTATGTAATAAAATATTTTGCTGTTGGCAAAGACACATATACAGTCTCAGGACCCTAGATCTAGGCAATGTCCTATTCAATCAACCCATCATTCATTCATGACCTAAGCTACATATTGAGAGAGCTTTTCGTTATTGATTGATTGGATCACTGATTTCTGAGCATATTCACTCATAGACTCAGTTATTAATTATGCCACAGTCACTCCACCCACATACATAAATCCCTTCTCAGGGGTCTGGGTGCACCAGGTGGGCCTTGGGTGGTCTCTCCTTTGAGAACCCCACTGTCTCCTGTGGAGGATGGAGTGTGTGCACCACCATCTCTAAACCAAGAGCAAATGGGTCATTACCAGGAGAGAAAATGGTGTTCAACGAGAGGTGTCAGGCACAACGAGCAGCAACTGACCTGAGCTTGAAGGATGGACAGGACAGGGGCACTGGGGTGGGGGACTCTTGTTGGCTTTTGAGCAGGGCAGGACAGATGGTTGGATCTGCATTTTAGCCAGAGCTGAGCTGCCTTGCCTCAGTGCCCACTGGTGAAATCACATGGGCTTTGGGGCAAAACGGGGTTCTAGTTTGATTCCCTGATTAACTTGCTGGGGAGGGGTTGGGCACTCGGGCAAGTTACTGAGCATCTCAGAGTCTCAGGTGTCTCAGCTCTAGAAAGGAACAACAAACCAATTTCTTCCAGTTGTGACTTTCTGTGAGCAAACTCAGCACCAAAAACAGGGCATGAAGCAGGTACTTTGTCACACGATGAGTGCCCAGTAAAAGGCTGTTATTGCTCCAAGAGTTATGGGACCAGAGAACAGAGGATGACATCAAGAGACCCCTTGGGGTCCAATCAGCAGATTGGATGCAGCAAAGAAATGAGACTGCAGTGTGTGAGCTTTCAGGGTGAGGAGGAAGGGAATGGCATTCCCTGGAACAAGGGCGTGTTAGGACAGACAGGTTTACATAGTGTGTTAGTTTGCTGTGGCAAATTACTTCAACATGTAGTGGCTGAAAGCAACGATCAACATTTGTTGCTTGTTTCTGTGGGTTAGAAATTTTGAAGCAGCTTAGCTGTGTAGTCCTGGCTTAGGGTCTCTCGTGGGGTTAAATCAAGATGTTGGCCAGGGCTGCGGTCACCTGAAAGCCTGACCGAGGCTGGGAGATCTGCTTCTGAGGTGGTGCACTCACGCAGCTCCCAAGGCAGTGCTGGGTGTTGGCAGGAGGCCTCAGGTTCTCCCCACTGGGCCTCTCCACGGGGCTGCTTGAGTGTCCTCATGAGATGGCAGCTGGTTCCCCCTGCGAGATCCAGGAGACTCCCTCACACTCACTTGGTCCAGTAGACCAGCTCTGATTCACCGTGAGAGAAAAGTACTCAGCACTGGAGTACAGGAGGCCGGCCACCTTGGAGCCTGGCTACCGGAGATGGCGAGGTAATGGGGTCACTTTCTGACATACAGGCTTGGAAGTGTTGCTCAGGGACCCAGACAGGGAAGATAAACAGGCTGTTGGCTATGCCAAAAAGTAATAACATTATTATGACGAGTGCAACTACTATTATTGCTGCTGCTGCCACAGAAATAATAATGATGGTAGCCACAGAAAGAAGAGCTGCATGTTTCATCAAATGCTACTCCCAGTTTTAGCGCCTAACAGGTGCCAGTGGCCATGTTGGGCACTTTATGTACATCCTCCCATTTCATCCTCACAGTGACCCCTTGAGCTCAGTTTAGTCTCCTCTTGTGCTAGATAAGAAAACTGAGGCTCACTCTGGCCTCGGGCTCAAGTTCATGTAGTAAGAAGGGCGGAGCTGGGGTTAGAACATCAGGAAGGGTTGGAATCAGGGCAGCTCTGGAGACCTGGGCAAGAGGAGCTGTGATCTTTCCCATCCAGCAAGGCCATCAAGTACCTGATGCTTGGTTTCACATTTCTGTGACAAAGAATCTGATTGGTCCAGTCTGAGTCAAGTGCATTCTCCAAGACCAATGAACGACGGCCAGAACACTAAATGCAGCATGGGAGTGACGCTGTGTGCTGGGCATGTGCGTGCCTGTGTGTGTGTGTGTGTGTGTGTGTGTGTGTGTGTGTGGTGTGAACTCCCAAAGGAATTGTCATGAGCTAGGCTTCCATCCCCAAAGGAGTCAACTAGAGCAGGGATCAGCACACTTTGTAAAGGGCCAGTTTGTGGCTGTTTTTGTCTTTGTGGGCCATGTGGTCTCTCTCAAAACAGCTCACCTCTACCTTTGCAGCACCAGAGCAGCCAAAGACCACAGACATCCACTAGAGAAAAAGAGCGTGACTGTGTCCCAATAAAACTTTATTTTTAAAAACAGGCAGGGGGCTGGATTTGGCTTGGGAGCCATAGTTTGGCAATCCCTGAACTGAGTGCTAAAATTGTTCTCTGGTTGTTTTAATTTTAATTTTTATTTTTGAGATGGAGTCTTGCCTCTTCCCCAGGCTAGAGCGCAGTGGTGCGATCTCAGCTCACTGCAACCTCCTCCTCCCGGGTTCCACCTCAGCCTACAGAGTGGCTGGGATTGCAGGTGTGCGCCACAACACCTGGCTAATTTTGTATTTTTAGTAGAGATACGGTTTCACCATGTTGGCCAGGCTGGTCTTGAACTCCTGATCTTAAGTGATCTGCCCTCCTCGGTCTCCCAAAATGCTGGGATTACAGGCATGAGCCACCGCACCCGGCCCCTGGTTGTTTTAAAATCTTCCTTTCCTGTCTGTAGTGGACATAACATGTTCCACCAAGAGCCTTGCCTCTGCCATAGGAGGCCTTGCTGCCCAGCTACAGGGAGTAAGGCCAGCACACAGCTCCAGCTGTCAATTTCCCAGGAGGCCTCCACTGTGGAGGGCCACCTCATCCAAGGCCACAGCCTTGCTGGGCCTGCCAGCAACAGGTTGCAGTACTGTGTCTGGAGGCTCAGCTATTTTGGTCCGGAGCTCCCCACTGGTCATCCTAGTACATCGTCCACCTCTGTCCAACCCCGTTTTTACCATCAAACATGCATTTCTTAGACAAAATGGGGAAAATAACCCCAATCTTGTAATGTGGTACATTAATTGATAAATATCACACAAGTGTCGTGTAAAGACTAGCTGCTCTCAGGGGCTGGGGGAGGAAGAGGTCTCTAAGGGCCAAAGTAGTCAGGATGGCTTCCTAGAAGAAGGGCACGGGAGCTGCCTGTCAAGGATTCCTTCCTGAGTTAATTTGCTGTGCCAGGTGGGCTGGCACTGGGTGGGCAGAGTGGCTGGGGCAGTCAGTCTTAACGAGAGGGGGTGGCCATGTGGGCAGATACTGCTGCAGAGATGAGAAGGCCAAGCTGGCCTGAAAGAAGGGCCTGTTTCAAGAGGGAAACAGGGAGAGTGTGCAGAGGGAAAGTGAGGGGCTTGTTCCAGCTCAGGGCATAGTTCTGGGAGGGGCCTGGCAATGGCTTTGCCCACATCTCAAAATTCTGCACATTTCCACCACGAGTGAGGTCTTGGTGGCTGAGAATCTTCTACCCTTGAGTCTTCAGTTCTGTGTGCGTTTCTGGGCTTCTGGCTTTGTGGTGTCAGTGGGACCGTTTTGGGAAAACAACAGACAAAAACAAACCCCGGCACACTGCCCTCCCCCATCATTCTTGGTCATTCAGTCCCTGCCAGGGAACACAGCCATGGCTACTGCTTTCAAAGAGAGGTGACACACCTGCACACTCACCAGGGATACTGTCACAGGGGCCATGGCATAAAATGCAAACCACGTACCCTGAAAGGGGTGCCTTCAGAAAGGCTCTGCCGAGCAAGGGGTGATGTGGAAGGATGGGCAGGATTTCCACAGGCAGGCAGGTGGGGGTACCTTGGACAGAAGAGTGGCCATCCTCGGACCTGCCAGGCAATGGGGGCAGCTGTGTGACCAGCCTGCTTTTGACCTTCGGGAAGGGCGCTACAGAAGATGAGGCTTGAAGACCAGGTTAGCACCAGGTCACACTGGCCTGGCCAACATGCGGAGGGCCCCAGATGTGTTTCCTGCTGAAGCCTGAGCCCCTGAGCTGTCAAAGAGTCAGCTGGGGTCACACCCAGGGGCAGTAGTAGCCACAGAAAGAGGAGCTGCATGTTTCATTGTGCACATTTTATAAATGTGGAAAATGAGTCCAGAGGGGAGAGGAAGCTGCTTCAGGCCATGCAGCCAGGAGGTGGCCAGGCCACTTCTGCCTCAGGTTGTGTGGGCCCCAATTCCTTGGCTCTGCAGTGTTGTGACTCCCAGGTCTGCAGCTTGGGACTTTCAGAGCGGCACCCTCCAATCACACAGGAACAGGGACAGTCTGCCCTTGCCCCAAATTCTCTGGGTTCAGGCACACCTGAGGGCCTAAGACATCTGTCCCCAAGATCGTCATACCCCTGATTCATGTATTGTCCAATTGCATACCATTTCAATTGTACAGTCAAGTGGGGGCGGGGGGAGGGACATTTGGCAATATTCCATTATTCAACAGAGGGTTACTAAGTGCAGGTGTGTGACAGGTGATGGATTCTGTGGTGAGCGGGACAGATGCAGTGGACCACAAAGCCCTACACTTGTGGAGAACCCTTGACCCTGATATTTCTTCTCCTTAAAATTACCCAGAGGTGATAGTCATAGCTATGAAGTGACATCAGAAAGAACCAGCCTATACTGGAAGTGCCAGCAGAGCAGGGCTATCCCCCAAAAGCAAGAAATATGTTCGAAAATTAATGTAATACCTCAAGCAAAGCAGAAAAACCCTTGTATTTAATAGTGCACCTTGTTGCGAGACTGCACCAAATAATTGCAGTGCTTGGAGGCCCCTTGGTTCTTAATCTGGCTCTGAGGAGGACCGCAAGGATGCAGCTACAACCGTGGCTGGGGAGTATTGTGTAAAATAATGAAAATTAGAAACGACTCCAATGCCCAGCAAGGGGGGGACTGATTAGCTACCTCAGGGGATGCCGTATGATTTCACTCTGGGTAATTGCTAGAAAACATGAGGAATACTTAAAGGCTTAGGGGAATAGTATCACACAGAGCTGCCTCGGCTTAGCAGGTATCAAAACAGTGCTTAATATAATCCGCTTTGGTGTTCGTTTATTTGTTTGTTTTTAAAGTATAGAGGCATAGAAAAGCCTGAAAGAAAAGATCCCAGAGTGTAAGAAGCAGACATCTAGAGCTGGTGGAATTACAGGTGATGCTTATTATATGATATTATATTATATTTTTGCTCTTATGCATTTTCCAAATTTTCTTTAATGAGTCTATGTTACTTTGGAAATGAATTATAAACTTCAAATGTGTCACGTAGAGCACCAGCCCAGCATTTGCTGAGCTCTCTGGAGCGGATCAGGTGGGGTCCTGACCTGCAGGAACTCCCAGCCTGGTGCCGTGGGCCAGGAAGGGCCCAGCCATAAAAATAGAACTGCTCAGAGCCCTTCCTTGCGTGACACCCCTGGCGAAGGGGTTGGCATTCCCAGTATGAGGTGCCCCTCAAGGGAAAATGAAGGAAAACATGAAACCAAAAACTGCCTGAGTTGGTTATGAACACAAACGCATGAGGCTGCAGCCCCAGCCGGCAGGTTTGCACACCTGATTGCTGCCCACTCACCTGCCCAGGGGAGCTCTGGGCACCACGCCAGGCCCCCTGCAGCCAGACTGCAGTCATGGTTGGTAGTTCCACCCCCGCATCCCTGATGGAGCAGGCCCGAGGGAGGTTCCTAGGAAAGCCGTGGCACACCCAGGCTGGGATCTGGGCGATGTGGAATCCAGCGGGAGGAAGTGAAGGCAGGGAGGCGAGGGGCCAGTCCAAGGCCTCATCGCTGGGCTAGCACAGCTCAGAGCACCAGCCACCCATTCTCCACTGCTCACCAACCTTCATTTATCCTTGGAGTCTCAGATAGTGCCTTTGAGACATGATGTTTACGTTGTCATCATAGTGTTCACTGAGGGCCTCCCCGACTTCAGATCCCTGGGATGCAGCCTTCCCTCCTGGGGCCTCCTGGCCAGGAGCAAAGCCCTGGCCGGTCTCTTCATGTGGAGCTGTCAGGTAAAGGCACTTAGACTGCAGCGCCAGATTGGCTCCTCTTCATGCCTGCCTTGGTTTCAGGCTGAAGTCCTTGATGCAAGAAGGTGGCAGAAGAAAGGGGCTGAATTTTAGATCAAGTCCAAATAATTGTGACGGACTACTTGCTGTATGCCCACTGTTATTACAGATACCTGGTAGAATTCAGGGGAGTGATTTAATAAGAGAAACTTTTGGAAAATAATGCAGGATTGTGTATAATCTGGGGGTGGATGGTGTGTGTGTGTGTGTGTGTGAGTGTGTGTGTGTGTGTATGTAGGAGTATCAATATGTAATACCTGTTATGATCAGCTGGAAGGGCTTCCTGAAGGAATTGGGCTTAAAGTGTGAGATGAGTGGAAAAGGCAGGGGAGGCCTGGTCAAGCAGGCAGATTGGTGAATGCCATGTGGGAGGCCAAGGAGGTTGAAGCAGGCTGGGAAAGGCAGGGCCCGTGTGAGGCCATGGATGCTCTGGGAAGGGCGTGGGTTTTTGGGGTCAGGCAGATCCTGTTCCCATCCCTGCTCTGCCCATTGTCAGCTCTGTGATCTTGGCCAAGTTTCCGGGCATCTCTGAGCCATATTTCACTCATCTGCCAAATGAAGCTGGTGACCTGGAGAAAGCCCCTGTCCCTGTGTGGTTCAGAGCACACCTTCTCCCAGAGAATGCCAGGTCCAGGAGTCTAGAATTGGTACCCAAGACCTGCAAGGAAGTAGCAAGTGGAGCCGGGAAACGAGTGCTCGGAGTGAGATGAATGAGTCCACGGGAGTGAGTCTGCATGACCTGGATCACTTTCCAGTTGTGAATTCAGGGAGGCAGACGGCAAGGTGTCCCCTGCCCAGCTGATGCTGTCATGCAGGCAAGTGTTCAGCACTCCAAGTTCATGCTCACGGGCCCCAGGGCCTCCCTCGCCTTCGTTCCTGTCTTCCTTCCCTCCCATCTGGTTCACAGCAAACCTGTGCAGGGGTGGGTTTGGATCCCCCCAGACCCTCTGGGGCTTGCTGTCTGGTCAGGATGCTGCTCTCAGCCAGCAGAGGCCTCCGAGGTGCCTCGTTCCTGTGGAAGTTGCTCCATCCAGCCCACCAACGGGGTCGGGATGATCTCTTCTCTTGCCATTCCTCTTGCATAGTGTATATTCCACAGCTGGCGCCCTGTTATTTGAGTTCCGGGTTTTAAAATATTGCTTCCAGCCGGGCACAGTGGTTCATGCCTGTGATCCCAGCACTTTGGGAAGCTGAGGTGGGAGGATTACTTGAGCCCAGGAGTTTGAGACCAGCAAGGTGAGACCCCATCTCTACAAAAAATTAAAACAATTAGCTGGGCATGGTGGTGCGCGCCTGTGGTCTCAACTACGTGGGAGGCTGAGGCAGAAGGATTGCTTGAGCCCAGGAGTTTGAGGCTGAGTGAGACCCTGTCTCAAAAAAAATTGTTTCAGTTTCTTTATCTGTAAAATAATATTCAACTCAGTTATCAGGGAGCCCAACAGGGATTTGTAGAAGTTCACCACCTGGTGAGTCCCCTGGGACATTTGGGGCCTGAAGGGATGTGGGGAGGACTCCGGTTTAGAGGCCAGGTGGATACAGAGGTAGAGTCAGGGTGTGGGGGGGCTTGGCGGGACATAGGGTACTACGGGAGCATGTGGGGACAGCACTGTGGTGTGTACATTGCAACACTCACGGCGTGAGGGGTGGACACAGACCCTTGATGAGGAGTCTAAGTGGAGAAACAGGGCACTGTGCTGCTGAGGGCTGGGGACTCCCTGAGTTACTGGGACAGCGGGCAGCAGGCTGAGGTCTTTGGGCACGCAGAAGCAGCTCAGAACCATTCTGTCTTGGCCCTCAGTGCCAGCGGGGTGTCACCAGTGAGGCTGGAGGCTGTTCAGCTGGCGTGGGTCGGAGAGCCGTGAGATGATGCACCAGCCAATGGCAGCTCCCATTTCGGAAAATCTGCCTGGTGCTGGAATGTGTGAAGTCCCTGTGGCCCGTGTGGAAGTTACGCCAGGCTACGAGAGAGTCTTCCGACTGTGTTGGGCCCAAACCTGGGATCCTCAGGGGAGTGACCCATCTGACTCTTGGCAGCAAGGACCTGAATAGTATGAGGCTCAGGCCTCCAGAGGGAGGCGCCTGGAAGAAAATAGGGAGAAAGCGGCAAAGAATAGAATGTGGGGAGACTTGGAGTTTCTGGGAAAGCAGGCCTGCTCAGCAGGGCTAGCGTGGTCCTGGAAGATGCGGAAGAAGGGAAGGTTCTATTGTATTGTTACTGTTTGGAACTAACTTGAACGTTCGTATCATTAGTCCAATCCTGCAAAAAAATACATTGCCCAAGGCCATAGAAGGGGATTTGGGCAATGGGGTTCAGGGCACCATGGCTGGAATTCCAGCAGAGAATGGTCCTCTGTCCCCCAGTGGCCTCCTGGCAGGGCAGCACCGAAGGCCTGTGGACCTCAGTGTGGGTCAGAAATGAGACTCTGGGTAGAAAGGGGCCTGGGAGCCCCGCACCAGGACAAGAAGAGCTTCTCCCCACTTTCACTCCATCCCCACTGCCCAGGCAGACGCAAGGGCCCTCTCTGAAGCAGGGGGTGCTCTTCAGCGTGCACAGCCAAGCCCAGCTCCACAGGTGCCAGGTCAGGACGCGTTCTCCACCAGCAGCTGAGCTGTAGCACACGGGGGTGCCCTCCAGGACTGGCGGTCGGCTGGCGGTGCCACAAAGCTGAGCTCCCCCCACCACCTCCTGCATAGGAAGGAGGCAGTACCTCCCAAACACTGCAGGCACAGATGTCAGGGCCACAGCCAGCATGAGAAGGACAGTGCTGCAATCGCACCCTGCCTTGAAGAGTGAGGGTAGCACTTCACTTGGATGAGATCTGCTTTTGACCGCAGATGTGTGTAGCTGGGCTCTTGCCCCTGTATGTAAATTTTGTAATTTTCTCATTAACTTCTTGCCTCTTCCGATGTGGGGCTGCCTCTTTAGGCCCTGCAGGTGTAAAGAAAAGAGGAAGAGAGGATATGTTCACTGCTGTATTTCTAATACAAAACAGTGCTTGGTGGGTGATTTGAATGAATGAAGTCACAGTCCAAGCTGGCCGTGAAGGATTCGGTTTACAGGTCAGCTCCCAGCTCCCCTGGGTTAAGCACTGTTCTTGCATTCATTAGAGGGAGGGAAAAGGAGTCTCTGAAAAGACAGCCTCTCTTCCCCCCCTTACCAGATCATTGCACTTTACTGTGACTTTGTTTAGCATGGAGCTCTAAACTCAGGAATATTCAATCCCGCCCTCCTTTTTCTAGAAGGTCCAGAGACAAAGGTGACACAATCACGATTGTGCAGCAAATGAGTGAAGCCCTGGGCTTTCTTGTGGGCATTTGGAGGGTCTGAGGGCAGCATGGGCCCCAGCTGCCTGCCAGGATAGGGGCTGGGAAGCTGTGAGCAGGGCGGCCCTGGCCTCACTTGGCTGTAAGGATTGAGAGGGGGAGGCAGCAAGTCGCCGTGAGGAAGGTGAAGTGGGGCCCTCCTGTGGAGACCCCTTCACCCTCCACTCCCACCCCCACCCCTAGCCAATGCCTCCTTCTCTACGTGAGCGTTCGGGGCAGTCACAGTGATCTTTGAGTGCGTCCTGCTGGGTGGACAGGGTCTGCACTGGATGTTGAACTTCCTGTGAGCGATCCTAGATCTTACCTCCTCTGAGTCCCCCACCCTCATCCCACATGCCTGGCCCCAGGCAGGGGCTGTGGCATCAATGAATCAATGAATGAATGCACGCATGGATTGTCGTTTGTGGAGAATGGGGACAATTCACAGACCGGCATTTACAGATGACTGAGCAGGTGGTCACCGTGGCCCTAGGCACATAACCATGTCCCGTTAATGACAAAGCTTCCACCTCACATCACAACATGTACGGCAATTCAGAAGATCATGTGGCAGCCCATGTTCTTTCAACACAAGAGTCTGTCCCACTGCTTACTGGAAAGATTTCAGACGTGGCTTGTCCATAACTATGTGAATTAGGCCATGAGGCCACAGCAACTGTACCAGGGTATCAGTCAAGCTTAGAGTCTGTCTGGGCCCACAGTACAGAGGGTGGCCTGAATGTGGCTCTGATAAGGCATGGCATCTTCACTGCAGGTGACGAGTCACCCTGCGGCCCTGGTCAAGAGGAAATTCCTCAACCCCACCAAGTCATAGTAGGAGACCTGAAAACAGCCAACATGATCTGCTATAAGGAGTTCCACTTGGCCAGGGTGGAGAAGACAGCCAGAGGATAGCGGGAAAAGCAGGGTTTCTGCCGAGAAGCTTCTACCCTCCCTGTACCCCGTCCCTCCACGTCAGCTCCACTGCTGCCCTTGGGCCACAAGGATGGTTGTCAGAGGAGACACAGCCAGGGTCAAATCTAGTCTCTCTGGTTTGAGACGAGCCTGGGGAACATGGTGAAACCACGTCTCCACAAAAATACAAAAATGAGCCAGGTGCAGTGGTGCACCTGTAGTCCTGGTTACTCAGGAGGCTGAGAAGAGAGGATTGCTTGAGCTCAGGGGTTGGAGATCGTGCCACTGCACTCCAGCCTGGGTGATGGACAGAGGCCCTGTCTCGAAAACAAACAAACAAAAAAAAACAACAGACAGGTGGGCAAAGAAGATAAGCAGTTGGCAAATAAGCACACAAAAAGATGATCAACATAATGAGTTGTCAGAGATATGCAAATTACAATCACAATGAGATACCACTACACCCCTGTGAGGACACCTGAAATACACACGCAAACCTGACCATACTGAGGGCTGACGAGAATGTGAAACAATTGGCTGTCTCGTACATTACCAGGAGGACCGCAGAAAGGTACAACCACTTTGGAAGATAGCTTGAAAGCTTCTTAAAAAACTAAACAAAACACACCATAGGATCCAGCCATTTCACTTCTAGATATTTGCCCAAGTAAAATGACTTATGTCCACACAAAAACCTGCATGTGAGTATTTACCGCAGCTGTATTCATAATCAACAAAAACTGGGAACAACCCAGAGGACCTTCAAACGGAGACACAGAAGCAAACCCTGGCACATCCATAGGATGGCATGCTACTCAGCAACAGGAAGAAACTGATGATTCACAAAACAACAAGGATGAATCTTAAATGCATTTTGCTAAGTGAATGAAGCCAGAAAGAAAAGACAACATATTGTATGACTCCATTTATATGACATCCTGCAAAAGATAAAACCAGTGGACTAAAAAGAAAATCAGTGGTTGCCAGAGTCGGGAGAAGGGGCTGACTACAAAGGAGCCTGGCGAGGGAAGTTTGAAGGTGATGGAGCTGTTCTGTTTGATGCGGTGGGGGTTGGATGCATGACTCTAAGTACGTGCTAAAACCTACAGAACTATATGCCACTAAGAGTGAATTTTACACTATGCAAACTAAAAAAAAAACTACAGTGTGGGGGTGGGGGAGCCAAAATGGAATGCAGATGTGACCGGTGAATCACGCTTTATCACAAGTGAGTAACACCGAAGGAGGTGAGGAACGAGGAGGCAACCTCAGTAACGTTGGAAAAGAGTGTTTTGTTTGGCAACTGTAAGGCTAAGTAAAAAAAGGACTGTTCACAAACATTGCCTTCTAGTTGGTAAATTTGTTTCTCACAGGGGTACAAATTAGCATTCTGAAACTACTGTACATGTATGCTAGGGTTGAACAAATAAGTAAAACTATTGTAGATATTGGAAGCCAGGTGTCTCATTTCAGAGAAAGAACCTACAAATAATCAAAAGGAAAATGCTATAATGAACCCTGTGATGTTGGATTGGAGAATGAATTCTGTACACACAGAGAGACAGACAGACAGACAGACAGACAGACAGAAATAAATGGAAACACATGTGTATATGTGGGTTAGTGCACAAACATGTGCTTCCTAACTCTGTCCACTATGAGGTCCTAGAAGCAATTGCAACGAGCACGTGTAGCACACAGTCCTTGGTTTCTAAATTTAATTCTCCAGTAAAAGGAACCAGGGCTCCTTGAAGAAGTGGTTGACTTCAGGGTTGAGGCAGAAAAAATATAATACTGAAAAAAAAAATAAGAGTGCATATAAAAATAACACAGGAGATAGGAGGGGCTTGAGACCCTCCTGCAGAGGAAAATGGGGTAGAGGTACTCACCCAATTCCTCCTGCTAAGTATAACAAAAGACCCCAGACATAGTATGTAAACCTCCCAAAGTGCTGGGATTAGAGGTGTGAGCCACCGCGCCTGGCCTCTTTCATGAGTATTGAAAGGACTGTTGTTTTAAAATATAGGTGATATTATTACCCAGGTATGGTGAGGCCAGGATGACTCACGGTTCTCAAGAGGACGGCGTGCCATAGGGGGCCACACAGGGAAGCACCAGGGCCAGGCAGGAGGTAGAGGAAATGAGGGGGAAGCATGGCAGGAATCTTTATCTATATATTTATTTAGAGACAGGGTCTCACTTGGTTGCCCAGGCTGGAGTGTGGTGGTACAATCACAGCTCTTTGCAGCCTCAAACTCCTGGGCTCAAGTGATCCTCCCACCTCTGCCTCCTAGGTAACATAAGAGGATTCTGAAATGTGGAAAGAAGGTGGCAGACTGGCCAGGGACCTCTGGATGACATGGTAGTAAGTCCCATGGTTTTCTTTTTGCCTCATATATCTCAGACTTGGAGAAAAAGAGCCCTCCAACCCAGAAACCCTAACTGGCACAGTCAAAACACAAAACAAAACAAAACAAAACAAACAAACAAACAAACAAAAAACCCTTGCCAAAGGATCAGGAAAGGGGCAGACTAACAAGACAAACTTGTTTTCTTTTTTCTTCTTTCTTTCTCTCCTTCCTTCCTTCCTTCCTTCCTTCCTTCCTTCCTTCCTTCCTTCCTTCCTTCCTTCCTTCCTCTTTCTCTCTTTCTTTCTTTCTTTCTCTCCTTTCTTTCTTTCTCTTTCTTTCTTTCTTTCTTTCTTTCTTTCTTTCTTTCTTTCTTTCTTTCTTTCTTTCTTTCTTTCTTTCTTTCTTTCTCTTTCTTTCTTTCTTTCTCTTTTCATCTTTCTTTCTTCTTCTTTTTTTTTTTTGATGGAGTCTCACTCTGTCGCCCAGGCTGGAGTGCAATGGCACAGTCTCAGCCCCCTGTAACCTCTGCCTCCCAGGTTCAAGCTATTCTCCTGCCTCAGCCTCCTGAGTAGCTGGGACTACAGGTGTCCACCACCACACCCAGCTAACTTTTGTATTTTTAGTAGAGATGGGGTTTCACTATGTTGGCCAGGCTGGTCTCAAACTCTTGACCTCGTGATCTGCCCTGCCTTGGCCTCCCAAAGTCCTGGGATTACGGCCATGAGCCACCATGCCCGGTCTGTTTTCTATTTTTCTTATTTATTTATTTTACTTGTATTTTAAGTTCAGTGGTACATGCAAAGAATGTGCAGGTTTATTACATAGGTAAATGTTTGTCATGGGAGTTTGTTGTACATATTATTTCATCACCCAGGTATTAAGTCTAGTGTCCATTGGTTGTTTTTCCTGATCCTCTCCCTCCTCCAACCCTCCACCCTCCAAACACACACACCCAGTGTGTGTTGTGCCCCTCTGTGTATCCATGTGTTCTCATCATTTAACTCTCATGTATAAGTGAGAACATGCAATATCTGGTTTAAGATGGAAAAATTTTCGACAGTAACCCCTTACTCCAGCCAAACATCACAGAAGAAAAATGTGGTTCCATCTCCAGCCCTGTAGCAAAGGCCAAGGGGCCTTTAGACTAGCACTCTTGCAAGGCTGTAATAAGGCACCCCAACATTCTCTCTGAGTGGTGTTAGAGAAGTCTAGTGAGGGCTGGGACTTTCATTCCCACTCATCCATAAAGAGATGCCTCACCTTCTTCCCCTTCCCCACACTGGGGTGATGCCAGAGGATGCCTACTGGAAAATCATGACTTTCACATTCTCCGTGACAATGATGCCACCATCACCTCAGTAGCAGTGAAGACTACATGGGAGACGGAACTCCCACCCCACGACTGGAGGCCAAGTGAGGAACCCGGATTTCTATCTCCACCTGGTGGTAACAAGGTATTGCCCCCCACTGCCACTGATAGAGTGGTATCAGAGAAAGCCAACTAAAACAAATGATTTAAAAAACGTTCAGGTTTCAATAAAAAATTTCTCATTATACTGAGAACCATGAAGATCTTGGATGAATGAAAAAAGACATTCAATAGATGCCAACACCAAGATGAGAGAGATGTTAGAATAATCTGACAAAGATTTTAAAGCAGCCATGGTAAAAATGCTTCAATAAGCAATTACAAACACAGTTGAAACAAATTTAAAAATGGCAAGCCTCAGCAAAGAAATAAAGCTACAAAAAAGAGCCAAATGGGAAATTTTCAAACTGAAAAAGAGAATAACTGAAATTTTAAAAACTCAGTGGATGAGCTCAACAGTAGAATGGAAGTGGCAGTGGAAAGAATCAGTGAACTCAGTGGTAGAACCTATCTGAATAATGGAGACAAAATGGACTAAAGAAACAAAAAATGCAGCGCCTTGAGGACCTGTGGGACTATATGGAAGTTCTAACACTTTTGTCGTTGGAATTCCAGAAAAAAAAGAGCAAGAGGATGGGGTTGAAAAAATTACTCAAAGAAATAATGGCTAAAAACTGCTCAGGTTTAGCAAAAGACAAGTCTACAGAATCAAGAAGATGACAAAATCCTTATCATAGACAGAATGTGTGTTCCCCAAACTTCATGTGTTGAAACCCTGCCTCCTAACGTGATGGTGTTAGGTGGTAGGGCTTTGGGGAGCTAATTAAGATTAGATGAGGTCATGAGGGCAGCACCACTATGAATGGGATTAGTGTCCTTACAAGTGTTCCACCATAGCTTGCTTTCTCTCTCTGAGAAACATGTGAAGACATAGTGAGGAGACTGCTGTCTATGAGCCAGGAAGCAGGCCCTCAGTAGACACTGAATCTGCTGGTGCCTTGGTCTTGGACTTCTCAGCTTCTGTTACTGTGAGAAACAAATTGTTGTTTAAGCCACCCAGTTGTGGTATCTTGCTATAACATCCTGAGCTACTAAGACAATCTCAGATTGAAAAAAAAAAAAAATCAATGCCAATTATAATTAAATTTCTGAAAACTAAAGACAAAAAAAATCTTGAAAGCAGTCAGGGAAAAATGAGACCTTAACTACAGAGGAGAAACAATTTGAATGACAGTAGAATTACCATCAGAAACTATAGCAGCCAGAAGTGGCACAATATATTTTAAGTGCTACAAGAAAAGAACTGTCAATCCATAATTCTATACCCAGTGAAAATATCCTTCATGAATAAAGGGGAAATCAAGACATTTCCAGATGAAGAAAAACTAACAGAATTTGTCATCAACACATCTACCCTGAAAGAATGGCTAAAGGAATTTCTCTAAACAGAAAGAAAATGATAAAGTAAGGAATCTTGAAACATCAGGAAGGAAGAACATAGTAAACAAAAACATGAGTAAATATAATGAGCTTTCTTTCTCCTCTTGTGTTTTCTAAATTATGCTTGATGATGGAAGCAAAACTATGACATTGTCTGGTATGGTTCTAAATGTATTTATAGGAAAAATTTAAGACATTTAAAAACAGGATGTAAAGGTAAGTAAGGTCTCTATACTTCATTCAAACTGATAAAATGATGATACAAATAGATGGTGATAAGTTATGTATATAAAATGTAATACCTACAGGAACTACTAAAATTGCTCTACAAAAAGATATATACTCAAAAACACTACAAATAAATCAAAATGGAATTCTAAAAAATGTTCCAGTGACCCAGGAACTTTTTTTTCATTCCAGGAATGATGGTAATAGAAAACACACATCTGAGAAACAGAGTATTAACAGAGAACAAAAATAAAATGATAGAATTAAGTCCAAAATATTATTATATTAAACATGAAAGGTCTAAATACAGCCATTAAAAAGACAGAGATTGGTAGAGTGCATTATAAAACACAACTCAGTTGTGTGTTATAAGCAAGAAACAGGTAAGTTAAAAGTAAAAGAATGCAAAAGGATAAATCATGAAAGCATTTATCATAGGAAAGTAGGAGTGGCTATATTAGTATCAGATAAAGTATTTCAGAGCAAAGAATATTTCCAGACACAGAGAGGGATATTACATAATGATAAAAAGTGCAATCCACCAAAACCACATAGCAATCTTAAACATGCATAGCGCCTGTTATCCCAGCACTTTGGGAGGCCGAGGCAGGTGGATCACGAGGTCAGGAGATCGAGACTAACCTGGCCAACACAGTGAAACCCCGTCTCTACTAAAAAAAAAAATACAAAAAATTAGCCAGGCATGGTGGCGGGCACCTGTAGTCCCAGCTACTTGGGAGGCTGAGGCAGGAGAATGGCGTGAACCCAGGAGGCAGAGCTTGCAGTGAGCGGAGATTGCGGCACTGCACTCCAGCCTGGGCAACGGAGCAAGACTCTTGTCTAAAAAAAAGAAATGCATAGCAATGGAGCTGCAAAATAAGTGAAACAAAAACAACTGAAAGAAGAAAAAGACAAATCTACAATTATAGTTGGAGATTTCAACACTCCCTAATGAAACAATGGATAGAACAACTAAGCAAAAAATCAGCAAGAATAACTC
Organism: Macaca mulatta; assembly: GCF_049350105.2. NCBI lineage: Eukaryota > Metazoa > Chordata > Mammalia > Primates > Cercopithecidae > Macaca > Macaca mulatta. The sequence continues at coordinate 17,010,130 of NC_133417.1, read as the reverse complement.
AACAACACTATCAACCAATAGGATCCAATTGACATTTATAAAACACACCACCTAAAGGCAGCAAAATACATATTATTTTTTAATGCTCAAGGAATATATGTCAAGATAGATTATACCCCGGACCATAAACCTCAACAAATTTAAAATAATTCAAATCCTACAGAATGTCTCCTCCAGTGGCAATGGAATCAAACTAGAAAGCAATAAAGAATTCATGAGAATATCTCAAGGGGGAGGAAAAGTGCTGGCTCCCCACTGAGCCTTCTCTGACACCACCCAGTGGGGTATTGAGGCTCCTGCATACAGCTTGGGTAGAAATCTAGGCTCCCACTCAGCTGTTGATGATGGGTTTAGGGTGGGGCCCCATTTTTTCTTTGTTGTTTGACTAGAGTGGAGTGGTTATTGACTAAAAGTTTTCTGTCTTGCGAGGCTTCTCCTTTGTTTTTCCTTTGGGGCATATGTTAGGGCGTTCTTGCGTTGCTCTAAAGGAATACCTGCGGCTGGATAATTTATAAAGAAAAGAGGTTTAATCAGCTCACAGTTCCGAAGGCTGTGTAGGAAGCATGGCACCGACATCTGCTCACTCCTGAGGAGGCCTCAGGAAGCTTCCAATGATGGCGGAAGGCAAACAGGGAGCCAGCATCTCACATGGTGGGAGTAGGAGCAACAGAGAGTGAGGTGACACACACCTTTAAACAACCATATCTCATGAGAATTCACTCACTATCATGAAGACAGCACCAAGGGGATGGTGTTACAGCATTCATGAGATAGATTCGGCCTCCATGACCCAGTCACCTTTTTCCATCAGGCTCCACCTCCAACATTGGAGATTGCAATTCCACGTGAGATTTGGCACGGACACAGATCCAAACTAGATCAGGAATTTTTTGCTTTTTTCCACCTGTGTTCTTTGGTGTTTCTGGGTTGCTGACTTGTTTAGCTCCAAGTCTGGAATTTATGAGGCAAAATAAAACCCAGGAAACTCACCACCATCTTGTTTCTTGGGTTCTGTGGTCCCAAAGCCACCTTCTTCTTTTTACCTTTCAGAAGTGAAAGTCTTGGTCTGCTGTATGTTGTCAGTTCTCTAAGCAACACTGAGTTCACTGAAATTCAAGGACTATTGAATTTGCATCTGAGTCCCATGTTCCCTGGGTCAAGGCCTGAGTCTCCCGTGTTTACAACACATGCCCTGAGCAGAGCACAGGCGGTCCTGGTCAGTCCTCACAAAGGTCTCCCAAGCAGCCTCGCCCATGCTCAGTGCTGCACGAATTCAGCAGCTGACTTGCCCCCTCCTCGGTCCCCTCCTGATGAGCTTCCCCTTGTTTCCTCAAGCAAAAGCTCAGACTCTCCCCTGAGGCCTCCAGAAGGTGCTTGAAAGCTCTGCATCAAATGTACTGCAGAGAAACCCCTTTCTACTTCTCTCCAAAAAGCCAGCCCCCATCCCTCAGCCGGGGCTAACTCCTGGGCCCCAGCCTTCAGCCCAGCACCACTCCTGTCTTCTGTGTCCTTTTGGTGCCCGTCCACCACCCACCTTTCCTGATAGAGGGAGGATGGGCCAGCCAGGGGGAGGCACAGCACTGCCCAGGCTCAGCCATTCAGCAAGCTCTGCGGAGGGAAGTGACTGCTCCTTGGGTCTTCTCTGTCCCAGGCTTTTAATGAGTACAGCCTCACTGAATCCTCCCAACTCTTCAAAGATAGGACTCTATAGTGCTGATTAACAGAGAAGGAAATGGGGACTCAGGAAGGTTCCGTCACCTGCAAAGGTCACATCGCTGGTGAGTGGCAGGGCTGGGACCAGGAGCCAAGTGGCCTGACTCGAGCCCAGGCTCTTCCACATACGAAACGTCGCAGATGTGCTCTTCCCTTAGAGACCCCAAGCCTCAGCGAGGGTCTGAGTGTCCGTCTAGAGACCATTATCAGACCCCGAGGCACAGCAGGCACAGGCCCCCATCTGACCTAAGCCCTCTTGGTGGTAACCCTCATTCTGGCTCATTTGGGCAGCAGATGCGTACCCAGCAACTTGAAACAGAGAAGCAAGAAGCCAGCTGACATCAGATTTTCTGAGGGGCTTATGGGTTTCTATTTTCCCCTCATTTGAAAAGCCAAGGTGGGTTTACAGTTAGAACCACCCTTTCCTCTACAATGCGATTAAGCTGCTTCAGGGAAAAATGGCTCTACTGGTCCTTGGATACCACTTCTGAGAAACAATGGTAGGAGATAATGGAGGTTCAGCAGACCGCCTGTCTCTGGTGCCTGGCTGGCTTTGGATGTGGGCCGAGAACTGGTGTGTTGTTGGTTTCCAGACCAAGCTGGTCCCCGCCGCTCTGGGTGAAGGCTTTAGCTAGGTGGGATTCTTGGGACTTGATTTAGTACATACCGAGTTGTTTGGGTCTTCAGAAAAAAATAAATAAATAAAAAAGAGAGAGAAAAAGAAATATTTCCGGGATTTCGGTTACAGTCCTCATGTTAATGATACTAATGATAATGACAAACCAACTTTCACTGAGGCCCACAGTGTGCCAGGCCACTCTGATATCTGTCTGCTGGTCCCGTGAAGCAGGCACTGTTATTGTCCCACCCATTTTACAGATGTAAAAGTGAAGGTCAGGAGCAACTTCAAAGTAGCCCTGTTTTCTTTAAATGCTTCCAAAAACCAGATTCTTGTTTTAGTGTGAACCGTGTGCTCAGGAGAGTAAATGGCACAGACATAGGTGTGGCTAGGAATGCAACAATGAATACGTGTTGAATGAGGGAAGGAGTGAACTTGTTTCTTCTTTGTGATGCGCTTACATCTTTGATGTCATTTAGTTCAACTTTCCACTCAGTGTGAAAATCCTTTCTGTAACATCCCTGGTGGGTGATCATTCACCTTGAATGCCTCCAGAGATGGGGAGCTCATTACCTCCCGAGGCAGCCCTTTCTACCCTTGGGCAGCTTTAATCCTCAGGAAGGACAAAGGTTTATTATTCTGAGCTGAGCTCTGCCTCTCCACACTGGGTAATGATTGGTTCTCATTCTGCTCTTTGCTGTGGTCAAGCTTCTCTCACTGCTGTAGGTTTGTCCTAAAAATCAAAAGAGGCCTGCTCCTTCTCCTCCAGATTTTCCCTTTTGGGGACTGGCGTGAAGGCTGGCCAGAGAGGTGAGAGTCTGAGACCTGGACACAGAGTGGGTATTTGAAGGAAAGGGCTGTGTATGTTCAGCCTAAAGAAGCTAAACTGTCACAGAGGTGAGGGCGTATGATTGGAGCCCTCAGCTATTTTTAAGGCATTGCAGATGCTAACGAACAAATAGCAACAGCAATAATAATAAAAAGTTACTTACTGTGGTGCTGGGTGCTGGGGTGAAATTTTTCCTCGTATCATCTCATTTGAACCCCTCAGCAACCCTCTGGGGTGACTGTCAAACTCCCCACCTTACAGACAAAGGAACTGAACTCCCGGAAGCTCGATGCCCCCGGCTGGGATGCAGACCTCAGGCCGTCTGACTGGAGCCGCCCCATGCCCCCCACACTCCTGCTCTATGGCTGACAGTAGAAGCTGCAGGAAGACCGGCAAGTGTCTGCTTAACTGAAGCTCTTTCTAGAATGATAAACGGTGGGCAGGGAGAACCAGCGGCCTGGCAAGGAGGCGAGTGCCCAGGAGGCAGCGCAGTTGGGAAGGACCCGTGGTGTGGACGGCCTTTGGGGCACATGAATCCAGTTGAATCTGATGAAAATTGAATTGCTGGGGTAGCCTTCACGAGAAGAAAAGGAGGCTGAGGAGTGGCGTGTGTGGCTGTGGGGTGGGGTGGGGGTGGTGTTTGCCACAAGTCTCTGGGCCAGGTGTGTTTCAGCTGCAGCTGGAAACTCCTTCTCCTTTGGTGCCTGCATCTTTAGGTGTCCCCTGGATGCCGGGATTCCCCAAAATGGCAGTCCTCAGGGGGCAGTCTTGGCCTTGTTTCCAGGAGCCAGTTGTCAGAAGCCAGGAACGGGAGAAGGGTCTATGGGCATTTGGGGTAATGGGTCATTTGCTTGGGGATGTCCAGGCCTCCCATCTGTGTCTGCTCATACCCCAGCCCCCTGCCTGGAAGGACTCCTCACCCCACTTTCCAACCAGGGTGCCCCTTGGAGCCCCCTGTCCTTCCTTACTGCAGGAAACCCCCTGGGAGGCAGCTTGTGTGGGCGTCTGGAGAAAGGAAGTGTCAGGGTGCATCGTCGGTGAGGCCTTCCCCGGCTCACGGGGAGCGGCCAGCCTGGTCCTGCCATTGGCAGGGCCCTGACAGCTCCCCCGGGAGCGATGTGTCTGTGGTGGCAGTAGCGAGCAGGAAGGGAATCCCAGAGCATGCAGGACCGAGTCCCTTCCCTGCCAGCTGGCCGGGTCGGCCACCACCCAGACCTCCCGTGCATCCACGCACACTCAGTGGTGGACACTGGGTCTTTCTGGGCTGAAGTGTTTCCTCTCTGTGGCAGGGACCGCAGTGCCCAGCTTGTAGAATTCAGGAGGTGATGCACCTGGCACACAGTTTTGCTCTGTAAATCAGAGTTGATTACCGCCCTAGAGAGCATGGCTAAGGGCATCTATACTGGGTTCATTCAAATCCTGTCTCTATCCCTTCCTAGCCAGGGGTATCTAAGTGCTCTGTGCCTCAGTTGCCTTCTCTGTATAATGGAGATAAAACACTTATTAGCACATGGCCTGGCTCATAGTATGTTTGCAATAAATAGTTACTATGGTCATTGTGATTCCCATGATGCTGGCCCCCAACAACACTGCAGCTTCAGTTGGAGGCTTGGGAAGCTTAATGGGAAAAGGGAAAGAGCAGGAAAAGGGGACATGAAAGCAGTGTGGGGGACTCAAACACCGCGAATATTCATGGAGCCACTGATGTTTGCCAGGCTCTTTTATAAACATGTGATTTAATCTTTCCCAAAACCTGTGCAATGGGCATCCTTCTGTCTCCATTTTCTATTATGTATGGTGAGATGAGCCTCAGGGAAGGCAAGTAACTCACCCAGGGTCACACAGCCCATCACAGCTCAGTCAGGGCCCCAGGAAGGACAATCCCGTGGCTTGGAGTGTTGGGAAATTTGCCTTCATTCAGTCCTGCGAAGCCTCAGAGGAAAGGCTGAGCTTGGTACTGTCCCCCTGTGTCCCTCCAGGTCATAGTGTGGCTGGGGCTTTCGGGCCTTCAGTTTTCTTCCTGCCGAGTGGGTTCAGGAAGAGCAGGCTCTGAGTCACTGGGGCCCCAGCTGGTGATGGGGGCTTAGACATGTGGATGGTCCATTGCTGCCCTCCAGGGATGAGGCTCGTCTCAGGACAGTGCCCTGGCTCCTGTCAAGGTGGCTCTGTGGTTGGTCGGGGTCTACTCTGTCTGGCCACAGCTCTGGGCCTTTTTCCACGCAGCCTGCTTTGAGCTCTCCCTGGACTTCGGGAGCTGCATGAGATTTTTCCACGCTTCCGGCTCTGTCGCCAACAAGCTGAACAGTGACTTGGCGTCAGGGTGGCAAAGAGAATAGGTGCCTTACTGGGAATGGGCAGTGGTGGGGGGTCAGGGAGAGGGAAGCTAGAGGGTGGACAGGACCTCCTGGCAGGGGTAAGAACAGCCCCAACTCCCGCCTTCCTGGAACCCTTCCGCCGTGGAGTCCCCCAGGCTGAGGAGGCCTCATGGGGGCCATTTCACAGACCAAGAGGCTGAGTCACTTGCCCAAGGTTGGGCCTCTGGTGAGTGAGAGGCTGCAATTGGACTGGTCAGGGTGACCCAGGGCACACGTTCTCACCACCTCACCACAGTGCTCTCTTCCCATGACAGCACCCTGCCCAGAGGATGGTGGCTGGGCCAGGCGCTGCCCCTACTGCCTCACAAGCCTCTCGGAAGTCCGAGATGGACAGGGGTTTAGGTAGTCCCTCCTCCATCCTGTCCTCATGGATGGATGCCTGTGCCCTCCCTAGATTTTCTCACGGTCCAAAGGGGAAGGGCTAACCCCTGGAGAGTATCTTATCTCTTGTTTGATGGATGGTCCAGAGAGGGTGAGTGGCTTGTCTGGGGTCACAGAGCAAACTGGAGTCAGGGCCACCCAAATACAGGAGTCCTGACTCCCAGGCACTCATGCGTTTGTGGGGCGGGGCTTGCACTGTCTTCCCTGCTTCCCAGGAAGATACCTTGCGGGTAGATGTGGGAGGAAACAGGCCGGCCTTGACCAGTCCCATCCACTCAGCTGTTAAATATTCTGGGAATCCATGAAACTGACAGCCCACTGGTGGGGATGGTCGTGGCTCCCAAGTGTTCTCCGCTACCCAGCAGGGATACATGGGGAAGCCTCCAGTGCAGAAATCGTGCTCTGCCAATTCCTGTGTCTCCAGCTATTCCCCATCTGAAGAGTGAGGTGGTTAGACCAGGTCCCTGGTTTTCTTCCAGCCACCCCCTGCTGGAATGCCAGGAGCTCTGTTCTGTGCGGCGGGGGGAAGCTGCCGCTGGCCTCAGCTTCCCCATCTGTGAGATCGGGCTCCGTGCCCGTCTTGTTGGACTCATCAAGAGACCCATGGGGAGGAAGGGGCTTGCAAGGAGAGCAGCTAAGGAAAAGCCGGAATTGTCCAAGCCCTCTGTCCCTCCCTGTATCAGCAGCAGGTGACCTGCCCACCAGCTGGGGCCTCCCATTCCGTTCCATTCCCTTTAAGTAAGCTCTCTCCCTGTGCAAGGGAGCAACCGATCTCAAAGGCCCGGCCCACAAAGGGGCCCCCGACATGGCTGGGAACAATGCAGCCTGTTTACCTGACAGATTGTCCGCTTTCTTTTCATCTCGTAGGAAAAGAACTCCCGCGGGGAGCCGCTAATCCCAGAGTAAACAGATGACCTCGTGGTGCCTTTCTCCCGGAGGTGGGGTTCCTAGTGCAGCACCCCAACTGTGCAAACAGACCCTGGAGGGCTTGATGCGCCTGCGGGGGCGTGGCTGGGGACCTGGGCCTGGGCCAGGAGGGGCCTTTCCCTCTTGCCAGCCCTCTTTTCTTCCTTTGTGATTTCAATTGAATGGGGAGAAGCTCAAAGGCAGGGGCATGAAAGGTCAAAGCCAATTTGCAGGGCCAAGTGTGGGGGAGGAGAGAAGGGCCCAGACCAAGCATTTGTTTTGGAGGCCTGACCTTGACCTGGAAGCAACCCCTCCCTCTCTCGGTTCTTCTGAGGACATTGCCCCGGCAGAGCTGGCTTTGCCTTCTGGTCGCCCCCCTTACTAGCTGTGTGACAGGGGCCAGCAAACGCTCCTTTCTGAGCCTCATTTTCCTCATCTGGAAAGCAGGGACACAGGGACCTGTCGGGTAGGACTGTTGTAAAATATTGTGGTGTGCTTTCCGGAAGTGGTGGCTATTTATGATTAGCGAGAGAGTGAGGCTGAGTCTTGAAGCTGGAACAAAATGCCAGTGGAGGACAGAGGGTATTCCAGGCTGGAGGGACAGGCAGAGCTGGGACAAAGGCTCTCAGATGGCAATGAACAGTGCCTGTCTGGGAGACTGAATAAAGTAGCCTCTGAAGCAACATATTATTGTGGGGTGGTTATCTCTGGGAGGGAAACAGAACTCCCCCGCTTCCAAGCAGTGTGACCTTGGGCCAACCATCTGACCTCTCGATCCTTCAGTTTTCTCATTTATGAATGAGGATGTGAAATCTTGTATCAAATGACTTTCATGAAGATGAAAAGAACCTGATGTATAGCAGACACTCAAACATTAGCTTTTAGGGCTTTAGAAAGGGCAAGTTCTCCCAGTACTTTGGGAGGCCGAGGCGGGTGGATCGCCTGAGGTCAGGAGATCGAGACCATCCTGGCCAACACGGTGAAACTCCATCTCTACTAAAAACACAAAACATTAGCTGGGCATGGTGGCCCATGCCTGTAATCCCAGCTACTTGGGAGGCTGAGGCAGGAGAATTGCTTAAACCCAGGAGGCGGAGGTTGCAGTCAGCGGGGATCGTGTCGTTGCACTCCCGCTTGGGCAACAGAGTGAGACTCTGTCTCAGAAAAAAGAAAGAAAGAAAGAAAGAAAGAAAGAAAGAAAGAAAGAAAGAAAGAAAGAAAGAAAGAAAGAAAGAAGGAAGGAAGGAAGGAAGGAAGGAAGGAAGGAAGGAAGGAAGGAAGGAAGGAAGGAAGGAAGGAAAGAAAGAAAGAAAGAGAGAAAGAAAGAAAGAAAGAAAGAAAGAAAGAAAGAAAGAAAGAAAGAAAGAAAGAGTAGATTGCAGGTTCTTTATTCCCTGAACGAAGCTGTGCGAGTCTGGTGGAGTCAAAGACACAGGAGACCCATCATGCCCACTTGGTCACTAGCAGATAGCCCTTTCCCTTGGGCTGCAGGGAGCCGGGGTGGGGGCCTCACAAAGGGTGTAGCCCTGAGCACCCAGCTGGCCCAAGGGCCTGAGCCTGTGACCCTGGGGTCTCCTGGGCTGTATCTTCTGGTCTGTTCCTTGGCTTTCCTGGGCATGCTCCTCTCATGTTAGCGCTCTGGATGTCCTTGATCCCCAGCCCCTATTTGGGGTAGAGAAGGTGAGAAATTCTTAGGGTAAGTTATGCTCCTGCTGGCTTCTTCAGCATCAGACCCCTGATTCAAACACGTGGTGAGTTCCTGGGCCCCTTGGCTTTCCCAAAGGACCAGCAAAGGGGCTTTTAAAGAGAAAGAAGAAAAGGTAAGTAGGGAGCGTAATATTTGATGAGCACCTTAAAGCAAGTTCATGGGTATCAGATAGAAATGTTTGGCTTCACTTAACAGGAATCTCAACTCACTGTGGCTTAAACAAAATTAGGTTTATTTTCCTAACATCATAATTCTGAAAATGAGTGGTTGCTGGTCTTGGTCAGCTGCTGGTGATGCCAAGTACTGGGCTCTTTCCAGCTTTCTGTTCATCGTCCTTAGCATGTGGGCCTCCTCGTTGCCTTGTGGTGGCAAGATGGCAGCCTCGGCTCCTTGGGAAAGTAGAGGGTCTCCCAGGAGCCCCTTGTTGGTGTCTCATTGGCCAAAAGTGGGTCACATGGCCACCCCTGGCAGCAAAGGATGCTGGGAATGCAAATACCTGGATGTTCTTCTCCAGTGTCAATGGCAGGGCCAGGCAAGCATGGGTGGGAGGTGTGGGAACTGGAGTGGAGTCATCCAAGCAGCCACCTGCCAGAGAAGATAGTACTGTAGTACTCACAGCCCAGTCTTACATATGGAAAGCTGGTGCCAAGGGCAGAGAAATGCTTACTCAATATGCAGTTTGATTGATCTATTTAGATATTCTGGGCCAACAACCAGAGATCCAGAGATAAAAGTAATTTCCTTGCCTTCCAGAGAGAGAAGGAGAATAATAATAGTAATAATAACAATATACTAGCTAAAGTTCACTGAGTGTGTGCCAAGTGCTGGGCGCTTATTGAACACTTTCAAGATTTTATCTTGCCTCACGCCCACCCAACCCCAAGCGACAGGCACCATTCTAACTGCTGTGGAGGAAACTGAGGCTCCTTGAGGTTCAGTGAGGCCCGAGGCACACAAGCCTGCCCCCGCCTCCCACAGCATGAGGTGGTGGATTTAATAATCCAGGAATGAATCAGGCCATCGGGCAGCCTCCTTGCTAGGGACTGCACTGAGGATTTCTGAAAGTGGGGAGACACGGAAGCACCAATTAGAATTGCCCAGTCAAAGTGGGAAAGGTGCCTTGGGTGAGAAAAGACACCTGGAAGGACATGTTATTAGTGACCTAGTAAAATCTGAGGCATCCCAAGGGTCTTTCTACTCACACTGTAACAGGATATTTTGTATTTAAAGGGATTGTTGGAAATAAAGTACTTGTAAAATCAGTGAGTGACATGAATGCAAATAGTTTGAAAATAAATTTCTTCAGTTTACAAAATGCTCAAAGACAGGAAAAGTAAAATATCCTCACATTTGATGCCGGTGATAGTGTGGTGAACTAGACAACATTTGCACACTGCTGGCGGGAGGGTAAATTGGTATAAACCTTTAGAAAAGCAACTTGAAAAGCATTCTTCAAAATGTGCTGATGTCTTGGTTTTACTCCTGGAAATATATCCTGAAGAAATGATAAATAAAATTAGATAGTTATTTCTATGCAAGGCAGATAATTTGTTGAAATATGAATTTATGGGGTTTTCCCTTTGTATTTTTCCTTTCAATGTCCCGTATACGTAGCCAGACTTCTTTCTGTTTCCTAGTCTCAGGGGCATTTGCAGATATTTGCCTGAATCTACTTGCAGGCAACATCCTTTCCTGTCCTTTGTGAAAGAAGAAGGCCAAGAAAGAAAACACCAAAAAAAAAAAAAAAAAAAAAAAGGTGAGTGGGAAGGAAAAGGGAAAAAGAAGGTTTCTAGTATCTGGGAAGAGAGCCCAAGTCCCGGAGGCCTGACCTAAGCCCTTTCCATAGCAGTGCCTTGTGATGTGGCATGGTTTTCCAAAAGTTGCTGTCTGTCCAGGGAAGCTGGAGTCAAAACACAGCCACGCTCCAGCATTCTGAGCCCTCAACCTGGCCCCAGTCATGGGGAGTCAAGGAGGGTGCTAGCTGGGAGAACCGGGACCTCTAAGGAACCCTGCCTGGTGCCTAGCAAATTGTGCAAACCCCAGACCCTTTGCTTGGCCTCAGAACCAGGGAGTCCTGAAAGTAACTAAGGTTGTTTTTTCTGGCCAGGCTTCAAGTGTGGGATTTTAAAACTTTGAATGTGACATTTTCACATATCCACATTCATGAGAAAACATATTTCCAAAGACAATTGAGTATAGAGTTATTGTCTTCTTTGATTTTTCAACTAGTAGTTAAGTATTTTCCGTAGGAAGATACTGAAGTCTCCTGCCCTGTGTTCCCCGAACTCCAAGCACGTAACTCAGTCCAACAACCTGGCCGGGAGATTCATTCTCTATATTTAGTGCCTCACTGTGCTTCGAGGTTTTTGGGTCTTGGAGACTTCTCAGAGCATTATCTTGTTTACCTCTGAGTCCCCAGTGCCTTGCACAATGCCTGGCAAACACTATGGGAATGAATGAGGAAATGAACAAGTACGTGAATGAATGAATGAATGAATGAATGAATGAAGAAATGGGTGTCTGGTGTCTGAGATAAAGGGTCTGGTGTGAGATCCGTTCCTGTTGTCTCCACATAGACGCTGCTGGCAGCCCTGAGGGTGTGCACACGGGCCAGGCGGATGGAGTTAACTGCAAACACACTTGGGAAGTGTAAACAGCCCTTCTCCGGGCCAGGCCGACTGGCAGCCTCACGGGCAGCTTGCACAATCCTGTGGGCTGCTATGATACTCATTTTTGGGGCATGGAGTCATCTCTGCCGTGGGCCTCTCCCTCCTTGCCCTGGATTGTCTTGGCAACACAGATGGAACTGTGTGTTGTCAGTGGGAGGAAGTTCAGACCCCCAGCCCCTCCAGGAAGCACATTCTGATTTAGAGCTGCCCAAGGACCTAAGGAGGCTGGGGCTGAGAGGCAGCTTGGAGATCACCTAGCCCAACCTCTTCATTTTCCAGATGAAGGATCTGAGGCCTAAAGAGGTGGGGACAGTAAGGCCACTGTAAGTGTGTCGATGCTTGCCACAGAGCTGGGTGTCCTGGGATGGCAGCTGGTTTCAGAACCAGCCAAGCAAGGCCTGTAAATCCTGGCACAACAGACTGTCCAGCCATGTGAACTTGGATCAGGGACTTCTTCCTGAGTCTCAGTCCCTTCATCTGCAGGACACTGAGTGCCAGCGTGTTGTGCAGACCTTAGGGAGCGCTGGTGGTAAGATGCCTAGCACAGTGCCTGGCTCAGACTAAGGGCTTCCTTCTTCTGACTCCCTCTCCCCTTTCTTTCCAAACTTCTTGTGCTCACCATTCCTCCATGTCTGGGCATGAAACGCCACTGCTCCTCTCAGAACCTCCACTTCGGGGCCATCCCCTTCCCCTGTTGGCTCTGTGTCATGTGGTTGCCTCTGTATTCATTAGAATCCACCTTCTTTCATGCTATTTCTATCTTCACACAACTGTTGATCTTGCCAAAATCATTCATTCATATTTTTCTTCTTTTCTCCCTTCTTATAGGCCTTCTCAGGCCCCTGCTATCTGACAGGCATCGGCTGGGCAGAGATGCTCATGGCTGGCACCTGCCCCTACAGAGGGTGACTGCTTCTCTGGAGAGGCTGCGTGGGCAGTGACAGCACAGGGGAGGAGAGCCGGATGGCAGGGGCAGTGCTGTGTATCCTCAAAACACTGTGCCATCTCTCTCCCTTCTGTATGCTGTGCTAAGCAGAATGATGTGCCCCCCAAAGGTGTCTTAGTTCAGGCTGCTAGAACAGAACTTTATAGACTGGGTGGCTTTAACAGCAGATATTTATGTCTCACGATTCTGGAGGCTGGAAGTCTGAGGTCAGTGTGCCAGGATGGTTGGGTTCTGGGGAGGGTCTCTTCTGGGCTCACAGATGGCTGTCTTCTTGCTGTGCACACCCGTGGAAGAGAGCAGAGTGAGCCATGGCAAACTCTCCTGCCTCTTCTTCTAAGACTGCTCATCCCATCGTGGGGGCTCCAGCTTCTTGACCTCATCACCTCCCAACGGCCCCATCTCCTAACACCATCACAGTGTGGGGTAGGATGTCAACATTGGAATTTTGGGGTGACACAAACATTCAGTCCATAACAGATAGCCATGTCCTATTCCCCCAAAACTGTGGATGTGACCTCACATGCCAAAAGGGCCTTTGCAGATGTGATGAAGACACGGACCTTGAGAGGGGTGGTTATCCTGGATTACCAGGGTGGGCACGAGGGTCCTTGAGAGAGGTCACAGGGAACAGAAGATGCTAGTCTGTGGTTTTGAAAATGGAGGAAAGGGGTGAGCCACAAGCCAAGGAATGTGAGCACCCTTGGAGACTTCCAAAGGAACAAGTCCTACTGATGCCTTGATTTTAGCCCCGGGAAACTCATTTCTGACTTCCAGATACAGAATGCAAACATAGAAGACTACATTTCCCAGTGCCCCTGCAGTTTGGTGGGGTCATGTGACTAATTCTGGCCAATGAAACATGGCACAGGTGACACTTCCCTTTAGCCCGAGGCTTCACCCTCTGCCTTTTCTCTTCCCCTGCCACAGCCACTGAGGACATTCTAGCTGCTCGGGGTGCAAAATGATGGAGCTGCTGGCAGCCCGAATCCCCAAGTGACTGTGTGGAGCAGAGCCTCCACCTGACTGCCAAAAACTACCAGGATCTGGGGTTACTTGTTACAGCAACATAACCCAGGCTCTCCTGACTATGAGTTCTCTGATGAGGCTCTTGCTTCACAGAGGAGGTGACAATTAAGCCTTGAGGAGACACACATGTGCATGTGTGGTTGAGACCTCTGTGGGCACAGGTCTGTATGCACACATATCTTTGTGTAACTCAGGATGTGTGTCCATTTGTGTGTGTATCTATGGGTTATCTCTGGGTCTACCTCTAGTTCTGCGGGGTCTGGCACAAACTAAGGTGTCAGGATATGAGTGGGTGTCTGGTGTTGGAGGGGTTGGATAGAGTGAGTAGGCTACAATCGAATATGAGGGGAGGGTGTGATGACAGTGAATAGATGCTTTCGAAATCATGAGAAAGAAAAAGACGTGGGACATACTGGTAGCTCTAAAGGTGAATCCTGAGTCCTGTGCCACTGGGGGCCAGCTTTAGAGCCATTACGTGATTTATTAATCTGTAATTGCTGTGGGAGAGTGGCTCTTTCTGGAGGGGCAAGCGTGAACCACGTTAGTCCCACCACGGGTCGGGTTGGCACGCTGTGTTTATTGCCCACATTACTCACTGTTTTGTTACCTGAAATACATCTAATTCCTATTAATAACGAGCACTGTAGGGCATAAATTTCATCATTAGCATTAAATGACTTTATTGCAGGATACAAAGGAGCTGCCTGTGATGTGTGACGCAACTGCTGGCGCGAGGGCCTCTGGAGAGCGGGCGTGTGTGCACACGAGCACGCACACACATGAGCACTCTTATGTCCCGGTCATTGTGCAATGAGGGTGTGTGTCACAGGCAGACAAGTTTTGTTGCACACTTACAGCACCTCCTGAAGCGAATGTTTTGTTTGCTCGGCTTACGGATGGCGTGCTGGAAAGGCCACTGTGCCCCTAATTGGTGTGGTACCCTAGGCCCAAGACACAAACTTGTTTTCCTGAGAGTCTGCACAGGCCAAGTGCAGGGTAAAGGCCTTCAAAAGTCTTACCCGAAAGAAACCCAGGACCTATCTGTGGGTAACAGTTGCAAGCCTCATTTTACATGGGAGGAAACTGAGACTCCCAGACCCCAGAGGACCTGCCTAAGGGGTGCAGTGGAGCAACTGCTTAAATCCAGCCAGGCCTCGCTCTCTCTGCTCTTCCACGTGAACCTGAACCTTTCTTAGATGCTCTGTCCCTCATTTTCCCAGTCAGTGGGGCTGGCTTATCCTCCCCTCCCTGCCAACCTCACAGGGCACTTTAAGATCAAGCCAGATGAGGTATTGGCAACACGGGAGACTGCAGGAAGCATGATGCACAGATTACCTGAGCGGGTTTGAACTGCGGTTTGGGAGCTTTATGACTGAGATTACTCATTCTCCTTCCTTTTTTGTTTTGTAACAACTTTGTATCTTTCACTAATGGCCGTGAGAGTCTCCCCTCTGGCCCCTGAGGTTATTACTAAGAACTGATGTCAGAGCCCAGTTGGGGCAAGTGGTCAAGGGGCTTGGCGGAACTGCTCTTCTCCTGCTCCCCAGGTACACACTTGCCTTTGCAAAAACAACTCCCTATTTGGCAAAAGGCAGTGTTTGCCCTGGGACAGGGCCTTGCAACCCCACGCCAGGCCCTGTTTATTCTGGCATAAGCCACGGTGGTGGCCAAGCGCTCCAAGTTTATTGAACTTCCTGGATTTCTTATCACACAGCCTGCTCTGCCAGGGAGCAGGTGAAATGCTGATATGTGCCCAAGGGAAGATATTAAGGGGGCTGCAAACACCACCCCTGTCCCCCAAGGAGCAGGCAGCACTGGGCAGGGCTGCTGGGGCCAGCGGGGGCAAGGTTGAAGAGGTAGGTCAGACATGGGGATAAACTTTCCTTCTCCTTAACCTTGCCTGAACCTAGGCTCCCCGCGGCTGAATTCCCACCCCTGAATTCCTGGTGGTCTCTCCCTGTCCAGCCTCCACACCTTTGCCTGGGTCTTGCCTCCCATTTGGATTTCCCTCCCCAGTCTCTCCAGTTGAAATCCTACCTGCTTGGTAAAATAAAAGAATGATGGAATGAGCTTCGAGGCTGGGACTGGTAGGTGACGGACTGTGTCTCTCCTACAGCATTTTCCTGTGCATTCCCTGCCGGTAGGCACTGATGCTTAGGGGCTCCTCGGGATGCCAAAGGGAGTCCCCAGGGAGCCTCACCGAGCTTGGGAGAACTTCACACAACACTGTGGCTGCAGAAGGCTGGGTGGTGGTTGCAGGAGTGAGTGGGTGTAGGGGGAGGGCCTTCTAGGGTCATGGATGGGAAAGCACCTGCTCACACCCTAACTCCCCATCTTCCGGCTCTGTGGCCTTAGGGAGTGGCCCCAGGCTGCTTTTGCCTAAGTATAATGAGTTTCATGGCAGCCCTTTCTTTCTTTTCTTTTTATTTATTTATTTATTTATTTATTTATTTATTTATTTATTTTTTTGAGCTAGAGTCTTGCTCTGTCATCCAGGCTGGAGTGCAGCAGTGTGATCTCGGCTCGCTGCAACCTCCATCTCCCAGGTTCAAGCGATTCTCCTGCCTCAGCCTCCCAAGTAGCTGGGTTTATAGGCACGCGCCATCATGCCTAGCTAATTTTTGTATTTTTAGTAGAAACAGGATTTTACCATGTCGGCCAGGATGGTCTCCATCTCTTGACCCCGCGATTCGCCCGCCTTGGCCTCCCAAAGTGCTGGGATCACAGGCGTGAGCTACTGCGCCCGGCCGGCAGCCCTTTCTTTGGAAGGCTTACTGTCTACGAAGCACCACTGTGAGTGTGGCAGATATCTTTTATCAGAGCTTATGTAGGCCTAAGGGGACTTCAGAAAAGTGGTTGGCCTTCAATAGCCTTTGCACTGTAATTGCACCGTAATTGCACCATTCCTAGTAGAATAGAATTCCTGAGTCTCCTTCATGTGCCTATCACACAACAAACCCACCAGTTGCTATTGTTTATCCTCTTTGCAGGTGAGGAGATTCATCGAGATGATGCCAAGGACCCCAGGTCACACAGCTGATGGTGGCAGAGTGAGGGTTCAGCCCAGGCTGGGTCTTTCGTATCTGCAGGCCGAAGGAAGTGCCTCCTTCTCCACGCCACGGGTCCCTCTTGCTGGCCAGCAGTTCCCCAGCCTGCCTGCCCTCCTGTGTCTGGGGGCTGTGGCAAGCGGGGCTTCTGCTAATGTGGAGTGAGCTGAGGCATACCTTAGGGTCCCTGATCATTATCTATATTATCTTGATTCCTGTCATGTTTGGGAAGACCCTGTGATGGTGTAGTCCACTGTTTCCCTCCAGTTGCAGGGCACAGCCATTGACAGACACATCAGCACCTGTATCTGAGGGAATGAGTCTCAAGCCAAGAACTTTGTTGGGGGAGAGCAGCAGGTCCAGGTTGGGTCCTAGATTTGGCCACACTGGGAATTCAGGCTTATCATCAGAATAAGGAAAGGATGTGCCTTGGGGAACAGAGAGAGGGAGGGAGCAATGATTAATTCGCACTGTACAGAGGGACTGTGAGGATTCATTGTGGTGCCGTCTCATTCCATTCTCTCAACAACCTTGTAAGAAAGGTCTTGATTTGATCCCCATTTTGCAGAAGAGGAAATGAGGCACAGAGGAAGTGATTTTCCCAAGGCCACACAGCGAACATGGCAGAGGTAGGGGTCAACTCAGGTCTGTGACAGCTTTCTAATTTTGATAGTGACAGTTCCCTACACTGGGAACACGGTTACCAAAGGGACTTATCTTCAGGCAGAGCCAGAAGAGAGGTCTGGGGAGACAAGAGTCATTGTTCCCATGAGTCAGGGGCCCTCAGCTCCAGGCCAGCAGCCGATCTGGCCCTGGCAGCTCCTGCCGCCCACCTGGTATGGCCAGAGGCCTGAAGGTGCTTCAGCGAGGTTAGTCAGCCCGGGTGAGTGGCAAGCAGGCACCCACCAGGAGGTCCGCCTCCACCCCCTGCACTTCTGATGAGAAAACAACCTAAGTACTGCACCTGCCTCTGTCCCGAGCCTCCGCCCAGGGTGCATTCCTCACTGCCCCACTGGACCCATCACCCCCCTGGAGGAGCCGCCAGTTTGGCTGGCCCCGTGGGCCATGTGTCTACAGGGGTGTGTGGAGGAGGGACTGGGCAGCACCCAACCATTCATATCCCCTCCCTAAACCTTATGGGGATCCAGGCATTCAGGGACATCAGGCTGGACCTGGGCACCTCCAGCCTTGTATATTAAACAGGAATAAAGTTATTTGGCTTCACTTTAAAATTAAAATTATATTCTTTAGAGAAAATGTGGATAAAACAGTGAAATAAAATAAAGAAATAAAGAAAAAATAAAATATAAAGAAAAAATAAATAAAATAAAATACATAAAAATAATTTACACAGAGAGAAGAACTGGGTTCACTTCTTTCCGGCCCTCCATATGTGTGTATTGGATGGTTTTGCACAGTTGATGCAATCGGCCCCTTTACTGTGGATGGAGTGCCCCCAGCTTCCCTGGGCCTCATTCACTTACCTGCACCTCAGCCTGAGACCTGTCTGACTGCAGAGCCCGAGTTCTGTACATACTCTTATAATTCCAAGTTTTGTACCTAACATCTCATCAGAGGGATTTCCTCTATGATAAGAAATTCTGTGTAAACATCAGGTTTAACATCCGTACGTTACTCCCTTGAGTGGCAATTCCACACATACAAGATCCCGCCCCCGAGGCTGGACACTTTAGTTATTTCTAATCTGTTACCATTGTAAGCACGCTGAGATCAATGACTCTGGCTACAAATATGTATTTCGGGTCCTTTCCCTCAGGCAGCTGCTTAGAGGTGGGATTGTGAGATCAAAGGATGGGGGTACCCCATTTGAGTGCCTGATTTCACCTGGCTGGGCAGACCAGCCACAGTCCAGCCCCCTCTCCACCACACCTAGGGTGGGTGACAAAGTGGCTTCAGAGGCTCCCCCCGGCCCAGCGCAGAGCCCCTGTTTTGATGCTGAGCACACAGTTGAGTTTTTCCTGGGGAGCAGGTGTGATGCCATCTGCCATGCCTCTGGCCTATTTGAAAACACATCTCAGAGAAGCAAAGCCACTTACCCAAGGTCACACAGCCGGAGCCAGAACCCACGAAACATGGCATCTCACACAGGATTTGCAAAGCACAGGCCACTAATTCTTTGGACATTGCAGTGGACTTTCCTCTGGGGCTCAGGATCTACGTGCACTGACGTCCTTCCTGCAGCATCTTGGGAGGTGTCCACCAAGGCCGAGTTTTGGTCCACCTCCTCTTCTGGCCAGCCTCCCTCTGAACATACTTCCCGCCTCTGCCTATCACCTCCTGCTGGGCTGCTGCAGTAGCCTCTGCCAGCTCCACCCATACCCAGTCTTGCTCTATTTCCCGCTGAGCAATCAGAGTGACCGTCAAAAAACCCAAATCCCATGGTGCCACTCCCCTCTTCACTCTGAAGGCTCCTCTGGCTGGGTGTGAACAACAAACTCACCTGAAAATGTGCAGAGGAGGTTCCAATCCGGCAGCATTGGATTCAGCTCACAACCTGTGCTAGGCACGGGGCTGGCATTGTAGTGAACCGGACACAGACTTTAGAGGGAAGACTGGATTCCTTAGCCTGACTTACCGGCACCTGCATCCTCCGTCCCCCGCCTCCTCCTCTGTGGCCTGCTGGGCTCCAGCTCTTGGCCTCTCTCGGGCCACTCAGGCAGCCAAGCCCTCTCCGGCTCACAGGCTTTGCAGTTCCTTCAGCTTAGAACGCTCTTTCCCTCTTTCCCACTGGCTGCCTCCCTGCCTCCCCGGAGACCTCTGCACACCCAGGCGTATCCTACACTATCTTCATCAGCATCCCACAAACACCCGCTCCACAGCTTCCCCAGGAGGATTCTTAGGAGCATTGGAGGTTTTGGGAGAGAAGGAGTTGGGGGAGTAAACTTACTGATAATTTTTCTGTGTTTGGTAAATATTTTCACATTTGGCTGGGCGTGGTGGCTCACCCCTGTAATCCCAGCACTTTGGGAAGCTGAGGCAGGTGGATCATGAGGTCAGGAGTTCAAGACCAGCCTGGCCAAGATGGTGAAACCCTGTCTCTACCAAAACTATAAAAATTAGCCAGGCACAGTGGCAGGCCCCTGTAATCCCAGCTACTCAGGAGGCTGCGGCAGGAGAATTGCTTGAACCTGGGAGGCAGAGGTTGCAGTGAGCTGACATTGCACCACTGCAGTCCAGCCTGGGCGACAGAATGAGACTCCATCTCAAAAGAAAAATCACATTTGCTTTAAAAATCCAACAAAGGCATCACACCCAATGAGGAGAGTTACGGGACACGGACACATCTAAGTCGGTAACAGCTTTTAATTTCCACGGATTATCCCTAGATGGTTGGAAATCCTTCCAGTTCTCCTTCCTTACGGTTTCAACAAGGTCTTTTTAAATTAGTTACTTGGCCAGGGGCAGTGGCTCACACCTGTAATCCCAGCACTTTGGGAGGCTGAGACTGGTGGATCATCTGAGGCCAGGAGTTTGAGACCAGCCTGGCCAAGATGGTGAGACCCCATCTCTACTGAAAAAAAAAAATGCAAAAATTAGCAGGGCGTGGTGTTGCGTGCCTGTAGTCCCATCTACTTGGGAGGCTGAGGCAGGAGAATCGCTTGAACCTGGGTGGCAGAGATTGCAGTGAGCCGAGATCCTACCACTGCACTCCAGCCTGGGTGACAGAGTGAGACTCTGTCTCAAAAAAACAAACAAAAAATCACATTTGCTTTATAAATCCAACAAAGGCATCACACCCAAAGAGGAGAGTTATGGGACACTGGACACATCTAAGTCAGTAACAGTTGTTAATTTCCACGGATTATCCCTAGATAACTGGAAATCCTTCCAGATCTCCTTGCCTAGTTTCAACAAGACCTTTATACATTAGTTACTTGACCGGGGGCGGTGGCTAGCACCTGTAATCCCAGCACTTTGGGAGGCTGAGGCAGGTGAATCATGTGAGGCCAGGAGTTTGAGACCAGCCTGGCCAAGATGGTAAGACTCTGTCTCTACTAAAAAAAAAAAAATGCAAAAATTAGCAGGGCGTGGTGGTGCACACCTGTAGTCCCAGCTACTCGGGAGGCTGAGGCAGGAGAATCACTTGAACCAGGAGGCAGAGGCTGCAGTGAACTGAGAGCAAGCCACTGCACTCCAGCCTTGGTGACAGAGCAAGATTCTGTCTCAAAAAAAAGTATAAAAAAGGGGGGCCGGGCATGGTGGCTCACTCCTGTAATACCAGCACTTTGGAAGGCTGAGGCAGGTGGATCACCAGAGGTGAGAAGTTCAAGACCAGCCTGGTCAACATGGTGAAACCCCCTCTCTACTAAATATACAAAAAAATTAGCCGGGCATGGTGGCGGGTGTCTGTAATCCCAGCTACTTGGGAGGCTGAGGCAGGAGAATCACTTGAACCCGGGAGATGGAGGTTGCAGTGAGCCGAGATTGCGCCATTGTGCTCCAGCCTGGGCAACAAGAGCGAGACTTCATCTCAAAAAAAAAATTATATTAAAAAAAATTAGTTAGTGAGCTAAGAGGCCTTTTTCCTCCTGTGTTTGGTCTTCTGTGAACTGAACACACTAACCCCTGCCCCAAGTCCCTCTGGGGTTCCAGTGACACCGCTTGGAAAAGCTCTTGGCAGAAATCTGACTTAAAGCTGTCTTGCTGTGGACAAGGCCTGGACCTCCAGCGCAAGGTGGCCGTGCCACTGACCCGGTCCCCTCTTAACTGGCTCTTTCACTGGCTACCAGTTTTTCAATAGCGGCCCTACTCGCACCTCTGCCCCCTCCCAGTTCATATGCAAAGGAGTTAGGAAGCCAAACTCCTTTTTCTGTCCCTATGGGGCTTCTTGAGGCTTCAGTGCAAAGAGCTCTTCAGCTGGGCCGTCCCCTTTTCCTCTCTGCTGAAATCCTCGCTCTCCGCTTTCCTCTCTTCATTATCATCTGCAGAACAGAAAGGTGAGTTAAGCCACACGTGCTGAAATGTGGTCTAAGGGGAACATCAGGGCAGAGAGGGATGACGGCTAATACCTGCCCCCTGAAAACTGACCGGCCGCCAGGCTCCAGGGCGGGAGTCTTTCCTCATCGGCCCAATGACAGAAAAACATTTTTTAAGGAAAGGAGGGATCACGGTGGACAAGTCAGATCTGCTGCTGTGACCCTGACCAAGGTCAGGCCTCAGAGAAAGACAGTGAGGCTCCCAGGGCAAGCTCAGCACAGGAAAATGGCAGTGATCTGGAGTCAGCCATAAAGCTCATGGTCAGGAAAGGGCTGTCACCACCCAGCAGGGGATAAAAGAGAAACCCTTGCAGAGCCGGTGGCCCATGCATGAGGGAAAGGTGTGTCGGTGTGTGTATGAGTGTGTGTGAGAGTGTGTATGAGTGTGTGAGAGAGTGTGACAGTGTGCGTGAGTGTGAGAATGTATAAGTGTGAGTTGCGTGAGCCTATGTCAGAGTGTGTATGTGAGTGTATGTGTGAGGGTGTGTGTGAATGTGTGTGTGCTTGTGAGTGTATGAGTGAGAATGTGTGTGTGTGAGTGAGAGTGTATGAGTGTGTGAGAGTGTGTGTGAGAATGTGTATGTGATTGTCAGTGTGTGTGTTAGTGTGTGTGATTGTCAGTGTGTGAGTGTGAGTGTGTGTGATTTTCAGTGTGTGTGTGCAAACGTGTGTGAATTATCAGTGTGTGTGTGAGTGTGAATATGTGTGATTGTCTGTGTGTGTGAAAGTGTGTGATTGTTAGTGTGTGAGTGTGTGAATGTGTGATTGTCAGTGTGTGTGTGAGAGTGTGTGTGAGTGTGTGTGTGAGAGTGTGTATGAGAGATTATCAGTGTGTGTGTGTGTGAGAGTGTGTATGAGAGATTGTCAGTGTATGTGTGTGAGAGTGTGTGATTGTCAGTGTGAGGGTGTGAGTGTGTGATTGTCAGTGTGTGTATGTGAATGTGTGTGATTGTCAGTGTGTGTGTGTGAATGTGTGTGATTGTCAGTGTGTGTGCGAGTGTGTGTGTGTGAGATTGTCAGTGTGTGTGTGTGAGTGTGTGATTGTCAGTGTGAGTGTGTGATTGTCAGAGTGTGTGTGTGTGTGAGATTGTCAGTGTGTGAGTGTGTGTGATTGTGTGTGTGTGAGTGTGAATGTGTGTGATTGTGTGTGTGTCAGTGTGTGAGTGTGTGTGAGAGTGTGTGATTGTCAGTGTGTGTGTGTGATTGTCAGTGTGTGAGTGTGAATGTGTGTGATTATCAGTGTGTGTGTCAGTGTGTGAGAGGGTGTGTGTGAGAGATTGTCAGTGTGAGTGTGTGTGAGAGTGTGTGAGTGTGTGTATGTGAGTGTGAGTGTGTGCTGGTGTAACATTGTGCAGCCCCAACTGCACTGAGCCTCAACGACACGCAGCTCAGCTGTTTGGCTCTGGAGCCCCACTGCTAGCTGTGGCACCAGCTCTTAGTGCCTGTGACAGAGCAGGCACACAATCAATATTTGTACACTGACAGCCTAGTCAGGTTTCTGTCTCCCGCATAGGGCAGGGGCAGCACGGCTAGTGGTGGTGTTCCCCTTTTATAGTTAGCAGCGGTCCCCAAACACAGGGCCAAGGGTGCATGGGTGTCTGTGCCCTGCTCCCCAGGACTGGTGGTGGGGAACTGCTCCTGCTAAGGGCAGGTGGACAGCAAGCAGTGCTTAGGTGGAGTTCTGGACACAGGTAGGCACCCCTGGGAGCTCTGATAGACATGGGGGAGAAGACCCATAAGAAGCCTGTGCCATCTGTAAATCAAGCAGAGGCTTGGAGCAGTTGGGGTCTTCATGGGAATGTGGCCTCGTTTGGCTGTCCCAGCTGATCAGGGCATGCAGTTCTGTTCATTCGGCAAATATTTGTTAAGCTCTAGCCAGATGCCCTAGAGGGTTATGGTGAGGCTTAGAGGAGGTGACACGGTGGCAGCCCCCAGCCAGGGCCAGGAACATGGGAGGACCTCCGTGCATGTTTGCATGGAAAGGCATGCTGCCCACCAGAGCCATGAGTCCATGGGCCAGATGCTCAAGAAAGGGTTGGAGACAGGGTCTCACTGCATCACCAAAGGAGCTCTCCACAGCTCCCTTCTCTCCTCGGACCCATCCTGGCTATAGAACGGGCAGACGTGATCCTTGCCCAGGTGGGAGCTCTAATGGAAGAGCCCAGAGCCTGACCTCTCACAGGGTCAGAGTCCCCCTGTGGCCTTGCTACTGTAGACTTCTGATTCCATCTCTCTCCTTCAACTGCAGCCAGCTTTCTGGACAAAGGGCCCTTCTCGGGGAATGTCCACATTGCAAAACACTTTCACTGTCTCCAGTCCTGCGTTGCCTTTGGCCCTGTCCCACCAGACACTGGAGAGCTTTCTCCCCCATGTCTGCTACAGAACAGCCTGTGTTCGAAGACCTCCAAAGACAAGGAGCTCACTACCCTCTAAGCACCAGGGGACACTAGGCATTTCTTCCTCTTTGAGTGTAGTCATCCAGGTTGGCATTCTCATGAGAGCGGCTGTCTCAAAGGCCAAGCATGCAGCAAGAAGACTGGTGTGGATGGGAAGCCGGTGGTGCCCTGGGAGAGGCCACAGAAGACAAGGACAGAGGCTCCAAGTCAAACCCCAGGGAAAGCCACTCATCTGACCAGCTGGGAGGGTCTGTATGCCTAGGACACTCCGCCACAGACTGCCTGGTATCTGAATCACCAGGGTGGGACTTCCTTGGGATGTGGTGTGGGAGTGGTTTGGTCTGACTCTTCTCAGCCACCAGCACAGCACAGGCCTGTGCACACACCCAGAACACACTTGGCCATGCACTGGCCATGCAGGAGGCCAAAGGACAAATGGCGGTAGGGTCCACTGTGCTGAGAAGGCCTGAGGCGTCGACAGAGCCAGAGCTATCCTGCTCCAGCAGACTTCGCAGCATCCACGTGTGTAGACTGGGCAGTGGAGAGTGTTATCAGCTTCTGACAGTCTCTAACGAGTAAGGGAGGCGAGCAAATTTAGTTTCAACAAACAAGTGATTGAGCTTAAGAGGATTAAGGTAAACAGGACCCTGGATGAGGAATTCCCCCATTCTCCTGCTGGAGGTGATGGGCAGAACCTGCGGCCGGGAGGAGCAACTGAGCACTTCCGGCTGCCTGTCTACTTGGCCTTCCCTTCACAAATCTGATAGGCAGTTTTGTGAGGAGTCCAGATTTGCTCAGTGGCTGCTGGAACCTGGCTCTGCTGATGTTTTCAAGGACTTTGTTGAAGTCGGCGCTGCTATACGGGGCTTGTGAGCTGTTTCTGGCCCCATATGTACGAGGCAGATGCAAAAGTCATGCCTGCCATTCGGGGATGGGAATTTAGATTCCAAAGTCAACTCTAAAAAATCCTTTGTGCCACACCCCTCACCTTGGCTCTGCTTCCATCCCAGGCTGTCTGTAGGCAAAGTGGTAGTGCAGGCTGTACTCACGGAAGCATGAACTTTGGGGTTTGGGGAACTGCATTCAAATGGAGGCTGCCTCACTTATTAGTTGCTTGCTGGGCAAGATTTCTCATAATCCCTCAAAGCCCCGTGTCTGTGATTGCAAACGGGAATCATAAAAATGCCCAGCCTGTGGGCTGTTAAGGGAAGCAAGTGGGGTCACATGTATGAGAGCCCCACCCAGCTCGCGTCTCCACTCGTGCTCCAGCAGTGCTGGTGCCAGCCCCTGACCCAGGGGGTCCTGCAGACGCTCCTTCACTGGCATCCCTGGATTGTGGCAGGGGGTTAAGCCCCAACCTGTCAGGCCAGGCCACCTACCTGGCCACATGATTCTGTACCCGCACCCGAAGGGAAGGGCCCTCTTTCAGCTCGCTGGACAGCTTGAACCCAGCGTGGTCTTCACGCCCACCACATGGCTTTCTCTGAGAAGAAGCTGGTGCTCCAGAAGCTGGAGGCTCCTGGGGTCATCTGAGCATGTCCACCCCACATACTCTCTCTCCCTGCGTGAGGAGGCCATCATTATGGGGAAATTAATATATATTGGGATACACTCTCCCCATATTGGGATACACGTCTCCCTCTCCTTGGGAGACACTGGCCCACGCACTCTGATTCGACTCAGGTCAGCATCACTGAGAATACTTTCAATTGTGTACCCAGGGCTCAGAGGAGCCCAGAGGAGGAGAGAACACAGAGTCCACCTTGAATTTGCAGTCTCTGGAGTAAGATCAGTTCAGCACACACAAAACAGAGGGCAGGATAATGTTCCATGACCAACTTCATGGGCACTGGTGGGTACAAGTCACAGGCTCACATTTTCTCAGCATTGAAAGGTTGGAGTAGCTCAGTGGTTTTAACATCTCATTCCCCAAGGGCCCTCGGGCTTCAGTAGGGTGGGCCTCAGGTGAGACAGAAGGGTCAGTGGGCAGGGATAAGATCCTTCACGGCATAATTCTTCAACCAGAATGGACCGACAGCCATGATTCCTTTATTGGCATATGATGTTTAATTTTCTTGGGAAACGACTGTGGAAACCACTGGATTAGTTGAGCTCTGAGTTCTCCGAGTCTAGGAATTCCTATCAGAGAAGTAGCATCAAATGTGATTTGAACATAAGAAAATTTCACTATCCAAGAGTAAAAGTGAGAGCAGTGCATGTGGTGCAGGGCAGCCAGCCTGCCCCAGGACAGGCAGCACCCTTCCCACCCTCTGTGTGTCTGACCCCTGTGCCCCTCCGGGGAGGAGGCTCGAGGCTGCCCGTGTCTGTGCATCCGGGGCGCAGCTCTCCACGCACCCTGGCCCCTCACTGGAAGCGGCCTCTTCACTGGCTGCTCCATGGAAGGCACAGCAATGGGCTCTTCTGCTGCAGAGAACGCTGGAAGGAAACTGCCTCTGGGGCCATTTGCCCAAGTTTTGAGGCCCATTCTGGCTAAGAATAATCTTTATTTCTTCTACTTCACTGTATCAAAAGACAACAAAAGATAGCGCAGTGATAATGCTGTATCTTAGTTAATATGGCATGTTGAAGCTTGCATACTGTGGGCACTTGATAAACACAGCATGCGCCCTCTCTTTGTCCCCACAGGGGCCAGGGTGACATTGCTGAGAAAACAAGGGCACTGTTTACCAAATGAACACCTTGGCAGCCTTGGGTTCCTCAATGCCTCGTATCATTTCAGCCATCTTCACACAACCCCGTGAGGCAGGAACCTTTTAGATGAGGGAACTGAGGCTCAGGGAGAGTGAGGACTTGCTGAGGTCATCGGAGCCTGCATCTGACCAGGGAGTGACCCCAAACCCTTGCTCTTTCTGTGACGCCCCCCTTGCTCTCTCAATATGGCAGGGTTGCCCATCTGAGGATGGGATTAGGAGAAAGCTGGGCTGCGGAGAGGTGAGGGTCGGATCCCCCATTTGCATTCTGGAGTTGAAAATTCCAGAAGGTTGAGGTGGGGTCAGGGTAGAGCCAAGCTCTGGAATCCAGGAAGTGGCAATGCAGCTTAGAAAATCCCGGGCAGTGGGCCACGGCTGGCAGCAGAGACTTGGCCCAGGAGAGGCAGGCCAGGGGCAGATGAGCCAGCCCAAGAGGTCTTGGCAGCCAAAGGTCAGGCAGGGCAGGGCACAGCACCACCTGAATGTTGGCCCACAGTGAGGACAACTTTGATCAACTGGCACCTGCAATTCTGCCGTTGAATCATCAAATGGGGAATTGACAAAACAATGAGATGCCCAAGGGCGCTCAGCAAGTTAGGGGCAGAGCCCATCTCCTGGCCTTTCCTGAGCTCTTCCTGCAGCCCCCACGGTCCCCAAGGCTTCTTGTGCCATGCTTTGAGTTCTTGTGTTTCTTGGTGAACCCTCCTGTCGCTCTCGCTCCTCCGGCACATGGTGTGACTCATTTCTCCGCTGTCAGCATGGGCAAAGCAGCCCTGCTCATTCTTTTCCTGGTGTCCATCCTGCAGTTCCCAGCCCCAGCATTTACAGAGAAGCTGTTCAATAAACACTGCACTGGGTCCATGTGTGTTCTTACAGTTGTCCCCTGCCCTGCTGATATCAGGTCCCTGGAGCCAGGTACAGATTCTCAAGTCAAAGGAGGGTGAGGAAGATGAGGTCCCGAAGGCAGATTCCAGGGGTTCGAATCCCAGTATAGCTATCTACTACCACATGAGCCTGGTCGAGCTACGGGACTCCAGGGAAATGTGCTTTCCTTCTGCTGAGTGGCATGTGTGGCGCGAGTGAATGAGTTAATAAACAGAGAGCCTCCCAGGAGGTGCCATTCACTCTGGCTTGACAGTGACTTTCAGGGAGCTGAGCCTTCACACAATCCAGCCACTTATGATCGTGATGTGCTGATGTCCCTGGCTCTCAGGGGTTCCTTAGGAAGTGTGAATTACCAGCGTCCCTCCCTATCGCCTCAGCACGTGGTCAGCTCCGTCTCCCTCTCCTGCTTCATTGCTGGCTTTGAGCTCTGGGACCCCAAATTTCTTGTGGCCCCAACACATACCTGCTCACACCATTCCCTGGACCTAGAGCATCCTCCCCTCCCTCTGTACCTGCCTCTGCCTCATGCATCCTTCCAGCCGAGCCCGGTGACCCATCTCCAAGGAGGCCTCCTGACATCAACATCACCTACCTGACCCTTATCCTGCCAGAGCCAGAGAAATGGCAGCGTGTAGGTGGGTATGGAGAACGTGTGTTGTGCATGTTCATACATATGTGCATGGTCATGTATGTGCGTGTGCCCTGTGTGTGTATGTGCATGTGAATGCACATGTGTACCCGGGTGCAGGATTTGGCCCGATTCTCCTTAACCTGGCTCCCTCCTGGCCGGATTATTTTGGCCTTCAGCTTGAGTCCTCAGTGACTTCCCGGTTCTGTGGGCTTCCTTCCTCCTTCAGGCCCTCTCACCTGGCAGGACTGGTTTTCTTCCTGGCCAGGTGGCTTTAGCAAGAGCAGGAATCCAGCCAGCCCAGCAGGGGCCCAGGATGAGGCCCTGGCCGACTGCTCCCTTCTGGAGCCCCCACCCTCCCTGTCTCTTGCTCTCCTGGGCCTGGCTTGGGCAAGGGGAACCATCCCCTTCCATTCCCTGGGCTTGGCCTGGGCCTGCCCACCCTTGTTCCAGACCAATGACTGACTGTGGGTTGAGAAAGCTGTCTTGAGGGGCATGGATGGCCCCAGAGAGAGTGTCAGGTGGGGAGGGTCTCTTCTCCAAGACCACTCTTCCGGAGTTCAGGGAACAGGCCAGAGAAGACACTAATGTTTCTCTGCATGGGCCGTGTGCCAGGCATCGTGCTAAAGACCACTGCAACTGTGACATCTGGTTCTCACCGTGGGAAAGGGGCCCATCCATAGTCCCATGCTGAGGACAGGAAAGCACCTGACGCCTGAGCCTGTGCTCATGCTCCCAAAGCCATGAGCTCACGTGAAAAAGGGCCATTTGGAAATTGCACACCAGTGCCGGGGCAGTGACAGTTGGAGGCCACACTGAGTCATCAGGAACTCCCACGTGGCCCTCAGGAGCCAGACAATGGCTGATGGCACTTGTGAAGGTGTAACTCTCCTGGAGTTGCCCCCTGTGGAAGCCCCCAGGGGAGACGTGACGTGGTACTAAAAAGGTCACTTTTCTTTACCCCTACAGCTTCTGCTCCCACTTTTCCTCACCCCTACAGCTTCTGCTCCCACTTTTCCTTACCCCTACAGCTTCTGCTCCCAGATGTTCTGTCCTGCTCCTTAAGATCAGCAGAGTCACAAGTCAGTCCCCCAAGTGTGATGAGCCCTTCCTAGGACTCGGGGGCTGATGGTCTTTTAAACTCTGGGTGTGATGCTATGACCAGAGATGAGGAGTCGAGTGTCTGGCTTCCAGCTGTGGTCTGGCAATGTTGAAGCCTGAGTGGGCCGTCTCCTCAACCACCTGGACCCCTATTTTCTCACAGGTAAAGGAGTGACCACAAGAGTTGCTGTTCCACCTGCAGGCAGGGATAGTTGTAAATGGCAGATAGGAGATGATGATATGCCACATGAAGGCCTTAAAAGGGTTTTTAAAAGCACAGTGAGAGACTCGGTGCCATCGTCAATTCTCAGCATTATATGCAGCACCCCTGCTCAGAGCCTAAGGAACAGAGCAAAATGGACGAAGACATAAGTAAAGTTCCTGGTGCACAGCAGGTTCACGGCTGGCCCTCAGTAAATATTGGTTCCCTGCTCTTTTTATCTCTTCAGAACCTCCTCCAACTAGGGGTAAACAAATGCCTGCCCGATGGCTCCCAAAAGAGGAGTTGATACATACTGTTCCTGCGCTGGCCAGCACCTCAGGCTCCCAGAAGCATCCCTTCCTGGCAGCCGGGTTTGGACCATGTCGTGATCCACTGGGGCATGTGCTACCCGGGGCCATTTCCATGCTTCTTTCCAGCCCAGGCAGCCACGAGCATGAGCTCAGGTCACCATACTGGCCACTAGGTCCACCCTCCCTCTGAGGTCTGTGGTGTGACGATGTCTGCAGATGTACAGTGTCATCCCTGAGGATGCTGTGTGGGTCCTCAAATCCTTAGTTCCCAAAGCACATAGATATGCCTAGCAAGCCCCTGTTTCTGCTCCATGTCTTTCCGAAGAGGTAACATTTTTCTTTTTCTCTTTCTTTGCATCCTCAGCGCAGATACCAATGGTAACCATGGGTTACATTGAACCCAGGCTCCTGTTGTCTGTGTGTGTATGTGGGGATGCGGGCATTTTCTTATCAAGATCCATAATTGTTTTTAAGATGGACGCTCCCACACGGGCACTGTGGACTGTTTGTTGTTTGGTTTGACTGTGTGTGTGCTGTGTCCAGCATGGCTCTTCCTATTCTTGGAACCTAGTGTGTTTGCAGAAGTCCCAGAAGACTGGTTTTGGAATTGTTCCTGACTTTCAGGCCTCGCGTGTAGGCGCCACCGTGAGAGAAGTGATCCTTCCCTCTGCTCAAGTCCCTGGTGCGCCACTGCTCTCTCCTCAATGCCATGTGCTCCCCTAAACCCGTGGGCTGGACTGGGTACCTGGAAGAGGCAAGGGCAGCCTCTCTCTCCAGGGAGCATCTCAGGGTCTGCCTCCTGGGCATGTGCAGATGGACGCACCTTCATCCGGAGGCAAACAGTGCCAACAGCAGGTGCCAAGGGCACTGGAGTTCTTGGTCTGTAAGCAGGGAGTGGGGACTGTGACCTGTGAAGAGCCTAAGGCACTTGGAGAATGGCAGTGGGGGCGCCTCCTACGTGTATCAGGTAGGAAACAGAGGATACCTTGGCTGGGATTTTTGAAGAAACTTGTCAGTGAAGGGACAATTAGCAGAGATACCGTTGGGTTAACGGAACTAATAGGATGTAAGGCACTCAGGGACTCGCCACCGTGGGAGCTATTAGCACCCTACAGCCCAAAGGGACAGAGGAGGAAACAGAGTTACAAGAGCTGGCTTCAAAGTGTGAGATGTGGGAGGAGGTTGCCCTGCAGAAGCCGTGGCTCCCTGGGGCACAGCCAGTCCCAGAGCAAGACAAAAACGGGAGGGCAGGAACTCTGACCTCTCTCTCCTCCGCCATCCAATATCCTGCCAGCACTCCCCATTGGCTAGAGCCAGCTGGGGCCAGCGGGCAATGAGCCCGGGGATGTGCTCCGTGGAGAGTACCTTCCTGGGACCCAGAGGAGGGCAAGAAAGGCACACAGGGAGGCCGGGCGCGGTGGCTCAAGCCTGTAATCCCAGCACTTTGGGAGGCCGAGACGGGTGGATCACGAGGTCAGGAGATCGAGACCATCCTGGCTAACACGCTGAAACCCCGTCTCTACTAAAAAATACAAAAAACTAGCCGGGCGCGGTGGCGGGCGCCTGTAGTCCCAGCTACTCGGGAGGCTGAGGCAGGAGAATGGCGTGAACCCAGGAGACGGAGCTTGCAGTGAGCTGAGATCCGGCCACTGCACTCCAGCCTGGGCGACAGAGCGAGACTCCGTCTCAAAAAAAAAAAAAAAAAGAAAGGCACACAGGGGTGCAAGGGACTTATGGAACCATGGACTCAGAGCACTATCAGAGTTAGCCGGGGTGTAGCCCTGGCTGTGCTGCTCATCTCACATACAGTTTTCAGCAGCTGGCTCTGCCATGCTCAGTCTCAGCTTCCTCCTTTAGGAGGGAAAATGTGGCACCAGGTCATTGTGTCTCAGAGCATGCTGCAAGCATCGCTCGCGTATGCAGGAAAATCCTGGGAGCCACACAGCTTCTGCCTAATAGCAAGCGCTCCTGTCAGCATAAACCCACTGCCATCTGGGGTGGGAGGTACTTCTGGGCCCTATCACGCCAGCATGTGGCCCACCCCGAGGCACACTCAAAATTGTACCTGGACAGCTGGGAAGGGCGGGCTCACCTGTGGGCCCATCCCATAGGGCTAGGGGCTGTGGGGAGGTGACTCCAACCAGCGCCCCTCAACTGGCAGAGCTGGAGGGGCAATGCCACTGCTTCCATGTACGATGGGAATAGAAAGTTTCCTTACAACACACCTCTACTGAGATTGTTAAAAAGTTAGACAGTTTAAAAAAACACATGGTTATGGGTAGAGGACGGGGATATGGCAAAAGTCATAATGGTGGTGGTAATTAGGTGATTAGTGACTGAAATTTAAGGAAGAAATAATACCAATTATGCACCAACTTCCAGGAAGCTAAAGAAAAAGGGATATTTTCCAGTTCATTTTATGAGGTCAGCACTCATAAAATTACTTTGATACCAAAACCAGAGAGACACATCACAAAAAAGAATACAGGCGTATCCCTCATGAACATAAATGCAAACGTTATTAAAATTTTTTAGCAAGTTGAATCCAAATATGTATGAAACAGATAATATACCATGACTGAATGGGATTTACCACAGGAAAGTAAATCGGTTTAACATTTGAAAAGCCAGTCAATGAAATGCACCATATTAACTGAGTAAGCAAGAAAAATCATATGATTATCTCAATAGATGCAGAAAATAGCACGTGACAATAATCCAACATCCATTTATGATAATGACTCTTAGCAAACTAGGAATAGAAGGGGGCATCCTCAGTCGGATACAAAGGCAGGTATAGAAAATCCACAGCTAACATCACACTCAGTGGTGAAATGCTGAATGATTTCCTCCAAGATTAGAAATAAGAAAACAAATCGGCAAAAGATTTGAACAGACATTTCACCAAAGAAGATACATAGACAGCAAGTCAGCACAGGAAAAGACGTGGCAGTTAGGAAAATGCACATTTAAACCACGAGATACCACTACACACCTCAGAAAGCCCCTTTCTTCAGGTTTGTTGTTCCGGGCCAAGGCAGGCGGATCACTAGGTCAGGAGTTCAAGACCAGCCTGGCCATTATGGTGAAACCTCGTCTCTACTAAAAATGTGAAAAATTATCCAGGTGTGGTGGCACGTGCCTGTAGTCCCCAACTACTCAGGAGGCCCAGGCAGGAGAATTGCTTGAACTGGAGAGGCAGAGATTGCAGTGAGCCGAGATCACACCACTATACTCCAGCCTGGGCAACAGAGTGTGACTGTGTCTCAAAAAAAAAAAAAAAAAAAAAAGAATCCTTATTTTTTAATATCTGCCCTGGCTGGGGGATACTTGGCTGCTCTACTTCAACCTGGAGACAACATACTATCTCTCTAACCCTCCTGGTGAACCCTTTCAGTTTCCCTCTAAACCTCTATATCATCCTTCATAGGTTTTTTGGCACGTCTTTAGGAGAGCGGGAAGTTTATGGCAGTGGGATAAGTGCAGGAGAAGTTGTGGGGAGACTGGGTTCCAGCCCTACCACTCTGTGCTAACTTCCTGGGCTACCTATTCTGACCCCTGACTTGTTCCCCAGCGACGAGCTCCATCCCAACTACGAGCACCTCCAGCACCCACCTGCCTCTCCAGCACCCCAGGGGCCTCCCTGACTCTTGCTCTCCCACATCCCGTCCTTCCACAAGCCACAGACGCCACTCTTCCAGTATGTGTACAGTGTGTCCTCATTTCTGTCTCACTGCCAGTCACAGCCCAAGCATCTCCTGTGTGCCCTTTTGCCAGTGTCTCTGGTGGGGTTTGTTCTGGGTCTCCTGCCTGAGGACCCAAACTTCCCATCTCCTCGCATTGGGGGACCCTCGCTTTAGGGCTCAGGTCAGGCACCACCTCTTCCAGGAAGGCTTTCTGGCTGCTCCACCACCCCCTATCGCTGATACCTGCCTATGCTAGGGATGCAGCGACCCAGGCAGTCTTATGGGAGCCACCAAGACATTAGCGAAAGTATCTGAGATCCCTGGTGGGATTGGAGCCCAGCTGGACCTTTGGTCCTTGGCAAAAACAATTCATCACAAAAACTTTTAAACATACACAGTAGTATAGAGAGTAGTATCTATCACATAGCAACTGTCACGCAGCTGCCACAAAGATCTGTTATGGCCAGCCCCCAGTCCCTGGCTCCTAGCCCGCAGCCCCCCTCGTCTTAATTCCCCATTAGGTACTTCAACATACACCTCTAAAAGGTAAAGACTCTCTTTAAAACTCTACAATGACATTATTATTAAGCCTAAACATATTAACAAGAAGTCCTTAATGTTAATTGAAATCCATCAGTTGAAATTTCCTCAGTTGTCCCATAAATGCCTTTTTATAATCATTCATGCAAATCAGGACCCAGACAGGGTACACACATTGCTTTTGGTTGATAGGTCTCTCAAGTCTCTTTAATTTGTAACAGTTTTCCCCTCGCTCTCCTTTTTGTTTTTTAAAAAATGTCTTTTGTATATTAGAAAAAAGCCCGGTCATTTGTCCTCCGAGCTTTTTATATTCTCAATTTCACTGATTGCTGTTGCATCTCCATGTTCTTATACATCACACCCCCGATTTAGTGCATTGCTTGTGAACTTATGGTTACATTCAGAAGCTTGATTAGGTTTGGGTTCAGTTTTTTTGAAAATAATTTTCAGAAGTGGTGTCAGGTGCTTCCTGTTGCATTTTATTGGGAGGTGCACAATTTCTGATTCTTTCTGTGAAGTGACAACTCATCAGTAGATTGAGGTGGTGTTGATTTCATCCATCCATTGTAAATTTCCCACAGCCTTTCACTTTATGGTTCTAGCAGCCATTATTATAATATAATTTAATATATGATATATGTATGTAAAATACGTAATTTAATAGCTCATTACTTTATTAGCTCTGCAAAGTGGTGATGGCCTATTATTTCTGCGCTTCCTAGGTGAAATTCTTCTGCAACATTTTTTACTTCATTGATTATTTCCCTAGACTCAGGTTTATACGGGAAAGGCAGGGTAAGTGCTGATTCTTTCTCTTTTAAATTTTTTCGAAATAACATATTGGTTTCCTAGCATCCTCCAGAAGTAACAAAAAAGTTTTTATTTATTTATTTATTTATTCATTTATTTATTTATTTATTTTTGAGATGAAGTCTCGCTCTGCCACCCCGGCTGGAATGCAGTGGCACAATCTCCACTCACTACAATCTCCGCCTCCTGGGTTCAAGCGATTCTCCTGCCTCAGCCTCCCAAGTAGCTGTGATTACAGGCGCGCACTGCCACACTTGGCTAATTTTGTGTTTTTAGTAGAGACAGGGTTTCACCATGTTGACCAGGCTGGTCTCAAACTCCCGACTTCAAGTGATCCACCCGTCTTAGCCTCCCAAAGTGCTGGAATTATAGGCGTGAGCCACCGTGGCTGGCCGAGATTTTAAAAATATTATGAACTCAATACTTGGTTTGCTTTGAGCCATTTTAGTCTTTTTTTTTTTTTTTTTTTGACAAGGTCTGACTTTGTTGCCCAGGCTGGAGTGCAGTGGTGCAATTCTAGCTCCCTGCTACCTTGACCTCCCAGGCTCAAACAATCCTCCCACCTCAGCCTTCTGAGTAGCTGGGACTACAGGCAAGTGCCACCACGCCCGGCTAGTTTTGTTTACTTTTTGTAGAGATGAGGTCTTCCTATGTTCCCCAGGCTGATCTTGAGTTCCTGGACTCAAGCAATCCTCCTGTCTCAGCCTCCCAAAGTTCTGGGATTACAGGCATGAGCCACTGCTCATTGTAGCCATTTTTAAATGGTGAAATTGTCCCATCATTGGCCAGTATGAGGCATTTTGAGTTGGCTC
The DNA here is from genome assembly GCF_049350105.2 of Macaca mulatta. Lineage (NCBI taxonomy): Eukaryota > Metazoa > Chordata > Mammalia > Primates > Cercopithecidae > Macaca > Macaca mulatta. Next base: position 16,974,832 of record NC_133417.1, on the reverse strand, counting down.
CTTCTAACCTCCTTGCTTTTGTGTATAACAAGAAACCTCATCTTGCATTTTTCCTTCCCTAGCCCTGGAATCACCCATTTCTCCAAGGTGCCCTGGGTCCTTGGAGAGCCCAGTCTGGAATCATAATGCTCATTGCCTCTGAGATGGTGTGACTTACAGGACTTTTTAGTGGCTGGATCTTTTGAAAGAGAAAATCCATCATGAGCTCATATTGATATTTCCAATTCAAGTTTATGATGACAAGGCTTTTAAACTTAATTCATCTTACAGTTGTATTTCTTTTATATTATGCTGAAAATCTTGGTTCCTTACTACGTTAACATCATTCCCTCTCTTTAAAGCAGCAAGGGTTCTTAACCTCAGGTACATGGAAGGCCTTTGGGATGCTATGCACCCCGGAGTGAGATGGTTAGATGTAAAATGGCATGTGAGCATGGGTGAAAAATGTGAGTGTGAGCATATGTGTGTGCCAGTTGAGTGCCTATATGAGTGTATTAGCACATGATCACACACATGTTTGACAGCCCTCCCCACCCACACGCACAAAGAATTATTTGGCAACCCAAAACATCAAGAGTGCCAAGAATAGGCCTGGCATGGTGACTCAACGCCTGTACTCCCAGTACTTTGAGAGGCCGAGGCAGGCAGACCACGAGGTCAAGAGATCGAGACCATCCTGGCCAACATGGTGAAACCCCATCTCTACTAAAAATACAAAAATTAACTGGGCATGGTGGCGGGCACCTGTATTCCCAGCTACTCAGGAGGCTGAGGCAGGAGAATTGCTTGAACCTGGGAGGCGGAGGTTGCAGTGAGCTGAGCTCGCACCACTGCACTCCGGCCTGGCGACAGAACGAGACTCTGTCTCAAAAAAAAAAAAAAAAAAAAAAAAAAAGTGCCAACATTAGAAACCCTTTTGATAATGTAATGAATATATGGATCCTTTCCTAAAAAAATAATGGGGAGTTGCATTGGGAAATGCCGTAGAAAGACTGTAGTGATTGTATTAATTTCCTAGGGCTGCTGTAACACCACCACAAACTGGGTGGCAAAAGAGCAGAAATGCTGGCTTCACAGGCCTGAAGGCTACAAGTCTGAGATCAAAGGTGTCGGTGAGGTTGCTTCCTTTTGAAGGTGGTGAGGGTGAATCTGTCCCGTGCCTCTCTCCTAGCTTCTGGTGGTTTGCTGGCATTTTGGGCATGGCTGGGCTCCTGGAAGCATCACCGTGATCTCTGCCTTCTTCTTCATATGTGTCTATTTCTCTGTGTCCAAATTTCCTGCTTATATCCGGTGATATTGGATTGGGCGAATCCTAATGATCTTATCTTGATTACATCCGCAAAAAACCCATTTCCAAATAAACCCCTAATTCACTTTCTGAGGAACTAGGGATTAGGACTTCACTGTATCTTTCTGAGGGGACATAATTCAACCCACACCTACAACCGTACTGCTCCCCTCAGCAGCAGTGGGGTAGCACAGTGGTTGAGTGCTGACACTGGGGGTCACACTTCCTGGGTTCAACTACAGGTACAGGAGAAGTTGTGGGGAGACAGGGTTCTAGCCCTGCACTGATAATACATTCAAAGATTTCTTATCTGTACCTCTGTGAAGTAGGATGAGGTCGGTATCCACTTCCTACGGAGCTTATGAAAAGTAAATGAGTTTACCTGTATGAAGTCCTTGGTCCAGCATCTGGCACATGGTAGTGTGACACTCTGAGTGTCAACTGAGTAAGCACAGCCATCACTGTCGTTTTGTTGGGCTCCCAGGGCGGGCTGGCTGGGAAGGGTGTCAGCATGAAGGAAGTCAGGGATGATGTGGGTGCAGAATCCGGAGCCTGCTTAACTCGCTATGCTTATGAGGCATCCCTACCTAAGGATGAGAGGGAAGGGGGACTTCCATCTAGTGCCAGACGCTGGGGCAAGGGCTCACAAAGATCACTGCTGATGCCCGTTGCCACCTTGCCAAGGAGACTTTTGTATCTCCGCTTTCCCAGTGAGGAATGGGAGGTTCGCAGGCCTTGAGGAATCGGCCAGCACTCCAGCTACTGACTCAGTTCTCCTTCCTCTCCAACCCTCCGCGGGGGTGAAGGACAGGCTCAGAGGACCCTTCTCCTTCTGCTTCCGCCCTTCCCCAGCTTATCCTGGTGGGCCAAGCCCCGCCCAGGTAGGAAGAGCCCCCTGGTCTCCGCCACACTCAGCTCTCCAGTGCTCAGTCTGTTAAATGGGGGCCGAGGCACCTGCCGATGTCCATCAGTGGGCTAGGGGCAAGGGCGCTGTGAAAGCACGTTGGGAATCCTGGCCAGCACCCGTGGACAGAAGGTGCTTGCTGGGTGCCTGCAACATCCCAGCCTTTCATGGTGGAACCCCTTGGGCGCCTTTTCTTCTTACCATTGGTACATTGGCTCCGGCCTCAAGATCACCATGTCCCTTACAAGAGTTAGAGCCTACGTGATTTTTTTCCATTAAAAAAAATCCTTACTTTAGGCATGTGGCCTGTTTGCTAACACATCTGTGAGATCAGCTCTCTTTGCAGTTTAAGTTCAGTGGTGCTTGGGATTGTGGTGCCCATCCCTGGTGGCCCTCAGCTCTGCCCCAGGTTGTCTAGTGAAGCCGCTGGGCTCGGGTCACACTGGCCTGACATCTCTCAGCATCCCCTGACCCCCACCAAGGCTCTGACTCTTTCTGCCTCGGGCCTTCACATGCTGTCCCCAGCTTGCACACTCCTCCCTTCCCCAGTGTAAGTCTCTGCCACCCTTCACATGGCAGCTGTAGAGTTTCTGCCAGGGATATATGCCAGTCATGGGGCAGGGGCTGGAAGGACATTCCCTGGAGACCTCCCTTCACAGCCCGCATTGTCATGGGATGGATCTGTGAACTTTTGCCACCCAGCTCGGGGAGGTGGTGTCAGGAACAGGGCTGGGCTCTCCTTCTCCCACCATATCCCCAGTGCTCAGCACAGGGCTTGGAACCCTGGAGTTGCTCTCTGTATAGACAGACGAATGCCTCTTTCCAGAAAGGGAGCTGGCCTGTGTTCCCCTGGCTCTGACAGCTGGGACTCCATGGGCCCAGGGCTGCTGGGCCAGGCCACTGGAAATAAAAGCTGACACCTTCAGAGCACGACTAGGTGTCCGGAACCCTTCTGAGCACTTTGCATGTATTAACTTTTATATTCTCCCCAATGACCTACCAGAGAGATACTATCGTTAGCCCTACTTTTAAACATGTTTTATATTGAAATAATTTCAAACTTGAAAAAATTTTGCAAAAATGGTCCAAAAAGTTCCTGTCACACCTTCCTACCCAGTCCACCTCTAATGTTAACGTCTTACAAACCCATGGCACAATGATCAAAACCCAGGACACTGACAATGATTTGGCACTGTCGACAATCCATAGATGAGTTTTCCTGGTAACAACCTTTTTCTGCTCCGGGATCTCATACAGGACCACTTTGCACTTGTGGTCCTGTCTCCTTACAGCGGAGGGTTCTAAGGAGAACCTTGCGTCGGTTCTTGTCTTTCACGACCTTCGCACTTTTGAAGAGTCCCGATCAGTTGTTTTCTGGAAATGTCTCTCAGTGTTGCTTTGTCTTGTGCTTCCTCATGTTTAAATTCAGATGATGTATTTTTGGGCAAGAAAACCACAGAAGGGAAGCCATACCCTCCTCAGTGCATTGCATCGGGAGCTACTTGACGTTGTGTGAATCCCATTTTCAAGATGAATAAACTGCAGCACTGAAAAGTCAGAAAACAGATTAGACTGCATCTCACAGCTCACATCTGTTGAGCACTTGCCCATGCACCCGGGGCATGTATTTAGCCACTTCTACCCCTGGGGCACAGTGAGTTGATCCCCAACTCAGCAGTGAGCAGGGGAGGGAAAGGGTGAGGACAGAGTGCGGTGGATGGGAGCAGCCAGGGTGAAGGACAGAGCCAGCGCCTGCAGCCTCTGCGGGGGCCAGGCCCACAGAAGCAGCACTGGGCCACTGTGATGCCTCTGACCCAGGCAGATAGGGGCAGAGCTCGGGATAGGAGCCAGACCAGACTAAACAAGGCACAACCTGGGCTCTGATTTGGGTGAATCCTTAGCCCCAAGGCTGAGGTTGGTGATAGCGGGGGCACAACTGGGGCTTTGCAGGGGGAGCTGGACTTGCTCTGCAGGCCACACTGAAGGAGCGCCCCCACCGGCCCTCTGCACTGGGCTCTGCCCACAGGTTAGGTGGGGGGAGGAGGCAAAGCAGGGCGGGGCCCTGGGCCCCCACAGTGTCCCCTTCCAGGCTCCCCCAGCCCAAGTTAGTCATGAGGTTGGAGGGGTGAAGGACGGAGTGACCACAGCTGCCCTGCATTAGGTAAATATGCATTTTCATACAGGTTGCCCACTGCCCTCCCTAGCCTGTTCCCCTGACCACCTGCCTCCTCTCTTCCGCTCACCTCAGGGCTCCCCCATATGGCATCCTGCTCTCCCTCTGTTCAGCCTGCACTCTCTTCCTGCTTCCTGCTCTTCTCCATCTTTTTGAGTCCTTCTCTGGGACTCAACCCATGAGACAATAGCCATTGCAAGGCCCCCAGTGCTCCTAGCCCAGGGCACCCTCCAGGCGGCAGCTCCTCCAAGCCTTGCCCTCCACGCTCCCTCAACTTCCCCGCGGCCATGGGCAGCATCCTGCTGTACCCCAGGGCAAGGGGCAGGATGGGGGATTTAGTTCCTCACAGCCACGGGCAAGGCTGGTGGTATCAGCCCTGCTGTAGGGATGCGGAAACTGAGGCTGCAGCGTCTCCTCGGAGGCTGACGGCAGTCTCTCCTGCTTTTCTTCCTTTTGCCTTGGCGGGACCAGCACAGCTGAAGTTGCTGCCACCTGACTGTGGCCTGCAACTTCTCTAGTCCCTTTCCAGGTTTCTCCCCCTCCCATCTTGGCCTCTCTCTAAATCCTACTGAAAGAACCCTGGGTTTAACTTTTCTATTTCTGTCATCCCATGGTCTTGTATGCTGTTCCTCTCCCTGCCATCTCTCTGTGGAGGGAGTGTAATCCACACAGAAAGGAGAGGCTTTTATGTGACTTCGGATTCACAGTAGCTCACAACTCCCACCTTTGTCACCGTCACCTACCTGATTTCTTTCTGTTCTTCCTGGCATCGTGAATCTAAAGTCACTTTTATCCTTTGGCCCCACCTTGCAAGACCCACCCACTGCTGTGGCCCACTCAGGAATCCCGGACACCAAGTCTGTCCCCTGGCATCCCCCGGCGCTCCGTGCCTTTGAGCATGGAGCATACATTGAGTGGTGGCTTCAAGTCCCCCCACCCAGTCTGAGCCAGAGCCCTGGGGAGAGGGTGGCAGGGACCAATGGACCCTTCTCCAGATGCACACAGCCCAGCGTCAGCGCCTCTGGGGATGGCTGTCCCCGACTGTACTGGCATTGGTAGCATCTTTGCCACGTGTGCACAGGCTTAGGGCAACAGTCCCGTGGGCTGACTGGTAAGCTGAGACTGCGCCTCTCAGCCTTACACATGCTCTGTAATCACAAGAAAAACAGCCCGGAGGCTGGCTCCTACCTTCTGGTGCCTCTGCACTCCCATCTCATCTCAGGTCCCTCCTCTGCTTGTCCCTCCTGGCCCCATGCCCAGTGACCCATTTCCACCTCGTTCTCCTCTCTCATCACCTGTGCCCTTCAGCTCTTTGCAGGTGAATATGACTCAGTCCCGGCCTTTAAGGGGCCCACACTACAGTGGGTTCTCAGGTAGCCTGCGACCACTGTGCCACACTGATGTCTTTCCCCTGTGGGCTGGGGAAAGTCCCCTGTGGGGACTTTCTGGCTACTGGGCCCATCGTCACATGCACATGCCTTCTTGCTTCTCTCCCTGGAGGCTGGGACAATGTCTTGCCACAGTTCTGTCCCTCGTCCCTGGTCCTCAGCTATGGCTTTGTGTATCAGCTGCTCAGTAAATATGCCCAAGGGATGGATTGTAGGCTGTGGAGTGACAGACAAGGGAAGGCCCAGGTTCTGGAAAAGCCCAAAGAGGGGAAGGTATTTGCCCAAGATCATGAAGCTACAGTGGATTTTGTATGTATTGATTGCAGTGCTTTCCAAATGCTCCATTTACTCTGGGATTAAATTAGATATTCCTTGAAAAGCAAATGCTTGACCATAGTAAGTTCTCAATAAAGCTAGCTGCTATTGTTGCCATCATTACTTTACATTAGCCTGAGCTACACAAAATTGCCATTTCTGCAGGTCAGCAGGGGTTGAATATTGGCAATTTCATACAGTTCAATGCAATATTTTTCCCCCTCAAAACTGGCTTACTTTGCTTATTAAATGAATGTATTTTAAAAGGAACTTTTCATCTGTACTGTATTAATTGCACCATCCATAGTAGAAGGTAACATGCCCCTATGCACAATGAAAGTAGGGTAATGCTGTTAGATTCTGCTTAGATGGTCTTGCCTTCTCAAGACAGTATCTTGACACTGTACTCCCCTTGTTTCAGATGGAGATTAGCAAGAATTCAAGAGGGATTGAAAGCATTCAGGCCCCACTTTTTCCTTTAAGGATCTGAAGAGTTAAAAAGACTTTTAAAAATGGAGTTAAGAAGCCTGACACAGTGGCTCACGCCTGTAATCCCAGCACTTTGGGAGGCCGAGGTGGGCAGATCATGAGGTCAGGAGATCGAGAGCCCATACTGGCTAACATGGTGAAATCCCGTCTCTACTAAAAATACAAAAAAATTAGCCAGGTGTGGTGGCAGGCGCCTGTAGTCTCAGCTACCTGGGAGGCTAAGGCAGGAGAATTGCTTGAACCTGGGAGGCAGAGGTTGCAGTGAGCCGAGATCACACCACTGCACTCCAGCCTGGGCAACAGAGTGAGACTCTGTCTCAAAAAACAAAAACAAAGCAAAATAAAACAAAAAAACGGAGTTAAGAAACTGTGAAGGCATAGCATTCCATCAGGCAGTTAGTGTCACCCCGGGACCCCCTGCAACTCCTGGAATCTGTCCTGCTGAGGGAACCCCTGATGGGTAGGAGATGCTCTGGAAGGTCGCCTTGAAATGTGGAGAGCTGAAACAAGGCCTCCGTGAACCTGAGCTGAGGCCTGCCCATCTCTGGCCCCAGGCCCACAGCGGAGGGAGAAGCCTTCTTGCAGGGTCTAGGGCTGGAAGGAACTGTAAACAGTATCCCATTCAATATTGTTGCTTCCCAGGGATGGACAGCAAGACTCAGAGGAAGAAGGACCAGCCCAAGGTCACACTGCAAATCAGGGTGGTGGGTAGGGACCTCCCAGAACCCAGCCCTCTGAACACTAACCCCGACTCCTTCTGCCCTACTCTAACACCTCCCTCCAAGACCCCTCACTTCTGCTGCCACCACCTGCTCCCCACCAGGCAGGAGCAGAGGTGCTGGGGGCTTCCTAGGGGGTGACTCCCTGGACTGTAACTGTTCTTTTGTTTGGTTTGTTTGTTTGTTCGTTTTTTAAGACAGCGTCTTGCTCTGTTTCTCAGGCTGGAGTGCAGTGTCATGATTGTAGCTCACTGCCGCCTCCATTTGTGTTCAAGCGATCCTCCTGCCTCAGTCTCCTGAGGAGTTAGGACACAGATGTACCACCATGCCTGGCTATTTTTTTCATTTTTAAATTTTTCATAGAGATGGGATCTTGTTATGTTGTCCAGGCTTGTAATCGTTCTTAATGAGCTGGTCTTCTTCCCTTCAAGAGGAAAAGGGTGGGGTCTCACTCATCTCTATGCCTTGCATAGTGGCTGATGCTAAAAAACATGTGCTGGACAGAACATCAAAGACTGACCAAGCACCATGAGGTAAGTGCCGTTAGCCCATTTTAAAGAAAGAAAAGTTGAGGCCCGAAGAGGTTACATAGCTCACAGCTGATAACCAGCGCAGTCAGGCTTAGAACCGAGTTTGGTCCAACACCAGACCCATGCTTTTCCCAGCTCATGGTGCTGCCTGACCTCCTTGCATGCCTGTAGCGTGGACAGGTCAAAGAGTAGTCCTGATAGCAGTCGAGGAACCAGAGCCCTGAGCGGTGACATGCTCTTCCAAGGACACAGAGGGGAGGAGCTGAGGCCTAGCCCTAGTGCTCAGCCCTGGGCCTCCAACCAAAACCTCCTGTCCCCAGCCCCACCCAGGCTAGGTCTCCCGCTAGGTGCACTCTACGGCTCCACCAACTCCTTGGGCGGTGTGGTGTCGCTGCCCCATCCAGCTCCACTTGCCTGGCGTCTGCTGGAGCCTCCTTCCTGGCCTGCCTGCCCTGATCCAGGCGAGGGCATTCTCATCTCCATGCACTGAGCCTTGTGGAAATCAGACCAAGTCCCTCCTGGACGGAGCCACTCTGCTGGCTTGCCTCTCTCCTTAGGACCAACTCCTCTGAAGTCCCTGCCGTGGCCCTGCAGGCCATGTGCCATCTAGCCCCACATCCTCCTCATCTCATCTCTTTCTCCAACCCAGACATTCCTGAAGATACCAGACACGTTCCACCCATCCTGAGGACTTCGTGTTTGCTGTCCCCTCGACCTGGAACGCCCTTCCCCAGATGTCTGCACGGCATTCCACGATGGGGCCACTTCTTATTCATTGATTGCCTGTCTCCACTGCAATATGAACTCCAGGGAACGTCACCCCGGCCTTTGCTGAGGCTGCACCCCCTGCCCCTACCCATGCAGGGCCTGCCACGTGGTCACCCTCATTCCACAGTGCAGATCCTCGGCCTCAGCCTGGCACGGGGCTGGGTTCCAGAACCAGCTGCGCCCTCATCACCCCACCTGGGGCCCCACACACAGGACAAATGACAGGCATGTCTCCTCGGGTGCTGAGGACCAGCCCTGGAGTGTCCCCCATTGTTCCCAGAAATTAGCAGCGGTTGCCGCATTCAGGGGAAGCACTCCAGCCCACGGGCTATGGTACTTGGGGGAGAAGAGAAAAAAGACAAGCAAGATCACCAGGCGGGCCAGTGCCGGTGCCTTTTCCCTGCCTGCGATGCACACTTCATTTAATTTTTATAGTGGAGGGAGATGTGGGGTCTTTTGAGCATCGATATCCTCGTGGGCAAGTCTAAGTGTCAGACAATAAGTGGAGGAGCGGCCCTCGGAGCGCCTTGGTCCCACTGTCAGTCTTGCCCAGATTAACAACTTCATCTGAGCCTTTGTTGATATTGACACTCGGTTGCTAGGTAACATGTTTACCGCCCAATGAATAGGACTTGAAGGCCAGTGGGGGCACAGTCAACAGATTGGCAAATAAGGCAAACGTGCCATGACTTGATGTGCCCATCGTGGTGCCCAAGGGTGTGGAGGACGCTGATCTGCCCCAGCCCCTGACAGGGCGAGTCGCTGTGGCCTCATGCCCAGGTGGGGAAAGTCCAGGGGAGCAGCGCTGTTTTCACCCAGGGCCCAATCTCGTGATGACATAGATGCCCCTGGCCTCTTGACAAGGGTGCTTCTGTCCAGTAACGCTGTGACACGGTGTCCCTGCCACACTGTGACACAATGTCTCTGCAATACTCTGCTGTCCTGGAGAGGCCCCGTCTATTGCACCCTCAGCACCTTTGACAGCACCTGCCCCCTACTTTATCCCTGTCCACAAGGGCTGTGCTGTCCTGAAAAGAACCCACGGCTGGGAGTCAGAAGACTTTGTCACTTCCCTTGGCTGGGAGGCCGTGGATGTGTGTGTCAGGCCCTGGGCTGCAGGGCCTGTATGCTGTGAACATATCGCCTGCCCTGCCTGCCTCATCAGGGCATTCGAAGGAAGGGCCCACCGTTTATTGAGTGCCAGTTGTGTGCCAGACCCTGTGCTGGGCCTGCTAGTCATTCCTTTTAGGACTTGCAGCTACCCTGTGAGGTGGGCTGCTAACTGTGAACTCCTTTTTGATGAGCTCGTGTTAAGTGATCAGCATGAGGTTCCTTGAGGAGTAGTCAGTCTGCAGACTCCAGAACCCCCATTTCACTGTCCCACATAAGGACTTGCTCCCCTGGTCCCCACCTTGAGCTACCTGTTGACCCAAGGGCTGTGTGGAGGCCACCACAGCTGCAGGGCTCAGCAATGGGCATTTTGCTGAGCGTGTTAGAGAAACAAGGCTCCGTAAGACAATCACATGATATACCCAGGTAGCAAACCTGCACGTAGACCCCCCAAATCTAAAATAAAAGTTGAAATTATTTTCAAAACCAACAAACCCAAAACAAGACCAAAAGAAAATGGTTGGTCAAAACTCAACAAAGGGAAATGAGAAAAATGTGAGGCTTTGCACACGGCAGTCAAGACTGCAGGACACAGAGAGAGTGTCCATGCAGGAATAGGAGGGGGACGAAGAAACCGAGGAGTGATCAGGAGGACAAAGAGGAGGGGAACCTGGGCCTGCACGAAGCAGCTGGCCACAGCAAGCACTTAGATGTTCCAATAGCGAAATAGTAATGGGGAGCCATGGAGGGCATTAGCAGAAGGAGGATACAGTGGGGGTACCAGGTGCTTTTATAGGCTCTAAACAAATGAGGTCCATGACAGCCAGGATGCAGTACCAGGGTGGGCTGACCAGGTGGGAGGCCCCTGTCCACAGCACCTATTTTTGGGAGTTACTCCAGGACAGGGAGCCCCCAGCCTTGGATTAGGTCTCTGTTTAGTCCTACTGTCTGGTTGGAAACCTGCAACAGAGAAAAGCTCAGTACATGCTTATTAAGTTGCAGGGAACAATTTGAGAGACCCCCACGCTTTAAATACACTGTGTAACTATGAGGTAACCAGCCATATTGCCCTCGGCCCCCACTCCAGCTCTATTCATCCATGCCCCTGGCCTCTGTTAAAGCCTGCTACAGTCCTACACCTAGGGCCCTCTCCCCTGATACCCCTGACGGCTTCACTCCTTGAGCTGCACCACCACCTCTCAACCTTCCCTCGGGCTCCCAGGGCAGTGGGCTCCCTGTGATTGACATTTACATATAAAGGATGATGTACCCTAGAAGGCCAGCAGTTTTTCTTGTATCTTTTTTGCATCAAATACTTTCTAAATACACAACTTCCTGACCTACAGATAACTGAACTATATCTATTCACCCATACATCATCTTCACATCAATACTTAAACTGTCTTAAAGACATCATAACGGAGAGGCAGGAGGGCTGCTTGCAACGGAGATGAATAAACCCCTTACGGTGGCAAGGTCCCTATGGTGGCCCCACATACGTATGGGACATGCATCACACTCCGTTCCCCACTCGTGGCCGGCATTGCTCATCAAAGATAGTCCTGTTTCCTGCGGCACCTGGTTCAATGTCACTACCCTTGACGCTTCACTGGAGGCAGCCACAACTAATGAGTAGGTATGGATGCTTTGATACTAAATGTCTTGCCTTCAAGCTGCTATGCTGGAGGTTCTCTCGGCCATCTCCCGCTGTCTAATGATCATCCCGGTGTCTCCCTGACATAGGTGGGTCTTGTTGCTGCTCCCTTCTTCCTATTTTCTTCCACAACTCCTTCTCCCTGTGTTCCTCCTTCTGCTACTTCTTTCCACCTCTCTCAATCTTGGCTTCTAGAACCATCAACAATCCCAGAGAGGTGCTGGACCACCTGTGTCTCCTTTAGCCATCAGAGTTTGGACGTTCAGGCAGAATCGGATTCTCCTGGGAGGACGTCCAGCAGCTGAGAACTAGATGAAAGGCTCAGGTTTTTGGTTTGCTGTTTGGGTAATTTATTCCCTAGAGACTTCTTTAGTGCTTTTATGTGTTCCTCCTCCTCTGCAACCTCTTTCAGAGGAGGAAAAAAAGAAGGGAATGCACAGTTATTGAGAATTGTATATTCATATGTCATTTATTCCTTCAGATAACTTTTGCAGATGCGGCTTCTTCCCCTGTTTTACAGATAAGAGAGCTGAGGCTCAGACAGATTGGGTGACGTCACTGAATGTGACTTCACTTGTGCCTTGCCTGGAAAGGCAGTCCCAGTCCACTGTGCAGTGCCTGCCACGGTTCCAGCCTTCTCTGCTTCTCTCGACCAGCTTCATCCTGTCATTGCATCAGGCTCCCATTGCTGCTATGGGCATCATAGGGCTTTCCAGAAAGAAAAGGTCCTTCATTTTGATGAAATCTAAGTTATCGTTTTTTTCTTTTATGGATGTGCTTATGTGTCATAGTAAGAGATCTTTGCATAACCCAAGGTCACAAAGATTTTCTCTTATGCTTTCCTCTAGCTGTTTTGTGGGTTTAGGTTTTATATTTAGGTCTGTGATCTATTTGAGTTAATTTTTGGATAAGGTTTGAATAAGGGTCCAGATCTATTTCTTTGGACCTCCAATTGTCCAAACACTATTTGTTGAAAAAAATGACCTTCATTGAATTGCCTCTATCTTTGTGGAAAATCAGTTGACCATACGTGCGTCCTACTGTTTCCAAACTATCTGTACTTTCCCATTAGTCTATGTGTCTATCCACCTGCCAATCCCACACTATCTTGATTATTGTCTCTTTATAATGAGCCTGGAAATGAGGGAATATGAATCCTTTAACTCTGTTCCTTTTTGAACTTGTTTTAGCTCTTCTAATTCCCTTGATTTTTCATAAAAATTTTAGAACTACCATGTCAATTTCTAGCTTTTAAAAATCTTGCTAAAACCTTGGTTGGGTTTGTGTTGACTCTGTTGATCAACTGGAGGAGACCTGATCTCTTAAGGCCTTGGAGATTTTTTGTTTGTTTGTTTGTTTGTTTTTGTTTTTGAGACAGAGTCTTGCTCTGTTGCCCAGGCTGGAGTGCAGCAGCATGATCTCGGCTCACTGCAGCCTCCACCTCCCAGGTTCAAGTTATTCTCATGCCTCAGCCTCCTGTGTAGCTAGGATTACAGGTATGCATCACCATGCTCAGTTAATTTTCGTGTTTTTAGTAGAGTTGGGGTTTTGCCATGTTGGCCAGGCTGGTCTCGAACTTCTGACCTCAGGTGATCCACTCATCTTGGCCTCCCAAAGTGCTGGGATTACAGGCTTGCCTTGGAGATTTTAATCAACATTTTATTCCTGGCTCTTGTCCCCAAGCCACAGTCCTTAAAAGGTTCGAATGAAACAGACAAGTAAGTCAAGCTATAGTGGAGAAGGCTGGGAAGAAGGGTTGACTCTGGCAAGTCTGCTGTGTATACAGATACCAAAACAGAAATCTTGTTGACATTTGACAATCCTGGTGTCAAAAATTCCACCGCCAAGCCCACTTTGGGAGAAGCTCCGAAGACTCTGGTTAAATGCCAATGCTGAGGGGAAAGGTCGCCCAGGGCATTCTTTATCGGCCTTCAGTAACTCAGCTGATGCCATGCCTCAAAGGGCTCGAAGGAGAGCAGATGTTGGTGGGGGCAGGAGCATGGTCCTTGGAGTCCTGCAGGGCCTGGCTCAGACCCCAGTTCTGTCTCTGCCAACTGTGTGACCCCGGGCAAGCCACTTAATCTCTCTGAGCCTCGATTTCCCCTGCTATACCCCAAGCTGCAAGGCTGTTTTCAGGAATAGATATGTAGTGCATTTAACACAAAGTAAGGTCATAAGCAGGAAGTATTTTATTATTATCATTATTGTTATTGGCCTGGGACCCAGACAGCATAAGGAGCGGAGCTTGGGGTGGACGGGCCTTGGCTGGCCCTGTAGGTGGGGCGTGGAGGCCACGAAGCAGCAGAAGCAACCTGGTGAGTCAGTGCTCCTTGGGTGTAGCTTTTACTTGCTTTGTTCAAGGGCATTTGAGGAGGTGAGAGGAAGGGATGAAGAGGGTGCAGAGGGCTTACAGGATGGGGATGCTGGCTTTGACCTCCCAGGCCTACCTTCAGTACACATCCACTGAGCACCTACAACCCAGCAAGTTCTGGGGCTCCTCACTGTGTCCAATGTGGCTGAGAGGCAGGCCCTGGCCTGTGGGGGTCCCCGTGACCAGGTGAGCAGTGTTCTGATGGAATTGGCCATCACACTGCAGTCCCAGAGAAGAGGGACTCAGGCCATGCCCTCTGAGACAGCTTAGAGCAGGCCTCACACAGAGGGGAGGCTTGGCTGCAGTCAGGAAGGGTGATCAGTTCACCCAGGAGACAAGCCGCAGAGGGCCCTCCAGATGGCAGGAGTGGCACGGGCAGGGCTTGGGGTCCTGCGTAAGTGTGGAGGCTGGAGTGCCTGCCTTGGGGAGAGGGAGGCTGCAGGGAAGGCGGATCCGGATGTCGGTGGAGCTGCTTGATCCCCTGAAGACAGGAGGCCATTGAGGGCACTTCCACGGGGATTGGTGAGACCAGATCCAAGTACCAAAAGCCTCATTCTGGGGACCAGGACCGGAAGGGGAAGTTGGATGAACAGCTCAGGGGAGGAACAGAAGGGCCAGAAGATGGATGTGTAATTTCCCCGCCCAGCAACGTCACCACCTGGCTGTGCGCTCCACCCTCAGTTTCCCCGTCTGCAGAGGGGGGGTTGCCCTAAGGGATCTTAGCAGCCCCTCCTGCTCCGAGATGCTGCAGAGCTCCTCTCTGGGCCCCCACACAGCTTTGCCTCTCAGGCCAGCCCTTGGAAGCGACGCCGGGTGAGGCTTGGAGCCTTTCAGAGGAGGAAGGGTTTCTGCATGACCCTGCCACCCCCTGGCATGGCTGCAATGGCTACAACTGAGGTGCCGTAGAATCTGGCTTCTGTGAGTTATCCCATTAATATTCCCTCCAGGAAGCTTTGCCAGACAGGGAGGAGGCAGGGGGCAGATGGGGCACTGAGAGGCCAAGTAATCTGCTTAAGGTCACCCAGCAAAGCAGCAGCAAGCTGGACCGGGCCCCAGGCCTCCAGATGTCCAGTCTGATGCCCTGCCCACTGGACCATGAGGCCTTTAATGAGGCCACCTCCATGGGGGCTGTGGGCTGGCCCACCGCCCAGGGCCGATGACTTGCCAGGCATCCCAATCAGCCACTCTGGAGAGGCCCTGCCCTTGGCGGCCAGGCGTAGAGGTTGGGTGTGAGCATGCCAGCTGAGACTGGAGGCTCTGCGAGGTAGCCCCTAGGTCCGAGCATGCCCAACCCTCCATCCAGGACCCCTGAGGAACAGGGTTCTACATCCAGAAATGCCAGCCACGTCTCAGGGGCTGCGGTGCTGCAGGCGTTATCACTCACAGGTCCTCCAAGCTGGGCCTCGGCACCCAGCCCAGGGCCCTGGGGAGATGACCCCGGCCCGCTTGAGCTGCTGAACCTGCAGTCCGTGTTGCCGGCATCCATGGCCAGCACTGTCTGCCTCCACACTCCATTCTGGAGCCCAGAGCCAGGGCTGCATGGTGACCCCTCCACCCAGCCCTTCATGGACAGAAGACAACACAGTGTCAGAGGGGACAGGACTGGGCCTGGGTCACATGGGGAGATGGTGACAAAAGCAGGGCTCAAATAAGGTCTCCTAGCTTCCAGGCCAGCTTCCTGCATTGCCCTATAAAGTCTCAGTTTTGTCTCTGTCCCGGTAACACCTGGAGAAACCACCTCTGCTGAGCCACAACCGGGACCCGTGGGCACCGGCCGAGCTTCTGGGGGCCCTCTGTTTCCCTCTGGGCCTTGTTTTCGGGGTGAGAGCAGACCGCCCGGAGCTTCTGATCATGCAGCCCAGGGCAAAAGCACACAGGGCAGACCAGAGCAGAGGGGCTGCAGCCTCAGCCTGGTGCTGCTGGTGGAGTATGGAGGGTAGAGAGGGGAGGCTCCCCAGGCCGCACAGCACTGTCAGGGGCCTAGGTTTGAATCCCAGCTCTGCCACCTCTTCAGCTCTCACACTCTTGGGTTGCATTTGCATTTGGGAATTGGACAGTGACACACGACAGAAGGGCCTAGGAGACCCCTTTCTCCAAAGCTGAGTCTCCTGGGGACAGCCTGGGGGGCAGGTCCAGGTGCTGGGGCTCCAGGGGAGCCAGGAGCATGGCAGACCTCGTGGCCGGGAAGTGGCTCTCTCTGCCTGCCTCCCGCCCCAGCATAGCTGGCAGCCGGACCCAGCAAGGGCCAGGGGTGCCATTTCTTTCCCAGGGCTTAACCTCCCCCTCCCCTTCCCTTTTCTCTCTTTGGTTTCAAGACCCCCCCACCCCCCAACACACACACCTCAAAGAGGCTCAATTCATTTAATCCCCTCCCCCACCCTATCCCGGGCCCTTCCAAGAATGCTCCCGGCCTGCCCCCCATTTCCCCTTGCCCCAGCCGTTTAGGGGGTGGACGGGAGCGGGTCACTGAAAGAGGGGGCAAGGGAGGGGTAAAGTAAAAAAGCACATGTCCAACCACAACAACAAAACCCCCCAGCACCCCACATTATGCTCCACAAAGCTGCAAATACACAACAAGCCGGCATCTGTGTGGAATAATAAAAGCGGGTGTGGACGTGTCGTTCTCACAGGGCATTTGGCTGAGCCCGGGCAACGCGAAAGCATGCATAGTTAACGCTCCTGACTGTGTGAAACCCTTTGTCGCGGCACCGGCTCCGCGAGGGACCCAGGGCCCGGGGCTTGGCAAGGGCCCGAGACATTTCTTGGAATGGTTTCTTGTTCATCACTGACACTCGTAATGAGAAATTTATACACCATCCTAAGCGGATAAATTAATTTCAAACACTTTAGACTTTGGAAGACAATGGTTCCTGGCAGGACCCTTTATCACCCATTTTATTAAAAAAAAAAAAAAAAGAGAGAGAGAGAAAGGGGAGAGAAAAAAACCCTCGGGACGTTGCAAACAAAACCCCTATGCCCGGCTCTGGAGCTTGCTGTCCAGGGCTGGGGAGGACCCGCTCGGTCCCCATGTGGGCCGGGGGCCTGTGGGTCACTTGGAAACTTCATTAAAGGGTGTGCAGCTCCCCAGGCTGTCCCCTTGCCCCTGGGGGGCACAGCTTCCGCTCACCCCTGGCTCCGTTTGAAGTTGGCATTCTGGCCAAGGAGTTGGGTTTCTCAGGCTGCGTTTGTGAAAGGTAATTAAATTGTGATAATGTTTCCATTCAGACCCCGGCTTGGGTGAAGAGTGGGGACTCGTCAGACAGACAGGTTCTCGCCATCCACTAAACACGCAGGCCAGCCTGGCAGGAGCCCCTGCCAGGGCCCGGGGGTGGGGTGTCCTGAGCTTCCCACCCAGCCGGGAACTGGCCCTGCTCAAAGGAGAGTCTTCAGGAGGAGCAGGCGGCAACGCAGGGTCTCTGCCTAGAGCTCCTCCGGGTGGCACTGCTCGATGCACCTGCCGGTGACCCGGCCGGTCACTGTGGGTGTCAGAGGGAGCAGGAAGGGTGCTGGTCTCTGCGTGGACATGAGCTGGGTTCTGTCTCCGGCCCCAGACCCCTCAGCTTCCTCCCTCTGCTGGTCAGAAGGGTGTGCGGAGCTCCTTGAGTCTACACCCCACCTGCCCGAGCTTTCCTCCTGCAAACCTCTCCTCCTGGCAGCCCCCAGCTCTACTCCGACCCTAGCTTCCCCAAATGCCACCCACCCTTCACTTCCACACCTACCCCTTCCAAGGCCCCCAGTCACCTCTGTTCAGCAGCTCTCAACCTTTGCCGAGTTGGCGCACACGCAGAAAACCAGTGACTTGGACAGGCTCAGTGGCTCATCCCTGTAATCTCAGCACTTTGGGAGGCCAAGGGGGGTGGATCACTTGAGGTCAGGAGTTCCAGACCAACTTGGCCAATATGGCGAAACCCCATCTCTACTAAAACAAACACACACACACACACACACACACACACACCAGCCGGATGTGGTGGTGCGTGCCTGTAATCCCAGCTACTCGGAAGGGTGAGGCAGGAGAATCGCTTGAACCTGGGAGGCGGAGCTTGCAGTGAGCCTATCGTACCACTGCTCTCCAGCCTGGGAGACAGAGTGAGACTCCGTCTCAAAAAAAAGAAAAAAAAATTAGTGACTTATTCGTGCTTTGGAGTCAAGAGGAAACATTAAGGGTGCTATGGGGGAAAATTATATTTTCTCTACTTAAAGTGATGCTAAGAAAATGAAAATAAAACATAAAAGGGAGAATAACATATAAAACATAAAAGGGAGAATAACATATAACACATTTATATAAGCTTCCAAAATTTTTTTTTAAAACTGTTAAATGAGAAGCAGCTTCTTCCATGAACAAAACTTGCTTTCGTATCAGGCTTAATGCTGGCCTCATGGGATTCCAGAGGAAGAAGTTTTTTATTTGTTATTTTTTTAAAATTTTGAATAATTACAGACTCACAAAAAGTGGCACAAACAGTACAGAGAGGTCCTATCCACCCATTCCCTAGCCTCCACCCATGGCGATAGCTTACATCACCACAGTGCATTTCCAAAACCAGGAAACTGATCAAGAGTTTTAATAGCAAGGCCTTCAAACTCCTGATCATGCCCTTGAATGAGAAATGTAAATTCACACAAGCAGGTGATACAAATGTAAAACCAACGTACAACCATTGAAGCTAGATTTTAAAAACCTAACAACTTCCCTTCCTTTTCTTTCATTGACAAATGTGACACGGAACTATGTGGCTGCACAAGTGGCTGTCCTGCTCTGCTGGAATTTTTTTTTTTTTTTTTTTTTTTTTTGAGAAGTGTTTTTCAATGATGATGAAGCAGCTCTGGTTTTCATGGTTGGCTCAGTGGCTCACACCTGGTGCAGGCATGGCTGAGGGGGCCCATGGCCTACTTGACTGCAGTGGGGCCTTGGGGATGGCCCAGATCGGTGCCTCTGGGAGCTCCTGCTCAACTTCTACCCCTCTACTCCCACCCCAACCCTGTTCCTGCCTGCCACCCTGCATCTCCAGCTGCTAGGTTATGAACCCTTCGGCCATGCTGTTAGTTAGCTCCTACTGTTTGACGTCTTTGCTTCATCAGCATCTCCTCTGGGAAGCCCTCCTGGATTTGTCCCATCTTTTCCCTCATGCAGTGGTGATCTCTGTCATCACCAGATCATACTACATGGTTCTTTCTGTTAATTGGTCTGTCTGCCACAGAAGTGTGGCATCCCGAAGGCGGGGCCAGGCCTGATTCTTCTTGATGCTCCCTGCACCCTACTCGTGGCCTGGCACACAGTAGGTACTTGGCGTTTGTTAAATTCAGAAACCTCATCCAAGGGCTCACTGTGATCACTCATTCTCTCCCTGAAGACTGCCCATGACAGAGTGCTCCCTGCTTTGCAAACCCCTTCAATGTGCACAACTGTTAGAAGGTTCTTCCTGTAATGCCTTGAAGTGTCCTAGTCCCAGCTCTGCCCTCTGGAATATTTTCCGAGGCTGCTCTGATTCCTCAACAAGCTCAGCTGAGCTCCCGTGCTCCTAACACCAAGTCCTCTGGAACCCCGTGCTCTTCTCTAGGCCGCTCAGGGTGGAGGGCCCCCATGCGGGAGGGGAGGAGCAGTTGTGAGCCTAGTGCCTGGGCTATCACCTGCCTCAAGCATCCCTCCTTCTCCAGGGCCAACAAAGTCCTGCTGTTGAGGAACCCTCATCTAGCGGGGGACAAGTGGGACAAGCAAACGCACAGAAAAGCAGAGCGTGGCATGGCTGGCCTGCCGCCTGTCGCTGTCAGTTCCCCCCAGTGTGCAGTCGCCTCTATTCCTGAGGCCTTTTCCTTGAGGGCTTCTGCTGAGCCAGCTGCCCCTCCCTGGCTGCCCTCCTCCCTAGCACCCCTCCTGTGCAGATCCTGCTCCCCACCTCTCCCTCTTCCCCCACTCCCCCTCCTGTTTCACTCTCCCTTTTCCTCCGCTCCCCCTCCTCCCCAGTTCCTTTCTCCTTAGCTCATAGTCCTCCTTGGCACCACCTTACCCCTACGTCCCCCCTTTCCAAATTCCCTTTCTCCTCTCCAATTCCCCCTCTGCCCCACCTTTTCCTCCTCCCCAGCTCACTCTCCTTCTCAGTTCTCCCCACCTGCTCCCTCTTCTGCTTGGCTTTTCCTCATCTCCACTCTCCCTCCTCCCTGACTATCCCTCCTCCTGGACTCTTCCTCCTCCCTGACTCTCCCTCCTCCCTGACTCTCCCTCCTCCTGGACTCTCCCTCCTCCCTGACTCTCCCTCCTCCCTGACTCTCCCTCCTCCCTGACTCTTCCTCCTCCCTAACTCTCCCTCCTCCCTGACTCTCCTTCCTCCCTGACTCTCCCTCCTCCCTGACTCTTCCTCCTCCCTGACTCTCCCTCCTCCTGGACTCTCCCTCCTCCCTGACTCTCCCTCCTCCCTGACTCTCCCTCCTCCTGGACTCTCCCTCCTCCCTGACTCTCCCTCCTCCCTGACTCTTCCTCCTCCCTGACTCTCCCTCCTCCCTGACTCTCCTTCCTCCCTGACTCTCCCTCCTCCCTGACTCTTCCTCCTCCCTGACTCTCCCTCCTCCCTGACTCTCCTTCCTCCCTGACTCTCCCTCCTCCCTGACTCTCCCTCCTCCCTGACTCTCCCTCCTCCCTGACTCTCCCTCCTCCTGGACTCTCCCTCCTCCCTGACTCTCCCTCCTCCCTGACTCTTCCTCCTCCCTAACTCTCCCTCCTCCCTGACTCTCCTTCCTCCCTGACTCTCCCTCCTCCCTGACTCTTCCTCCTCCCTGACTCTCCCTCCTCCCTGACTCTCCCTCCTCCTGGACTCTCCCTCTTCCTGGACTCTCCCTCCTCCCTGACTCTCCCTCCTCCCTGATTCTCCCTCCTCCCTGACTCTCCCTCCTCCCTGACTCTCCCTCCTCCCTGACTCTCCCTCCTCCCTGATTCTCCCTCCTCCCTGACTCTCCCTCCTCCTGGACTCTCCCTCTTCCTGGACTCTTCCTCCTCCCTGACTCGCCTGATCTGCCCTGAATCTCCCTCCGGTCAGTGTCCTCCCAACCCTGTTGTTGGGCCGTGCACTGCCGAGGCTCAAAATATAAATGATCACCTTGTGTTAGGAGTGATGTGACTGACACTCAAAGTCTCTGTGCCTCAGTTTTCCTCATCTACAAAGTTAGAATAATGATAGCACTTGCGTAATAGAATTGTTGTGAGGATTAGACTAGGGAATATATGCAAAGAGTTTAGAACAATGCCTGATACTCAATACATGTCTTAGCTCTATTAGCATTTTCCAAAATTGCCTAATTCGCTTTCCTGTGTATTTTGTAATTGTTTGCTTTCCCCCACACCTTACTTTCCCTGGCCTGGAAGGGCAAGATCCCCTGCTGGGTCCCCCTATTCCCACTGTATCAACAGGACCTAGAATGTGCAAGGCACGTATTAGATGTTCGTTGGACATCGGTTGAATGAAGGAATGAACAAAAGCCTGAAAATAATTCCTCCCTGGCCTTCTCCAGGCTCTTGAGAGTCTCAGATGCAGCAACAGGAGCTGTTGTTTCACACACAATTCCAGGAAAAGCTCTGCTGGATTTCCATTCAATTTCTGCCTCCGCTCCCTCCCAGCCACGTGGCCTTCGGCAGGTCACTTAGCCTGTCCAAGCCCTTCAAATGTAAAACAAAAATATAAAACTGCCTGAATCTCACGGAGTGGTTGTGAGGATTATGTGAAAGTAAGTTTATTACAAGCCTGAGAATTTTTGTCTCCTGCTAAGTAGTTCTTTCTGTCATCTGAATAATTGATAAGTGGATTCTCTAAGTCCTTACTGGATGCATTGATGATAATACTCTGGGGCAGGAGCAGATCACAGGAACCAAGCCTGGAGCCACTCTGCTGGACACCTCAGCCAGGCTGATGTGGGGTCAGTGGTCATTCCCGTTTGAATACAATCATTTAACCAGCTCAAAGTCCAATGACCTGTTCTAACGTCCCTAACGTCCTCTCAGCATTTCCTCACTTCCTCCACAAGTCCAGTGGAGCCTTGGAATGATCCAGGCCGATGGGATCATGGATCCAGTACCTCTAACGTGAGAAACTCTTGCAAATACTTGCTTAAAATACACATGCTTTCTGTTGGCTGCTGCCCCCGACCTCTGAAGCTCATATGTCCACTGAGAGAGAAAAAGGGGAGTTTGTCACGGTCTTTTCTCAGAAGAAACACATTCCTTCCAAATTCTTTCCAAATCCTTCTCCATATTTTAGAAGAGAATGTAGCGGGCTTATAGGGGAAGGAGAAGAAAAGTAGTAGCTTCTTTTTCCTTCTCTCTTGGAAAGCCACATCTCATGTGAGTCTCACATGTGGTATTTATTATCCCATTTCACAGATGGGGGAAGGCAAGCTCAGGGACTCGTATAAGGTCACACGATCCAGAAAGATTCTGTCCTAGCTCCGTCTAGTTCCAAACCCTGTTCGCTTTCCCCAGTACCATGCTGCCTCCCACCAGCTGTAGTTACTAAAAATGTGCTTGTTTCCTGTCTGGAGGGTGATCAATTTGGTCGTGTATCCAGCCTCCAGCTCTCCAAGATTCCTCCAAGGTTCTTGATGGAGGGGTTGAGTTCACACCTGCAAATTCCCCTGGTATCCTGGGAGGTCATTTGTCTGGGCCAAGAAGTTGGAGCTCATCTGAGGCCACCACATGCTCTTCAACCCTCACCTCCCTATCCTGCAGCTGCGTTTCCCTCTTTGTGATGTGGGGGTGGCACACCTGCGTGGGACGACCCTTCTTTTGACTGCCACAGGGAGCCACAGCCCTCTCTGTTCTGAGTCTCTACCATGTGAAAATTACTAAGCCTTCAACATGCTCGTACTCATAGGAGCAATGGCCAGAACATGAGAAAGGCCTCATTTCAAATAAATAATGGCCGCTGTTGACAATGGAAGTATACACACGACCCTATACCTGAATTGCTCATCCTTGTCCCTGTTAATAGACTCTCATCTTTACTGTGCACACAGGTGGTCCAAGGCCGATGCTCACAAGAGGACAGTGAGCAGCATTAGCTGGGAGGGGCCAGTGAGTGCTGGGGTCAGCTAAATTGCAAATCAAGGGAGAGAGGCTGGCATGCCCTCAACCCCAAACCCATATAACAGGGTGACTGGGTCAATTTAACTGGGTTGCTCAGGGAGAACAGCAATCAGGAAGTACGGGCTATGCTCACATCCTGGGTGGGAGAATGCTTTCTCTGTTTAGTTCAAAACAGATGGGTCCTTGGGAGACAGACACATGCCCCCCGCCACCCACACACACGCACACACACCTATGCACACATGCATGCACTCATGACACCACACAGGTGTGCCCACGAGCGCACATGGACCTGCATGTGCTTGCATACGTACCTGTGTGAGGTCCACTCGGATTTTTCAAAGGACCTCATCCAGTTGTGTGTCTCCCTACACTTTACCACCCAGTATTGAATTCTCTTATAGCCAGAAGAGGTCTCAGGAATCGACCAGTTCAACCCCCTTCTTTCCTGTTTTACTGGCAATAAAACGAGGCCACGAGAGGGGCAGCGACCCTCCCAAATGACATATGATGAGTTGAAAATGCTGAGGGGTCCTTGGGCCTCTCTCCACACTTGCAGCCCGGAGCCTCGCGTGGATGTCCTCGGGTTGCTAGTGTGTCCTGGCTCCAGGCTGCAGCCTGTCTGTGAGGGGAAAGAGAGGTCTGCAGAAGAAGGTCATGAAATGGTGAGTGGTGGCAGGAGAAGTTCCTGAGAAGCTGCTGGAGGCCTAGACACTGAGCTGGACATTTTCTGTCCACGGTCTTCTTTAAAACTCCAACAACCCTATGAGAAGAAAGCCACCTTTAATTTACAGATAGGGAAACTGAGTCTTGGCAAAGCTAAGGCTCTTGCCCAAGGTCAGAACCGTTAAGCGGCAGAGCTTGGTGGGGATTTGGGGTGTACTCAGATCTACTTCACCTTTCTGCTGCAACTGGGGATGGCCCCAAGGCCATTATCATCCCTGAGGCTGAGCGGCCCCTTGGGCAGCCTCTCACCATGCACACAGAAGTGAGTGTGAGCCCCGGCATGGTCATCTGCCTTCGGGCCCAAGCATTCTGTCTTGGCAGTGCTTGTTCCCAAGGCCAAGCCCACGCAAACCCAGCGCTGGCTCTCCCCACCTTGTTCGCAGCCATTCAGGAACCTTCTGAAAACCCAGCTCTCCTATCCTCAGCCAGTTGACGGTATCTACTGAGTTCAGAAGCATCCAGGCACTGTCCTTCCCATATGACTGTGGTCTCACAGCTGTTCTGAGCTTAGTGCCCTTATCTATTAAGTGGACACAGTAGTACCTACCTTGTAAGTCTTCAGGGAGAGCAAATGAGGCCACACAGCAAGCAGGAACTCTGCACACAAACCCTCCTTCCCTCTCCTCCTTCATTCTCCCCAGTGGGAGCTGGAGTGTCACAGCCACTGACCCTGCACTGGGGTCAGAAGAGGGACTGCCGCCCGCCAGGACCCTGTTGGGGGTTCTCACGTGGGCTCAGGGCTCCCTGAGGATCGAGGCTCCCTCCTGTGCTCCCTCCTTTCCCTGTGCCTGGAGTGGCCTTTCTGACGGCCTTTGACCAGGTGTGTCCTCCTGTCCTCATGGCTCAGATCAAGTGCATCTCCCGCAGGGGGGGCCCTGAGCCTGCTGAGTTAGGCCCCTCCACAGGGCTCTCCCTGCCCCAAGAGAGTCATCCTCTTCATCGGCGATGTCACTCTCTGGGTCCCCCTCCACTGTGAGCCCCTGGGGAATACAGGCTAGGTATGGTGAACCCCTGGGGCTCAGGTAAGGTCTTCCAGATGAGTGCATGGAGTACTGAGGCCTGGAACAAAGTGAGTCCTGGGCACGTGTTGACTGGAAGCCTGAACGGTGCTGGTATGCATGTGGGAATGAATGACGCTTCCAGAAAACAGGGGAAATGCTCCAAAGTAGACATGCACCTCATCTTCACTCGGTTTTACGCAGGACCATTCCATTTTCCACAGCAAGGGGTAACAATAGTGGATGCCTATACTCTACTGTTTCCTACACGCAGGACGCTGCACAAAGCACTTTATACAGAACCTGTGAAGTCCTCACAATGCCGTTATGACAGAGGTGGGAGAGCATCAGCTCAGGCTGCCATAACCACATACCACAGGCTGGGGGTTTGACAGCAGAGGTTTACTTTCGCACCTCTGGAGGCTGGCAGTCCGGAATCAGGGCACCAGCGTGGTGGGCTTCTTGTGAGGCCACCACCTCTGGGCTCACATGGCCTCTCCTTGGTGTGTTCAGAAAGGGAGGAGAGCGCAAGCTCTCTGGTGTCTCTTCTCATTCCAAGCCGAGCGTGGTGGCGTGCACCTGCCGTCCCAGCCACTCAGGAGGCTAAGGTGAGAGGGATTGCTTGAGCCCAGGAGTCCGAGGCTGCAGTGAACTACGATTATGCCACTGAACTCTAACCTGTGTGGTGAAGTGAGACACTATCTCTAAAAAAAAATAAATAAATAAATAAATTTTAAAAGTTGTAATTCCATCATCAGGGCCTTACCCTAATAACCTCATCTAAACCTAATCACTTCCCAAAGACCCCATCTCCAAATACCATCACGTTGGAGGTGAAGCCTTCAACCTATGAATTAGGAGGGGACACAATTCAGTCTGGAGCAGTCATAAATGGTATTGGTCAGTACGGGCTGGGTTGTGCTGTGCTGACAAAAAATCTCGGTGGTTTAAGACAACAGAGGTTTGTTTCTTGCATGTGCTGCATGAGTAGTGCAGGCTGACAGGGGGCTTGTGCTTTTCACCAACATTTCATGGTTGCCATGGAAGTGGTGGGTAGAAGGAAGTGTGGTGAAGATGTAACAAATCACTTATAATTCATTGGCTACACAAAAGTCACAACACCATGGGTAAGTTCAAAGTAGATAAGGAAATGAAATTAATTTTGTGACTGTTCCAAGTATGTTTAAAAGACTGTTTTTTTTTTTTTAAGGCAGAGAAGTGTGATCTTGCCATGTACCCAGAAGGAGAAGCAGAATATTTGTGAACAGCCCAAATAACCCTTATGCAATTTTATCCCTATTTTACAGATAGATAAACTGAGTCAAAGAGACGTTAAGAAAGTTTTCCTAAGGTCACTCAGGTAGTGTTAAGTGGTGGAGCGGGATTGCCTCCAGGAAGCCTAATGGCAGAGTTTGCAACCTGCCTGACACTCTGGGTGATGCCAGCAAGGCAGCTACCAGTGCTCTCCAAGGCCCTCCAAGGCCAGGCCATTTTCCATGGGCTCAAAGAGAAGGCTCAGGAGAATGGCATATTCAGGCACCACCTACCCCATTAGCTTCTTCCGTCTCATCTCCGACCCTGGAGCTGTGGCTGTCAACCAGAGCAACATGGAAAGTGTATAATCTATCAAACTGGATTGAACTGCATTAAAGACAAGGACCTGACTCCACAGCTCCCCCTACAGCCAGTCACTGGCATCCGCAGCACTGAAGCACCTGGGGTGTTCCCTGACAGTCTCAAGTTCAAAAGCAATCCTCTCTGTTCCCAGAGGTATCCCCACAGTCCTCAGCACATGCGTTTCACTCCTTAACACAGAAAATCCTGTGGCTCCAATCCATGGTCCTTTAGACCCACCATGTTCTTTTCTCCACATGCACCAGGAATGAACCCACTGGCAAATACAAATAAACAGGAAGGGCTGGGCCCTGGCTGCTGGGGCATCTCTGCCCCCCTCCACCTGCCCCTGGCAGCTTGGGGTTGCTGCACCCAGCACACTGCTGGTCTTCTTGGTAGCTTCTTCTTAAGTATGGGTACCTCAGTGCTCAAGCCCCGCCTGGCCACCTCTCTGTTGGCATCTCCAGGGCCCAAGGAGTCTCCTGATGTAAGTGACTTGAATTGCAAGCATGCATAGAATTAGATCAAAGAGCATTGCATGAAGAAGAGCCCCTCATCAAGATGTAAATTGCATCCTAGGCTCACTGCTCAACAGGGGACTGGATGGGATGTGAGTGAGGCTTCTGGCCACTTCTCTTTAAGTCTGTTCCTGGCCAATCTGGGAGCCTAGTCTGGAATGGATGGGCAGATGGACGGATGGATGGATGGTGGTGGTGTAATCCTATGCATGTACCTACCATGCCTTTTCAGGACTATGAGCTCATCGCATCCTGGCACATGTTAGATCAGTAAACGCTTCTTGAGTGAATGAATGAGACCTCACCATTGAGGGAAGTTCTTGGAAGTTCCCCAACTCCTATCACAGCCTCCACCAAATGCATGACTCCCCCTGACTGAAGGGAATGTGCTGTACCCGGCGTTATTTACCGCAGCTCTGCACGTGAGGCGCAGCGGAAGCGCATGGGAGTCGCGGAGAGCGTCTTTTGGACAGCTTATCTCTTGGCAAGATTAAGCCGGCTCTCCACAGAGGGGCCCGTATTGCAGGCCTGCGGGGAGGGCTGGGCCCGCCGAGTTTGCACCTTTTTACCCGGCATCTGTCCCTGGGATCAGGAGAGCCGGGAGGCTGGATTAGATGGGTCAGCGCCCTGATTGACAGTGACACTTCCTCCCGTGCCCCCGCCTGCCCCCCGGCCTCTCCCGCTGTTCCTCTCCTGCCTCACCCGGGCCCCATCCTGTTCCCGAGAGCGGGCGATGCCTTCTAATCTCCTTACCAGGAAATTATTTTCCTGGGTGTGAAATCCCTGTCCGAGGGGGAGGGCAGCAGATCAGTCCTGCCCTGGCCTCCAGGCTGACCGCAAGGCCGTCTCCTGGAGACATCTGGCATGGCAGCGGGCACAGTCACAATGTTAGAGATGGGCAAAGCCTGGGCACTTCTACCCCCAAATGTGACCCTGACCTCTGGGATGGGCTGTCCCCAAACTGTTCCCTCCTGTCTCCATTCAAGGGAGTTTTAGAAAAGCATCCATGTCTGCCCATTGGTGACTGTTCCCTCCAGGAACATGCAGCATGGGGCTGGGGCTGGGCAGAGCCTGGCCTTGGTGGGGGTGAGCACTGGGACCCTGTCTTGTCCCTGCACCAACTACTGTGTGATTCTGGCTATGTCCCAACCTCTGGGACCTCAGTTTCCCTCTGACTTAACCACAAACAGACTCTGAGGGCAGGGATGGGGTCTTCTACACCTCATGTCCCGCAGTATCCAAGTATGTAACATTGCAGAGAAAATGACTGGGGGAGCAGGGGAGCAGCCACCCCTTACCACACTCCTCAAAGGGGCTCAGGACACCTCAATGGGATGTTTTGAATGAACACATCACTCTGATCATTATTAAGATCATGAAGCAAAGCCTTAAAAGAAGCAGCCTGAACACCAGGGCCAGTCCACGTGATTCACAGCATGAGAGATCGGTGCCTAGACCAAGAGATGAGCAGATAAAGAGGAGGAGGAGGGAACGGCTTTTGAACGTGCTTGCTTGCACCCCACCAGGCAAGACCCTCCACTGAATGACGGGGGCTGAGGAGGCAGCCTAGGGCACCGGTGAAGCCATTTATTTATTTACTTCTCTGTGCCTCAGTTTCCTTCCTTATAAAATGGAGGTAATAACAATATCTACTCATTGAGAATTTCAGTCCATTAATACGTGTAAAATTTTTAGAATGGTCCCTGGGGCAAAATAAGCACTTTATTATGATAATATCACTATTATTATGCTTACTGTAGAGAAGCCCTTGACACGTTTTTACTGTAAACCTGTTGGGAGTTGAATTGCGTCCCCACAAAAGAGATGTGGAAGTCCTAGACCCTGGTACATGTGACCGTGACCTTACTTGGAGATGGGATCTTTACAGATGCAATCCAGTAACTGTGAGTAGATCCTCCTGGAGTGGGGTGGGCTCTGTGCTATGTGCCCGTGTCCTTGGAAGAGGAGAAGAGACAGAGACACACGCACAGGGAGAAGTCCATGAGACGACAGGGGCGGAGGTGGGAGTCATGTCACTGCAGACCATGGAGTACCAAGGACTGGCGGCCACACCAGGAGTTAGGAAGAGGCAGGGAGACTTCCAGCCAGTCTCAGAGGAGGCAGGCCCTGCCGCCAGCTTCATCTTGGACTTGTGGCCTCCAGAACTGTGAGACAGACATTTGTTTGAAGCCACCCTGTTTGTGGCACTTTGTTACAGCAGCCTAGGAAACTAATATGATAACCAAACAAATGACTGCAGACTGGGAAGAAAGTCCCCAGCAAATGGTAGCTGCTCATTTAGGGCTGGCGGATCCATGCTGTGGGAGGTGGAGGATGTGGAGGAGCCAGATCGAAGAGGGCCGAGCATCTGCTCCTTGCTCCCGGGCCTGGCTGTGGGCTCCAGTGTGGCTCACAGGGACCCGCGGGGCTGGCCAGCCTGTGGGAAGCACTGTTTCTGCTTTCTGGTGTGCACGTCTGACCTTGTGGCCATGGGTCAGCCATCAAAGGCGAAGAGGGTGTGGCCACGGAGTCTTGCTGGCAGAGTCAAGGGTCTCCAGATCAGCAATGTCTCCAAGGGGATGTAGCTGCCTTTGAACCAGGCATTCTGGACAGACAGAAAACAGGCTCTGGGGCACGGTCTCCTCCCTCCTTGAGCCTCCCTCCCCCTCGCTCAGGCCCCCCTGACAGAAGACTGTACTCACTGTCACACCTACTTGGTCCAAACACCTTGAATCTTAGCAAGAGCCCTGGAGAAGTATTTTGGAAGCCCTGTGAGGGGGTGCTGAGACCCCAGGAGAGAAGGAGCTTCTCCGTGTGCTCCCCGGGTTTGGAGTAGGGCATTTATACAGTGTAGCTTCCTTAACCTTCACAGCCGACTTGATAGGAGGGCACCACTATGCCTATCTTACAAATGTGGAAACTGAGGCTCACTGGATTAAGTAACTTGTCCAAAGGCACAAACTAAGCCAAGGCCAGAGTTAGGCTTTGACCCTGGTTCCCTCTGACCTCACAGCCTGAGCCCTCTATCTGCTGTTTCCCTTTTTAAGGAGAAAAATTTCCCTTGTGGCCCTTCCAATTCCATTTACTTACCTTGAAACCTCTTTCTCTTCCTAGTATTTAGGAATGCCAGTGCCATTAATAATTCTTTGTAGGTGCCATTCTGAGTCTGGTCCCAAACTAGTCAACATTTTCCCCAGGGCCCTTGAAATGTCAGGCTCTACAGAAAGAGCAGACACAGAAACTGGGGAAGGCAGGAAAAATCCTGGGGTGTGAATCCTACACTTGGCTCAGCCGTTAACTTTCTCCAGAACCCTGGGCAGGAGACAGGAACTTCCTGTGCTTTCGATGCCCTGTGTATGAGTTACCTGTTGCCAAGTGGCAAACTGCCCCAAACTTGGTGACTGGAAAGCAGAGATCTGCTCAGGACTCTGTCGCTGTGGCAGGTACGTCTTGTCAGCCCCGTTTATTCAGTCGTCTGGAGGTCTTCTAGAGGTCCGCGATGGCCTCTCGCTGGCCTCCAGCCAAGGTTGCCAGAGGGCAAGCCCCAGCTCATTGGCCCTCTACTGGCCTCACCTCAGCTAATGCCAAGCGAGTCACATGGCCAAGTCCAGGGTCAGCGTGGGAGGGTCACAGGGCACATATACCAGGAAGTGGGGTTGATAGGGGGCATTTATGTAACAACCTGCTCCTTCCTGTATGTCTCAAATCAAACATTCTAAAATGCAGAAAAACATGCCTAGAAGATCAAGTCGTTCTGCTGTCATTGTCTCTGCGTGAAATAACATTCATGTAGGGCTTTCCGATGGACAAAGACATCACTTTTGGCATAATGATGCCGTTTAATGTTTCCACCTGCCCTCCGAGAGAGGGGTCTTTTGTAAACCGGAGAAGTGAGATTTGGAAAAGTTAAAGCAACTTGCACAGACACAGGTTAACAAGCGGGATGGGAGCAGGACCCAGGCCACACAGCACCTGAAGCCCATTTACCCCTCCCACGTGGACGCATCTGTCCCTCTGAGTTACTGCTGTCCCTGGGCCCTGCCAGAGCACGGCTCAGCACGGGCCGAGGCCCTCTCCCCTGGCAAAGGGGCTGCCTTAGGAAGAACCCAGAGCCATGATGTGTTTATCCGATCGTCCTGAAGTCTGGGAGAGAGGCGAGATGGGCATCTCGTGTCAGAGAACCTGCCTTGCTGCCCCACCCAGGGGCCATTCCTGTGGGAAGGGCACAGCTGCAGCGACTCACACACCCAGTGTCCGATGAGTCTCCACGAGAAACGGCTCAGGAGCTGTGGAAGGAGAGGGTCCTGGAGGTTAGGCTGGGGCCCCCGGGGAAGGCTGAAAAAGCCGGGATTCCTCAGCCGCAGCAGCCGGGTTGAGTGGCCTGGTGCCCTTGTTTCCCTGCTGGGTGTGGTTACCGCAGCATCAGAGCAAGCTGCGGCTGGGCCGTCACCAGCCTCAGAAAGTCCCTCTCTGGACCAAGGGCTGCTTCCTACTGTAGACTTGGGCCTCCGTCTCATCCAGGGTCTCATTTGGGACGCGTTGTTCCTTCTGGCAGTGACGCCATCACCTGCTTCTGGAAGGGAACCTGCCCATTCATGTGGGCGGGCAGCTGCTGAAGAGGGAAGTTTCATTGTTTAGGACCATTTGCATAAATAACGTGTGCTGCCTGCAGGAGGAAAAGGAGGCTCCTGGGCTGCTTCTCAGGGAACAGAGTAGACTCCAGCGCATCTTCCTTTCTGGATTGATTTCAGGTCACACATACGTATGAACACGGATAACACAGTGGAGTGAGGCCCCAGGCACACATCTGATGTACAGGCGTCCATCTGTGGAGTGTGCCCACACAACATACAGTGACACTTTACACGGGTGTGTATATGTGTGCCTTAACATGAAATCTGTGTAGAAGCACCATGCCTATGCATACTCTACGGAAATGCGGTTAGACACACGCACCCGGTATCTGTGTGCCATTTCTATAACTAGGCAGGTCAGCTCTGGACACGCGCACTGTGTGTACTATGTCCACACCCACACACACATAGCATGGGTTTGCATGTGCTGTAGGAGCGTCTGTCTATAAACACACATTGTAAGTCGTGTACGTATGTTGTATATGTACTCATAAATACGCAATCTGTTTACTCTAAATTCCTCATAAACACACACAGCACACAGGCACGGGCACGTGAATG
The DNA here is from genome assembly GCF_049350105.2 of Macaca mulatta. NCBI lineage: Eukaryota > Metazoa > Chordata > Mammalia > Primates > Cercopithecidae > Macaca > Macaca mulatta. The sequence continues at coordinate 16,942,999 of NC_133417.1, read as the reverse complement.
CCTGTGTATGTGTGCGCCTCGACACTGACGTGCTCTTTTCTGTTTCAGAGTCAGTTGCTGCCTGGGCTAGCCCTGCCTCAGGCCCGGATTCCCCCTTTGTGTTTGTAAACAGTTCTGGCGCCGTCCCTCCGTCACAGCTTAATAGACATTGCGCCTGAGCTCTTCTAATCCTCCCATGGTTCAATCTCCTAATCACAGAGCCTGATCTCTCTGGAATATCCGCTTGGAAAGGAGAGGGGATGTGGCTGGTCCCATGGCTGTTGGAAAGAAGGGACTCACTCCTCCCTGGTCCCGCCCAGATGCCGTGGGGCTCTGCAGTTGTGACTTCGCTTGGGACCAGGGCACACTGAGCCTGCCACTGGCCCTGAGAGTGGGCTGTAAGGGCCAGGCCTGGATCTCCATGACACCCGGTACCTCCTCCAGGAAGCCCCTCACCCCGCTCTCCCTGGCGCTGCTCTGAATGGACCTAGCACTCCACTGCACTGGTCTCCTTGGTCTCCATGTCTGTCACCCAGCAGCTATCGCTGATGTGCAGGCTGGGGGTGGTGGGTGAGGATACAATGCCTCTCCCCTACTCCTCAGGTCCCGTGAGGAGGGATTCCTGCCAAGCTCCCCCAGCCTCCTGCCCCAGCTCCCGCCTCTTACCCCAGAGCGGGAGGGGCCCCCGGGGAACACACACTCAGCAAGTGGCTGCGCTCTTCAGAGCTGCTGGTGCCTGGGGATGAGTCCTGCGTGGGCCGTGTCCCGTTGCTGCCCCTCACCAAACCACAACCTCCACTCCAGCCTCTTCCTGTCAAAACTGGTGTTTTCATCTCCATCCGCCAGGATTTTAACCTCCCAATTAGTTCCAAAGTTGGGCTGAAACGGTGTTTTTTGTTTTTGTTAATTCAGTCTACTCTAACCCCAAATTATTGAAGCCCATTGTATGCCAGGCACCGCACACGACACTGGAGACCCCTGACAGTGGAGCAGACGTAGTCCCTGCACTCATGGAATGCAGGGACACTTGGGGAGGAGAACAACAGGCAAAGCAGGCCACACCCGATGGGTAATTACACTGTGGCAAGGGCTTGGAAGGAAAGGGACAGGCTACTGAGATAAAAGAACGGTCTGGGCAGGGAAGGGTCCAGATAGAGCAGCCAATGAAGGCCTCTCCTAGGAGAAACAGAACAGATGAGAGTCCGTCTTGCAAAAAGCTAGAACAGGGAGTGCCGGGGTAGGGAAAAGGCACATGCAAAGGCCCTGGGGTGGAGTGTGGCTGGCATGTGGTGAGGGAAGGAAGAGGGGCAAGAGCTGAGGCTGGAAAAGGAGGCGGGATCATCCATCCATGGTAGCAAAGTGGGTTCTGTCCGAAGGGGACTGGGAAGCCTTGGAAGGTTTTGGGGTGGGCAATGGGCAGTCACATGATTCTTGAGTTTAAAGAGCACTCTGGCAGCCCCGAGGTCAGAGAGGAAGAGGCTGCAGGGAGGGGATGAACTCTGTGCCTCCCATGAGCACTGGCTGGCAGCCACTGAGCTGGCCTAGACCTCCATCCTCTCAAATCAGCCCCGCAGAGTGGTGGCGTTGCTGCTGCCTGCCTCCAGCCCACAGGCGAAGGCAGTGCTAGAGAACATGGCCAGCCGCGCTGCTGTTCAGACAAGAGAAACACCACCAGCAGCAGCAGGCATTTTCTCCTTCAGTCCTCCCACCCTCTGGCGGGGGACACTATTTTTTATCTCCATTTGTCAAACACGAAGCTGAGGCCTAGGGAAGTTAGGTGACTTACCGAAGGTCACACAGGCCTTGGAGTACCAGGCATGAGCCACAGCTGGCCGCCACCCACGCAGCTGCAGAGATTGGGGTGCCTGTCCTCGCTCTTCCCGAAGGGTTGTATTTTGTCCATGGTGAAGATATTCTCCTTTCATGCCTCCCCAAGCTTGTTCAAACATTCGTAAAAGACATAATAACTGCTACAGTGTTTGCTCAGTTCAGAAAAAAAAAAAAAAAAAAACGTGGTCTTTATTCTTTGGAGGGATGGTCCAGGGCAGGGTGGAGGTGTGGGTGGGGAGACAGGGGTGCAGTCGCCACCTCCCCCAGCAGGCTCACTAAAAGGTGCTTTTTCCATGGCTGTTGAGATGATGATGGAAAGATGAGAGCAGAGTGGGTGCAAGGCAGGGCTGAAGCCTCTAGGGTCGGCTGGGAGGCAGTAAAGCCAGGATCCACAGGGGTGCCTCTTCAATGTGCTCACTCCCTGCCAGCCAGCAGCCGCCCACCCCGATGGCAGCACACGGGCAAGCTATTAATGGGAGCCCTATGTACCCACAATGTCCCAACATTGAGTTCCTGACAGCCCAGAAGGGGAGAAATGTAACTGCTGGAGATTTGATAGAATTGTTAAAAATACTTGAAGCCCATCACTTAAATGGTGAAACATGCTGGAAAATGTCCTACTTGATAACACATAATCTCCAAGCAAAGTCATGATGATCACCTCTTAACTGACGGGGGCCACAGTGTCACGTTATCTGTGACTCCTTTTCCAGCCTGCATGTGTACACAAGTGCACACATATACATATCCTTCATGTGGGCACACACACACGCACACTCACATACACCTTCATACACGTACATGCACATACATATCCTTCATGTGGATGCACATGTGTACACACACACACACACACACACACTCACAGTCACACAGAGACATACTTTTTCCTTGCTTAGCTTATAATTCAGAGACATGGATTCAGAGACAGCTCATCAGGCCTCCATGCAATACAAATCTTTCTACCCATCACACTGCTTTTTCTTCCAGTTCATCAATTCTCTTTTCGACTGTAGCCGTTTGTTTTTCATTTCAATAACCATGCCTTTCATTTGCGGAAGTCCTATTTGATGCTTTTGCAAATTTAACTCTTCTTTTTTAAATAGTGTCCTGTTTCTTCTTAATTTTTCTTGTCCTTTTTCCCGTAATGACTTGAAGCACAATTAGTTTGTAGTCTCTTTCATGTTATTCTTGTTTTCGTTCTTGGGGTGCCTGCGTGGATCTGGGGTTTGCTTCCTCATGGGGTGTGTGCTTGTTTATCTCAGCAGGAGTTGTTTTCAGAGTCCCACGTGTGGGTGGTGGAACAAGCTCTGCAGAGCAGTTTGGCTTTCCATTCTTCCAGGGATCCAGGGGTTTCCCTGGCTCTGCACTGGGTTTCATGTTAGTTTCTTGGCTGAGGATTCCTGCCAGGCATGCCTTGAAGCTCCACATCGCTGCACGGCACAGGCTTGGGCCTTTAAACTGTCACGGAAGACTTTGTAAGTCCCACTCAGAGCCCTAAGCAGAGGGAACATACTCTCTTTTCTGGGTGAGTGGGTGGCATTTTCAAGTCCCATTGTCACAGACTGTGGCTGCCTTTCAAGTGTCTTAGCATTCTATAAGGGTCTCCTTTTTAGCGGCCCACCTGCACAGGCACAAGGCCATAGCCTGCTCCCACTGGGCATTCAACCCCAGCTCCCAGCACCAGCAGACTCTAACTGGGCTGGAAACAGCCACGGGCATCTGAGGTGTTGGCCCGAGAATTTGTGTTATGTGTTTGTTACTGGCCCAGGGAATTCCCTTTAAGACAGGCTCTATATTCAAAACATGAAAATTAAACCATTTTGTGCATCAAAAGACGTTATCAACAAAATAGAAAGTCAGCCCATAGAATGGGAAGAATATCTACAAATCATATACCCAGAATAATTACAGAATTCAACAGAAAAACCAACAGCTCACTTCAAAAATGGACAAAGGACATACACAAATATTTTTCCAAAGAAGATATATGAATGGCCAATAAGCACATGAAAAGATGCCCAGCATCACAACTCATTAGGGAAAGGCAAATCAAAACCACAGTGAGATACCACACGGCACCTATTAGGCCGGTCACTACCAAAACAGAAAATAACACGGTTGGCGAAGATGTGGAGGAACTGGAATGCCTGGACTCTGTTGGTGAGAATGTAAAATGGTGCAGCAGCCGTTGCTAACAGTATGGAGGTGCCTCAAAAGATTAAAAATAGAATTACTATGCGATCCAGCAATTCTACTTCTCAGTATATACTCAAAGGAACTGAAAGCAGGGTCCTGAAGAGATATTTGCACACCCATGTTCATTGCAGCCTCATTCACAATAGCCAAAAAGTGGAAGTAATCCAAGTGCCTATCGACAGATAAATGGATAAACAAGACATGATATATCCGTGGAATGAAATACTATTCAGCCTCAAAAAGGAAGGAAATTCTGACACACACTACGACTTGGATGAACGTTGAGGACAGTATGCTAAGTGAAATGCGGCAGTCGCAAAAGGACAACTACTGTATGATTCCACTTATCTGAGGCACCTAAATAGTCAAATTCATAGGAAAAAAATAATGGTTTCCAGAGGCTGGAGAAACGGAGAATGAAGAGCGATTATTTAATGGGTGCAGAGTTTCAGTTTTGCAAGATGAAAAAAGTGAGGGTGTGGATAGTGGTGACGATTGCACAACAATGTGAAGGCACTTAACGCCGGTGAACTGCATATTTAAAAATGGCTAGCCGGGTGCGGTGGCTCAAGCCTGTAATCCCAGCACTTTGGGAGGCTGAGACGGGCAGATCACGAGGTCAGGAGATCGAGACCATCCTGGCTAACACGGTGAAACCCCGTCCCTACTAAAAAAATACAAAAAACTAGTTGGGCGAGGTGGCGGGCGTCTGTAGTCCCAGCTACTTGGGAGGCTGAGGCAGGAGAATGGCGTAAACCCGGGAGGCAGAGCTTGTAGTGAGCTGAGATCCGGCCACTGCACTCCAGCCTGGGCGACAAGAGCGAGACTCTGTCTCACAAAAAAAAAAAAAAAAAAAAAAGGCTAACATGGTAAGTGTTGTGTTATGTGTATTATACCACTGTAAAAAACTGCACAAAAGATATTCCCCCAAAGATCTGTAAGCTTATATATAGCATTGCTCTATGTTTGTATCAGAAGGGAGGGGTCTACATTAATTCAGTCTGCTATGTTGTCAGAAGGTCAAGTTCTTGCATCTCTCCCTTCCACTCGTCCTTTTTAGTTTTTAAAGGATTTGTAAACATGAATTTAGTGATTACTGCTGTGATCTTATTTGCAGTAACAATGATCACAAGATTGGAGTGAGACTGAGCCATGGCAAGGGAATGGATGCTATAACCCATCGAGCAGGTAAAGAAACAGCCTCAGAAAGATTCTGTAATGTACCCAAGCTGCACACCTGCCAAGTGTTGGAAACAAGATTCAAATTCAGGCTGTTCAAGTCCATGTGTTTTCACCTATCAGATGCCTCCTGAGCAGAGCCCTGCTGCCCCTCCTGTGGGAAGCCCTGGAATAGCACGTGGAAGGTGGGCAGTTGGATAAACAGTGTGAGTGGACCTCCGTTCAGGAAGGCTTCCTGGAGAAAGTGAACTTGGTGAAGTCCTCAAGGGGCCTTCTTCAGAGGCTCCCCCTCTCCCTTGGGTCACTCAGTCTCCCCTCCTCCTCAGCCTTCCCCCTCTACTGCCCCAAAGGGAGACACATCTCAGTCAGCTGAGTCTTGTGTTGCCTTCCCAGGAAGTCTGCCTCTACCAGAACATTCTGTCCGTCGGTTCAGATGTGTGTCTGATCTTTGTGGACGCATGAGTTTGGACAGCTGCCCTGGACTGTGTGCAATTGAGACCACTTCTTGACCTTGAATGTCTCCAAGGGGACCAGCCTCTCCCTCAAATACCTGCAGACCAGAAAAGCCCAGGGAAGGCCAACTGGGCAACTCACAGCTGGCTGGGCCAGAGCTCCTGGAGCCAGGCCCATGGCCACCTGAAAACAGACTGGTTTCTTGAGACCAGGAAACCAGCGTGCATAAGGAAAGGCCACCAGCTTCAATGGGGGCAGATCTGAGTTTGAATCCTGGCTTTGCTTTAACCTCTCTGTGTCTCCGTTTCTCATCTGCGAAATGGTTTATAGTGCCCGCCTTGTAGAGAGGTCTAGAGAATTACAGAATCGTGTATGTGAAGTGTTAGACCAGAAAGAGAGCAGGCATTCCATGCACAGTAGCCCGAGCCTCTCAAAGCACCCTGAGAAATTACCGCGCTCCCAGAGGCGTGACGGGAGCTCTGATAAGCTATTGTTGACTTCAGCTTCGGGGTGGGAGGCGGATCGACTGGGGCTGGGGAAGGACAGGAGGTGGGAGAAGAGCAACCTTAAACTTGAATGGGCTCAGACTCACAGTCGGACAGACCGTGTAGGAACTCTCTCTGCTCTCTTCAGAACTGTAAATCTAAAACCGCTCTGACATAAAAGTGGGCTTAGTGTCCACAGGTTTTGTTAAATGCAGATTCTGAGGCAGCAGGTCTGGGTGGGGCCTGAACATTTTTTTTTGTGTTACTCAGCTGTTCCCAAGTCGTCAGACCTCATTCTGGGGGCAACGGAGTAGTGCATCCACGTGAGGGGTAGGGGACTTTGACAAGAGGGAGGTGTCCTGGGTGGAGGTGCGGCTCCCCCTCAGTGAGGTGGCATGGCCTCGTAGCACTTTCAGTACCGAACTTGCTCTCCTGCTGCGGCTGAGGAGGAGGATGAGGATGAGGATGAGGACAAGATGAAGGCCCTGTGGCAGCTGGGGAGGGGCCCTGTGGAAACCGCATAGGAGATGGCTGTCCCTCCTGCCTGGCTCCCAGCCCACCAGCCCCTCCCCTCTGCACCCTGAGAGGAAGGTGTGGTGGACACTTGGCAGTGACATTTGTGGGAGGCAAGAAGCCACTTCCCTGAAAGTCACCCGAAGACTTAAGTGCCCCAGTTGACCCTGGGGTTTTCCAAGTCTGAATCCTTCCCCTTCATAGTGGAAGCTGGGAGCTGTCCTTGGGACCCATCTCCCCACGGGGCCAGGGGCCAGGAAATGGCTGCTTCTGCCCCTCGGAGTTGAAGGTGGCACCTGAAGCCCTTGGAAGTCTGGGTTACCCATGGAGAAATCAGGGCCTGGTCCCCATCCTGAGCCCCCAATGTGGACAGGCTGGGGCCTGGCCAGGCCAAGCAGGCGCAGCCTTCCCATGGCTGCCTGGGACCGGCTGCCTCCTTCCCCGCCTTTGCTCTTCCTCCTGCCCTTCTCTCCATCCACTGCGTCACCACCTGCCTGAGGGGTTTTACTCCATTGAGCCTGCTCAGACAGCTGTCTGCCACAGGGACCACAGCCTGGGGCGGGGAGTCAGAGTGCCTGTTCCCAACCATCCGTGTGGTGTTCCTCGTTCCATGCCTCAGTTTCCCAGCTATGATGCAGGGGTTGGACAGGACGGTTTCTCGGTGCTTCTCCAGATGTAACCACCTTGGGTCTGTGGCAGTGAGTTGGAGCCGGGGGCCTCCCAGTCCCAGCTGCCTACTCCCAGCTCTGCCCGTGCCCATGCCCCATGTGCCCTGCCATGCTGCCCCATCTGTGCTCTTCACCTGTGTCCAGAGCAGCTCTGGCCAGGCCAGGAGGTTGGGGGAAGCTGAAATGCAGCCTCCCCGGCCTTGAGCCCTGGCTCAGGGCCTGTCCTCCTACAGGCTGCTTTGGCCTGCTGGCACCATCTCAGCCTTGAGAGTGAGCCCTTTGGGGGCACTGACACTGGCCTCCTAGCACCTCACCAGCCCAGCTTGCTGTGGGGCTCAGGGAAGGCTTGGGGTGGGCAAAAGATGCTGCATCTGCCCTGGAGTTAGGATGCTCCCGTGTCTGCCCACATGGCCCTCCCAGAAGGGGTCAGCAAGTGGCTGGGGCAGGGGGTCCCAGAACTAGAGTGAGAGGGATCCCCTAGGCTTCAGGGCATCAGTCAGGGCTTATAAAAGTAAAGTGCAGTTGAAGCTGAGGAGCCCAAGGCCAGATCCAAGGCACAGAGACCACCATGGTTGCCATGTCAAACCAGTGGGCTGGGGTGAGCCGAGGGCAGCCTAGGAGCCACCGGGACAAGCAGGGCAGTGGGGCTGACCTCAGAGGCTGTCCAGGCAGCTGCCGGCCTGGGGCTGGGCTGGCTCAGAGGCCCAAAGGGAGAGCTGAGAAGAAATGACACCCACCCGGTCACCCCTCAAAAAACATCCATGAGGGCATGTCGAGGACCTTCCCTCTAGGTCCTCCTTGTTTTGGGCTGCATTTTTCTTCTGATTCTCTGGGACCCCAAGGCCCCCAACCTGAGGAACCAGTGATGGGTGCAAGCCAGAGGTTTGCGCCTCATCACAGTGAGGCAGCTATCAGTGCCGGGGATCCCTGCCCCAGGCAGGCTCCAGGCAGTGCATGGGCGGCTGGGCAGCAGCCTCCCTCCCCAGAACTGAGACGCCTCCTCAGCCACGACACCAGGATGGGCCCAGCCAGCCACCTCCCCCAGATCCTCCTCTTGACACCATGCAGAGAGGCCAAGACCCACTCCCGCTGGAGGTGGGAGAGTATCCCTCCCCACTGGGGGTGCACCAGGACAGAGGAAAGCCTGATGCTGTCTCGAGAGGGTCTGCCAGGCTGCCGACCTTAGGTACTCTGGGACAGGAGCCTCAGGCAGCCTCCCAAACTGCACTGGACCCACCCAGAACCAACTTCCACTGGAGCCTCAGAGCTCTGAGCAACGGGGAATGACCAAGTTCTGAGCCAGTGGAGCCTGGTTAGGGTCAGAGGGGCCCAAAGGCCTGCAGCCCTCATGGTCCCAGAAAAGGTGACTTTTTATTTGACCCAGTAGTATTGCCCCTGCCAGAGGAGAACTGAGGCAGAAGGACACGGATCCCAGCATGGGGGAGCCAGCCACCTCGGGGTAATAAGCATGGGGTGCCAGAGCTGCTTCCCAGTGGAGCCTTGGTCTACCCAGACAAAACCAGAAGGACGTGAGCACTGGCACCCCATGGGCTGGACCCCAAATGCGGCTCCCCACCAACTGAGTGTCTATGGCAGGGGGGCTTTACCTCTGCATCTCAACTCATCATCTTCACAATGGGATGGAAGTATCGTTGCTTTCCGAGGGTTCTTGGGAAGGCCCAGCAAGATGATGCCTGTAAGGCACCTGGCAGTGTGACCAGGACAGGGAAGATGCCCGATAAACGGAAGATGATGAGGATATAACAATAACCACTGCAACAATAATAATCATCATCAATACGGTGATTATCATTTTATCATTATACAATGATACATTAATCCAGCACAGTATTCTGTCTCCAGCAGAAACTGAGGGATAGACCCACTGGCCTTAAAATACATTGTGGTTAATTATTCTAGTCTTCAGTGTTTATGGCAACCTTGGCTGCTAGCTAAGTGCTTTCCCATATAGGATGGTCCAAAACAGGCTTTAACAGGTGAGTCCCTACTGTGTACCAGACACAGCCACCCTTTGCCTGGGATCAGGATGCATTGAATGCCCCCTGTGCAGCCCCCTTAAGCGTCACACAAGACAGCCATGGTCCCTGCCTCGTGGAAGGGGGCAAGAGAATGAAGAGGGGTTTACAAAGAGCACAGAGTAATGCTGACACAAGAGCTAACGCTACAGAAGGAAAAAAACTGAGACTCAGCAGAGTCTGTCGCTGGTCCAAGGTCACCCCCTGGCCTTGGCACAGCTGGGGGCAGCACAGGGTTTGAGTGCAAAGCCCAGGCTCTTTCACAGAGCGTCACAAAGTGCTGGTTGAGTTTATGCCACCATCGCCACACTACAGGGCTGGCACCTTCCACTCCCGCCTTCAGGCAGGGCTCATGGCCTCCACCGCTGCTTGGACTGAATGAGTCCACCCAAAATCCATAGGTTGGAACCTAGTCACCAAGGTGATGGTATTAGGAGGTGGGGCCTCCTTGGGGGGGGATCAGGTCATGACAGGGGAGCCCTCATGCATGGGATTAGTGCCCTCATACAAGAGCTCTGCCACCCCTTCTGTCACATTAAGGATGTAGTGAGAATATGGCTGTCTGGGAACCAGGAAGCAGGCCTCAGCAGACACCAAACCTGGTGGTGCCTTGATCTTGGACTTCCCAGCCTGCAGAACTGTAAGAATTCCATTGCCATTGTTTATAAGTTACCCAAACAAACTACTATCTATTTTGTTACAGCTGCCCAAATAGATGGAGACAATCACAGTGCAGCCACCTTGAATCCATCAGCCCCTGGGGACCCCACTTTCCCTGTGTTCTTGGATCCTACGCCATGGAGACTGCACATGGTAAATGCTCAGGAAACCCTTGCTGGGAGAAACTTCTTCAGAGCAAGCCTCTTCCAGCTCTGACAGGCCATGGCTCTGGCAGGGTCTGCCATGCTGACTGGGCTTTAGCTTGGCAGGTTAGGCAGTGGGCAGAGAGCAGAACCCCACAACAGGAAGACAGGGGGCATAAATGTGGCCGGCCCCCCTTCCATAGCCACACATCATCTCTAACCACTCGTCAGTCACAGATCTTCCCGAGGAACAGAGGGGTGGCCTCTGTTCGGCAGTGTTTCAGGCTGTGCCGTGCCCGCTGTCCGCTTGAGTCAAGGGGAACATGAAGCTTCCCTCCATCCCTGCCCTTGGTGGTAGGACGGGGGTAGGTGGAGACAGGAGAAATGTTGGGGGAAGGTTGAAGAGCAGTGTGCAATCACCTGGAGAAGGAGACACAGGTGGGAGGCAGCATGTAATAGGGACCAAGACTTCTCCCTCCTTGAAGTCAATACCATCTATTTGTCTTCCTCTTTTGAGTCTTCAAGAAACAATAGAAATCAACAAGAATGAGCGGCAGTAAGTGCATTAGCAAACAAGAAGGAAAATGACCAAGCTCATTAGTAATTAAAGAAATGCAACCAGCAATCTTTCTTTCTTAATTATTGCAGAGGCAGTGATTTAAAAAATAAAATAAAATGGGAAAACTCAGAGCTGCCGCCGTAATGAGGTTAGCGCTGTGTGTTTGCTTGTTGGGGTGTCATTATGCTGGCCATTTGACCATAGGTATCAAGAGGCTTAACAAGGATGATGACTTATAATCCAGCAACTGCATGTAGGGTATCTGAAATACAGACCAAACTCATACACAAAGATGTTGACCATAGCGTCATTTACTATTTTGAAAAATAAGAAACAGCCTCCATGTCTTATAATAGAGGGTTTGGTAAATAAATTACGGCCCATCTGTTAGAAAGAACATCAGGCAGTCAATACGATGATTCTCAACAAGGATTGCTAACAATGTGGTGTGCCGCTGGGATGATCTGAGTAGAGCAAAAGGCTCTACTTGGCTCAAACAGTAAGGGGTGTGCTGTCTCTCAGAGTCAGAGGCAGGTCGTGGGACCTTGTTCCCTCCAGCTCTCCCCTCGGATACCTCCTCTTGGCTCCTCCTAAAGCTGGTCTTGGGTTGCAAGGTGCAGCAACTGGCCCAGGAATCCCATCCCGCTGCCACCATGTCCAGAGAAGGAACAGCGACTTTCTCTCTCGGGATCGGGAAAACCCAAGAGGCCCCCAACAAAGTTTCCCTTGGTCTAGTAGCCTGCAGGCGGGTGTAGGCCCACACGTAGACTAATCCATGGCAGGGTGGGGACAGGCTCTACCAAGTCTGGCTGTAGATGATGCCCAGGGTGGCTGCAGACAGGACCTCCCACCTCACGTGGGAAACCATGTTACAGTGTAAAGCAGGAAAAGCAATAGCACCCCCCAAAAAGTATATAACAGGAATTACCTGTACTGCCCTGGCAGCTGTCCTGTAAATTTGAAATCATCTCAAAATAAAAAATATCTGAGATTACTTTCCTAGTTTACTTCAGCAAATCAGTGAGAGGTGAAGAGAGTGCACTGATGACGGTAGCATCTCTTTCTGTCACCATTTCCTTTTATTTTCTTGATAAAGAGGAATCAACTATAACAACCTCGTTGGACTGTCTTGCGGGGGGGTGGGTATTTCGTCAATACTAAAGCTATAGAACTGAAATATGCAAATAACAAATGTTTAAATTTGTTTCCTCTCCTTCCTAAGTTGTATGTATAGCATGATCACACGGTCTCAACCTGGGAGCAGAGCCAAAAGCTGGCATGCAGGTAGCTTATTTGGAAACAGTTACCGGGGACTAGCCTGAGAGAGCTGGAGAGAGAAAGGGGAGGAGGGACCACCAATCCAAGAGCACGTGATCCTGTTGACCATCGCTATGGACACCTGGGGCTCCACCCCACTGGAGCCTTGTAAAATGTGACTCAGAACCAGCCACCCAGGAAACAAAATGGGGAGCGTTTGTCCACTGGGTCACATTCATGGGCAGAGCACACCGCACTTCTGGGCTGGCCATGCACAAAGGCTGAGGGCTGCAGCATTGGAGAGGCACCAAGGGTGGTCACAGGCAAAGGGCCGTCACCTCTGCACAAAGCTGCTGCAAACCCACATGGAGCCAGTCTCCCTTGAAGTGGTGCCCAGGAGGTGCCTGAAACAGTCCTATAAAATCAAAAGCCCTGCACCCCGGCACATAGTGAGCTTGAGGGCACAGATTCTACTATAATCAGCTCGTCGGCACCACTGAAGTGAGGATCTCAACAAATGTTTGCCGAAAAAGAATGAAAAGCTGATAGAGGAAGGCACAGACAGGTTAATGGTTACCTTTGGGTGGGAGGTTAAGGGCTTCCCCCAACCCTGTCTCTGTATTTCCTATGCTTTCTCTAATAGAAACGTTCTTTTCATGAGGAAAACATTGTATTTTCCTGTTTAAAATCCCCTCAATAATTTCAGAAGGTATTGCAGAGCAAGAGTGAGCCTCTGACAGATAAATGCTCTTTTCTCTCGAGTGATCCGATGACAAAGTCATCCGCAGAGACTGGTGTTTCCCACTGGTCATTTTGATCTTGGCCAGCCCGTCGTCATAAATAAAAGGGCCGTCCCTCGCAGCCCAGAAGACAGGCCAGGTGTTGAATGCTTTTGTTCTTTTTCTGGGAGTGAGGGGTACTTTAGACTGAACCAGGCACGTGGGCTAGAGAGGACAGAACACTGGCTTCAAAGCTGGCCAGCCGCTACTCCCGGCGATGCCCCCACCAGCCGAGTGACCTGGGGCAGGCATAGAACCTCTCTGATCCTCCAGTTGCTCTTCTCCAAAGCAGTTCCCGGCAGAGCTGGGGGAGGATCAGGAGCGAAGGGGCCTTCCCCACCCAGTGGGGCTCAGCAAAGATCAGTTCTTGTGCCGTCCTTCCCGGTTTGTGATCAGGCCGTGCTAGGGAAAGCCGGCCTGATGACTGCCTGTGGTGGGGAACCAGGGAGGACAGGCCAGTGGGCGGGTGCAGCAGGTACAGCAGCCAGGACTCCTCGTGCCCGGGCCTGGGCCCATCCCCTTCACTGCCTGGAGCACAGGTCAAGTGCCAAGTGTCCCACGATGACCATTGATCACACGGCCCAAACAAGCCCGAGATTTGGTTTTATTTCTCCTCTGGAAATGAAGGACAATAGCAGTCTCTTGCTCAGGAAACTTCGGAGTGGACCAAATGACATGTGCATGGCACTTGATAAATAACAATGCATGATGTGCGTGGCACTTGGTAAATAACAACGGTGCTACAAGGGAATGTTTGATGTGCGCCAGGGACTCTCAGTGTTTCAGTCCTCACCATAGACCTGCGAGCCCGATAGGAAACTGAGGTGGACAGCAGAGAGGAGAGTCACCTGTCCAAGGCCACATGGCTTAGTGGCTTAACTGGGAATGAGAGCCAGTCTGACTTCAGAGCCTGGGCTCTGATCCCCTACTCTGTGAGTCTCTGGACGAGGCAGTGCTGCTTGTTTTTATTGCAGCGGGTGCTGCTGTTCCTGACATGTCTGTGCCCACGTAAGGCTGGGCCTGCTGCTTCTGCTGGAGCTGGCCCTTTAAGCCTCCTGGGTGTGGGGAGCCTGCCCTATGGTGCAACCCTGTTCCCTGGAGCTGGCGGCATTACTGCTACAGTAAGGAATGTCCCCGGGGAGATTTAGTGCCTGGTGATAGACATGTGGGCTTGATTTACCTCCGCACTGCTCCATTCAGCCCTAGGCAGGCAGTGCACCGGGGCAGAGTCGGTGAATAACTAGAGAAACCAGAGGGGTGCACAAGGAGCTGGGCAAGGGGACACAGAGCCCGCAACTGAAGGGCACTTTTCTGTGCCAGGCCTGTGATCTCAGCAACTACTCAAAACAAGCCTATCGGGTTACACATCCATTTTACAGAGGAGGAAACAGAGGTGCCGAGAGGTGAAGTCACCTGACCCAGGGACTAGTCAAAAGAACTGAGGAAATCTTTGCTTACTGCAAGGAAGGGCCTCCTGGGACCATGGCATCTGTCTGAGCCTCTGGGACCAAGCCCTGGGGGCTCCAAGCCACTGTCCCCAGCCCTGCCAGTCTGCCTGTCACCAGAATCCAGACCCTTCTCACAGGGCTCTCAGCTCTGCAAACCCCTGTTTCCAGTTAGTGAGAGACTCCGTTTATCAGCCTTGGCAAGCAGCCCTTCAGCCTGCCAAGCCCACTCTTGGGGCCTGGCAGGGTCTCTGGCAGGAATGACTGGAGGGGCTTCCCTTCCTGTCTTCCATGTTGTCTGGGGGCCTTTCCACCTCCTCCCCTTTGTCCTTGCTGTTTGCTGTCTGCCACCCCCTCTGTCTGTCCTTCCTGTCCTGCCCAGGCACCACCTCTGCACAAGGCCTTCCCTGGCTGTGCACTCAGGGCTTTCCTCTTCTCTCTGGCCTTAGTGCCTGGTGACTGCACAGGTTGGAGAGCTCGGCTCTGGCCTCTGTGGTTTTGCCCTCCTTTCTGATCTCCCTCATCTGGCCACCTCCCCAGGAGATCTCAGGAAGAGACCCTTCCAGGGCACTTTGAGAAGTCAGATGGTGCCATGGGCTCTTCCTCGCCTCTCCAGCACCTGCCCAAAGCATCAGCCTAAGGACCTTAGCACCCCAGTGCCCTCAGTTTCAGCAGCTGAAGGAGGTTGCTGGGCCTGGAGGGGAGCAGAGCTGGGCCAGCCAAGTGTGTGCATTGTGTGGCTATCCAGCCTGGGTGTGTCACCGCCTGGCATGCCCAGATGTAAGATGAGTGGGCTGACCCAATTCCTTTAGTTCCATCCCTATAGGAGACTGAGGCTCAGTCTTCACACTGTGCTCATTAAGGCAGGAAGGCGAGAACTGCTCATGGCTCACAGTGGCCTATCATTTGGAGTTATTGAGCGCAGATTGTGCCTGAGTTAGCCACAGAGCCCTGAAGGTGCTCCCGCCCCCCAGTGTCCTCATGAAACCTCAAGTTTCACTCACCACGTTGCTGCTGTTGCAGATACTCTGCTGGGCAGATGCCACCTGCCTGCTTCTTGCAGGATCCTAAATGAGCAGCACCCAAGCAGCAGAGCAGGTAAGCAAGGGAGGACATCCCCCGATTCCTCAATGGAGAAATCACCTCTTTCCCAGGGACACTACAGATCTGGCTTAAGTGGCCCTGGTGGAAGAGGAACTGGGATCCTTGATTCATTCACAGTGTATCAACAATGAACTGTATCTGTTGTGTTTGCTGTTGCTTCTATTGCTTCCACTGCATCTGTTACCATCAGTATCAGTTCCGATAGGCTACTGCAATGGTCACTGGGTGGGAATCTGGAGACCTGGGTTCTAGACTAGCCTCTGTGTGTCCTGAATTATTCAAGTCACCTTTCTGTTGTGTTTGTCAGCACCCTCTCTACTGTAAAGAACAAAATGCCCAATAACACATTTCAAAAAGAGAATTTGTCGCTCACATAATTGAAAACTCCCATATTCTTGTGGGCTTCCCGTACAGGTTGACCCAGTGATTTTCAGTGGCATCAGGCTCTGGTGCTATTCTGACATTCCTTTTTTCCTTCCTCCTGCAGTGTACTGGGCTTTCTCCCCAGGCCCAGGCCCTTCAGGAGATCAGAAATGTCTGCAACAGTCCCAGTTCCCATCTTCTTACACGCCTGATCCTGAGGAAGAGAGGGCCTGACTCTCTCACTCCTGCAGAAGTGATGCTGATTGGGCCAGCTTCGGTCTCAGGCTGGCCCCCAAATCAATCACCATGGCCAGAAGAAAGGAACGTGGGGGTTGGCTCAGCTCGAATCAGAAGCCCACCTCTAAGACGAAGTGAAGTGGACTTTCCCAGGCCACATGGAGCAGTTAGGGAAGGAGAAGGTGGTTATGGATGGAGAGGATGCAACACAATTTACTTCATTTGATTTTGGACAGATCATTTACTCTTCCTGTCTCTACTTCTTCATTTACAAAACGAGAACATTTGTCCAAAGTCCCTTTTCTTTATTTTTAAAAAACATTTCACCTACCAAAATCAAAAGGATCCAAAGTCCCTTCTAAAGCTAATATTCTGAGACTATCCGTCATCTTCATCCTCCGTGCTGAACCACTGAGACCACAGCAAGGGCCATAGCCTGCCTCATGCTGTCCATGGAGAATGGGTTTCCTGGGCAAAATACTGAGGCTAGGTCTTCAGCAGCAAACAAGCATTGGTTGTGTTCTTGTTCTGTGCATGTGCACATGCTACTGCTGTGAAAATCCTCGGAGGTATAAGGCCCAGTCCATGGAATTCGACAAGCGTTGATTGGGTACCTACTGTGCACAATGCAAATTAAATATAGCAGTGACATCTTCCACTTAGGAGATCTCCAGTTGCAAAGTTCATTCGTGCCTCCCAACAGTCCTGTGAGGTGGACAGGTGATATGAGAATAAGACAACAGAGAGAGAGGCAAGAACAGTTCATGGTTCGTATGGCCATCAGCGTTTTAGGTGTTCAGGGGCAAGGCGTGACTGCAGGCTGGAGTGATTATGAAGGGGGAGTCACTTGAATGCACTTTGAAGGCAGGGCTGGCTACATAATTTGTGAGGCCCGGTGCAACGGGAAACCATGAACCCCTACTCAAAAAGCAGGAAAAAGTGCCACTCAGGGTACTCACATATAAAGCTTTTTTCTTTCTTTTGTGGTTTCTCTCTCTCAACTTGTGATATTTGTTGGTTTGTTTGCTATTTCATGTTATTCTAGGTAAATCAAAGTAAAGACTAAACTATTAGTAAAGTTAAACTATTAGCATACATTTTACCCTTTATCTTTATAGTATACAACGGTAGTTTTAAATGCAAATATAAAAACATTTAAATCCTATGCAGAATCACTAAAATTACACAATTTGTATTTCAAAGCATATACAGCATATGTGTTTTGTTCTCACCAGAACAGTGGAAACAGTAGAATACTAACTCGACTGTTTTTATTTCACTTCTTGTTATGCTCACATTCTACCAACGCTCTCCACCTCAGCTCGCTGATGAGAAAGGAAAGACGTCAAGGAAAAGGAACTGCGGGTGGCCCTGTCTTTCCCCGTCCTGCCTTGTCATCATTTCCAGCACAAGTGGTTGCTCACACCGGGAAGCAATGCAAGGAAGAGAGGATATGACAGAGCTCCTTCATCGTGTGCGTCTCTCAGAACGCCACGGCCTTCCGTCTGCTCTGGGAGCAAATTCTGGTTGGAATGGAGAGCGAGACCTTTCACCGTTGCCAGCGCCCCCCGTGATCAGCTGCAGGAGTGACTCACTTCTCTAGTACTCAGTGAACGTCGTTGAACTCTCCTGCATTGTGGGCTCCCTGGAGTTCTGTGCTCAGGGGCATCACAGACGCTGAAGGTGGATGCAGCAGCCGGGAATGGGTTTGTGCAGATCTCTTCTTCTCCTTTCAGGCCCCATTATCCCATTGGATTTCACTCCCAAAACACAAGATCAAAGATGAAATTATTAAAGAGTTTCAAGATGGCAAGATCAGAGCACTCAACCAAGCTCGGGGCCCTTCTGTGCATAGGGCCCTGTGAGACTGCTCAGGTCCTATGCCCATGAGGCTGGCCCTGTCTGAAGGCCTGGCAGGATGTGTGTGGGCAGAAAGAGAGGACAGAGGGTATCCCAGGCAAGAGGAGCTTCAGCAAAGACGCAGGGGTAGGAATGTTCCTGGAACACTTACAAGAGAGAGAGGAAAAGCCTGGTTAGGAATGGGGTCCTATGAGTGAGCATCGGCCAGGAGAGAGGCTTACCACCTTGCAAATTCTAGTATCACTCCACTGGGCCTGTGGACCCTGAACATGTGGCTCATGTGCCTCTCCAGGCCTGAATCAGCTCTGCCTGGGGCTCCCTGCACTGTTTCCCCACTGGGCCTTTCACACATGGGTGTGATTATTTGTTAAATGAGGGCCAACTGCACTGGACCCCGAGCTGCTTGAGGAAGGGGTAGGTGCTGCTCTGTGTTTCTGAACCTCCCTTGGTGCCTGACATGACGGAAGGAAAAAAGAAAAGCTCGCTCCTCAGGAGTTATACTTTTTTAGCGTGGAATTCAAGTAGCTCATTCCTTAAGCTACCAACAATTTCATCTTGAAAAATGACCTAATTTTCTAGTTTCCCATTAATTTAGACTGGCTTTCTCTTTGGTAGAACAAAAGGGAGCCGCACCTGGTCAGAAGAGTGACTGCAGATGCATGAAATGAGTGGGCCTTTCCGCCTATGGGTGACATCATCTTGAAGCTTTAGAAAAGTCACAGATGTGGCCGGGCGCGGTGACTCACGCCTGTCATCCCAGCACTTTGGGAGGCCGAGGCAGGCAGATCATGAGGTCAGGAGTTTGAGTCCAGCCTGGCCAACATAGTGAAACCTCATCTCTACTAAAAATACAAAAATTAACTGGGCGTGGTGGTGCATGCCTGTAGTCCCAGCTACTGGGAAGGCTGAGGCAAGAGAATCACTTGAATCCAGGAAGGGAAGGTTGGTTGCGGTGAGCCAAGATCACGCCATTGCACTCCAGCCTGGAGACAGAGTGAGACTCCATCTCAAAAAAAAAAAAAAAAGAAAGAAAGAAAAGAAAAGTCACAGACGTCATGCTCCTTCAATAGTGGTACTGTAAGCGATGAGGTCTGGCAAGGGCAAAGAAGGTGACTGGATAGGTTATAACGAGGCAGATAAACGTGGAAGATAAGACCCCAGACCCTAGCATCTTTCCAGCTCTGAAATGCCTTGGTTCTTAGTGAGGCTGGTTGAACAACTGTGTTGTTGATTCAGGTTGGCTTCACATACCTCTGAGAGGAGACGAAAGAAGTATTTCCGGGCTGTTTGGTGAACGAGTTTCATGGATAGAGAGAGGGCAAAGAGGGACAACCTTTACAGTTTATATATTGGCTTAAGTCTACTCACCACAAGGCGACTGGCTAAAGGCGTCAGGTTTTCCTGGTTCAGTTTTAAAAGTTACAGGACAGAAAAAACATTTAAATTCCTGGTGGATTGTCCCCTGGTTTCTCTCCAGATGTTTGGTGTGGTGTAGATACCACAGTAAATAAATGTGTTTAAAAGTCCAATAAATTAGGCAAGAGGGTGTGTGGGGGGGAGGGCGGTGCTGTTTTGCTGTGGCCCTGGGACAAAGACACAGTGGGGATCAAGAGGGTCCTTGCACCTTCGGCTTGGTAGGTAGGGTGGGGACTGTGGCCAGCAGGCTCAGAAGCAGTGAGGTGGTGCGGTGAGGAATGCACCGGAGAGGCTGACACAGCCCGAGCTGTCAGAATTCACACTGCCGGAAATGCAGGAATGAATGGAGAGGGGGCCGCGGGGGGGGGGTGCGTACGTGGGAATGTGCAGAAAGACAGTGCGTGTCCTCGTTGGTGGCGACTGTGGCTGGGCTGGAACTGAACAGGGTGGGAGGCAGGGCCCAGCCCTGGAATCCACTTGTCAATCCCTGGCTCCAGATGTCCACACTGTGGGATTGGGGCTGCCTGGGGAAACTGACAAGCCGTGGTTAGGTCGCTGTCCAAAGGCCTGATGGAAATTGACTCACGCTGCCCACTAGATGCCTTTTATGACTTGTGATGCTGGGGCCAAACGAATTTGCACGGTCATGTGTTACTGAGCAGTTGAGGGGGGAAAAAAGTCACTTTTGGTGGTTTTAACTGTGAGATTAAATATTCTTCAGGAGGACAGCAGAAAAACAGGCTGGGAGATTAAATGAAACAAACCCAGCTGTCTTTGGGGAGTTGAAAGCTTCTCTTCTAGTCTCCTCTTCTCAGAACAAGATCAGGTGAGGCGTAAGACATCCTCTCTGGGAAGGTCCCTCTGTGCTGGGGAGGCAGAAGCTGCAATAAAAATGACACACACTGATGAAGGATGGGACCTGGGGAACGTGCCCATCTGCCGCGGGAGCCGCTTCTGTTGTGCTGCTGTCTAGCTGTTTCCCAGGGTCATTTGCCAGCTTTGATATCCCAGAGGTAGAGTTCTTCAAGTTGCCACCTTTGAGACAGGTGAGCTGTTGGCTCATTTATGACTGACTGAGCCCCAAGCTAAGGTGCCCGTTGATCAGGATCACTTTTTCATACACCCAGGGCCTGTGACTAAGCATAAGTGTGTCAAACGCCTGTAGGCCAGAGCTGACTGCCCGAGGGAGATGCTGATTGGGCAGGCCTGGGCTTTGTGAGTTTAGTCTTCCTTCTGGTAGCTAGAACCTGCCACTCTGCAGCTGGGAAAACTGAGGCTCAGAAGGAATCAGGCCTCACTCTAAGAACCACTATATAATGGGCGATCCAGACTGAACCTGGAAACAAAGCTGACATTGCTCTACTCACTAGCCATGTGACAATTGGTTAATCCTTCTAAGGCCATTTTTCTGTCTGTTAAATGGGGGGGATGACAATACTAGCATCTTCTTGGGACTTTGCTGTGAAAGTTCAATAAAGATTCATATGTAATGGGTGATTTTCTGAGACAAATTCTCATCTTAGCCTTTTTACTGTTAATGAATTGCTGTCTGGGGCAGCTGGGCATCTGAATCTCATACTCCAGCCTCTAACAGCCTGTGGGTTTAAGGGCTTTAGGGTTTTGGGAGCCAAAAAGAATAACTCAACCATGAAATCCTGAAGAGACAAGAAGTGGAGGCTTTGGTAAACCAAATGAGAGAGAGATCTATAGAGAGAAACAGGTGTAGCTCAGCTCCATGAGGCTGATGAGGAAGGAGGAGAGAAATCTAACAGGATGGGCCAAGGGACCTGGGACTTCCAAATCCATAGCCACGCAAGTGGCCCAACCTGTGCTGGAAAAGACCACCTTGGTACCTGGGACTCATGAGTCCAACCAAGGAGGCCCCATAGCCTGCATGAGGTCCCTCTAGCTGGCTGGTGCCAAGGAATCGTGGCCAACAGCAGGAGATGCCCTCCACAGCAAGGGCAAAGCTGAGCTGGGCAAGAGGCCAGGCTGGCAAACCTTACCCCAAAGATGCCTGCCACACATGCCCAGAGAGGGGACACCGCTGCCCACTATGCAGCAGGGCTTCCTAATATGCCTTAGGGCTTTGGCAGGGAGGGAGGGAGCATCAGTGAATGACTGACATTGTCATGTTTGCTCAGCTGTGTCAGTGGGGAGAAGGTCTCAAAACAGATATAATGGATTAGATAAATCGATGTGACATTTCTTACATCCAAGGTCATGGATACATTCACCTCAGAGTCCAGGACACACTAGCCTAGGTATGCCCTGCAAATGACTATTAATAAAGGGCTCTGTTAAAAATGGACTGGTGGCCAGGTACAGTGGCTCACGCCTGTAATCTCAGCACTTTGGGAGGCTGAGGAGGGCAGATCACCTGAGGTCAGGAGTTTGAGACCAGCCTGGTGAACATGGCGAAACCCCGTCTCTACTAAAAATACAAAAACTAGCCAGGCATGGTGGTGGGTGCCTGTAATCCCATCTACTTGAGAGGCTGTGGCATGAGGATCGCTTGAACCCGGGAGGTGGAGGTTGCAGTGAGCTGAGATCATGCCACTGCACTCCAGCCTGGGCAACAGAGTGAGACTCCGACTCAAAAAGAAAAAAAAATTGCAGTCGTGCACAACTCTTAGACTGCTTTTGGTTTCGGTAGATGAGTGTAGCTCCTGTCAGAGTTTGAAGTGAGTGAGGGCTAGCTCCTTCTCCAAACCTCATAACCATTTGAGAATGGAAGCAATCTCTCCAAATTCTGCCACATGGAGACATTTAGAAACCAAGCATTCGTTCAAGAGGAGCCCCACATGGCTGTATAAACTCCTGAGTGCCACTGGTGGAATCTGGGCGCTCTGCCCTTTGAGGAGCTCCTACCCGCTTGCATGTGCTTATCTGCAACAAATACAATGTTCCTGGCAGGACTTCTTTGTCCTCACAGGCCTCTTACTCAACATGAGGCAAATGGAAGTCCTCCCAGGTGAAGGACTGCACCCAGGACCGACAGGGATCAAGCTCCGGGCAGCAAAGCCACAGGGCAGAGGCTTCAGGCCTCCCTGGGTTCCTACACAGTTCTTGCAGCCCTGAAAAGTGTCTCTAAATCACACAGGCCTTGAGTACCTTGACTTTCACCAAATGGAAGCTTATTTCTCATGTCATCATGCTGGTTAACAGGCAACTATTTTCACCAAAAAGAAAACACACCCTCGAATACCCATTTCTGACATTCTCTATGATTGTTGGCCCAGTGTGGGGTGTCGATGGAGAAAACAGAAGTGGGTACAGTCATCATTCTGACTGGGGGCTTCCTCATGAGACTGCCACACCCACCTGGCCTGGGAGGCGTGGTCAGCAACTCACAGCACCCACCTGTGGCTTAACTTTTTTTTTTTTTTGAGACAGGATCTTGCTCTGTTGCCCAGACTGGAGTGCAATGGTGCAATCCTAGCTTACTGCAGTCTTGAACTCCTGAACTCAAGCCATCCTCCCACCTCAGCCTCCCAACTGACTGGGACTACAAGCATGTGCCACCATGTGGCTGATTTTTAGGTATTTTTTTTAGAGACAGGGTCTTGCTATGTTGCCCAGGCTGGTCTGAAACTCCTGGGCTCAAGCAATCCTCCCAACTCGGCTTCCCAAAGTGCGGGGATTGTAGGTGTGAACCACTGTGCCTGGCCTGTGGTTTAACTTAAGTGGCATTCTCCAAGTGTCACATTGGAGCAGGCCCTCCAAACGTGGGGCAGCATTGGAACTAGAGCTCTGGGCCTGAATTGGTGGTCCCTTAATTAAAATATAAAATAAGTTAGGAAACAATGCCAGGTTCCTTTTCTTTTGGTATCTTCCTGCTCCCAATTAGCTTACGAGCTTCTTGGGAACAGGGCCAAGATTTTCAGCCACATAATGCTAGATTCATTGTATTTTCTCTTTCTTGAAAT
Source organism: Macaca mulatta (assembly GCF_049350105.2). Lineage (NCBI taxonomy): Eukaryota > Metazoa > Chordata > Mammalia > Primates > Cercopithecidae > Macaca > Macaca mulatta. The sequence continues at coordinate 16,919,905 of NC_133417.1, read as the reverse complement.
ATTTATTAAGTGGCTCTTTGGATAGTGGAAAAGTTGGCTGAAAAGACATTTTGGGAAATGAAGGCCTCGATGGCCAGGTTCAAGAATCTGGATTGCATTCAGGGGAGCCAGGAAGCCAATGAGCGCTTTTGAGAAGGGAAGTGGCTTGATCAAAGGGATACTCGACAAGGAGCACTTAGCTGACCAAGCAACCATCCAAGGGCACCCAAGTCCATGCACAAAGTCATGCTTCTCCCTGGCCATGCTTCAGTCAAGCTGTTGATTAAGAACAGGGGCTATGGCGTATCTATTGTGTGCCAGGCACTCTGCTAGGTCTCTCAACTCCCAAGCCATCTGAATGAACCAATCTCTTCCCATTTTCCAGAAGAGGAAGCCAAGGCTGAGAATGAGGAGTGACATGCTCTGAATCACACAACAGGAAGGGTGGAGAATCTCTGCCTGGCACAAAGTGCTTCTTTCTGCATTCTGCCTCGACTTGTCCCCAACCCAAGGCATTTGATTCTGAGCTGCTCCGGAGGTATCTGGAATAAGAAGAGACAGATGCAAAGCAGGACAGTTCCAGCTCTTTCTTGGGAACAGCAGTACAGAATGCAAAATGCTTTCAAGCAATAAAACCCGTTATCTGTGCAGAAACCCATCTGTGCTAAGGAGAATTCCACAGGGATTATTGTCCCCTGGAGACAGGAGAAGCCATTTGGTGGGCTAAAGCATCAAGACCAGACCTTAGCTGATTATAAGTCACATTAGACAATTACATTCTTAGCTCCTGGGAGTAATGATGGCTGGATTTGCTCTGATTTCTTCTCGTTGCAAAATAATGCCTGTTTAGGATATTTTGGCCCTCTGTGTAATAAACCTGTGTATTGGATTGAGTTTGAAATATTTGGCACTTTAAAAATTACTTTCAGTTGAGGTTTTTTAAAGGCCCCATTTTTCTGTCCACATTCTCCTTCATTCCAGAGACCCTAAGTGTATTCTGTGTGGAGACTGATTAGTCATCCCAGGTGTAGGACCAGCTCTGGGGCAAACAATCAGGGTTTTCATTTTACTCTTTCATACCCACCATGCCGTGAGTGGGGAAGAAAGGCAGGATTGAGGGATATTATGGCTCAGGCTAGCTACGTGTGCCCTCTTTATCTCTGACCTTGGGAAGCCCACACACTGCAAAGAGGCCAGTGGGGATCTGGGGACAGGCAGACTTGGATTCTGATCCCTGCCCTGCCTCTTCCTAAACCTGTGACCTTGGGCAAGTTGCTCAACCTCTCTGAGGACTGATTTGTTTCTCTGTAAAACAGGGCAACTAATTGAATTCTTGGGGCATTAAACGAGGCAATGGATACAAAAGCATTGTGGCTGTTCAGGAAATGTTAACATGTGGCTGGTAGTTGACACTTCACTGTCCAGGAGTTCCCAGTCCCCAGCCACAGAGACATGATTAGCAGATTATCTCTCATGGGGCAGGGAAGAATATGGGCGGAAACATGGGCTTTGGGGTCACCCAGACCTAACTTGTGCTCTCCTATCTCTTTGTCCTGAGCAGTTACAATAACCCTCAGTGCCTCTCTTTTCTTATCTGCAAAATGGGCTTATCATAATACATGCTTGGCAAAATGTGTTAAGATAGCTCAAGCCTGAGAGCCAGGTTTATATTAAGACTTTATTGGATGGTGACAAAACTGGTGCCCAGCAAGGGGGCCTGCCAGAGAATTCATGAGGGTCCCAGGCATTATTCATGGACAGAATATATTCTCTCACACACACTTGTCTGCATGGTTTCGAAATGTAAACAGAGGCTATTGCAATAAATGAAATAAATTCTTGCCAAAACACTAGTGAATTCATTTCCTCTCAGCTGACAGACTCCAAGAGGCCAAAAAGGAGAAGTGAAAATTTTGTTTTAGCACTAAATAGGGCTTCTCATACTTGCAGCCAAAGAGGTCACAGATTTGGTCCCAAGACCAACTTAGAGTCGTGTGTAACACTGGATTCAGAGGCTAGTTGTAGACCAGAGGGAGGAAGCTGGGCCCTGGGCTCACCCAGCCCACCCACTCATCAGCCCTCCTCTCCTTCCTGGATCGCCTGGGGAAGAGAAGCCACCCACCTCATGGAAAGTGCTTTGGAGGCTCCTCTGTGGGTGCTCTACTCTGCACCCTTTGCGGGGACTCTGCTTCAGATCGCAGGACAACCTTAACAGCTAACTGCAGAGAGGACTGAATGGTTAAGTAGCTCCTCCAAGGAAGCTGAGCCAGGGATCAGGGGCTGGTTTCCATCCAGGGCTTGAGAGAAGAATCAGGAGCACATAGGCTTTGGCAGTAAAAAGCAGATCCCAAAGACAGTATGGGGCGGCATGAAAGGGGCCTTCCTACATAGCCACCACCATGTGCTCTGGCGCAACCTCCAGGGGGCTGGGCACAGCTGGAGGACACAGCTCGGCAGCTTGCTAGAAGCCTCCAGCTCTTCCTTTTCTCTATCCTCCATGTGACTGTGGAAGGCTGGTTGTGCAGCCTGCCGTCAGCCTGGCCTCAGCCGGGGAGGGGGACCTTTCTCCTGGAGGCCACAGGAACACTGAGGACCTCTCAGCTGAGAAGTCAGATGGAGGTGCTGGATAATTGGAGGAGATCAAACTGATGAGGAAAATACAAAGGGCACTCTTCCGGTTGCAAAGCATGTCCCCTCTTTTACCTCACATGTCCACCTAGCAGCTCTGTGAGGTCTAATTCAGCATTGCACTTACCACCCACCCTCCCCGCCTTTTACAGAAAAGGAAACTGAGGCTCCGAGGTTGTGGAGTTACTTGCTTCAGCTGATGACAAAGGCAGGTAGAGCCAGGGTTAGTGTCCCCTCCCAGCCCTCCAACTGCCGTTAGCACCAAGATCCTACCACCTCCTCGAAGTCCAGAGTTAGGCAAACTCTTGCCCTTGTTTCCATTAAACAAATATCTTCATCTTTTTCATACTTTTAATAATAGCAGGAAGTAAATCTGGCCATGTAATGTGAGAAAGGTAATAGTCCCAAGTCAGGAAATCCTGTTGCTTGGAGTCTCTTGGGAATGTTAACTTTCCCACTCTCACCCTACCGGGATCCTGACCTCCTGCACAATTGGCTTCCTCAGGCAAAACTGGGCCAGAAATTCTGGGCCGTTGGCCAGAGTCAGACCTTCGCCCTCTGGTAGCGTCCGCTGGAAAAGAGGAAGCGAGAGTCACCAGGAGGCTGGCCCCACTCACCGGCCCTGCCCTCTGCCGGTGGGTCGTATGGATGACATGAGGCCGCACCGGGCTGGAGAAGAGAAGCTCCTAAGACACGCCCACTCTGCAGTGGGAGGCACCTGGACAGGTAATCCATCCTTTCTAGGCTTCTCTTTCCCTGCCTGTAAGTGAAGTGAAGCAAGGTGAAGAAGTGAAGTGAGCATTCGGGACGTGGTCGGTGCTAGAGAAGCTGGCAAGGTAGACTCCCGTCTCTTCTGTGTTGCTGAAGCTGGGGAGATAAGGAACAATCTCATCTACAGGCCAGACCTCTGGTGTGCTCAGGAGCTACTGATGGAACTCCTAGGGAACTTCTCTTGTGGAAAGAACCTAAGTTCCGCCCACTCGGGCAGCTGATGTCATTGATTCGTTATGTCTCCAGCCCATGATTTTATTTTATAACAAGTACAACATTCATTCATTTTCACACATAATTATCTCACTTATTCCATGGACGAACCCAGCAGATTCGATGGTTGTAGCTTGCAATTATCGATAGTTGCTCACGCATGATCCATTCCTTCAACATGTAGCAATTGAACTTCTTCAAATCGCCAGGCACGGGCAGGTGCCGGGAACACAGGCACCGTCCCAACCCTTGAGGAACCGACAGCCTGTCAGAAAGGCAGATCCTGATAAATAAACCATACAAGAAATTAGATCATTACGAGGCCAGGTGCAGTGACTCACGCCTGTAATCCCAACACTTTGGAAGGCTGAGGCAGGAGGATTGCTTGAGCCCAGGAGTTCGAGATCAGCCTGGGCAACAGAGCAAGACCCTATCTCTAAAAAAAAATTTTTTTTTACTTAGCCAGGCATGGTGGTGTGCCCGTAGTCCCAGCTAGGCATGGTGGTGTGCCGGTGGTCCCAACTACTGGGGGGCTGAGGCGAGAGGGTCGCTTGAGCCAAGAAGTTTGAGGTTGTACTGAGCCATTGTCCTATGAGACGCTATTTCTGAAAAAGAAAGAAATTAGTTAATTACAGTGACAAGAAGTGCTTCAAGGGAGAGGTGCTTAGTGTTAAGTAAGCCCCTAACAGAGAGACCCAGTGGAGTCTGGGGTCTGTGAACACCTTCTTGAAGAGGTGATCTATGAGCTGGGAGCTAGCAGGGCCTTTTTTCTCTAGTCTGCCACAGCCCCCACCTGGTCCATTCCTCCAGCATCAGTAAATTACATCACCCCCTGGCCCCTCTGGGTGCTGTGTTTGCACTCCCACTTTATCTCCCGTTGTGACTGTCCCTTCTTTCAAGGTGCCAAACTTAGCTGGAATTTAGGGTTGTGGATGTGGTGTCTGTCCTTGGAGGCAGATGTCTGTCTCCCAGACCATGATCTCTACTTTCTATAAGTTCAGCGCCTGGTTCTGATGCTCCACCAGGTTTAGGGATCTCTGCTGCAGAGATCCCAACCTCTTCTTCTCATATGAGTCCCCAGCACGTCCTAGCTTTCATTCACTATCATATGGTGAGCAGCAGAATGATAAGACACAGCTCCCATCCTCCAGGAACACGCAGCCCTGCAGGAAGGCAGTGTCACGGAACCATAATGTAACCTGATAAAGGTTTGCACCGGGTGCTAAAGAGGCACACAGGAGGATGCCCAACCCAGCCAGGGAATCAGAGAAGGACTCCTCCCTGGATGAGGTGACGCCTGAGCTGAGTCTGACA